>NC_133970.1:0-1275000 GCF_031877795.1 Strix aluco
TCGACCACGTCGGCGTCCGTCGTCGTCGTCGACGCACGTCGTCGTCGTCCGTCGTCGTCGACCACGTCGTAGTCGTCGTCGTCCACGAGTCGTCGTCGTCGTCGACCAGTCGTCGTCGTCGTCGTCGTCGACCACGTCGTCGTCGTCGTCGTCGGTCGACCACGTCGTCAGTCGTCGTCGTCGTCGACCACGTCGTCGTCGTCGTCGTCGTCGACCACGTCGTCGTCGTCGTCGTCGTCGACCACGTCGTCGTCGTCGTCGTCGTCGACCACGTCGTCGTCGTCGTCGTCGTCGACCACGTCGTCGTCGTCGTCGTCGTCGACCACGTCGTCGTCGTCGTCGTCGTCGACCACGTCGTCGTCGTCGTCGTCGTCGACCACGTCGTCGTCGTCGTCGTCGTCGACCACGTCGTCGTCGTCGTCGTCGTCGACCACGTCGTCGTCGTCGTCGTCGTCGACCACGTCGTCGTCGTCGTCGTCGTCGACCACGTCGTCGTCGTCGTCGTCGTCGACCACGTCGTCGTCGTCGTCGTCGACCACGTCGGCGTCGTCGTCGTCGTCGACCACGTCGTCGGTCGTCGTCGTCGACCACGTCGTCGTCGTCGTCGTCGTCGACCACGTCGTCGTCGTCGTCGTCGTCGACCACGTCGTCGTCGTCGTCGTCGTCGACCACGTCGTCGTCGTCGTCGTCGTCGACCACGTCGTCGTCGTCGTCGTCGTCGACCACGTCGTCGTCGTCGTCGTCGTCGACCACGTCGTCGTCGTCGTCGTCGTCGTCCAGTCGTCGTCGTCGTCGTCGTCGACCACGTCGTCGTCGTCGTCGTCGTCGACCACGTCGTCGTCGTCGTCGTCGTCGACACGTCGTCGTCGTCGTCGTCGTCGACCACGTCGTCGTCGTCGTCGTCGTCGACCACGTCGTCGTCGTCGTCGTCGTCGAACACGTCGTCGTCGTCGTCGTCGTCGACCACGTCGTCGTCGTCGTCGTCGTCGACCACGTCGTCGTCGTCGTCGTCGTCGACCACGTCGTCGTCGTCGTCGTCGTCGACCACGTCGTCGTCGTCGTCGTCGTCGACCACGTCGTCGTCGTCGTCGTCGTCGAACACGTCGTCGTCGTCGTCGTCGTCGAACACGTCGTCGTCGTCGTCGTCGAACACGTCGTCGTCGTCGTCGTCGTCGACCTCGAACCGTCGTCGTCGTCGTCGTCGAACACGTCGTCGTCGTCGTCGAACACGTCGTCGTCGTCGTCGTCGAACACGTCGTCGTCGTCGACACGTCGTCGTCGTCGTCGAACACGTCGTCGTCGTCGTCGACCACGACGTCGTCGTCGTCGTCGACACGTCGTCGAACACGTCGTCGTCGTCGTCGAACACGTCGTCGTCGTCGTCGAACACGTCGTCGTCGTCGTCGACCACGTCGTCGTCGTCGTCGAACACGTCGTCGTCGTCGTCGAACACGTCGTCGTCGTCGTCGAACACGTCGTCGTCGTCGTCGAACACGTCGTCGTCGTCGAACACGTCGTCGTCGTCGTCGAACACGTCGTCGTCGTCGTCGAACACGTCGTCGTCGTCGTCGAACACGTCGTCGTCGTCGTCGAACACGTCGTCGTCGTCGTCGTCGTCGAACACGTCGTCGTCGTCGTCGAACACGTCGTCGTCGTCGTCGTCGAACACGTCGTCGTCGTCGTCGTCGTCGAACACGTCGTCGTCGTCGTCGAACACGTCGTCGTCGTCGTCGTCGAACACGTCGTCGTCGTCGTCGTCGAACACGTCGTCGTCGTCGTCGTCGAACACGTCGTCGTCGTCGTCGAACACGTCGTCGTCGTCGTCGTCGAACACGTCGTCGTCGTCGTCGTCGTCGAACACGTCGTCGTCGTCGTCGTCGAACACGTGTCGAACACGTCGTCGTCGTCGTCGTCGTCGAACACGTCGTCGTCGAACACGTCGTCGTCGTCGACCACGTCGTCGTCGTCGTCGTCGTCGAACACGTCGTCGTCGAACACGTCGTCGTCGTCGTCGAACACGTCGTCGTCGAACACGTCGTCGTCGTCGTCGACCACGTCGTCGTCGTCGTCGTCGACCACGTCGTCGTCGTCGTCGTCGACCACGTCGTCGTCGTCGTCGTCGACCACGTCGTCGTCGTCGTCGTCGACCACGTCGTCGTCGTCGACCACGTCGACCACGTCGACCACGTCGTCGTCGACCACGTCGTCGTCGACCACGTCGTCGTCGTCGACCACGTCGTCGTCGTCGTCGTCGTCGACCACGTCGTCGTCGTCGTCGTCGTCGACCACGTCGTCGTCGTCGTCGTCGACCACGTCGTCGTCGTCGTCGTCGACCACGTCGTCGTCGTCGTCGTCGACCACGTCGTCGTCGTCGTCGTCGACCACGTCGTCGTCGTCGTCGTCGACCACGTCGTCGTCGTCGTCGTCGACCACGTCGTCGTCGTCGACCACGTCGACCACGTCGTCGTCGTCGTCGTCGACCACGTCGTCGTCGTCGACCACGTCGACCACGTCGTCGTCGTCGTCGACCACGTCGACCACGTCGTCGTCGACCACGTCGTCGTCGACCACGTCGTCGTCGTCGACCACGTCGTCGTCGTCGTCGTCGTCGACCACGTCGTCGTCGTCGTCGGTCGTCGACCCACGTCGTCGTCGTCGTCGTCGACCACGTCGTCGTCGTCGTCGTCGACCACGTCGTCGTCGTCGTCGTCGACCACGTCGACCACGTCGTCGTCGTCGACCACGTCGTCGTCGTCGACCACGTCGTCGTCGTCGTCGTCGACCACGTCGTCGTCGTCGACCGTCGACCACGTCGTCGTCGTCGACCACGTCGACCACGTCGTCGTCGTCGACCACGTCGACACGTCGTCGTCGTCGACCACGTCGTCGTCGTCGACCACGTCGTCGTCGTCGACCACGTCGTCGTCGTCGTCCACGTCGTCGTCGTCGTCGTCCACGTCGTCGTCGTCGTCGTCCACGTCGTCGTCGTCGTCGACCACGTCGTCGTCGTCGTCGTCGTCGACCACGTCGACCACGTCGTCGTCGTCGACCACGTCGTCGTCGTCGTCGTCGACCACGTCGTCGTCGTCGACCACGTCGACCACGTCGTCGTCGTCGACCACGTCGTCGACCACGTCGTCGTCGTCGACCACGTCGTCGTCGTCGACCACGTCGTCGTCGTCGACCACGTCGTCGTCGTCGTCCACGTCGTCGTCGTCGTCGTCCACGTCGTCGTCGTCGTCGACCACGTCGTCGTCGTCGTCGACCACGTCGTCGTCGTCGTCGACCACGTCGTCGTCGTCGTCGTCGACCACGTCGTCGTCGTCGTCGTCGTCGACCACGTCGTCGTCGTCGTCGACCACGTCGTCGTCGTCGTCGACCACGTCGACGTCGTCGTCGACCACGTCGTCGTCGTCGTCGACCACGACGTCGTCGTCGTCGTCGACCACGTCGTCGTCGTCGTCGACCACGTCGTCGTCGTCGTCGACCACGTCGTCGTCGTCGTCGACCACGTCGTCGTCGTCGTCGACCACGTCGTCGTCGTCGTCGACCACGTCGTCGTCGTCGTCGACCACGTCGTCGTCGTCGTCGACCACGTCGTCGTCGTCGTCGACCACGTCGTCGTCGTCGTCGACCACGTCGTCGTCGTCGTCGTCGTCGACCACGTCGTCGTCGTCGTCGTCGTCGACCACGTCGTCGTCGTCGTCGTCGTCGACCACGTCGTCGTCGTCGTCGTCGTCGACCACGACGTCGTCGTCGTCGTCGTCGTCGACCACGTCGTCGTCGTCGTCGTCGTCGACCACGTCGTCGTCGTCGTCGTCGTCGACCACGTCGTCGTCGTCGTCGTCGTCGACCACGTCGTCGTCGTCGTCGTCGTCGACCACGTCGTCGTCGTCGTCGTCGTCGACCACGTCGTCGTCGTCGTCGTCGTCGACCACGTCGTCGTCGTCGTCGTCGTCGACCACGTCGTCGTCGTCGTCGTCGTCGACCACGTCGTCGTCGTCGTCGTCGTCGACCACGTCGTCGTCGTCGTCGTCGTCGACCACGTCGTCGTCGTCGTCGTCGCGTCGACCACGTCGTCGTCGTCGTCGTCGTCGACCACGTCGTCGTCGTCGTCGTCGTCGACCACGTCGTCGTCGTCGTCGTCGTCGACCACGTCGTCGTCGTCGTCGTCGACCACGTCGTCGTCGTCGTCGTCGTCGACCACGTCGTCGTCGTCGTCGTCGTCGACCACGTCGTCGTCGTCGTCGTCGTCGACCACGTCGTCGTCGTCGTCGTCGACCACGTCGTCGTCGTCGTCGACCACGTCGTCGTCGTCGTCGTCGTCGACCACGTCGTCGTCGTCGTCGTCGACCACGTCGTCGTCGTCGTCGTCGTCGACCACGTCGTCGTCGTCGTCGTCGTCGACACGTCGTCGTCGTCGTCGTCGTCGACCACGTCGTCGTCGTCGTCGTCGTCGACCACGTCGTCGTCGTCGTCGTCGTCGACACGTCGTCGTCGTCGTCGTCGTCGACCACGTCGTCGTCGTCGTCGTCGTCGACCACGTCGTCGTCGTCGTCGTCGTCGACCACGTCGTCGTCGTCGTCGTCGTCGACCACACGTCGTCGTCGTCGTCGTCGACCACGTCGTCGTCGTCGTCGTCGTCGACCACGTCGTCGTCGTCGTCGTCGTCGAACACGTCGTCGTCGTCGTCGTCGTCGTCGAACACGTCGTCGTCGTCGTCGTCGTCGAACACGTCGTCGTCGTCGTCGTCGTCGTCGTCGTCGAACACGTCGTCGTCGTCGTCGTCGTCGAACACGTCGTCGTCGTCGTCGTCGTCGAACACGTCGTCGTCGTCGTCGTCGTCGAACACGTCGTCGTCGTCGTCGTCGTCGAACACGTCGTCGTCGTCGTCGTCGTCGTCGAACACGTCGTCGTCGTCGTCGTCGTCGAACACGTCGTCGTCGTCGTCGTCGTCGAACACGTCGTCGTCGTCGTCGTCGAACACGTCGTCGTCGTCGTCGTCCGAACACGTCGTCGTCGTCGTCGTCGAACACGTCGTCGTCGTCGTCGTCGTCGAAACACGTCGTCGTCGTCTCGTCGTCGACGTCGTCGAACACGTCGTCGTCGTCGTCGAACACGTCGTCGTCGTCGTCGTCGAACACGTCGTCGTCGTCGTCGTCGAACACGTCGTCGTCGTCGTCGAACACGTCGTCGTCGTCGTCGAACACGTCGTCGTCGTCGTCGAACACGTCGTCGTCGTCGTCGAACACGTCGTCGTCGTCGTCGAACACGTCGTCGGTCGTCGAACACGTCGTCGTCGTCGTCGAACACGTCGTCGTCGTCGGTCGAACACGTCGTCGTCGTCGTCGAACACGTCGTCGTCGTCGTCGAACACGTCGTCGTCGTCGTCGAACACGTCGTCGTCGTCGTCGAACACGTCGTCGTCGTCGTCGAACACGTCGTCGTCGTCGTCGAACACGTCGTCGTCGTCGTCGAACGTCGTCGTCGTCGTCGTCGAACACGTCGTCGTCGTCGTCGAACACGTCGTCGTCGTCGTCGTCGTCGAACACGTCGTCGTCGTCGTCGTCGTCGAACACGTCGTCGTCGTCGTCGAACACGTCGTCGTCGTCGTCGTCGTCGAACACGTCGTCGTCGTCGTCGTCGAACACGTCGTCGTCGTCGTCGAACACGTCGTCGTCGTCGTCGTCGAACACGTCGTCGTCGTCGTCGTCGTCGAACACGTCGTCGTCGTCGTCGTCGTCGAACACGTCGTCGTCGTCGTCGTCGTCGAACACGGTCGTCGTCGTCGTCGTCGTCGAACACGTCGTCGTCGAACACGTCGTCGTCGTCGTCGAACACGTCGTCGTCGTCGTCGTCGTCGAACACGTCGTCGTCGAACACGTCGTCGTCGTCGTCGAACACGTCGTCGTCGACACGTCGTCGTCGTCGTCGAAACGTCGTCGTCGAACACGTCGTCGTCGTCGTCGAACACGTCGTCGTCGAACACGTCGTCGTCGTCGTCGAACACGTCGTCGTCGTCGTCGTCGAACACGTCGTCGTCGTCGTCGTCGAACACGTCGTCGTCGTCGTCGTCGAACACGTCGTCGTCGTCGTCGTCGTCGAACACGTCGTCGTCGTCGTCGAACACGTCGTCGTCGTCGTCGTCGAACACGTCGTCGTCGTCGTCGTCGAACACGTCGTCGTCGTCGTCGTCGAACACGTCGTCGTCGTCGTCGTCGAACACGTCGTCGTCGTCGTCGAACACGTCGTCGTCGTCGTCGAACACGTCGTCGTCGTCGAACACGTCGTCGTCGAACACGTCGTCGTCGTCGTCGAACACGTCGTCGTCGTCGTCGAACACGTCGTCGTCGTCGTCGTCGTCGAACACGTCGTCGTCGTCGTCGTCGTCGAACACGTCGTCGTCGTCGTCGTCGTCGAACACGTCGTCGTCGTCGTCGTCGTCGAACACGTCGTCGTCGTCGTCGTCGAACACGTCGTCGTCGTCGTCGTCGAACACGTCGTCGTCGTCGTCGTCGTCGAACACGTCGTCGTCGTCGTCGTCGTCGAACACGTCGTCGTCGTCGTCGTCGTCGAACACGTCGTCGTCGTCGTCGTCGTCGAACACGTCGTCGTCGTCGTCGTCGTCGAACACGTCGTCGTCGTCGTCGTCGTCGAACACGTCGTCGTCGTCGTCGTCGTCGAACACGTCGTCGTCGTCGTCGTCGTCGAACACGTCGTCGTCGTCGTCGTCGTCGAACACGTCGTCGTCGTCGTCGTCGTCGAACACGTCGTCGTCGTCGTCGTCGTCGAACACGTCGTCGTCGTCGTCGTCGTCGAACACGTCGTCGTCGTCGTCGTCGTCGAACACGTCGTCGTCGTCGTCGTCGTCGAACACGTCGTCGTCGTCGTCGTCGTCGAACACGTCGTCGTCGTCGTCGTCGAACACGTCGTCGTCGTCGTCGTCGTCGAACACGTCGTCGTCGTCGTCGTCGTCGAACACGTCGTCGTCGTCGTCGTCGTCGAACACGTCGTCGTCGTCGTCGTCGTCGAACACGTCGTCGTCGTCGTCGTCGTCGAACACAGTCGTCGTCGTCGTCGTCGTCGAACACGTCGTCGTCGTCGTCGTCGTCGAACACGTCGTCGTCGTCGTCGTCGTCGAACACGTCGTCGTCGTCGAACACGTCGTCGTCGTCGAACACGTCGTCGTCGTCGAACACGTCGTCGTCGTCGAACACGTCGTCGTCGTCGAACACGTCGTCGTCGAACACGTCGTCGTCGTCGAACACGTCGTCGTCGTCGTCGTCGTACACGTCGTCGTCGTCGTCGTACACGTCGTCGTCGTCGTCGTCGACACGTCGTCGTCGTCGTCGTACACGTCGTCGTCGTCGTCGAACACGTCGTCGTCGTCGTCGAACACGTCGTCGTCGTCGTACACGTCGTCGTCGTCGAACACGTCGTCGTCGTCGAACACGTCGTCGTCGTCGAACACGTCGTCGTCGTCGAACACGTCGTCGTCCACGTCGTCGTCGTCGTACACGTCGTCGTCGAACACGTCGTCGTCGTACACGTCGTCGTCGAACACGTCGTCGTCGAACACGTCGTCGTCGAACACGTCGTCGTCGAACACGTCGTCGTCGAACACGTCGTCGTACACGTCGTCGTCGAACACGTCGTCGTACACGTCGTCGTACACGTCGAACACGTCGTCGTACACGTCGAACACGTCGTCGTCGAACACGTCGTCGTACACGTCGAACACGTCGTCGTACACGTCGAACACGTCGTCGTCGAACACGTCGTCGTCGAACACGTCGTCGTCGTCGTCGAACACGTCGTCGTCGTCGAACACGTCGTCGTCGTCGTCGAACACGTCGTCGTCGTCGTCGAACACGTCGTCGTCGTCGTCGAACACGTCGTCGTCGTCGTCGAACACGTCGTCGAAACACGTCGTCGAACACGTCGTCGTCGTCGTCGAACACGTCGTCGTCGTCGTCGAACACGTCGTCGTCGTCGTCGAACACGTCGTCGTCGTCGTCGAACACGTCGTCGAACACGTCGTCGAACACGTCGTCGAACACGTCGTCGAACACGTCGTCGTCGTCGTCGAACACGTCGTCGAACACGTCGTCGAACACGTCGTCGAACACGTCGTCGAACACGTCGTCGAACACGACGTCGTCGTCGTCGAACACGTCGTCGTCGTCGTCGAACACGTCGTCGTCGTCGTCGAACACGTCGTCGTCGAACACGTCGTCGTCGTCGAACACGTCGTCGTCGTCGAACACGTCGTCGTCGTCGAACACGTCGTCGTCGTCGAACACGTCGTCGTCGTCGAACACGTCGTCGTCGTCGAACACGTCGTCGTCGTCGAACACGTCGTCGTCGTCGAACACGTCGTCGTCGTCGAACACGTCGTCGTCGTCGAACACGTCGTCGTCGTCGAACACGTCGTCGAACACGTCGTCGAACACGTCGTCGAACACGTCGTCGAACACGTCGTCGAACACGTCGTCGAAACACGTCGTCGAACACGTCGTCGAACACGTCGTCGAACACGTCGTCGTCGTCGTCGAACACGTCGTCGTCGAACACGTCGTCGTCGAACACGTCGTCGTCGAACACGTCGTCGTCGAACACGTCGTCGTCGTCGTCGAACACGTCGTCGTCGTCGTCGAACACGTCGTCGTCGTCGTCGAACACGTCGTCGTCGAACACGTCGTCGTCGTCGTCGAACACGTCGTCGTCGTCGTCGAACACGTCGTCGTCGAACACGTCGTCGTCGTCGTCGAACACGTCGTCGTCGAACACGTCGTCGTCGAACACGTCGTCGTCGAACACGTCGTCGTCGTCGTCCACGTCGTCGTCCACGTCGTCGAACACGTCGTCGAACACGTCGTCGTCCACGTCGTCGTCCACGTCGTCGAACACGTCGTCGAACACGTCGTCGAACACGTCGTCGTCGAACACGTCGTCGTCGAACACGTCGTCGTCGAACACGTCGTCGTCGAACACGTCGTCGTCGAACACGTCGTCGTCGAACACGTCGTCGTCGAACACGTCGTCGTCGTCGTCGAACACGTCGTCGTCGTCGTCGAACACGTCGTCGTCGTCGTCGAACACCACGTCGTCGTGTCGTCGTCGAACACGTCGTCGTCGTCGTCGTCGAACACGTCGTGTCGGTCGAACACGCCGTCGTCGTCGTCGTCGTCGAACACGTCGTCGTCGTCGGTCGAACGTCGTCGTCGTCGAACACGTCGTCGTCGTCGTCGTCGAACTCGTCGTCGTCGTCGTCGAACACGTCGTCGTCGTCGTCGTCGTCGTCGAACACGTCGTCGTCGTCGTCGTCGTCGAACACGTCGTCGTCGTCGTCGTCGTCGTCGAACACGTCGTCGTCGTCGTCGTCGAACACGTCGTCGTCGTCGTCGTCGAACACGTCGTCGTCGTCGTCGTCGAACACGTCGTCGTCGTCGTCGTCGTCGTCGAACACGTCGTCGTCGTCGTCGTCGTCGTCGAACACGTCGTCGTCGTCGTCGTCGAACATCGTCGTCGTCGTCGTCGAACACGTCGTCGTCGTCGTCGTCGAACACGTCGTCGTCGTCGTCGTCGTCGTCGAACACGTCGTCGTCGTCGTCGTCGTCGTCGAACACGTCGTCGTCGTCGTCGTCGTCGTCGAACACGTCGTCGTCGTCGTCGTCGTCGTCGAACACGTCGTCGTCGTCGTCGTCGTCGTCGAACACGTCGTCGTCGTCGTCGTCGTCGTCGAACACGTCGTCGTCGTCGTCGTCGAACACGTCGTCGTCGTCGTCGTCGTCGTCGAACACGTCGTCGTCGTCGTCGTCGAACACGTCGTCGTCGTCGTCGTCGTCGAACACGTCGTCGTCGTCGTCGTCGAACACGTCGTCGTCGTCGAACACGTCGTCGTCGTCGTCGTCGAACACGTCGTCGTCGTCGTCGTCGAACACGTCGTCGTCGTCGAACACGTCGTCGTCGTCGTCGTCGAACACGTCGTCGTCGTCGTCGTCGTCGTCGAACACGTCGTCGTCGTCGAACACGTCGTCGTCGTCGTCGTCGAACACGTCGTCGTCGTCGAACACGTCGTCGTCGTCGTCGTCGAACACGTCGTCGTCGTCGAACACGTCGTCGTCGTCGTCGTCGAACACGTCGTCGTCGTCGAACACGTCGTCGTCGTCGTCGTCGAACACGTCGTCGTCGTCGTCGTCGAACACGTCGTCGTCGTCGTCGTCGTCGTCGAACACGTCGTCGTCGTCGTCGTCGAACACGTCGTCGTCGTCGTCGTCGAACACGTCGTCGTCGTCGTCGTCGTCGAACACGTCGTCGTCGTCGTCGTCGTCGAACACGTCGTCGTCGTCGTCGTCGAACACGTCGTCGTCGTCGAACACGTCGTCGTCGTCGTCGTCGTCGTCGAACACGTCGTCGTCGTCGTCGTCGAACACGTCGTCGTCGTCGAACACGTCGTCGTCGTCGTCGTCGTCGTCGAACACGTCGTCGTCGTCGTCGTCGAACACGTCGTCGTCGTCGAACACGTCGTCGTCGTCGTCGTCGAACACGTCGTCGTCGTCGAACACGTCGTCGTCGTCGTCGTCGAACACGTCGTCGTCGTCGAACACGTCGTCGTCGTCGTCGTCGAACACGTCGTCGTCGTCGTCGTCGTCGTCGAACACGTCGTCGTCGTCGTCGTCGTCGAACACGTCGTCGTCGTCGTCGAACACGTCGTCGTCGTCGTCGTCGTCGAACACGTCGTCGTCGTCGTCGTCGTCGAACACGTCGTCGTCGTCGTCGTCGTCGAACACGTCGTCGTCGTCGTCGTCGTCGAACACGTCGTCGTCGTCGTCGAACACGTCGTCGTCGAACACGTCGTCGTCGTCGTCGAACACGTCGTCGTCGAACACGTCGTCGTCGTCGTCGAACACGTCGTCGTCGTCGTCGTCGTCGAACACGTCGTCGTCGTCGTCGTCGTCGAACACGTCGTCGTCGTCGTCGTCGTCGAACACGTCGTCGTCGTCGTCGTCGTCGAACACGTCGTCGTCGTCGTCGTCGAACACGTCGTCGTCGTCGTCGTCGTCGTCGTCGTCGTCGTCGTCGTCGTCGAACACGTCGTCGTCGTCGTCGTCGTCGAACACGTCGTCGTCGTCGTCGTCGTCGAACACGTCGTCGTCGTCGTACGTCGTCGTCGAACACGTCGTCGTCGTCGTCGTCGAAACCGTCGTCGTCGTCGTCGTTCGAACACGTCGTCGTCGTCCGTCGTCGTCGAACACGTCGTCGTCGTCGTCGTCGTGAACACGCTCGTCGTCGTCGTCGTCGAAACACGTCGTCGTCGTCGAACACGTCGTTCGTCGTCGTCGTCGTCCGTCGAACACGGGTCGTCCGTCGTCGTCGTCGAACACGTCGTCGTCGTCCGTCGAACACGTCGTCGTCGTCGTCGATCGTCGACGGGAACACGTCGTCGTCGTCGGGACGTCGTCGTCGAACACGTCGTCGTCGACGACACGTCGTCGTCGTCGTCGTCGAACACGTCGTCGTCGTCGAACACGTCGTCGTCGTCGTCGTCGTCGAACACGTCGTCGTCGTCGTCGAACACGGTCGTCGTCGTCGTCGTCGAACACGTCGTCGACGTCGTCGTCGTTCGAACACGTCGTCGGTCGGTCGTCGTCGTCGTCGAACACGTCGTCGTCGTCCGTCGTCGTCGAACACGTCGTCGTCGGTCGAACGGTCGTCGAACACGTCGTCGTCGTCGTCGACGAACACGTCGTCGTCGTCGTCGTCGTCGAACACGTCGTCGTCGTCGTCGTCGTCGAACACGTCCGTCGTCGTCGTCGTCGTCGTCGAACACGTCGTCGTCGTCGTCGAACACGTCGTCGCGTCGCCGTCGTCGTCGTCGTCGAACACGTCGTCGTCGTCGTCGTCGTCGAACACGTCGTCGTCGTCGTCGTCGTCGAACACGTCGTCGTCGTCGTCGTCGAACACGTCGTCGTCGTCGTCGCGTCGAACACGTCGTCGTCGTCGTCGTCGTCGAACACGTCGTCGTCGTCGTCGTCGTCGAACACGTCGTCGTCGTCGTCGAACACGTCGTCGTCGTCGTCGAACACGTCGTCGTCGTCGTCGTCGTCGAACACGTCGTCGTCGTCGTCGAACACGTCGTCGTCGTCGTCGAACACGTCGTCGTCGTCGTCGAACACGTCGTCGTCGTCGTCGAACACGTCGTCGTCGTCGTCGAACACGTCGTCGTCGTCGTCGAACACGTCGTCGTCGTCGTCGAACACGTCGTCGTCGTCGTCGAACACGTCGTCGTCGTCGTCGAACACGTCGTCGTCGAACACGTCGTCGTCGTCGTCGTCGTCGAACACGTCGTCGTCGTCGTCGTCGAACACGTCGTCGTCGTCGTCGTCGAACACGTCGTCGTCGTCGTCGTCGTCGAACACGTCGTCGTCGTCGTCGTCGTCGAACACGTCGTCGTCGTCGTCGTCGTCGAACACGTCGTCGTCGTCGTCGTCGTCGAACACGTCGTCGTCGTCGTCGTCGTCGAACACGTCGTCGTCGTCGTCGTCGTCGAACACGTCGTCGTCGTCGTCGTCGTCGAACACGTCGTCGTCGTCGTCGTCGTCGAACACGTCGTCGTCGTCGTCGTCGTCGAACACGTCGTCGTCGTCGTCGTCGTCGAACACGTCGTCGTCGTCGTCGTCGTCGAACACGTCGTCGTCGTCGTCGTCGTCGAACACGTCGTCGTCGTCGTCGTCGTCGAACACGTCGTCGTCGTCGAACACGTCGTCGAACACGTCGTCGTCGTCGAACACGTCGTCGAACACGTCGTCGTCGTCGTCGTCGTCGAACACGTCGTCGTCGTCGAACACGTCGTCGTCCACGTCGTCGTCGTCGTACACGTCGTCGTCGAACACGTCGTCGTCGAACACGTCGTCGTCGAACACGTCGTCGTCGAACACGTCGTCGTCGAACACGTCGTCGTCGAACACGTCGTCGTCGAACACGTCGTCGTCGAACACGTCGTCGTCGAACACGTCGTCGTACACGTCGTCGTACACGTCGAACACGTCGTCGTCGAACACGTCGTCGTACACGTCGAACACGTCGTCGTACACGTCGAACACGTCGTCGTCGAACACGTCGTCGTCGAACACGTCGTCGTCGAACACGTCGTCGTCGTCGTCGAACACGTCGTCGTCGTCGTCGAACACGTCGTCGTCGTCGTCGAACACGTCGTCGTCGTCGTCGAACACGTCGTCGAACACGTCGTCGAACACGTCGTCGTCGTCGTCGAACACGTCGTCGTCGTCGTCGAACACGTCGTCGAACACGTCGTCGAACACGTCGTCGTCGTCGTCGAACACGTCGTCGTCGTCGTCGAACACGTCGTCGAACACGTCGTTCGAACACGTCGTCGAACACGTCGTCGAACACGTCGTCGAACACGTCGTCGAACACGTCGTCGAACACGTCGTCGAACACGTCGTCGTCGTCGTCGAACACGTCGTCGTCGTCGTCGAACACGTCGTCGTCGTCGTCGAACACGTCGTCGTCGTCGTCGAACACGTCGTCGTCGTCGTCGAACACGTCGTCGTCGTCGTCGAACACGTCGTCGTCGTCGAACACGTCGTCGTCGTCGAACACGTCGTCGTCGTCGTCGAACACGTCGTCGTCGTCGTCGAACACGTCGTCGTCGTCGAACACGTCGTCGTCGTCGAACACGTCGTCGTCGTCGAACACGTCGTCGAACACGTCGTCGAACACGTCGTCGAACACGTCGTCGTCGAACACGTCGTCGTCGAACACGTCGTCGTCGAACACGTCGTCGTCGAACACGTCGTCGTCGAACACGTCGTCGTCGAACACGTCGTCGTCGAACACGTCGTCGAACACGTCGTCGTCGAACACGTCGTCGTCGTCGTCGAACACGTCGTCGTCGAACACGTCGTCGTCGAACACGTCGTCGTCGAACACGTCGTCGTCGAACACGTCGTCGTCGTCGTCGAACACGTCGTCGTCGTCGTCGAACACGTCGTCGTCGTCGTCGAACACGTCGTCGTCGAACACGTCGTCGTCGTCGTCGAACACGTCGTCGTCGAACACGTCGTCGTCGTCGTCGAACACGTCGTCGTCGTCGTCGAACACGTCGTCGTCGTCGAACACGTCGTCGTCGAACACGTCGTCGTCGTCGAACACGTCGTCGTCGTCGAACACGTCGTCGTCGAACACGTCGTCGTCGTCGTCGAACACGTCGTCGTCGAACACGTCGTCGTCGAACACGTCGTCGTCGAACACGTCGTCGTCGAACACGTCGTCGTCGTCGTCGAACACGTCGTCGTCGTCGTCGAACACGTCGTCGTCGTCGTCGAACACGTCGTCGTCGAACACGTCGTCGTCGTCGTCGAACACGTCGTCGTCGAACACGTCGTCGTCGTCGTCGAACACGTCGTCGTCGTCGTCGAACACGTCGTCGTCGTCGAACACGTCGTCGTCGTCGAACACGTCGTCGTCGTCGAACACGTCGTCGTCGTCGAACACGTCGTCGTCGAACACGTCGTCGTCGAACACGTCGTCGTCGTCGAACACGTCGTCGAACACGTCGTCGAACACGTCGTCGAACACGTCGTCGTCGAACACGTCGTCGTCGAACACGTCGTCGTCGAACACGTCGTCGTCGAACACGTCGTCGTCGAACACGTCGTCGTCGAACACGTCGTCGTCGAACACGTCGTCGTCGAACACGTCGTCGTCGAACACGTCGTCGTCGAACACGTCGTCGTCGAACACGTCGTCGTCGAACACGTCGTCGTCGAACACGTCGTCGTCGAACACGTCGTCGTCGAACACGTCGTCGTCGTCGTCGAACACGTCGTCGTCGTCGTCGAACACGTCGTCGTCGTCGTCGAACACGTCGTCGTCGAACACGTCGTCGTCGAACACGTCGTCGTCGTCGTCGTCGAACACGTCGTCGTCGTCGTCGTCGAACACGTCGTCGTCGTCGTCGTCGAACACGTCGTCGTCGTCGTCGTCGAACACGTCGTCGTCGTCGTCGTCGTCGTCGAACACGTCGTCGTCGTCGTCGTCGAACACGTCGTCGTCGTCGTCGTCGAACACGTCGTCGTCGTCGTCGTCGTCGTCGAACACGTCGTCGTCGTCGTCGTCGAACACGTCGTCGTCGTCGTCGTCGTCGTCGAACACGTCGTCGTCGTCGTCGTCGTCGTCGAACACGTCGTCGTCGTCGTCGTCGTCGTCGAACACGTCGTCGTCGTCGTCGTCGTCGTCGAACACGTCGTCGTCGTCGTCGTCGTCGTCGAACACGTCGTCGTCGTCGTCGAACACGTCGTCGTCGTCGTCGTCGTCGAACACGTCGTCGTCGTCGTCGTCGTCGAACACGTCGTCGTCGTCGTCGTCGAACACGTCGTCGTCGTCGAACACGTCGTCGTCGTCGAACACGTCGTCGTCGTCGAACACGTCGTCGTCGTCGTCGTCGTCGAACACGTCGTCGTCGTCGTCGTCGTCGAACACGTCGTCGTCGTCGTCGTCGTCGAACACGTCGTCGTCGTCGAACACGTCGTCGTCGTCGTCGTCGAACACGTCGTCGTCGTCGTCGTCGTCGAACACGTCGTCGTCGTCGTCGTCGTCGAACACGTCGTCGTCGTCGTCGTCGAACACGTCGTCGTCGTCGTCGTCGAACACGTCGTCGTCGTCGTCGTCGAACACGTCGTCGTCGTCGTCGTCGAACACGTCGTCGTCGTCGTCGTCGAACACGTCGTCGTCGTCGTCGTCGAACACGTCGTCGTCGTCGTCGTCGAACACGTCGTCGTCGTCGTCGTCGAACACGTCGTCGTCGTCGTCGTCGAACACGTCGTCGTCGTCGTCGTCGAACACGTCGTCGTCGTCGTCGTCGAACACGTCGTCGTCGTCGTCGTCGAACACGTCGTCGTCGTCGTCGTCGAACACGTCGTCGTCGTCGTCGAACACGTCGTCGTCGTCGTCGTCGAACACGTCGTCGTCGTCGTCGTCGAACACGTCGTCGTCGTCGTCGTCGAACACGTCGTCGTCGTCGTCGTCGAACACGTCGTCGTCGTCGTCGTCGAACACGTCGTCGTCGTCGTCGTCGAACACGTCGTCGTCGTCGTCGAACACGTCGTCGTCGTCGTCGTCGAACACGTCGTCGTCGTCGTCGAACACGTCGTCGTCGTCGTCGTCGTCGTCGAACACGTCGTCGTCGTCGTACACGTCGTCGTCGTCGTCGTCGTCGTCGAACACGTCGTCGTCGAACACGTCGTCGTCGTACACGTCGTCGTCGTCGTCGTCGTCGTCGAACACGTCGTCGTCGTCGTCGTCGAACACGTCGTCGTCGTCGTCGTCGAACACGTCGTCGTCGTCGTCGTCGAACACGTCGTCGTCGTCGTCGTCGAACACGTCGTCGTCGTCGTCGTCGAACACGTCGTCGTCGTCGTCGTCGAACACGTCGTCGTCGTCGTCGTCGAACACGTCGTCGTCGAACACGTCGTCGTCGTCGTCGTCGAACACGTCGTCGTCGAACACGTCGTCGTCGTCGTCGTCGAACACGTCGTCGTCGTCGTCGTCGTCGTCGTCGTCGAACACGTCGTCGTCGTCGTCGTCGTCGTCGTCGTCGAACACGTCGTCGTCGTCGTCGTCGTCGTCGTCGTCGAACACGTCGTCGTCGTCGTCGTCGTCGTCGTCGTCGAACACGTCGTCGTCGTCGTCGTCGTCGTCGTCGTCGAACACGTCGTCGTCGTCGTCGTCGTCGTCGTCGTCGAACACGTCGTCGTCGTCGTCGTCGTCGTCGTCGAACACGTCGTCGTCGTCGTCGTCGTCGTCGTCGTCGAACACGTCGTCGTCGTCGTCGTCGTCGTCGAACACGTCGTCGTCGTCGTCGTCGAACACGTCGTCGTCGAACACGTCGTCGTCGTCGTCGTCGAACACGTCGTCGTCGTCGTCGTCGTCGTCGTCGTCGAACACGTCGTCGTCGTCGTCGTCGAACACGTCGTCGTCGTCGTCGAACACGTCGTCGTCGTCGTCGAACACGTCGTCGTCGTCGTCGTCGTCGTCGAACACGTCGTCGTCGTCGAACACGTCGTCGTCGTCGTCGAACACGTCGTCGTCGTCGTCGAACACGTCGTCGTCGTCGTCGAACACGTCGTCGTCGAACACGTCGTCGTCGTCGTCGTCGTCGAACACGTCGTCGTCGTCGTCGAACACGTCGTCGAACACGTCGTCGAACACGTCGTCGAACACGTCGTCGAACACGTCGTCGTCGTCGTCGAACACGTCGTCGTCGTCGTCGAACACGTCGTCGTCGTCGTCGAACACGTCGTCGTCGTCGTCGAACACGTCGTCGTCGAACACGTCGTCGTCGTCGTCGAACACGTCGTCGTCGTCGTCGTCGTCGAACACGTCGTCGTCGTCGTCGAACACGTCGTCGAACACGTCGTCGAACACGTCGTCGTCGTCGTCGAACACGTCGTCGAACACGTCGTCGTCGTCGTCGAACACGTCGTCGAACACGTCGTCGAACACGTCGTCGAACACGTCGTCGAACACGTCGTCGAACACGTCGTCGAACACGTCGTCGAACACGTCGTCGAACACGTCGTCGAACACGTCGTCGAACACGTCGTCGAACACGTCGTCGTCGTCGTCGAACACGTCGTCGTCGTCGTCGAACACGTCGTCGAACACGTCGTCGAACACGTCGTCGAACACGTCGTCGTCGTCGTCGAACACGTCGTCGTCGTCGTCGTCGTCGTCGAACACGTCGTCGTCGTCGTCGTCGTCGTCGAACACGTCGTCGTCGTCGTCGTCGTCGTCGAACACGTCGTCGTCGTCGTCGTCGTCGTCGAACACGTCGTCGTCGTCGTCGTCGTCGAACACGTCGTCGTCGTCGTCGTCGTCGTCGTCGTCGTCGTCGTCGTCGTCGTCGAACACGTCGTCGTCGTCGTCGTCGTCGTCGTCGTCGTCGTCGTCGTCGTCGTCGTCGTCGTCGTCGTCGTCGAACACGTCGTCGTCGTCGTCGTCGTCGTCGTCGTCGAACACGTCGTCGTCGTCGTCGTCGTCGTCGTCGTCGAACACGTCGTCGTCGTCGTCGTCGTCGTCGTCGTCGAACACGTCGTCGTCGTCGTCGTCGTCGTCGTCGTCGAACACGTCGTCGTCGTCGTCGTCGTCGTCGTCGTCGAACACGTCGTCGTCGTCGTCGTCGTCGTCGAACACGTCGTCGTCGTCGTCGTCGTCGTCGTCGTCGTCGTCGTCGTCGTCGTCGAACACGTCGTCGTCGTCGTCGTCGTCGTCGAACACGTCGTCGTCGTCGTCGTCGAACACGTCGTCGTCGTCGTCGTCGAACACGTCGTCGTCGTCGTCGTCGAACACGTCGTCGTCGTCGTCGTCGTCGTCGAACACGTCGTCGTCGTCGTCGTCGTCGTCGAACACGTCGTCGTCGTCGTCGAACACGTCGTCGTCGTCGTCGAACACGTCGTCGTCGTCGTCGAACACGTCGTCGTCGTCGTCGAACACGTCGTCGTCGTCGTCGAACACGTCGTCGTCGTCGTCGAACACGTCGTCGTCGTCGTCGAACACGTCGTCGTCGTCGTCGAACACGTCGTCGTCGTCGAACACGTCGTCGTCGTCGAACACGTCGTCGTCGTCGAACACGTCGTCGTCGTCGAACACGTCGTCGTCGTCGAACACGTCGTCGTCGTCGAACACGTCGTCGTCGTCGAACACGTCGTCGTCGTCGAACACGTCGTCGTCGAACACGTCGTCGTCGTCGAACACGTCGTCGTCGTCGTCGAACACGTCGTCGTCGTCGAACACGTCGTCGTCGTCGAACACGTCGTCGTCGTCGAACACGTCGTCGTCGTCGAACACGTCGTCGTCGTCGTCGTCGAACACGTCGTCGTCGTCGTCGTCGAACACGTCGTCGTCGTCGTCGTCGAACACGTCGTCGTCGTCGAACACGTCGTCGTCGTCGAACACGTCGTCGTCGTCGAACACGTCGTCGTCGTCGAACACGTCGTCGTCGTCGAACACGTCGTCGTCGTCGAACACGTCGTCGTCGTCGAACACGTCGTCGTCGTCGAACACGTCGTCGTCGTCGAACACGTCGTCGTCGTCGAACACGTCGTCGTCGTCGAACACGTCGTCGTCGTCGAACACGTCGTCGTCGTCGAACACGTCGTCGTCGTCGAACACGTCGTCGTCGTCGAACACGTCGTCGTCGTCGAACACGTCGTCGTCGTCGAACACGTCGTCGTCGTCGTCGTCGAACACGTCGTCGTCGTCGTCGTCGAACACGTCGTCGTCGTCGAACACGTCGTCGTCGTCGAACACGTCGTCGTCGTCGAACACGTCGTCGTCGTCGAACACGTCGTCGTCGTCGAACACGTCGTCGTCGTCGAACACGTCGTCGTCGTCGAACACGTCGTCGTCGTCGAACACGTCGTCGTCGTCGAACACGTCGTCGTCGTCGAACACGTCGTCGTCGTCGTCGTCGTCGTCGTCGTCGTCGTCGTCGTCGTCGTCGTCGTCGTCGAACACGTCGTCGTCGTCGAACACGTCGTCGTCGTCGTCGTCGTCGAACACGTCGTCGTCGTCGTCGAACACGTCGTCGTCGTCGTCGAACACGTCGTCGTCGTCGTCGAACACGTCGTCGTCGTCGTCGAACACGTCGTCGTCGTCGTCGAACACGTCGTCGTCGTCGTCGAACACGTCGTCGTCGTCGTCGAACACGTCGTCGTCGTCGTCGAACACGTCGTCGTCGTCGTCGAACACGTCGTCGTCGTCGTCGAACACGTCGTCGTCGTCGTCGAACACGTCGTCGTCGTCGTCGAACACGTCGTCGTCGTCGTCGAACACGTCGTCGTCGTCGAACACGTCGTCGTCGTCGAACACGTCGTCGTCGTCGAACACGTCGTCGTCGTCGAACACGTCGTCGTCGTCGAACACGTCGTCGTCGTCGAACACGTCGTCGTCGTCGAACACGTCGTCGTACACGTCGTCGTCGTCGAACACGTCGTCGTCGTCGTCGAACACGTCGTCGTCGTCGTCGTCGAACACGTCGTCGTCGTCGTCGTCGAACACGTCGTCGTCGTCGTCGTCGAACACGTCGTCGTCGTCGTCGTCGAACACGTCGTCGTCGTCGTCGTCGAACACGTCGTCGTCGTCGTCGTCGAACACGTCGTCGTCGTCGTCGTCGAACACGTCGTCGTCGTCGTCGTCGAACACGTCGTCGTCGTCGTCGTCGAACACGTCGTCGTCGTCGTCGTCGAACACGTCGTCGTCGTCGTCGTCGAACACGTCGTCGTCGTCGTCGTCGAACACGTCGTCGTCGTCGTCGTCGAACACGTCGTCGTCGTCGTCGTCGAACACGTCGTCGTCGTCGTCGTCGAACACGTCGTCGTCGTCGTCGTCGAACACGTCGTCGTCGTCGTCGTCGAACACGTCGTCGTCGTCGTCGTCGAACACGTCGTCGTCGTCGTCGTCGAACACGTCGTCGTCGTCGTCGTCGAACACGTCGTCGTCGTCGTCGTCGAACACGTCGTCGTCGTCGTCGTCGAACACGTCGTCGTCGTCGTCGTCGAACACGTCGTCGTCGTCGTCGTCGAACACGTCGTCGTCGTCGTCGTCGAACACGTCGTCGTCGTCGTCGTCGAACACGTCGTCGTCGTCGTCGTCGAACACGTCGTCGTCGTCGTCGTCGAACACGTCGTCGTCGTCGTCGTCGAACACGTCGTCGTCGTCGTCGTCGAACACGTCGTCGTCGTCGTCGTCGAACACGTCGTCGTCGTCGTCGTCGAACACGTCGTCGTCGTCGAACACGTCGTCGTCGTCGTCGTCGAACACGTCGTCGTCGTCGTCGTCGAACACGTCGTCGTCGTCGTCGTCGAACACGTCGTCGTCGTCGTCGTCGAACACGTCGTCGTCGTCGTCGTCGAACACGTCGTCGTCGTCGTCGAACACGTCGTCGTCGTCGTCGAACATAGTCTTCCATGTCCACAACGACAACATCCGCAACATGATCCCTTGGCCTTTGATGCAGGAACTCCGAAGGGGACACAGAATGCAGAAAAGAGTGGACACCAAAAGGGGGGTTAAGGCCAAACGGCAAGTAAAGAGCAGATACTTGTGCAGTGCCAAAACGCGTTGGACAGAAAAGGGCTGCGTGGGCTACAAACGGTCAGAAGTTCAAACAGCACATAAAGGCTCAGATAAAGAGAGGGAAATAGCAACCAACGGCGAGGCGGGGAAATAGCAACCAACGGCGAGGCGGGGAAATAGCAACCAACGGCGAGGCGGGGAAATAGCAACCAACGGCGAGGCGGGGAAAGGGAGCAGCAAAGGCAGGCACAGAGACAATAAAAACACCAGGGAACAGCCCAGAAAACCTGTGTGCAAAATGACACTGAAGCCTATCAGGACAAAAACAATTTTCTCCAGCCTCTACTTCCCTCCAGGCTCCCACCCCATTTTGGCCTCCAACCCTGGTTTAGCCCCCCTTTTTCCTGTCCTCTACTTCCCTGCAGCCTCCCAACATGTTTTGGCTCCACTTTTTTCTGGTCTCTACTTCTCTCTGGTCTCCTACCCCATTTCAGGGTCCTGCAAAAATAGTCCCCCCAAAAACACTCTCCCCTGAAATACTCCCCCCTAAAATAGTCGCGTGATATAGACCCCTTAAATACTCCCTCGCGAAATACTCCCCTGAAACAGCGCTCCCTGAAAGACTCTGCCCCAAAACCCTCCCCGCCAAATAGGCCACCCCTGAAACACCCCCCGCTAAGACGCCCGCCGCTTCCCCCGCCAAATAGGCCACCCCTGAAACACCCCCCGCCAAGACGCCCGCCGCTTCCCCCGCCAAAATACTCCCTCCCATAACTCCCCATTGAAATAGTCTCCCCTGAAATTACGCCTCCACTGAAATAATCCCCCCTGGAAATACTCCCCCCCAAAATAGATCTAGTGCCAGCTCCAGACAGCAGACACTCCATCTCATTCCAACTCCTGCTGGCTGCAGGTCCGGCTCAATGAAGCTTCAGCTCTGCTCTGAAACTCCACTTGATTTCACCTCACAGGCTCCAGCTACCGGCAACAGCCTGGGCTTTTGACAAGGCTGTAAATCAATCACTGTCAGAGCTTGAGTATTAGGAGTAAACATCCTCCTTGTACATTCTCTAAGCATTCATTACTTTGTATTATTAATCAGTTAATAACTCTTCTAAGTAGCGTACAAAGAAGAGCTGAACTCGAAGACGGCACGTAGGGTCCGAAAAGCGCGTTTCCCCCCAAAGACCGTCGCCGACGTGGAGTTTGGCCTGGTGCACGCCGGCCTCCCAAGCTTCGGGGTCCCATGCCACCCTGACCCCCACCCCCTGCTTTCCCCCGCAGCCCCCAGGGCCCTCCCGCACCCCTCCGCCTCTCACCTGCCTGCAAAACCGGCCAAACCAGCCGCATTACTGCCTGTTTCTGACCCCAAAAACCTGGCTACTGAGCCTCTTCTCAAGTCCCAAAAATGCACGACTTGACCTCTGTTTCTGAGCCCAAAGCCACACAACTCCGTCTGTTTCTGAGCCCCAAAATCAGCCACAGGACTCTGTTCTCAAGCCCCAGGAACACAAAACATTGTCTCCATTTCTGGCCCACAACACAGCTCACCCCGTCTGCTCTCTGGCCCCCTCCGCAGTCCCCACGGGCGATGCCGAAGGGTGGGGGGGAATGTAGCCACCCCACAGCCCTGCAGCCCCAGAGCCCGACATGCAGCTTTGGGAAGCGCTTGGGAATTACAGAGGGCCCGGCCCCAGCTCTCTGCGGGGCAGCACCAGCACAGGCAGGGCACCACTTCATGACTGCCAGTTCAGCTTTTCTTTCTCCAGCACCGTCAGCGCCGCATCCCAAACCTCCCAGGCTGAAGGACCCCCCTGGGGAGCCGTGCCCGGCCACGTCCCCTCCGAGCCCAGCGCAGCCCGGACCCTCTCCGGGGCCATTTTCCCACGGGCTGACTCTCCCCTCGGTGCCCACTCACCCCCGTTTCCTGCACATTACAGCCCCCCGATGCGATCCCCAGGGGCAGAGGAGCCGCTTTCCCTGCCGAAGGAAACAAAGCTTTTCCTCTCGAGAGGCAGAAGTACCTTGGATCTTGTGTTCATCACCTTGGTGGATCAACATTGTCTCTTGTCTGTACCGCGGGCTCGCAGCCAGGGCAGCTCACCTGTAAAAGAAAAGAGGAGGGAAGCGTTACACGGCCCTTGTCTCCTACCGTCCACGGCATCGGGGACGCAGCCGGGGAAGGGGCCCTCCTGGAGGGGGGCGGTGGGGGCTCCCCGAGGGGTTGGCATAGTGCTGGCAAGGACCTGGGTCAGGGTGGAGCCGTGGGAAGGGGCAGGTCACCCGCGGGGGGAGGGTCTGGAGCGGCTCGGGACCCTGCCGGAGGCACGGGGCAGGGCCGGCGAGCTGCGGGGAAGGGGTGTCTGCGATAGAGGAGGAGCGGAACCGGGGTCGGTCGCAGGCAGCCACGGCGCACCCCCTTCCCCTTTTCACGGCTCCACGCTACCCCTCACCCCAGCGGTTCCTCACGCGCCCGGCGCGGCTCCCCGTGCCAGCGTGCAGCTCTCCCCCCCGGTTTGTTTCACGTTGCACAGGACGTTCCCAGGGGCAGGGACCCACCGGCCCCGAGCACGCGCCTCCAGTCCCGGCTCTCCCCCCTCTTGCGGTCGCGGACCCCGTCCCGGCAGGCGACCCTCGGCAGCGGCTCCGCCGTCCGAAACGGACCCTGCGCGGCCATCCCGAGCCACGCAGCCCCTGCTCGACTCCACTGCCTCGGATGGAGAGGAGCCATTGCTCTGACTGCCACAGCCTGCACCTGGGGCTTTCTATCCCCGGTCCACAGCTGTAGCTGCTCAGGAACAGGAACCATCACCATCAGCCCCACCTGCCACACCTGGGGCGGACTGGGCCCCACCTCCCGAGAGCAGCTTGCCCAAGGAAAAGGGGGAAGCCCTGAGGTGCACAAAAAGGAAAATGGGTGGGGTTTAAGGGGAAGAGAACACATTGACAGCTATGGGGAGCAACAAAAAGAATAAAACCACCGGAGGATTACAGCACCGAGCTCCCTGAACAGAGCTCTCTGGCTGAGCTGACCAGCTGATGTCCATTTGGCTCTTAAGTACTGAATCTCCCACAGCTCTGCAGGGCAGACAGGCCAATGCCGACTTGCCTCTTAACCATTTACCAGTAACACCTGGTTCAACTCTTAACATACTGAATCTCCCACAGCTGCACAGAGCTGACACTCCCACAACTCCCCCCCAAAATACTCCCCCCCAAAATACTCCCCGAACACCCCTCCTTGCTTAAGACACCCCAGTACTTCCATTAAAAATTACTCAGCCTTTACTTACCCCTCCTTACTCACCACCCTTTACTTGAACCCCCTTTACTCGCTCCCTTTATTCACCCCACCTTACTCACCACTGTTTACTTGCAATGCCTTTACTTGGCCCCCTTTGCTCAGCCCCACTTACTCTCACTGTTTACTCACAATCCATTTACTCACCCAAAGGGTCTGAGAGTGGGTGAGGTGAACAGGGGGGAGGACGGGGAGAGGGAGATACAGGAGACGGGGGGGGGGCATGAGTGAAATTATGGGATAGAGACGGAAGAGAAGGACGGAGGGAAATAGGAAGGCAGGGATACGGAGCGGCACGTGCACGCACGGAGAGGAAAAGGACACCAGAAAACAGGCCAGAGAAATTGTGGGCAAAAAGAGACCGATGCCGATCAGCACAAAGAACTGGAAAAGGAAAAAAACAGTGCTAGGTTAGAGGAGAGAGACAGAGGATGAAAAAAAGGAAGGAGAGGGAGCAAGACAAAGGCGTTTAGAAAAAAAAAAAAAAGGGGAGAGCTAGAAGACAGACCCTTCTTTCTCCTTCTCTCCTCCCTTCCTCTTCTGCAACTCCAGTCGCTTAGCTGTCCTCCCCCTAAAAGAATACGCGGGTGTCTCTCAGCTCTTACAAGACAGGGCTTCCTATATACATGGCCTCACTTGCTGGTGCACCGTGCAGCCGTACCACACTTGGGGTGATGCACACAGACCCTGGGTGCGCGTTGGCCGTCTGGCCTGCTACGGACTGTGAAGAGGGCTCCTTCCTCACCCAGAGAGGCAGGCTCACTCTTCCTGCAGTGGGAGGCAGCTGCTGCGCAAATGGCCTTGATTTTCTTCTTCTTTCCCTTTCTCGGGCCTCTCCAGCTTCAGCCGTGGCAGCTCCTCTCCAGACATTTGACCCCGGTTACCATTGAACCCTTGGCCTTTGATGCCAGGAGTCCCAAGGGGACACAGAGGGCAGAAAAGAGTGGAGAACGAAAAGGGGGGTGAGGCCAGAGGGCAAGTAAAGGGCAGCTACTTGTGGAGTGGCGGAAACTGGTGGAGTGCCAAAAGGGGTGGGAGACAGAAAAAGGCTGGGTGGGCGACAAAGGCTCAGAAGTTCAAAGAGCACATAAAGGCCCAGATAAAGGGGGGGCCAAAAAGGGAGGCTGGAAGGGAAATAGAGACCAGAAAAAAGTGGAGGCTGAAAGGGGGTGGGAGGCCGGAGAGAAGTAGAGGCCAGAAAAAAGTGGAGGCTGAAAAGGGGTGGGAGGCCAAAACCGGGTGGGAGGCCGGAGGGAAGTAGAGGCCAGAATAAAGTGGAGGCCGAAAAGGGGTGGGAGGCCAAAATGGGGTGGGAGGCCGGAGGGAAGTAGAGGCCAGAATAAAGTGGAGGCCGAAAAGGGGTGGGAGGCCAAAATGGGGTGGGAGGCCGGAGGGAAGTAGAGGCCAGAAAAAAGTGGAGGCCGAAAAGGGGTGGGAGGCCAAAACGGGGTGGGAGGCTGGAGGGAAGTAGAGGCCAGAAAAAAAGTGGAGGCTGAACGGGGTGGGAGTCCAGAGGGAAGTAGAGGCCTAAAAGAGGTGGGAAGCCAGACGAAGTAGAGGCCAAAAAAAGTAGACACAAAAACAGGGTGGAAGGCCAAAAAGGGGTGGGAGGCAGCAGGGAAGTAGAGGTTAGAAGAAAGTGGAGTACTTCGGGGAGGGGGGGTAAGTGTTTCTGGGGGGAATTATTTTGGGGGGGACTATTTTGGGGAGACTATTTCAGGGTGACAATGTTTCAGGGGGAAGTCTTTCGTAGGAGATTATTTCATGGGGAATATTTTGGAGGGATTATTTCAAAGGGAGTCTCTTGGGGGGAGTATTTCTGGAGGGACTATTTGGGGGGACTATTTTGGGGGAGAGCATTTTAGGGGAGTGTTTTGGGGGTGTTATAATCACGCAAAGCCAATTCTTATAAAAATATAATTTTGTTTGGGTTCAATCGCTTTAGGGTAGGAAGCAATAGGCAAAGCAGCGCTGGGTGCGCGGAGAGCCGTAACTCTGCCACACGCACCCCAAGTTCTAAAAAGCAGCGTCTTTTATACTCTTGTACCATCGTCCTTCTCCTTATTTGGTGTTGAGTTGTTGGGGTACGCGCCCTTCTCCTTATTTGGGTCTTTTGAAAGTCTCAAAGCCTCGGTCTCTTGGCGCGCTTTTCTCCTGTTGGATCTTTTGGAAGCCTCACGATCCCGTCTTTCCGCGGGCTTTTTCAAGCAGCACTTACATGCGATCTCTGGGTGGGGCTTTCAAGCAGCAGTTACATATTAGCTCTAGGTGGGGTTTTTGAGAAACGATTACATTGTTCCAAGCGAATAGCACACTTTATATTTTACCTGTATATATTCAAACATTCATCATAATTATAATATAGGTTATAGTGATCACAAATCATTTCAGATCCATACAGGGTTCCATATTCTATTTTTACAATATTTCAGACAGCAGGATATTAGGGTTTGACATTTACAAATCATTCGAGCGTAACGTACCCACCTTGTTTAACTTAGCAAATTGGTTACAATGGTTTATTACAGTCCCCCCCTTTTTCTTTTTATACCTCAATTTGCTGGTTAAGCTTAAAAATGTCTTCTTTAGCAGCCCCTAAAAAGGTGGCATCTTCTAGTTCAGTCTCTAATCGGTGTTCTTCTTGTTGGGTTAAGTCAGTATATTGTTGCCTCAATATCATGAGTTGGACAGTTTCAATCCTGTTCTTAACAAGGTTAATTAATTTGTTTAAGATACAAGGTCCAAAAGTGAGAATTAATAACAAAATAATCAGGGGTCCAGTTAAGGTTGTTATTAGGGTGGTCATCCAAGGGGATTGATTAAACCATGATTCAAACCAGTTTTGTTGAGCTTCTCTTTCTTTCTTTCTTTGTATAATGTCCTCACGCAGCTTGGTCATGGATTCCCGAACCACCCCAGAGTGGTCTGCATAATAGCAACACTCTTCTCCTAGAGCTACACAGAGCCCTCCTTGCTGTAAAAATAATAAGTCCAACCCCCTTCTATTCTGCAAAACAACCTCCGAAAGGGAAGTAAGGGACTTTTCTAATAATGATATTGATTTTTTTCAATTCTTTCTAAATCTTCATCAACTGCAGCCCTTTATGTTGTTGAACTAGAGAAGTAATTCCAGTCGCTGCCCCTGCAGTTCCTAGACCTATGAGGGTCGCAATTGTCAGGGTCAGATTTCTACAATTTCCAGCGTTGAGTACACCCCCAGAATAGTCGTAGGTTGGAGTTTCACAGTGTTCAGGACTCCACCCGACTTTTAGATATTTGTCCTTCTCTGACACATCCCAAGAAGCAGCTATAGTTTCACAATCCCAATAGGCACAATAAAAATAACCTGGTGAGTTGCAATAACTTCTTCCGGGATTCGAACTTGGACACCAATAAGTGGCTTTTAGGTTAGTCACCCCCCAGCTCCATTGATGTTCCAAGTTACAATGAGACCCCAAAGTAGGGTTCAATAAATCACAATTTGTGACACTGAACGTGGGAGCTCCGGACGTAATCACTTTTCAGATTATTGTTGAATCCTCAAAGCGGGCTAAAATCCATTCGAAAGGTTGGTATATCCAATCATTTGTTACACTTTTAATATAGATTAGGTATAACAACACTAGAATACCACTCATATTTTTGTGCATTGTCTTCAGTCGTAGGCTACTAGTGGATGTATTTTATCCAGATTTTATCTCCGCTGTTATACCCCTCTGTCTCCTTCGTCTACTCCTTTGCTTGGAGCAACGAGGTATGAATTCTTCTCGACAGCAGTGGTATTCTTCAGGAGCTATTCTTTTCAGCCATAAACCTTATTACCTGAAGACACACAATCTATTTTGAGTTTTATTCTAGGTTCATAATTACCAATCAAATTTCAAAATCTAAATTTGTTGATATTTCCACCTATTTTGTTGTTGTGCCCGCTTCCAAGCAAATCTTGTGGCACACTGTCTTAAGACTTTGTGCCAACCTGCCTCATATCCTTCCCAAGTTGAAGGTATCAGCAGCTCCCATCCACAAAACAAAGTACAGATCTCTACTTGAGCAAATTGTTCTCTACTATTATATTATCTCGGCATTGCATACAATAAAGTTGCCTTCTAAATGAAATACAAGACCATTTTCTATTACAATTTGAATATTGACAAGTAACCCAACACGAGTGTCCAGAAGTGGGATGTTTTATGCATGGAATTTCCAATATATTTTCTGTTGCGGGCAGTTCAGGTATATCAGTTTCTGTTTCGCAGCAGAAAGGATGGACCTGTGGAGTTCCCGTTAGCTTATATAATCCCGCTCTCCCAGTTTGGTAAGGTATCCTTTCTCTTCTCCAAGGTGCAAAATATACTTCTCGTAAAGTATCCCCAGGGGCTATTTGGAGCCACTGGTATAGACTATTTCTTACTTCCCTTCTAGAGTGTGTCATTCAGTCGTCTTCTGGTCTTTCCTTATAGTCTTTTGGAGACTTCCTGGTTTAGATACCACGGTCCATTCCCTTGAAGGCTGCTTCACTGGTCCTTTAACTCGAGTGGCGTGAGTCCAACCCTTTTCAGCTGTCCGTACATCAGTCTCTGTAGTTAGAAGAACAAGAAATGGTCCCTCCCATCGAGGGGATAAACTACCTTCTTTCCAACTCTTAATTAATACCCAGTCGCCTGGTTGTATTTTATGTATTGAGAATTCAAGAGGGGTACTTTGTGCTATTAAGCCTTTAACCCTAAGTTCTTGCAGATTGCGATTCAAGACTGTAATATATTGTTGGATCATAATATCATCTATTATGGGATGAGCAAGGGGTAATCTGTGAGTATAGGGTATTCCATACAACATTTCAAAAAGTGAGAGGCCCGTCTCTGAATTTAACATAGTCCTAATATGAAGTAAGGCTAAGGGTAAGCATTTAATCCATGAGAATTTGGTTTCTATCATTAATTTAATTAACTGTTGTTTCAAGGTCTGATTCATTCGCTCTACCCATCTATAACTTTGTGGATGCCATGGAGTGTGATATTCCCAAGTGATGCCCAGAGCTTCTGTAATTAACTTTATACTTTTAGATGTAAAAGGAGTACCTTGATCAGAATCAAACACTTTCATCATTCCAAGTTGTGGTATAATTTGTTCCAATGATATTTTAGCTACTGACTCGGCAGTCGCTCTGGTGGTAGGAAAAGCTTCTACCCAGTGAGTTAATTGATCTAATATCACCAGTAAATATTTGCATCTCCTAACTTTTGGTAGTTCTGTGAAATCTATTTGGATCCTTTCATTCATTGCAGAAATTGTTTTGCTGGTAGAAATACATGACATACTTTCAGTTTTTGTCAAATATATTGATTTTAGGGTCACATTCATTAACATCTGTGTCACCAGGTAAAAGATCAGAGTGCCTGCTTTTTATCCATGATGTGCCATTAATGGTATGCACTGAACAGCTATCAAGATCTTCCTTATTGTTTGTGGCTTGAATACTTAACTGGTTTTCATTAATCTTTTTTACACTGTACCCATCACCCAAAAGTTTCATTTCAATTCTGGTCTGGTTTGCAGAGTCCTCTGCAATTCTCCTTGTATCCCTATTGTCTAGAAGGATCCATTTCCCATTCACCACAGTGGTCCCCAGTTTTTGAATCTCGGTTAACTTCTGAGGGTTATATATCTTTTTCCCATAATCTACTTCTTGTTTCATTACATATAAACAACCTTTTACCTTCAGATAATTCAGTTTGTTCTAGATCAGGTCTTATCTCTGTTTGTAATTCTATTACTTCAATGCAATTGTGACAATTCACCCCTAGGATCTTCATATAAAAATTGAGTAGGGTTTTGAGCACCGGTTACTCTCAGTTCTAATTCTGGTGCTCTCATTAAGATAGTCTCATACTTCAACAGTCGACTATCAGTGAGCCATTTCTCAGCCTTTTGCTGCAGTACCCCACGCACATCATGAGGTGAAAACACTGTGATAATCGCTCCAAAAGTCACCTTTCCTGCCTCTTCAATCAGTAAGGCTGCTGCCACTAAAGATTGTGAGCATGTTGGCCAGCCCCTGCTTACGGGATCTAACAATTTTGAAAAAATATGCAATTGGTCTCTTACTTCCAGCCCAATCTTGGGTTAGAACCCCATAAGCAGTTTGATTTGAGGTAGTTATAAATAATTGAAAAGGCTTTTTAACATCCAACAAACTTAACACTGGAGGCTCAGCCAGTGTTTCTTTTAGTTTCTGAAACCTGCTCTCATCCCTTCTAACACGCACCTCCTGCGCTTCTCTTAACAATTCCTGTAGACCCCGCTCTTGCCAATCACCGAATTTTTCTAACCTCTTTCTAATATCTCCCCATAATTTGGTCACGAATTAAGCTTTTAATAAAGCCTCCCCCACTGGGGATGCATGCAGGTTTACTCCCGAATACATTTGTAACTTTTTTTTTTTTTTTTTTTTCGCTCGCCGCTTTGTTCCCCAGCCGGGCTCCTCCAGCAGCGTGGTCGGACCGGAGCGCTCGGCGCAGCCCCCGCGGGGGTGCAGCCACGGCCGGGCCCCCTCCCTGCGGCACTGCGGGGGGGCTGCGTTCTGGCGCAGGGTTGTGCCGCGGTCCTAGGGGCCGCCCGCCGCCGCCAACGCCTTCCCAAACCTCTGCCCCACTATTTTCTAATTGTTTCTGCTTTTCTCGATTATGGGTTCGGCTAGCTGGTGGAGGGGAAGGAGCGCTAGGTTTTGGTTCCCAGGGGACGGTCCTGGGCAATATCGGGTAAATTGCTCCATTTTTACCCTTTTTAATTTGGATTTTGCCCTCCTTTCAAATTTTGACTTGTTTTGGCCCATTTTTAGGAATTTTTGTGGCAACTCCTACCGGCCTTGTAGGGGGTTGGATCCAGGGAGTCAAATCCCTCACCCATCCACGTATTTCTTGGGAATTTTTTACAGCAATTCCTCTCGCCTTTGGTTACCGGTAAGAGTGTCTTGCGGGGGGGTTGAACCCTTCACCCTCCCACGTACCCCTAGGACCCGTGCTCCCTCCCACAAATCCTATAGGGTCCGCTTTCGTCCTTCACCGGCCAAATCCCTCACGGGAGTTTGGAACCGTGGTTAGAAGACCTCCACACTCCATTCGGAACTCAAATCCTGGCTCCGAAACTACTTTCGTCTCCAGAATAAGGTTCCGTCTCACTCACACACTCACGCACAAGCAACCGACTCCCACCCAACCGAACGGCTTCCCTTATACTCACAACTCTGTCGTCTTCGTTCGGATCTTCGTGCACCGGAATTACGGGTATTTTATACTGCAGTTTTTCCTTTGGAGCTCCAATTCCTTTGGCTATTGCTTCTCTTTTTGTCCGTTAATCTCTGGAGACTGACCCAGACTGCTACTCTCGAGCCACAATCTGTGGGGCACCCCTCGAGGAGCCACAGTCCAGGAAAGCACACCGAGATCATGTCGGGGTCATCAAATTGTTATAATCACACAAAGCCAATTCTTATAAAAATATAATTTTATTTGGGTTCAATCGCTTTAGGGTAGGAAGCAATAGGCAAAGCAGCACTGGGTGCGTGGAGAGCCGTAACTCTGCCACACGCACCCCAAGTTCTAAAAAGCAGCGTCTTTTATACTCTTGTACCATCGTCCTTCTCCTTATTTGGTGTTGAGTTGTTGGGGTACGCGCCCTTCTCCTTATTTGGGTCTTTTGAAAGTCTCGAAGCCTCGGTCTCTTGGCGCGCTTTTCTCCTGTTGGATCTTTTGGAAGCCTCACGATCCCGTCTTTCCGCGGGCTTTTTCAAGCAGCGCTTACATGCGATCTCTGGGTGGGGGTTTCTAGGAAACAGTTACATATTAGCTCTAGGTGGGGTTTTTGAGAAACGATTACATTGTTCCGAGCAAATAGCACACTTTATATTTTACCTGTATATATTCAAACATTCATCATAATTATAATATAGGTTATAGTGATCACAAATCATTTCAGATCCATACAGGGTACCATATTCTATTTTTACAATATGTCAGACAGCAGGATATTAGGGTTTGACATTTACAAAGCATTCAAGCGTAACGTACCCGCCTTGTTTAACTTAGCAAATTGGTTATAATGGTTTATTACAAAGGGGGAGCAGGACAGAAGAATAGAAAGGAGAGGTAAAGGGAAGCAAACAAAAAAACCCCAAAAATCACAGAATGGGAAAGAGAGGGGCAGGAAGGGACTGGGACAGATAAGGGGGGCGACAGGGTCCCGGGGGCCTGGGACTCACCGCAGCTCTCGGCACTGCCGGGAGAATTGGACAGGCCAGACGCTGCTTTCTCCTTCCTCCCTCCTGCCCCTCCTCTTCTTCTAAAATTCCACCGCCCGCTGTGCTCCGCCTGAAGGAATAAATACGGGCACGAACGCGGCGGCGCCAGTGCGTGCGAGCGAGCTCCGGGCTGCAGTACCCGCGAGTGGCCACCGGGTGGCAGCAACGTGCAGGAACGCGGCGGGGCCAGTGCGCATGTGCAGTTGGGGGAGGGGCCAGACAACGTCGGGGCGGGGCCAGAAGGGACGTAACGTCAGGGGCGGGGCGAGGGCGGACGCCACGCCGGGGGCGGGGCCAGGGCCGACGCCACGCCGGGGGCGGGGCCAGGGCCGACGCCACGCCGGGGGCGGGGCCAGGGCCGACGCCACGCCGGGGGCGGGGCCAGGGCCGACGCCACGCCGGGGGCGGGGCCAGAAGGGACGCCACGCCGGGGGCGGGGCCAGAAGGGACGCCACGCCGGGGGCGGGGCCAGAAGGGACGCCACGCCGGGGGCGGGGCCAGAAGGGACGCCACGCCGGGGGCGGGGCCAGAAGGGACGCCACGCCGGGGGCGGGGCCAGAAGGGACGCCACGTCGGGGGCGGGGCCAGGGCGGACGCCACGTCGGGGGCGGGGCCAGGGCGGACGCCACGTCGGGGGCGGGGCCAGAAGGGACGCCACGTCGGGGGCGGGGCCAGAAGGGACGCCACGTCGGGGGCGGGGCCAGAAGGGACGCCACGCCGGGGGCGGGGCCAACCACCGCGCACGGAGCGTGGGAGGATCCCGCCGGCCCCCCTAGAAGCGGCACCGAAACTCTCCCTGGAGCTGCGCTCCGGGGCCGTGTCTCAGCCAGGACCGGGCCGTGCTACGCACCCGTGAGCGAGGCAGCTGCCTGGCAGCCGAGTCCGCAGCCCCTGCAGCTCCCGGCAGGCGCTGGCACACACAGCATGGCCGCCTGCAGCCCAGCGCGGGCAGAGCGCCCATCCCAGCGTGCCCCAGGGAACCGACGGGGTGACCAGAGACCCCCCCACACCAGGACCGCAGCTCCTGCTGGGTGGGGACAGGCAGCTTTCCCTACTGTCTGACCCTGCGGGGACACCATGGTTCACCCCTCCCAACCCCGCCAACGCACCCCGCAGCCCCACCAGGCGCAGCCCTGCCCCACGGTATCCCCGCCACCGGCTCTGGGCAGCCCCTGACACCGGCTCCAACACCGAGCAGTGTCGCCCCGCCGCTCCGTGCCACCCCGCAGGCACCACCATCCTCCCCGCGAGCTCCTTCCCCAGGAGCTCCCGGTTGCTTGCACGGCTCCACTCACCTTCTCCCTCGGTGCAGCCACAGCCCAGCAACGCTCAGCCACTGCTCTGCTCCTCCCTGGGTTTACACCGACCCCTCCCAGGGCTTCCCTGCTTTCAACAGCAGCACCCGCCCCTCCACCTGGAGCAACCCCTTTACAGGGAGGGGCCATCAGCCTCATTGCCCACACCTGCGGCCCTCCAGCTCCAGCCCACAGCTGGAGGCCATCCCCTCACCCCCCCCAAGAGAGATGGCGAAAGACAAAAAAGCTACAAAGAACAGGGCACAGAGGGAGGAAAAAGCAACAGCGATGGGGTGTCAGGACAGCAAACGACTGTCGTCTTCTGTCCGCACCGGGGGGGGACCACGGGCACGGCCGTGCGCGGGCGCGGTACCCGCGCTGCAGTACCCGCGTGCGGCCACACGGTGGCAGCACAGAGCCCGCTCCCCGGGCGGACAGGGCTCGCGTTCCCCGGCCCCGGCAGCGGACACTGCAGAGAGAATTTTCACCCCGGCGCAGCACAGCGGGTGCTGAAGGCAGGAAGGCACAGACGGAAAAGCTGCTTTGTGCCAGGGGGGCGGCCGCGATCACAGCGAACAGCACGGCCGAGCAGAGCCGGGGCCGGCGGCGGAGCTGCACAGCAGCGATGACACGCCGGGGACCCGCGGGCTCTGCGGGGCTGTTTGCACCTTTCCTCACCTCTGGGCTACCGGTGCTCTGCTCTCCTCCCTCGGCCTCCACACGAGGCTCCCTGGGCAGGGCCTGTCCCTTCGAGAGGAGACGCCGCACGAAGTTCCTCCCCAGCCTGCCCTCCAGCGCGCAGCGAGCCGTGCGGCAGGGAAAGCAGAGAGGCCCGTGGGGCTGGGAGATGTCCTCAGCAGGGACCGCAGAGCCCGGGAGGGTCCGTCTGTGCTCCGGGCAGCCGCGGAGCCCCGCGCTCCTTCCCGCTCCTGCCAGCGAGCACTTTGCTGCCTGCAACACGCGATGCTTGGTGGGCTGGAGGGGCTGTTCTGCCACTGGGTCAGGCGAGCAGCTCGGTGCCTTCGGCTGCCTGATTCACCTCCTTCAAACACGCACTTCAACTCTCGCCCCCGAGCAAGCGGCCGCCTGGAGCAGCGGCAGAACCGCTTCTGCCCAAAGGGGAGAGGAAGGACTTGGGCTAAAGCTCTCCAGGCTGCCTGTGTCCCACCCGCAGTCGATAGCCTCGGCAGCCCGGACACAGGGCAAAGCGACAGCCTAACAAGGAACCCCAGGGCGTGGAACAGCTTCTGCAACAACGTCCTTTCCCAGCCCAGCTGGGCAGAGGAAGGGGCAGGAGAAGGGCCGGCGGGTCCCTTCAGAGGCAGAACGGCTGCAGATTGTGCCGGGGCCGTTTCGCTCTTTCTCTGTGGCAGAGTTACGTCCCAGAGGTCGGCAGACGGGTCTGCGGGCACAGCGTGAGCGCTGCTGCTTACGGAGCAACAGGCACTAGAAAGCAGCAGTGAAGAACGAGGACGGCCCATCGGGATGGTGGCAATAACAAGGAGAGCCTGAAGCATCGGCCGGGCAGGGCTGGCAACTAACCCTGTGTCGTGGTTTGAGCCCAGCTGGACACTGAGCACCACACAACCGCTCACTCACACCCCCCACCAGCGGGACGGGGAGAGAACGGGAAGGGGAAAGTGAGAAAACTCGTGGGTTGAGATAGAAATAGTTTAATAAAAGAAAAAAATCACCACCCACCCACCACACACCCACCTTGTGTAGGGGAGACAAACCTCACGTGGGGGGGAAACCTGGGGCGGACACGGCAGGGGGTCTGCGTGTGGGTAGAAGCGCGCGTGGGGGGACACGGGTGGGGATGACCCGCACCAGGGGGTCCACCCGGGATAACCCGCAGCAGATCACTCACCTGGGACAACCCCAAAGGATGATCCACTCCAGAGAACTGACCCGCACCTCTTTTGCTGATTAGGGATATCAATTAAACTCAGACACCAGAGTGAAAAGAGCAGGCGTATTTTACTAGAAATAACTAAATAATGTAACAGAATAATACAGAAAACATACAGTAAGAAAAGACAGAATAGTGCACTCAAACAAATAGGAAAATACAGCGTAATGCATCAAATCATTACTACCTGAGAGAGAGGGAATAGCGATTAAGAAAGACCCATCACCACTCGCACCCGTTCCCACCATCCCCACCCGCAGGCGCTGGGCAGCCCCGGTTACAGCGAGGATTTGCAGAGCCTGTCCCGGCGAGTGGGAAGTCCTACGCGGTGCGTCCACCCGTAGGGGAGGCTTCCAAAGTCGCTCTGAGCGGGTCCAGCCTTATATACCCAAAAATCAGCAAGCCAGAATAGCTGGCACCTTTGATTTGAGCGGAAATATCTGGTTTCCATCTCACATTAGGTTCCCCCAGAGCCTGGCCAGGGCTCAGGGGAGAAGCTCAGGGAGTTTCCCTGCTTATCTAGTTGATTCCTGAGCAAGGCCACAAGGCCAGACAACTGTTTCTGTCGCCCTGTTATCTTGCTCACACACAAAGAAAGATGAGAATACATTAAAGATAGACATGTTTTATGATGTTTAAGATACACCTTCTATGCATATTTCACTAATGATTACATACTGAGTTAGCAGGTTTGGTTCAGGGCCTGTTGCTCAGGCTTCAGTATTCCCACCTTTTACATCAGAATAGGTGATTCGCTATAACTCAGTGTAATAGCTATTAGCACAATGGTTTTCAGCTATAAAATGTACAGGATTGATCTATAGGTCAACTCTGACTTGGGCCTACTGTCCAAGCCTTAGCACTTCAGCATCGGATAATCCACACCAGAGAACCCCCAGCAATGCCCCTCAAACAGCTGGCATCTCACCCCACATTTTCCCCAAATTGGGTCTCTGGGGTTTTTTTGCTTTTCTGTAATACAAAAATTGAGGTTTTTTCTTCTCCAAAATATTCCATTTTGGGTTTTTTCAGCACTTCTCCACATCATCAAAATTGGTGATTTTTGGTTTTGTGTATGAAAATGGGGGGTTTTCTGCTCTCCAGCTGCACCAATCCAGGCAGGTTTGGCTTTCCCAGGAGCCCCAAATTGAAGGGTTTTTTTCCCAAAAAACCTGGGTTTTTCTCCTCCCATTGCAGACCCAGAATCAGGGTGCTTGGGGTATTTTTGTGCCGTGGCAGCGACACAGGGCTGGCCCCGCTGTCAGGGGGTTAACGGCCACCAGGCAAACCTGGCCCGGGGGGACCTGTCGAGCCTCAGGAGATGCTGACAACACCACACCTGAAAAACAAAAACCCCAAATCCTATTCCGGCATCTTGAAAAACTAACACAGAAGAAAGTTCCATCAGAACAAGGGTCAGGACAGCAGTGGAGCTCGGGGAGGACTCTGTGTGAACAGGTCAGCTCCACATACAACACACCCTGGCAAGGCCGGAGCGATTTCAACTCCTCAAATCACCAGCAAGGCCGATCGATACGATCCCGAGCACATCCTGCCCATAAAAGCAAACGCTCTTGCTGGTGTTGGAATGTCTCATCCCGTCCTTACAGCAGGGCTGCAGGGAGGGAACCCTGCGAGGCTGCAGGACGAGGTCGTACCGTCATCACCACCTACGGCTGAGGGATCCACCGCGACCGCCGCGGCCCTTGTGCTGCCGCTGCTGCTGCCGCACATCCTGCTTGCTGGGTCAATAAAATCAGAAGTGTAAAACTTTAAAGACTAAAAAAATAAAGAATAAAGCTCAGTAAGTCACTCTATACTAAAAAGGCATGCATGTTCATACACATTCAATAAAAACACACTACAGAAGTATTTAATTTTCCTTTTGCGTTAATTGAACATGCGCAGCTGTGAATTGATGCCGTTCAATTTTCTATCTCCAAAACACACCGTTACAATTTGACTAGGGGGTGGGTTTTTTGGTGGTTACAGAACTAGGAGGGACCTCTGGCCAGCTGCACAGCCCAGGAGAGATGCTATTGAACTGCCAGGGAAACGCGCTATTGAAAGCGAGATAGAAATCAAGTAAATACTTCAGAGCACTCTGCCAAAACATCCAGGGAAAACACCTGTAACATTCAGTTCCCTCTCTTTTTAAACATCTAGAACAAATAGCTAACTGCTTCAGTACACCTAACAAACTGCATGCTATAGCTATTTGGCAGTTACCGCTTAAACAATAAAGTCAATTTGTCAACTACACAATTTTAACTTCTTTTTAAAAGTTTCATTTAGGATAAAAAAAATCAGCAAGGCAGAAGATCCCTCCGATGGTTTTATCTGGGGGGGGAGGGGACTAAATGCTACCAAAAAGGACTGGCAGATTTACTAACGCTGTTGGCCGCGCTGAAGCATGCAGAGGAACATGTTTTTATGACATCTCAGCTGTTACAACTGAGAACCCAGACACCAGCGACGCCATCAACTTTAGGAAGACATGCTGTGCTGGGGTTTTTGGAAGGAGAGTGACTTTTTTTTTTTTTTTTTTAAGGAGAGTGAAAAGTCCTCTTGCTGACAACTACTGTCCAGCACATCATCTCTGGAGATCCACTCTGATGGGAAGTTCATAAAATGCAACTTCTTTGAATGAGAAAGATTTCCATTTTGGAAGGTCTCTTTCCAGCTGAAGTGAAAACTACACACCATAGGTTAAGGAAAAAGGACATTACCGAAGCAATAACTCACCAAGAACGTATCCGGACTCACTGTCGCTAGTTACAAGGCTGCTAACGCTTCTTGGGAAAGCCTGGAAAACACGTGGAAGTGGCGCTGACTTGTCCTGTTCCATCCATGTCTCCTCTTTGACCTTGACTGCTTTTAGTACAGGTGCTAGGGTCTCAGTAAGGTTTTCAAGTGCTACTGCAAGATATTTTAAAAACTTATTTACTGAAAAAGCATACAGCTTTTACCATGACAACAAAGTCTGTTTCTTCTGAACATCTGAACGCTGAGGAACAGGTTCTTTCCTCTTTTACTAAAAAATTATTTTCACAGTATTATTTACTAGTAAGCCCACAGAAACACAAGATTATGCTTTTGGGAAGAAAAAAAATCAACAGAGGGAAGTCTTGCATAGGCGTAACATACTCCAGAACAGACCTTACTTTTAGCATTTGTGTTAAAATGCTACATATAAAAAAAGATACAGAAGGAGCATTGGCACATTCTCAACGTTAACTTTAAAGTCCACACTACCAGTGCCTTGGGAAAAATGCAGACACATGTCCTAGACCTACCTTGTACTTGCAGACCGCTCTGGATTCCTTCCATCCCTCTTGTACTTTCATGGCACAAGAAAGGGCGACCACGGCGAAATGGTGGCAGTTGACATCCAGCTGACAGAGGAAAAAAACCTTTAGCATAAGGCTGGGTAGGAGTCTAAAGCTTCGTTTTTTGTGAAGGTTTGTGAAGGCAGTACAACTGAGCAGAGGAAAAAATATTTTGCATCATCTTTGGTACGGTTCTTGACTGAGGCCACTAGAGCTTTTGCAATTTTTCGACAACCGTGCATTTTTTTTGACTCACTGGCAGCTTTAGTTTCACTAGAACTCACCTTCCCAGATACCCGCAGGTGGCAGACACAGATATATCCACCTACCTGCTCTCAAGCCTTAGCCAAGACTTCCTCACCCTATACGCCCCAAGCTGAATATTTTTGTTAAAGACTGCAGCAACCCACCTGTCCCTGTGAACTGCCTCCCTGCAAAAAAGGGAATTATTTTTTCCATGCCCTTTCTCTAAACAGTCACGATCTTCTAAAACTGCAGCTGTGCCACCAAACCTGCTTAGGGCCCCTCCCAGCTTCCGACTGTCCTTAGATTTAACAGGCCCATGCTCTATACCATCTTCCGACAGCAGAAACACCTCACGCTCTCAGACCCGGAGCACAACCCCGCGGATGTCCGCACACACCTCACTGGTTTGATGAGGAGCCACCCAGCATCCCTGCGAGCACAGCTGCACGCGCCAGATTAATTTCACCTACACTGTGAGTTACTGATTGCAGTGAATGTCATTTCTGAAGCTTTAAACTGGAAACTCTACCTTGATACTTTGCCGCAGTAGAAGTGATCTGTAACTAGAACTCTATGAAGATGCAGTATTGCAAAATGCAAACCCACAGCAGCAACAGCTTCAGAAATATTTAGACCAGGAACAAGGGAGAAAACAAAACATCTCACACATAGGAAAGCAGCAGACAGTCTCTCCCAGGGGGAAAAAAATAAAATTGTGTTAGAGACTGAAAAAAATATGATTCATGAGGAGCGGTGGGGAAATTAACGGAAGCGAAGACCAACAGCAGCAACACGAAGTGAAATTTGGCTTTAATTCTGATCATGTACCCAAGCGACTTTCCAAGTCTGTACCTCAATCCTATGAATGACTAGTGCTGTTTTGGAAGGACAAACTTTTTTACGTAAAAGTCCTAGACTGAAGACTCCACTGAACAGAATGGGGATTGAGCCACACGGCAACATGCCAGCAACCACTCTAATTAAAAAAAAAAAAAGTCACCTTTAAATATCAGTTTCCATCACGTTTCATTCATTACATTCCAGCTGGCACCTAGATGCTCACAAGCTCACTACAACGATGCCATGTATTATTATCACAGATGCCAGTCCGTTCTCTCCCCTGAAAGGAAAACATTCGTAACTACCAAGGGACGAGTTCAGGAACAGTGCATGCTCCACTAACGGCAATTTTCCTTCAGCTTTTCTGCACTGGCAGCAAATTTGCCTTTTCTGTGGGTTTGATGTGAAGTATCTATCTGTAGTGCCCTTGAACTTGCCAATGTTTCTCCCTGCTCCCCCAGCCCCATACGTGTGATCACCTGAGCAGCGACTGCAATAACCCATCCAGGCTTTTCTTCACGTGACGCAGGAGGTGACACTGGGGAAAAAGGAGGCAAAAAATGAACCTGCTTGTCCCAGCCAGCCAGCGGTGAAAAGACAGGGGAGGACTCTGCCAGAGGAGCCGTGCGGGGCGGGGCTGGGCCGGGCGCCCGGGGAGCTCTGACCCCAGTTCCTCTCCCCTTTGCCAGGTACCGAGGAGACGCCGACACCTTGTGCTGCCGCCTCGCCCGCGCCCCAGGAGAGCCGGGGGACCCCCACCTCCCTTCTGCCCTCGGGAACGAGACCGGCAGAGACCCTCCACGTGGGTTTGATCCCCGAGGGAAGAGGCCGGGCTCCCCGCTGGCAGCGGGACGACTCGGAGCTCCTTGCTGGGGACAGCCCTGCCTGCGCCTGGCCGCTCCTCAGCCGTGCCGGGGGGGGCCGTCGAGCCAAGGGGTGCTGCAGCCAGTCGACACCCCGGCTGAGCGCAGCTCCTGCTCCTCATAGCCACAGAGAATCGTGACTCTGGCTAATGCCGGCTCCAGACAGCGGACACCCCGTCTTGTTCCGGCTCCTACTGGCTACAGGTCTGGCTCGGTGACGCTTCAGCTCTGCTCTGAAACTCTGCTTGATTTCAGCTCTTTCTCCTCACAAGCTCCAGCTACCTACAACAACCTGGGCTTTGACAAGGCTGTAAATCAATCACTGTCAGAGCTTGAGTATTAGGAGTAAACATCCTCCTTGTACATTCTCTAAGTATTCATTACTTTGTATTATTAATCAGTTAATAACTCTTCTAAGCAGTGTACAAAGAAGAGCTGAACTCGAAGACGGCACGTAGGGTCTGAAAAGCCATTTCTCCCCAGAGATCCCCTCAGACGTGGAGTTTGGCCTGGTGCACGCCGGCCTCCCAAGCTTCGGGGTCCCATGCCACCCTGATCCCCACCCCCTGCTTTCCCCCGCAGCCCCCAGGGCCCTCCCACACCCCTCCGCCTCTCACCTGCCTGCAAAACCGGCCAAACCGGCTTCTGCTTTTGGCCCCCAAACCAGCCGTATTACTGCCTGTTTCTGACCCCAAAAACCTGGCTACTGAGCCTCTTCTCAAGTCCCAAAAATGCACGACTTGACCTCTGTTTCTGAGCCCAAAGTCACACAACTCCGTCTGTTTCTGAGCCCCAAAATCAGCCACAGGACTCTGTTCTCAAGCCCCAGGAACACAAAACATTGTCTCCATTTCTGGCCCACAACACAGCTCACCCCGTCTGCTCTCTGACCCCCTCCACAGTCCCCACGGGTGATGCCGAAGGGTGGGGGGGAATGTAGCCACCCCACAGCCCTGCAGCCCCAGAGCCCGACATGCAGCTTTGGGAAGCGCTTGGGAATTACAGAGGGCCCGGCCCCAGCTCTCTGCGGGGCAGCACCAGCACAGGCAGGGCACCACTTCATGACTGCCAGTTCAGCTTTTCTTTCTCCAGCACCATCAGCACCGCATCCCAAACCTCCGAGGCTGAAGGACCCCCCTGGGGAGCCGTGCCCGGCCACGTCCCCTCCAAGCCCAGCGCAGCCCGGACCCTCTCCGGGGCCATTTTCCCACGGCCACGTTTCCCATTTTTCCCCACGGGCTGACTCTCCCCTCGGTGCCCACTCACCCCCGTTTCCTGCACATTACAGCCCCCCGATGCGATCCCCAGGGGCAGAGGAGCCGCTTTCCCTGCCGAAGGAAACAAAGCTTTTCCTCTCGAGAGGCAGAAGTACCTTGGATCTTGTGTTCATCACCTTGGTGGATCAACACTGTCTCTTGTCTGTACCGCGGGCTCGCAGCCAGGGCAGCTCACCTGTAAAAGAAAAGAGGAGGGAAGCGTTACACGGCCCTTGTCTCCTACCGTCCCCGGCATCGGGGAAGCAGCCGGGGAAGGGGCTCTCCTGGAGGGGGACGGTGGGGGCTCCCCGAGGGGTTGGCATAGTGCTGGCAAGGACCTGGGTCAGGGCGGAGCCGTGGGAAGGGGCAGGTCACCCGCGAGGTGGGGAGGCACAGGGCAGGGCCGGTGAGCTGCGGGGAAGGGGTGTCTGCGATAGAGGAGCGGAACCTGGGTCGGCCGCAGGCAGCCACGGTGCGCCCCCTCCCCCTTTTCATGGCTCCAGCCTCCCAGTCCACAGCTGTAGCTGCTCAGGAACAGGAACCATCATCATCAGCCCCACCGGCAACAGCCGATGCTACCAGGGGAGCAGAGTGGGCTCCAGCTCCCCAGAGCAGCTTGCCCAAGGAAAAGGGAGAAGCCCTGGCGTGCACAAAAAGGAAAAATGGTGAGTTTTAGGGGGAAAAGGACAAATTGACATCTATGGGGAGCAATGAAAACTGAAAAAACACCGGAGGATGACAGCGCCAGTGGATGACCGGGAGGCACGGCCAGCCAAAAGCAGAAGGCCCGGTGGCACTCACAATCCCTGTCTCCCAGCACCACCCACACAAGCCCCAGCCCTCTGCCCCAGACACACCGCAGACACCTCAGGGTGCTGTAGGCAAGGTCAGGAGCAGCCCAGGGACCTCATGTAGCCCTGGGCGGGGGCCGACCACCTCCTGGGATAAGGGGAAATGCCACCAACAGCCCCGAGCATCCAGAAATCCACAGCAGCCCCATGAACAGCGCGGGACGTCTCTGGGACCTCCCAGGGACCCAGAAAGGGTCTAAGAGACCTCGGGACCAGCTCCCGCTCGCTCACAAGCAATAGGTAGCCCCCCTCCCTTGGGTACTGTCCTCAGGCCCTTCTCACTGAAGGTGAAGGGACTGCAGGACCCACAGCCACCAGGGTAAAGAAGAAAGCGGCTCTTTGTTAATTAATGCACCTAACACCTGGGAGCGAGTCTTCCACCGGGCTCGGTGCCGGGATGCTCACCCTTCCCCAGCGACCCCTCTAGAGCCATTACCGGAGCAGGGTTCGTCAGTCTGGTGGGGAAGGGTCGGCTCCTGCTGCAGCCCTTGGTGCTGCCAGGCAGTGAGCGGCCGTGAGCCTCCCGCCCTGCTTCTTCCTTTGGGGACAGGATTCGGCTCTGGTCTTTGAGAGGAAGACGCCCGATCTCACCCGTTTGTTCCTCTGCCCTATCCCTCGACTAGGACTCTGCAGGAAACTTGCCCGGCTCTCAGGTCACTCGCCACCTCAGCGGTCCAACTCGGGGCATCGTGCCGGCCCAATATCAAACCCGGACCTCAGGTCAGAGTGCAGAGCCGAACGCCGGGCGCTCGGAAGGTTATTGTGGGGAGCCTAACCAGAAGACCATCGTACGATCCACGAGCCAGTGATCCATAAAGCAGTTAACCTGAGAAGCTGCAGGCCCGAGCCGGGCTACGCTGCATGCAAAGCTTCTCCTTCCAGCCTGGGTTGTGCTGTGCACATCCCTCGCTGACAAAATGAACTCGGCCGACCGTCACAAAGGAGCCCGCACGCAGCTCCCACTTTGCACTGCTGATCACAGCATCTGCACGTCTTCATCATAAAGTGGAGCAGCAGGTCTTCCTGTGAACATCCTCTTGTCTGATGACAGAAATGATGAATAGAATTATTTTCTTCTAAGAAAATTCTGTAGAGCTCTAAAGACCAAGACGTCGGTGGAACCTCCCTACAGAGGGGATCTGCAGGGTACGCCACGCCTTCGCGGAAGGTCCCTCCGGTTCCGTGCAAATCAGAGTTCCCGGTGTCCAAAGGACACAGAACTATCCACACTAACCTCTTTTCCTTCTGCCACTCTGTTCAATCCATGGAATTTTAACCAATACCTCACGGAGTGTGAGCGCCTTTCTCTTTGGGATCAATAGCCCAAAGTTTATCAGCTCAGGATTTAGACCCGTCTATTTAACAATAAGCCGTAAACCCTGAACTCCAGCTGAAAAACTGCACATCTCAGGAACCAAGACGGTCGCCGGGGCTTTACAACTTACGGCCGAGCTTAGATTTTAAAACCTATGCCCTGAGCAGTAAACATGTAAACGGTAAATCCTGACTGAGAAACACCGAGTCCCACAAAATTAACAGGTAAACCAGGACACCTCAGTGAGAAACCCTCAACAAGCAATTCTAAACAAAAAACTGCCCAAGAAAACCTCCAAACCCTCAGTTTTATGCAAGAAAAAACAAAGCACATGTGAGCAGGGCAACAGTAAAGAGAAGCCCAGGAATTTCTGCCCACAGCTTAAAAACACTTCCCCTTCATTTGTGAATGCATTTGTGAATTTGTGAAAGCCCACCTCTGCTTCTTCACTGAGCACTGCCCTGGCCCTGCTCCCACAGAAGCAGCAGGCACACCATACCCATGGCACCTGTGTCTCCTCCAGACCATTCAGAAAGCAGCCTCTAAAACTCCAAGCCCTAGACAGACTAATGGCAAACAGACTGGAGCCAGGACAAGGATAGAAGCAAGGTTTCACTCCACTTTCATAGGCTGCCTCACGCACACAAGTGGCTCAAGTCGCACAGACCCTGCAGGAAAGCCCCGGGACTCAACAGCGTGCCGGAGGGCCGAGGGAAGCGCAAGCTGCTGCTGCAGAGAGGTGGGAGAGGAGCACAAGGAGGCTGATGCAAGGAAGAGACCTGTTTACATCAAGACAGATCCAACAGGCAATCGGCCTCTGTGCTGCTATCCCATTCACAAGTCAAGCCTCACCACGCGACAGCCCCGTCTGGGCACGGGCAGGCAAGAGGCACCGACAGCCTACGCAGAGGACGACCTGCGCACCGATGGGGAGCGCAGACAGGAACAGCGACTCCCGACTACCCTGCCACGGGTACCTGTCCTCACACCCAAGCCCTTGGAGACTCCGATCTCTATCTTCCTGACCCCTTCCCCACGAGCACCGTCACTACCAACCGTACCCTGCCCGTAGCATCTCAGCCCGTTGGTGCTCCCCCAGGGCACATCCACAGCCCCATGCCTCGGCACGAAAATCTCTGGAGAGCTGTCAGACTTAGTCTGAACGAGGCAGATCAACAGAACCTTCCATTCGCTGATGATCAACCCCACGGAGCACCCACCAGCTCTTGGCACCTCAAAGGCCTGACAAAACACAAAGGAATGCTGGGCCTTCACCTTGGCAGAAAAACAGGAATCCATGTAGGGGACTGGGAGAAAAGGAGAAGAGGAGAGGGACGGGGAGACAGGCAGGGGAATGGATAGAGGGATTTAGGGGGCCTGTGAGGAGTGTTTGGGGGCCAGTAGGAGCTTTGAGGAAGGGGTTGGGAGAGTCTGGGGGCTGCTGGCAGCTTTTGGGCAGCAGCTGGGCAGCCTGGGGCAGACTTCAGGGGTATTTGGGACCTGCAAGACCGCTGCAGATCCATTGCAAGAAGCAGGCAAAATGCCAGTACAGCGAGGCCTGTGCTGGTCTGAGAGACGCCCTCTCAGACTGTCCCTTCAAACCACCCAACCACGCAACCCTGTGCCAGCACGACCACTGAGCCCTAAAAGCCCTGACCAGTGCAAAATTACCTTCTCCTCTTCTTCAGGAGCGCTGCGGCCGGAGTAAAGCAGCAGGCACTCGGGATGGCCTTGAAGCCTGGGGCAACTTCCTCACGCCTATTGTAGCTCACAGCCCTGGATGTGACAGTTGTGACTCCAGCACTGCAGAACAGTTTGAGGTGGGAAGGGAACTCTTGCAGGTCATCTGGTCCAACCACGCCCTGGAACTAAAAAGTGGCAACAGCGAACAAAAGAGGGGACAATTTAAAAAGAGAGGGCATTAAGGAAGGAGAAGAACTCATTAAAAAGATATTGATGGGAAAAAGAACATTTTAAAAGCAACAGGCATTGGTGAAACAAAGGAAAAAATTATGACACAGGGACAGCAAACTAGAACGGAGATATAGAAAGAAAATTTTAAAAGTGACAGCACTAAGGAAACATGAAATAGGGACAGTGAACTAAAAGACGTAGAATGAAAATTTAAAAAGTGAGGGCACTAAGCGCAGTGATGGAAGATGAAAAAAGGAGGGAGAGGCAGGACAAAAGCGCAGAGAGAAATAAGAAAAGGGAGCAGTAGGACAGGAGAGAGAAAGTGAGAGAGGAAGGGGGAGCAGGACAGAAGAATAAAGGAGAGGAGAGGGAAGGGGGGGGGGCATGGGAAAGAGAGAGGTCCAGGAGAGGGGCAGGAAGGGACCGGGATGCACAAGACAGGTGACAGGGCCCCGAAGGCCCAGGACTCACCGCAGCTCTCACGCTCAGCACTGCCGGGAGAATTTGACAGGTCCGACGCTTCTTTCTCCTTCCTTCCTCCTGCCCCTCTTCTTCTGAAACTCCCATCGCTTAGCTGTCCTCCCCCTAAAAGAATACGCGGGTGTCTCTCAGCTCTTACAAGACCAGGCTCTGACACACGCAGCCTCGCTCGCTCGCGCGCTACGCGGCCGTACCGCGCTTGGGGTGACGCACGCAGACCCTGGGTGCGCGCTGGCGGCCTGGCCCGCTGCGGGCTTGTGAAGAGAGCTCCTTCCTCACCCAGAGGGGCAGGCTCACTCACCCCGTGCCGTGAGCAGCGCAAGGCCAGGCACAGACACCCCACGCCAGCCCGAGGTGGGCGCAGTCAACGGCATCCCCAGGGCAGGGACGGGCCAGCATGGCCTCTGGAAGAGGGAAAGAGGCAGCACTGACCGGTATTGCCGTAGGTCACCCCCGGCCGGAGCCCCACCTTACACAGGGGCTTCTGCAGATGCCCCGAGGGCCAGCCTGCTGCCCTCACCACAGGGCTTGGCGGTGGCCTGGGGCTACGGGACAGGCGTCAGGGCAGGTGCTGCAGCTCGAGGCAGCTGCACCGGGCGAGCGGGGCCAGAGCCGGCTCAGGGGGAACTCTGGCGAATTGCGGAGGCGCCCGGCGACTGCCCCTCTTCCCCTCTACCAGCTCTCGGGGAACCGCCCGGGGCTGCCCGGGCCCGCCTCGCCTCCAGCGGAACGGGACCCTGCCGCAGCGGCGGGGTGAAGCTTCCCGTCCCGCCCCCGCCGGCGGGCAGCAGACCCCCCGCCCCGCCGCTGCCCTCGGTCCTCACCCGCCGCCAGCGATCTCGCCCCTCCAGCCGCCATATTGCAGCGGCAGCACCGGGCCGCCACCGCGCACGCGCTCCCGGGGCACGGGCACCCCGGTCCTCGGGGAGCCGCGGGCAGCCCGCGGGAAACCGCACGAACCCGCCACAAAACCGCCCCTCGCGCTGCGCCGCGGGGCCGCGCCGGTAGCGAGGACTGTGCCGTGCCGCGCGCGCCCGGGAGCGACGCAGCTGCCGGGCAGCCGAGTGCGCGAAAACTGCAGCTCCCGGCGTGCCCCGGGGAGACAACATGGCCGACCGGAAGCCCCGATCAGTGACTGCAGCGCCCGCCACGCGCCACAGGCGGCCGTGCCGCCCCCCCGACCCTGCGGGGCTTCTGCCGCCGGTCCCGCCGCACCGCGCCGCACCCACCGTCGCGGCTTTCCCCGGCAGCCGCCAGGCGACCGACCGCGCGGCCCCGCTCCCCTTCTCTCTGCTGCTCCCTCGGCTGCACCGGCTCCTCCTCCAGCACCGCCCCGGACAGGGAGGGGCCGCTGCCCGCAGCCTCACTGCCCGCCCCGGGGGCTCCTCCAGCCCGGCCCACGCTCCCCCGCCCCCGCGGTAACTATAGCGACCGGCACCGGCATTAACCGCGGCCGCGGGCAAGTGCAAAGCGCCCGGCAGCGATTCCCCCCGGGAGGCTCACCCTGCTGTACACACCGCGGGGCTCACACCGGGCTGCTCGGGGGTTCCGTCTCCAAAGCGGCACACGCGGAATTAAGCGACAAGTTCCAATCGCCAAGAACTGACGCTCAACACCGTCTAACGGAAGCGCTCATCAACTTCCCGAGACTTCCATCTCCAGCTCTAGTGTCTATCCTTAGCACAGGTCAAATTCTCTGTACAAACAGATCAATACGGCTCTTCCCCCCACAGCTGTAAGGACACAAACCAGAGATATTCCTTGTGTACAACCTGGATGAACCAAGGTTTCAGCAGCATTGCAGGTGCAATTCGTTAACTGCATCTTAAAGTGAATTCCTCAGGCACCGACGCCCCAGCCCAGGAGGTGTTTCCTTTACCCTCGTGTCAGGGACCCAGGGTTCCACTCCTCCCAGTTTCACAGCAGCGCTCGCGGTGAGCGACACTCGATGGGGTCCCTTCCGCTGTTCTTCACGGGGATCGTCCTTCCCCGTCCGTAGGCAGACCTGATCTCTGGCACACAAAGAGTGTGCCGGGAAATCAAGGGCTACGGGTGCTCTTAAAAGGGCGTATTTGTGGATGGAACCCAACACCTTACCCGGTTCATACCCTTTCCCCTACGAGATGCAAGTGTTGGGGCCTCCCTGTCAGACTGACATTAGAAGGTTTGCCGTGCAGACTTTCACACGGGCTTATCCTTCCTCTAGTTCTAGGAGTCACTCTAATCCTCAGCAGGGCAAGTGGCAAAGCTTCAACCCATTTTCCTTGGACTTCCTGGCATAATTTAGCAATTTGTCAGTTTAGTGTTTGATTCATTCTTTCTACCTGTCCACGGGATTGGGGCCCCCAGGGGGTGTGTCAGTACCACCCCATCCCTAGTATTTTGCTCATATTCTTGACAGCCTCAGCTATAAAATGCGGACCTCTGTCAGAGGACATGCCTAAAGGAACCCCAAACCCTGGAATAATTTCTTTTAGTAAACGCTTTGTTACCTCTTTTGCCTTGTTGGTTTGACATAGGAAAGCTTCGGGCCAACCAGAGAAGGCATCCACCAGTACCATCCGACCGCTGCTGCTGCTCCCACACGTGTTTCTTCACGGGTTTTAGTTGTTGACTTTTTCACGTTTTCAGGAGTCACTACGCATTGCCCGTGTGGGGTGGTCTACCACCCCCCACCGTGCTTTTGTGTTTTAGTAACTCAGCCAATTGATTTTCTTTCTCTTTAGACCTTGGGGGTTCTACTTGCATTTCCCTTGATGGAATTAGAACACCAGGAGCACTGAGCACCACTGGTTTTGCAGCTTCATCTGCCCTCCAACTTCCTTGGATTACATCCGCATTTCCTCTCTGATGTGCTTTACAATGTATCGCGGTGACTCCTTCGGCTTCTGTACTGCTTCCAGCAAGTTTAAAATCCCTGCTCCGTGCTTTATAGGTGTGCCGCTAGCAAATCAAAGTCCTCATTCTTTCCAAATTGCGCCATGGGCACGAACAACCCCAAAAGCACATTTAGAGTCTGTATAGACACTGACTCTTTTTCCTTTGGCTAATTCCAAAGCCCTGGTTGAGGCAATTATTTCAGCCTTTTGTGCAGAGGTATTTGGAGGCGATGCTTTAGCTTCCCAGTCCTCAGTGAGTGTCACCACAGCACAACCAGCCTTTCTTATCCCCTTCACAACGCAACTGCTTCCATCAGTATATACAGTCCCTCAGCTGGAGTTTGGAGGGGAGCATCTCTCGGGTCTGGTCTGCTGGCACACGCCTGTTCAATCACTTGTAAACAATCGCGGTTAGAGTCATTTTTCCTCTCTGTCGGCATTAAAGATGCAGGATTTAGTACCGTACTTTTTTCTAAGGTGATGTTGTCTTGCTCCAATAACAGGGCTTGATACTGTAACAAACGACTTGGCACAAGCCAATAACGTCCTCTGTGTTCCTGTGTAGTCAGTACGGCATGAGGGACGTGCATTGTTGTCTTCTGCACCAGAGTTAATTTTCTGGCTTCTTGCATAACGAGAACAGCAGCTGGGACTGCCCGCAGACAGCCCAGCCATCCTGAACTCACCTGAGCTAATTGTTTAGAGAAATAAGTCACAGGTCTTTGCCAATCTCCGAAGAGCTGAGTTAGAACTCCCAACGCTACGTGACCCTTTTCGTGAACAATGCAAAGAGTTTAGTCAGAGTGGGTAGTCCTAAAGCTGGAGCTTTCATTAAAGTCTGGTTAATACCATCAAAAATTTCCTGTGTTCTGGAGTCCATTCTAGTAGCTCCTCAGGACCCTTCGTTGCCTCATACAAGGTTTTGCTAAGAGGCCGAAATTCGGAATCCGCAGGCGACACTATCCGGCCATTCCTAGAAATCCTCTCAGCTCGCTTTTAGATTGAGGGGGCAGGGGGGGGGCATTCTGCAAACGGCTTCTTTTCTGTCATTGCCCAGTTTTCGTGGGAAAATCTCAAACCCAGGACAGGTTACAGTCTGTCTTGTGACTTGTACTTCCCTTCTGACTCTCGGTACCCAGCCATTCCCAGAAAATTCAGGAGGCTGATGGTCTTTTCTTTACAAGTCTCAACAGTACCTGCCCCCAATAAGACACCACCAACACGCTGAAGAAGGGTTGCTTGATTCTCCTTACCTGGTGCAGAAGATTTGTGCGGGAGTTAAACGCATGCAAACCATCACACAGTGATTAAGCAATGCCTCCTTTAATATGGTGGACAAGCCTTTTATAATGAAGGTGAGAATCACAAGATACAATCACATGGTACAATTCTTTCTGATTTGACAGGTAGCTTTGCACATGCTCCTTAGGCTCTCTTCTGGTTGGATGAGGACTGCCACATCGACATTCTACAAACTTCTTTTCTGCCAAGACCAACACCCTGAAGTTGTTTACCTTCCTGGGTTCTTCCTCATTCTTCCAGGGTCAGTCCCTCATCACATCCTTGCTCATACACAGGATTGCTCACACGTCCATTTTCTTGCAGGGACTCCTTCTGAATCCCCACAACCTGGCCCCTGCTCCAGCTTCTTAGCCAGGGTTGATCCAAAAATGGTCGGGCTGTTTTTAAATCCTTGGGGTAACACCATCCAGCAAAGTTGGGTTCTTTTTCCAGTCAACGGACCTTCCCATTCAAGAGCAAAAATCTGCTGACTGTTTTCTTCCAAAGGTATACAAAAGAAGACATCCTTTAAGTCTAAAACAGAAAAGTAGCCATTTGATTCTGTTATTGTTAACAACGGATACGGATTAGGAGCTGCCGGGTGGATGTCCACCACCAGTGATGGATTGCTTTCAAATCTTGAGCCAGTCTATATCCTGGATCATGCAGTTTTTTCACTGGAAGGATAGGGGTATTTTATTCAGACTGACACTCTCATAGAAGTCTATATTTAATAAAAATGATCACTATTGGCTCCAAGCCTCTCCTGGCTTCCATACTAATAGGATATTGTTTCTTTCTTACTGGCCAAACTCCTGGTTTTAATTCAGCTTTTACCGGTTCCACATTCTTTGCTTCTCCAGGTTTCTCAGATGCCCATACAAAGGGAGCAACTGCATTCTTCATTTCCTCAGGGACGTTCCCACATTCTTCTTCTTTATTGTTCAACTCTGTATGTAATGCCAAGCATTAGTTTTGAGAAAATGAACTTCTCTAAAACTTCACGCATTACTGGTCTTCCTCCACTTCCACATTTCAAAGATTTCAAAAAAGGTCTGACCCCTGTCTTTCCCGTGACCCCAACAACAGACACATTACATTTACTTTGAGGCTCCTTACAAGTATTTGTGACTGAATATTTTGCTCCTGTCTCTACTAGAAAACCAGAAGTTTTATTCCCCAGCTTTACTGGAACCGGGGGCTCAGCTGGGGAGTCCTCCTTCCCCGCCCCCCTCGGTCCCCATCACTCAGATTCGGTTCCCATCGTAAGCAACTCAGCTTCAGGAGTGGTTTCCGGGGCTGACCGGCTTTTATTTTTCAGACACTCATTTTTCCAGCGTCCTTGCTCCCTACAAAAGGCACACCGATTCATTCCTGGGGGTACTTGTCGCTGTAGAGTCGGACAAAGCGACACACACACACACTCACACGGGTGAACAAGCAGCTAGGTTTTTTATTACTAAAAGCATGCATTTTTATATATTTCAGGTACCAGAGTGTTACAGTATAACTGGTCAAAAAGTTGTTTTTAACATTCTTGTTGGATAACCTTTATCAGTTTCCTCCCTGCTTGCTTCATCCTGCTATGTAGTCAGCAGCTCCTTGAAAGCTATTTGCTTTAAGCAAAGCTTCCTTATCTCAAGGTCAAACTCTTCTTCAATCAGGTTATCGGCAGACCAGCTGCCTTCCCCGACAGTACTGACCGTCTGATCGCATTGCCACGTCCTACTCCTCTACCTACTGCCCTACCTCTTCTTCCTCGCCCCCTGGGATATCCTCTACCTCAAGTTGAAATTTGGGCATTAGCAAGGGCGGCTGCCAAAACTGCAGCTTTCTGGTTTCTGTCCTTTAATTTGTCCTTCCCCATTACCTTTTTCTCTTCCACTTCTCGACCGCTATCAGCTTGGTGTGCAATCTCCATTAGCTGAAAGAGAGTCGTTCCAGTAAGTCCATCCACCTTCTGTCACTTTTGCCTAATGTCTGAGGCTGATTGCCCTACAAACAAAGTAGCCAACACCACCGTGTCGCCCTCATTCTCTGGCTCCAAATTAGTCCCTTTGCTGGCCGCCTCGCATAGCCTTTTGCAGAAGGCTGAGGGGTCTTCTGATTTTCTTTGAATTACTTGAGTTAATTTGGCAAGGTTTGTTGGCCGAGTAATTCCATTTTTAATTCCACAGAATGTTAATTATCATCAGCTTTCCCTCATCTTTACTGGGGTCCCCATTAGGTTCCCGGGTGACCATAAAAGGTGCCCAACCATCCCTTGCATTTATCCTCCCATTCTCTGCCTCGGCTTTCGCTAATGCCCTTCTCTTCTCTTCCAGGGTTAACAAGCTATTCAATAAAATTTGCATGTCCAGCCAATCTGGATTGTGATTTTCAATAATCATTCTAAAAGAACAATACATTTTGTCTGGGTTTTCTCTACATGATCCAGCGGACTCCTTCCAGTTTATTACATCAGAAGTAGTAAAAGGTACCTTGACAAATACCAGTTTCCCCCTGTACTCACAGCCTGTCAAAGAGGAGCTAATAGTGGAGGGTTTCACTGTGTTCAGGTCCTCTCTGCTATAGGCCTAAAACTGTCACCTCCTCCACCATTATTTTCCCCACTCTCCGGAGCCACCAGCATTTGGACATCCTCCTGTTCATCACTCAATTTTAAACACCTTTTCCTAACGCCACCTGCAGAACAACAACAGGACTCTGTATCTATATCTTCCATCATCATCACGACATTAGAATCAGAATCCAAAAGTTTACATTTCTTTCAAGTTTCATGATCGTTTCTCAAAGTAAAGAAGAAATCAACAGAAGGTACCTCACCTCATTTGTCGTCGACAAACAACATTAATTGCAAAATAGTATTGTATTTCAATGACCCCTTCTTGGGCCATTTTTCCCATCTCCCAACTTAGCCAGTGGCCACCATTTAGTGCAATGTTCAATTAGCCATTCCCCTGTTAACGGATCTCCTCCATATTTTCCCCAATAGTTTACAACACCCCCGAGAGGAGAACAAGGAGACATTTTAAATGGCTGAGCTCCCATATTTTTACCCAAAAAGCCCACTCTGACGCACCACTTCACGTATCCTCCAGTCGTCACTGTCAAATGTAGATGAATTTACCTATTTTACCAACAATCCCCCCTTAAGAGCACGCGCAACCTTAAATCAAACAATATCTCTTTTACCGAGCGTGGCGGCGTCGCGTCACGTCCCCACTCTGCTCGGGGAGAGCACTCACGGGGTCCCCGATCAGGAGGTCGCCGCGTGCTGGCAGCCAGAGAGCGGGGTCTCCCCACCAAGAGTCAGCCAGTCGCTCCGGGCAGGGCGTTACAGCCGTCCCAGCTGGGTCGCCAAAAACCTGTTCTCCCAAAAGAGGATTCGTGCCCGGCGTGCAATGAACCCATCTGAACCCGCTCAGGAGACAGAGCGTATTTATTCAGGCCTGGCTGCTTGGGGGACTTTTCCACAAATCACGTACACCCACAGCAAATTCTCATGCTTCTTTTACACACAAAAAACAGAAGTTGGTGCTTTTCCAAACACGCCCATCAGATATTGATTGCGAGTGATTAACATGCATTGATAAGATGGCTCACGTAATGCTTCTGCGAATACACGTGCTCAGGGAAAGGGTCTTAACCTGGGCAGAGGTTTTAGTCTTATAAGGAAGGCAGTTCCCTGTCAGGACACTCAAAAGTTGTTTCATTGTCAAGTTAATTAATTGATTCGTCCGTTTGCCAGGTTGTCAAATAACTCATCCTCAAAAGTGCAGACAGAAAAAGAAAAGGGAGCAGCAGGACGAGAAAAAGTGAGAGACGAAGGGGGAGCAGGACAGAAGAATAGAAAGGAGAGGTAAAGGGAAGCAAACAAAAAAAAAATCACAGAATGGGGAAAGAGAGGGGCAGGAAGGGACTGGGACAGATAAGGGGGGCGACAGGGTCCCGGGGGCCTGGGACTCACCGCAGCTCTCGGCACTGCCGGGAGAATTGGACAGGTCAGACGCTGCCTTCTCCTTCCTCCCTCTTGCCCCTCCTCTTCTTCTGAAACTCCACCGCCCGCTGTGCTCCGCCTGAAGGAATAAATACGGGCACGAACGCGGCGGCGCCAGTGCGTGCGAGCGAGCTCCGGGCCGCAGTACCAGCAAGTGGCCACAGGGCGGCAGCAACGAGCAAGAACGCGGCGGGGCCAGGGCGAACGCAACGCCGGGGGGCGGGGCCAGGGCGAACGCAACGCCGGGGGGCGGGGCCAGGGCGAACGCAACGCCGGGGGGCGGGGCCAGGGCGAACGCAACGCCGGGGGGCGGGGCCAGGGCGGACGCAACGCCGGGGGGCGGGGCCAGGGCGGACGCAACGCCGGGGGGCGGGGCCAGGGCGGACGCAACGCCGGGGGGCGGGGCCAGGGCGGACGCAACGCCGGGGGGCGGGGCCAGGGCGGACGCAACGCCGGGGGGCGGGGCCAGGGCGGACGCAACGCCGGGGGGCGGGGCCAGGGCGGACGCAACGCCGGGGGGCGGGGCCAGGGCGGACGCAACGCCGGGGGGCGGGGCCAGGGCGGACGCAACGCCGGGGGGCGGGGCCAGGGCGGACGCAACGCCGGGGGGCGGGGCCAGGGCGGACGCAACGCCGGGGGGCGGGGCCAGGGCGGACGCAACGCCGGGGGGCGGGGCCAGGGCGGACGCAACGCCGGGGGGCGGGGCCAGGGCGGACGCAACGCCGGGGGGCGGGGCCAGGGCGGACGCAACGCCGGGGGGCGGGGCCAGGGCGGACGCAACGCCGGGGGGCGGGGCCAGGGCGGACGCAACGCCGGGGGGCGGGGCCAGGGCGGACGCAACGCCGGGGGGCGGGGCCAGGGCGGACGCAACGCCGGGGGGCGGGGCCAGGGCGGACGCAACGCCGGGGGGCGGGGCCAGGGCGGACGCAACGCCGGGGGGCGGGGCCAGGGCGGACGCAACGCCGGGGGGCGGGGCCAGGGCGGACGCAACGCCGGGGGGCGGGGCCAGGGCGGACGCAACGCCGGGGGGCGGGGCCAGGGCGGACGCAACGCCGGGGGGCGGGGCCAGGGCGGACGCAACGCCGGGGGGCGGGGCCAGGGCGGACGCAACGCCGGGGGGCGGGGCCAGGGCGGACGCAACGCCGGGGGGCGGGGCCAGGGCGGACGCAACGCCGGGGGGCGGGGCCAGGGCGGACGCAACGCCGGGGGGCGGGGCCAGGGCGGACGCAACGCCGGGGGGCGGGGCCAGGGCGGACGCAACGCCGGGGGGCGGGGCCAGGGCGGACGCAACGCCGGGGGGCGGGGCCAGGGCGGACGCAACGCCGGGGGGCGGGGCCAGGGCGGACGCAACGCCGGGGGGCGGGGCCAGGGCGGACGCAACGCCGGGGGGCGGGGCCAGGGCGGACGCAACGCCGGGGGGCGGGGCCAGGGCGGACGCAACGCCGGGGGGCGGGGCCAGGGCGGACGCAACGCCGGGGGGCGGGGCCAGGGCGGACGCAACGCCGGGGGGCGGGGCCAGGGCGGACGCAACGCCGGGGGGCGGGGCCAGGGCGGACGCAACGCCGGGGGGCGGGGCCAGGGCGGACGCAACGCCGGGGGGCGGGGCCAGGGCGGACGCAACGCCGGGGGGCGGGGCCAGGGCGGACGCAACGCCGGGGGGCGGGGCCAGGGCGGACGCAACGCCGGGGGGCGGGGCCAGGGCGGACGCAACGCCGGGGGGCGGGGCCAGGGCGGACGCAACGCCGGGGGGCGGGGCCAGGGCGGACGCAACGCCGGGGGGCGGGGCCAGGGCGGACGCAACGCCGGGGGGCGGGGCCAGGGCGGACGCAACGCCGGGGGGCGGGGCCAGGGCGGACGCAACGCCGGGGGGCGGGGCCAGGGCGGACGCAACGCCGGGGGGCGGGGCCAGGGCGGACGCAACGCCGGGGGGCGGGGCCAGGGCGGACGCAACGCCGGGGGGCGGGGCCAGGGCGGACGCAACGCCGGGGGGCGGGGCCAGGGCGGACGCAACGCCGGGGGGCGGGGCCAGGGCGGACGCAACGCCGGGGGGCGGGGCCAGGGCGGACGCAACGCCGGGGGGCGGGGCCAGGGCGGACGCAACGCCGGGGGGCGGGGCCAGGGCGGACGCAACGCCGGGGGGCGGGGCCAGGGCGGACGCAACGCCGGGGGGCGGGGCCAGGGCGGACGCAACGCCGGGGGGCGGGGCCAGGGCGGACGCAACGCCGGGGGGCGGGGCCAGGGCGGACGCAACGCCGGGGGGCGGGGCCAGGGCGGACGCAACGCCGGGGGGCGGGGCCAGGGCGGACGCAACGCCGGGGGGCGGGGCCAGGGCGGACGCAACGCCGGGGGGCGGGGCCAGGGCGGACGCAACGCCGGGGGGCGGGGCCAGGGCGGACGCAACGCCGGGGGGCGGGGCCAGGGCGGACGCAACGCCGGGGGGCGGGGCCAGGGCGGACGCAACGCCGGGGGGCGGGGCCAGGGCGGACGCAACGCCGGGGGGCGGGGCCAGGGCGGACGCAACGCCGGGGGGCGGGGCCAGGGCGGACGCAACGCCGGGGGGCGGGGCCAGGGCGGACGCAACGCCGGGGGGCGGGGCCAGGGCGGACGCAACGCCGGGGGGCGGGGCCAGGGCGGACGCAACGCCGGGGGGCGGGGCCAGGGCGGACGCAACGCCGGGGGGCGGGGCCAGGGCGGACGCAACGCCGGGGGGCGGGGCCAGGGCGGACGCAACGCCGGGGGGCGGGGCCAGGGCGGACGCAACGCCGGGGGGCGGGGCCAGGGCGGACGCAACGCCGGGGGGCGGGGCCAGGGCGGACGCAACGCCGGGGGGCGGGGCCAGGGCGGACGCAACGCCGGGGGGCGGGGCCAGGGCGGACGCAACGCCGGGGGGCGGGGCCAGGGCGGACGCAACGCCGGGGGGCGGGGCCAGGGCGGACGCAACGCCGGGGGGCGGGGCCAGGGCGGACGCAACGCCGGGGGGCGGGGCCAGGGCGGACGCAACGCCGGGGGGCGGGGCCAGGGCGGACGCAACGCCGGGGGGCGGGGCCAGGGCGGACGCAACGCCGGGGGGCGGGGCCAGGGCGGACGCAACGCCGGGGGGCGGGGCCAGGGCGGACGCAACGCCGGGGGGCGGGGCCAGGGCGGACGCAACGCCGGGGGGCGGGGCCAGGGCGGACGCAACGCCGGGGGGCGGGGCCAGGGCGGACGCAACGCCGGGGGGCGGGGCCAGGGCGGACGCAACGCCGGGGGGCGGGGCCAGGGCGGACGCAACGCCGGGGGGCGGGGCCAGGGCGGACGCAACGCCGGGGGGCGGGGCCAGGGCGGACGCAACGCCGGGGGGCGGGGCCAGGGCGGACGCAACGCCGGGGGGCGGGGCCAGGGCGGACGCAACGCCGGGGGGCGGGGCCAGGGCGGACGCAACGCCGGGGGGCGGGGCCAGGGCGGACGCAACGCCGGGGGGCGGGGCCAGGGCGGACGCAACGCCGGGGGGCGGGGCCAGGGCGGACGCAACGCCGGGGGGCGGGGCCAGGGCGGACGCAACGCCGGGGGGCGGGGCCAGGGCGGACGCAACGCCGGGGGGCGGGGCCAGGGCGGACGCAACGCCGGGGGGCGGGGCCAGGGCGGACGCAACGCCGGGGGGCGGGGCCAGGGCGGACGCAACGCCGGGGGGCGGGGCCAGGGCGGACGCAACGCCGGGGGGCGGGGCCAGGGCGGACGCAACGCCGGGGGGCGGGGCCAGGGCGGACGCAACGCCGGGGGGCGGGGCCAGGGCGGACGCAACGCCGGGGGGCGGGGCCAGGGCGGACGCAACGCCGGGGGGCGGGGCCAGGGCGGACGCAACGCCGGGGGGCGGGGCCAGGGCGGACGCAACGCCGGGGGGCGGGGCCAGGGCGGACGCAACGCCGGGGGGCGGGGCCAGGGCGGACGCAACGCCGGGGGGCGGGGCCAGGGCGGACGCAACGCCGGGGGGCGGGGCCAGGGCGGACGCAACGCCGGGGGGCGGGGCCAGGGCGGACGCAACGCCGGGGGGCGGGGCCAGGGCGGACGCAACGCCGGGGGGCGGGGCCAGGGCGGACGCAACGCCGGGGGGCGGGGCCAGGGCGGACGCAACGCCGGGGGGCGGGGCCAGGGCGGACGCAACGCCGGGGGGCGGGGCCAGGGCGGACGCAACGCCGGGGGGCGGGGCCAGGGCGGACGCAACGCCGGGGGGCGGGGCCAGGGCGGACGCAACGCCGGGGGGCGGGGCCAGGGCGGACGCAACGCCGGGGGGCGGGGCCAGGGCGGACGCAACGCCGGGGGGCGGGGCCAGGGCGGACGCAACGCCGGGGGGCGGGGCCAGGGCGGACGCAACGCCGGGGGGCGGGGCCAGGGCGGACGCAACGCCGGGGGGCGGGGCCAGGGCGGACGCAACGCCGGGGGGCGGGGCCAGGGCGGACGCAACGCCGGGGGGCGGGGCCAGGGCGGACGCAACGCCGGGGGGCGGGGCCAGGGCGGACGCAACGCCGGGGGGCGGGGCCAGGGCGGACGCAACGCCGGGGGGCGGGGCCAGGGCGGACGCAACGCCGGGGGGCGGGGCCAGGGCGGACGCAACGCCGGGGGGCGGGGCCAGGGCGGACGCAACGCCGGGGGGCGGGGCCAGGGCGGACGCAACGCCGGGGGGCGGGGCCAGGGCGGACGCAACGCCGGGGGGCGGGGCCAGGGCGGACGCAACGCCGGGGGGCGGGGCCAGGGCGGACGCAACGCCGGGGGGCGGGGCCAGGGCGGACGCAACGCCGGGGGGCGGGGCCAGGGCGGACGCAACGCCGGGGGGCGGGGCCAGGGCGGACGCAACGCCGGGGGGCGGGGCCAGGGCGGACGCAACGCCGGGGGGCGGGGCCAGGGCGGACGCAACGCCGGGGGGCGGGGCCAGGGCGGACGCAACGCCGGGGGGCGGGGCCAGGGCGGACGCAACGCCGGGGGGCGGGGCCAGGGCGGACGCAACGCCGGGGGGCGGGGCCAGGGCGGACGCAACGCCGGGGGGCGGGGCCAGGGCGGACGCAACGCCGGGGGGCGGGGCCAGGGCGGACGCAACGCCGGGGGGCGGGGCCAGGGCGGACGCAACGCCGGGGGGCGGGGCCAGGGCGGACGCAACGCCGGGGGGCGGGGCCAGGGCGGACGCAACGCCGGGGGGCGGGGCCAGGGCGGACGCAACGCCGGGGGGCGGGGCCAGGGCGGACGCAACGCCGGGGGGCGGGGCCAGGGCGGACGCAACGCCGGGGGGCGGGGCCAGGGCGGACGCAACGCCGGGGGGCGGGGCCAGGGCGGACGCAACGCCGGGGGGCGGGGCCAGGGCGGACGCAACGCCGGGGGGCGGGGCCAGGGCGGACGCAACGCCGGGGGGCGGGGCCAGGGCGGACGCAACGCCGGGGGGCGGGGCCAGGGCGGACGCAACGCCGGGGGGCGGGGCCAGGGCGGACGCAACGCCGGGGGGCGGGGCCAGGGCGGACGCAACGCCGGGGGGCGGGGCCAGGGCGGACGCAACGCCGGGGGGCGGGGCCAGGGCGGACGCAACGCCGGGGGGCGGGGCCAGGGCGGACGCAACGCCGGGGGGCGGGGCCAGGGCGGACGCAACGCCGGGGGGCGGGGCCAGGGCGGACGCAACGCCGGGGGGCGGGGCCAGGGCGGACGCAACGCCGGGGGGCGGGGCCAGGGCGGACGCAACGCCGGGGGGCGGGGCCAGGGCGGACGCAACGCCGGGGGGCGGGGCCAGGGCGGACGCAACGCCGGGGGGCGGGGCCAGGGCGGACGCAACGCCGGGGGGCGGGGCCAGGGCGGACGCAACGCCGGGGGGCGGGGCCAGGGCGGACGCAACGCCGGGGGGCGGGGCCAGGGCGGACGCAACGCCGGGGGGCGGGGCCAGGGCGGACGCAACGCCGGGGGGCGGGGCCAGGGCGGACGCAACGCCGGGGGGCGGGGCCAGGGCGGACGCAACGCCGGGGGGCGGGGCCAGGGCGGACGCAACGCCGGGGGGCGGGGCCAGGGCGGACGCAACGCCGGGGGGCGGGGCCAGGGCGGACGCAACGCCGGGGGGCGGGGCCAGGGCGGACGCAACGCCGGGGGGCGGGGCCAGGGCGGACGCAACGCCGGGGGGCGGGGCCAGGGCGGACGCAACGCCGGGGGGCGGGGCCAGGGCGGACGCAACGCCGGGGGGCGGGGCCAGGGCGGACGCAACGCCGGGGGGCGGGGCCAGGGCGGACGCAACGCCGGGGGGCGGGGCCAGGGCGGACGCAACGCCGGGGGGCGGGGCCAGGGCGGACGCAACGCCGGGGGGCGGGGCCAGGGCGGACGCAACGCCGGGGGGCGGGGCCAGGGCGGACGCAACGCCGGGGGGCGGGGCCAGGGCGGACGCAACGCCGGGGGGCGGGGCCAGGGCGGACGCAACGCCGGGGGGCGGGGCCAGGGCGGACGCAACGCCGGGGGGCGGGGCCAGGGCGGACGCAACGCCGGGGGGCGGGGCCAGGGCGGACGCAACGCCGGGGGGCGGGGCCAGGGCGGACGCAACGCCGGGGGGCGGGGCCAGGGCGGACGCAACGCCGGGGGGCGGGGCCAGGGCGGACGCAACGCCGGGGGGCGGGGCCAGGGCGGACGCAACGCCGGGGGGCGGGGCCTGCAGCTCCCTGCAGGCCCTGGCACACACAGCATGGCCGCCTGCAGCCCAGCGCGGGCAGAGCGCCCATCCCAGCGTGCCCCAGGGAACCGACGGGGTGACCAGAGACCCCCCCACACCAGGACCGCAGCTCCTGCTGGGTGGGGACAGGCAGCTTTCCCTACTGTCTGACCCTGCGGGGACACCATGGTTCACCCCTCCCAATCCCGCCAACTCACCCCGCAGCCCCACCAGGCGCAGCCCTGCCCCACGGTATCCCCGCCACCGGCTCTGGGCAGCCCCTGACACCGGCTCCAACACCGAGCAGTGTCGCCCCGCCGCTCCGTGCCACCCCGCAGGCACCACCATCCTCCCCGCGAGCTCCTTCCCCAGGAGCTCCCGGTTGCTTGCACGGCTCCACTCACCTTCTCCCTCGGTGCAGCCACAGCCCAGCAACGCTCAGCCACTGCTCTGCTCCTCCCTGGGTTTACACCGACCCCTCCCAGGGCTTCCCTGCTTTCAACAGCAGCACCCGCCCCTCCACCTGGAGCAACCCCTTTACAGGGAGGGGCCATCAGCCTCATTGCCCACACCTGCGGCCCTCCAGCTCCAGCCCACAGCTGGAGGCCATCCCCTCACCCCCCCAAGAGAGATGGCGAAAGACAAAAAAGCTACAAAGAACAGGGCACAGAGGGAGGAAAAAGCAACAGCGATGGGGTGTCAGGACAGCAAACGACTGTCGTCTTCTGTCCGCACCGGGGGGGGACCACGGGCACGGCCGTGCGCGGGCGCGGTACCCGCGCTGCAGTACCCGCGTGCGGCCACACGGTGGCAGCACAGAGCCCGCTCCCCGGGCGGACAGGGCTCGCGTTCCCCGGCCCCGGCAGCGGACACTGCAGAGAGAATTTTCACCCCGGCGCAGCACAGCGGGTGCTGAAGGCAGGAAGGCACAGACGGAAAAGCTGCTTTGTGCCAGGGGGGCGGCCGCGATCACAGCGAACAGCACGGCCGAGCAGAGCCGGGGCCGGCGGCGGAGCTGCACAGCAGCGATGACACGCCGGGGACCCGCGGGCTCTGCGGGGCTGTTTGCACCTTTCCTCACCTCTGGGCTACCGGTGCTCTGCTCTCCTCCCTCGGCCTCCACACGAGGCTCCCTGGGCAGGGCCTGTCCCTTCGAGAGGAGACGCCGCACGAAGTTCCTCCCCAGCCTGCCCTCCAGCGCGCAGCGAGCCGTGCGGCAGGGAAAGCAGAGAGGCCCGTGGGGCTGGGAGATGTCCTCAGCAGGGACCGCAGAGCCCGGGAGGGTCCGTCTGTGCTCCGGGCAGCCGCGGAGCCCCGCGCTCCTTCCCGCTCCTGCCAGCGAGCACTTTGCTGCCTGCAACACGCGATGCTTGGTGGGCTGGAGGGGCTGTTCTGCCACTGGGTCAGGCGAGCAGCTCGGTGCCTTCGGCTGCCTGATTCACCTCCTTCAAACACGCACTTCAACTCTCGCCCCCGAGCAAGCGGCCGCCTGGAGCAGCGGCAGAACCGCTTCTGCCCAAAGGGGAGAGGAAGGACTTGGGCTAAAGCTCTCCAGGCTGCCTGTGTCCCACCCGCAGTCGATAGCCTCGGCAGCCCGGACACAGGGCAAAGCGACAGCCTAACAAGGAACCCCAGGGCGTGGAACAGCTTCTGCAACAACGTCCTTTCCCAGCCCAGCTGGGCAGAGGAAGGGGCAGGAGAAGGGCCGGCGGGTCCCTTCAGAGGCAGAACGGCTGCAGATTGTGCCGGGGCCGTTTCGCTCTTTCTCTGTGGCAGAGTTACGTCCCAGAGGTCGGCAGACGGGTCTGCGGGCACAGCGTGAGCGCTGCTGCTTACGGAGCAACAGGCACTAGAAAGCAGCAGTGAAGAACGAGGACGGCCCATCGGGATGGTGGCAATAACAAGGAGAGCCTGAAGCATCGGCCGGGCAGGGCTGGCAACTAACCCTGTGTCGTGGTTTGAGCCCAGCTGGACACTGAGCACCACACAACCGCTCACTCACACCCCCCACCAGCGGGACGGGGAGAGAACGGGAAGGGGAAAGTGAGAAAACTCGTGGGTTGAGATAGAAATAGTTTAATAAAAGAAAAAAATCACCACCCACCCACCACACACCCACCTTGTGTAGGGGAGACAAACCTCACGTGGGGGGGAAACCTGGGGCGGACACGGCAGGGGGTCTGCGTGTGGGTAGAAGCGCGCGTGGGGGGACACGGGTGGGGATGACCCGCACCAGGGGGTCCACCCGGGATAACCCGCAGCAGATCACTCACCTGGGACAACCCCAAAGGATGATCCACTCCAGAGAACTGACCCGCACCTCTTTTGCTGATTAGGGATATCAATTAAACTCAGACACCAGAGTGAAAAGAGCAGGCGTATTTTACTAGAAATAACTAAATAATGTAACAGAATAATACAGAAAACATACAGTAAGAAAAGACAGAATAGTGCACTCAAACAAATAGGAAAATACAGCGTAATGCATCAAATCATTACTACCTGAGAGAGAGGGAATAGCGATTAAGAAAGACCCATCACCACTCGCACCCGTTCCCACCATCCCCACCCGCAGGCGCTGGGCAGCCCCGGTTACAGCGAGGATTTGCAGAGCCTGTCCCGGCGAGTGGGAAGTCCTACGTGGTGCGTCCACCCGTAGGGGAGGCTTCCCGCGGGGAGCAGGGCCCCACCGCCCCGGGAGCGAAGCCCGGCTCCAGCCAGGAGCAGCCGGAGGCGGAATGGACCTGTGCCTGCCCAGCCCCAAACCGCCCCGACGGCCCCGGGACAGCGCTTGGGCCAGGGCCGCTTCTGCCCCCACAGCCCCAGGGGAACAGTGCCCAGAGCCCCCGCAGAGGCGCCGGCTACACGGCCCCGCACCCAGGACCCGCCGCGCCCGCGACCCCGCACCTGCCCCGCAGAGGCACTTGGGCAGTTGGCGTTAGCCTTTGCGTGGCCAGAGTCCCTGGAGTGAGTCTGTGCGCATGTTGTATACCCAGGAAATAAAAAGAAGCCTGACCCAGAAGCCAAAGCACTGTCTGAAGACTCAGGAGACTTTGTGCAGACTCCAGGGGGGTGCTGAGCACAGGCAGCTACTGCTGTTGGCACCCTTGGCCTCCAGCGGTCGGGGGCTCTCCTCCAGAGACAGTGTCATATGTGCCAGGCACTTGTGGATGGCTCACGCCACCCGAAGGGGTCTCAAATGGCACTAGAGGCATGAGGCAACTCAGTCTGAACTTGGGTGAGTCATGCTTCTCTGTGCCTCAGTTTCTCTGCATGTAAAATGGGATTCCCCTGGCCCACAGAGGCAGCATCAAATAAACTGGAGCAGCATGTTTATGACCGGTTCATGGTGAACTATGAAGCCATGAACTGTAGGTTTGCCTGCCATACAAGCCGTCCTGGGTTTGTGTCACGCTGCAGCCAGTGGAGGCATTTGAACAAGAACAAGCTGCTGGTGAGCCAGGCTTCCCAAGGAGGCCTTTGTTTAAAGGCATTGCTTAAAACTAGCATCCCCTCATTGACAGAGGCCTGTCTTTTACTCCTGGCACCTGCCTCTTCACTGAGATGGAGTAGAAGGAGGCTTATATGACCTACCTGCGCTGGTCAGCAGCTGGAACACCATCCTCTTTGTTTACCCCAACACTCCCTTCTGTATCAGTGGCCAGAGCTTCAGCTCTTATCTCTTCTTGCCCCTACCCAAATTTCTGCTGCCTCCATTTAAACTCTCTCCCAAATGCCTTGCCTAGCTGACTTTAACCACATTTCTACACAGGACCAAAAGTTTCAGAGCTGATTCCACAGTTCTCAGTGGGGCAGAAATGTCATATGACGGAGGGATGACTGCCAAATGTCAGCCAATTTTCACATCATGCATTGGCAGAACACAGAGATGCTCAGAGAGAGGAGATGCAATATTCATTCTACCAGAAAAACTGTTATCAGAGTGACCAGCGTCCTGCTCTAACCAGCTTTTTGTTCTGCTCTCTTCTGTTTGTTTTATTCCACCATTTTCTCATATGATAGGATTTTGTAAATGGGTACGCCGTGGTTGACAAACTCCTGAAGGAAGCTGATAAAATCCCAAGGATGTAGCCAGGAGCTTTGAACAGATACTTGAGATTCTTCAGTAGTAAGTCACTAAATGTTCTTACTTGAAATCCCTCTCAGATGTGGCTGAGGCAGACGGAAAGAAGATCCTTCAACTCTCCATCTCGCCTGCAGACACTGACATGTCCTCAACAGAGGAAGGGAACAGTATTTCAACCCCAATAGCTCATAACAGAAATTTAAACTGTGACTGAGCTTTGTGCATTTTCACCTCACAGGGGCCGTGACCCATCAGGGCTGTGGAGCAGACACAACAGCCGGCCCACGGCTCAAGGGATGACAGCTTCTCCTGACCCCATCCAGCAGGGACTGAGGTCAGTCCTGGACAGAGAGCCAGTCTTGCTCCACTGGGAAGTGACTGAGCTGAGCTCCGTATCAAAACTCTCCTTGGCTTAAATAGGCCAGGTGTCTTCGCTAGTTTTCTTGAATACTGACAGGATTTTGAACAGGGGTGGGAAGGAAGAGAGATTAGAATACACTTTCTGCTGAGAAATGGTGCCATTAAGACCAAATTTCATGATGGCATTTTCCTCATAATTATTAATTCAGAGATCTTCAAAGCTCTTTACAGTAATTGTCTTCTGCATAGCTCCTGCTACTGACCTGTACAAAAGTTTACACTTCTGCATGTTAAGCCTGGGATTTCCGGGCTGGGCAAAGACAGCCAGGCCTAATGGAAGGACTTCTCATGAAAAATAGTCTACCTCTCTGCATTTCACATCTCAATGAGAATCACCCAGGATTAACCTCATTTACCAGTGGAGACGTTGCTACAGACGAAGCAGATGCAGAGACAGTGATTTGATTTTACTTTTCCAGAACTTTGAAGCAAATGCAAAGTGGACAATTTAATGGTCTGCATAATATAAAGAAATGTATATCCATTCATCCATCCTCTCCCTGAGAAAAGACAGGAAGCTCAGACTGGTCATGCAGGATTTACCTGGGAATGACCTAGGCTTTCCACACAGCTAGAGTCCCAGCTCAGCCTGTTCACACAGTGAAATACAGCAGAGAAGGAAAGGGGAAAGCGCTCCTCAGCTTCTGACACCGGCTGCCCTCCCCAAGGCCCGTTCGACCACGGTGGAGTCCAGTTTGATTGGTAGCAGACACAGCTTGTCTTGCCCCCCATCCCCAGCAAGGTTTGCGCCACCTCACTGGTCATTTGTCCTGTGTGGAGGTGCGGTACCCCCGGGAGCAGGGATCTGTGCCCACGGAAGGGCAGCAAGGATTCATCTCCGGGTCACAATCCCTCCCAGGAGTCTCCTGGGGCAGCCCTTGCTGACACTGACTGCCCCAGATTCAGGACACTGAGCAAAGACCAAGTTACTCCTGGGAAAACTCTTAAGAAGTATTTACAGCTTCACCCGCCAAAGCCTACACACTTCCGTAAGTAGCTGCGACCACTGACAAACCCTGTCCTACAAGTCCACCTCTGCTGCAAGGTGGCATGCCACGGTTAGCATAACAACATTCCCTGCCTGCAGCTGTCTCATTGCAAAGCAGCAAATTTCTTAATATATTCACTGACAGTCTTCTACTGGTATTATTCTTCCTTAGAATGTCAGATGTTCCAAAGAAGTCAAATACAGACACTAAAAATACTGTCTTGCTAATACAGTTTAAGGAAAAGAAGAAATAGACTACTCGGAAAGGGCCAGGCTAATAGCCTTAGCAAAGTTAGAGTAAAGAAGTGGTTAAGGATCTAGATGATTTAATCCAGTTTTAAGAAAAGGTTTTACAGTGAGCAATTAGATGCTGTTTAAGGAATTAATCACTAATGGGTCATTAACTCTGACTGCTATTGTACAGTTAACAAGCCGAGGCAGGATTATTAGACTCAGCACCCAATTAAGAAGGAGAAGATATTTACAACAAAATGAACAAATGAGCTTTTAAAATGGAATGGGACAATTTGAAAGAAAGTGTAGGAACACAGAAAACTAGACAGGGTACAAGAAAGCTATGAGTTTGCATATATGCCTCTGTCCCTTTATTTGTTTGAAAAATATTTACCTGTCTGTGCCCACTTGTGCTTAGCTGGTTATTTATTTTTAGCAATAAACTCATAGCTTTCCTTGAAGGACATGACTGCACAGTTTATCCATTACAGGGTTCACATGTACAACGTATAACAAAAGACCTTAATACGTCAATAAAAGAACAATCACCATAGCGTGACACAATCTTTCATTTTTTGCTGGCAGGTGTTGGATCAGGAGCTTAATAAAAGTGAACAGGGGTCTTCAGCTGCTATTTCTGCTCCCCTGACATTGTGTTTTTACCTACTCTTAGCCTTCGACTACCTCAAGCATTGGTGCTGGTTACAGCGCTGATCAAAACGTCAGGAGGCCCTTTCCAGTGGCTCTACAGGATACGGAAGGACTGGAGGCCACGGGGAGGGAGGGCTGTCGTGTCCAGCCGTGGAAGAGCACCGCTGAAATCCTGGGGCTTTGCTCGCTCGTCACGAGCAGTAAGCACAGGTAAGCGCTGTTGGACAACAGTTAGATGTGCTCACATGCAGGAGTGTTTTCAGCATCGCAGCCACAGCTGGACTGCAGCCAAGCAGTGACAAGTGGGATTGCTCCTGCCCCTGAGGAGGAAGAGTGTGCAGAGCCTGTGCAGCCATTTGTCAGCATGTGCCTGTTACTGACCCAGCCCAGGGTGTGCGGGCACCCCTCAAGCACATCGAGAAACCCTTCCCCCGCAGCCACCAGAGGAGACGTGTCTTCCTGCAAGACCAGCATCCTCGGTGATGCAAAACTCACCTCTGAAAGGGCCGCTGGAGTAAGACCTCAGAACTGCAGAAACACAGGTTTTGTTCTCCCCCTCTGCCCCAGAAGTTTACTCAGGTCTCCTTACTAGAAGTTAGCAAAATACCTCTCCGGTCCCGACAGTGACAGCACTTTCTTCTCCTGCCAGCACAGCACTTCCTTGCAGAGTGCCGGGGAGGCTGGGCACCGCCACGGACAGACACACAGAGGCACGGACAGGTCCAGAGCCCAGCCGGAGGGTCTGGCTCGAGCAGGGCTACATCCCCCCCGAATTCAGCAGGGCCCAATCCCTGGGCCTCCCTGCACCCCACTGAACCAGCACAGCTCAGGAGAAGGAAGCCTGGGGGCCAGGCACAGCGTCTGCTCTGGTCCAGAGAGGCAGGTTGGATCTGCAGGGAGGCTGGGGAGAGAGGAAAAGGCATTTCAAAATAGAGGGATTCCTCTTATTATCTGTAAAAGAAGCTCTCCAGACAATAGATGGGGGCTGCTGTGGAGAACGCTGTTAAGGGATGTTTAGAAACTGCTGCCTAAGGTTAAAAAGCTCTCTGAAGTGAAGCTGAACAAAGCTGACATACTTGTTTCTGACAGGACTCTTAAAAGATATGCACAGATTGTGAAAATATAATTAGATGCCAGCCTTTGTCTGGCCACAACGAGTGGGAAATGGTGAAAGGAGAGGTCTCCCAGTCTGCATTGAATCATCCCTGGGACACAATGAGGGCGCTTGTGCATCCTTCTCTCTTCCCTAATGAGAAACGTTAATTGCCACAACCTCCAGAGTGTGTAGAGCACCCCGTGCCCAGTGGAGGAGAAGGGGTGTTTCATTACAGCTTCTCAGCCCCATTACAGGCAGTAACGGAGATAATGGAAAATAAAGATGCCACAGTTTTAGTTTCGGCAGCTTGTGGATGGGCACTGGGTGGGCAGGGGAGCGAGGGCAGCCCAGCGCCGTGCCAGCATGCGGGGGCTGCACCGGGCAGGACACAGGCAGCGGGACCCTGCTGACAGCTCCGGACACCCAGCCGGGCGTCTCTGTCCTGCCACGGGCAGCTGGGCTGGGGGGCACAGGGCCCTGCAGCACCACCGGTCCCCTCCTCTGCGGGGGCAGTGAGGGCTGGGGGGCTGGCACCCACCCTGGCGCGCTGGGGCAGGGGCGGGCAGATCCCAGCTGAACCCGGGGCTGCCCCAGAAGGCGGCTGTGGGAGCACTGCGCCTGGCCCCCCCTGGCCGAGCGGGGGGCTCTGCATGCTCCCCACCTTGGGGCTGCAGCCCCCAGCGCTCACAGCCGGCTCGGGCAGAGTCCTCCTGCTGGAGGGGGGCCCACAGCCAGGCCCGTCCCAGCCCTGGGCGCGTCACGGTCCGGCCCGCGCAGCCCGTTGGGGTGCAGACGCCGTGCACAGCCTTCAGGCAAGCTGTGCCATTTAACGGTGCAAAAGCAGAGAGCCCTCCCCAGGTAATGCAGGCCTCAGTTCTCAGCCACCTGACACAGCTCTTCGCCCTACTGCAGCTTTTATTGCAACTAAAGCGTCCAGCCAAGGAGGGAGAGCAAAAGAGATTTTTTTTTTTTCCTAAGCTATGATCAGACCCCTAATTCTGCAGGGCACGTAGAAAAGGGAATTAAAAGGACCACAGAATACAAAGCAAGCCAAGGTGTGGGGGAAAGGCTGGCGCGAGGGACAGCTCTCCCGTGCCTGGCCGTCCAGGGAGCCAGCGCAGGGCGAGGGCGTCCCTTGGGCGTCCCAGGATCAGTCTTCCCCGTGGGGGGGTTCCTCCCAGGTGCTGAAGAGGGAGTTCAGATCGTCTGCCAGGGTTTGCCGATGGACTGGATGTGCTCCTTGGCCTTCAGCCGCAAGGCGGCAATGCTGGTGTTGCGCGGGTCTGCCTCGTCCAAGGGGAACTTGTCCACAAAGGTGGCCCCGCACTGGTAAGGCGGCGGCGGCCCCATGGCCCCCAGGGGCTGCAGCGTGTGGGTCACGGCCGGAGAGTTCAGGAAGGGCGGTGGCGTGTAGCTGCCGGGCAGGCTCTGCGGCGAGGCCACGAAGCCGGGCAGGCTCTGCAGGGCTGTGCTGCTGGGCACCGGCGGGCTGAGCCAGGTCTCCAGGGGCAGGTTGCTGCTGAGAGGGCCCATGGGCGCTGCCTGCGGTGAGCGGTTGAAGGAGAGGATGGGTGAGTCCTGCAGCTTCATGGAGGTCACCTCCAGCTTCTCCTGCCGCCTCCACTTGGCCCGTCTGTTCTGAAACCACACCTGCAAGCACAGCCACGTGAGCCGGGCCACGGGACGGCACGGAAGGCAGAGGCTCTCCCCTGGGTGCAGCGGCACACACGAAGTGGAGCGAGGGAGACACGACATTGCAGCCGATGGCGTGCCGTGCCGAGCCGGGGCAGGAGCAGGTTCAGCGGCGCTTCCCCGCGGGCTCGGCCCCCCGCAGCCCCGCGCTCGGCGGGGAGCAGCACCGCAGACGCAGCGCAGCAAAAGCCCCGTGGCCGAGCTGGCCTGCCCTGACTGCCCACCCGCCCGGCCCGGCCACCCGCTAGCCACCCGCTAGCCACCATGCTGGCGCACGGCGGCTTCGGCTGCCCCGGGCCGGGACACGCCAGACAAGGGGCAGTGGCCAGCGGCCAGCCTGGGCACAGGGGCCGCTCTGCGGCCACCAAAGGGAAGATGGCCCCGGGCTCTGTGGTGTCCCCGGGGCCGCTCAGCCACGCACCGGCCGGGGCCAGCGGTGCCGGGGCAGGGCTGGGCTCACGGGCCCGTGGGCGGGGGGCAGCGGGGCCGTCCGCACACCGGGGCCAGGCTGCTCGGGCCACCGGGATCAAGGGTCCAGGCCGGGCCGTGCCGGGAGCTCCCGGCGCCGGGAACGCGGGGCTGCGCCGGGCTGTGCGGGGGCTCCCGGTGCCGGGAGCGCGGCACCGGGCCGAGGCGGGCGCTGCCGTCGGGCGTTACCTGGACGCGGACCTCGGGGAGGTTGACCTTCATGGCGAGCTCCTCGCGGCTGTACACGTCGGGGTAGTGGGACTTCTCGAAGGCGCGCTCCAGCTCGTGGAGCTGGTAGGTGGTGAAGGTGGTGCGGTTCCGCCGGTGCTTCTTCTTGGGCTGCTCCTCCTCGTCCGACGGCTTCCCCTCGCCGCTGCTGCCGGCGGGCAGCTCGGGGCTGGCGCTGCCGGGGCAGAACGGCTCTGGAGGGGAAGGCAGGCGGGTCACCGGCAGGGCGATCCCCGAGGGCCCACCCACCCGCTCGCCACCCGGCGCCTCTCGCCCGCCGCGCTCACCTTGGAAGCGCTCGGCGCGGCCCTGGGGCTCGGCCGGCGGCGGCTCTCCGGGCATCTTGGGGAGGCAGTGCCGGGGCCCCCGCCTGTCCCCCTCCTTGGCGCTGCCGTCGGGCGGGAAGGGGCCGAGCAGCCCGTCCTCTTTGGTGAACCCCAGGATGGCCTCGATACTGTGCAGCCTCGACGGGTTCCCCCCGGGGCTCCGCGCCGCCTGAGCCGACAGCGAGAACGCGCCCTCGGCCATGGCGAGCGGGGCGCCGGGGGGGTGCATGGGGGCCCCGGCACGGCGCTGCGCTCCCGGCCCCGGGGCGGGCAGCTCTGGCGCGGCGCGGCGCGGCCCGGCGGGCTGGGCTCCGCGGGGCGGGGGAGGAGTGCCGGGGGGCGGCGGGACAGAGGGAAGGCGAGGCCCCCGCGCCGCTCCGGCCCGGCGCGGGGGGGGGGGGGGGGGCCGGGGGGGGGGGGGGGCAGGGCATCCCCGGGGCCCCGCGGCCGCCCCGCCCCGCCGGGCCCGGCCCCGGACGGACGGCGCCGGGCGATGCCATCCGGGGCCCTCGAGGCGGGGCGGGCCGACCTCCCCCACCCCGGGGCGGGGGGGGGCGCTGGCCCCGGGGCGGGCGACCTGCCGAGCCGCGCAGCCGGAGCCTCGGGCCGTCGGAAATCGCCGTGGGGCGGGCGGCTGCCGGAGCGCCGGGCGCGAGGGGACTGACCGGACCGGCGGGAGCCGCTCGGGAAGCGGGGGGGTCCCTGGGGGGGCTGGGGAGGGCCGGGAGCCCCGGAGGCGGGGGCCGGGGCGGAGGGCAGTGGGTGCCCGGTTCGGTCCCCTGCGCTGGGGGCTCTCAGGGCCACTTCCTCTCGCTTGACAGCCCCAGCCCGCATCTGTCCCAGGCGGTTCTGAAGCGCATCGGGTTCACGGGCAGCATCACAAAAGAGGAGGTGGCCTCACAAAAGGTGACGTGCAGGAGGACGCCGTGGCACCGTTCTGTGCCAGATGCATGGGGTAAAAAGTCGATGTTCTGGTCCCCTGTCCCGGCATCTGGCTGCCTTCAAAGCCGGGTTTACAGACCAGGTGAAAACGTGTGCGGGCTGTTGGCGAGAACAGGTGCTGGGGACGTGTGAAGGAGGTGGCTCTGCCTTCCGGCCTTCAGGAGTCAGGGACAGCGCTAGGCAAGAGTTCTGAGGAAATTTTCCGATGTGTTGGTATAAGACAGTCCCTGTGAGAAGAGTTCTGTGACGCTGTCATCCACGGCTTGCGTGGGGCCGCGAGGCCGGAGGGCAGGGCATGGTGGCGTGGGAGATCCACAAAACGCTTTGGGAAGTAAGGCAGAGAGCCAAATCCCACACCTTGCTTTGCACTTGGCCTGGGGAGGACATGGGCTCAGCACAGTACGAGCCAAGCAGTGGCACCACATCTCCTGCCTCCAGCACAGTCCTTCCTGCATCAGTATTTTTTCTGCTTTTCTCTTCCCGTCACTTGGTCAGTTTTTATGCTAGCACTCGCCGGGTGCTCTGAGACACCAGCCATCTTTTATCCCAGCTGGTTTCGGTGACAAACACAGTCACGTCCAGAGTGGGTTTCAGCCTGCAGTTAGCTTTGGTGATGCTTCTGTTTCAAGCCTGAGGAGAGTGTATGTGAATGAAAAACACCACTGCTGCTTCTTCTTCCAAATATATTAGCTAGTCTAACAAACGGTATGACCTGTCTCAACAAATCTTCATTTTTGTTTCTCCCCGCCCCGACAGGATGCATTTTGTGTAAATTTTTCCAGAGGAAAACAAAGATTGGCAGCGCTTGCCTCTGCCAGTGCCCACTCCTCTTTAAGGTTTACGGTCTGATGTCCCAAAGTTAATGCCTTTTAGAAGTGCTCAGCTTTTCCTGCTAGCTCCAGGTGAGGTTTGCCTTCACTGACTGCTTCTGGCGGGGGTGGGCTGCGGCCGAAAGAACTCAGCCATCCGTTGGCAAAGAGGGAAGAGGCCAACAGAAGAGACAAGAAAAGGTTAGTGTGGCTTTTGTGCACGATATGAAAAGCAAGTCAATACCATTGTAGGGGCATTGGAGGGTACTCAAAGCAATCAGCCAGGGTCCATTGTGTTCCTTTAATCTACATGTGTATTTCCCAAGAACTCTATTAGTGAAGATGAATGGACTGTGCAATGTCCCTAATTTCTTCTAATTTGGAGCTGGGGTTTTATGGCACTCACAACCAGCACAAAACATGCCTATCCCTCCAGAAGCCCTGGGCAAACTTGGGAATCATTTTTGCTTGTTGTAGCAAAAAAAGATATCAAGGTGAGAGGAAGGAGCAAAACCCATTTAGCCAGACTCTGGTCTGGCAGGAAGTGCCTCAAAGGGCACTGGGTCCTGGCACAGAGGCTGCTTTTAGGGCACCTGTCAAAATTGTCAAATACAGGGATAAGACTCAATTCTTTTTGCTGTTAATCACAGTGCTAATGTACGGCAAAAGATCTTCCACCCCCAGAGCAGGGTACGCATCCCAGAGTACACAAGAGACCTTCCTTCTTGGCTCCTCTCTTCTCAGCAGTAGATTATTACAGGTGCATTTGCTGTATGGAACTGCATTTGTCCTGCAGCATCCTTCTCGCACAGGAATGGACTTGACAAAAGAGGAATCAACTCCCTTGGTCACAGTCTGTAAAAACATGAAAAAACCCCACAAGCCTGTAGCAGAGCAGAGAGCAGCTCTGACTCTTCCAGCTCCAGATCTCTCTTGCCGTGCTTCAGGCACAGGCTGTGGTGCCCTGACACACACACACGAGGCATCACGCTGCGCTGGCGAGGGAGGAAGTCTAACGGTTCCTCTGATAATCAGAAACTAACACGGAGAGTTTAGGATGGCAAAGAAAGGTAACAGTCTGAACATTTCCTTTTGGGTCTAATGGACTGGCTGTTAGCTAAATCCCCTGCTGCCACAGAGTCACCGGGGGTGTATGTCCTACTCGTATGAACGATACTGTGGTACATCACAGCTTCGCAAAGACCATTTACCTTTGGAAAGTTACAGGGGCAATCAGGATCAAATTTGAGAATATTCATTAGGGAATGAAAAAGGTGGGATTTGTTACTTGCCTTCCCAAAAGAAAGACCCCATTCCATCGCTTTTTTTAGTTTTTTTCAATGCATTATTACAACAATTACTGCTGAAATTATGTTTGGAAGCTAACAAAAATTCTCAAGATGCACAACCTCTAGAGCACAGCTGCCTGCTCTGCCTCCTTCCCGAGCCTGCATAGCGAAGACTAAATGGGAATGGTTTTGATCCCACTGGTGCTGCAGAGACCTACGTATGGGACGTGCCTTCGCACCATGAAATCCACATCATAAAATGCCACAGATTCTTGCTTCCTTTCCTCCTGTCTTTTCTTTATGTCAAGCTGAAATAATTACTGCCTTGCAGAGCAGACATTTGAAGAAGTCACTCTGCATGCGGGACATCGCTCTCCAGACCAGTGATGTGCAGCAGGGAGCCCCTCCCTGAAAGATAAACAGGACTTGTGAGGGCAGACAGCAAATCGACAAGGGGAGGGGGCAAGGAAAAGGGGGAGTGAAGAAAAGGGCGAAATATTCGCCCAGTGGGAACCTGTGTCCTGCTGCAGTTTGCAAACTCTGTATCATCCAACGGATTGTTAAAAGCTGAAAAAACTGGCTTTGCTTTTTTTCTCCCCAGAAGTTCCTAAGGGTGCAGTTTAAGAACCTTCTTGAAAGCACGCTGTGTGAGGAGGCTGCTGCCTCCTCCGTCACGGCATCACACATGCCTTGACAGTCACCTCCTGCTTTTTTTCCGGTGAGATTTCTTTTTCTGCCCCTGGGAGAGTCGGGTGTGTTTGTCCACCTCTTACCAGGCACCCCGTAGCCCGCAGGAACACCGCAGAGCGCTGAGCCGGCCGCGCGCCCGAGCCCCCATGGACTGAGCTGCTGCCGGTGCTCAGCCCGGCCACGGGCTCGGCGTGAGCGGCGGCTGCTCCGGGAGCGGGACGGCCCTCGGCGGGGCGAGAGGCACGGGCCTGGGGCGAGGGCTCTGACACGGGGGCTCGCCGCGCTCAGCCACCCCTCCGGAGGGAAGGCGTGGACGTTCATGCTGTAGGGCTGCATTAATGCAATCCTTCTTTACTTGTTTTCCAATTAGCCTAATTGAATTCGGATTGCTTAAAAGCGGGCACTAGAGGCATTTATCTTGATGGGATGACAGCCGTGAGCTCCAGCGATCCTATTAACGATAAGAACCCAAATCCCAGGTGGGGTCCAGCCAGCGGTAGCTCCCATGTGACCTAACGCTTTAATCTGCTCCTCTGCTGTGCGGCGCACACACAGCACGCACACAGAGACACACACACACACACACAGACATGCACACCTACATGTACACACAACACGCACACACAGACGCACACACAGACATGCACACCTACATGTACACACAACACGCACACACAGACGCACACACACACACACAGACATGCACACCTACATGTATACACAACACACACACATGCAGACATGCACACCTACATGTACACACAACACCCACACAGAGACGCACACACAGACATGCACACCTACATGTACACACAACACGCACACACGGACGCGCACACACAGACGCACACACACACACAGACATGCACACCTACATGTACACACAACACGCACACAGACACACACAGACATGCACACCTACATGTACACACAACACGCACACAGACACACACAGACATGCACACCTACATGTACACACAACACGCACACACACACAGACATGCACACCTACATGTACACACAACATGCACACACACACAGACATGCACACCTACATGTACACACAACACCCACACACACACCTACACGTACACACAACATGCACAGACACACACACACAGACATGCACACCTACATGTACACACAACACGCACACACAGACGCACACACAGACACACACACAGACATGCACACCTACATGTACACACAACACCCACACACACACACCTACACGTACACACAACATGCACAGACACACACACAGACATGCACACCTACATGTACACACAACACGCACACACAGACGCACACACACAGACATGCACACCTACATGTATACACAACACGCACACACACACATGCAGACATGCACACCTACATGTACACACAACACGCACACACACACAGACATGCACACCTACATGTACACACAACACGCACACACACACACGCACACCTACATGTACACACAACATGCACACAGACACACGCACACCTACATGTACACACAACATGCACACAGATGCACACACACAGACATGCACACCTACATGTACACACAACACGCACACACACACACACAGACATGCACAAGTGCACCCTTGTACACGCGTGCCAGCACACACGCACGTGCACACACGTGCACACACACGCTGTGCCCTGGCCATCGCGACACCCCGCGTGGGGGCTCTCGGGGGGGTCTGTGGGAAGGGCGCTGGCCCCCCACGCGGCCGCGACCCATGGGCCCCACCGCTCCTGTGCACAGTCTGATGCCAGCCCCAGGGCAGGGCCAGCCCTGGCCCCAGCGCCAGAGGGAAACTCAGGAGCTCAGAAAACAGCCCCTCCTGGGACGTGGCCCAGCTCTGCCGCTGCAGACAGAGGTTTTACGGCTCTGGCTCTAAGAGCGGAGCCCGAGGCAGCCGACTCCCCTCCCAGCAGCAGATGAGCACGGCTGCAGCCGCTGCCAGGGCTGGGGAGCATCCCGCACTGTGCATGGCAGGGCCCCCTCCCAGCCCCGCGTGCCTCTGCCGGCCCTGACATTTTTTTGGAATCGCATTAATCGCTTGTTTGGTGATTCTAACTGTACTTTCTTCTCTGACCCTTTAAACCATGAAAATGCTGATTCTATATGTGCTGACGAATTTAATTAGCTCCTTTAAACCACCAGCTGCTTTCAGTAAGATTTTCAGGATGTCCCAGGCACATTTTAATTCAAGGGTCAAAAGCCTTAGGCTTGTTTACTTTGGTATTTTATAGATAAGACAACTCAGTCTGTAAAGTAGCAGAACAGTATGGAGACACTTACCAGAGGGAAATGGATTGATCCTTACAAACCAAAGGCTGGTTGAGCTGAACTGGCGGCTATTTTAACTACTTTATGTAAAGGCCTCTTAAAAGAGCCCACTTGTCTTTCCGCATAGATAATTAAATTCTCTGGTGACATGCGAGAGAAGGAACCCAAGAGACAGAAATCGGATCAAAAGTCCTGGTGGTTTTAGGCGGAGTGTTTGAGATGGAGTGAGCACTGCCAGCTCCGATGCTTGATGAACGCGCTGCAGAGAGCGATTCTCCGCTAGAGAAATGACCTGTTACGATACAGAGCCACTGACCCCGCTCGGAACAGACCAGGGCATCCTCTGGAAAAAGCAAGGAAGGTAAACTCGACAACTTCTGTGGGTTTTAAGAAAGAAGTGAGGAAGAAGAAAAGGTGTATTTTCTTGGGACTGCCAGATAGGATGAACAGGTCCGGCTCTCTGAATGCGCCCAGGGAGTGACCAATGGAGGCAGTGAAGGTGTTTACAAGACCTGGTTTACGTTGCCAGGTACAAAGGCAGGCGTTTTTCCTGTACCTAGTACCGGGGACACCTGGCTGGCTGCTGCAACTCCCAGCGGATCCTCCCTGTTGGTGACGGGACCCTCCAGAAAGCTACTCCCTCGGATCACCCAGCTGCTCCCAGCAAGTCACGGTCAGTCACCGGGGTTGGCAGAGCCACCGCTGGAGGATGGAGGATGCAGCCCGGCCCAGGCAAAGGGGCTCAGTGGATTTCACATCTGGAGTGCATTGTAACTGTGCCTTTTGCACCTCACAGACCAAGACCTGATGCCAGGATCAAGGAAGAAACAGTGAGAGGGAGGAGGGGAGCAGAGCAGAGAAAAAGAGTGAAAATACAGGAAAAGGAAGGAAGGAAGGAAGGAAGGAAGGGAGGAAGGGAGGAAGGGAGGAAGGGAGGAAGGGAGGAAGGGAGGAAGGGAGGAAGGGAGGAAGGGAGGAAGGGAGGAAGGGAGGAAGGGAGGAAGGGAGGAAGGGAGGAAGGGAGGAAGGGAGGAAGGGAGGACAAACCATACTTAGTGCGTTTATTCATTTAAAATGAATATTTTTACTTGATTGGGTGGAATCAGAGAGAGAGAGAGAAAGAGACTTATAAACCTGTAGGAAGGTGCTACGTGTATTCATCTGCAAATTTTACTGACAGGGTAGCTTTTGGAGAACTTACCAAGTCCTTCATTTTACAGAGCATCTGAGCCCCTCGGGAGCAGCATTGTCTACACCATCCCTGTGCAAGGGCCGTACAGCTTTTGGGGGGTTATGGTGGTGATAACTGTTCTGGCTATGCAAGCGCAGAGACAGACTGATGCTTCTGTCTGCCCTAAGCACAGGGCTCTGCTCCCCGGGCCGGTGGCGATGACTGCTGTCGGCCCTTCACGGCTGCCCAGGCTGCGTGGGGCTCCCGGGCCGGCAGCGCTGCGGGCCGCAGCAGCCATCCCTCGACCAGCCAGCTGCTGGGTGTGGGGCCGCGCTCCTCCCACCGTCAGCCATCAGCAGCTCCGCTTTTGGTGAGTGGGAGGCAACCAGGCCAGCACCTACTGAGGTCTTCCCCAGAAAAAAACTCTGAACAACAGCAAAGAAAACCTTGCTTGGTCCTGAATCTACAACCACTGAACCGGGCCCTGCCTGTCCCACAGACTCATCAGATTTAGCACTAGAGAAAGCCAAGAGTTTTCTCAGGGTTCAGGTGCCCTACCCTGGCATCATCTTCCAGGTGGGCCAGATTTACATATAGCCTTGTACGGAGGTAACTCCTGGAATCAATGTGGTGAGCTCATTTTAGCCTATGCAATTATCTGCTCATACCCCAAGCCTCAGAATTTGGCACACGTAGCAGCCAAGCAGAGGGACACTGCTGTCACTTGCCATTCGAGCTGCAAGATCGAGAAGCTGTGAAATTAAAGCAGCCTGGAGAAGTCTGCATTGCTGACGGACCATGGTTCGCTGAGAGCTGCCAAGACTTGGTTTTCTACAAGTTCCCACTCAGTTCTATATACGGTGACATTTTTGTCCCAAGCTGTAGACTTATATGCTTCACTTTTTGCCTTTTGCAGTATTTAATACAGAGATGGTCAAAACCATTTTTTAAAAAAGTTTTTGCAGAAAATGTCAACATTTGAGTACTGGGTTTGTTTCAAAAGGTTTGGAACAGACATGTTTTGATTAGAAATCCATGTCTTGATTTCTGAAAGCAGTTTTAAATAACCTATATGTTATGCATCAGAAGCACAATTTTGCTAAAAAATACATATTTAATAGCATACTGATCACTTTTTGGAAAAAAATGGAAAAAGGCACATTTTTTCTCCAATATTAGCTTTTTTGAAGTAATTTTTTTTCCATGGGGAAAAATATTATGTTAAAAAGCAAGGACCAGTTCTAACTTCGCACTAAGCAGTCACAGCAGGTAAATTTTGACACCCCCCTCGGGGTTTTAAAGTCTCTCTCTCTCACTTTTCTATATGTACATTTAATGCTATAGAGCTAAGTGCATTCCTCTGCGTGACCTCACTCTGCAGCCCCTGCGAGACAAGACTGAATTCCCAGCCCTTGGACAGTGGTGTCTCTTCTACATCACAGAACATTTCTGCTCAGCAGCCTGTTTGATTTCGGTGAAGGTGGCTTGTGCCTTTTCTTTGATCGCATCCATGTCCATATTCTGGATGTTCTGCAGCTGTGCCAGGATAGAGTCCTTGTCCTCTTCCTCCTCCTGGTCTTCTTCCACCATCTTCTGAAGGTCTTCTGGCAACCCCACATCATCTCCAGCCATCTGTATTTGATTCTCATCCAGTTCACTCTGATACAAAAAGCAGAAAATAAAAACAGTACATAAGAGTACATACTGCTGCTATTCCAGGATCTACCAATGAGTCTCTTTTTGTTCGTTTGTTTTAGGGAGAACCGAAAACATATGCACAGGTTTTTCAAAGTGAATCCAGCATACAAGTGCTGAGATTTTTCAGACAACGTCAATTACATTTCTTTGAAGAGTTTCAGCAGTGTCAGAACTGAAGCCCTCAGCGTCACTTGCCATTTTAGAAATCTTTGCTGTATGTGTTAACTGTGGTAACTTGATGATACTGCAGGAAATCCACTACAAATTCGTTGTATCCAACAAATAATATGTGCTGCAATACACTGCCTAGACTGTCATCTGTTGTGCGATCTGGTCGATGAAGCAATAGCTTTAGAAAAACTGTGTGGGTACCGTTCCCCAAATCATTTGTTGGTGGGTAATTTTAGGTATCAGCACTAAACTTAAGCCTTCCTGAGGATGTATTAAACTTAGGGAAGAATTACTGGAAAAAAGGTCCCCATCTTCCCCAACCCACGCCTAAATTATATCTAGGTCTTTGGCTGGCCTCTGTGAGTCGTGATGAGGAGCAGGGGCTGCCTGGCACATAACCAGAGCAGCGCTGCAGAGCTGGTAAGTGGGGTAATAGGAGGACTTAGACAACAAAAGAGAGGATGGAAGTTTGGTGTGAGTCTGAGAAACCAGAAGGAGATGGGAGAAGGAACTGGTTAAGCAATTAAAAGGGTTGAGATGCAGTAAGTGCTGCACACACTTGCTTCCTGCCTGCCCGCTGAAATGCTCTAGCAGTGGGGCTATGTCAATTTTTCAAACAATGGCCATTTTGTTCACATTTTATGGTGGATTCTGATGGATCCAGAGCTCAGAAGAACAGGATATTTTGACACAGTTCACACATCAAAGATAAGCATTAATGCCTCATTACATCTTCAAAATGAAGCATGACAGCAGCAAAGGCCTGATATGAATAAGCAGCAATGCTGTCAGCAGGAGGTGTTTCTGCGAGTGAGAGGGGTCTTGGGTTTGCATGAATGAATGAATGCAAGAATGAATGGAGGGACATATATGAGCAATGTCTGTGTCATTTCAGGCCTTAGCAAGGACAGGCAGACGGGGATGCTTGACTGAATAGCCACTATTTACTGCTACATATAGCTGCACAGCTTTATGTTTGCAATAACCGTACTTCCCTTTAACCTGATTTCTCCCCATGATCATTACTACTATGTGGCTAAAATGGGCGAGGACGTCTCTTGACCCCTTTGGGTAAGGGTTGCTGCTCTCAGATCTGTGGGAGCTAGAAACAATATCCCAATTAGCCAAAGTGTTCTTTATTGATTGTGTAGCAGGAAAAGATGTGTTAAGCTTTTAATCAGCCAGTGCTAGCTAGTGGATGAGTTAGCTCTTTTGAAATTCTCCCAAGTAGCAGTAGATGATGATAAAAAAAGATACTGGGTTAATTACTGAGCAATAAAAGTACTAAGCAGACAATCCCACATGTTCTTTTCTTTAGAACTATTTGTAAGTGAAGGCTTCATCACTGCACACTACTGTGTATGGTGTGGAGAGAGGCCCATACAGCATACACAAAGGCCACTTTGGCCATGTGAACAATTGTTTGGCACATTCTTGCACCAAAGCCCCCTGTCCTACTGAAGTCTGAGATGTGATGCACACCACAGTTTGGGGGTTCAGAGAAGGACATATTCAGACATAGTCGAAAGCAGTACAATTCTGCCCAAGTCACCTGCCTCTACCCACTTGGCATTTAGCCTGCCTTGGAGCAGACCTAGTATGAGCTTCAGCAGGGCAGGGCTGCTCAACAACAAGCCAAGAAGCACATCAGATAGGTATGGCCTCTTATCTTCTAAAATTTGACAGATCTGATTCTGTTACTTTTATCTGAAATGGAAATGGAGGATTAAGTTTCTGATTTTACTTGTTGGGGTTTTTTTTAAAGTCTGGTGGAAATAAGGTAAAGCTTATTTTCTCACATGGAGAGACCAGAAGATTTTCCCACAGGATGTTCTTAAAGTCAGGCTAATGCTGCAAGTGTCCAAATATCCAGCAAGCCTGCAGGTCCAAGCACTCACTTCTGAAAGTCAAGACCAGAAGCATGGTGCTGGAAACGCACGGTGTCTGTTGGCTTCAGACAGCAGCTCACAATCAGAGTGTGAGCAGGGTGTGCAGACCCCTTCTGTCCCAGCATGCGCACACATGGGACTGTTACTCACCCAAGGCCAGACATGGCTCTGACAACGAGAGCAGCACTACCCTGCATCAGAACACGCCTGGGACCACAGAGAGCACCCAAGACAGGCAGATCTCATGGGCAGGACAGCTGGGGCCACGGGCTCGAACAAACACATACCGAAAGCCCCACTGGACCCTGGCAAACCTGCACTGCACTGGACAGCCTCTCTCCTGATGACTTTCATCTCCACAGTTTCCAGGTCTCTGCAAGTGTTCAGCCACCCTTTTAGGATCTCTGAGAACACAGAAGCAACTGATTTACTATCCTAGTAAATTAAATATGCCTGGCACTAGTCTCCTGCCCCAAGGCCAGCTGGCCTGAAACAACCCACTGCGATGCTATTGAACTCTCTCGCCCTACCAAACAGGGTGGTCCCATCTAACTGGCTCCTGGGAATGCCTGTCCTAACCCCCAGACTGGCCCTGGGAACTGCTTGGGAGAATGCCCAGGCCAAAACTGGGACAGGCACTACTCTGACAATTCAACAGCACAGGCAACAGAGTCCTAGTGCCCGGTAGTACTCTTTGACCCTGACGGTGCATCTGATGTAGTCAGTCAGATCCATTTGTTACAGGTGCAATATAATACAGAGTTCTTTACACATACATGATACACAGGTGTAAGCAGAAAACAGACAGTCTAAACATCTGTTTATATGAAGTCTGACTAAACAAAAGAGATCAAAGCTCACAGACTAATCCATAGGGGAGCCAAACTGTCTTCCAGCATCACTGCGTGATGTACTGCTTTCCTTATGTCTAACTTACCCTGTCATGAAATCTGTCTATGCCTATGGGCAGAGATCCTTTGGTAGGTGAATCCAGCCCTGACGTGGTGATTGATCACCTATAACGCACCAGTTACATACAAAATCAGAGTTCACCATGCCTTGATCACCTATAACGCACCAGTTACATACAAAATCAGAGTTCACCATGCCTTGATCACCTATAACGCACCAGTTACATACAAAATCAGAGTTCACCATGCCTTGATCACCTATAACGCAGCAGTTACATACAAAATCAGAGTTCACCATGCCTTGATCACCTATAACGCACCAGTTACATCCAAAATCAAAGTTCACCATGCCTTGATCACCTATAACGCACCAGTTACATCCAAAATCAAAGTTCACCATGCCTTGATCACCTATAACGCAGCAGTTACATCCAAAATCAAAGTTCACCATGCCTTGATCACCTATGACGCACCAGTTACATCCAAAATCAAAGTTCACCATGCCTTGATCACCTATAACGCAGCAGTTACATCCAAAATCAAAGTTCACCATGCCTTGATCACCTATAACGCAGCAGTTACATACAAAATCAGAGTTAATCATGCCTTGACCCAGGTGGGATTTGTGGTGAGCAACACGGCAGCCTCGTACTGACCTGTGCCACCCAACGGCTGCAGGTACCTCACAGGCAGGTTCAAGGAAGTTCGAGGTTGGAACCGCCAGCCTTCTCTCCTACAAACACAGTCTTGTGCCAGCCCTACACAGAGAGCACAGTCTAGAGCACAGGGAGGGTGTGTGGAGGCTACATGACAGCCCAGCTCTCAGGGCCTTGCGGCACCGTCATGTCATTGCCCAAACTGGCCTCAGTGAGAACCCCCTTGCACCCGGGGCTCTGAAACCCCATTTTGGCTCATGCCAGGCCCCCCTTAGGGTCACAGCTGTGCCTGTGCCAAGCTGGTCCCCTGCTAAGCCTGGCTTGATGACTGGTTTCCCAGGATGGACCATGCTTTGCCTTCCTGGAGGATCCCTGGGCCATCCCTGGACCTGCCACCAGCCCCAGCTCCTCCCGCCTGCGGGACTTCGCCGGGGGCTGAGGGCTCTGCTTGTGCTGTGGTGCCCATTGCCCTGGCCTGCACCTTCTCAGGGAGCAATCCCGACATCCACACCATGATTCCATTTTTCCACAGTGGATCCACAGCTGTTTCACTCTGGCCTATCAAGAAAACATTTGGATCAGCAAAAGAATTCTTCAAGCTTAGCAAGTACTTGTTTTCACATACTTACATAAAGCCTGTACACACTGAAGAGCTTCTCCCAAGACAAGTTTCTCTTTCTGCCTGGTCAATATGCATCCCCCGCAGCACAGCTAGAGCTTATGTAATGTTTTCACTGCATACAGTGAAAAATCCTTTAATTCTGGAACGGCACTATTCATTAAATCAAGTCTTAACAATATTGCCATCACAGCACAATAGAGCAAGAGCTGTTTGAGATTACATGACTACATGTCCCTTTCATGGCAAGAAGCGTTCCTTTTTAATGTCTTTAGCAGCACTTGTTATTGAAAAGACACCTGATTGCATCTGAATACTCCTTCCCTCTAAATATCAACGAACAAAAAACATCCTGCTATTCAGTAACTGAGAATCTTGTAGAGCAGACTAGGGGAAGGGATCCACCTGCTTGGAGCAGATGACACAGTCGTTTCCTGAGGTGCTATAAATTCTTCTATCACAACCCCCAACACTTGGACAGAAAAACGGCACTGATGTGACAATACCCTGAGAGAGAGCAGTGGCTTTAGAGGTGACACGGTGGACACATGTGCAGATCAGTGATGTGAAAGGGGTGGTGGGGCCCACGGGGGAGGCCGCCGTGCTGCAGCCTGTGTCTTTGGACAGGCTGGATGGGCCTGGGATCAGATGTTCCTCTCCTGCATCACAGGCACCATCACCTCAAGCCCCTGTGTTTAGACCTTGAAGTTAACTGGTTACTGGATCCCAGTTCAGGAAAAAGGCAGTAAGTGAATAAAAGAGTTTGGTGTGGGTTTTTTTAAATTAAAATATTTATGTATTTATATAATTTTTAAAGAAGGTTTTGTATGAAGGTGATGAATTGAATACTCTGAAAGATGAAAAAGTTGTCCATGGATCAAATGTCTCATGGCTAAAAACATCTTTCTGATGACAAACCTAAGTTGACAATTGTGTTAATAGGATTAGGTTCATTAAGGGACTGCTTTCTCTTATAAATCTGGCTCAGATAGCATGGAGCTTTAGATTTTGCACTGAAAAGGGGGCCCTGCTTAGTCTTGAATTTCATGCTTTCATTTACAATGTGTGCTAGTGATTGATACTGGTAATATTCCAGGTTTCTATCCCATACTAGACTACCTGAAAATACTTTCATTTTAAAAAATAATTAATGCATTATCACAGGTTTGAGAGCATTTTGCTGCCATGACGTTGTATCTTAGAGTTGAATTTTTTCGGAGACATAAAGTGCGCATGTAATAATTTCATTCTCTTCCCAATAAAACATATATCAGCCCTTTTCATAAGGGCTGATGAAAAGAAAACAGACCTTCAACCAAGAAATGCTACATAGGTAGACACAAATGCAGAAAAGCATATCCTGCAAAATTTAACTGCAACCACTGCAAATCAGCAAAGCTAAGGATATGCTTAACTTCTTTGCTAGCTTAGAGCTCCTGACCTACCTTGGAGGCAAGCCTTCTACCATTATTACTGAAATTTGGCCCCAAAGACCGCTTAGTGTATACCAAAGCTGAGATCCTGCTGGGGAGGGGGCAGATGGCCACTGCACGCTCTCGGGTGCTATGAGGTGTCAGCGTGCTCGTCGGGGTCAGCCAGGGGCGACCGTGGGGACCTGAACACCATCTCACAACTGGAGGAAGCACCACGGATTGCAGATTTACAGACTCAGAGAGAGACACCCAGCTCTACTGACTTTTAATTGACAGCTGGGCATGTAAATGTCCTGAAGCCTTTGAAACTAGCCCTTCTTGTGATCTAAAGCTGGGGCCTGGCAGAATATGGGGCCTGGCAAATGCTGTTCAGTAGCTGGCTCAGCGTATGCCTCCGAAAGGAAAACAAAGACTAATGATATTTTACTACTCAGCTGCTAATTAAAATGCTGGTGTTTAGAGGTTTAGGCCTACAATCCAATCACCCACTTGAAATCTGGTACTTCATTTTTTGCATAATTAATCTTTCTGTAATTAAACTCACCCTCAGGATATGATCTTTCTCGTCACTATGCTGAACACCCCGAACAAAAGGTATATTGCAACTGATGAATACAGAAGAGCACAGTGGATAATATGCCCTTCTGCGCCTACACACAACACTGGTCATGCACTAACCTATATCTGTTTTTCCAGGCATACTCCTTTCTCTTCCGGATGGATATTCTGTCCAGAGGAATCTGAAGACGTGGTGCATCTCTCTAGTCTTTCTGCTGTCAGGCTATAGCTGTGGGTGAGTGCCAGCAGCTCCCCAACACACCTACTGCAGGAACAACGTCAGCCTCACACACATGGAGCGGATCCTGGGCTTCTACCCAGCCCGGCGACCGCACGGACCTCGTGCTGCGCGCAGGCAACGCGCCCGGTCTGCCTGCTTCACCAGGGACTGCTACGGCAAGCTGAAAGAGCTCAGCACCTTCACTTCATCCCAGACAAGCAGGATGCATCACAGACGATCCGTGCTGCTTGCAGCTTGATAATGCCTGGAAACTAAATTAGACTACACAGTGCAGACACGGGTGTCGCTACAGAGCGACCTGCAGCCATAACAGCAACACCTCCAGGGAAAGAAAGAGAGATCAAAGGTCAAGTACAAGTCAGTGCGTGACCTTGATAACCGTCTCCAAGGGACGCAGGAGCTAATCATACTTCCACTTAAAGGGGTCATTTGAATGGGAACTACAGGTGTAGCAATACGCCTTCATTTTTGAAGATGCCAAACTGTGCCTTCAGATAATTTTAAAAGTCAGATGTCCTTACCAAGAGTTTGCTGAACTGAAATGAGTTGCTATACAGAATTGTATTCACTTCAAATTTGTTTATGAAAGCTTTGTTCAACATTGACACACTGGAAAGGCAGGCAGAAGTAGCTTAATTGAGGTTTCTCCACAGCATTTCTTCCCCCCAGTACCTGTCTCAAAACATTCTGCCGTACTTTTTTAAGACAGAACTTCTCTTTCTTGGAAAGTCAGTTAGCAACGTTTTGGTTGCAAAAACCTTGTTTTCAAAGTTAGAGAAAAATACAATTTTTATCCTGACTATGAATGAGGCCTACCTGACTGGTTAAATACAAATAGTATAATTTTATCTAAGTCACAAGATTGATTCACTTTTGAGCCAAATTGTAATTTGCCTTTAGGGTTCAAGCAAACGCTTGTTTTAAGAGTGGTGCAATTTTATGAACATGGCACTAGAGGGCCTCTGGCGGCTCAGGGTTAGAAACAGCATCAAACGAACACTGTAGAAAAAAATAGATGATTTACAATTTGTGTTTACATGATATAATCACTTTCTAAGCCTAGGTAACTTTGTTAATTTTTAATCGCTTGACTGCTGGGTCCTTCTGGCATTTCTGATGCTTTAGTGGGCAGAGATGGTTGCAAATGTTTAAGTATTTAATTGTGCTTGCCACAGAAAATGCATAAACACTCAATTCTATTGCTTGCAGGTTCTAAGATAGGTTTTTAAACTCCTCAGTCATATTTGCCTTCGATCCCAAGTTATGCCAGGTAACGGAATCTAACGAAACTGTGTTAGGGACTGTCAAGTAGTTTAACGACAGGGGTGATGGCACTCCAGCACTGAAGAGCATGCCCCAGCACAGACTCATTTAGGAGGTTAGATTTAGCACTAGATTCACAGGGCACTGAGGAAACTGCACAAAAAACCCTTCGCTGGCAAATGGTAGACCTTCTTAAAATGCACCCTCCACAAGGAACCCTTCACATCTGGCTCCTCTTGCCAAGCTGAAAGATTCTACTAGCCCAGGGCCAGAAGCACCACCAAAAGCCCCCAACAGGAAAGGGAACACGTGGAACCATGAAGCCCTCTGCTTGCAGACAGCCAAACATCATCATCATCCCCACAGACCTGGATGTAGACAGAAGTGATTGAATGAACCCCCCCTATTAATTTATTAATTTGAGGAAAAGGAAAAGTAATTATTGGAGGAGCTATCTCAAAAGGTTCAGTGCTGTGGGAGAAGGTAGCAGAGACGATGTAGGTAGAGGTGGCTATAAAGTCAAAGATCAGTCCTTGAAGACAGTGGGAATATGTGATGGCTTTAAATAATCTGCTGGGAAAACCCAGCTTATTGGTGGACTCCTGAATTTGCTATCTGTGGACAAGACTCCAGAGAGATAGGTCAGGAAACCTCATAAATGTAATCTTGACCAACACTTGCACTCATCTTCTCAAATTCCTTCCAGATCAAGGATAAGAAAGGATGCAAATTATCTTTAATACCTTTGGACAGGTTAAATCCTTCCCACTCAGTTCAAGAAGGCAAGAACAAATCATTTGTGTGAGGAGGTCTAATATTGCTAGTTAGGTTTGATAGAAATTTTACACACAAAAACCTGTTTCTGTAGAAGAACATCAGTGTGATGTTTTACCACATCAAAATTTTGATATCAAAAATCTCCAACTATTTTAAAATAATAGCTTTTTTTTCCTTCACAGTCACAATTGGAAATTTTGTTTCCAGGAAAGAACACCTTTACAAAGAGGAAGTTTGGGGGTTTTTTGTTTTGGTTTTTTGGTTTTTTGGTTTGTGGGGTTTTTTGGTTTTGTTTTTGGTTTTTTTTAACAGACTTGTTATAAACTTTTCATTGAAAATATTACGAATAACTTGCCAAAAAAGTCCAAGAGAAAAAGTTGCTCCTTTTGAATCCTGCAAAATAGTACAATAAAAAGAAATGTTTGCAAAGATCTTTTCCTCATCTTCAACTACCCCATTGGTAACTCTGGGCCATGGACTGGCTTTTATAGCACAACTTACTTCATCCAACTAGAACCAGTATTCAGATGAACGCTGAGCAGATAAAAACTGCAGAAAGTTTTCAGGTAATGGATGGCCAGTGAAGAACACAGCCTAAATCAGCATAACATCCTCCAGATGACCCCCTCCAGGGCCTATCCGTGCAGCTGTGCAACCTTGCATTTTTCTTCCTCACTTAAGGATAATGTAGGTGCTAGACGGTGTGACAGGTATTTCAGACACAGACAATCCCTTCACAACGCTTGTGCTTTTACAAAGCTAAAAATCACAAGACTTGACGGCTCCGGGGAAAACTTTTCCCTCAGTGTTTGAGTTGGGTCCTAACAAGGTAGGCGCCTGCAGGCCTCAGTTGACTCTTGCTTCCCTGCTGTTAGGTAATTTCTGTGACAGTAACCCTGGGCAATTATGAATGAAGTACACCAGGGCATTATTAATTTGTTAGCTGAGCATATTTCAAATGTGTTGAACTCCCTGTTGATAGTTAATTTCATTACTGCTGCTTAATTAATATAGACTAAAAAGTGGCATGGATAGTTCTCAACCTTGACTGGGGCCATCATCCCAGGATAGAAGGGTCTGGGAAATGCGAGCCATATACTGCTAGAATATTTTAATTACATGTATAATAATCAGACCTCTGTCTTCCTGGGCTCACACTCACAGGACCCTATAGACTCTAATTTCCTTGAAATCCCTTGGAGTCCAGCACCTGAATACCTGTGTAATTAGTTCTGTGCCACAGAGCAGGGACCCAGGCCTTTAGTTAAACATATCTCAGTTCATCCTGTTTGGAAGCTGGATGATACAAAAAAGGTCACCAAAACACAAAGTCCGTATCTTCATGTGACCGATGAACCAGCAAGCCCCAGGCTCTGCTGACTGCAGGAGATGGAATGAAAAACACAGAGAGCACAGATCAGACAGTTGTAACGCTGTCTGCAGAGGGAAAAGCAACTGGACAACTCCAGATAACAGCCATTACTTCCAGGAGGCATTTGCTCAAACGACAAATTTTCAGCAAGTCACTGAAGTTGTATTTGACATGACTGTATCTGAAGGATATCTTAGTGAAGCTGGAAAAATAAATCTCTTTAGAAATCTTTTATAAGCAACGAAAGAGTGACCAGGATAAGAGCAGTTTAATAGCATACAAACCACCACTGGTCTAAGATTGGTTATTCCCAGGAGAACTCAACATGACCTTTTAACAACCTGTGAATAAGGAGCCTACGCAAACCTGAGTCTTCAAAGACTTTCCAGAAATAAGTTTTTTCACTGCCTACGTACAGACTCAAGTTCAGGGGTGGATACAACCCAGGTTCTAGCAGAGGGAAGGCTCTCACTGGTATCACAGGCCGTGGGAACACATGGTTTACTTGTCTGTGTCAGGGTGGAAGGAAGAAGCTCAAACTTTCCTCCTTTCCCAGTAAATCTACCAAGTCAACAACAGCCACTAGAGAGCCTGTGTCATGGTGCAAATAGTGCAGAGTAATGCAGCATATTAGGCTAAACCAAAGAAACATGAGAGATCAGAACAGGAAGCCAATAAATGTTAGGCACATGCATAGTAGAATAATTCAGCTCAAGAAACAAAGATCCTGCTCTCTTCTCAGAAGGGCCTGAACCATATTTCACAATCTCTGGAACTATATGGATCTCTGGGATCTCTGTATAACTCTGCTTAAGACAGCATTGATTCTAGCAAAGACAGCCCTCCAACCTGCAGTTTCTTGCTCTCCAGGAGACTTTAGTGCCTCCCGGTGCATGTTTCATAGGTGTAGGGCTCTACAGCGCCTGGTGAACCAGGTCCAAAGTTGTAAGGCCACCAGATTCCCTGTCTGTTCACTCTCCCGACAGTAAGACTGAGATCACACTCTGATCTCTCCTGTTCCTTTGTCCCTCACCTGCAGCTTCCTGCACATCTTCCTGCATTTCTCCAGTTGAAGGCATCCAGGTTCAATGACCAGGGACCCTACCCAGAAATCCAGGGCCCTCCATGGCCACACTAAGTTCAGATTCAAGCTCCAGTTTGTGAGCACGGAATCAAAGACTGGGTTATTCTGACAATTCCAGCTACAGCGTTGGAAGACCCAGGGTCTTCGGGGTGGAATACATCTCACCTGACTTCAGCTGTCTGGTCTAAGGTAGCAACCTGGCCTCCCTCTGTGAGAGGCACGCACTGCTGGAAGGTGACCCAACTTCACCTTAAACACTTATCTGAAAGTTTGGATAGATGAGGCTAGAAGTGCTGGTCTCTCTCCATCAATGACAGAGTCCTTAAACGACTTGCTTGGGCTAAGTACTAAATTTTTTAGCAGCTAAATTTAGATGAGATGGATTCTTTACCTTCCTCCATTTTAATTAATCACTCCACAACCATGTGTTGGAAAGCCATGGACAGACACAAAGCCTTTCAATTCCGTGGCCCAGAGCAGAATCTCAGATTTTAGGGACCCCCTAAATGCAAAGTAGTAAAAGCCCCAATACTAATTTGCACAAACAAGTATTCAGTGACTTCTTCAAAATGAACGGAAAATAATATTCAAGAGTTCACGGACCTTCCTTCACACCCTACCACAGTTTGTTTTCTTTAACAAGTTTTTTGGGAAATAATTTCTTCAACTTTTTGTTTTTAAAAAAACCCTAGAACTAATAATTTTCACCCTTATGATCAGTCATCCCTTCAGAGCATGCTAATAGATTTGAAAGGTTGGGCTGTCTGGTACAAGTCTTCTTTCTCTTCTCCCCATCAAATAATTTTTGGCCATATATCTGCTAGCTGTTTTCAGTAGTTTTTCTTCATTTCTATTACAGAAGTCAGTTACTGATTTGTTGTTCCCTGTATATCTCTGGGAGCCTCTTTTTGAAAATGTGTTCATATTTCCCATCTTCTGATGTTAAATGACAGACTACATGCCTCAGTAAGTCTGGCAATTCCTAATTTTAAATCCTTTAGAATACTCGGGTAAATAGCCGCTGGCCCTGGTGTACTGCACACCATTTAACAACCTTGTCCGACAACACTAAGCTGAGAAAATTCCCCTGATTCACCCCCATAAAAGAGATTGTCACAGGGAAACCTACCTAGGGACCTTCACAGCGATCCTGCAGTCAAAATGGATGCAAAGATCCTGCTGCGGGCTAATCTTCCCTGATTCTGTTGCAGAACCCTTCTCAGGCTCTCGCTCCCTCAGCTCCCTTCAATTCCTTTCAATTAGCTTTATTTTTAACTGTTGCATGTTGCCAAGTTAAGAACGTACAATGTGAGACACAGTCAGACCAGATACTCAACTTGCCTAGTCACCTTTTTCAGATCTGACAGTGCAAAGAGGAACTGCAACAATCTTTCTGTTGGATTCATCTACTGAACAGAGAAAAAAGGGTCTAAAAGGAGCAGTCACTAGGGAAAACCACGGTTCCAGCCTCCATTTCTGTACTGAGCTGCATGTGATGAAAATGAAGGCAATTTGCCATTTTCAGAATTTTGCACAGGTCGTCAGTTTGCTTTAAAACTGGCCACTGAACTAGATGAGATCAAGAACTACAGGCTTACCTGAGGGAGTCTGTACTTTTCTCTCAGATGAACCCTCAGACAGGCTCGCTCTGCTTTTTTCTGTGCAAATGCTGCATCTCTTTCTATCCTGGAAATCAGAAAAGATGTTTCTTCAAGATACTAATAAAATATGGTCTTTTACACTGAGCCAGTTGCTCAGCTGCAAACAGCCACACGCAGGAGTTATTCCCAAAGTTATGTAACTTGTCCACAAAAGGAGCAATATTGATACATGGATGCTAAGGGGCCATACTTCCTGCACCCCAAGCTTGTTCTCGGAACAGTTCCCTTGAGTCCTGTGAATAGTGAAGGATAAGCCAACACTACTTGTCTGGAGTTTGTACCTGTACTAGTTGTTACTGCTCACTATAACAATGAACAATTCCAATAGGCAGAACAGAAGAGTTAGGCTTATTCTTTGCTTACTCTGCTGGGGCACTTACCGAGATGCGGCTGCCTGCCAATGCTCCTGTTCTACAACCACGACATTCTCACAGAATAACACCACACACACAAGGGCAGAACAGTCTTTCTGCGTCAGACCAGAAGTTTACCTATCCTAGAGTCCCACCTCCAACAGCAGACAGTAGTGGATTCTCAGAGAAAGAATTTAAGAGGAGGATAAGCATCCTGTATCAAAACTGCCCAGCTTCCAAAAAATCAGTGGTGTAGAGTACTGGAGCTGCAAATTGGCTCTACGTCCTTGTCTCTAATAGCCCTGGATGGCCTCTGTCACCTGTGAATTTTCCTGGTCTTTTCTGCATCCATTTATTGTTTCAGAACATCCTACAGCAATGAAATCCACAGATTCCCTGTGTGGAACAGTACTTCTTTTATCTGTGATCTCATAAAACACTTTAATTAGATTTAAGAACTGTTCAGCACAATTTTTAGTTAGACTATTTATGTATTTATTTGCAAAATGTGTCTCCTCAAAGATGTTTGGTAACATTTGATAACATTCACCTTCCCTGTCTTTTTTTTTTTCCCTAGAAGCATTATCATGGAAATTCTATGGCAAAATTGATTTTGTTCCAGTATAGGTATTTTGTCATATAAAAGCTACTTGCAAGATGAAATGTTATTTTTCCTGTGCTTCCACAAATGAGTTTTTTTGTTTCTCTCTCAAAAAGTTTCACATTAAATGGAAGCCATCTTAAACTACTTTCAGTCATTGATGGGAAGACTGGAAAGAGATTTTTTTGAGCCCTTCTGGCATATTTTCCTTCTCTTTCTCCACCTCCCTCTTCTGTTGCCCACTCCTCCTCCAGAGGAGCCGTTAGCCGTAGCCGGTATGGGGCTGTGTTCCCACTACGCATCCCTTCAGATGTCCTGTGAGGCTGCGGGGCAGGAGGGGATTTTCTGCTCAGGCAGGTTTGAGCTTTTCACTTGTCCTGGCACCATGGGAAGACCTGGCAAAACTCCCTCAGCCAACCTCCCAGCATTGTCTGGGCCCTAGTGTCTGGCCTAATTTACACCTTTTTGTTCTGGAGGATCTAATTAATTCCCTGGAACATGGAGCTTTGGGGGAACAGGAAACAGGTGTAAGAGTAGTTGCACGACAGTCTAATGCCTGTGACATGCAGCACAAACTGGTGGTCAACTCTTGCTTAAACTCTTGTGGTGCTGGAAGAAGATTCTATGTGACCGTGCTAGAGGTTGCCAGCACAAGCCACCTGTTTGTTCCTATTGCTGTTTCTCAGAAAAATGTGTAATCTGTGCATTTTTGTGTGTTTAGTCACCAAAAAAAACCCTCAAACCCGAGAAGAACCCAGAGCCAGGATGGTCACGCAAAGGCCAAACTCCACCTGAGTATGACTCCAGCAAGGCACTTCTCTGATCTGCACTCCCATACAGCTGAAAACTGGGTAAAATCCAGAGAGCCCTCAAACAGATGCTCTGCTTGTGACAAAAGGTTTCTGACACACATTTACATAACCACACCGGTGTGCACTGTCCTATTTTTTTTCTCTTTGAAAGTACTTCAAACATTCCTACTATAGTTCCAAACTGTACTTTCAGAAGTACTCCTGCACCGATTCCTCAATACAGTTCAGCATGTAACAGACACATGCCACGCTTGAAAACATTACAGGAAAAATGCTTGGAAAAAGAATTATTTCTATTTCAGCAATCCTGTTTTGCTTCTCAGTCTTGAAGCATCTTCCCGCCAGCAGGTGGTTATTTCTCTTTTAAATATTCCTTGACAAAATGCATAGCAGAACATTCTGTATTTTATTGCAAACTAAGGGATACCTATTCAAGGTTTTATGATCGAAATGGCTGCCACTAAATACAGACCCGGATATCTCAAATTCTGTCAGTCATTAACCTTTCACCTATAATCATCTTACGAGAAGGATTTACACAACCATTATGTAATTGACCATTAGAGGAACAGATGCATCTGAGATTTAAAAGTCAACCGTTTTATTTATAATTATGCATGATTTGAACTCCTATGTGTTAAGTCCTTTATTTTACTTGTTTTGATATTTAAACATAGCAAGTGGTGAAGATTATAATTAAAGACAAAATGAAATTGAAATTTAAATCAGAACTTTTCAGCTGAATACTATATTTTAGAAGAAATAACTGAAAATGCAACTACAAAAAATAACCATCTTAAAACTTTTCTCTAGATAAATGTCATCCAGTTTAACATGGCACTCATTACTTTTCCATGTCTGCCATAATAAATGTGGACAAAGAAAAGATCGTGTATTGAAAGTGTACTCCTCATGGACTTCTAGGAGAACAAATCATACACATTTTAGAATTAACTCCTGCACTACAAACAGCTTTGTACCTATGGAAAAATCTGACAGATAAAGTAACATCAGCTAGGAATGAATCCATCATATCAAGGTGTGGAGATAGCAGGGAACTGTAGGAGAGAGGTGCAGGATGAGGGGGAGGAAGGGGGGAACATAATATTTTATCATTTCCAGTTGGGAACTTTTATTTCAGAAAGTCTAGCAAAGATTTGTCTGCTTTAAAAAAAGGGAAGAGAGCTGAATGTTTGGCTTTGTCTTGGGTTATTTTTATCTGCACAGAGATACCAAGAATCAGCCCTATACTGGTAATAAGGGAACAGGTACTCACTTCTCCTCAACCATTTGCTTTTGATATTCCTCATATTCCTCTCTGGTCATTCCTGCAGCTGCTGCTGGATCAGAAGGAGTGCTTTCTTCTTTGTTTTCTTCCCCTCCACCTCCAAGTCCCAAGTTCTTTACCTGGTTGCTCAACATACTTTTCATTAGAAAGGCCATCTTCTCAAGAAAAAAGGAGCTATAAGCAAGCAGCTACAAGAAAGCCAAAGCAAACCAAAAATGTTCTCAATACCAACAATTGTAAGCAAGAGAGTTTCTACAGTCACATCAGCTCTTCAAGGGCACAATGATAGTGAAACGTGAATGCCAAAACCAGTTTGTCAGCCATAATCTGGATTAAAGAGTGAACTCCTTAATATCTAGAGGCAGATGGTTCAGATTACTCAAAAAAAAAATCATTAGACGCAGCTACCTACTGTTTGTATTAATACCTTAAGCTAATTGTGTACACACACAAATCAATTATGGTGTGCAACAGCATTTTGACTTCTTCCGTCTTGAAACTGTCACTTTCAGAGATGGAACCATTCCCTGGAACACAACAGATCTGAATCAAAAACCTGGCTGACTAAATGACCACAGCAAAATTGTAAAATTTGGGCTACTGAGCAGAAAACCCTTTTACACAACCAAATGAGATTTGAAAACTGGAATTCTTTATTAAGTGAAAAACCCAATCCTTTTTATCCATTTACATTTTATCACATTGGACAGAAAGTACACTGATTATTCTTCATCCACTTTTCATATGGTTAGTTTGTCTCACAGATGAATGGGGCATTATGGCAATCATTGCCTTTTTTTTTTTTCCAAGAAAGTAATCACAAAAAAAGCAAATCACATCTTCCTACTTTTCATTCCTTAGGGTATATTTCAACTCTTCCCCAGGCTTTCTCCATCTAGATCACCACTTTGACTGGTGCTGCACAGAATATACCTAGTGGTTTTAATCTTAACCGTCAGTAAAGGAGAAATGAATCTGACAGATTCTGTATGCTCTAATAGAGCCTTGATATCTTTTGTTTGAGGGTTGCTTGTGTAAGTTTTCATCTTTCAAACTTTTATTCATATCATTAGTCTCACCAGGTATACTCAGGTGAAGATTTGCAGGATCTGCTATCTAGATCACAGACTATTTTGGGAAAGAAAATCATCTGCTAGGTCTCAAAACTTCATGATTTTGGGTTTTAAGCATTTATCCTACTATGACTGACTGCATGCCTTAGTGAAACATTCTGTAATTCTGATTATCGAAATGGTTCTCCCAGCACTCTCATAATTTCACTGAGAGAGGGGAGGATTCCAGTTTGCCTAATGCCTTAATCTGTATTTGAGCCTTTCTAATTAAAGGAGACCTGTTACTATTAAAAAAAAAAAAAAAAAAGAGGCAGGACGTTCTGTAATCCTGGATTATTAGTGATTAAACAAGAAACTTTAAATTTCTTTTTGAAAGAGAGTACCACTCAGAAGCATGAATTCCAAATCACAACAAAACCACTCCGATATACTACAAATACCTAGAAAGCATTTTTCTTAAATCAAAATTGATTTTTATAATTATTGTGCCCTTTCAGAACTATGCCAAAGTTGTAAGAATTTGTGGGAAGAATCAACTTTTTACATCTGACCAACTCTGACCTCGATTACCAAAACTGTATTTTACTTGCCGAAACGGCTAACAGAACTGAGATCACAGACACTGAATAGCTAATCCCGATTTAAGCAGAGAATGCTAAACTTGAGCATGCATTAGTCTTAAGTTGAATGCATAAAATGAAATAAAGTTTGTTATCTGGCAAAATTTAAAACCTAAAAATCCAGCATTAAGTTTATACATAAGGTATCGCTGCTCCTACCTCAGGGAGTCACTTCAAAACGGGCCTGGCAGTCTGACTTTGTTACGCCCAACAACTGCCCTGGCTCCGTTCGCTGCCTTCGAGGCATTCGAAGGGCAGAAGGGCTGACGGCATCCCCATTCCCCATCCTTCTGCATTTCAGAGAAGGCTGCGTTTGTTCAAAAGAGCTGACAACTCGCCAGCACTGCGGGCCAGCCGTGGCCGCGCGGGCAGGCTAACTCCAGCAGAACACAGCACACCTACACCACTGCCCCACCAGTGTGAGCTGTGCCAAATGCAAGTGCTGGCTGACTGTGCAAGGGTACTTTTATACCATTTTCCCCAGCCTGGAGACAAGCAGGGATGGTTCTAACCTGAAACCTTTTGCCTTCTGCTAAAACCAAGAGCTCGCTCACTTTGCTGGTATTTGAGAAATCCTGCAAACAGGCCTAATCCTAGCATCTTTTTCAGGAGGAGAGTCTCTGGATGAGCACTCTGCTGAGAAGTAGCGGCCACCCCATGAGCCAGAACAAGACCACAAGAGCCCCTCTCTTTTATGCAGCCAACTTTAAAAGGAAGAAATGAAAATAAAGTGCTATTTCTAGAAAATGGAGTTAAATACTACTTTAAGAGCATGGCCCTGAAAAGCCAATCCCTAGCTCCTAGACTACAGCTGGACTCACGTAAGGGACTTGCGCCCCACTGCTCAGAACGCAGTGGCTCTCAAGAGCAGGAGACACAAAGTCCTCAGTGAGGGGAGAAGGTGCTTCATCAGTTCAGGCATCTCTAGAAACCACCTTCTGGCTAAAATAGATGCTTTTACAGAACTGACTGAGAAGGAAAGCAAGCTGCAAACTGGCTTGAGAAGGGGTTCCTAAGAACCTGAGAGATCTTGCCCTCCAGGTCTTCAGAGAGGTCTCATGAACCTTCCTAACAGCAAAAGGCTCTCCAGTGTTAGATTCAAAATCAAAGACAACAAAAAGTGCTTTAAAAGATATTGGCTCTACTGGCACTGTAAACTGCTGAGAAACACAACAGATAAGTGATGAAACTTTGGAAGACACTGCATAACTATCTAGCAAATTGCTCTCTTCATTGTGGGTTTAGATATCTATCACAAATCCCTGTACAGAAATAATGAATAAACAGTCAGACTGACAAGGAACCAATTGCTTACAGAGTACCTGAAGTATCGAGTTTTAAGCAGCTGCCTTGGCTGTCAACAAGGACCAGTACCTCCAGAATAATTCCCATTCCTGGCAGGTGCTTTCACTACTGCCTATATTGAAGTTACAAACCACTTACTGCTTTTTGTTGATTACAGGGATCACAAGCTTAATGAAAACATATGAACAGCTGCTAATTAAGTACTCATGTTGCCACTTCCTCTGCTTTAAAACAAGTCCTTTCCCTCTAGCTTAAGTAAAATCAAAACTAAACTAGTTCCTTTCTTATCTGATGGAACTGGGCGATACGAAAAAAGCCCATGTTCCACACCCAAGGAATGCAGGCATCTCCAGCCCCACAACAGAATTCAGTCTTGCAACAGGTAAATCACAAAGAGCAAAATCTAGAAGCCTCATAGGGAGGCCCGCACAGAAATGCCATAGACAGGCAAGCATCCCAACTCCCAGCCTTTTCCACATACTGTGTTCCCAAACACAGTCACAGCAGACAACTCCAACCATGTAATTCAGTAGTATCCAAGTGTTCTCTGAAAGGACCAAGACTCTCCCCCCACTTCATCCCTCTAAAAGGGGATGTCACCTTTTATGTAAGTTGGAACATCAGATCACTTGCAGAGAGAGAGAGAAATAAATATTCTAAGGTCTTCTCAGATTGAATAGATTCAATTAAAGATTCCTCTCCTCCACCTATTAGAGAAATTACTCCTGGCTGGGGGAAAATTATGGCCAATGAAGGAATTCTTACTCTTCCTGTGGGAGGTTACCAGAGACAAGCACAGTTTACTGAATAGAACAGTAAAAAAAAACAACCCCAAAACCAAGGAGACACAGACTGCCTTGTTTTGGGTAGGCATGTTGTTTCCCAACAAACAGGAGCAGAGCACCCAGCCTGGAGAATCTGAAGGAAGACCTTCAGAGATGTAAGCAATCTTCAACTCAGAAAAATGAGGTACTTTGTATACTCAAAGCAGCCAGCAAGCAACTTGATTTGCTGTTAAGAGACTTAGAAGTTGACATACTACTTCACATTTGACCCCAAATGTCTGATACTCAAGGCAAGTCTGATACTCTTAACACAAGCTTTTGAGCGAATCTTACTTTTAGGTTAGTCACTCCTGCATTAGACTGCAGCAGAGAGGAGATAATCCCCTCGCACAGAATGAACCAGGGCTGGATGCAGCACATCCTGCTAAGCAGGGGCAGCCATCTGTCCCAGCACAGGCCGAGCCTCGACCTCTGAGTGCCATTAACTCTCCAGGGTCAGGCAGGACTGAACACTTTGAGATCCGTGTGCAAACTCTCTGAACAACAGAGGGCAAAGAATGCTTCAAATACACTTATTTGGATTTCATGCACATGCACCAAATTAAAAGAAAAAAGTTTACTAAAAATATGCATCTTTATTCAAACAAGGTTATCTCTGAACTCCAAGTGTCAATTTACATTAGTCAGAAACAAACATGAAAATGTCAGCTGTTTGAGTTTAAAAAAAACAGTAGACAGTCTTCAGTATTACAGGAATTGATGCACTGATAAATGTCAGATTTTCTTCACATAGAAGTTAGGTAATTTACAAACCATATTGTGAATCTTACTTTTGAAGGATTCAGGTGTGACCATGTATTTGATATACTGACCAGTACGATGAGATTCTCTTGTCACTGCCAACTATTTGCTACTTATCATCCACACTCCAAATACAATTATTAAACTTGTTCTCCCCCGTATTGTCAAACTCGATTCCAAGGTATCTTCTCCTCCTAGTCCTGAAATCTTACTTAATAAGAATCAAACACAGTATCAGTGTTGAAAGAAACTTCTCGTAGCCAGCCATTACAGGAGGCTATATTGACTGACAAATATTTTTAAAGTCCAAATTTGTTGTTACCACCTCAAGAACAGACAGGACAAAATTTGAGCTGGGCAGCTGGGAGCTTTCCTTTGATCCATTGAGTGACGAGGCAATTATGGAAGTTCCAAGGAGAGATGACTGTGAAATGAAGCATGAAGTAAAGTTATCACTTTTCGGATGTTACGCTTTAGACCTTCTGCTCCCCAATACAAAAGTTTCCTAGTTGCACATGGGATGTGTCAGATCTATTAGCAGCATAAACACACAAGCTGAACCTCACACCGAAGACATAATTGTAGGTTCAAGTTTTCCCCTAGACACCATCCCCAGCCTTCTCTTCTTTCTAAGACAAGACACAAAAGTATGGTCTGCTCCAGCTTTAAAACAAAGTTATGGTTGGGTAAATTCACAGTAACAAAATATACAGACTTCCTCCAGCTGCTACGCTAAGAGCTGTCCCTCATTATGCCAGATACATGCACCTACTTATCAAAACACAATTGCTAGCCTTTCTCCATAAAGGGTCTTGCAAACCCTGCCGTGAGAGAGGGAGTTCTGTTTAGGTGTCGCACTGATGAAGGCAGGCTTGCAACTGAAAGGAACGTCACTGTACATTTTCAGAACAATTCAAGAAAATATATTAAGTTTAGTTTGAAGGTCAGGGTTGTAATAGCTTAGACTCAAGGCACCTGTACGTATTTGCTGGTGTTGAAAGAACTGAATGGATAAATTCCTATGTGTTATTCTGGCTTATGTGAAAAGGTTTTTTTTCATTGATTTACCCTATTTATCTAGCAAGGTTAGCTTGAGGCAGTAGTTTCTCCAACTAGTACAGCAAAATCTTCTCAAATTTAGAAATGAATCTACAAAGCTATATCACTTACAGTATACTACATACTGTAGCTATGTAAATAGGTGTGTAGGCAGTGTAATTTTATTGGTACAGCACAGGCATCCACTTTTTGGACACTGTATTTTAAGTAACAAAATATATTGCATAGATTTATCATTTCTCCAAACTGACAGGCACAATACTGAAGTGTTCTTCATTACAGTGAATTTGGCAGCATGTGTTGCACTCCAAGGGAGTAGATTGTAGGAATGCAGCAGTAGTACGCTAGATTCCAGATAATTTTGGCAGATTCAGACAAACAGATTAATAATTAAAAGTGAAATATCCTGATGCATTTGTGTATTTTATAGAATTTAAACAAAACAAACATAACTCCCTATTCTAACTCTACACACAACTCAAGGACAAAGTTACCACAGATATGTAAACAAGGCAAAATTAATTCATTTCACATTCCTAATTTGGGCTGCTTTGTTTCTTTTCTGAAACAAATGCTCACCTGATAAGCAGTATCAAAAACACATGTTCAGTCTCACGCTTTTGATATTAAAGCAGGAATTGACATACAATACTGGTTCTACAATAGCTGCTGGATTAACAAACACGTCTGAAGCAACAGCTTGTGAGAAACAGGTTAACACTCAATACCTGTAGTTTAGAATACTTGCCATGTCAAGATTTAAATCAAAGCATCTGTATTTGATACATGAAAGACAAGACAGCTTTATAAAAGTAAAGACATATTCATATGCTAAACACATCCCTAATAAAATCAGATTAAGAGGTATAAAGCAATGATATCTTTGCTGAAAGAGTTCCACAAATCTCCAAACAAAATTACAGACTCGAAACTACAAAAAAGAAATCAGTCCCGTGATATACTTGAAAACTACTTTATCACGTTTTCTCTCACTGCCTAAAACCAAAACCCAAAATAAGGAGATAAGCCTTTATTTGCTGGTTCTGTACAGTTTGTTTTCTATATCAGGTATCAACAGTCAGACTGTTAAAGGCCTGTCTTCATGTCCATATACTAAAAAGCATTTGTATTTCGTGAAGTTAGAATTAACTAAATAATTATTAAACAGTTAAATCCAAGTGGTAAAGAAATGAAACATTTATAGTAAGTTTTTACCCTTCTCCCAAAATAGAGAAGAACAGTTGTTTGGGGTGTGTAACTGGGCTTTGTTTGTTGGGGATTTTGTGTGGGGGTGGATTTTTTTGCTTGTTTTTTAAACTGGTATGTCAGGACACTTAGTGGCAAGCTTTCTGCACAAATCATCCATCTGCAATTCTCATTATGAACAACCACCAAACCTGGGTGTTTCAATTCCCTTCTCTGGAATATGAACAAAAGAGGAGGAATATGGCATTTGCCTTCCAGTATTTGAGAAAGTTAGCTGAGAACACAGACCTAGACAGGGGAAGACTGCAGACCCTATCTAGCATTTGCCTCACTGCTCCCCAGTCTGTTTTTAACTTTAACATTAACAGTTTAAATGAGAACTCATTTTCTTTAACAAAATTCAATAATTTACAATATTGAAGTATATCAAACACTAAAATTTCCCTCATTTACAGAAGTGTATCATTTTCTGTGCATACATACTGCTGTTATGTACGCACAAAAGGAACGGGTCATCAAAAGAACTTTTTGGCTGCTGCTTCTTGTTGACTCCTGAAAGAAAAAGCAGACAAGAATTCATTAAATACAGTATAAAGCTAGGTAACTGACTTAAATATTTCATTTATTTGGGGATTAAGAGATTCCACTCCTTGTCAATAGAGTCTTAGGGAAATCAAATGTAAGTCATATCACAAAAACAAGATATAATTTTTTCTATTTACAGACACTGGTAGCATCACTGTAGTTCCCATTTTGCATCAGACACAGAAAGAAACAAAGCCTTCTAGACAGAAGCCAGAAACCGTGAAAGAACATATGAACTGATTTTTAAAATGCTTTAAAATTTTCTAAAGCTTCTCAGTACCTGATTGGCCTAAAGATATCATAGAAAAGGAAACACATGCTACTAAGCAGTGAAAGAATTTACTTGAAATGGGATTTCCTTTTCCCTCGGGCACAGAACATATTTGTTTTCTTAGTGGATACAGATACTGTGGATCAACCACACACAGCTGCTAGAATTACAAGGGCACCAAAAAGAACTGGAGGGGACCAGCTCCTCATTTGTCTTGGAAGCCACCTTTCCAGTTGACGGCATAACATGACATACCTAAGAAACGCACTCTCTCCACTTCGCAGAAAAGCGGACACAATAAAAGTTAGTGCTATCAGCAGCACTGGTCTTACATTAATACTAGTTACCCTTCCACAGAGGTAGCAAACAGCATTTTTCCTTTGAAGGGCAATGCTATTTTGGTCCCTACTCCTTATCCTGATTAGTGCGTGTGAGAAGCAGGAGGGAGGACTACCAAGCAAGTCAGTCCTTACTCTCAGTACATTTTCCTTTCCGCCAATGCAAATTTAATTTGAACATTATGACATTACAAGAAGGAGGAAGAGAACCGAGAAAACATCCCAATTAGTGGGGCTGGGGACAGGAGGGTGGCAGGAAGCCTGTACATTATCAGTATCCTATGTCGGAGAGTGATGAAGGGATACATATCGTAAAAAAAGATTGGATGAGTAGCTTGTATGTACACACAGGGGAAAAAAAAAAAAAAAAAAAAAAAAAAATCACATCACATTTTGTTAAGATATTAATAAACCTTAGTTAGTCCAGCAAGGACCACAAGGATGGTGGTCAAGAGCTGAAGCACTTGGGTGGGAACTGGCCTTGTTCATCCTGGACAAAAGAATGCTTCAAGGCATCTAACAGCAGCTTTCTAATACCCACAGGATGTTATTGAGGAGACAGGGACAGTTTCTTCACAGAGACGCCCATTTTAAGACAGACACACAACAGTCAAATTGAAACAGGGCAGGTTCCCACTAAATGTACCGTGGGAGTGGGGGGAGAATAAAACAAACTTCATTATGATAATTAAGCATTTCCAATGGGGTCTATAACAGTGGTAAATTTTCCAGTCTTGGAGGATTTTAAGACATGACCGGTCTAAACACTAAGCACCCTGGTCTGAATTCAGTGTCAACCCTGCTTTGAGCCAGAGGTTGAACTGGAAACCTCCCAAGGCCTCGTCCAATCTGAACGATTGCTTGTTTTAAAGAAGATTAACACAATCATACCATTGCAGTTGCATTTCCAGTCAGAAGTTCTAAAACCATTTGCCCTATTGTTTTTAAACAAAAATATACTTACCTATACATGATATAACCAATGAATAACACTGTTTGCACTGCTACAAATATAAAGAAGTGCACTGTAGATAAGCACGATGGAAACGGTGGCAAGTCTGGACACTTCGATTTCTCACTAGATGGCTAAAAACCAAGAAAAACAGTATTTGAGAAGAGCAAACAAGACATGCCATCAAAAGACTGTTATATGTAAGAAACAAAACAAGGTCTTTGCAACATGACCTAAAAATCAGAACACAAGCAGAAAACAGACAGCAATGACACTACTCTGAAAAAATCATCATCTTAATCCCTTCCCTGTCTCTTTCCCCTTTCACTTTTATGTTTCTTAGATAAACTGACTGATGTTAATTTGAGGGTTACAGGGGAAAGAATAAATCTTCCGGTAAATTAACCCGGAAATCAAGAACCTTCTCTGGGACTATAAATTAATTCAGCTTGATTGCTACCTAGCCTATAGTACGGTGCTCCTGAACGTGAACACAGACATCTTTCACACTTAGAGACCTTAAGCGGAGCCTGCCCGAGTTTCCTCTGATTAAAGGTCTCCCTTCTGTGCAGAAGCAATCATCTCCTCTGTATAGAGCTGTTAGGTAGAGTGACAAATACAAAAAAAAAAGAACCCAGAAAACCTAATTGCTTGACCTTGTTTCAACAGGAAATTAGACTAAAAATCATGATCTTTGTTCAAAACTTCTCACCAAAACACAGATCATGCAGTCGGGTCAAGCCAGTGCAGTTTTAGCGAAGCAGCTTAATGAAGGATTAATTGCTCTGTAAATTGCATGCTGGCTCATCCTAGCTTTTCACTAACAGTCACATAAAGAAGTATTACAGTCATGCTTTACACTACCAGCACATAAGTTACCATATTTCGTTGTACTAAATGCTCAATGTCCCTCTTGACTACGTGAAGGTGCTCTTTGATGTCGTTGAAGTGCTGGGTTGTTTCATAGACTCCTGCAGCAGAGCCAGGATGTTGTGCTCCACTGATCAACCTCAGAGTATCAGCCATGGAATTTCTGAAACAAGACAAAGAACAAAACATCTTTCAGCACACAGCGGCTTTTCTATAAAAAGCAGTTATCCTGGACACCTTTTAGTCCATCATATTAGTTTGAAATACATAGTTGCCCCAAAAGGCAGAAAACATTTTTTCTAGCTTCCAATAATACCTATCAAGAAATAATTCCTTCAAACCACGATTTTTAATATTTAATTCTGCAGACAGTTTCAATTTGTACAGTGCACCATCTCCCAAAGTCATGCTGAAAACAAGATCTGGCAAATATTCTATTGCTAGACATCTGCTTTGCCTGACTAATGAAGTCTAAAACAAGTGTTTTATCAGAGGCTTTTGCCAAGGCTTTAGGATAAGCAGAGTTTAATGCAATCTTTGAAGAAAACCGAAAGTTGTTTGAAAAATAAATAAATAAGAGCAGTCATGTAAGAAATAAAAATAAAGCAGAGGCTTTAGGGATAAGAAAAGATTTAGATACATCCTTGTTTCATGATTATCATTTATACAAGAAACTCATTTCCCATATGCACTGTCATAATACTTAACATCATCTTCATGTGAATTAATTTTGCTTCTGTAGCAAATAAAATTAAATCCATAAAAAGTTGAGGTTCCATAACTAATTCTGTTTGAGGTAAACTAGTCAATGAGAGAAAAATACTTAATCTCTAATCAATATGTTTATATAATTTTCCCCTGCTGTGATGTCTCCTTCCAACTGCAAAGAGGATTATTCTACATCTAAAAAAAAATATTTACCATGTGAATGTTAATCTCTTCATTATTAACAGAATAAACAATCAAAATGTATGCATCTGGATTTCTTTTTAATTTACTTAAAACTTCACATTTTGTTCAGATGAGAGCTTACTTCGATGCCTTCCAGGTGCTGTCCTAACTCTTTGTACAGTGGTCAGCAATGTATCATAGAACGGCTGGGTTGGAAGGGACCTTTGGAGATCATCTGGTTCAACCCCCGGCTGTGGGCAGGGACACCTTTCACTACATCAGGTTGCCCAAAGCCCCGACCAACCTGGCCTTGAACACTTTCAATTTTAACTTCCACATAAGAAAAAACCAAAAACAAAACAAAAACCCTGGCTTGAATACTATTCCTTGAGTAAACTGGCAACAACAACATATAATCATATTTGTAAGTATTATACAAAATTATATGACTGATTTTAAATGGCTCATATTCATTGTGAAAATGGCAAGTTAAGCATCGAAACTTAAATGTTTACAAATAATCGTCACAAAGATGTTGCCCATCTTTTAGCTTTGCATCATTTGCTCTTCATGCCATTAAAATTCAGAAAACACAGAACTGAAAATAATATTAAAAAAACAAGAGAAAAAACCAGTAACGTACGTATCAATTCAAAGGCACTATGACAACTCTCCAGACGTAAAAATTGCAAGCATAGATTTTTTTGCTGCATTAGCGTTACAGCAGCTTTCGCTCCATTGTAAGAACTATGCATCATGTTTAAACTACTTGAAGTAGCTACAAAGTCAAAGCCACACATTAATCTACACAATTATATCAAGTTGCAGACACACCACTTTAACAGAGACATATATACTTTTCTTCAAACTGAAGGCTATCAGATTTTCTTAAAAATACCACTTTGACACACAAATAAACTTAACATACTAGACTGCCAGTATCCTGCATACTTCCCACAGAACCCAAAAAAATTTCTTCTCACTTTCAGTAACAAAAAGACAATTCACCCTTTTGTGTCATCTTTGTAAAAGCTCAATCCCACTTCCAGCACATGTTAGAAGATCAATTACTTTCTACAGTTACATTTCCAGTGATTCCAGATGATGTACTGCACTTTAGGCCAGATGGAGTTAGCCATGATTTCTGCGAAATTCTCAACCCTTACCTCAATAAGCTCATTTTTAATATTGCAAAGTTACCAAAAGTAATTACCAAAAACCAGCTGTTTGCTTCTGTAAGCCACTGCGAACAAAACCAATCAAAGCAGCTCTCGCTTCTCTCATTCTACAGTTCTGGTTTGGAATTCATACACACAAAATGATGCAAAAACCCCCTCATCTCTCCTAACTTAAATTAGCAAATACATTACCCAGAAATTATTTTATATTTTTGTATTGTCATTGTATAGATTATTTCAAGTAAATTGATTAATGTTTACCTGTACTTTGAATTAGTGTTATAATAACCTATTTTAGAAGGAAGTTTTTCAGTGGAAGATGTTTTTCTTAAATAACCTATGCAAACCCTTGCCACCACCACGACCACTGTCTAACAAACGCTGACAGTAATTCTAGCTATCCACATCCATCATTGCTGGTCTTGCCCCACTATTTTCAGTGCTAGAACACAAGTGTGACACTCATTTTGTCCCTCCTAATTCTACCATCCCTACGTAATTAACAAAAATCTGCACACCCACCTTCCCCCAGACTGATCCCCTGTTTGTTAAGCACAAAGTAACTTCCCTAAATCGACATGGTCTGTATCAAATTTAATTCACATTTACTTTTCCATGAACAATACCATGCTGATAGTTTCTATGAACATGCAAGATTCTTCTGTAAGCAGATGATTAAGAAATACATAAATCTTGACAAGAAAATTACTTAGACAGTAAGTCCTTTTCCTCTGGGATGACCAGCAATGCGGGCTGTTTATTTCTATCTATAAATAAAACATTTCTTTAATCTAAGAAAAATATTAAGATGATGTTACGCAAACTCATACCTAATAAGTAGTCACTGAAAGGGCAGACTGCCAATGTTAACAAGAAAATCTAATTTGCTTGCAAGGTATAAAGATTTGTCAAGAATATTAACATGAAAGCTTTTGTGGAATAACAAGTGCAAAAATGGAAGCTTTCTAATCTTCATTCTACAAAAACCTGACCTACTTAGGTAAATCACAAGAGCTGCCCTTGAACTAACACAGGAAAAAACCCACAACTGTAGGAATGGTTTTTCTCCTTTTTTTAAATTGGTAACACTAACAGACTACTATGTAGCAATAATCAATATATGAGCTTTAGGCAGTCATAGCAAAATTAGGGAAAAAACCCAAAACCAAAAGATATGTCTAAATTGAAGGAGGAAGTGAACTCAAAAATAATCATTAGAAGAATAAGCAATACATCTCAACAACCCTTATTACAGGCACAGACACTTTTAATTTGTACAGAACTACTCAGAATTACTTACGTGCCTTTACAGATGGTTTACACTAAACAAAACCTCAAATACAGCTCATATACTATTATATATTTTATTCATACTACTATATAATAAACTCATATAATCATTATATCAGAAGTAGACTGAGCATACTGACAAGATACTCCAACACACCCTTTTTTGGGAGTGCACTAGCTATAAAATCGAAGGCATTTATGCTCATGTTGTTATCAATACTCCAAAAACAGAGCAACAAGTTTCCATGAGGTAGCAGGTTATCACATTAGCAGAAATTGATTGTTTTTAGAGGGACTGGACTTTCCAGTTGAAGTGGAATCTCATGATTAAAAAAAGGCAAATTAGGAGGCTTAGTCACCCTAGGGATGTGAACTTACTTTATTATAGAAATTAACTGTATGCAGAGAGTCATCACTAAGGAACTGACCCAGAAATTTCAAGTTTGTCAATATTCTCCTACTGAAATAATAAACAGGATTTAAAAGGTGGAAAATAATATAGAAATCAAAACACAGCCTTAGTATTTAGAAAGCATTTACCTTATTTCATTTACTTGTCTAATGACTTCTTCTTGAGTTTTCACAACTGTCTCAATCTCTTGCTGGGAAAGCTGGCGGGGGAGAGGGTGAGTGGGGAAAAAAAAAGATCAACATATCTTAGAAAAAGCACATCAATTACGCTGCTGAAATTAGGCTGAGCTACCAATCACAGTGGTTTGGGGTTTTTTTTAATTTACCTGTCCTTGTTGACCTGGAAAACCAGCTCCTCTTTTAGCAATCTCATCTGTGACGGCGGAGACGTATCTCCTCTGCTCATCCAGAATCATGTCCAATTGCCTATTAAGCTGTTTGATTTCAAGGTGAATTCGATTCTGCCCCTCAAAAATTTGCCTCAGTTCACGATCACTTACAGTTTCAAAAAGATCATCCGCTGATAAGGAAAAAAGCACAGGTAGTTCTTACATATATGCATTCCTCATAAGTTGCATTGTATCCTTTTTCTTGCACCCTTAAAACTTTCCACATGGATATACTTCCTTACCATAATTTGACATATCTGGTGTTTATTTATCACCATTGCCATGGCAAAGGATACCCAAATGGGATCAGAACACTCAACAGAGATAACCACACATTCAAACCCAGAGTCCACCTTAAAAGTTCCTATTTCAATACTGGGGTAATGTGCAACATAAAATGGAAACAGGATGCTGTTATTCTGAGGAGGCAGATCTTTTTGCATAAGCTCATACTGTATTACCAAGTACCCTTTGGAAGAGATTTGCAAGTATTAAGTAACAGCTACTTTTTAGGAAAAGTAATATTTAAAGAGCAGCCTGAAATAGAGAAGTGACTGCACATTTTGAGTGAGTTTCTCTGCAGCCTCAATGTCAGAAAGAAGAAAGTCCAAAAGACTGTGGCAAAAAGATTACTATTTTTTATCAATGGAAGTCGGGACAATATTTCAAAAACACAGATGAAGAAAAAATGGCACAGGACCTTTAGAACTGTCATAACTTATCACTGCACAAAAAAATATGGCAACCTGAAATTTCAGGTCTAGATGCCCAAAGTACATTCCTGTTATGTGTGTGGTCAAATATAACTTATTCAATCCACAAAACTAAGAAGTAACCACTTCCATTATATATTCAAATAAGCAGATTATTTTCTGCCCAGCTCTAAAAAACAAAGAAACCTCCCACAACCCAACCCAAGCAAACAAACAAAACCCCCACCAATCAAAGCCAAAGATTTTGGCTAAATACTCAAAAAAAGTGAGCGAGAGTCATTATTATAATTTTCCTAAATTAAATATCATTTAAAAAAATCAGTGGAAAAATGCTGTTCAGTCTGAAATACCTTTAAACCAATGCTTGCTGAGAGCTGCAGACGTATGGTATCAATAGTGAAAAGGGCAATTCTCCCTTACCCAGCCAGTTTCTTATCAATAGCTTAAAATGCAAAATTTAAGGCCACGGTTTTTAAGAACATCAAGCTGGAAAGGTGGCTGTTAGCCAACCCAGACACCACCCCTGAATGCCAGCTAATGCTATGGCGCTGAACCTGACAGAACTCAAGATGTGTCTAATACCAGGCAAGCATGAAAAAGCTTTTCCGAGTACACACATGTTCCAGCACGTCCATGAGCCCATCTTTCATAACCATCCATAAAACAAGATGGGAAAAAAAGTTTGTTATGAATGTGCAGAAACAAACCAAGAAGATGACTTTTCATACACATTTTCAAATAACCAAAAAGGCCATGCTTCCTTAACCACCGCTTTACAGAGGGATGCGTGACCTCCTCTCCCTTCTACTGTTCCATACAGAGTATCATCGTTCCCATTATGTTTCCGTTTGTTTGTTTTGTTCTCAGTCCAGGCATGACAAAAGGGACTTTATATTTCAGAAAACACTTTACAAACAAAAGACCAAAGATTCTTAAATAAAGTAAATAACATCAGTAAGAGCTTAGTAAGATCAGTCAGAGTATCAGATCCTCGTTCTGAATATCCCAGAACGCAAATGTTTTCCTTGACAACTGGAAAAAAAAAAAACCCTCTCAAATAACTTGCCTGGCTGTCCTTGCACATCAGGATGGTCCTTTTGAAATTCTTCTTTCTTTTTATCCAATTCTTGTTGAAAGTGTTCAAACTCTTCTTGATACTTCTCTTTATCTTTTTGAGGAATTTCTGCATCTGGTATTGGCTTTAAAACATTATCAGAGAGGTGGGGGGAGAGATTTTTTCATGTTCTCCACCACTCCTATATAACTTTTTCTCCAGCAAGGCTGTTCAGATTTCAGATTTGAAGACATACCACAATTAGTGAAGCACATTAATATATGAAGTTGGAGTGAGAAACCACACATTCCTATGGAGACCCATAGCTTTTCCCCAATACATGCATACTTTCTGTGATTAAAAAGAAAGCAAGTTTTACAAGGATAGATGCTGTTTAGCAGTACAGAACTGTTCTAGAGATATGGGAAGTTGAAAGCAAGAACAGATTATTTGTCTACTTTCCAAACAAAGTGTACTACTTAGTTTGTTTTCTCTGCATGTTTTGATTTAACATCAGGATTTTTGTTGATTCAGTGTGCTTCAATTCTGGTCTTGAAAACATTAATTAAAGTATTACCAAAACATTACAGTATTAGTCTCATTTTTCTAAAACACATGACAGCACAGCTACATGCCAAAATCCTGAAACAGGGATGCCAAGAATGACTTCAGAGGAAATGCCATCATCTGGTGTTACACATAAAACATACACAGTAACATGTTTTACGAATTATGCATAAAGATGCTTACTACTTCCTTCCCAGGCTCCGTCAACTGGAAGGTCAGAAAAGACAGGACATCATGATCATCTGTATTCAACAAACAGAACAAAAAACCACTGTTAATTGCTACTGCTACACATGACAAATCTTGGCACTTCCCAAGTCAGTCTTGCACTTGCAAAGGATCTTGAGGCAACAGCGTCCACACAAAGTCCTCTCAAGAGTTTATGCAGTGGGGCATGAGACCGTGCAACATCTCTGTTGGGACAAACTGAAAGTCCTGCTCTAGCCAGGGAACACCTGAGCATATCAGTAATTTGGGAATGGGAGAGGATTAATTACATCATCATGGTCAGAAATTGGTATAACGGATCAACACTAGCAGTAAAAAAAACCCCACCTCTCTTGCAAGCCCTGCAAGTCCCCACATCATTTGTCACAATTTTTAACATTTGCTACCTGCAAGTCCTCCTGTTGCTGCAGATATTCCAAAATATCCTTGTGATGGCAATACCATATCTTCCACTTTTGCACAAAATTCATAGTCTTCTTTATCCGGAGTAAAGCCATTGTTAATTAAAACCTGAAAGGATGAACAGAATTTTTACCATATAAATCTATTTGTGTTAATTGCTTTTGTCAGTTTACGGTAATGGTCACAAATACAACTTATCAGGTAATTCAGCAGCTGATACTAGAAACCAAAACCTATTTATTTTCTGAAAGACATTTTTTACGAAGAAAATGCATAAGCTTTCTATTTTAAAAAGGAAAAAAAGGCCTGGAACGCTTGTACACCGACACACACGTACAAGGAACGGGACAGACTGGAAGCATTGGTCTGTTCCCAGAGCTATGATGCTACTGGCATCAGTGAGGCTTTGTGAAAGGAGTCCCACAGCTGGAGCGCTGGGATGGAGGACTACGGGCTGTTCAGGAGAGGCAGCGCAGGCAAGGTGGCAGTGGAGAGGTGTGACTGTACGGCCCTTACAGTTAGAGGTGATGTGGTGGAGAGCCTCTGGGTGACGATTAGGGGTATGGAAAACAAAGCAGATGTTCCTGTGGGCATCCACGACTGATCACTCATCCAGGATGAGAGCACCTATGAGCTATTCTGTAAGCAATTAGGAGAAATCTCTGGATCAGCAGTCCTTGTCTCTATGAGAGATTTCAACCTCCCAGACATCAACTGGGAATGCCATACTGCTGTGACAAGCAAGTCTGGGAAATCCCTGAAGATGAAGATAATTTCTCATCACAAGTACTCAGTGAGTCAACTAGGAAAGATGCCCCCCTAGACTTGTTTGTGAGTAGAGGCAGACTCATGGGAGGTGTGATGGTAGGTGGCTGCCTTGGCCACAGTGATCATGAGATGGTAGAGTTTAAAATATTCGGTGTAATGAGAAAAAAAGGTCAGCAGAGTTGCTACCCTGGATTTCAAGACAGCAAACTTTAAGATACCCAGAGAGCCAGTTAGCAGTGTCCCCTAAGAAACTGCTTTTGAGGGCTTGGGGTCCATGGAACCACCTTTTTTTTTTTCTTTTTTCTTTTTTTTCTTGTTAAGAACCATGCACAGGAGCAGGCAATCCCGCTGCATCAAAAGTCAGGCAAGTGGGGCAGGCAACCAGCTTGGCTGAACATGGAATCCTCTTGGAACTCAAGAGTAAAAAGAAATTGTATGATCTCTGGAAGCAAAGTCAGGCTTCGCAAGAAGATTACAGAGCCGTGGTTTGCATATGCAGGGAGAAGACACAAATGGCCAAAGCTCCACAAGGGTTGAAACCAGCCAGTGTTGTGTCAGACAACAAGAAAGGCTTTTTAAAGTATGTTAATAGCAAGAGGAGGTCCAAGGAAAACACTGGACCAATACTTGTTGAAGATGGCTACCTGACAAATAGGGATGAAGAAGAGATGGAGGCATTCAACTCTTTTTTTGCCTTAGTCTGTACTAATACTGATAGACCTTGGGCTGCCTGGTCCTCTGAGTTGGAGGACCATAGCTGGGGAAGCAGTGACTTTCCATTTGTGGACACAGAAACTGTAAGTGAGCAGCTGTATCAGCTGGATGTTTGTAAGTCCACAGAGCTGGATGGGATCCATCCCAGAGTACTGAAGGAGATGGCGGATGTTACAGCAGGAACCCTCTCAATCATCTACCAAAAGTCTTGGGAGTCTGGGGAGGTCCCCGCTGACTAGAAGCTAGCCAATGTTATTACAACTTACAAGGGCATGAGGAAAGATGTAGGAAACTACAGACCTGTTAGTCTAACCTCAGTGCCTGCAAAAATTATGGAGAAGATCATATTGAGTGCTATTGAAAGGCATCTAAGGAACAGTGCAATCATCAGGCACAGACAGGGCTCACGAAGGGAAAGGCCAGTCTAAGTAACCTGATATCCTACGACAAGGTCATCCACCTAGTGTAGGAATGGAAGGTGGTGGATAGAGTTCTTCTGGATTTCAGTAAGGCTTTTGATACTGTCCCTCACAGAATCATTCTGGACAAGCCGTCCAGCTGCGAGATGAACAGGTTCATGGTGCACTCGGTGAAGAACCAATGGACAGCAGGGCTCAACGTGCTGCAGTGAATGGGGCTACATCTGGCTGGCGACCCATCACCAGCAGTGCTCCTGAGGGCTCAACTCCAGGGCCAGGGCTGTTTGACATTTTTATCAACGATCTGGATGCAGGAGTTGAACGCACGCTTCGTAAGTTTACTGAAGATACTGAACTGGGAAGTGCTGTTGACTCAAGGGACAAGAGGCCTTGCAGACAGATATAGATAGACTGGAGCATTGAGAAAGCATCAATGGCATGAAATTTAACAAGAACAAACGCTGGATTCTGCACCTGGGAGAGAGTGACACTGGGCACAAGTATATTTTAAAAAGGATGTTAAGGTACTTGAATGTGTACTTAAATGCAGAGAAAGGCACAAATCTGGTGAGAGGGCTGGAAGGCATGTCCTGTGAGGAGTAGCTGAGGACTCTGGGTTTGTCTTGCTTGGAGAAAAGGAAGCTGAGGGGTGACCTTGTTGCTCTCCACAGCTTCCTGAGGAGGGCACGTGGAGAAGGAGGTGCTGAGCTCTCCTCCCTGGTATCCAGCGATAGGACGCATGGGAATAGTTCAAAGCTGTGCCTGGGTAGATTCAGACTGGACGAGAGGAAGCATTTCTTCACCCAGAGGTGGTCAAACCCTGGAACAGGCTTCCTGGAGAGGGGTCGCTGCCCCAGGCCTGTCGGTGTTTAAGAGGCGATTGGACAATGCCCTTAACAACAGGCTTTAACTTTTGGTCAGCCCTGGAGGGCTCAGGAGTTGGACCAGATGATTGTTGTAGGTCCCTTCCAAATTGAATTATTCTATTCTAAAACTGATCATGGCATAATAGCATCACCCCTGGTTCAAGAAACCCCTGACCAGTCTATCAAAAGTATACATCCCAATAACATTCTGGGTAACACAAATTTTTGGCCTGATTCCTTCCTGTTCTTAGGTTGATTCTAAGCTTAGAGAAATTCTCTCTTCCTCCACAGATGCATTTGCAGAACTGCTAAGGTTAGCAGCAACATTTGGGCCAAAGGAGTTCCTAGATAAGGCGTCAGGGATCAGGTACATTCAAGAAGAGAGAAGCCTTGGAGCCTGAAATTTGATTTTCGTTTAAGAGTAACATAGCTTTTACCATTACAACACAGTACAAGGTCCACCTTTTTAGGTGTATTCATGTTTACTTTTAGAGAAACTTTTACTACAAAATAACAGCTGTGTGTTTTATGGCTAATACCTATGAATAGCACCTTTTCAGAAGAAATCAGAAGCCAAGAAACACACACTTCATAGTTGCTGCAACCCAGCATCACAAGTATTTTTCTCTCCATATCTAGAAGGAATTCACAATCATCCGAATAGCATTTAAGTCTTGAAGACTCCCTTATACCAGGGATTTTCTATCTGCTTTAAAGCCCTACTATTTCTTGGAGGTGGGAAGCCTCAAGTAGCAAATTTAAATCTACTGTCAAAAAGCAAGCTTCAATTTTTTTAGTCACATTTCAAGAACCTCTTACAGTCGGCTACAAACCCCTCTGCAGCTCTCAGATCAGCTTGACAAATACCGTTCAAGTTAAGGAGCTGCTCAACCACTTGGAAGCTGAGGAACAGATGCTGGCTTTGGGACACCTCTACAGGCAAGTCAACAGCAACAGAAGGGTATGAGCACATGTGATGTCTTAGCATGACTGACTCCTCAGTAACATCAGAAAAACCAGCAATACTTGCCAAATTAGCTCAGAAAACTACAGATGCACTAATGTGGCTAAAAACTCGTCTAGCATTCGAACATACTGCACCTCTTTCCAACTTCTGCTACAGAGCTCAACATTTTCAAGAATACTGGAATTAACATATGGGGTCTTTGGGTTTTCACATAGTCGCAACAATCTCACACTTAAAAAGCTGAGAAACATGAGTAATTATTTCAGAGTACTTACAGTCAGTGTTTTTTGGTAGTACGTTATCTTTACTCGAACAGGATAGGGCTTGTTACGAAAGTCCCTCTGACAGGATGCCAATGCTTGCGTGGAACCATCACTATGCAAGAAGACAACTTGCATAAAACTATATCTTATGATTTATCAGCTAAGACAGAAAAGCATCAATGTATCACTAAGCAACATCATGGTAGTTTTTCAATATGCAAGTTTTTCAAAAGCTGTCCCACAACTGCACTGAGCTTCTCTGAAGTCTGGGATCAACAGTACTAGATGCTTTACACAGGACACAATATAGATAGAATGCAGTAATGGGGAGATCTGTTTGCTTCTAAGACATATTCCCACACCTGTGAACTAAGATGAAAATAAACTAGTAATAAACTAGTCTGGACTGCACCAACTAAGCTAGACACCTCTCTTCTCAGAGAATCCAAAATGTCAATTGTGGTGTTGACAATAAACAATCAGAAATCAAAATTAAACCAATTAATTTTAGTAACAGGTAATCAGCTTTCAGTTAGTCACTTCTGTCAGTTATTAGCTGTGTGTGGAAGATACCCATAAGCAATGAAATGTCTGTACCTCCATTTATCTGAGTTCACCCATCCCAAAGACATATGGCCATTTAAATATCCATCAGTTACCAATTTCTGTGCTGTTACTGCCAAAACAGTGTTTTAACAAATAGAAAAACTCAAATGTAAAGGAAACAAAAAAAGTTTCATATGAAAGAAACCTTTATAATGTTTATTAAAGAGTTTCATGTAACACCTCATCATTTAAAAGCAAACATTCATCATTAACACTGAAAATAAACTTACTTCTGATGGTCATACAGAAGTTTTCCGTTGTTGCCTACAACAATCACTCCAGGATTGTTTTTCTAGAAAAAGAAATCACAAACAAATGGGATAGTTTAATTCAAAATGAAGCATAAGTAACATCACTGATAGCCCTTCTGTGATAAAGCGCCTGAAGTCACTACACTACAGATACACCACAGATGTTTTTATTCTTTCTGCACTTCAGGACTACATAACCGAAACGGCTGAGTAGCACTGTGTTATGCTGTGTGTTTTGCAACAGACTGCTACATTCTTTGCACAGTTAGGGGTGAAAAAACCACATAAATTAAGTTCCTGGATATACTACCAATTACCATAATTACCAATTAACATAACCAATTACTCGCAGATAGGAGAAATTTATACATAGTGAAGATACAGATCTTGAAACTAATACATGACTTAATACATCCATCTTTGGCCGCATAACACTGGGAAAAACATCCAGACACTATGCTGCCAGCCTACTGACCTTGTCACACTCATTGGAAAAACCTCAGGACCTATCTGTCAGAGACTAAACAAAGTCTGTTAAACACATCCCCAGTTATTTAAATTGCTAGAGGATGAGTACAAACTAAAATGATAATGGCAGAACAGATTTACAGTGCTATTCTGGTTGCCTCCAGGAGTTTATGAAGTGAACTCCAGTTTTCACAACAGCACAAGTTACACCCTTCAACATTTCAATTCATCATCTCCTAAAGTGTACTGGTTTTGGCTAGGACAGAGTTAGGTTTCTTCACAGTATATTTTAGGGGGCTATGTTTTGGATTTATGATGAAAACAGTGTTGGTAACACAGTGACAGTTTTGGTCCACAAGGAGTTGTGAGGGGACAGCTGACCCCGACTGACCAAGGGATATCCCAGATCATATGGTGTCACGCTCAGCAATAGCAGCTGGGAGGAGGGGAGGAAGGAGGGGGACATTCAGAGTGATGGCATTTGTCTTCCCAAGTTATCATTATGAATGATGAAGCCGTGCTGTCCTGGAGACAGCTGAACACCTACCTGCCTGGCAATGGGAAGTAGTGTATTAATTCCTTGTTTTGTTTTGCTTGAGCGTGCAGCTTTTGCTTTACCTATTAAACTGTCCTTATCTCAACCCACGATTTTTCTCATTTACCCTTCTGATTTTCTCCCCCATGCTATTACAGGGGAGGGAGGAAGCAGCTGTGTGGTGCTTAGCTGCCTACCAGGGTTAAACCATGACATAAAGGAATACACTGACCCGCTACACAGGTTGCCAGCTCTTAAGAAAAGAAAACAAGACTCATACTTCAAAAATTCAACAAATAATGTCCTTCTCAATTCACAGTGGTGGGGTAGGGCGGTCCTTTATCTTCAGAAAAACACTACAACCAAACTACGTTTCTTTGCCTTCATCACAGATTGTGACAACAGAATGGTAAACTGTTACAGAGGAATACACCAGTGTTTCTACTTCTCAGCAAGGGATTTGGTTAGCTTAATTGCTTCAACATCAGTATTACCTGCTCAGTACCACTGGAATACTTTCGTGTCACCTTCTTACTGCTTATTTCAGTTTAACAACAGTAATATTGAAATAGTTCAGAGCACACTTGCATATATTCTGCACAAAGTGTGTACAAACAGTTCCATTTCAAAGCATTCATGAATGCAAACCAAGTCTAATCTACTTTAGAGTACAGTAGATAGGTACTAACGGAAGTATTCAATGCTAACGGTGGATGGGCGGCCCAATTTCTGCTGGGGAACATGTCTGGACACAAGCACATACAAGAACTTCAAAAGTAGCAGAGAACCCAACGTGCCAAGTAACGTCTGTTTTTTGCCTCCAAAGGTCACAGGAAAGATGTGCTATAAACTCTCGTGACATTTAGTGTGGTTCTTACAATTTCAGGTGTTCAGAGCTAGGAAACTGTATTTCTCTTTTTAAAAAGCTCTTGTCACTACTTCTACAGGGAAATAAAAATTCAACTCTAGTAGTGCCTAGAGCCTTAGAAGGAAGAGGAAAAAGGCTTTGCAGTTTTTAAACCAGCACCATACGCAGAGTGCTTTGAGTTGGCAGTACTAGATGGAGTCTACTTCTGGATGCCAACATACTAGGCTGAGGATCAGTTACAGCACCAACACACTGAAACAGCAACAAGAATTTCTCCATACTGGGACTGAAGAAAGTAACAGGTTGTCATTAAAAAAAGTCTTACAAACTCCAGTATTTTAAGACGTGTCAGACCAATACAGGCATGAGGAAGACTTCTGTTTTGACTAGAAGTGACACATCATCACTTTCTGAAAAAGGGTTTCACACCACACTGACTAAACTTATCATGATCAGCATCCCAGTGCTATCAAAGTTCTGGCAAACAGCGTTGTCCACATGCAATTTTTGGTAAATGGCATCTTCAGCCAGCTAAACTAACCAGTGTCCGTATTCATGCCAGAAGTCAGAAAAAAAAGGAAAAAAAAACCCTTAAAAATTGTTAGTAAGTAAAATAAATGTCACCTTCAGTCTTTCAATTTTTATATACGATTAAGTTTGCTGTACATCAAAAGCCATCTGTAGGAAAAAAGCTTTTACACCTACAAAAATATATCTAAAACATCTAAAAGCAAGCCAAAGTAGTGCAGGAAAAGCCAAAAAAGCAAAGCCAACCTACTATGTATTGTTAAAGTTTCCCAGGATCATTCTGGACTGGAAAACTGGAAATTCAAAACAGCAACTGTCACCTCCATCTGCTACAGAATTTTTGCTGCTGAACTAAAGGCAGATTTGTTCCAAGAAAAAGAGCATCTCTGAAGACAGACATAGAAATTTGTGTTTCCAGAGTGTCATATTTTGGTACAACATGCCTCTTCCAAAGCACCCATCTTCAGACATATCAACATTTCAAACTGTGCATGGGCATTCCAAATTTCAGCTTGTATGTACGTCCACGGTATTCTCCCTCCAAACTTAACACTTGAACCAATGTTCAGTGGAGATTCATTACGTGTTATGCTTCAACTTTCAAGCTTAAAAAAAAAAAGTGGGAGAAAGCAGTACAAATTCTATAAGGGAAACTTAACTATTTTAATTTATCCCTTTGAAGTGAAGGGGTAAGAGTAGGAAAATAACATTTTTTTTTCCCGAAGTTATATGTACAAAACAGGCAGGAAATTAATTTATAATCTTTCCTAGAAGAGTTTGCTTCCAACTAACCTTTCCATCATTGTCAAAGGAATCAAAGAAAATTCCAACACCGTTCCATTTATCAGCTGCCCCGAAAACAGGACCTTCCAAGCCTTGCTCTTCTGTAAACCAGATTGCCTATTACAGAAAGTAAGTAAGAGTGGTAAGTCAAGATTCACTTTTTAAAGCATGTCTATTTGTTTTCAGTTAGATAAAATTCTTCATACCAATCCATCAGCTCCAATGCGGCCTCTTCCTGTAACTCGGAAGGTCACTTCGACTTCCCAATATTCAAATATTGACTTGTTTTTTGTCCACACTGACCCTCTTTGGCTTTTCAAAGATGTTGTTATACGAATCTGATCTGCACTTGGTATGGCATCTAGAAAGGAAAGGAACCAACACTGAATATATGAAAAAAGTATTGCAAGTGCTTAACTAGCCAATTAACAGATCTTCTAAACCCACAAAATTTTCTGGCCTACTCAACTAGAGAACAGTTTTCAAAATAAATTTTTAATGGAGTACTCAACCACTTGAGAGGGAGGAAAAAACCCCCAAACCCCCACGCTTTTACTTTCAACAACTCAATTACTACCGCTTTACACAAGACTTAATCCCCTTTCTTTTGGGACCACAATGTACAACTTAAATAGAACACTGGTCTTGCTGTTAAGATACGTATTAAATGATAATTTTTTTAAAAATCAGGATTGGCTTTTTGCTGTATCCCACATAACTTTTCACAAATCACAGATTTCTGTTCTGCTTTTTAAAAACAGATGTTTTAATCTTCTATTTAATAGTTTAAAAGGAGAGAGATTCATTCACTTGTTGCTAAGTAACATTTATTTTTGTGATTATCTGCTTCAAAAGGCAGGAAAAAAGCTCATCTATAGACAGCTTCCTTCATGTCACGTGTAGCATAATGTCAAGAATCAAAAATTATCACTCACGAATTAACCAATATAAACTAAACACTGTCAAAAAAAAAAATCCCCACAGCAGAATTTACTACAGAGAAACTATACTAAGGTAGAACCTCATGTACAGTAAATATCAGTAAGGGGGGGGCCTTACAGAAGACTATACACCTTTTTGAGTACAATCAAATTCTTAACCCATACTGCAGAGGATACAGAAATTGCATAAACTACGCTCAATAAAGCCATATTTGCCAAGGTAGTTTCCATTTCAAGCTTCTATATTATGAAATTCCCTAGGATTTCTAGCCATAGAGAGCACCCGCAGCCTGTCTCTGGCACACCACAGGCTCGAGGCCGACTTTCGCGCTGACCGAGTGACACATCATCACTCCACAAAGCGGGGTTTCGGACCTGAGCCACCTCCTCACAGCACGGAGCTACCACACCGTGAGAAAGGTCACAGGTAGCTCCGCACCGCACGTCGGAGGCGCCGGGGGGGCCGTGTTTCCATTTTACCTCTACCACAGGGTCTCCTCCGGGCCGCGGGAGCTACCTGGAAATCCGCAGGACACGGCCCCGCGGGCGCGGAGGACGCCGGGCCCTCCGGAGGGGGCGGGAGGCGCGGGGCCGAGTCCGGCTCCTCTCCCTCTCGGCTCCCACAAGGGCCTCGGTGGCCCCCCCGCCGCCTCGGCGGGCCCCGGAACCAGACGAGGCCGGGTGGTCCCGCCGACCGCGGCCGCCTCCACCGCGCCCCTCAGCCCCACGGCCGGCGGCCGCTCCCTCCCGCGCCTTTTCCTCAGGTAACGAGGGGGGCAGGAAAATGGCGCGACCCGACCCCGCTCGCGCTCCGCCGCCCGGCACTTACTGCCCGTGTGCACCCAGAACGGCACCGTCCCATCCGCCTGCACCAGGTGCGGCCCCTTGAAGCTGTACTTGTACTCGAAGCGGCGGTGCGGCTGGGCTGCCGCCGCGCCCTCCGCCGCCGCCTGCCCGAGGGCCAGCGGCCAGCAGCCGGAGGCGAGCAGGACGCCGGTGAGGAGGGCCGCCGCCAGGCCGCCCCGCTGCGCGCGCGCCGCCATCTTGGCCCGTGCTGCGGGACGCCGGGCACAGCCAACAGGGCGCCGCCCGATTGGCCGAGCGCGGGGGCCGGGCAAAGGGCAGGGCGGCGGGGCTGGGCCGGGCCTAGGGCTGGGCCCGGGCCTGGGCTCGCCCCCAGCCCGTGGCCCAAGGGGGCGGTAGCACCCCCCCCCGCCCCGCCGGCGGGGGCCCCGGGCCGGAGGGGCGGGCCGGGGGGCGGTGGGAGGGGCCGCGTGTGGGTGGAGCGGGCCGGGCCGCGGCTCCGCCCCCTCCCGCGCTCCGCTCGGCGCTGTGGGGGCGCGCTGCGGGGCCCCGGGGTGGCGGGGCCCTGACACCGGGGGGGCCCGGGGGTCCCGCAGAGCCCGCGGCTGGGCCGCCGGGAGGCAGCGGGCCGGTGGCGGTTCCGGTAGCGGTTCCGAGCAGCCGCGGGTGCGCGGTGTGCCGCCGGGGCAGCGGCGCTGCCGAGGCCGTTCTCTGCCCCCTCAGGGGTGCCCGCCAGACCCCGCCGTGCCGCGGCTGTGGCGGTGCGCAGCGGGCCGGGGCCTTCCTCTCCGCTGGCAGCGGGGCCCGGCGACCCTCCGGCGGCCCTCGCGCTCCTCACTGCGGCCTCGTGCACGCTGCAGGCCAGTAACAGTCTGCAGAGTGTTTGAAGGGTAAATAACCTGTTCTTTTCCCTCAGTATTATTTCCTGAGCAAAGATTCCACTTACACGGGCTCTGTCTGTTCAGTTTTAGAGTAGTCGAAGTCCTGCGCAAAATAACACCACCAACCTTCTTCCATGGAAGTCAGCAAAGGCAACGTTTGGTGACACCCTCGATTATGCGAGCTGACAGTGGTGAGAGTCGGTTAGTGATCCGGACACTGCTGCAGAGAGGGTCAGATTTATAAAGGTGAGAAATACAGATGTTTTTTTGTCAGTGTGCAGCATCACAGAGCAGGGGCAGGTGTCAGCTTTGTATGACTGGAGCAGCAGTCCACTGACCAGAGTGTGCCCTTGTTAAATCCGTGACTGAACCAACAGAACTTACTTTTTCATTCTTAAATACTGTCTATCACTCTGTCTTACAGCTTCATTCCAGAAGAAAATAATTATCAGGAGTGGGTTTTTTCAGTTTCTTTCCACCCTTGTGTTTTGTTCTACCTTTTTCGTGTCCATTTGTTTCTGACATCCCTTCTGTTTCTCTTACCTAATCTGTGAGTATGAGCAATTTAAGAGTAAGTAGGTTCAGAGCCTGCTAAAGAGGAGGATGATCCTGAAGTCATTCAGGAGAGATTAAGTTTTTTTTTTTAAAATGGCACATATCTACTTCAGCATGGATGAAAATAAAACCTTACATATTCACTGGGAAAGGTACATTATCCTCCTCAGTTACACAAAGGATTAAGCAAATATATTGATCAGATGAGACGTGCAAGCAAAATATTTCTGAGATAAATTTTAGAAGAACTTATATAAGTATCTTGAGTATTCTTGGTAAGTTAATACTTGTTAATGTAGAGAAAGAAGTACTTGATGTTCATGTGTAGTGTCTTCCATCCAACTATATTCTAAACCTCTAAATAAGAATATATTTTGGCTTTTTAGAGTACATCTGTGGGAGATGTTAAGGGAATTGGGAGTCTCTTGGCAGCTAACTAGACACAGCAAACTCAGCTGTTTTTCTGTTCCTTAAAGATCTAGAAAATATTTTTTCAGGTAGAATTCTACAACAGTGGAGCAATATAGTATGCTGCAATTACTTCAGGAGGATAAAATGATGTAGGCATCAGAGATCCAAACAGAACAGCATGAAGCCCTATCCTGTCTACTTCATACATTTGGCAGTAATCTTGGAACTTACCATGCCAATAAAGTAACTGAACCACACCAAAAGAGACTAGAAAACCAAAAGCACTAGCCTTGAAACAAATCTCTCTCTTACGCACTCACCCACACATGTAAGCAGGTCTGAAATTCTGCCACGTAGAGGCACTAGCATAGAAGCAATACATGATTTACGAAAACAGACGCTGTACCGCGTAACTTTATGATGTTATAGTAAATTGTCTCAACTTATTAGTTGGTAAAATAGAACATTATGCAGTTACTTTTGCCTATATCACTCTTGCGATCATCTCGTCTGTCATTTGACTGGTTGTGCCCCTTTGTTTTATGTAATATTTCATGGTTGTTTCATAACTGTCACAGAGCTTACAGAACTCCAGAGTAAGTTGACAGCAGTCCACAGTGAAGGAGCAGGATTTCCTACATCCTCATACAGTTATTTCTTAATTACCTTAGTGTCAAAAAGGAGAACTCCACTCAGTTTGTATAACACTCTGTACTGAATGGCTCCTCTTCACCGCAGTAACTCTCAGTTCAGCTACTCGTTTCCCTCAGTTGAAGAAGAAAATGAAGTAATCAAACTGCATGAGCATATGTATATGTGCACATACAAACTCGCACATGTGTAAATATATATTTTAAACATACTTCAAAATACTTGATTTAAAAAGAGAGCAAATGACCAGTTTTCTTCATCTCTTCCCTTTGTGGCCCTTGCACTTACACGGATAAACTCTCGTCCCTCTTGGTGCCAGGGAGGTTTGGCCTGCACACGTGAACATGCGTGTAACTGTGTAACCATTCTGAGAAGCCCCGCAGCAGTGCAAACTGCATGAAGAGTCTTCATGAAAGCACATGTTGGTTGCAGCACCTGCTGTCAAGATCGCTGTGGTCTCACCGAGGTAACTCCATCTCAGAGGATGCAGTCTCTGCCAGAGGTACCTCTTGGCAGGCCAGTTCTGCAGGCGTGCGTTGCAGTTTGTACGATGGTCTGTTAACGTGGACCTGTTTATCATCGTACCGTCTGCAAAGGTACTGCACTCCCGATTTTTCTATAGAATGCACAATACCGTGCACAATTCATACCAGCACAAAGGGCTCCTACTAATGCATGAAAGCCATCTTTAGCAGCATAAATTATCAGTAAACTTACCAAAAGAGGTTTTTGCAGGTTAAAGTTGCACATACATGTGAAGCTGGGCCAGTGTAACCGTTAGCTGAGGTTAGTTGGGGTCTAATTTCTTGTGGTAGTCATGAGGTTCCCGCAATGAATGTGAAGGTCAGGCCCACGTTTCTGAACTGACCCTTCTCCAAAGGAAGAAGGAAGATGATTTCCTCGTTCCTAGTGTTATAGGGGGCTGGAAGGGAGGGGGCAGGTGAATGAACATCAATAATCCAGTTTTCCATCTCTGTAATTCCCCATACCTTGAATGTAGAGACTGAAGTAAGGGAAGGGTGGATATCTGAGGTTGATGTCTTGAAATGCTCCCTATGTTCTCAGGGAAATCAAAAGAGTTGGAAAAAAATATTCAAAATGCTTGGAAAGCCTCCTCCCACCCCCAAATGTCATAGGGCTCCCCAGTCCTGATAATAAGGTGTTTTTTTTCAGTGAAGATGAAATGTATGAAGTCTAACACTCTGAGGGAGGGAGAAAGGGTGTGTGCGTATTTGTGTGTGTGTGTGCTCACATGAAAACCTAGGTGGCTTTCAAGAATCTGGATGGCATCCAAAGATTTTATCATGGTTACAAGGCTGGATTGGCAATTGTGCATGAGGATTTTTAAAACCTCCTTTGAAAATGGAAACTCACTCCTTTAAAAGTCTTCTTTCCAGGCATGGAAAGCTGCCCTGCAATCCACTGTGACACACAGGAAAACATCCAGAGACTCCCAAATTATAGAAATTAGCAGCTGAGACAAGTTGTTTTGACTATATGAGCTCACTATAGGAAACAAAAAATGTTTCCTATTTGTAAGAACTCTCTTGAATTCTGTCCTGAAGATTACACTTGAGTTCAAATACAGTAACAGGGAGGTGATGGTTCAGCAAAGAGAGAACAGAAAATGGCTTACTGGCCTGAAACCTATTTGGCTTAGCAGGGACTGACAGCTTTCTCTGTTTGAGAAGATATTTGCCACCCTCAGTCCAGTTACCAATGGATGGATGCTCACTCAGAAAAGCATATTCGTATTTGCTGGAAGTTTCAGCAGAAACACCAAAGAACACGTGAATATCTTCTTGCTTAGCTCTTGCTAATCTCTCACACATCTAGAATGCATCTTCATAGGATACTTCCTTGGGCAGGGATCCACTGGCAGGATGATACATTCTGTATAATCATAATGAATTAAATACTTTAACTGTCTCAGATCCTGCCAAGCAATAGATGGTATTGTTCCTCTGTCATTATTTTTAGAAGAATGCCATCATATTTTCCAAAGGCCTCAGCAGGGAAGTCAAAGACCTTGTGGATATACAGTACCTATGAATCTGTCTCCAAGCCTCCAATGTGAGCATTTGGAAACACTAACAAGACCACGTTGGAAGGGGGCAGAGGAAAGAAAAGGGAGAAAACAAATGAGGCCACAGTGAAGTCTTTCTAAAAAGCATTGGGGGAACCGTTGCTTATCATGCTAATAAAATTCTGAGGTATCTTGTGTTGAATTTAGGAATTCTGAGCAGAAATGTGGGTGACAGTATCTGTGAAGTGTAAAATACAAATATGTCTTACACCAAATTCGCAGTACAACTGGTAGACTGCACTTACCTGACTAGTCTCTTCCCATCTTAATGGTTAGTCCGTGAGTTTTACGTATATCCATGAAGGCAAGCATTCGTATACAGACCCAAACTGGTGTATGTTTCACAATAGCTAGGGGCATGTGGAAACAGACTGTGGGCTTTGCATTGGCTGTGCTTAAATTTATGTGTAGTGAATTAAATGCTGTGTGGAAAGAAACTGTGACCAGCTAGGAGAAACCTGTAATTGCTAAACCGGACGTTAGACTCCTGGTGAAAACGCTACATCGGTAATGATCTAGATGTTGACATCTCCAGAACAGAGAACCCAGGGATTCTTACCACGGACAGTAATGTTCAGAAGCATGAGCTTTTGGAGGGCCTAAAGATGACAGCTGCTTGCTCCAGGACTGGTGTTTTTGCCAACCTCAAGCTGCCTTTCTCCTCCTTTTCTGTGACATCTGTATGGGAAAATGGATCTGCAAGGCCACAAGTGTGCTGCTGCTCAGTGGAGAGGCAGTATGCGTGTGAGATGGAAAAGAACCACTAAATCATGTTGTTCCAGTGAGCTCTGTGAAACTGAGGCATTCCAGTAGCTTACTGACACAGAGTGCTGCTCCCTGGAGACCTGCAAAAGAAAAGGTATTTCCGCAAGGCAATTGTGGCAAACAGCTGACCTGGCACATTCACCCAGATGCACAGCGTGAAGAGGAACCACAAAGATAGGCACAGATAGACAGCACAGACAGCATTTGTCCGAAGGGTACATGTCTATTATCGTCAGATGGTGATTAAGGATCCTTCTCTGTTGGGGTTTTGCCTGCAGGACCGATGAGATTTCCTAGACAGGTTGCAAGCTTAACACAGACTATCTTAAAGGCAGCAAAGTAAACAGTACTGCATCCTCAGAGCAGCCTGAGATCCAGAGCATTTCCCAGAGCACATTGAGAGCTGAGAGATAAAGTACTCACACATCCATAGACTTATTTCCAGAAATATGACAGTGCCCCACATGTAAGGTAATAAGACAGTAATTATGGATTTAGATAACAGTATAAAACCAATGCAAAATTTACCTCATGTGTTACGTCAAAAAAAGATGGAGGACATGCAAGCAACTTGTAAGTGCTGCTTGTGAACGAGTCGGTGCTGGTCTGCCAAGGTAGATTATGCCCTGTCAACAGGGTACACAAGACAAGAGTGCCTCCCCTGGGAAAGTCGCCCTCAGAGCAGCTCTACAAATGAGATCGCGTGGCTAAGTCAAGCTTGGACTGAGGCAGAAGCGCTGAGGGCTGGGCCAGCCGCAGACAGTGAGGAGAGGTAAATGGCACTAGGGCACTAGTCCCATTTTTGGCTCTACTGAGGAGATACTTGAGCCTTGCCTGTGTTCTCCAACAGGGACACGAGGGGTTTTGGTTTTGGTTTTCTCTGACTCCATGCGATACCATTTTAGCCTTAGCACAGCTTTATAAAGCTCTTCACGTAAGCAAAAGACTCTCCTTTAAGTAATGGGCCACTGGAAACCATGGAGAGGAAAATCACTGGGCATTCTAGAGAGCATCACCTTTTCTTACAATTCCCATTTATCAAATCGGTGAAGGAAAGGTGTATTTTCAGAAATTGTAAGCAATATTTTGACAAACCAACCCGATTTCATCTCTACTGTGAGACATCTGGAAGGAATAATTTTTCTTTTTGACTGAAGAGTTTCTTAAAATGTGCCACAATTTTAAAGAGAAAATTAGTATTTTGACTCCTGTTATTATTTTCTTAATTTTCCCTCTTGCAGCCTTGAGGATTCTCCCTTCCTCCTCCTAGTCCAGAAATCTGTATATAAAGTATATTACTTAATTTCAATTACAATGTTAATTACAGAAGACAAGTGGTTACTGAATCTTGCACCATAATTAATCAACCTGATATTTACTTACTACATTGTTCATACTGGATTAAGCTGTAGCTGGACAAGCAGGGCAAGGAAAGTGAGTGACAGGAGCATTATCATGGCACACTGCCTCCCATTGGGAAAGTTCATCTTCCTTCTGAAAGAGACGCCTTCAGGGATCATGTAATTTGAATTCCCTGTGAATTTAGTGTCATCTTAGCTTGACCAGCTCTGGAAGAACATATTAACCTCCTCTTGTGATTTTCAGAAAACCATTCTAATTTAGCAAGTAATTAAGGGTCACATGTAGGATAAAGAGCTAGATAAGCTTGGATTACGCACAGGAAGCTTTGTTTCCAAGGCAACCGTAGCAGAGGGGGTGTTAATGCTGAGGTCAGTCAGTTAATGAACTGGGAATGGTTACTGGCTGCAAAATGTATTAGAACTGGGGAAATGAAACTAACAATTGCATTACCATTTAATGATTTGATGATAGAAAACAAATGCCTACAAAGCTAGTTATCGCTGAAAATACTGGAGACAAAGGTTACAGGCAGTGGCACCATTCTGCTAAGTGAGGTCACAAGAAGTCCAAAACAATGACGCTTGACAAACCTCATTCTTTTTTTAAGCTAAAATTACTTTAGTCATCATTCATGGATTTTATGGCTTCTCAGTGTGAAGCTGTCAGTGTTTGCGTAAGCTGCCGTTGCTAACACGTGCACTCCGTGCTAGACGTTCGTTTCTTCCTGAGGTTAGTCCTGACAGAGGTTACTACCTGTGTAACACTATCAGGATGAAATCAGCCTGATGGATTTAGCACTCTGAAAAGCAAGACACTAGGCTTCCAGGAGCTCAGGATGTAACACAGTAGGCTCTGGGAAATAATCTTCGTGGAAGATTTGACAGAGCAAACACACAAACATCATGGACACGGCTAAAATGTCCAAGCAGCTCATACGTAGCAAACATAAGCAGATTTATTAAAACATGTTCATATTTTAAAAATTAAATCTTGCAGGGGGTTTGCTTTTGCTGCAAATCTCATAACCTTAATTTTGACGCTTTACAGACAGTGCGTAGGCTCGGTCTCCATCCACTCTCCCTGATAATCAGCAGGCTTTGACAAATAAAGGCTGTGCTCCCATAACTCCGTGACGACATGTTGCTGGCACCAGGAAGAGCTTCTTTGCTTTTCTTCCTGCTCTGTTTAAAAACTCCCAGATGCACACCTCCAAACTGGGGCTCTACAATAGCAACTTTCAGAGCTAATCAAGGGAGGTGCAGCCCCCACCGACTCATCCAGAAGCCATACCTGATTTTTCAGGGAGTTGAATTTATCTCTAAGATGTCTGACTAACCTGTAAGCCTGTGCAGCTTGCAGAGTTGGATGGAATTTTTTTATTTGTTTTCAATACTTACGACTAATCTGTCTCTGAAGGAAGCAATGACCCTATGTACAAACATGGCAGTAGACTCAGGGGAAGCAAGATATTTTTCACCTGGAGGTAATCAAAGCATTTCAAAACAGGATTTATGTGGAAAAAAAACATTGTATTGTCAAAACAGTATTTTTTTCAAGGTAATTTATTTCAGCTAGAGTTTGAATGATGGGAAGAATAATCTGACTTACTTCACTAGATGGCAAAACATCTTTTAGTGCTGTAACATTTCAAAATAGGATATTTTGACTTTTATGTCTTTCATTTTGATACAATATTATCCATATGTATAGGATTTTAATGTAATTTATTAACCAAAAGAACACTATAGAGATTCCGTATTTTTAGCTTTATAAAAACAAAGCAATTTTTTCTTTTCAATTTCAGAGTAATTTTCAGATTTCTGTCTTATTTAAAATGAATCCCCCTAATTTCAGAAATTTCTTTTCTCACCTGCTTTTATTCCTATGAAAATATACAAAGTTTCCAGTGGAAGAGGCTTTTTTAACAAGCAAATAAGTTAACATTCTCTCATGCAGGCATTGCATAATGTAAAAAAAAATTTGGGAATCCGATTATTGTGATATAAAGCAGCAGAACAGAAATATTATAGAGTACAAAGAGTAGGAATGACCCATTAGCTATTAAATGCTTTCTCAGTTCAGTTGTACCATACCTATCCCTTGTGATCTGTGAAAGAAAGAATTGCACAGGTGTTTTTCAAAGCTTTCTTTAAACCAGACATGCGCCTCTACTTTCTGCTACAACCAGATGACATCATGGGTTTTTTATGTACAGCTTTGGCATAAAAGCAGGCCATTTTGCATTAGACCACCTCTGCTTGCCCTGGGGGAATTTAGACCCTGTGCTCTCTCAAACATGCACTGTAGAACTTTCGACAGTGAAGTGAAGGTGAGCTGACAAGCTGTGATGACAGCTGTTTGGGACAGTTTGAGTCTGCAGTGAGTGTTACGTGTACTGTTGCTCACAGAAAAGTGTGACCAAAGGATAGCACCGGAATGAGGGAAGATCTGGAAAACAGTCAGGAAAGGCAGACTTCTTATATCAGCAGAGATCAGGTGGAAGAAAGGACAGCACAGCCATTCAAGCCTAAAACTTCTTGTTAAAACCCTCCAAAAAACCACTAACAACAAAAAACAGAAGGGAATTTACCTTCTGTGTCCACAGGCAGCTGGAAAAAAATGTAATGGCCTTAAATAATTAACGGGTTAAACAGCGGCAAGGAGAATTTATGCTAGATATTAGTGGACATTTTGCATTTGTTCCAACTGTCCCTGGAGAGAGTGCCGACAAGGCCAAAGCATCTCTGCACAAGCCATTTTAGGAGCAGCTTCTGTGCTGCCTGGTGCTGGGCAGGACAGATAATCTCTCAGAATTTCTTCTTTCCTTCCCACCTGCTTCCTGTGATAGCCGTTGCTCTGCTTTATTCTTCATATTTCACACTTCCAGGCTAAAGAACTCACAACAGTATTTAATTCCTCAAGTGTTTTTACCACTACAGTTAAAGGACTTGAGCAGTGTTGGAAGTAATAATTTGACTGCTTGTGAAAACACTGTACAGACCGGGACAAAGAACATAATTTTTCAGGTTATTTTGATTGCAAAGAATCAAAGGTAACTGTAAAAGTCTTAAGTAAATCAACAAAAAGTTCATCCAGAGCTTGGAAAACCCAACAGTCATGCTAGGTCCGTGGTTCCCCCAGTCTGGACTAACACCAGAGTTTCTAGAATGAAGTATCCTGATTCAAACAGTACAATGAGGCTGTTTTGTTTCAGGAAATACTCTGTGGCCCACCTCTGGGCTGTGAATCCTCTCCCACACATTGTTGTGGTGTGTGTTACTCTATTGCAGATGACTGCTGAGCAAGCCCAAGTAAAGCTTTCAGCTGTGCCAAAGATCGCTTGGAGGTTCTCTGCTATGAATTTATCTTGGTACGGAACAAATGAAAATAACCTGCCTGACTTAACAGAGCTTGGGCTGGAAAGTAATTTTGGTACCTGTCTTCTCTAAGTCATATTAGTGTACTGAGGCTGTCTTAGAATCTCAACACCACCAGAAAATTTAGGTATAAAGAAAACAGTTAGCTTAACCTGATTCAGTTCAGCATTTGATCTGGCAGGTGTACCAGCCAAAATTTTACCAAGGGTAACAAATGAACCTTGGGATTAATTCAGACACTCCACAAATCAAGTGGTGGGAAATGCACAAACAGGTTATGGTGAGGCCTTGTAGCTTTCATGTAGGTATCAGTTATTATTCAGCAAGCTCTTGATTCTTAAATGATTGCAGCCTTCTTTTTTTCACTTTTCTTAAGGAAATACTGCTGATGCTGGCACTCCATAGTAAAGGAAGTAAATGCTTTTCACTGTGCAGACAGCTTTATGTTCATATTTGCTCCAGTTCCCAAAATAAGTATCAGATTAGTTAACCAAATGACATGAGTATGAAATAAAGGCAAGGCACCTCCTTCTCAGCCACCAATTCGCGGATGCTGTCACAGATAAATTTTTTTCAGGAGACACAATTTGCTAATTATTATTCCCAGATCAAGTCTAAACCTTAGAAATAATGCATAGTCATCAATTAATGAAAGGCATTAGTCCTTTTACAGCGCACTTAGTTAAGAGGCTAGATTTCAAAAGGATGCATAAATTGGGTGTCTGAATCCACAAACATGAATAAATGAACTGCGGAGAGCTTAACATGTTTGGAAAATCAAATGACTTAATCTAAATTTGGCCTGTAGAAGCCCCACAGTAGCAAGTACTATTTTGATAGTTTTAGCTTTCATAAATGTCCACTGGAAATTGGTGAGAATATCTCACCATGCAAGAATTCTTTTTGATCCCCAAGGGGCAAGCAGAGTGGGACAGCAGCTCATGGGATTCATCCCAGGGTACTGAAAGAGCTGTCCAATATCATCATGGGACCTCTCTCCATTGTTTTTCAATGGTCTTGGGACTCTGGAGAGGTCCCAGTCAACTGGAAGCTGGCAAATGTTGTCCCAGTTTTCAAGAAAGGAAAGAAGGAAAACCTTGGTAGTTACAGGCCTGTCAGTCTCACTTCAGTGCCTGGTAAAATTATGGAGAAGGTTATTCTGGAAGTTATGGAAAAACACTTGAAAGACAATGCAGTCATTGGTTGTAGCCAGCACAGGGTCACAAGGGGAAAGTCCTGCTTAACCAACTTAATTTCCTTTTATGACAAGGTCATCCATCTAGTTGACTAAGGGAAGCCAGTAGGTGTGTCGAGGGAGGTGATTGTCCCACTCTACACTGCACTGGTGCAGCCTCACCTCAAATACTGTGTGCAGTTTGGGGCACCTCAGTATAAGAAGGACATCAGACTAGCAGAGTGTGTCCAGAGGAGAGCGACCAAGATGGTGAAAAGTCTCGAGGGCCTTGAGATGAGAAGTGGCTGAGGTCACTTGGTTTGTTCAGCCTGGAGAGAAGGCTGAGGGGTGCCCTCATCACAGCCTACAAGGGGGGCCACAGAGGGGGAGCTGCTGATCTCTCTCTGGTGCCAGCGATAGGATACAAGGGAATGGAATGAAGCTACGTCAAGGGATGTTCAGATTGGACATTGGGAAAAGGTTCTTCGCTGAGAGGGTGGTCACTGGAATAAGTTCCCCAGGGAAGTGGTCATGGCACCAAGCCTATCAGAGCTCAAGGAGCATCTGGATGATGCTCTTAGTCATATGGTTCTAGGTAGTCCTGCAAGGAGCAGGGAGTTGGACTCGATGATCCTCATGGGTCCCTTCCAACTTGAGATATTCTATGATTCATCCTCTGTCTCATACTTACCTCCTTTTATGCTTTACTCAGCTCTAGGGTTGCAGAGTGACAACGTTCAGCCAGATCTTCCCTAATTTTATTGAGCATTTTAAAAACAGAACATCCTCACTTTCCTGTTCAGTGAGAGACCCCCTTCCTAGCACACCCTTCTGTGTCTCTGAATGGCTGTTTTTGAGTCAAACTTTATTAAAATGAACAATTGACCCATTCATGTTTACCTCAAGCAGGGATGAACTGAACGGATTTAAAAACATCTGAACCTCTTTGAACATTAGAAGTTGTCAAATTTAGAATCTTTTAAATCAAATGACCTGGAAGTGAACCATGAAAAACATGGAAGCATCCCTAGCTTTGAACTTTGGCTTCTCGAGTGCAGCCTGTGGGGGAACTGCTCATGTGATCCTCAGCACAGCGCAGCTTCAACTGCCCAGTTTTCTCGCTGCTACCTCTCTTCTGGCTAAGTGATGAATCCCTTTCACTTTTCAGATGTCTACCCCAGACTTTGAGCCTCGCCTCTGCTGCGCTTCTGTTCTCTCATTTGTTTTACCTCCACACCCTCTTTTTTGTTGTTTGCTTTCTCCCGGTATATTTATCTGCCTCCTGACAGTAGGCCCTCCCTCAGCTGCTGGACATGTTTTCAGATATTTCTCTAATGCAATACAAGTGCCAGTCTCAGTGGGGAGGACAATATAAGGAATGATCCTTAAAGCGTCAGCTGATGAGTGGAGAACCATCCAGATTGTTTTCAACACAAGCATGCACACTGCACACTTTTCCCCTTTGATTTCTACATGTGAGCAGGAAGGAGTTCCCAGTGACTTTGTTGCCTAAAGGCATAACTAGTCAGATGAAAGCCCCGTTCAATTTGGTTTTATCGAGAATAGATCTCTGAAATGGAAGAAATGTGCAGAATTCAGGGGAAAACAGACACTCACACACAGAGACACACTCACACCATCCTGGTCAACTGACTGGCCAGGTCCCAGGACCTAGGATGTCAGGGCTGCCACCACCAGAAAGCGCACAGCACAGCTGACTGGGCTGCCCCAGCCTCCCCTGTTACTGCACTGGGTCGCCACATGAGTCCCCACGAGAGGATTCGAGAGCCCCTTCCCAACTGTCCTTGGTCAGCCACACTGCTACACCCTGCCCCTGCTCAGGGCAGCCCGCTTGGACTCCAATTGCATTCAAAGCCCACATCTTCCATTTGCAGCTGATTCCCAGTGACCTTGGCTGTGTCTCCCTCATCTTTCTTCAGTCACATTGAAAGCTACAAAGCTTGTTTCAGCCTAGATGGCAATTATTTCAGTGTGCGTTCACACAGTTCATATTTTTAGCATCCAGTATTACCTGAAGGATGGAGAGATTTCTTAGTTCTTTTGGCATTAAAAGAGGTCATGTGCCTTTCCTAACATTGCACTTTGTTAGCTAGAATCATCTTAGTGAAGATAATGGTGCTTGCATCACAGGAGCCACTTCTCACCTTTCTGGTGAGATACTGCTTGGGTTTTCTGGAGTGCTGAGCTTGTGACTAGTGGTGCATGCAGTATCCCAGAGAATCAGATCCCTGAGCTGTCAAGTGCATTCCTCATGACTAGTATGCATGTTAGTTTCCAGTCATCACAAACCAAAGGCGTAGGCTCTAACAGCAGCGCCCTGCCTGATGCTGTGCTTTGGAAAAGGTAGTAGTGCACATGGGAGCACTTCATCTGCCTGAGATACAGCCCCAGTGGGCAGAGCCAGCAAGTACAAACAGCAGATAGAGCCTGCAAAGCGGGTGTCTTTTGCTTTGTGCACTTTACTCACAGTATGCCATTTCTTTTGCTCTCATCCGTTTCAGACAACCCAATTCATATGCCTTCCTTCCAAGCCAGTGAGTCTGGCTCACAGTATTACCGTTGCCATCAGTCCAGTAGCTTTTCCAGCTGCTCACTGTGCCTGTGGTGTCTGAGGCCACAGCACACTGCAGGCAGCTCGCAGGCCTGGCTCACCAACGGCCTCTGTCCTGCTCAACCTACACAGAGGAGGGGTTTGAAAGGACAGGAGTAAAAACCTGCCCACCCTTCCCTAGGAAGGATTCTTTCCAACCTTTGTGCCTCTTTGTTTCTTAAGAATAGGATCACCTTCACCTTCAGAAAATGAAGGTCATTCCTATTTGAATTGGTGCACAATTGGCCATGCTCATTAGGAAGGGAGGGGGCCTGGGAAGCATCTTTCCCCACAGCAGCAAGGCAAAAAGTAAACTGAGGAGGAAGTGGAAAGAGGGTATAACATGTTTAAGGATTACATCTTGGCATGCACAGCATGCAATTTCACAACTCATGTCACACTAGCTTGTGGTAAACCAGAAGCTATTAATCCCATGGGAAACAAAGGAAACCCGAGGGACTACCTCCTGCAAGCATTCTGTGAGAACACAGGAGGCCGCAGTGACGAGAGCACAGATCTCTGCGGGCACAGTCATACCTGCCTTGGAAAGCACATGAAGATTTTTCAAGTGCATGAATTGCAAAAGAAAAAAAGAATAAAAGATATTTGCTCAATTAGCCTTAAGGGATCCAACTTTTTTGTCAGCTCTACATCTTTTGGGACTTCTTAAAGCAAGGAGCTTTGCTTTGTTGCCTATTTTATAGATGGATGGCTCTAGGAACACATGTTTAGAGGAATTAATTGTAACTTTGTTCACTAGGAAGTTTCTTTCTACCAGCCAGCAAGAAATCCCTCGTTTTCATGACAACCAAAAGAAAAGCAAGTGACCATGCATTAGAGTGAAAAGAATCCGGTTTAGAATGTGAATAGGGGTACAAATTACCAAGCATAAACACATACCCAAGTAACCGCTGTTTGCAAACTAATTAGTTTTTCTAACTGCATTACACACAGGCAAAAAAAGAAAAAAACAGAAGTGAGGAAAGGGGGGGCCCTGACTGCTTATCTCTCTTCAGCATAAATAGATCATCTGAGTTGTCTTAATAAAAGGTGCATTGTCTTCCTGAGATGACTGTAGGTTTTCTAGTTTCAGCTTCACTTTCCTCTTTTTGTCCAATATGAAACTGCTCAGCAGAGGACTTTTGAAGGATTTAGAGAATCACCTGGCGGTACTGAGCCCATGACAGAGAGGACAAACTTGTCATCATTGGGCAACCTCTCCCTGGAGTCCCAGAGGTATTACTTGTAAGAAATGCAGCCCTGCAGCTACTGAAAAACCATTCTGTGCCCACATGTCTGTGTAGACTATATATAAACATATTGAGAAAGGGCAGAAGACTGTGTTTAACATAGGCATTTGCAGTGTCCTTTTCAAAAAGCTTGCAGAATTATTTTTGTGTATTGCCAGGCAACATCAGCAATAGACCAGGTACTTTTTGTACTCTCCTTTAGGACTCAGAATACTTTAAGTAGCAGGGAACTTCAGAATTGGTCTAGAAATGTGGGAGGCAATATCAACCCACCTACAGAATATGCGTAAAATGCAGAGTACCTAATGGTACTCGAAACCTTTTTTTAGGAAATACGTACAGGTATGGCAAAGCTGGATCCAGTTGTAATGGCAACAGGTTTAACACTATATACCCTAATCACAGTACTTTGCATAAAGCTGGCAAAAAAAAAAGGTAAAACCACACAAAGCATTTAAAAAAAAATCTTTTTCTTTTCTCCATGGGGTTCAAATTATTGAGAGTATTCCTGTATCCGAGTTGTTATTGAAAACGTTGTCAAAGTTATTAATTACATACCCAAATTATATTAAGAATATTTTCAAAAGAAAAAAATTACCAGTTGCCCCTGTTCTCACAAAACTCAAATCCTCACAGCCACTCACCTAAGTTCAGTCATTTCCCTTCACATCTCTGTTTATGCCACCAGGAAGGCATGCCTACGTATGTGTTCCTGTACACATTCGTATGGGGGGTTGGCTTAGGTTTGGTTGGGGTTTGGTTTTTCGAGGTTGGTTGGTTTTTTGGTTGTTTTTTTTTTTTTTTTTTTTTTTTTCCCTAAGCCCTCATTAACTCCACTCACGCTGTCTTACTCTGTTTGCCAGTGCTTAAGTAGTGCTTTTTTAAAAAAGCAACCAATTAGCACCTCATCAGCTTCAATTAGAGGAGACAAAAGCAGTGTAAAGATAACTCAATGAGAGGGGGTGGCACAACATCATGTAATCACTTAAGACAGCGGTGAGCATTCACTGTGCTGGCTGTGCCGGGCCTATTCACCTTTTTTTCTTCTCTCTGGATGCATTTAAGACCTTTTTTTTTTTTTTTTCCCCTTCTGCTGGGAAGCCGGGCCTCCCAGGAGTCTCAGAGTCTCTCATTCAGAGCTACCTGTTTACAGCTCACCGAACAGAAGGACCTAAACAATCCTATATTGTACGCCTAGTGCTTCCTTAAACTTAGGCCTCCACAATGGCATGTTTTCAGAAGCTGGGCAGAATAACTTAAAGGCTGGCTTTATACTCATTAAGTGTTCTGCTTGTACTGTCTTCTAATTACATGGCAGGGCAACAATGTATTTTTTTTTTTCAATGGAGTTCTTTGGAGCAGTTAATTTGGTGCCTGTACTAAATGCCCCAAAACATTAATTAGTGTGGAAGGAACCCTAATTTCCTCAGCGGCTTTCCTCTCCATTTACTTCCCTTGTTTTCACATAGGCTTGGATGAGCCTCTATAATGAAATTACCTCATTAATGCCTTTATTCTTGCAGAGTAACTCATTCAAGATCTACCATTTAGTTTTAATTTAATGCTGTCAAAAGCAAAAGGTGCATTCATGTCTTTGATTAGTGCATTTTTTTCTCTCTAAAGAGTGGACAGATTTAAATTATTAAGATGGCAAGTAGTGAGTTATAATTGGATACAAGCAGCACTTCAGTGAATATTAAATGCTTTCAAAGCCTGGCCTATGTGGTCTGCTGACTATTAACTGTGTCCAATAAGTTATTTTGTGGGGTTTGAATTAACAGCACCTTAGCTACTGTGAAGCAAATTAAGTTTAATTTTGTTTATAAAAAACAGTGAAGTTGCGTTTATCAACATGACATTTAGTTGTAGCAGAGTTCAGTTTTCCCCATTATCCTATACTGACCTCATTGCTTGGTTAGTAATGCTAACACAGGGGCTCATCCTGTACTTCAGTCATGCAAAGTCTAGCTGGAGACTTGCCTACGTATGGCCAGTAGGATAAGGCCTTTTATATCCAAGAACTACTGAGTTGTAAATATTGTCAAACAGAAACCACCTTAGCCACGTTTAACCATACTGGTGATTTTCTTGCAGAGTACAGTGGCACAAAGTATGTCTGCTATTAATGGTGAAGGCACAGTTACATGCTGGTTTGATACCTGCAACTGAGCAGGAAGGATTTAACATCTGATCCTTGATCTTTAATGCTCTCTCTTCTCCCTCCTTTCATTTACAACTCAGGTCACAAAATATCTGAGATGCATTGGAGAAACATGCAGGTCAGAAGACTTAAGCAACCTCTAGACTGCTTGGTATGTGTATATTATTGTTTATTGTGTGGCTGCAGTGCTACCAGAGGTCAAAAATCAGTCACATACATGGGGACAGGACTGCTGGAGGGTCTAGTGTAACCCTCAGCTCAAAGCAGGCGTAGTCACATCAGCTTGCTCACAGCCTTGCCCAGTTGTCCAGGGCCTTTAAGTTTTGAATGTCTCCAAGGATGGAGATCTGACGACCTCTCCGGGCTCCTGTTCCAGTGTGTAGCCACCTCCATAGCGGCGTTTTCCTTACATCATTATAAGGAAATTATTATGTTTTCAATGCAAGCATTAAATATCATATGACAATGTTTTTTCTCTCTAAAGAGTGGACAGATTTAACTTATAACTCTATTATAATGTATTACATATTATAAATATTTGATACACTCATTGCATATATTATACAATATAGAATTATATTAGTTACATTATTTAAATCATACACTATAATCGTATAAATTTATAAGAGTAAGCAGGTTACCTTTCTCTGGTTACCTTTCCCTACAGAGTACGTATATTCAGGTCTCGCCCTGCGTGGAGTGAGGATGTAGCTGGGATGGCTGTTGGTGGCTGAGGAAAGACAGAAGGGAAGTGACAGGTATGACCCTTGCACTGCCATGCAAGAATTTCCTTCTGCTGCCACCCTTTGCAGCACTTTGGGACCAGCTTGTTTGGCCTTTTGCTTCAGATGGTGCATCGACTACATCTGTACTCCAAACGAAACAGTGCCAGGACCTGCTTCTGCCCTGAGTCCGTGCAGTGCAGAATATCCCCATTACCTGGCTTCTAACTCCGGGTTTCCACTGGGTTTCATGGGAGGACTGTCTAGCCCTAAAACATGGAAGACGCAAAAAAAAACCCCACATGTGTGCTTCTCCAGTTCTGTGTGCCTGAGACAGAGCAAGCACTGTAAGCTTAAAGAGTGTGCATTGCTTTCTGTGCATTGTGGCCTTAGGGTGTATAATGTGGTTTGAAGCATAAAGCCTGCAGAAGGCGGCTGCAAAAGGGTTCAGAGAACTGGTTTTGATACCGTCTCACCTGTCCTGTCCATTGTCAATGATCCTCCGCCTGTGCTATTGCTCTGTGGTGCACCAAAGCCCTCTCATAAATTGCTACTTATTGGGGCCAAAACTGTGCTAGCAGTTAGGCAGTGAGAGGGACTGGGGTTCAAAAGCTGAGCTAGCTCTCTGGCTTTGGCTTATTTTGCAGTGAGACCATGCCGTAAAGTCCTGTTCCTGTTCTAGGTCAGCTAAGAATATTGTGGGTGGCTTATGAAGAACTAGCTTAAGTCCAATCATTCTGCAGATACTAAGTGTTTCTCTATGCCACATGAAGGCCCCTATCCAGGGAGTTTTTCAGTGTAATGTATATTGTCAAACCTGGGCTTCTCCTGACACCCATCAGCATTCTCCCCCAGCTCCCTATTAGTCCAGTGACTGAAACATATGATCAAGGAGCGATATAGCCAATGCAATTCTCTGCTCATCCCCAGGAAGCATGCGCCTTTCAAATCACCACACCATGTCTTTTCAGGAGAAAGGGGAAGGAATGGTTCTTGCTATCCACTTATTTCCCTCTGAAACATGACATTATGCAGAAGAAGTCAGAGAGCAGACAAGACCCTCAGTCTGGGAGCTAGAGCTGCGTTTGGTCTCTGCTCCAAGAACTGTCCCTGTATTTTATGCTTGTATGATTATTTAATAATACAGTGCTAGAAACAGAGACAAGGAACCAGGAATCCTCTCTCCAAGGTAGAGTGTCCTTGCTGCAGGATACCATGATCATAGGAGTCACCTAAAGAGCTCAGCCTCTGCTCCTTCTACACTGGGGAGTATCAGATATGGAGAGCAGCGAGGGAGCCTGTTCACCAAAAGAGCAAGCTGTACGTGGTGAGCTACAGATAGTGGCTCAGTGAAAAACTGGGCTTAGTCTGAGTGCTGATGGCAAGCCTTATTTGCCTCAGCCTGAAGACACTGCAGGACACGTAGATGTAACCTCTGATGAGTGCCTGCACCTATGCTCAGGAAGAAGGCTTAGGCAGATGGGAGGAAGCACTAAGTACAAGCAGCAAGAATGACAACCAAAAAACCACAAGGATCAACTGAAGTAACAGTTCAAACACATTTTTGTTCCTCAGTGAGTATGGAGTAAGAAGAAACAGGAGAATCTGGGTATATGGGACAGACATAAGGAGAGAAGCAAGGAGAAGGTGTAGGTAGGGTAAAAGGCCAGCAGAGCTCTTGGGCAGTGCGCTGGGCACAGGGGTCTCAGGGAAAGCTTGTGCTGCCCGAGAGAGGTGACAGCCAGCGGGGTCAGCCTGGCTCTGTCCTTGGTGGCCCAGAGCACCCTGTAGTGGCCCTCCCCACCTTGAGGGGACAGTGCAGGCAGAGCTCCACTGCCATGTTCAGCAGCAGTGACACACTCCTTGACAGCTGCTGCTTGCTCCCACCTTTGGGCATTAAACTGGTTGTGGGACTAGGCAATGAGTTAGGTTAAAAATGGCGGCCCCACCCACCCCTTTGTTGACAGGTTAATTTTAAGTTCCCTGTTGGAGTTCATTGTGCTGTCCTCCCCATCCATCTGCTGGCACTGCTGGGCAGGAGGAAGCAGAAAGAGCAGCAGAGATGAATGAGACAGGCTGAACGAACGTGTCAGCCATTGATGGAAATGCCAGTCTCTCCTTGAGTAGGGGACAGTTTAAAGCAACTTTAAGGAAGAACACACACCTGAGGAGCATGACTTTGCCATCCATTTATCAAGAAGGATTCTTAACAGAGGTGGTCAGTTGCAAACCGGAGAATTAACTACCCACTGATGAACGGTGACTGGTCAGAGCTCTTACACTGCAGCCTGAGCATTTGTTAAACGAGCTCGTACAGATGAGACCGCAGTGCGAGAGTGCCCCCTTTTGCTCTCATGAGACTTTGAGATCTGTAAAGGGATCACACATAGAAGAAAGGCTTCACAGCATTGAAAGCTGACTTTCACAGTGGGAAAAGCAGCATTTAACAGGGGAGGCTGACGAAGTCCGGAGGGTGAGTTACAAAGCACTGATCCTGGAAGAACAGCGCAAGGATAATCAGGAGACCCATGCAACCATAGGGCAGAAGGGTAAGCAGGCAGAATCTCTTTCTGCATTACTCTGACCAGAAAAATGCCCGAAGTATATCAGCAGGCTCTAGGGTAATGCATCACTCGGGCATAGCAGAGTCAGAGATGAAAGATCTCTGTCACATCACATAAGAACACACAAAATAACCACCGGGTCTAAATGAAGCTAGGGACTGTGTCTGGTGGGACAACGGGCAGTGCTGCCTGTGGGAGCACACAGGCCTGGCCGCTCCCTACAGCCACATCCCCCCGTCTTCACCGTCCTCCCCATCCTCCAGATTAAGGTGTCAGGGAGTGGAGAGGGCTGGCTGCTCCTTGGGGGAAGGCAGCAAGGAGCTGTAGGGAGTGAAGTGTAGGACAGTGGGGGTCTCATCACTGAGACATCCCATCACTGAGGTGGGTAATGGGAGTTAAATACAACACCAAATTTCTCTACAGTCCTCAGGAAAGAGGACAAAAATCAAACACTCAGAATGAATGAGTAATGTGTTTGTGTGCAGCCTGCGCTTCACTCTCGATCACAAGAATCATCTTACTTGGATACAATTACCTACCGCTTCTCTGCCTTCCACTTAGGCAATGCTCTTAAAGGCTTCAAAAGTCAGATTGAGTCCTACCCTGGCAGAACATTTCCCTCTGTCTGCTGGACCCCTGGACGTGATCTACGCTGCATACTGCATGTGGCCCCTGCACTGGTGAATTCCTTTGTATGACCTGGGGCTATGCAGAATACCTGGTCAAGTCTTTTACTCAGTTTGATCAAAAGATCCCTGACACAGCCAAGCATTTAGCTGAACAAGCATTTCACTATGAATAGCATAAATATTTGAATTCAAGTGTATGTCAACAGCAATCGATTGAAGCCTTCATAATGAAGGCCTGTGGGAACTAAGGGTGGATGAAAGAAGAAGGAAGAGATTCTTTGTAGGGCTCAGTTAGGGTATTAAGACAACACCGCTTCTTGTAAGCGGGTCAGTCATGTTCTGCACAGAACCAGCAGTGTGCAGACACTAGTATTCTGCTTAGCCCCTGCATCACAGTAACAGCAAGGTGGTTATGGTGAAAGCAGGCTGAAAATTCACACCACCTACTAAGAGGTGGTCACATAAAAGAAAGTGGTCAGAACTGGTGGGCTGAGTGACTGCAGGAGAAGAAAGCTAGTGATTATTGCAATGCTTTGGTGGAAGGGGTTTCTGTTCCACTCAGGTCTGTGATTTATGTATTTGCATGTGAAATACAAGGGGGTTAATAGAAGCAGCAAGTAAAATCAGTCATTTGCCTAACAGACAGCAGCAATGACTTTAGGGGAAACTAGTAAGCTATAGGGTGATAGTTCCTGTTTTGAAAATACTCAGTGCAGATTGTTTTTGAAGGTGTTCATCAGGGAGCCAGAGCAACATCAGTAAAGAAAAGAAAATGAGCATAGAAAAGGTACCTGATTAAGCTGTCACATGGGCTTATCACTTTGTGGTAAAAGAACTAAAAGGAACAAGGGATAAACAGTGTGAGAAAGGATCTTAACTGTAAAGTAAAAAAGGTAAATATATTTGTAGGAAGAGTACCTATCCCTCATGCATGCATAAGTTAAGCTTCAGTGATGGAAGAAGGCACATTTTTAACAAATTGTCTGCATAAATGTATCTCTCACTTAAGATGCCATTAGACAGCCGTCTGTTGGTGGTAGGAGATGAAGGTGTCCATTGCACTTCTGTTCCTGATACTGTTAGTTGAAACAATGAGAGACACTGAAAAGGGCAAGATACAAGATCTACCTAACTGACAGCAGTTGCAGCCACCAAAGTTGTATTCAGCACTTTAACATGAGGGTGGCCCTCGTGCCCCAGAGCAGCGTGTTGAAGCAAGGCACAGTCAGCTGTCCCTAACAGGGTGGTGGACCCCTCAGCCAAAGCTTATGGACAAAGACCTCTCAGAAATAGCAAGTGCTTATCTATGCTTAGAAACTTAACCATGTTCACATATCTGTCCCTCAGTGACCAGGCCTGCCTTTCTGATCCCCAGCATTACTGACATTTTAGGACTGTAGCAAACACCCACAAGCATACATTTAAGTGGTTTAGCCAGTACAACAGCCTCAAATTTTCTCTCCTCCTCTGCTCATTTATCTTGGAAACACCACATGTAAGTCCCCACTTGTCTGCTTTCACCAGCACAACACTGGGTAAAAAGCCTCTGGGCAAAATGATAGTCCCAGAGAGGCCAGTGCCTTTTGTGGCTTCAGGGCTGTGCCCAGCAGCACCAATCTCTAGCCTGGTTAAAGGCCTGGCAGTCCTTTCCACCCCTGGCTACAGGGTGGGGTGCAAATGGCAAACCTTCTGGGGGAGTCACAAACACATAGGTTAGTTCCCTGGTGTCAGTTGAACTGCTGCAGCTCCATGCCCCTGGGTCCAGCTAGTGATGGGGCTGGGCATCTGTTCCCAGGCACACACAAACACACAAATGCAACATACATATAAACATATATATGTGCCAGCCACACAGATCAACATGGGCAGCAACATCCAGCACTCATCAAAATGTAAATGGCACTAACAGCCTCATCCTGTTCCTCTCTCTGGCTGATCAGGATGATGGCTCATTAGTAGGAAATATACCACATAAGAAGGAGGTGAGTCCCTCCAGTAGCTGGGCAGACACTTATCCTGTCCTGTAGCTCAGCCCTGGGTCTCCAGGCTCCCCTCACTCACACACTGTCAGTCCGCCAGCAGCTGGCCTCAGTTTGCCCCGTGGCTGGTCTCTAGGTCTCAGGTCTCCCCAGCACCTGGGCACACAAGCCCCTGCGGCTCGCAGTCCTGCTCTGTGGCAACTGAGGCACAGACTCCCCACTGAAGTGCAGAAGGGGAGACGCTTTATTATTACAATGCTACATAATTATGCTCTCGCTACCTTAGCTCTTACTTCATGATAAGCAAGTCAGCAACTAGACAGTCATCAATCCTCTCTCCCAGAAACAGTTCCATACTTTCCCCATGTTGACTTATCTTTCTTCCAAGGCCTGCTTCTCCTGGCTGGTGCAGAGCAGAGTTGGCACTTCTCCAAGCCAGCACAGGACAGAACTCCTGTCTGGCTCACCAAGCAGAGGTTCCCCGAGCAGAACTCTCCACCTTATCAGCACTTCCCTGAGTAGAGCTCTCCACCTTCACCCAGCTCCCCAGACAGAGCTCTCTGGCCAATGTCGATTTGGCTCTTAAATATTGAATCTCCCACAGCTGTGCAGGGCAGACAGGCCAATGCCGACTTGCCTCTTAATCATTTACCATTAACACATGATTTGACTCTTAACATATTGAATGTCCCACAGCTGCACAGAGCTGACACTCCCACACCGCTCCAGTGGCTGACACAGGTGCTGCTCTCACTGTGGATCTCTTGGGCAACAGCGCTCGGACACACAGGCTGTCCAGCAGCTGGCACTGGATTCTTGCTCTCCCTGCTTTCTTCCCACACAGAGACACAAACCCAGTGGACAAGTGTCTCGGTCCCTGTGATAGCCAGCTCCTTCAGGTCCCACACACATGTACCTGGCTCCCAAGCACTCGACCTACCCTGTCTGGCTTTGTATTTGTTAGTGACCACACACTGGCACACACACTCTCACTTGCTGCAGCTGTTGGCACAAGGTCCTTATGACCTGTGCTCTGACTCTGGTTGCTCTTTCAGGTCTCTCCAGTTGCTGGCACCACAGACACATGGGCCCCTGTGACCTGCAATATGACTTCAGCTGTGGGCACTCAAACCTACACACACAAAACCAGAGAACCTTTCATTCATGAAAATACCTAGAGGTGGAGTTTAATGAGAAGACAGGACAGCCTGTGCTGATCAGGTGCAGGGCATGGCCAGACAATCCTACTGACCAGCAACCTATTTGCATGCCACCAGCCCTTTTTATCCCCTTGTCCTATTTTCCCGTCCTTGATCTGCCCCAAACTGCTCTGACACCTCCCCACCTTTGTTTCTTCCGGTAAACATACCAGGGTACATCCTGTGCAGTCCCCAAATGCCTTTCCCTCACATCCATAGCAGGTCCCATATCCTTCGGCAGTACCCTTCCTCATTCTGCACAGTGACCCAGAAGCCTCTCACGGCTGCTCATTGTGGTGACATCGCACACCAGGGCTGGTGACTCTGGCAGGAGCCAGGGCAGGGGCTCTGTTTCTCTGACTGGGTCACTGGGCTCCTCACCTGCCATAGTGCCTCTGTGTGACTCTGCGTTTATGGAGACAAGCTTTTTATAACATAACCTAGCAGGGAACCACAGTTAAAGCTTTGGAAAAATGCTCTAAAACTAGAATTGTTCAGCGACCTTAGTAGTTCGATTCATTTGTGTGATAATCCTCTCAGAACCACCAACTTGAAGAGCGGCTGCTTGACCCATTTTGTTGGTTTCAGTCATGTTATTTTAAGGAAGAATGTACAGAAAGGGCCAAGTTTTGAGAGGGGAAAAACCTAAATGCTACAAGTGACTGAAGTTGCTAAGGACTAAGCAATTTTTGGGTTAGGTATGCACAGATGAAGTTTTGGGTGGGAACAGAGCACAAACAATAGTAAAATACAAAAATGGAACCCAAGATTGCTCCCCATTCTGGGCCTGTGCACATGCTCCTGCTCTCGCAGGTGCAGCACTCTGGGGCTGTGGGGAGACAGGCGCGCAAGCCTGACTGGAAGCAGGCTTTGGGTACAGGGTCCCTGGGCTGAGTTGGTGCAAGTTAGTGGGGAGAGAAGGCTGTGTGTTGGGCAGGGGTGGGGTGAGTGAGGCCGGAGCACGGCGAGGGCTGGTCTGGGCTGTCTGGGCTGGGGCAAGCATGGACCGAGGGGATAGTAAGGAAGATCTGAAGGAGTACAGGTTGTGAGCTCTTCATCCCCATCGAGGTCACTGCAGCCTCCTCTTCCAGGGTCCCCGAAGGGGCAACCATATACAGTACCCAAGATGCTGGTGAAGGGCTGGGGCCAGCGCAAGCGATGCCGGGAGAGGGCGTTTCCATAGAGTCTGGTGGTGGCTGAAGGCCACTTCTGATCAGCCACGCTGAGCCCCATGGCATGCTGCACGGCCCCTTTGTTGTGCACCAGTTTGTATTTGGCTGTGCCCTGGAGCCTTCTGAACTCCTGAATTCATATTTTAGGTTCCTCCCAAGTCCTTCTGCGTGCCCTAAGGCCCCGTGTTTGTCATACAGTATGCTACAATGCTTCCTCTTTAGCTTTCCTCCCATCCCAGAGTTTCACCAGTGCTTCTTTGGTGTGCCCTATGGTCATCCATTTTCCCTTCTGTGTGGCCGGGGGGTCCCTGGTGCATGGGGCCGGGGGGGGGGTCCCTGCCACCAGGGATATCCCAGGGAAGGTGACACGGAGGGGTCGGGGGGCCTGGGGCACACAGCGACCAGCCCAGGAAGACCCACGCTAGGGCCAGGGAGGGGAGGGTGCGGTGCTGCAGTCGTGGGTGGCAGGAAGCTGGTGCACTGGCACCACGGGGCTGCCTGAGCGCTGGGGGTCCCTGTGGGGCAGCAGTGCCAGGGCAGCACCGGGGGGGAGGTCAGGGCCCTGCAAAAGGGCGACCCCAAGGAAAGTCCCGATGGGGGTCCCAATGGGGGTGGGGGTGTGTGTAGCTGGAGCCGTGCAGCTGCCTCGAGCTGCAGCACCTGCCCTCAAGCCTGTCCCGTAGCTCCAGGCCACCGCCAAGCCGTGTGGTGAGGGCAGCAGGCTGGCCCTCGGGGCGTCTGCAGAAGCCCCTGTGGAAGGTGGGGCTCTGGCCAGGGGTGACCTACGGCAATAACGGTCAGTGCTGCCTCTTTCCCTCTTCCAGAGGCCGTGCTGAGGCTGCGCTGGTCCATCCCTGCCCTGGGGATGCCGCTGACTGTGCCCGCCTCGGGCTGGCATGGGGTGTCTGTGCCTGGCCTTGCGCTGCTCATGGCACGGGGGCAAAAAGGGACAGGCAGAGCCCTTCTCGGCTGTGGACCGTGGACAGGAGCTGCCGCGGCTGGAGCTGGAGAGGGCAATATCTCAGCATGGGTCTTGTGCTTTGGTTCTTCCCGGGGCTGCACGTAGCCTCGGAGGGGAAGGCATGTGCCAGCGAGCAGCTGAGAGGGTGAAGTGATGGTCGTTCAGGTCGGCATCTAACAGAGAAGTGTTACACGGCAATTTCCGTCCAGCATTTGCCTCTTGGTTTTGCAGGTGCTGTGGCTCCACCTTTGGGTTTGGAGGAGCAGTTAGTTGAAGGTGAGCTGGGGTGGTAGCGAGGAGGTTGGTGGGGCCGGTGACTTCTCGGAAGTGTGATGGTAATTTGTCTCTCGGTCTCTTTGGTACCAGAAGCCGCGATGGCTGTGACGTCCAGGCGTGAAACGAGCAGGTGAGCGGGACCCGCTGGAGCTTCTGCGGAGGGGCTGCAGGGAAGGTCAGCCCCGCGCCGGGCACTGCCGCCTGAGGGTATGCGGCGCTGGCTGAGCTGCTGCACACTTTGGGTGAGGTGGGCAATCTGCACGGCGCGGGACCTGAGAGCCTACCCTCCTCTCCGCCCCAGGAAGAGCTGCTTCTCCTGCTCTTCTGGGGATTCCTGCTTGTCCTTCTGAGCAGCTTCCTTCTGGGTGTCCTGGCAGAGCATTTAGGTACAGCTGTCCCCATCTGGCCTTGTGCTGAGCCAAAATCAAATCCCTTGACGGCAGAACCCAGACTGCACATGAGCTGTCTGACATGGCCTTTCCTCCGGGAGGGAAGAGGGCCTTGGAGGGAAGGGAGGGAGACTGGCACACCGCACGAGCAGGCGGATTTCTCCCAAGTGCTAAACCTAACTCCTGGCAAGGCTTCGCATTGTCTTTGGGCAAGGTGACAAACGGGGACAAAAAGAGAGAGACAAAATTGAAAAAGGTAAGCGTTTTTAAGTTATAAAAATCCTGGGACTGCAATTAAATACACTGGGTATTCCCTTTGACTGGCACAGGCTGGGATGTCCCCTGAGATAAATGAGATTTACCCAAATGAAGCGTGCAGGTCGTCCCTAGCAGGCCAGTCGACACTGCAGAGCCTTTTTCCCCACAGTTTTGTCTGAGGACGTGCGGGGTTGGGTGCGAGGGCTGCAGAGCGCTCCTCGGGGCGTTAATTAGTCCCGCCGCGGTTCAGTGGGAGGGAACCAGCACCGATCCCCACGAGAGGCCGTGAAACGTGGAATCGGAGCTGCGTACCGGCGCGGGCGAGGGGTTAACGCGACACGACGTGCCGGTGCCGGGCCCGCTCGGCCCGACGGGCACCCAAGGGAGACGCGGGGTGAAGTTTGAACCCCGCCCCGCCCGGCCCCGCCCCTCGGCCCGCGCGCCCGTCCCTGGGCCGAGGGCGCCGCCTGCTGGCGCTGGGTCCGGCCCAGCCCCGCGGGGGTTTAAGCCGGGACGGAGGTTTATGGCCCCTGCGACGAGCCGGGTGTTCGACAGATGATTCGCGTTTGTGCGAAACCAGGCGTTTGACTGATTCATCTCTCCGCCCGCTCTGCGCCCCGGAGAACGGCCGAGGGCGGGAGGGGCCCCGAGGTCGCCTCGTCCAACGCCCTGCTCGCCCAGGAGCCTCCTCCACCTGCCCAGGACCGTCCCCAGGCTTCCGAATGTCTCCACGGATGGAGACTCCACCACCCCCCGGGCAGCCCGTGCCGGTGCTGGTCACCCTCGCAGTGACAACGCGCTCCCTGGTGTCCAGGGGCACCCGCCGGTCCTGCCGCGGGGTACCACTGGGGAGATGGGCTCCCCCTCGTCGGGCCGGGTCAGCTCCCCTCGGCTGGAAACAGGCACAGGCCAAGGGGCACTTCAAGAGCAGTCTTGGTGGAAAAGAAATCATTCTGTTGTTTCTTTGTTGCTAGCTGTGGCACAGTCAATTTCCATTTTATTAACTCAAAAGTATAAACTCAGCCTTTTTATTAGTACTATTTATTGCGAATGTTGAAATGTCATGTAGTTTCGAACTAAGAGATGAACTGATTAGATAGGTAAGTCATATAATTAATTGGAAGACCCTTCCGTGACAATTATATATATCAAAGCCATTCAAGTGAGAAAAATGCAACCTTGAAAATGAATGAAGTAGAGAGTTTAGTCATTGCTGAAACATACAAGAATATGTGTATTTAGATATTTTACACAAAGGAAATTTGTTTACAGAAAAGAGACCTTGTTGATTATCTGATACAATCAAGTGCTTGTGAAATATAGTCTCTTACGGAAAGTATTCCATTTCTTCGCTATTGAGAGGCCTTCCTTCAGCTCGGAGTGCTCTCTTTCATATTCACAACTTGAAGCAGATAGTCCATCATCTAATAAAAAGAGAAAATATTATTTATAGACCAGTCCTGAGAAAAATAATTCACTAAGTTAATAAGCCTAATACACATCTGCTCTGTGTATTCACCTAACACACACGTTCCTAATAATCTTTCCAAAACAGACCTAATTTGTCTTGGTTAGCATAATAACCAGCTGCCAAAGAATGAGGAAAGTCGTTCTCCCACATAATTCTGTCTGCCATCTCATTTATATAGTGTCTCATTAAGCGTTAAAAAGCCAAGTCATAGAAACAATTTGAAGCTCATTTTCCAACTTACTTTTACACTTAGGCCAACTTGCAGGAGAGATTTCCCTTCTGACCTTTAAATACTTTAACAGTAATTTATTCACAGAATAAAGAGCAGCCAAGATCTTCATTTGCCTGGTATTAACTGAAAACAGAAGAAAGTAACTCAGGTGCACCACCCTAAACCTAATTCCCAGAACTATTATGCTCATCTCTTTGGCTTTTTTGACTATTTGTGTATTACAGCACTTTCTCTGCTCTGGATGAGTCTTTCAAACAGAATTTTTTTATTCTTGAGAAATGTACAGCACAGTCTGCGCATTAGTGGTGAACAGTGCACCGCATGAATCGGAGCTAATAAGCAAGACCCTGAATGGAGTTACCCGAAGTACGCATCTGTATTTACTTCTGCAGCCTCCAGCTTTGGGGATTTCTGATCTTAAACTTAAAATTAAAAATTTAAATTAAATCAGCTAAATTTGAAAGAGTCCATGAAACAAATTCCTCCTAGTACCTATCCTCACAATGCAGCCTGTCTTCGCAACCCTGTGGGCACATAGAGACAGACTTTGCAAGTGCACGCTCAGCCTCGGAGAGTTGTAGCCCCCTCGCCGGCGATAGGGTCTTGGGACAGCTATTCCACCACCTGACAGTAGGGTTCACGATTTACCTTTTTTTGGTGACATTTCAGTACCCCAATCCAACAGCCCATTCCACAGTGAACAGTAACCCACTGTAAATACGGTGTCTGGTTCCTCCTAGAATTAGTTTCTGTTTCAAACTCAAACACAATATGGCTGGAAAAGTATTTAATGCCGAGTACAAACTTCTCATAGGCACTGCACTGTCATGGTCAGTTTACTCTACCCGGCCACCTTCCACCGGGGCAGGCAGCTCCATTCATCACTCCTGCACAGGGACACCTTCACGAGCTGTGACACAGTGGCACCTTAAACAAAGCTGTTGTCCACCCAAAGTTTGTGCAACGTGGAACCCCTCACATCCAGAAAAACCTACAGAATCAAAATTCAAAGGCCATTTGTGCTCCTGTATCACTGCATACATGTATGACTGAATTTCATATGTATACCAGAATTCCACCTTTATAAATAAACCAGGCCTCCTTTACTAAAAATAATGATTCTAATTCTTTAAATGTTTAGGAAACTATTACAACCCTGAAAAAAGTAAAGCACATTCCTTTTGATCTTCAGGTTGTCTTCATCTGGAAGGCAGATCTCAAGAAGATACATAGCTTAACTTCCAGGTGCTGGGTTTTTACTTTCTGAAGCCAAAGGAAAAATAATACATCGTATCTTACCCAGACCGCATATAATCAGGTACTTGTGGCCAACAGTAGGAAAGCACAGGTTACGGACTACCTTCATGATTATGTTTTACTTCAAGATGGAGACAAAGTAACTGCTGAATGCTGGAAATCAAAGGTTCTATGGCAAAATGAGGTTCTGCAAGTTGTCCTATATTTTAGTCACATGAAAGACATGATTTTTTAACTAATCATTGGAGCAATCTGGATATTTAAGGCAATAATCTCATTATTCCACATATATGTTCAATGTCTGACCACAAAAATGTAGGTATTAATTTATCATAAATGTATATACATATGGATATGATTCAACTTACCGGAGGCAACTTTCAGCCTTCATAAATCTGATTTATTACCAGATACTTTTAGACACACTTTTAGACCTCTTTACATAGCATAATGGAATTTGTTCATCTGATCTGATTACAAAGCTGCACACTGCAGAGCTGAAGATGAAATAGTTTCTTTTTTAGATAGTATTAATCACACTTATTATAAGTATCATTGTCATAAAGCCATAGCCAGAAAGAAACCTAGGGACAGCATTCATACCAGTGGTGTAGGAGACTTAAATCACAGCTTAATTTAAGGGGTAAATTTTTACCCATATTCAAGTCAAAAACAAAGTACTCACTGACTTTGCACCAGAATTTCATGAGGGAGACTGGGCTGAAGTTAGCCCAGGAATATTAATTACATCATATTACAGTAGAATATGGGAAGGAAAAAATCTTCACATTAATGTCTTTAAGGGGGTGTATTAATCTTTTTATTCTATTTCAATGTCACCCAAAAGAATTCTGCAGCTATATCACCATTACTGTACCTGGAACATTACAAAGAAAGGGATTTTCTAGTGAATTCTGCAATTTACATTATGTCCTTTAGACCCTGATTACTTTCTGTAAAACCTGACTGATATCCTTCCAAGGGTATTTTGTAGGATTTTCCAAAAGAATTGGGGTGAACCTGTTCCAAAGTCTTGTGCTAATAAGTACAAGGGAAGAGGAGGTGGGTCCCAGGCACACATTACAGCTTATCAGTAGCCACATACTCATTTTGCAAGACCCCGGATGACCACAGTAATGGCCAGCACCATCAGCCGGGGGACAAGACTTGCACGGGACAAAGACAAAGATGGGAGCAGAAGAACCTCTGGGCCCCAACTGCTCTCTCCACGGACGGGCAGCACCTCACAGCCAGACAGGTACGGGCAGCGGCACAGCAGCCAAGGGACACAGTTGGTGTCATGTGGCCTGATACACACCACACTTCACCTGCCTCCTGCCCTCTACATCCACACCCGTTTTTCACACTGGCTTGGTTTTGCTGCGTTAATACAGAACTTGGTGCTGACGTGGTCATCTGAGCATGAAGAGCTAGAAACGAGAAGAATGAAACAACCGAGCAAACCTAACGGGAATACAGACTTAGTGCTTGCTAGGCTTATGCCCAGTAGCAAATTAATTCATAAAAAATACAATCTGTGGGTGGCAATCCATAATCAAGAGTCTTACTTTACTGAATGACCAGTGCACAAGATGCATTTCTGCTACTTTTCTGGACAATCCACAAGCTAGAGGAAGCTGTAAAACGCAATTTGAACATACGGAGTGCTTTTACAGGTTTTATCTTACTTACATCTTTCCAACTGCTATTGTCATCTGTCTCCCAGGTGTTCCTGGTGTACCAGGGAAGCCCGCCTTTTAAAAAGTGAGCACTTTTATTTTCATTCCCTTCCAGCAGCCGTAGCAAATATTTTGAGATTTCTTCCCACTGCAGATAGTCTTCCAGCTGCTTGATATTTTCAGGTAATGCCGAAAATGGTGTCTTGTTTTCTTCTTCATAAACATAGGGAAAATCTCCAGTGCTCTTTTTCCCCATTAAATGTCCTGTAACAACAATGACAGTAGCATGAACTTAACCAAAACAGGTATAGGTTTGATTGTTCAAACATCAGCTGAAGTTGTTACTGACTGTGTGGAGGGAAGGGAAGGGGTCAGATGATGTCAAAGTTGAAACACAACTGGGACTGGAGATTTTGTCACAGTGTCCCACACAATTACTGCCTCTGTCTCTCATGCTACGTTGTCAGAGAAAACGTTGCTGAGAGGGGGGCAGAGATGACCAAGCATTTTGCCTGGAGCTTGGGCGAGGGACCTGGTCAGATTTGCTGGAATAAGAAGCAGGTGGAGAAGCTGCAGGTTTTAGACTTCCCCTGCCTTGACACGGGATGTGGGAACCCGAGTTCCAGTGCCCTTCTGGGAGCTAAACTGGACGCACTTTTGACACTTCACTGTCACCGAAATGAAATCACAGTCGGCTTTTGGCTGCAAAGGAGGGAAGGGGAGAAGCCTCCTGCGGGCTGAGTGCCCCGGGCCCGGCGGGGGCCAGGGCTCCCCGAGGTGCGGCTGTGCCCTGGGGTGCCGGGGGCTGCTGGGTTCCCGCACCCCCGAGGGAAGGCAGGAGCACCATCAGCGAACAAACACGTCCAAGGTGGCGGAGAAAGCGGGGTTACCCCGCGCCCTCTGCCCCGCACAACCGCGGGGCGCAGCGGCGGAGGCCGGGGCTGGCCGGGACGCCGATGGCCTCCGCGGCAGCGCTGCTCCGCGCCCGCGGCTCCTCGGGGCAGCGCCGCCCGGTACCGGCGAGCGCCCGTCGGGGCGGGGGCGACGTTGCGGACAGCGCAGGCGGCCCGGGAAGCCCTCCCGGACGCCGGACTGTCGTGTGTGTCTCCCCCGCTCCCGGCCGCGGCAGCCGAGCCGCTGTCCCCGGGGGCACGGGGAGCCGTCGGGGCGGCGCGGCGCCGGGCGGGGCGAGGCGCGGGCGGAGGGAGGGAGGGAGGGTCGGTCCGGGCGGGCTGCCGGGCGGAACGGAGACTTACCCACAGCCCAGTGGCTGCCGCGGGGGTAGATCTTGGTGAGCGCGGGGGAGCCGCCGGGCTGCAGCGGGGCCGCGCCGCCCTGAGCCGCCAGCAGCGCCAGCGCCAGCAGCGGCAGAGCGCCGGGCCGCCGCGGGCCGCCGCCGCCCATCGTGCCGGGGCCGGTGCCGCCGCCGCTGCCGGTGCCGGTGCCACCGACGGTGCCGCCGCCGCCGGTGTCGCCGAGCCGCCCTCCGCTGCGGGCCGGCTCCGGCTCCGTCTGGGCGAAGCGCTGCCGCCGCCGCCGCCGCCGCCCCCCATTTATACGACGCCGGGTCCGGGCGCGAGTGGAGCTCCCGCGCCTGACGCCTCCTCACGGGGCCGGGGCTGCGGCCGCCCCCGGCCCCCCGTGCCTCCGGCCTGCCTCCGGCGGGGGCGGGGGCCGCTGCCGGCAGCCCTGGCCCCCTCCCCCGCCCCCCCCCCCCCCCCCCGCCCGCCTCCGTGCCCCGGCAAGGCTCCCGGCGGGGGGAGGCGAGCGGGTGCCGGCCGTGGGGCTCAGCCCCCGCCCCAGCCGCCGCCGCGGGAGCCCCGGGGCCGGCACCCCCTCGACGGGCTTCCCCGGGGGCCGCTGCCCCGCCGCTGCCCGCCCCGCTCGTCCCGTCCTGGCCCCCCGCGCGGAGCCTGCGCGGGCCGATCCCGCCTTCACCCGTTTCTGTGCTGCCGCAGCCGGTCGGTCCCTGGGCGCTCCCTTTCGGCGAGGCCGGCCGGCGCTCCCTTGGGGTTATTTTCTCGGTTACATCCGAAAAACAGAAACTTCTGAGAAGTTTGTTTTCCCCTCCCTTCGATGGGGCGGCCCGCGCGGCTGTGAGGGACCTCGGGACGGGGGGGTGGGATGCTGCTGGGGGTACCCGGCGTGACCCGCCAGCCCCGGGCAGGCACCGCCCGGGGGGTGATGGAACGGGACGGCCCCATGCGGGAGCGGGGGGACACGGGGGGACACGGGGGGCTCCGGCAGAGGCAGAGGAGAGGCCGTGCGGGACGGTGTGTCCCTGGGTTCAGCTCCTCTGGGGGAGCGGGTTTCAGGCGGCCGTCACAGCCCACCCCAGCTGCATCTCTGCTACAGGAACTATTCTTCTGAAGAACTTTCTGTGAAAAAGAATCTATCTTCTTTACCTGAAATTTTTCACGGAAGTGGTTTGCTGCTCTAGACTAAAATGATGAAACAGGTTAAAAATTTTTACAAGAGCTTATGGGGGGGGGGGGGAAAGAAGCTCCAGCAGTTTTTAAGCAGGAGGAATGGCTGTAAAACGACCGAACTCAAAGGACCACATCACGTGAAGCTCATTGAAATAGAAGATCTTGTGCAAAGAGTTTCTTTTAATTCCCAGTATCACATACATTTACTGTCACAGGTGACAGCAGTGTGACTCACAGATTTACAGGACTTTCTCCTTTGCTTGCACAGAGACCCTGTGAACTTTCCAGCACCTGGAACTGACCAACTCTCTGATAGTAGTTAATGGATGAAAAGATTTCCATCCTGAAGAGGCAGTGCAGAGGAAAGGATGGATGAATCACTGAAGGAGACAACAGACGACGGTAAAGGCCATGAAGAAGTGAAAGGCTTAAATTCATGCTCAACCTCAGGCATGTAAGTAGTTTCACTGAAGTGAAGGTGGATGAGTAGCAGGGGGATATCGAGTCCTGACGTGCTGTTTGTCCCAGAGGAGAACAACAGAGACAGGGATGAAGTCATGTGGAACTGGCACAGTTTATGTGATGATTTTGCTGTCTAGAGGACTATGTCAGGAAGTGGGATATGCACTTAACAAAGCTGACTGTAAGGAACTTGCCAGATCCTTCAGCAAACCCTGCATGACTGGAACTGAACTATACTCCCTGGAAACTACCGTGGATGTGAATTAACATAATTACTGGGCAAACGATCGAGTAGAATCACTTTTGAAGTCAATTGTGTATCCTACTGTATGAGCTAAATTGTTCCCTTGTTTAGTCTTGGTTTAGTGCATCCTCTTTTACTGGTTAATGTGATTCATTCTTTTATTTTGGTTATTAATTATGCATTCTTGTTTAATTTACAATAGTATTCTCATGCCTCAATCATGGGTTTCACTGTGCCGCCTGCAGTACAGCTACAGACCACATGTGCTCTGTGCTGACTGACAGCAGATCACATACAATATTGCCATCCGTGGGAAATTCTAACTGTTCATCACAATTCAGGACAGGAAATTGAAAATTCAGGAAACTCTCCATTTTCAGAGAAAAAAAACCCAACAAAGCAAAATCTTTGGCTTTCCGAAGCCGCAGCAGCTGTACTGAGAGGCCCCTGGCTGCCCTCGCCTCCCCAGGCTGGACCTACCCTTGTGCTGGGCCTCAGGCCTGGGCTGCGGCCACCTGCCCTCCCGGTGGCCTCCGGGACGGTGGTGCCCGAGCTCCGCACAGCGCCGCTCCCCGGCCCCTTGTTTCAGTCCCGGTAGCTCCAGAAGCCGCCGACATGGGTTCTGTCAGACCCGGCTCCACGGCGGCTGAGCGGGGGAAGCCGTCAGCAGGTCCCTGGCATCGCCGCGCTCGTCGGACTAACTCAGGATGCAGCTGTTCCCCAGTGCGACGTTCCACACAGTGCTTTTGTTACTTTCAGCTGTTTCTGTTGGGTTTGCTCCTGCTGCTTTATGTGGGGCTTGTTGGGGGTTGACAACAAGGCAGTGCTGGAACCTTCTGGTCAGTAAGTTGTATACAGCTGCACCTAACACCTGTGCTGTTCGCAAGCTTCCCCTGGCAATGCCAAACATGAATTCTTACTCAGTTCCTTGTTGCCCAAGTCGTCCTCAGTCTCTTTCATCACAAACACTATGCAAACAAATAAACCTTTCTCATATTTTGTATATATACTCCATCCTCATGCATTTCGTGTGCTAAAGGCTGTGCCTTCACGTTAAATCTCATTTTGCACCGTCACGAGCTACATTAAGATCGTTCCTTACACACTCCCACTTTCATACCTTGTGTTAGGGACTTAGTGAAAGTTTGAATTAGTTTGCCCTTTAGGGGATTAAAGTTACAGTGGAAAGTACTGATTTAGAGAGTTGATCAAATCTGGGTTTGAATTTTTTTTTTATTTAGGATTAACTTTTTGAGTGGAGGGATATTTTTGCCAAGAAAAACACATTTTCAGGGTTTTGTCATAAAACACATACAAAGATCCATTTAACTCCTCCAAACAATCAAACTGGGTTATTTGAAGCGAACTGCCAACAAAAACTCAGTTTGAGGATTTTCCATTATTCTGGAAAAGAAAACCAATAATTTTCCCAAACTAAAGCAACACCACAGGCCTATTTATCTCTTTTAGCTTTACCTTTGCTTTTATATTGACAGCCTTTATGACAGCCCTCTTCTCTCTTCATTGAGTATGTTCAGTGGGAGTTTATTCTGTTTTCAAAAGAAACAGACCCTAGTAAGATCTTTAATCCCGTAATTTGCACATGTGCCTTGATTCATGCATATACAGAACTGACATCCACGGTAATGGATCTGAAATACTGAGCCCTCAGTGGGCTCCCAAACGTGTCTGGAGGAAGCGTTAGAGGCAGGCTTTATTTTTTCAAAGCAGCCTAGGCTGCACGACTTACGCTTTCCCCAAAATATATTGCATTATTTGTAATACGTGCTGGACACATCACAAGCTCTGCTTCACTTATTTGTAAGATACAGCTGGGGCTTTCTTCTGCCTGGTGAAATGCTTGCGTGGCTTTTGGGAACACAATGCCTATCAGCACATTCTTAGGACCTTCCTCACCCTCAGTTAATATGACTGGCAATCAGTTTTGCAACCAAAATTCATCACTGGGGTGAACTGACCCGCTCTTCCCCATCCTGCAGTGACAGAGCACGTGTGCAGTGGCCTGAAGAGAAGAATGTGATGCTGGACCGGTTGTACCCAAACTGCAGTGGAGACCCTGAGGGTTGGCAGGCAGCAAAGAAATCAGCATTTCTTATTCACTTGTTCATAAGGATAAAAAAGGTGATATGGATTGATTCTAATTCTTATTTTTATTAACTTTCTCAGAAAAATGATAATTTGATATTATACAGAAATAATATACTGGACCCCCCACAACAGAAAAGGATCCAGGTACAATAAACACGTTATCAACTGTGAGTGACCGTGGAGACCTTTTTTTCTTAAAGAAGAAACCTGATAATGTAAATTTGTGTTTGAACATCAAGAAACAGCTCTCTTCATTTTAAAATACCTATTTTTCATATATCCCATGGCAAAGTGAACTATTGTTGTGCTCCATGGCAGGAAAACATTAAGGGGTTTTAAATGCTATTACCACAATAACACTCCTTAATTTGCTTTCTTTACATTTTAGACAACTATGATTGTTCTATCAGCAAGGCAGATTTTATGGACATAAAAAGGGATAAAAGAAAAATGGTGTGCCTTTCATCATTTTCTTTGTACTGATCCTGACGTTAGAGACAGCTATAATGTATGTACAGAGCAAACAGTGGTTTAAGCATATCACCAATGTAATAACAGGGCACGGTCACTGAGGAATACTTTGTAAATGTTGAAGATGCTGAACAGACTAATCTCCAGCACTTCAAACCTGTAGTCAGGGCAGGCATTCTGCAAATAGCCTGAAAATTGACTCTCTGCAGTAACAGTTCCCCGAAGAACTGAAGACATTTTTCAGGAAAGAGCTCCGTAACTTTATTTCATATTGTTCAGCCTCTGTAATGTAAATTTATTTAATAAGGCACAGTTTAAGGTATCTGATACTGTTTGTGCTGCATTTTAGGAAGTCCTAGACCTAGCCCATTGAAGGAATTGCTTATTGCACATTTAGTGTATGTCAGTGTGCTGCATTAGCCATCACAATTTTTTTGTGATTTTTGTAGTGGAGGCGTTCAATATTTTGAGAATTCAAGTGGGAAGCGTTTATGTTTCTGAATTCTCAGGAACTATTGCTGGCCAGACAGACAGTCCCAGCTGAGCCTTCCCAGAGAAGACAAAAGGATTCAAGCAACACTGCTGCGCTTGTGGTCCCGGGGAGCACGGAGCGACGGGGATGCGAAGTGCAGGCACCGAGCCTGTGCCCTGCTGCCGGCACTGCAGGGCGGGGAGAGGTCACCTCAGAGAGCCATGGACTCACGGAAAGGTTTGGGTGGGAAGGGACCTTCAAAGGTCCAGCCCCCCTGCAATGAGCAGGGACATCTCCAGCTAGATCTGGTTGCTCAAAGCCCCATCCAACCTGACCTTGAACCTTTACAGGAGTGGAGCATCTATGACTTCTCCAGGCAACCTGTTCCAGTGTCTCGCCACCTTCTTCGTAAAATATTTCTTCCTCTAAACCTGCTCTCCTTCAGTTTAAAACCATTGACCCTTGTCCTGTCTCCACAGACCCTGGTAAAAAAAATATCTCTAAATCTTTCTTATAAGCCCCCTTGAAATACTGAAAGGCCACAAGAAGTTCCCCCCAGAGCCTTCTCTTCTCCATCTGAACACCCCCATCTCCCTCACCCTTTCTCCACAGCAGAGCTGTTCCACCTCTCAGATCATTTTTGTGACTCTCCTCTGGACCCGCTCCAACAGGTCCACGTCTGCTTGCACTGGGGACCCCAGAGCCGGACACACGAGAGTGGAGCAGAGGGGGAGAATCCCCTCCCTGGAGCTGCTGGCCCCGCTGCTGCTGATGCAGCCCAGCCCACGCTGCAGACCGCTGGCCCACAGCGTATCTCCAGCGCCCCGGTGCAGAACGTGCCTTGGGCTCGCTCAACCCATCAGACAACGTGCCCCAGGCTTGGGCCAGGGGTGTGAGCTCTTGAGGCTGCCAGGAGGGTTGGCACAGCTATGTGTGATACTTACACCTTCTCCCTTTCTTCTTCTCCAATTCTGAGCACTCACTGGAGGTGAGCTCTGTCCGGCTTTTGTGGGAGTGCAGCATGGCAGGGGCTGCTCCTCACCTGGGGTGAGAAGATCTGCCAATGTGTTAGTTTGCAACTAAATCTACAGAAAATAATCACCAAGGAAATTTGAAACTACAAGTTTTGTTTCCCAAATGTCAACTTTGCTGCTGATGCTGGATTTATAAACACCATGTGTTGGAGAAAAGAGAGCTGAGGAACTTGCATGACACAAGTCCAGAGAGCAAACAAACAGCAGGACAAGCGCAGGTGACAGAAAGGACAGGCATTAGCAAACCACAAAGCCCCAGACTCCCCCCACAAGAAGTGAAGCAGGAAAACAGGCCTGCACACGGCAGTGGGCAGAGAGGTCACTGTCCTTGAGGCAGGGAGGCACCGGGGCCAGCCCCGAGCCCCTGGGCCACCGTCAGTGCCCAGCACAGCCCCAGCCGAGCCGCAACCACAGGAAGGCAAGCCAAGGCTTCAGGCACCCCTGGGGCAGGGCCACACCGTGCCTCATTCCCAGAGAACAACAAAAACCACCTCCTCCTCCTCGTTAGCACCCCTGGACACAGGGGAAATGCAGCCCCCCTGCCCCCGGGGCTGGCACACCAGCATCCCAGTGCCCAGGCCCTCTGCAGTCGGGTTTTTCACACACACCTCCGATTCCAGTTCTAGCAAAGGTGGGCATCAGCACTAGAAACCAATGTCCTCATGTGATCACCAAAGAAACAAAGCTTTGTCCACAGCTGCTTTATTTGTAAAGCTCAAATCCAGAGATTCATATTTCAATCAGCTTCAACATTCAGGTGGTGATCATGCCCACGTCAGATTTCCATACACCTACATACACATACAGACTATATATAGCACATGTATATATAGTTTCTGCTGATAACATATTTACACACAAATGATAGAGAAGCAGAGTTGGTTCTCTATACAAAAGCAGCGTACTGGAGCATAAATGATGACAGAAGAGAGAGAATATACTTATTTAAGCCAAACTGTGTAGCAAAGAAACATACTAAATTTTTGCCATGTGGGTGGCTTACGTTTTGTTTCCCTTTGGCCCCCAAGATGTTCAAAGAAACACTGATAAAATCCAGGCACGCAGAGCAAAATGTCCTTTTCATCACTGTTGCCTGCTATCTTGATTAAATAGAGAGAGAAATTACTTGCCAAACAAGGCTTAATTGGAGTTACCTCTCCAGTTACTGCATGTACTCATCTTATCTCTACCAGCGCAGGCAGCTCCGCCGAACACCCGGCGGCCAGGGCTGACACCCCCAGCGAGCGGTGCTGGGGCTCCCCGCACCCCCCAGCCCCTGTGACCCCCCCAAACACCAGCGTGCCGAGGAGAGAGCAGTGGAGGAGACTGAACACGGGCAGTCCCCCACTCAGCCCCTTCCTGCGGGCACAAGCGTTGGCGCCGTCACGCCGAGGGTCCGTGCCGGTGGCCAGCCCTCGGTCACGGCTCCTGCACCCCATGACGCCTGCGGCCCCCCCGGCACACGCTGCGGCTTGCACCGCTCCGGGTGCACGGTGTGAAAAGGCAGCTGGCCCCAAGGGAAAAACGGACAGCTTCAACCAGTCTGAGCAGCTCCTACTCCCAACTGCTCAGGTAAAAATGTACTGCTTGTGCCTGATTTTCCTCAAAGAAAAAAAAAAAATAAAAATCACCCAGAGGCCTTGCTAGGATGGAGGCACTTGCTTTAAAATGCTCTTGTTTTTTCCAGTGACACAAGGCACAGTACTGCGCACCCGTAGCCAAGCTAGCTGTCCTTCCCAGGGGTTACCAATGTCTACGCAGCACGTGAGCTGAGGTGAACCAGTTACCACAGCCTCAAGGATCTAGGGAGCACTCTGTCTCCAGTTAATAAGTCAGTAGATGCACCAATTATATCCTTGATCTGTCCTGACTTCAAAGGGAAGCTGCAGCCTAGAAGCAGAGCAGACAATTAAGAAGTTATAGTTGTAGAAAAGGGAAAGCACCTTGATGCATCAAATACGTAGGATCTTAACTCTCTTCTTTTTATTAGTCAGCCCCATCTGTAACCTGCCGAAACACACGCGCAAGCAGTTTGCCCCTTATCTCTGAAGAGTCTGTGTAAAATTCTGCTTGAAGCACAAAGAGCAGCAATAGACATAAATTTAATTTGGGACTGGCTTGTGCCCTTGCTGCAAATTATTTGAGAGGTGATAAACAGATGAATGGACTAGAACAGCGTAGTTCAGCTGGAAGGGACCTACAACAACCATCTGGTCCAACTCCTGAGCCCTCCGGGGCTGACCTAAAGTTAAAGCCTGTTGTTAAGGGCATTGTCCAATTGCCTCCTAAACACCGACAGGCCTGGGGCAGCGACCCCCTCTCCAGGAAGCCTGTTCCAGGGTTTGACCACCTCTGGGTGAAGAAATGCTTCCTCTCGTCCAGTCTGAACCTCCCCAGCGCAGCTCTGAGCCCTTCCCAGGCGTCCTGTCCCTGGATCCCGGGGAGCAGAGCTCAGCACCCCCCTCTCCCCATCCCCTCCCCAGGGAGCTGCAGAGAGCCCTGAGCTCAGCCTCAGCCCCTTCTCTCAGGCGAGACAAGCCCGGAGCCCTCAGCTGCTCCCCACACCAGATTTGTTCCCTTCACATTTGGACATTCACATCCTTAAATTTGAAACACAAAGGTACATGTTATAGTTGTGACAACCTAAGTCACTGTTCCCAAAGGCTAAACCCGTTCCTCCTCCTTTGCCTCCATAATTTCTGTTTTTTTTTTTTTCCTCACGTGCTTTGCTGAGCCTGCCCAACCCACAAACCCAGCAGAGAACTAACTTCTCCCTGGGTTCACAAGTCACACTGGCTCCACCGAACATGAGAGCTTACACAAAAAGAGATACATGACCACCTTGTCTGCAGCAGGAGGATCATCTGGTCTCAGCAACCCAAGCTGATAGCTAAGCTCAGCCACAACATGTAGGGTCACCACCTTCAAGTTGCTTCAGCAAGACTAGGAGGAAAATCGCGTAACATTCGGTTACAAAATCTATCAGCAAACTGCATTCTCTCCACTGCAAACTCCAGTAATATTTAGCAGACATTAAATCATTCAAGTATTGTACAGTGCAATTTACAGCAGAAAGAAAACATTCTCCAGATACGCATTTCACCACCAAAGGTCATTTATCAGCCTAAGAACTAAAACATTCTGTGCTGTTATCTAGCAGAAGGGTTTATACCAGGTATTTAGATTCTGGGCAAAACTTTTGGCACTCCTTCCCTCCCTGACTTCTACTCTAAGGAAATTAATAAGCAGCACTAACTAGTTCATCAGAAATGGAAATTGTTGGCTTAAATATCTCAGACAATTATGGGAATGAAATTCAAGAACAGAACCAAGAGCAACCCAATCCAGTTGTGGGTGAGTGGTCTCTAAGCATTCACAGGCAGCCGACCAAACCCTGAACAGAGCAGCCACCAGTCAGCAAACTCATGTATTTCTCCACAGAAAAGGTAGGCTTGCCAGTGATCAACAGAAGTACTATGAGACTTCTTTTAGAAATTATTATTAGATTCCTAAATCTGGAAAAAAAAAAAAAGAAGTCTTACCCTACATAAGAATAGCTGTACCATATTTTAGTACCATGTTTTCAGCCCGTTTCTGGTCCTACTAGCTGAAAAAACCCTATTGTCTGTCACAAAGGAGAAGTCAGATTACCGATGTGGCTGGCCAAAGTCGCTCTGGTGGACGCAGTCAGCAGACTTCCACATGTCCAGCTAAAACCAGGAAGATAAACCAGGCCTGCGCTGACATCCCACATTTCACTAAATAGGCAACACTGACAACCGTATGTCGCTCCCCTGCGCGAGTCAATTCTGCAGGTTAAGATTTATCAAGAAGAGTTAGAACAAGACACAGGATATAATACCCAAGAAATACAACCTTTTTTTCTGAGCATGAACCCACATATTTAGATGTTATCCTTGCATCCTTTATTAACACATGTTTCCTCAACATAAGAATAAATTCTAATAATAATGGTCAAACTTGTCTTTTGGGTTATGCCCCAAACCCCCCTCTCAAAGTTAGAGCTGACTGATTGCATTGTGGTAGGTGGGCAGGAATAAATTCTGATTTGAGCAATACTGGAGGGGAAAAAAAAAAATATTAAAAACCAAAATCTTACTACACACACTGTCTCCAAAATTTTATTTTAACTCTGATGGCACACTGACAGGAAGACTGCATTAAGGATACCTAAATTATTCTGACATGCCATTTGTTACACTCAATTTTATTTCTACACAATTTGACACAAAATAAGTCAATTTTATAATTTTATAATCCAGTTTGTCAGGAAAACTGCTTAGTGGGACACAAAAGAAGTAATATGACTTGGAAAAATTCAGCAGTTGTCTGCCTTTCAGCGCTAGCTGTTACAACAGAAGAGGTGCCATTATTGGATAATAGTGTATTTTTGTAGTGGTAAGGGATTACTGAAGAAACAAAACTCCATTGGAAAAAAGCATCATGCTGTTCCTTATCAAAGCTACAAAACCAAAGCAAGCGAGGAAAACAAGTTCTGCTTTGTTGACATTTGAAGCCAAGAAGAGAAAAATCCAGAATTTCATAAAAGACAGTTATCAGGTAAGTTTTAAAATGAAAAATCAATTTTATGTTTCACACTATTCAGGTATCATATGATAGAAGAGAACAACACATTCTCAAAACCAGAATATGAGTTACGTCTTACCCTTCTTTGTAGTATTATTTTTACTACTGTGCTATTCATTCAGTAATTTACAAGTGTAAATAAAGTCCCATAAAATCTTTTTGCTGGGTTTGTTTTATAGCTAGGAACATAAAGGCAGAACGGTTAACAGTCTGAATTCTAGAAACATACACAGTCCCTAAAAATCAGGCCTTCAGGTTTTTTGTCCCTACACCACAAAGGAGCAAGTTTCAAATTCAGGGAAAAAGCTCCAAGTTTCCATTTCTCTGTTCTTAATCAGAATGAAAGACCATTTCTTGTCTATTTTTGTCAGCCATATCTAGACAACTTTCTTTAGGTCTAAGTCTGACTAAAATCCTACAACTAACTACCTGTTCCAACTCATGTGTTGCATTCTTACAAATATGGATAAAACCAGTTTGTATGGTCATGAGAGGGCACTGGCAGACATCAGAAATAATCAAGCAAAAAACAAAGTAACAACACACAGGAAGAAGTGGGCTCAGATGCAGTATCAGTGAAGAAAAAACAACGCAGCATCTCAAGGAGTGCCGTAAGCTGCTTTAGCACATGACAGTCAGTGTCTTCCAAACAGGCAAAAGGCTAACTGAAAGCAGCATCCATTTGAGACAGTGAATACGCCATTACGTAATTAACCAACAGCCAAAAGCTTTACTCATTAATTGTACAGTTTATTTAGACGAGACAAAAGCTTACAGTTTTGTAACTGTACCCAGAAATGAAAACATCTGAAATATATTAGTTTTTTTCCCCCTGTATATTTAACTTTGCTCTTGGAAAAGTGACTTTTTTTTTTTAGGATTCACGTTTCAGCAGTACATATGCCCCCATTACTGCCAGAAGAGCATACTGCAAAAGAAAATAGAGAATAAAGACTGATTACAATTTCTCTTCACAGAAGCTCTGAAATTACAAATTGTTCAAAGTGTGCCCTCTCCAACATTACATCTTCTAGAGGAGTACACAATTACAGAGTTGCGTTCCTACAAAATTACAGGAATATTTTAATGTGATCATATTCATCATAAACAGGCATCACAACTGTATACACTTAACTTACAAAATTCCTATAAATTAAATGTTTCAAATTATTACAAATACTAAGTTCTACCGGAGAACAGACAAGCTAAAATAAACACGAAAGCAGCTCTTCTTACGTTAGGAACCAAACCACAGAAACAAAATTAACATGTATTCTTATATACAACATTCTTACTATCTTTACTTGCTATTTTACAGTTTTAAATTCAAGTATTCAAAATGTCTGTATACGTACCTTAAATTTTGGATAGTCATTCATTATTATCGTTACCATACCAACGTAAGGCAAAAATCTGGAATTGACAAAACAGATGAACGTAAAATTAACCCTCAAATATTACATGGAAATGTTTCAGTGTTACTCAGTCTTGAATATTTTCGTGTAAAACAATAATTTATGCCTGTCACTAACGCATATCTGAATGGGAAATATTTTTTTTTTCCTTAGATAAAAATTTAATCAAGTTATTTGAGAAAAATCTTATGAGATTTCATCTCAGCTGGGGAAGGGGACAAAGTCAAAAGCTCAAACCTTGCATAAAATTCCTGGGGAATGTGGAAATAATTTCCTAGTAATTTCTAGCAATTCAAAGGTTAAGTTGGTTATTTTTGTATTTACTGGTGTATTATTTATTAAATATGCCATTTAAAAAAAAAAAAAAAAAATTCTACTCTCCACATCTGTGAGAGGACTACGAAAGCAACTTTTTCAGGTAAAGCAGGTTTTTTATTTACTATTTAAGAAATTTTAAAAATACCATACCAGATCTAGTTCATACCAACAAACTACAGTTCTGGTATTAAGTTCTGAACTGATTTAAGTTCTAAATTTTCTTTATTTAATTACAAAGAACATGGAAATGCTGCATTACTTACCCTCTTGCTCTTCCAACAACATCTTTCTTCTCTAACCAGTTCTGACCTTCTTTGTACAAGCCTCTGTCATCAACTTCATTATTATCACCTTTCGTCAGAAATTTAATGTTCCCATTTTCTCTAGAAGGCAACAAGGTGATAAACTAAACACCACTTAATTTAAAAACCTCAATTAACATCTACGAAGCACAATGAAGATGAAAAGTGCTACAAGATTAGATAACAATGTTTACTTCCAGTCCTGCTTATCTAACAAGCACCATTAAATCATTAACATTACAGACTTTACTGACAGAGTCAATAGATTTTAACAAAAAATGTTTTTTAAAACACTCCTAGATTGTCATTTGATGTAAGCAATTACACAGTGGGCATGAAAGGGATATCGTCCACCCAGAACAGGCACTAAACTTCCTCAACAAAAGCAGTATGTGCCTATCTGGGAAAAAACCATCCCAACCCTCTGCATTTTCAACAGAACAGAAATTTAACTCTGAAATACTGTATAATACTCCACTAAGAGGTCTTTTTTTCTTGTTTTTCCCCTTTTTTTACAACTTGTGAAATAAGATCCTGTGAAGTCATCACACAATTAGAGAATGAATTTAAATCACAAATTTCAGATGAGGTAGACCCTAAAAACCTTCCCTTAGGAAAGAAATTGGTATAATAATACAATGCTTCAGGCAATTTTCTTCTAAGTTCTATACACTTGCTTAACCCTTAGCAATCACATTTATGTCAAAACAAAGCTTTGTCCTTCTTTTGATGGAAATAAATAAAAACCCTCTAAAGTAGCTGCAAATCTGCATCAAACTCAGTATTTTGTCACTAACACTGCAAAACAGTTTGAGGTCACTCATTAGTTGTTAAATATAGGGAGTTCCAGGCAAAACCTTACTTATGTTTGGTATTTATTAATGTGGCAAATAAAAAACCAAACACATGTAACCAGTCTTGAAATAACATAATGCAGACAAAACATTATGTGGAGTTTTTAGGGGACTGTATGGAGAAATCCAGGCAGCAGCAGCACTTTGGCAGGCAGCACTGCCCGGCAGCCCGGCTGCTCCCCGGCGCCGGCGCCCAGGTCCTCACCTCGCCCGGCCACTGAGCAGGCTCAGTCCTTTTTGGAGGGACAGAGGTTTAAAACCCTGAACACACCCAAATCATAACCTTTCCCTGCTGTTTCCAATGAACAAAGTATCTCACTCTACCTTGTGAACATGGTATAATTTAGCCACTGCTGTTAGAAAACCTGCCACGTTTTGCTCCCTTTCCAGCGTTAGGCGTATGTGCAGGTGATACATGCAAGACTTCGGTTCAACACTACCATTTAAATAAAGTTATTAAATTTACAGTCTCCGAAATTATTTTTCTCAAGAAGCTGCTAATTACAAAGAATGATATCAAGAAAAGTTTTTATAAAGACAAATTAGGTGGTTTTTTTTTAAAAAAAGAGGTAATTCTTGGATATACATATTCGTTTCAAAAAAGCACTGCAAACCAGATATTACTCAGAAGATGCACACATAACATTCATGGCCAGGACTTCCTGAGGTGCAAATATGTCAGTGCTTGCCACCTTCAGGTTAGCTTTTCATTGCACAGAATTAGAAACAGAATTGCCTCTCTTTTGTTTGAGAAGGAACTGTTTATCATACCAGGCATACGCAATAAAGGTAAGAACAAGTAATCTACCTGTCGCTTTTCAGCATGAATTGTTGTTGGCATTGTGACTAATAGACACAGAAAGATTAAGAATCTCTTCTTTCATTCTGAGTCAAATCTCTTTTCTGGAAAACTTCAGTTAGCAAAGATCACATACTTGTCAGACTTCGTCTATAGTTCTGATTCTGAATCTTCACCTTCCTTCAGAGATTTGCTTTTAGAAGTAGCTATTTCTCATAACCAAAATCCCAATCTACAACAGTCAGTACAGGAGTGGACTCTGCTCCCATAACATATTGCTACTGCTGGCAAAAATAACGTGTGTAGCCTGTGTTACGGGACTCCTCTTTGGCACAGGTTTACCTACTTCAAACCCGAGCAACTCTGCTGAGGGATGGGAGTCAGGGTCTCAAGAAGTGTGCCACAGAACTGGGGACAAAAGCGGGGTCACATCCTAGAGATGAGTTTTATCTTACAGCATATCCTCACTTGCCTTTTTCATAGAATACTAGCAAATTAAAATGTAATCGAAAGTCATGGTGAAGGAAACTATATTTAGAAACAAGGAAAATGCCAAGCTGCATTACTTTTCATGTATTTTGATTACTCTGTGAACTATTGGAATGTCTCTGCCTTCAACTTTAAAAACAACTATTTCACCAGCTCTGATTGGGTCATCGTGGAAATTTGTTAAGAACAACAGGTCTCCCCTGTGAAAAGCTGGTTCCATGCTGCCACTAGAAACAAAAAGAAAGAGAGAGTTTATTAGCATTATGGTAAATGAAAGAAAACCATGACAACAACATTTAATTCTTACCGATAAACTCACAATTTTAACCGAAATAAGTATCTTTGCCCATTCAGTTACACTACACAGACATTTAACACAACCCAAACCTCCCAAGTCCCGAGCTGAGCCAGCCTGTAGAACATTCCCTTACTGCCCCAGTGAAAGAAAAAAGGAAGCTGTATAGAAAAGGAACAGTATTGTAGCTATGATAGAACAAAACGACCCATTCTGGTTAAGCAAACCAATCCATTAGTGACAAGCCAAAAAACGCTTCCCAGCACAACAGGAAATACTCATCTGCATAAAAAGACTTTAATTAACATGAGCAAGAGTTATGTTTACATCAGCAATTACTACTAGTGATCAGAAAATCCATGCCTTTTTTCAAAGCCCACCATAGTATCTTTTGGTAACAACCTTTAAGGTAGGATTCCAGACCCCATAACTAGTAACACAAACAGAGAATTCCCATTAAAATACTGTTATTTACTGCATACATTCCTTGCAGACCCACATTCAATTTCTGTAAGGCTGAATGTTCCATGAACTTCATGTATTTGGTCAGCACTCAGGGGCCTGCAGGACTGGCTCTTTATATACCAGAAGTAAGATACCACTGAGAGAAGCGACACACGTGTTTAATTCACTCACAAAAGGAGCTCTGCTATAATACAAATTTAAAATAAACATAGATATGGTAAAAAAAAGAAATTAACAAACTTTAACACTGACTTACCTGAGCACCACAACAATTGGGCTTTCACTTCCAGTAATGACGATCAGCCCTTTCCATATCATAAGGGCAGAAGACACTATCATCGCAAAATTTAAGACTTGGTAATACAGCTATACGAAACAAGAAAATTGTTTTTAAAAGTTACTGTGTTGTATTTAGAAGCACAACATAGAATTTCAACCCCTACACACCACTGAATCCTGATCCGGGCATGTGGACTTCCATGCTAAAATCATATTCCAACAGAAGCCTCATGGAGCAGATTGCTGTCTCACAAACCCTAAAGCAGCCTCAAGTTTTAACGCATCGTGTGCCTCAATCTTGGCTTATTACGCCTGGGCAATACTCCTACTTGTTGGTGCTAGAAGCTAGTGAACTCGCTAGCAAAGGCTTCTCAGGTATAGGAAGCTATATGGCAAATGATCAAGCCTATCTTGATCAGACGTCCCTGACACCTGCCTGAGCGCCTGAGTATTTAAAACACACGTAAGAAACACTGTAAGATCAGTAACACCACACTTCAAACAGTTATTTTTGTTTAAAAAGAGGAGCTGTGCAAGTAGAAGAGAGACGACATTTCCTGCTATTGTCAGACAGAAACTTATGTAGAAAACCTTCTATTGATTTAACTAACTTTCTGCCCCAAATTCTACTGCTCTGCCAGCCCTTACAGCAGTACATATGCTTTCTTCACACTACTTCCTTTTTTTTTTTTTTCTTGAAAACATACGGACATACTCTGGTGGAAAACGACCCTGCCCATCTCTATTTATCATGGGACTCACTGACGTAAAATATGGAACCAGAAATTCCCAGACCATCATTCTAGTTTGAAAACACATATGCCAGGATTTTCACGTATATGGCCCACTTAACTGAGCACTGGTCAAGCTCCAAAGTGTGCCCTGCAGTCTTTTTTTTAAAAGTGATTGATAGATACTAAACCCCCCCCCCCCCAACTAAGGAATTTCACAGTCTGGAAATCGTAAGGTTTGTCACCAGCCTTACATTCTCCCAACCAGTTATTGGCATAATCACACAGTGAAGATGCAGACACCGATTTTGAACGACAAGAGTTGAAAAACGCCCACTCGCTCCTCGCGCTGCCCCTCCAGAGGCACCCGGTTACCGACAGCACACGGTTTCTTCGCTTTCAACCCAAAACGTGAGGCCGGCCCAGGCGGCCTCCGCCTCCCGCCCCCCGGCTGCCTCTAGGCCCCGGGCCGCGCGGGGCAGGAGGGGAGCGCGGCGGCACCACCCGCTCCCGACGGGGCAGGGCCCGGCCGCTGGCGGACGCCCGGCTCTCCCCCGGGCGGCCCCCGCACCCCGGCCCCGGCCGCCACCGGGCGGCTCTGGCAACCCCCGGCCACTACCTGCCGCTTGTTCATGCGCCGCAGGTCCCCGAAGAGGTCCATGATGGCGCCGCCGGGAAGGGCCGCCCCAGCCGGCGGCGGGAAGCTACCGGCGCCCTCCCGGGCGGCTCCTGGGAGCGGCGGAAGAGGCTCACGGCCCGAACCTCAGCGCTGGCCGCAACTACCGCCGGCCCGGGGAGCGGGGGCGCGGCAGAGGCTCTCCTCCCCGGGAGTTGTAGTCTCCCGCCTCCCGCCGCGCCGCCCACAGCCGCGCACCTCGGCGGTCACCCGGACTACAACTCCCGGCATGCACCGCGGCAAAGGGCCCTGAGGGCGAGGCCCCTCGCCTCCTGCCCCTGGGGGTGCCTGATCAATTTGCCGCCCGAGGGGGCGCTCGGTGGGCGCTGAGACCCCGCGATACGGCAGAACGAGCCGAACTGGTCCGCGGCGCGGCGGCACCGGCCTCCTGAGCCGCGTCCTTTGGGTCAGGCGGCAGCCGGGCAGCTCTCCCCGCGCGCGCGCTGCGTGTGCGCAGCTCATTGGCTGGTCGAGATCGGGCGGGAAGGGGCCGGGGCGGGGCCGCCGCGCTGAGGGCTGTGGCTGAGGGAGCGGCTTGGCCGCCGCGGCGGGGGTGAGCTCGTGGCTTCCCCGTCAGGGCCGGCTCACGTACCTGGGGTGGGATCTCCCTCAGAAGGCACCCAGAAAGCACCGGGAACGGCCTCCTGCCGCGCTAACGGTGGGAGGCATCAAGATCATCGTAATTGCAGCCCCTAACGTTCACCTCAGGATTTGTTCAGGGGCCGCTACACAGGCCTTGAAAAGAGAAAACCACAAAGTCCTAGAAAAAGTTATACTTTTATGTGACAGCAGCTCAGGCCTCGGTAAGATCCTTCATCTTCTCACCTAGTTATTCTTTCAGTGACACCAGTATTCCTTTACTTACTACACAGGAGTTCCTCTGAGTTTACAGTGTTTCAGGTTAGTTTTCTCCAATACCCTTTAAATACTCAAAAGTCTTATTGAAGTTGATTTTCTGTGTTAACCATACCCCTAAGGGTTGTGTGAGGAATTCTGACATACAAGGAGAGGCTGAGAGAGGTGAGGTTGTTCATCCTGGGGAAGAGAAGGCTCCAGCAGGATCTTACCAATGTATATAAATACCTGGTGGGACAGAGTGAACAAAGACTCATCTTGCTGGTACCCAGTGACAGGATGAGAGGCAATGGGCACAAATTGAAACACGGGAAATTCCATTTAAACATACAAAAAAACCTTATTTACTGTGAGGGTGGTCCAACACTGGAACAGGTTGCTCAGAGAGTTTGTGGCGTCACCCTGGTGAGACTCAAAACGTGCGTGGACAAGGCCCTGGTTGTGGGGTGTGGGGAGAGCCCTCAGCAGCAGCACTGGAAAGGGTGCGTCAGGGCAGCTGTACCCTGCACTCCTGCGTCAGAAGGCCCAGATGGCCTTTGTCTGCCTCAGCTTCGGCAGTATGCTGCAGCCGGAGCATGCTGCTTGGGACGGTTCTGTAGCTGGTTGTACACCTGGCTGCCTTGTGGGCTCAGCCCGAGTCATGCAGCTGTCCCTTCACACTGGAGGCTTCACCCCACAGCGTGGCTGATGTACATCCCTGGAGCCACAACAAAAGACCTTACACAATTTGTCATTATTCCTCCTCGAGCAGGTGTAGTATTCAGAAGTAATTACTAAGACAGACATGGAGAAGGAAAATACACAAGAGCAAACTCAAAGGTGGCTAAAAGATTTCTGAATTTTCTGTGTGTAATTAAGAGTCTAATTAAAAAGATGTGGAACAAAGGTATCTATTCTTTAAGAGTGAGATCTGCCCACTGAAATATTTGATAGATTTTTGCCCAGCAGAAGGTTTTCTGCAATGCCCCTGCAGTAGGTTTTCATACCATGCTACTTCGATTATTTTTTTAAAATAGAGGTTTTTCTCCTTTGTGTACAAATCTGCTTGCCAGGGTGGTTTGTGTTTTTTTTTAAATGACAAAGATTAAAATGGTGATTGGGACAAAATATTCAGGAAGTAGAATCAATGTAAGGGAGACTAACAAATCACAGTCTCTTGTGGGTGACTGTAGTCCACAAAATCTGGAGCCACATCCTGGTTTTCGTGCATCTTCTATGACGTATTGCAGAGTTTACAGAGGTGTCCATAGATGATAGGGAAAAGGAACGATAAAGGTAATAGTTCAGTGAAGCTTTAGGAAAAATCCAAGTACCTGTCGGTTACCCTCTGCCCAGATACAAGTGTAAGCGTTGTAATTACAATAACAAGAGATCTTTGATTCTTCATTTGCTCCTGAGAGTAGCTAATTGCTGATTCTCTTAAAAGAACTGAGTGTCTCACATGTTCTGTTTCAAATGAGTCTCGTCCTGATAAAAAAACTGTCACTTGCTTCTGCATTGTTGTTAGATGCTACTGTGATGATGATGATTTAGAACCGTATCTGCAAACCTTTTCAGTGCTAGCTAAATCCTGCTTTTCGGTGGCTGACTGCTCCCATAAATGCATTTCCCACATGTTTGATATTTATACAACTGGGAAATGATGATCACAAAACTACTGATTAAAATATGTAACACATAAGCTGCCCATTGTCTAATTACATTTCTCTCCCAGAAGATTGTGTCTTTCAAGTAAAAAAAGGCCAAATTCTCATTTACATCAGAAATAATCGTACCTGGAGTAAATCTAAAAACCTCACTTAATATACCACTAACTTACACTAGGGTAGCAGAACCGAGTTTAGACCAGTAACTCATAGACAATTATAAACAATCTGGCAATTAAATCTTTGTTAAATTTACTTTGCCATTGGAATTAAATCTTTATGTTATTTCTTGTGGTTATGGATGCTTTTCACTTTAGCTATTAAAAGATTTCATATTAATGCAGAGTATCATATTTGCCTTACCATAAAAAGAAATCACAACAAACCAGCTTTTGTTCTAAAATACTGTGTACCACACCCAAATTCCTAGTAAAGTAGAACAGATTTACTTTGCATTTATTTTTGTGTTTACATTTAACGGTAAATATTTGACACTTTTCTATATCCAGTTCTTCTAAGCAAGTTTATAACCTTGTGTGCAAAGTTATTTTATGCTGGTTGTGTTGTTTGAAGTAGTTCGGGTTGGTTAGCAGTATCTCCTCCAATAAACTGTTTCAGAATGTTTTTCCTGGTTCAACAACTGAACAGTGCAGTACTGTGATGCGTGATTGTGACCTAGCTCTCCGTAAACGCACTCAGCAATGCTCAGATATTGCTACAACAGTATGAAAAATGTGCTGGACAGGTACAAGGGGGAATGGTGGGTGAGCCCTGGGCTGGCTGAGGGCTTGCTGTGTGCTCTTGTGGCTGCTGCAACCCAGAAGAGCTCACGGGACTTCTGAGGCTGTTGCAGGATTTCACTGATGCAAAGGAAACAGGAAGGCTTAGGATGCTATTGTGCTTCTCCATCTTCCTGCAAACATCCCTGCGTACAGTCTGGCTCTGGTTAAGAAGTCATGAAATGAATGGCTGAAAATAAATGGGTGAGTTTGCATCCTAGACTAGAGTGTCAACGCTGCAACACACAGAATGAAGGCAAGTGGCTGTGATAGGAGAATGATCCCTGAGTATTACTTGTAGGTAGTGCTTTAATTCTCAAAACATGCAGAAAATCATTCTTGCCTATTGTGAAGTAGGAATACATTCGTTCTGGAGCTGGAAGACAAGCCATTTAGCAGGGAAATGGCAGTATCTGAGAGAAAGTAAATGACAAAGACTGGGCAGTGTTAGAACAGGTCCTTGCAGTCATTCCTGATGGAAAGAATTAAAAGTGGAAGTTCAGATGATAAAATCTGATTTTGTAACAAGTAGAGAGAGAAAGCGGAGCTAGTGTATGGAGAATTTAGAAAAGCAAGAAGGCAGCTTTGTGTTGAGACCCAATAGGATTGTAGCTGCTTAGTTTTTTGTTCACAGAGATGCTACATTCTTTTGTCCAGGGCACAGACCCACACTTAATTCTGAGACCGTAGTATCTTTGCCTGTCAGTTTGCTATTGATCAGAGTTCCAAAGCTCAGAAAACACTTTTACTCACCCACTGTTCATGGTGAGTCAAGGGAAACATATTAGGCACATGCTTTCCTTCCTTTTCCACAGATGCTAGGAATTCACAGATGCTAGGTGGCTTTGTTATTTTACCATCTGAATGATTTAGATTATTAAAGGTTACATGTATTTTGAAATCTTCCCGTAGTCTGGATGTTTGACTTAAATATTTGTACAGTAGATCTTTTGGAGCTCTGCAGCTAGAAAAATATGCTAATTTTTTAGTACACAGAAGAATGTAGCTCTTGACATTCTGGCTGATTTGCCAGATCTTTGCAAACATCCAGGCATTAGTGCTACCTGTATATATAATATTTGGATTGCATCTCTTTGTTTTCAAAGAGATTGGTCATGGGCAAATAACTAGCACCTTGCACCTGAGCTGAAAAATGTAGGTTAATAGGGAAAGCCATAGAAGTCCATTTGCAGCCTCTCAGAGTAAAGCACGGCAGAAATGCAGTAACTGACCTCCCCAGTGAGCAGGCTTTTTTTCCAAATACATTTGGAACTATTCTGCTTCCCATTCCTGTTGCTCAACAGGCTGTTAGAGCAGCCAGTAATGCACACTGTGCTGTCCAGAAGCAACAGGATGCCACTTACACCAACACCACACTCTCTTCTGCATTCTCTTGTCCTTGGAGCACTACGCTGCCCATACGAGGAGTTGCACCTGAGTGCAAGCAAGCGGGAAGCAGCCTCCTTTGCTCCAAAAGAAGTTTCTGCTGTATCTGCCAAGCAGTAGTGCTGAAAGGGAAAAGATGTGCCAGAGAAGGGAAGTATTTCAGAGGAAAGGGACTTGGGTGTTATAGATTAAAAGTAATTTAGTGGGAAATAACCACTTCTCAATTTTTAGTGATCAATAATAAATTTATTAGCAAGCGGCGAGTGAGCAAAACAGCGCTGGGTGTGCCGGGAGTCTCTGCTCTACCAGGACACACACCTGACCCGGCAGAACCGAGTCCCTTTATAGTGTCGGCTTCATCCATATTCATGATGGGCGTACCCTGAGGGGTCTGCAAAGTTGTAAACAAGTTTTCCCGGGCTTTTCTCAGGTTTTCGCGGGCTTTTCTCAGGTTTCGGCGGGCTTTTTTCAGGTTTCCTTCACAGAAGGGGGGATGACTCAGCACAAGTGTTTTTGTAGTGGCTTGAAGATGGGGGCCATTTTAGCTCCCTTCTAATAACTGATTTTAACAATAGAAACTATACACATATATCTTATTTCTTATTTACATAAGAGAATTACAAAACTTTTCGGCCACAACATAGTTTAGGTACAACGCAATTTGGTATTAACAGAACGTGGTTACAAGTATGAGCGGGTTAGAAGGGGGGGGGGCTCGGCACAGAGCCCCCTCGAGACAGTTTACTGCCACCTGTCTCTGAGCAGAAACCTAAACGCTAATTTGGGGCCGCTCCGTGCCCCCTGCCCCAGCCCCAACCCCCCTGGGGCAGCTGGGTGCTCGGGACGGGCCCTCATGGCTGGGGAGGGGGCAGCTCTGCCCCCCCCTCCTCATGCTGGGCCAGGCTCCGCGACACTGCTCCAGGGCTCGGCTTGGGCACGCTGCTCAGGTCAGGCTGATGGCGCCCCGGGAACAAGCCCTCTACCAGCTGGAGCCAGCAGCAGGAGTTCAGCTGCCCCCACCCCGAAGGCAACGGTGCTCCAGGGAGTTGGGGGGGTGGAGGTGGATGTCCTGACTACAACTTCTTTTTCCCTTTGAGATTTGAACAACAAATACCATATATGTTTTATTACATTGGGTATTCACTCAACACATCTCTTGGAACCTGTTGCTTTGGAAGCAACACTGGCCCATGCGCACGCAGTAGATGACACTGTTCTTCACCTTCCTGCCACCCCCTGTTTGATTTTCTTTTGCCATGTCCATAAGCAGGATCATGACCCCAGTACTTCCTCCCATTACTTGTCCTTTGTTGCCAGAGGAACTATGCAGGACCAGGCGTCTCTGTCTTCAGATCGCATTACTCCACGTTTTCACCCACCGTTACACACCAGAGCAAAGCTGCAGGGGACTCCACACTAGACCCAGTGACTACTTCTCTTCAGTTTCTCAGAAAAATCAGTCTCTGAACTTTATACCATTCTCTGAGGCGCAGAGCTGAGCTGACAGTATGGGCTGGGATGCCCAGGTTACCCGGAGTGTAACCCTGACTCAGTTGCCTCCTTCTGCATGAAATCGTGTTTCTGACAAGCACAGGAACGCTAACAGCTCTCCCGAGCAGCCGGCAGGGAGTCTTACGTACCTCTTTCCTCCTTGTGTGGTTCACGTGTAGCTTCATTATCTTCAACACGTCAGCCTCATTCATTTTCACATGCATAATATCCACTGACGTGTTCTTCTGTGTGTGAAAAACAGTACAGGGGAATATGGCCCCAGGTACACACCTTTGCTTTTAAAAGTGATTTCTGAAGAAAGTTCAGTTGCTTCGGTTAGACCACACAGTGAGTAGTCTCAGGCAATACTGCACATCTTGCCTTTGAAATCCCATTAAGGTTCCTTAAAATTGGGCCCCCAACAGGCAGGACTCTCAGAATGACCTGTCACCGTGGAAATGCAGGCCTTCATGTTTGGGGTTATTAATGGGCCTTTCTGGCTTAAGTCTCACTCTTCTGAGAGGCTTTTTTTTAAGCCACTGAAAAATTTAAGTGCAGAGTTTCCCTGGAGCTTGGTGAAGGCTCTGATTTATCTATTGTTTTCAGTGCATGCCACCAAGGGGCATTCTTATTTTATCATTGTGTCTTGGTTTTGTATTACGTTCAAGTTTATCTGCCCTTTATCTCAATAAAATTCCTTTCTTTGCTTTAAGGGTGTTAGGTGGACAGCAGGAGTTTTATAATTTAAACCATCTCAGCAAGGATTTCTTTGTTAATAGCCTTTGAGAACTCCTCTCCTCCCTCTTTTGGGGCGGGTTATGGAAAATGGCAACCCTCCCTGCAGAAGTGGCTCAGGAAGGGGCTGCCTACGGCTGCTCTGTCTGCAGCCCAGGAAGGGGTCTCCATGTTCTCGAAGCACCCTCAAAAGTGCTGTTTCCTCACCCAGAATCTGTTGAGAGCAGTGCAAATATCGAACGCCTTCTGGGGGTGATTCCCAGAGGGGTGTCTGGTGCCTGGCCTGGGGCTGAGATGGGTTTTGCCCTCAGCACGGTCGGACAGTGTTCCTGGTGCCCCCCTGACCCGCTGGCAGCAGCCCCTAACCTACAAGTATTTTCTGCAAGAGCAGGCCTGCCATTGTCCACAAGAAAGGGTTTTTTGTTTCATGTGGTCTCCAAACTTTTCTGATCACACACCCCTATCAGTAAAAATCTTTTGATCATGCACCCCCAATATCTGTATATTTATTTATAAATTACATAAATGTACTACCGTACTAATATATTATGTACATTATAAAACATACACAAAAAAAGATGATAAAGGTGAAATAAACATTATTTTTTAAAAAATATTTTATTTCATTTAATTTAATTTCATTTTTTAAATTTAATTTTTTATTTAATTTTATTTTTTAATGGTACAAGACATGTTTTCTTCCTGCATCCCAGTGGGTGCGCACACCCCACTTTGGAGACTGCTGCTTGAGCGCATGCATGGCTTTTGTCTTGTGTGACTTCTCTCATTAATCTTACTGTCTGTCTTGGTAGCTGGCAAGGATCTATTCATAGGCAGTTTTCAGCGAGAATGTCACTTTGCATGGCTGTATTTCTAAATGTATGAGTCCACATTTTTAGTCTGCTCTGTAACCCAAAATCTGGATAGCTAATCAGATTACAGCTGAGTAGATTTGTTTCAGGTAATAGTTTATTTGTGAAAATAATTGCTTTTTCTGGGGGAAAAGGGGAAGGAGAGGGAGGGATCAAACTATCTGAACACTCAATTGAGTTTAGCAAATAATGTTCTCTTTTCCTTCCCCTTCCCCAAGGAACAGGAAAAAAAATCAGAAAAACTTGAAAAGATGTTTAGGCTTTTCCCAGTGAAAAAAAAGGTTAACTTTCAAAATTGCCCAACAATACACAAGGGGAAGGTAAAAACGTTTTTAACAAATTCTAACAAAAGGAAATATTTAATCCTTATCCAAGAACAATCTCTTGGTGAACTAAAAATGTGTGTAATGTGTTAGGTTTGACTTTGTGCTCAGGGAGGGGAGAACACTGAGATGGCTTATGGGACTTTTTGTTTCTTTTTCCTATGAAAACTGCTACAGTTTTTGCATAAAACCAGCTTTGCTTGAATCTGAAATGCTCTCTGCATTTGTGAGTGGGGAGTGTCCATAAAGTTCAGCAGCCTCATCAGGAAGGTTTCACCCAGCCTTCCCTCCCAAAGATCTCAGCTCTAGTGACAGGCTTAATTGTCACTTAGGTGGTTCTCTGGCCTTGTCATGCTCTGTCTCAGCCCACAGGCACGGTCTCATGTGCATAATCAGGTTCTCAAAGCTGCATTACATCAACTGACAGTGCAGAAGCGATGCCCCAGCAGCAATACCGCTGTCTGCACCAGTAGCCGTCCTGCAGAACGCTTCTGCAAAATCTGCCTGTCCCTTCCACTGTCCCCGCGTCCCCAGCCGGACGCCCTCCCCGCCAGCGGCCAGCGGGCAGAGGCACCGCGTGGTGCCGGAGCTGTGGCTGCCAGAGCTCCAGTTCCGCCATCCTGTCCCCTCCCAGCACGGTATTTACAGGGGCCCCGATGCTGAGCCAAGAGGGGGTCTTCCAACAGCTGCAGGGCTCTGCGGTGCTCTCACGCGGTGCTCTTTGGGGCGGGAGGGGTGTTATAGGAGGCTGCTTGCTGATGGCCTTGGGCACTGTGTGCTTTTGCTGTGCGATGCAGTGCTTCTGTGTCGTGGCTGATGGGCTTATGGTCACAGCAAAACCGGATCCTGTTGACAATACCTGACACAGCTCTTCCTAAAGCTGCCTCATTTGTATCATTCAAGTTCATGACTTCTCTTTCTGTGGATCTGCCCTCCTTTGTAAGTGGGGAGCGACCCGTCTCCTCCTCTTAAGCCCTCTGAGCAGCCCCACAGCACCTGGGGTACGTACAGGACAACCCCACCGCTGTGCGGGAGCTGACCAGGAGGCACCGCTGCCGCCTCCTGCCTCTGCACTTCTGCTGCTGGCCTGGTGTTACCCCCGGGCTCTGGTGCTGGCCGTCTTTGGGGTTTACACCCCTTTGCTGCTTCGTCTTGCCCTGCACGTGGTTGATGTTCTTCAGAAGGGCCAAGGGCAGCGACTGCCGGGATGGGACCCAAACGTCCCTGCCACCGGCCTGGCCTCCGTTTTGCCTCCCAGTGCCCACAGGCTGCTGCCAGGCAGCAGTCGGGGTGGGGGTGAGGGCAGGTATTTTGGGGACAACAGTAGTTTTCAGCAGTATTCTGTGCCCCCCATCTTCCAGCGGCAGCAACTGTCATGCCAGTGCTCTCCTTCGTGCTCCTGCAGCTCCCACCTTTCCTGTGGCAGCTCACCTGCCCGGCGGCTCAGCCGGGAAGCAGTGCTGAGCTCTGCCTGTGCTGCTAGCCAGCCCACAGCCCCCCTGCCCTGTCCCCCCGGGCTGCAGCTCATGGTGAGGCATGACCATGTCTGCCCAAAGCACCCGCGCAGGTACAGCTCCAGGGGGTCCCTGCTGCTGCCTCTGACACGAGGAGGGACACTGAGAGGAGCACTGAATAACACATCAGTCATTTATTCGAGTGCAGGCTCAGATTACCACTTTTTATTAATCACAATAGTGATATCAATACCTGATGAATCTCCTGTGAAGCAGGAAAATGGATTGTCTTGGGGGTTTGTAGTAAGCATTACCAGTAAAGGTTAATGTTTCTTGGATGTTTTTGGCCATGCACACAGGCACTGATGTCATTTGTGTAACAGGGATGTGGTGCGTGTCTGCTGTGAGGTGTTTGCTGCCGTCTCCCCCAGATCCCCGGGGTAACAGTAGGGATGCAAGGAGACAGACCTGATCTGTGGTTAAATCAAGAGCTCTTCTACTGCTTTCTTGGCCTGTGGTCGGTTCACTTTTAGCACAACTGAACCTAACATGTTTAGAAAATGTCCTGACCTAAGTGAAACTGCTTCTGGAAGGGTCTGGGAGCTCTCATAAAGCCAGCTCCGTCAGCCTGAGATCAGGTGAGGTGAACACGGAAAGGCAGGGGTGAAGATGATAAGGGAGAGCAGGAACACCTTAAAAAACCTCTGTCTGCTTCCAGATTGAGGTATGACTGTTCCGAGAGCCACAGCTGGAGAGTTTAGAGGCTGACAGTAACTTCTCTACAGAGGAAAGGTCATGTCTCTTCTGCATTTTACCAATACACTTTGATTCCTAAACAGTTCTGATTGCTTTTTTTTCCTCAAACTTTATCTGCATCTCTTAATTTCTTGTCACCTCAGTGTCTTAACTGTTTATGGCTTTTCCATGATCCCTTCTCTCTTCTGTATTACCTGGGAAGATCAGCAGTGTTGCACCAGCAACTGAGCTGGCTGACAATGATACTCATTAACTATTTGCTATTTGCTTAACCTGCACTGAAGAACTGAGGCTAAAATGTTGCCTGTGAAAACAAAAAAGAAATTATATATGTGATGGCACTTGAAGGCCTCAATCATAGCACCGTATAAGACAATCTGGCCCCCGATCACTGAGTTCAGTGGAGATGAATTTGGCCTCTGGCCACAGTCTGCTATTTGATGCTCATGCCTTGACTTTATGAGCATTTGGGAAGTGTTTGACATTACTTGAGCAGAGCACATCATGTGTGGGAAACGTCTCCGTGAGGTAAACTGTCCGGAGCAACGCTGGTGCTGCTTGATGAGGAGACGTTTCTCTGCGTATAAAGGGCTCTGCTCATTTTGCTAACAGCAACAGTATGTAAATGTAATGGCCAAGTGATATTCTGAGACAGTAACTCCTCCAATTACAGCCTGATTGCATTCATCAGGAACTGCTCTGCATTTTAACTGAGAAAGTGACAGTCACTTAAACCAGGAAATATTGTTGTACTTGACCTTCAATCTCAATCTGGCACGCAGAGCTATGGCAATGTTAGCCAAGTGGTGGAGGGACTCAGGGCGAGCAATACTTATAACGCAGTGCATCCATATCCCCACCATCATATTAGAGTCACTGAATACAAAATAGCAGAATTTGAGAATATGAAATAAATGAACTGGATAAAGGCTTCTGCCAAATCACATTAGGGGACATCTCTGTGAAGGATACAATGCTCAGATTATTTTGCTAATAGTCACATTACTGCTCCAAATACATTTTTTCCTTCAAAGTAGAAACCTGGCGGTCAGAGAAGAAGATTGTGGTGCCTCCTGTTCATTTTCCAGATGAATCTGGGTCATTTCCAGTGCCTTGCTTTACCAGGTCTTTTCAAAACACCCTACAGCAGTGGAGGAGAGCACGGTGCCTCAGCGCGTGGCTCTGCTCTCACCCCTGGCTGCCATCAGTCCTCCCGGCTGGTGTTTTCATGGAGTTGGGGGTCTCTGCACGTGTCAAGTTCTGCCAGGACTCAGCTGCCGACTCCAGTGACTGCACGGGCTGCAGCCACTGGCGTCGAGGCAGCGCAGGGCTCAGGGACAGGGTGGGCATCGCCCGGTCCCTGCTGCGCTGTGCAGTGCCCAGGCACACCCGCAGGCTGTGGGGGCTGCTGCAAACAGTGTCCTCTGCCCGCCGAGCCACGGGCAGCCCGGGCGAAGCGCCAGCTGGGGCTCTGCAGGGTGGCGTTCTGCCCAGCAGTGATGGTGAGGGCTGCGCTCGGCCTGCGCTCGGCGTGTGCACGGCTCACTGGAGGGCTTCCCGCGGCCTGGCATCTTCCGCAGTGCAGGGTGTCCCATCGCGACAAGGTCACCCTGCCCTGTTGGCAGCCCACACGGTTCTCTCCTCACCGCTGAGCCGCATGGCAGGGTGTCTCACTGCGATGCCCTCAGACGGACTGTTTGGCCCCCAGGGAGGAAAGCTATCTTTTTTCCAGCTATGAAAGAAATAACATTAAAACCAGTTTTTGTACAGTCACTGTTGAGGAGAAAATACCATTTTTTTCCAAGGGAAGAAGTGCTTCTTCTTTCTTGCTCCTTCTGCATCCACCTCTGGCTACAGAGCCCAGTTTGTTTGCGAAGCCCAGGGATGTAGGTCGGGTACGCTTGTGTCTTCTGTGTTTGCCATGTTCTGTATTTATTTCTCTTTTCACTCCATTACCCACCCTTCATCCTTCCGGGAGCCTAGACAGATAACCTTTTAGTAATAATCTGAAATTCAAATACAAAGAATTGACTCCTGAACTGCCCTAATATTTGAGAAAGGTTTTAAAACAAAATAGGTTTTTCTGTGTCCCATTATTGGCCTGGCAGCTGCGTGTGCATGCTAGGTGTACTGAGAAAGGTAATATTAACAGAATGAAAAGGTCAGAGTTATATAAAAATCCCTTTAAAACTAAATAGGCCTGCCGTGATGAATCCCCCACAGATACACAGAGGTGAAGAACTGAGAACATTTGGGCCTTTGGCAGGTCAGGTTGTGCATCTGTAAATGTCCTCCAGAAATAAAAAAACCAGACAAGTCCAGAAGTACAGCGATTGTGGTCAGCCAGATTCAACATCTGCTGTGCCTACTCCGCAAGAGGGCCAGCTGGCCAAGACAGGGCTAAATACCTCCCTCGGCAAGTCAGGACCAGCCCTATGAATACCAGGGGTACCACGGAGCCAAGTACTGTGGGCAGGGTGCAGGGACAGGCGGTACGTAACCCATAAACAAAGAGGCAGATACACGTGGAGGTGTTCAAGGGGCTGCGCACTGGAAAATACGTATGCATGCATTGAATTAGACATATTTCTAGCTGAAGTTAGTGGTACATCAAGGTGCATAGCCCCTGCCTGTACTGTTATCCTGTGGGGGCATGGAGTGCTAGACTGAAACAGTTGAGAACCTGTCCTGCACGGGACTGGTGAGGGTCTGGCATGGCTGTGGGGGGGGAGAGAGGACAGACAGCCCAGGAGCGCAGGACAGGCACCTCCTTGCCGTTGGGTCAGGGCCATAGGGGCTGCAGAGGACCTCACGATGGGAAAATGACTTGCGGATCTCTGCTTGCAAGAAAAAGCTGCAGCTTGGGTAGGAAAGAATCTAAAGCCATCCTGCCCAGACCAGACCTGTCTAGTTTAAGCCCTGTCTCTAACACAGCCAAAACCACTAGATGCCTGGAAGAGGCTGTAAGGACAGGGAGCTCCCTAGCCAGAGGAGCGGTTTTTGTCTTTAAAGAGCCCTGAGTGGATCTTTCTTCCATGAATTTGTCTAATTACTTTTTGATTCATGTAAGCTTTTAGGATCTGTAACATCCCATTGCAGAGAGTTCCCCATTTAACTACATATTTAATGAAGAAGCACTTCTGAACCCTCTATTTCATTTGGATGCTCCCATTTCTCAACCCTGTTCCTCATCACCGTGGCTTTAGTAACCTCTGGCATACCTGCTTGGGCCAGCCCTTACTCAGGCTGATGAGCCATACCCTGTTTTGACAGCACCCCTGCAGAAGTCCTTGTGGTATCTGTCCTTCCATGTGCCTATTCCGGGTCTGATCTGTCTTTGAGGTGCTGGTGGGGAATTCAAGCTGCATAAGCTACATTTCCTGTTTGTTTTCATATTCCTGTCTTGCTAATCTGTTTGCTTTTTAAATCGCTACTATGTGTCAGACTGACAACTTCATAGCACTAGCAATTGTGACTCTAAGTCTTCTTCCTGATTAGTATGGCTGGTTTGGGGTCTGTCATTTGGTATGTAAACTCAGTCTCCTTTGATCACTTCTGAATCATGTTGCATTTTTCTGCATTGACTCTTCTCTGCCATTTTTTCACCTCTTTCAGTACTGCGATGTCCTTTTGCAGTGCTTTGCAGTCATTTTTCCTGCCTTGCATAGCTTAGTGTCATGAGCAACCTTGTGACTTGTGCCTCCCTTTTTCAGGCTGTTTATGAACAAGTACAGCCCTCGATCCAGACACCTCTGGCATTTATTCAAGACTGCCCTCCACAAACAAAAGTATCATCTCTTCAAGGTGTATGCAGACACAGCCCTTGTCACTGAGTGCTTTGCTTGCTTCTTGTATTCTTATGTCTAAATCAAGCCCTATTTCAGTTGAATGACAAAGCAGTGCCAACAGCCCAACCAAACCTCCTTTGAGACCCTGTAGCTAAATTACACTTTGTGACACTGTATGTGTGAGGTTGAAAAGCAGGTTTCCACCTGCATGGAAGTCAAAGGCCTCTGACTTTAGACTAGTTACTAGTCTAAATTAGTAGACTAGTTACCCCCCATACGGTAAGTGCTGCCAGACCCAATCCATCTCAAGATCGTGTTATCCCAGGTTCTTGCAGTGTGAACAGGGCAGACATCAGGTAATCTGGATTCTTGCACAGGTATTACTCTATCAAAATAAGAGATGAAGGAAGCCTTCCAAAATGTTTGTATTTCCTACAAATACATTTCTTAGCTTTGCTGAAACCTTTATATTCATCAATTTCTGTGGCAGAATAAGTTGCACTGTTTAACTGTGTGACAGAGTTAAAAAATAGGTCTTTTGTTAGTTTTGAATGTTCTGCTCCCTGTGGGACCTGGTTCCCCTTGTCACCTCGTGCTGAGTCCTCTGCCCCACCCACCACAGCTGTGCTTCAGCCTCTTACCGCCCTTTCCCCTGGGCTGCAGCCTTACCCATTGCTGTCTGCAGGCTGGTCCCTCTGGGCGCAGGCCCCGGGCAAGCTGGGCAACCAGAGAGAGAAACCCCCGCCCACCTGAATGTGCCATCCCCATTGCCTCTGCGCCATTCCACGGTACCGCGTGACGCAGAGGCCCAGCTAGAGCCACGGGGCCTGGGCGCTCCTCTCAGCAGCGGGCAGCCATCGCTGTGCCTCGCTCCCGCGGTCTGAATGCCCAGCGTCAGGCCCGGCAGGAGAGCTGCGCCGCGCTCGCCCCTCCGCCGAGCCCCACGGCCGCCGAGCCCCACAGCTGCTGCGCCAGCTTGCTGTCCCCACAGCAGAGCATTTAGCTTCCTGTGGGGTTGATTGCAGGGAACGAGGTGGCTCTGGCTGACCCGCTGTCCCACTTCCCCTTGCTCATTGTTCCTTCCCACCGTTCTCACAGCCTTTCTCAAGCGCATTTTTGTTGCTGGTAAATTGAACGTTTTGGAAAGTGTCTCAGTATGGCCCCGTGCACAATGTGGAGGGCTGGCTCCATGCTGTCATTTTCTGTTACTTCCCCACTGATAAGCGAGTGCGTGTCCCCAGGAAGACGCATTCAAAACTTGCCCAAGTGGTTTGTGTTTTTGTTTTCCACGCGTACTACAGCCTCACTGCCTTGTTTCCGTGCTGTTTCCCAGAGACCCCACGTCTGCAGAGCCCTGCTGACAGGCGGCGTGACAGCCAGGCACTGCCCGCCTGCCCCGCCGCACCGGCCCAACCGCGCACATGCCCCAGCATGGCACCTGGCCCCCGCCACGCCACAGCCAGCCCTCCCAACCCTCTTGGCAAAATGCCGTGTGCTCGCAGGTGCGTCCAAGCCTTGTCGTGCAGGGTCTGTGCTGACGGCTGTTTCTCTGGGACCGCACTGGGTGCCCACGCTCCAGGCAGCTGCATCTGACCAGGAGAGGTGGGACTGGCTGTGCTGCTGAGGAGCATGGCTCTGGTCACAGTCGCTCTTCCCCAACGGGTGGTTGCAGTCCTGATCAGGCAGTTTCTCTGTAGCTGGAGACTTGGGAAGAGGTCTCAGTGAGCTCCCTACCCTGCTGAAGAGCAGAAGGGATCGAATGGAAAGGCACACAACAGGAGAAGATGTCTATACATACACACACACATATATACCTGTCAGGCATTGCCTCCAGGGTCAGAAATCCCTGCCTTTGCACAGGGTGAATGCTACACATTAACCCCAGACCTGACACTAATGCTATGTTCTGCCTGCCTAAATGTTCCCTGAAGCCTTAATTAGTACTTCTGTTCTAATCTATGGGCAACATTATGTACCTCTGTGTTCAACCAAAAGAGTGGCTGAAAAACAGTGGAGGGTAAATGATCCCTTTCCGACCTCACAGAGAGGTTTTATGAGGTTTAATCCATTACTGTTAAATCCTCAGAGGAAGGAAGGTGTAGAAAGAGGGGTATTAATGTCATCAATGTAATTGACCATCAGTGTCACAACATTAATTAAAAGTAAACAATTCAAATGTCAGATCTCAGGTAAAAATATGTTTAAATATTTTCTTTATGGTTTACAAGAGGAGATAATTCCCCTAGTCATGCTGAGACTTTTGCCTTTTCACTGGTGTCTCACGTTGCTTTACAACGTGCTGTTCACTTCCCGGTCTCCAGGAAACCAGATTCCTGTTAGGAAGCCCTGACAGACTTGTAGCTCCACACGCAGAGCGCCGATTGGGGGGTGCCCTGTCTTCCAGGGGTCCCCAGGCTGTTTGCAATGGCAAAGGAGGCTCAGTGCCTCCCTCGAGTGTGCTTGGGACTGGGAGGCTACGGCAGCGGTGGCCGCTGCATCGGCGATGGCGTCCCGGCTGGCCCAGCCCTGTTTGCTGCTTGGCTCTGACTGGTTTCCGTGGCAGAGCCTGGCAGCAGCTGGGGCTGGTGGTTTGGTTGCTGCAGAGGACCAGGTATGGCGAGGTGCCCTTGATGGGGGTCCTGCTGCATGCTCTGAAGGGGGTTTGCCTTCCTCTCGCTCCTGTCCTTCCTCCCATCCCCACATTTTGGGAGCCTCTCCAGAGAATTCCTAATTCAGGGCTTGCTCCCTGCTCCTGAGGGGAACACCCTGAACTCACAGCAAACCCACACCGAGCTGAACTTGCTTTAATTTGAACAGCAACTGTGAATGTCATGGCTCAGGCTGTGCCCCAGCAGAAGCCTTGGAAGCTTTTCAGGCTGTAGCTACTCCCTTTTCAGCCTGCACAGCCGAACAGCGGGATGGAAGAGGAGGGGAGGCTGCAGCTTCATTTCTTTTCATTCCCTTTACCGTGGCTCTCCAGCAGCATTCCTTGGGTTTCCAGTGTGCTGAAACCGTGCCCAGCTGCTTGCTGCTGCTTCTTTGGTATGCAAATGCACAGGAAACTTCTCTTACACTTTCCCTTCTCTGTGCTGGCCTCGTTGGCTATATTACACCATGCTGTCCCTTAAAATCCCTTCTGCTTGAAACACAAGCCTGCTGGCATTACTCCTTGCTCAGCCTCTCCTCCAGCAAACCAAAACCATCACTGACCCCACTGGCAGCAGAGAGAGCGGGTGACTGGCCAGCCCCCGAATCAGTACAAAGTTAGTTCATTAATAAGGCACTACAATTCCAACATGCCTGTGTTGCATTTGGGGCCACCACTTGCTTTTGCTTTTCTGTCTGATAAGGACGCGTGTCCCCCGAGAGCTGGGTTTATGGGGAGATGAGGCCAGCACACTTAGGACCACGACAAACTTACACCGAGGCGTTGAGCAGCAAAGGAGCCACGATTTCTGAAAGGGTCAGCCAAATGAAATGTGAAACTGTCTTTTGCCCAAGATCAAGTAAAATAGCAATAAACAAACAGGTTGGTCATTACCAGGTAATCTCTGCTTGGAGGAGACCAGCTTCCATGCAGAAGAATCTCAAAAGGGAACCGGCGGAAGTACCACTCCTGGAATAATGCTTGGACACTGGAAAGCTCCCCTGGAAAGAGAAAACTACCCAACAGGCCTTTTTTATTACTAGTACCTAGGAATCTTGAGTTACTCAGAAGATACAGAAGCCCCAGTGTCTGGAGGAGCTGGAGGACTAGGCAAGAAATACTATGTGAGAGACATTGTAGTATTAATTGTCCCACTAAGTATCTTTTTTTTCCCACCCCAAGTCTGGTACTTGGAAAAAGCCAGAGTCCTCAGCAGAGCTCCTCCCTCCTTCACCCAGCTGAGTGCAGTTCTGTCTGCTAAAAGGAACCATTTACCTGGAGAAGTTACGCTGTCCTGCCGTACCCAAGCGTGCATAAGCTCCAACACAGAAATGTGTCTCGAGACCATGGGGCAGTTCAAGACCCACTATCCCTTAAACCTTTCAAGAGAGTTCCCCAATTAAAACTGAATAGAGCCTACTGCTGAGTAGCTGCGCTCCGCTCAAGCGAAAGGGACTCGGTGGAGTGCCGGGGGTGAAGGCAGCGTGGAGCCTGCACTGCACACGTCAGACCTGGGCAGTGGGCTGGGGCACCGAGGGCTTCACACCGTGCCCAACAGCTTTCAGATGACTTGTCAGTAACGTTTAGTGTTTTGCCTCTTGACAGCACCAACAACAACCTAAGTTACTGCTCTGCAGCATCCCTTGCAGGTGCAAGACAGTGAAAGGGGAAAATAAACAAAAGTATTAATAATGGCTGTGAAAATTTAACTTTTATTATCTGTTCACTGTATACAAAACACCATTCTGCATAGTGATAACTCATTTGTTGTACAGTTGACAGTGCACATCAACAAACAAGTGTTCAAGAGGTATACACTTAATGAAAGGGCAGTGATGGCCAGTGTACATTACGCACTAAGATCCTGCGACGCCAGCTGTATGTTTTAGGATGGAGAAGTACCTCATAACCACTCAGTAGGTGAGTAATATAAATGGGATAACAAGCATTTACCAACGAACCAAATTAAGAATGAGGATGGAGAGAGAAAGCCGAACTGATGTATCCGATACACAATTTCCAGAGTGATTAAGAAGTTTTACAGAGGTGGCTGAGAAGGATCCCTATTTTTTCAAACACTTCCATTTTTCAAACTTTTAAAATTTAATGATAAATAACAGAATCTCACAAATCTTTAGGGGCAAAATGCTCCACATTTATTTACATATGAAATGTGTTTAATACAGTTGTAATGGACATAGTGTATAGTAACATCTGACAGCAGCAAGACTTGTAAGGAACCAAACAACTACTACTGTGTATCATGCACCTATCTATATATACACAATTTGTTTTAAAAAAAAGTACAAAATTTTTTTTAAGGGATACATACAAGGTATAAAATGCAAAACCAAACCAAAAATATAACTCTCACAGAGAACTATATATGAAAGGGACAGTATGGTACCTTTTTGTACTTTGTGAAAGCGTAACTAGTGATATTAGATACATGTTTGAAATGGCTGAACTAGCTTCGTACGGTCTGTGCTAAAGCTGAAAGCCCCCGTTATACGTACACAGGCTGGTGTGTTAGCTCCTCGACAGCTGGATGTAACACTGAGCACCAAGTACATTTGGCATTAGCATACAGAGCTGGGAAATACCAACCCCTGTAGCAAGGGTTAACTATTTTCTTTCAATAACCAGAAATTAAGGAAAATACATAATGCTGTGTACTCGCTTCTATATAATGTTTAATAAATTACATGACAAAAAACATCATCATTATAAACCTATTCCTCTAATTACATCTTATTTGTTAAATCCAGAGCAGCCCAGCCCTTTTGTAACAATTTGACCTTTGATCACAAGCACCTGATGGCCTAAAAAAATCACTTCATGATACATAGAGTTGTGCAATTATACTTTTCAAAAGTACTTTATCATTCTAGGGGGTCTGCACCTGTTCTGGTGTTGCCACCTAAAACCAGCCCTGCATTTTACATATGCAGTGGTACTTTTTCTTCTTTTTTTTTTTTTTTTTTTTTTTTAAATTTTGTATATATTTATAAAGAGAAAGTTTAAAAGCTTCCTTAGACATTTAGAAGCATGAGTTCTTAGAATTTAAAATCTCTTAAGCTTGCTTCCCCTCCCTACTCCCCTCCAAGCACTGCCTTCTGATGCACTTCCATTCACTAAACTCTCTTTCAGAAGCATTCAAATAAGAAACAGTTTAAGAGAACCCAAAGGAACTGCCCCAGCATTCAGAACTCTGTTTTAAAGCAACTTACTAGAAAAAAACAGAACAAAACAGAAAAACCCAAATTTTCCACTAGATACTGATACAAACACATAACAAAGAGTACAAAAGTTATTAGTTTAAATATATACAAACTCTTTTCAACTCAAATACTGCTTCAATGGTTTTGAGGGTATAGACAATGAGGTGAAGGGCACGCTTTTATGCAGAATATATTGCAACAGCCTGAACAGTACTGTTAACACTATTATACCTTGAACTTTCTGTAGCAAAAATGTCATTAGTATTCCAATGTGGAGAGAGATTTCTGCATCCCGAATAATCTGATCACTTTTCAGCTGAACTCATTCTTTTTGACTTAATGAAGGCCATGCCATGTGTTCTCATGTGAGTGTTTAAGGCCGCTTCAGTTTCAAAAGTCTTTGCACACACTTTGCATCTTCTGTCTGATGCCGTACTGTCAGAAGATTCATCCTCATGATTGGGTTTATTTTCTTGCTGATTATCCTCCCCAGACCCATTTTGTTTTGATACTGGCTGAGGCTCCTTCAGCTTATGTACAATGAAGAGGTGTCTGGAGAGCGACACGTGAGATGTGTAACAGAGTCCACATTCCCTGCACTGGTACGAAGAGCCATCAGATTTATGCTGAGGAATATGTTCATGAAACTGGAGGAGATTTTCTGTTGTGAAGCCACAAACAGCACACTTGTGAACTTTAAAAACATTTATCTTTAGCTTCTTCAATGGCTGAGTGATTGCACCTCGTGGAGGCCGGAACTCCAGTACAGGTTCTTCCAATTTACGCTTTGGACTAGGAACCTAAAAAAAGCCAGAAATGGTATATCACGTGAGGTGAATACATGGTGCTTTTCATAACTATTGGTGACTTGCAAACTTCAAAAACCTTCCCTTGGTAGATTCCAGTACAACTTTGATAAATACAGTATTTGAAATAACACTAGCAAATATATATTGTACATGTTGGAAAACCAGGGGTTTTCTTTATTACAAATTGCACACAAAATCTGTCAGATCAGATAGAGCTACAGTATCTAATACACCGGATAAACTTGAATAAATATTTGCCAGTGTAACTGCATCCGAGTACACACACCAATGAGACCTCTGCTGCGTACAGGGTGTAGAGTATCAGTCTAGGAACTTTTCAAGTACTACCTTCTGGAACTCCATTTTAATTACTTAGTATTATTTCATGCCTGAAATTTGACTTGACAGATTATCTCCTGATCACTAGTAACCAAACTAACCTATTGCACATTTTTTAAAACTAATTAAACTGATTATTGTTTATATTCTCCTTGTCATTCTTCTGACATGAATATTCCTCAAGAATCCTCTGCATCCTATGTGGCTCAGATATGCTGCATGGTGTTTACGAGACAATGTACATAGCTGACATATTTTCAACACTTAAATAAGCTAAACATATAAAGGAAAACAGTACACTTTAAAAACCAGATGTCTGTGTCTCTGCTGTCAGCAGTGAAATTCTTTATCATATAGAGCCCCAAACATTTAAAAAATGCTGTTAATGTCTGCATGTAACAAGTCTTTGGACAGAGCTGTCACCTTATTTTTGCTTTCCTTCTAACACTCATCAATAGAAAAGTAGCGTAGTTCAGCTGGAAGGGACCTACAACAACCATCTGGTCCAACTCCTGAGCCCTCCGGGGCTGACCTAAAGTTAAAGCCTGTTGTTAAGGGCATTGTCCAATCGCCTCTTAAACACCGACAGGCCTGGGGCAGCGACCCCCTCTCCAGGAAGCCTGTTCCAGGGTTTGACCACCTCTGGGTGAAGAAATACTTCCTCTCGTCCAGTCTGAACCTCCCCAGCGCAGCTCTGAGCCCTTCCCAGGCGTCCTGTCCCTGGATCCCGGGGAGCAGAGCTCAGCACCCCCCTCTCCCCATCCCCTCCCCAGGGAGCTGCAGAGAGCCCTGAGCTCGGCCTCAGCCCCTTCTCCCAGGCGAGACAGGCCCGGAGCCCTCAGCTGCTCCCCACAGCACCTGCCCTCCAGCCCCTCACCAGATTTGTTCCCTCCTCTGGACACACTCTAGGACCTTCACATCCTTTTTAAAATTGTGGGGCCCAGAACTGCACATAGTGCTCCAGGTGAAGCCACACCAATGCTGAACACAGTGGGAGATCCTCCTGCATTTTCATCATCAGATTGAAAGCAGTTTCACTGTAAAATTTGTATTGAATAAGCTCAAGGCTGGGTAGTTGAAAGAAGGTCACACTGCTTCTACGTAACCTGTAGCTTTTCTACAGCTATGAGAAGACTTGGTTGCAGAGGATTTGAAAGGTGCTTTTAAAGCAAATCACTAAGGAGTAAGTTATATTCTGCATCATTCAGTGATCAAACCAAACAGAAAGTCTTTCCAAAAACATGTTCTAGTTCAAGCATGACAGAATTTGTTGCAGGAAACTTTAAGACATTTTTTGGGCTCAGACTTGTACAAAGATCAGACTTGTACAAAAATACCTGTGTCTATTTAAAGATCCTAAATGTATACCCACAAAAAATTCACTCTGAGTGACTGAATGAATCTTCTAAGTGATTACCTTCGTGTCTTCTTTCACTTCCCTTTCTTCCATATTGGTTGATTCAGTCATTTCTTTCACATCAGGGTCTTTAATGCCATGCATCAACTGAATATGTTTTTCCAACATCAACCGCTTGGTAAAAGTACGTCTTGAGTCTGGGCAGTGCCTACATAAACACAAAGCAGACGTGCACAGATTCAAGTGTCACACTTATCAAAAGTAGTACTCTGAGGAATACAAATAGGACTGGTAAATAAATCCAGACTAGAGTACAACCTATTGATGATAGCAACAACGCCTTTCCAACCATTATAAGAAAATGAGCATAATTACAAAATAAAACTAGAAATGTTTGAGCGATTTATATTCAGAGAAAACAAGAAGCTCTCTGAAGATAATATCCAAAATGGTACGAAGTGTGAGTCAGAATAAAACCTGGGAGCATCTGAGTTTTGTTTCTTAGACCTCCACTAACATCACCAAACTGTATATTCTATTAGACACTTTCCAAAGCTCTCCTTAATTTAAATTTCACAGGGAAAGCAATCACCTTCCATGCAGGATGAATGCTAGCTCCAGACAACACTTAATTCTGCATTCAAATCCAAATACTTTATCTCCTTGAACTAGTAATTCCTTCTCAGCTCTCTTTCCAAACCTCAAACTAACCAGCAGCACCACCTTGTCCTTCACAGTCTGCGCTCTGTTCTCCCGACAGAACCAGCTGCAGCACTGCTGAACCTCTCCTGTGCTTGTGGAAAGTGTCTTCCCCCTGAGCTCCGACCGTGTAACGTATCGTACAGGTGTCTGGGGCGGGATGGCCAAACAAGAACCGCAGGGGAGGAGTTTAACTGTAATACTCTCTGAGTCTTTCTCCTGAGGTTTTAATTTTTAAAATGCCGTTTCATTTAATTTTATTTTAAAAAAAGGAAAAAAGACAGTACTGTAGGCATTCTGAAACGAAAACAGAGAAATATGATAAGTTCTGCTCAAAGGGTGTGCAGAAAGAAACCTGGCATTTGCTACTTGTCATACCCCCAGAGAAATAGTGTCCAGGCTCACCAGCGCACCTAGGCTCAAGTACAAATTAAGGGTACACGAGGAACAATCTGATGTGTGGGTTGTGTCAGGCAACCAGGGCACAGGGAGCCGGGAGGTTATAAAGCACTTGTTGGAACGCCGTGCTGTGCCCAGCCGTCTCACGTGCCCACAGCAGGGCCCTCGTGCTTTCCGTAAGAAAGCCGAGATCACTCAGGGCAGGGCAGGATCTCAGCCAGAGAACGGCTGCTGCTGGCAGCTGCCTCTTCAGTACTGCCACCTCAGGTCCACAGCACACACACACATATGCATCTACCAGTGAAGAGATGCCACAGAAATGGTATTATGGATCCTCTCTGATTGACATGGCTTCTTCTTTTAAATAATGTATCGTCTCTCCAGCCTCTTAAACATCACGGAGGATTTTTAGACATTACACACTGTTTTCTGTAAGAGAAAGAATACTACAAATACTGACTTTTGTAGATTGGCACAGTGGGTTGTGTACATGAGACTCTATTTAAAACCAGGTTCACCTCTGTAAAACTATCAGCCACGCCAACTCTCAGCTCAGCTCAGTTCCGGATTTGCTTCCCAAAGCCCCCGAAAGCCAGCAGACTTTATGTCCGTGCATTCTCAGCAGCCTGCTGTGTTTCAGGCATGCAGGACAGCCCAAACAGTTTAGCCTGTCTATGTATCTAAATAACTGATTCATTTGAATGAACGGGACATTGGCTTTTATACAGTCTAGAAGATAAATTCAACTAACAAGGTTTTTTGTTGGTTTATATTCTGTTTCTAAATAAATAAAAGTAGAACTTACGAGCACGTATAAACCTTCCTAATGCCTTTGTGCTTGATACGATTGTGACGACATAAACTATGGGATGAACTGAAAGATTTGTCACATTGTCGACATGGATGTTTCTTCATTTGCTTTAAAAAAAGAAGAAAAAGACATTAGTTAAAAAAGCTCTGTAAAAATAATGCGTGTGTCAAACCTTTCGGTAACAGGAAAGAAACATCACTTACCATGTCTGGTACTCTACCTCCAAGTACACACCACTCCTACAGCAATGCTGCAGAAGTCAGAGGACCTGGGCCTCTTTCACAACAGTGTGGCCAGCATGAGTTACACACACATCTACCACCAGTTGTAAACTGGTGTCAGACTGTGGGTGAAGAGAATTTCTTCCTCCAGAGAAGCAAGGAAGATCAGTGAATTATTTCTGGATCAGTAAAGGCAGTACGGTGAGAGATTCACTTTCACCATAAAGTAACCTCTCCCTTCCCTTCCCCAAACTGAGTCTGCAGTTGATCAGTCACCTGCCAGGAGGGGCGAAGGGCACCTAACAAGGGCCAAAGCCACAGACACCGACACCTAACGGTCAGAAAAGAGATGAAGAAACGAGAGGTGCGGCCCGATGCCAACCTGAGGGACATCTGTTTGGGGAATCCTGTGGGGTTTATATTACAGTTTAAGTGGACAGAGAAAGAAAAGGAAGGAAGCTGAGAAGGATGGAGTGGTCTCCATCTGTGTCACTCCAGCTGAACATGGCCACAGGAGCTGCAGTGTCTGAAGAAATATCTCCAGAACGAATGCACAATAACCCACATGGACATTTTAACATGACATAAGTCATTCTCTAGTGCCTAACATTAATCAACAATAATAATAAAAAGAATTCTCATTCCTAAATACTAAGAAGCTCAAGCTATACAGAAATGCTTAAGGAACTGAAGAACATCCTTCTTACGTTTGTGCTGAACTTCACGTTACATTCTCCCTAATGGCTACATTGTTCAGGAACAGCTACAGACGAGCCAGTGGGGATCTGCAGAGGTGATTTCATTACTGAAAATTATAATTTACTGCAAAGTTTGGAGTGAGTGGTGGAAGGTTTGTACACAGGAAAAAGCGATCTCTGGAACGGCTAAAGGAGTAAGAGCTGTTACAGTGAGATGCGACCTTTTGCTATCGAGACCAAAATCACATGGAGTGTGGGGGAAGGAAAGAAAAGCAGTTTTGAAAGGTCGTTCATGCAAATGTGAAGCAGCCCATTAGGAAACATGATATGGTAATTTTATTTGGGCTAGTCAACATAATGCTGTTAGAGATGCAATACTGTTCAACCTAGACTTCCTTTTCACGTTTAAAGGCCAATTAAAATAAAAGGAAATCAACATATTTTGCTCTTAAATTGTTAAAGGTGAAAACCTGACAGTGTGTACACACAGTATGTGCTCATTAATGCTAATGCACTAATCAATACATTTTGCAGTATGCTCATGACTGCAATGCTCTGGGAAGAATTTATAAAATAAACAAAATGTGAAGTTGTATTAGGGCTTCTGTGAAGAGCCAGCCCTGCCCCGTGCTGCACCACCACAGGCGCTCAGCCAAGGCAGCCCACGTGTCTCTGCCGAGGCCACTGCCCAGCGCAGCTGCAGCGAGCCCTTGGTCAGGGCAGCAGCAGCAGGACTGCACTCAGCAGGGCCCTGTCCCTCCCGCGGCGCCGGGCGCTGCCTGCGGTGACCACCCCTGACACCACGCTCGCTCTACACTCCTTGGGAAGATTCTGGATAGAGACCTGGAGAGGATTTTGGATGCATTAGTTTCTGTAATGGCAGCCAAAACCAACAGAACTAACACATTAGTTCTGTAATTAGGTGCAGCAGGACCTGCTATACAGCATCTCGTCTTTACAGGGAGAAAGAGGATGTTCAATTAGATGCACAGCACGTCGGAATTGGTAAAGCAATTCCTGCTTAGAAAACATCTGTCCTTTCACAGAAACACACCGGAGTCCTAGGAAGCTCCGCGCACGCCTACCCGGCCGAGTGCAGACATACGGGATCCAGTTTCCAGACAGCAGTTGTACAGACTTGTTAGAACCACCCTTTGGGCTAGTAACATATAATTTTTTTTTTAAAACAGCACTTTTAAGGTCAGACAGAGTGTCACACCAAGGTGGCTACAAGTTTTCCTACCCTACAGCTGGCTTACCTTCAACCAGCTCAGGAAGAGGATACAGAAAATGTGAATCTGTCTGCCTGTGTAGACACTGCCCAGTAAGGTCTGGGAACTCCAGAATCTGTCCAGAGAGGATACACATGGCAGCACCTCTCCTATGAATACCTCTGAATAATCCAGCCTGGGATCAGCTAAGAAGGCTTACAGCTCCAGACTTTCACTCTGATCCTGCAAAAGCAGCAATTAGAAGTTTGAAACTAATTATCTTCAAATACCTTACATGACAATGGGCTTTGTGAATAGCTCATGAATTGCTTAATTAAAGTTTTTAACAAACATTCTGCATAGAACATTTTAGAGCATTTAACCCACACCTATCATTCTTAAGAAACACAGACTGTAAATTAACTCCATTATCTATTAGACCCAGATCACATGCTTGGTTATTTAATGCTCATTTCTAGTCTCTCTACAATAAGATGTATCCGTAAAAGTTTTGGTTTTGAGTATAGTCATTTTCATGGTAACAATTACTGAAAATTTCGAGAGATCTGGAAGGAACGTAGCAACTGGTCTTTATCACCCATTTCTGAAAGACATGGAGTTGTATCTCTATTCATTTAGGTATATATAGATGCGCCTCCTGTGTTATTCCAGGAACCACTTGGATAGGGATAAAAACCAGCACATAAATGTAAGCAGTGAACAGGTGTTTAGGCCAGTACTTGAGTGCAACAATTATCTAATATTTCATAACAAGGGCTGCTCTTGAGGTAACACTGCACGTTCTTATTAAAATCAGATCAAGATATATATTTAAAGCTAATATTGAGAAAGCATTATCAGTGTGTGATGAACCTTATTTGAGATGCCTGCTGCCCCTGCTGTGGATGTGATCAGACTGGGTACTGTTCTCTAGCTCACTCTGGAGTGACAGTTCCATAGGGAGGTTGCGTTGTTTTGCTTTAAGAATTGTATCAGCGTAAAATGCCTCTGGTCTTAAACTTATTTCTGTTTGCTGGTACAGCACTGATGAGTTAGTATTTGGGCTAACAGGCAAAACGGAGTGCACCAGCAGTTTACATGCTGCTGAAGAGACTGATTTTGACAGAAAATTAAGCTATGATTGAGTGAGTGTCACAGGATCAGAATCAAGCATTCAGGGCACAGGCTTGCCACAGTAACACATTTATGGAGTTTCCTTACATACGCTGCCTAGCAGAAGTGTCAGGCATACACCTGCTAGGCTTGAAGCTGAAGCAATTAACAGTTCCTTAGTGACTTCCATGGACAGAAATGCAAAAAGGGGCTTTTAAAGGAACTGGAGAAATCAAATGGAGACAGTGCGATTTCAGCTGCTTGTCTCCTTTGCATGCCCTCAAGCTGTAAAAGGAGAGCCAGGTAAAAGAAAATGTAGTTCTGTGAATCACAATCCTTTGATGGGGTGTGTCTCATTCCAAGGGGGACTGGCAATGCAGCTACAGGACTCTGTACAGCAGGGAGGCTGAAAGAACGGAGTGGGAGTTACGGAAGACAAGGAGAAACATGGAAATAGTCTCCTGTCAGTCAGGCTCGGGTGCTATTTGCTTGAAGCTGTCATAAGAAAATTAGAGATGACACTCAGTAGTCTGGCATTTTCAGCTTTTCCATAAAATGTTTATAAACAGAATAAAATAATTTGCGCAACAGCTTTAGAGAAGCACGCGATCTGAATTCTCACACATAGACTTTCATGATTCTATGAAGGGACACAGAAACCTCTGGAAATGTGCTATCATTTATTATAGCCTATTAGCATCCTGAAAACTACAGATTTTCACTCAAGATGATTCTTCTCCACTTAGACAGAGGAAGCCTGTCACCCCTTCCAGCTGGCTCTCTCTGCAGGCAGCGCAGTGCTTCAGTTCAGTTCCCTGCCTCCCACTGAGGGAAGCTCCAGGCAGTTTCCAGGAGCACAGGGGCAGGGCAGGACCGGAGCGCGGGCGAGTGCTGCCGGAGCTCGCTGCGGCTTGTCTCACACACAGCACTGAGGGTCCCGCTGAGCACCGCTTCACTGCGGAGCGACGCTCAGCCTCACGGGGTGTCTGCCTTGACCACGCGGTGCCCTTTGGCACTCGCTGCACCCACAGAACGAGACTCCTCCCTGAGCCTAACAGTTAATGAACTGGCAAGAGAGGGAACTGCGAAAGCACAAAGGAGGAACGAAGAACCTGGATCAGATTAGATGACTTGGACGAAATACTGGAACATCTCTCACTCTTTCCATCTTGAAGAAATTCTGGTACTGGATAAACAAGCCTACAATTAAGAGTGTGTGGACTTCCTCAGCAGAACTACATAGAGAATGACAAAAACTAAGCAGCCAAAGAGAGAAAGATGAAATACAAGAACAGAGGAGAATAACAATGGAACTTAAAGGAGTTATTTGCAAAAACACAACTGAATTTGGAAAAAAATTGCTTCACATTTCAGGTTTAAGTCACTTTTTTGTAATTGAATATTATTCATTTACCTTTCCGTGTTCTTTCCTCATGTGAGAGATGTAAACGTCTCTCTGAGTGAAGAGCCTATCACACTCCCAACACGTCCAGCCAGGATTAGCGACTTTTTTAGGCTCCGCTTTCTTTATGGGAGAAGGAGATTTCTTCTCCAACTTTTCTGTTCCGTTGACAGACTTTGCGTCCTCTTTGTTGTGACCGGCTGAGTTCTGAGTTGTAGGTTTAGTACTGAGAGGCAGATTTATCCCCAGGTTTGGTGGCCCCTCAACACTTTTCAAAGTTCCATGCATAGACTACAATAAAAGAGAAAAGAGGGTACAAAACTAACACAGACATATACAGCTGTATCGACAAAATGCAAAGACCTTCTGAACCAAGTCTTCATTTACTTCTTTGTCATACTATTATCAGATCACATTCTTAACTTAAAGAAACATGATTAAGTAAAGGCAAGGCCTAGCATAAAGAGAAACTGGCCAACAACACTAACGGACACCATCCATAGCTAAAGAGAAGTTTTCTTCAGTGTCTAGATAATTGCATAAAAAAAAAAGAAAAAAAGAGACTGTAGGTTAAGTTTAAATTGCTGTTTAATAGAGAGGAAAAAAGCGCTCAAGAAGTACATTACATTAAGTGTAATTTCTCACTTTACTTACCTATTAGTCGAGGATCCTCATTTCAAACTACATGATTAAATACGTCCCAGAAGGAAAGGTTTTTACTGACAAATTTTGACTTGGCACATTGGTAAACAAGACAAGAAAAGGCAACTCTGGAAGGATCAGGAAACTATATAGTTTAGGATATGTTACTATTTTATGCTGAGGCCGAGTTAAGCCCTGTCTCGCTCCAGGCTCAGGTCATGAGCACCCTAACCTAGGGGTGCAGTGCCAACAGCCCTCAGAATCCGAGGTGTGCAGGCTGATGGGGTCCCCCAGAGCAGGGGCAGCTGAGCTGTCTGATGAGCTGTTCTCAAGCACCCTGGAGCTCCCAGGCAGTGATCCTTCCTCACATTTATTTCTAGACTTTAAGTAAACAATCAGTAGGAAGGGAACAACTCTTCCACCTCCTCCTTCCCCAGTTTCTGGAGCCAGTGTTGTACGCTGGTGCGAGACCTGAGCCTTCCAAGAAGACGACCAGTTCCGAAGTCCTGGGCGTCAGCTGCGTGTCTGAGTTTCACACATGAACACGGACACAGCAGGAGGGAGTCAGCCAGGTTGTGGGCCAACAGAGATGACTGCAGCCCAGACTGAACGTACCATTGCACATGGATCCACTGTCGAGGTCTCTCACATCTAAGACTTGCCCTTTACAATGACAGTGTCCTAATCATCTCATCTACTGACCTGTATTCTAACTCTCCTGGGCGTTATGTCCATCCCAATTGTAATTATTTGCCTACAGGTAACCTCAGAAACAAAAAAACATTCACTACGTTCTTGATTCGGAGAATTTAAGAATACAAATCTGATACTCCAGTATAAGACTTCAGTATCAAGTTCTTTTGTAAATCATGTGGCTCTTGGGACTACCTGCTGGCTCTGCAGCAAATATCAACCTGATCAGTAGAACACGTTCTTCAAAAGAAGAGCCAGTAATTAAAAAACCTAAAATGTTATGAAATAGCAAAGCGCACAGGACCAACTGTCTGTCTCTAAGAATGAAGTTGTGTAGTAAAGGAGGTGGCTGCCTTTAGTATCCCATTAGTGCACCAGGACAAGGCGAAAGAAGCACAGGGTAGGGAGATGGAGGCTCCTACACTTTCAGGCAACTGAAGACTGACCTGGAAATTCTATCCTGGCTTAACTTGTCAGCATGTAAAATGTTAGTTCTCAACTTTCTAAATGTCCTTTAAATACAGTACTTGAAATTTAATTTCTTATTTGAAAATAAACACAAAGCACTGAAGCATAACATGGAGCCCCAGTGACCACAGCACGTATCACCAGCAGAACTGGGAGTGTTGCACCTCCAGTCCAGACCTTCACCCCTGTTAGAAATTCTCTTGTAGCGAGCCGTCACAGGAAAACGAGACATGCCTTTGCCAACAAGAAACATTCACATCTGCAGGAATTACTCTAGGTTATTTTTTGTAGCTTTGAATAACCTCCTCCTGAGCTCCCTTCTGTCCCTTTCTGTTCTGTTTTCATCCAGGTCTTCTCTGTCCTGATGGTTTATGTCTAGCCATACCAAACAATTACATTTTGTGCAGCTGGGCTGAGCTCTGCCCCTGTCTGGCACTCGCCCTCTCCCCTTCTGTTTTCATCTATACCTTGTTACTGTTTTTTTTTCATTCTCCCTTAACTGAAGCCCAATTTATACTTTTCTGCTGCTGTCCCTACTACTATACACATGTCCTAAACGTAAAAGCACTAGTAGTTCTGATTAAAAGCAGCAATACTGTTACTGCACATGTATGTTCTAATCCTCTAATTTTATTCTCAAAATGATTGAATCATTTATAGTGAAACATGCTGAAAAAACCACTGGTTAAAGCATAAATACTGGCATGTAACACTATAAAGCCAAAAGAGATAAATAGTGCCCAAACAGTAAATAACTGAGAATAACTTTATAATGAGAGATGCTGAGCAACCCTGATTTATGTAAGAATAGCTTCTGGCCCTAACTACAGTTAGACCATGCTCCTAAAATAGTTGTCTTCAGGTCTTAAAGAAAAAGTTACATACAGATGTAACAATACTTTTACAATAATACCTGTGTACAAGAAAAACTAATTACATAGATAAGACATACACTGCAATATATGGAATTTGCCTATTTAGTTAAAAAAAAGCAGCAATATGGGTAGATCAAAGGATATAGAAAATAGGACTTTGCATTGCTGGGTGAGAAGACCATTAGGATATCTGACATAAATGTGAGACAATTCTTACAGTAAACATGAACCAGGTCAGAAACAAAGAAAATATCCAGTCCTTGTATTTCTGAATGTCTTAGGTCAGCCCTTCCCTATCTGCTCCTCAAGTTTAAGACTGGCTTTAAGACCAGCTGTGTTTTTCAAGACTTGTGACCTTGTTTTCAACACAACTTCAGAGGTTACTAATTCTGAGGTTACAAGTGCCACAGTTTAGACTAAAATGCAAAACAATGGTTTTAGCAGACAAGAAAGATGTCTGGTTTCCACTATTCTGTATACAAATTTGACTTAAGTCTTATGTGTCACTGCAAGAGAAACCCACTGAATTAAGTGCTACCATTCTGGACTGTAAATAACTTCAACTGTTACCAGGCACCAGATGTTAACAAGGTACAAGAAATCCAGCACTGCTAACAGATTTGGTACATATAAAACAAGGTAACACAGTATATTTAAAATACACAGCTAACAAATTATAGCCAGGGGACTGCTGATTCTTAAAAATATGATTTGCAAGGATGACACTAAATCTTCTTCAATTACAGAACTTCAAGTTTTTTTTCAAAGCGTGCACGTGTTCATGTTTGTATGTAAACACACACACAAATAACCTCTACATCTATTCAAGAAACATACTGGTCCCTCCAGGTGAGTTCCGAACATCAAAGGTTTGATTTTATAACGTACTCAGCATTCTCAGACCTAACAACTGGAATAATACTTAGAATGCTGTAAATAAGGCTCAATACTTACTAGGATCGGACTAATTTACTTCACGATACCCATTGTTATTCTGATAAAATGACCTCTTGAATGCAGTGCACTGAGATATTCCTGGTATACCCAAATCAACATTCATAGAGAAAAACTGAGTTAGTGATTACACCACAGATACGCTGAAGACCATCAGAAATGTAACATTTTAACATTTGAGAACATCATTCACAGATTACTGTCTTGAAATTATTAACATCTCTCCTTTCAGCAGTCTTCTTGTTATTCTGTGCCTTTTTACAGTATTTTCTCACAGCATATATTGCATGACAAATGGTATCTATGAACGAAACAAGAGAAGATGCCTACACACCTTGATATGATCCATCATAAGCTGTTTCTGTGCATATAGAAGAGAACAGTCTGGACACTTGAAAACAGACACCTTCTGGTTTTCAATGTGCTGATCAAAGTGGCGATAGAGCAAAGGTTGTAGAGTAAACACAGTGTCACACATAGAGCATTTATATATTATTCTAAAAACAGAAGTACAATAAACAATGTCAGTCATGTTGATGATCTGTTTGCAAGAATCATGATGTTAACTTTTTTTCTCAGCAGAGATAAGATCTGACATGTTTAAGCAATCATTTCACACTGCCTGAAAAAAGTTAAATTCAAAACACCCTCCAATTTCAAAATATGGGAGCAGCAGAAAAAACAGAAAAAAAAATCATTAAAAAGTGCAAGCAAGAAGCCAGAGAACAACAGCATATGCCAGTTACATACATAACACCAACATCTGCTTAGGATACTCTGAAAGTTAAATGACTTTGGTCTCTGAACCCACATGGTAACTAAAGGACAATACACCTGTTCCAGGCTGTGAAAGCAGTACGGTTTAAGGGAGCGACTGAGTCAATCATAACTGGTAATATACTTCAAGATAAATTTACTTTTGGCCATGTATATGGCTTCGAATCTCCGGAATGCCAAGCCTAGGCTCTGTTACTGCTCGGAAGCTGAAACTTCACAGGATGGCATTTCCCAGTTTTGCAATGACAAGCCGTTAAGAATCTGTCTGTGGAAGCAGAGACGGCCCGAAAACCACAACTTCCTCTCTCAGAGCATCCACGACTTTTGAAATTAGCTACCTGCAGCTCCCACTCTGACAGAATTGTAACATTATGGTGCAGTAGCTGTGTGACTGGTGAAGCAATGCATCGATTCATATAATTTCAAAAGTGCTTTAGAAATAGATATACTAATTAACAAAGAACGAGATAAGTACCAGACACTAAAAGCACAGTCCCTGAAAATGAGTATGATAGGATTTTGTGATCCAGAATTTTGACTAAGAACATTATTAAGTAATCTGAAAATAGTTATATTTTTAGCAGATCCTTGTCAGCTGTCTGTCCAACAGACAAAAACCATAGGGAAACCAGAAACATAATCCTCTGGTCTAAATGCTGCAACAACTACTACGTGACAACAGTTTGAAGCTGGTTTCACTTTGCTGATGATTTTATAATGAAAACTATAGTTTAAATTGCATTCTAGGTAACTACTTACTTGATACTTTGCTGCTTGTTTTTGCTCTGTATGTGCGATTGTATTAAGAATGATTTCCCTGGCAACTAAAGGTGAGTAACAAGATCAGGCACTCAAACTGCAAGCCTGTAACGCACCTGTTTATAAATAGTAACTAGCTCTATTCTTTCAGAAACATCACACTTTTTCTCAACTTCGAAAATGAATGAAAAGAAATGACACATTAAATAAAAGTAACAAATAAATTCACCGTAGATCACCAGATGAGAGAGAACTCTAATCCATCAGCCATCAGCAGTGGTGGCACTTCAGACAAAGTTCAGCTAAACTAAAAGAAACCCAACCACAGGCACTTCCTCTGCGAAAGCAGCCTTCCTAATCCCATCAATTAGAGGTTGATCTCTGTCCTGCAGAAAGACTTTCCATTAACAAAACCCAAACCAACAAACCCTGCTTGCTAGAAGGCTGAATTTTCTCATTATTCACCTAAAAGTTCCAAGTCCTTTCAGCAACAGTACATTGTTCAAGAGCAATAAAGATCACTCTGCGCTGTGTTTTGTGGTGACGAGGACAGGGACGTTGCTTCAATGTCCAAGCCATTCAGCGAGTCCAAATAGTTGAAATAATGAAAAACAGTACACTCAATTAACATGCTATCTGTGAAAAATATTATTTTTGTGGTATATCAAGTAGTCCCAGTTTCTTACATATGCTAAGATGAATTTATTACTTACACAGCATCCTGAGGACCTACACTATTGTCCTGCTTTCTGTGGTGAACCCTCTGCAGCGGCACACCCGACAGCTTCACCTGGTGAGGATGGAGCGTGGGGAAAGGGAAGTCCCTCCGCATCCTCTGACACTCCCCCCCCCCACTACTGTCCATAAAAGTTTCTTAAACATTATTCAAAACGAGTATCTTAGTTCATCATGTTATTACTGATCTACACTCCTTCAGAATCCTAACTTCTTGGGTAATTCCCATACGAGAGGTGTTCAAGAGATGCCAGAAACAGAAAATGCTTGATAATAATAGGTAAGAAAGAAATCCCAGGTTCCTAAAATGCAGTTTCGCCTCATGTACCTCAGATCAACATAAACCCATGGATCTCGCTCACAGTTTTAACGTGAGACAAGCCCGTGGCTGACCCCCGCCGCAGGTCAGCTGAACTGAGCACGGACAGGAACAAGGGAACGAGACCCTTCTGCAGGCCCACGCTCTGCGGGACGCGCTGCTGCAGCTGGGAGGGTGGGAAGAGCCAAAGGATTCCCCGTGCAGGGGATGATTTCCCCTGGCCGCAGCACGCAGGGCTGCCGAGCGCCTACGTACGCTCCATGTCTGGGTCCCATCTCAGCAGCGCAGCTAGAGACAACGTACAGCAGTGATTTATGTCAGCCCCCTTCACTCCACCCAAGGAAAAAACCAATTTCCTCAGAAAAGTACTTGCTGCAGTTCTGCAGCGAATCTGCTCGTAACGCGGCAAGCTGGTATAACCACACACATTCCCTAATCCTGGGGCACCAAATATCCCTTCTGTCCCTTAGAACACTCACTGCCTTACATCTCTAGCAGCAGCTCTGCCCAGAAGCCCAGGACGCATCAAGCCTGATGACTAACTAAGCAGGCAAACAAGCAGAGGCACAGGCCTAGAGCAGCCTGGTCCCTGGCAGGGTGATTCTCACCCCTCTGGGCTCTGCTCACAGACCACGGCCGCATCCAGGATCCCGCATTTTGGTGCCTGTTGCTGAGCAGCTGCCCCGATGGCTCAGTGTTAGAGATGTGAGTAAAGTCACATCATTCCAGGTTAGCAAGATGTAAACAAAGACTGGCGGAATTAAAAATAATTCTCTGATTATTTCATGATGTATACGTCTATTAGAACTGTATCTTGCAAATAAAATTAGACATGAGAAATTAGAAAACCTGCTTTATCATCTCTGGTGGAACTAGATAGCGATCTCATCTGGAATGATCTCAGGTCTGTACGATATACATTTATCATCACATGGTTACATAATGTAATCAAATAAACTATGATCTACTACATGCTTCAGATTCTTACTGTATCTAAAGTAAGGGACAGAAGGCCACAGAACCGCTGAGGCTGGAAGGGAGCTCTTGAGGTCACCTTGTCCAGCCCCTGCTCACGCAGGTTGCCCTCGCAGGCTGCCCAGACCATCTCCAGCCAGGTTCTAAACAGCTCCACAGCCTCCGGGCAGCCTGCTCCAGCGTCTGTCCGCCCTCGCAGGGAAGAAGTGACTCCTTGTGTTCAGGTGGAATTTCACATGTTTCAGTGTGTGCCCATTGCCTCTTGTCTTGTCTCTGGGCACCACTGAGCAGAGTCTGGCTGCCTCTCCTTTGTGCCTTCCCATCTGGTATTTATACACAACGACAAGGTCCCCCTGAGCTCCCTCCTCTCCAGGAGAACAGTCCCAGCTCCCTCAGCCTCTCTTCACATGAGAGACGCTCCAGTCCCCTCTTCATCTCAGGGTCCCTTTGCTGGACTTGTCCCTTCCCCAGCCCTAATGACCACGTTCCTGGGTACTGTGGCACACTCCTGTGAGCACTGACAGGAGAAACTGAATCTGCTACAAAAATCCCTGACGTCCCTCTGAATTTATCACATACAAAAATTATATTTCTCTAAAAACACTAAGAGCTGAATATATGTATTTTCTATGTAAGCTAAAAGACTTTACTCTGTTTTCACAGAAGCACAAGAACTATCTCATAGAGACCCAAACTTCAGGCAGGTCTCTGGGAAAGACTGTACTTGGTTAAATTCATACCAACATACCTAACAGTAGGAGCTGTGACTATACACCCTGCCAGGATTTCTTTTAGTCATATCAAAAGCATGATTTTCAATCCTCAACACATGCAGCTGAGCATGGTTTGTTTGATAACAGAAGTAGTCAGCATTTAACATGTAACAGCTGAAAACCCTGTCCCAAGCTTACAGGCAGTCAGGCTTAGTCAGGACGTGTTTACAACCACCTCAATTCGAGGAGACACTTGTGTAAGGGAGGCAGCTCCACTGCAGTCACGCCACCCAGTGACTGCTCCTGCCCCCGGCACACACCAGGCACGGTGCACACACCTTCACTTTTCAAAAACCCGACTAACAAATTCACGTATTGTCTTAAAATAAATACAGATTATCTCACAGGAAAATATTTTCATATCACATAAAAGATGTTTAGTGTTTTGAAAGCTTCTGCACCTGAGTACGGTATTTCTCCTTCCTGTAATTTTTTTCTCTTAAAAAATGGCACTTGTGGGATAATATACTTTGTACCAATAGTACAGTATATATCAATAATCTGTCTTGATAAACAAGAATTTCTCCAATATCCAAACAGAGATCAGCCATGAAAAAAATCTTAGTGCCGCTCCTATGAAGTTACACTGTTTACTGAAAAAAAACCCCCATATAAGCTCTGGTTTCCCATAAAAACCATGTAGCATCCTAGGTACACTCCAGGAGAGAGCTTCACAAAGCCTAAAGACAAGACAGCCATCCATTTCCCTGTATTAAAATAATCCGATTTCATCCCACTGAGAACCACTGCACACAGACTTCATTTTTCATACACCAAACAGTTTGCTGTATCTGCTCTCAAACAACCATTTGTAATGTAATTGTACATGCCACGGTTCCAGTAACTGCCAGGGGCACAGAGTGAGCCCAGTTCCTGTAACCAGTAACGGGTCCCTCAGGACCAGCCTGCCCTCAGCCCATACAGGACCCTGCCACCCCCGCGTGCTGACACGCTGGGCCCCTCCTTCAGCTGCACCTCTGCGATGCCCAGAGGGACCCCGGACGGCAGCTCGACATCATCGGCCTCCCAGGGGAGGGCTGAAACTCATGTTCAGGGGTCAAGACACCTTTTACACACTCAAGGAAAACTCCAAGGCTTCACATGTCTGAACACAGAAGGCTATCATATCCTTCTTTTCATGTGTTTTAAATTTTTACTTCAGAAGAACAAAAATGTAACTGAGCTAGCGTAGCCATCTCTATAGTGTTATGCAACTACATTACATTCCTTTTTTTTGATAATGAACTTGATAGCTTTCCCAACGTACAGCAGTCACACGCAACAGAGATGCCAGGTAAAATGATACAGATAAACCAGCAGCAGTAAATTGGTCAAATGCGAATGTATTTCCTCAAACACAACAGCACTTCTCAGCTGCACCCAGCGCTGGGCAGGCCACTCCTGGACCACTCTGTGGGGTTCTGCTCCTCACAACTGAAGACGTGGACAGACTGGAGAGGGCCCAAAGGAGGCCACGAAGGTGATCAGGGGGCTGGAGAACCTGCCCTACGGGAAAGGCTGAAGGAGTTGGGTCTCTTCTCCCTGGAGAAGGCTCGGGGAGCTCACCACAGCGCTCTGGTGCTCACAGGGCGGCTACAAAGGGGACGGAGGGTCCCTCCTCACAAGGAGCCAAGCGCTGAAGACAAGAGGCAACGGGTACAAGTTGTACCAGGAGAGGTTTCATCTTGATACAAGAAGGAAATTTTTTACAGTGAGAACAACCAGTCACTGGAACAACCTCCCCAGGGACATGGTGAGTCCCCGTCGCTGGGGGCTTTCAAGATGCTGTTGGACAGGGTGGGAGATAATCCCACCTTGGCTCCCTTTCCCACGAAAGGCTGGACCCGAAGATCTTTTGAGGTCCCGTCCAACCTGGGCGGGGCTGTGATTTTAACACAGATAAACCAGAATGTGAGTAATGTCACAAACATCTGATATCAACTTGACCAAGATATGTGAAATATCCTCAGAAACCAACTAACTTAAACAACAAAACCATTTCCAAAACCACTGCTGCTGAGTAGCAGAAATACACGTAGCTAATTCTGACAAAACCCACAGGTAATGATAGCTTGAAACAGACCTTATTAAATGGTGAAACAGCAGACAATGTGAGCATCTTGAGTGTTGGTGGCAACACCGTTCTACCTACAGATGCTTGCGAAATGGAAGCAAAGAACTCCAAACACTGCGAAGCCTGGGAAAATCCTACTAGTCGCTCTGCATGCATTTAAGACAGCATCTTGATCAAAGCTGGCAAATTTAAAGAAAACACCACTTCTTAAGAGGAGCACTGAACTATGGTTTCTATGATTTATTACAATACAACAGTACTTCACAAAATATTATTTTAGTCTTCTTATAATCAAAATAAATGAATAAAAGAATACAGTTATTAGCACATCTATATGGAAAGAAAACTAATGCAAAATACTAAATTCACGAAGCTGATCAGAAACAGTTCAGCAGATCCAAGCACAATTCAAGAAATCTGCACTTTTCATATGTGAAGTATCTTACACAAACGGTGATCTCAATCTTTTGATTAATGAAAATTATCGGAATCTGAAACAAGTTTTAGATTAAATGTTGGTATTTCAAAGCCTCTCACTGAAGATACCATCCTGAATTAAAACAAGGTATCATTTGTCACTGGGTGGAAATGTCTTAATTTGGTATCACACATAGTAAGTTTGTTGCCATTTTGCTTTAATGTAAGTTTAAACACCCTAAAGAATAAATCTCCTGTTAGTAAATTAGAAGAAACAGTGATAAACCAAATTTGCCTGAAATCTGGTTATTACATTACATGGTATTTTGTTTCTCTCATCTACCTTCTATTTTCTTGAGTCTGCAAGTTGTTAAAAAGTCCTAGTGTTCTCTGTGCACTCCAGCGAAACAACACGGAGTTAAATACTTGAGTATTTACTCTCAGTTCTGCACTGGTACCAGCAGAGGAGGAAGGCGGCACAAGAAAAAGGTCTGCAACGAGAAGGCATCAGGCACCTGCAGCTCTCACTGGCTTCAGCGGAGGCCTGGAACGTTCAGCCCCGAAGCCAAGTTCCTAATCGCACCCTGTGTTTATGCACAACTTCCCCAGCCACAGAACGGAATCAGTTCTGCATTAATCCAGAAAAAAGAGATTACGTATCGGAAAAAAGCCTATAAACAGCTCTATGATGCATCTATTTTGATTTGGAGAGGCAAGGCTGGCACGTCTCACTTAATAACACACTGGAATTGCTCTGCTTGAGACACGACCAGCTTAGGGAAGCAAAAACCTAGCTCACCACTCCCAAAACCTACGGCTTTCATGAAGAAAAATCCAGCAGACAGAAAGAGGAGCACAGATCCTGCAGGAAGAACAGTGCCCGAGGAGCAAGCAGACGCCTGACCAGAACAGGGTACCACAGGCAGCTGTAGCCCACAACAATGGCCCAAGGTCAGCCCAGAGACAACTGCCACTTGTAAAACCAGCTCTCACAAGTACACACCCTGACCCCTGCCAACGGGTGACACCCAAAGAACCAACTTCCCAAATTCACCCAGGTGACCATCTGTGAGCATGTAACAGAAAAAAAAAAAAAAGAAATTTCACATTTTCCCACCTTTTCAACCAGATGTTATGAAAATCACTGCATAAGCCCTGCTGAGTCTTTGCAGTTCTTTCTGGAATCACATTATCTTAATTCACATAAAAATGCAGATGAGCTAAGCAGATTAAAAAAGAACTAGCTGCCCGTCCCAATCACTCCTGTAATTACTGTATTACTCTCCTGTAGTGCGCAGTGTTTAAAGAACTGCTATTGCTGTGTTCATGGAAATTTAATCTTTGCCAAATCAACTGCCAGCTGAACTCATGGAAACATCGCATGAACTCCACAGGTCACCCCCAGGACGAGGAACTGCTGGTGGCACAGCACGCGACTTTTCAGGTTACAAGCAGAGGACAGAATGCAATTTCACAAGTTATTAAAACGCAGGCAAGTGCAGTAGAAGATTATTTTGCTTACTTTGGTTCGCCTATCTTGATACCCGGGTGTTGTGTATAGGCATGGGAGTGTGTGCTGGGAGCAGATTTAAATGCCATGGGACAGATAGGACACTTGTAAAAGACTTCACAGTGACAACCTTGAATATGAGACTTGAGTGCCGCCACATCAGAGTATACAACATTGCAATGCACGCAGCTGCAAAAAGAGTGGAAAAGAGTCAGTTCAGCCTAGCCCAAAGCAGTACTGAACGAAATGGAATCAACACTGATTTTCAAGCAAGTGAGAGAGATAAACACATATATACAACGGAATAAAACTACGTTATTCTGTCAGTTTAAACAACCCAGTAAGAATCATAACAGAGATTTGCGCATCAGAAAGTAAGAAAAAAGAAATTTCCCAAATTTAATTTGAAAATCTAAGAGATACGAAGTCAGAACATGTTTTTATGGCATTACAACAAAACAGATAGGAGGGTCAACAGAGGAATGTTCTACTGATTGTAAAAAGAATGCTTAAGTCCTCTGCAACTTTGTAAAGAGATTTTACAAAATGCATTTTTATCACATGCAGTGGATTGTATAAGGTATGCCACAGCAATTTAGAACCTACCACCAAAATGGAAAACCAGTAAGGAAAACGTTGTCACCATTTCCCTTGTTTAGATTTAATGAAGACATACTGGTAACGATTTTTTGTGCACGTAATCAAATCAGCACTTGGATTTAAAAAAAAAAAAAAAAAGAGTAATTTAAACTCAGAACAACTAAACCAAATCTCTACAATCAGATCAATTTATCAGATTGGAATTCTGAAAATATTTTTCAAAAACATACTTCTGCTGTGTCGAAAATTTGTGACCTTTCCGCATCTATTCTAAAATGAAATGATTAAAAAATGGAATATTAGTACATAAGAATTTCTAGACACAACAGTCCCTTTCAGTGCCATACACCTTCAGTACTAAATGCTACCAAGTCAGCCCAAGAACATACTGCAATAAGCAATCACAAAATAACCTGTCAAATGAACACATTTCTTATTGACCAGTATTTTGCAGTAAGTTTTACAATTTAAACACAGAAGGCCTCTACCTTTCCAAAATGTTAATTTCGGCTTCTTTCACGGTATTATTATTGTTGTCATATAAATGTCAAACCGTTTTTGATACTGTTTTAATGCCCTGATGATAGCAATAAAGCAGAAAATTACATTGCTTTCAAGAATCCTGTTTTCCTTTTAAAATTTATCACCTTTGAATTTTATGAGATGTCATCCTTTCTATTCTGAGCACTTAGTTTACATTCTTAATACTATTAATCAAGTTTGTATCTATCTAGTCTCTGCTTACCAAAGCATTTTCTAAAATAAATGGTCCTTGTCTTTTCTGGGTCTGGTATGATGTTCTCTGCTCATGCAGAGATCAACACTTGTTCATAGCGGTGCCAAGCAGGATCCCCTCATTATCAGATCTACTCCGACGGTGTCACCTCAAGAAAGCTGGGACACTTTTCTCGCCTGCCCATCCCATCCTGTCTGGACTCTGTTCCCCAGTGATGTGACAAACTAAATAATCCTCAGCATCCACCGTTGTATATTAAAACAGTTCTTAAGGAGCAAGCCTTCCTGTCTCAGACTGCTCTAACAGTTTTCCTGTTTCCAACTTGGAAGGATGTAGTTAAACTTAAGGTTGAAATTTTCAGCTGATTTAGTTCAGACAACTCGCCTAAACTGCTGAAATCAAACTGACCTCCCTCACAGAGGTCCTGTGGAAAGGCAAGACAGGTTATGCTGTTCCTCAAGCCAATGCACCACAGGGATAAGGAGATGCTGAGGGGCCTGAGATTAACTTTCCCAGACACTGCTTTTCTTTGCCCAGGTATTTTTGGTTGAGTCTCACCATATACAGAAATTCTGACTTAGTGTGACATGTTTATGATACATCTTGAAAAGTTTTTAGTTTAGATTCAGAGTGAAGGATTTATGAGTCTTCTGGTGTTGCTGGTGCAGGCCAGGAATCCCTGAAGATGATGCTGTGTCCAAACCCAAGCGACACAGACTAGAGGGGAGGGAAGTAGAGTGGAGGTAGCAGATGGAAGAAATGCAGGACGAGCCAGACTACTGCTTGGGAGAGAAGGATGAAAAAGAACCTAAAGAAACACAAAGAGCTGGGAATTGTGTCAGGCTGTGGATTCAAGCTGAAAACAGACTGCCAGAGCAGCTGGCTTGATGCAGTACAAATGCTTTCCTCCCTTAGTGGAAGATTTCACAGCCATCCTCATAAATGAACTCGTGGCACCTAAGGGGGAAGAAGCTGCCTATCGGTAAGAGTTTAAATCACCCTTCTCCAGTCAGACAGGCTGAAGCAGAAATGTTTTAGGAGTGCTGAGCAAAGCTCAGCTGTATGGGTTGCTCTTCTGATCTCTTGCTGTGCTGCCTGCCATCCAGTGTGAGTAAAATTCTAAGACAAAACAATTTTCAAGCCTTTCAAAACTTAACATTTCCATGAAATACCTCTGATCCCCATTTTCTCAGTGAGTTGCCATTACAGGGAAACATAAGAATAAAAGGGAAGCTGAAGAGTAACAAAGAAGAACCAAAAGACCAGGCTGTTTGAATGGGAAAGGTAATTTTCAAGTGATGTAAAGCCGAGGAATCTTGACTTCCCACAGAAAAGAGAGCAACCAGAAAGGTGCGGTACGCCTCTCAGCATCTCAACAGTAAATTCTGGCAGTAAATACTGAAAACGACTGTTCTACCAGACAGAATTCAAAAGTTTTTTTTAGACCTTATAAACTGTGAAGTCCCGAGTCTGACATTTTATGGCTGGATGAGACTAGCTAATATTTTGATTTAATAACATACAAAAGTGGATGCCCAAAACAAAGCAGAATCCTAATGTGGTATTTATTCCAAAATTTGTAGTACTAATAGCATTGTTGCCATGACAACCTTAAACCCATGAAGCTGTATTCTACAAACAATGCTTATGAAAATGGAAAATTACTTTTAAAAGCATAAATTATACATAAATTGACAACAAAAGTAATCATTATACTGACCGAAAACCAACTCTTCGGGTATAATGCAGGCAGTTCTTAGTGACATGAGTCTGGAAGTGGACAGATCTGCAGATTGCTCCACATTCAGGACACGTGTATGGAGATTTATGCTGATGAATTCTCTGGTGTGATGCAAAACTGCACTGGTTAGGAAGCAGCATCTGGCAGATATTGCATGTCTTCTAAACGATAAACCAAAATAGATGAAACAAAAGGTTTGGTTCAGCTATACAAAACGTCTTGTGTCAAACACTGTAATATATCAAATAAAAGGTTAAATGTTATGACTGTGATGTGAACCAAAACGAGCAGGCAAGTACTAACTGCAGGCCCTGCTGACAAATCTTGTAGGACAGAGCTGGCAGATACTGGCAACCAGACATACTGGTGTTCTGGGCCATTCTGACACAACAAAGCTCTTCCATGTATCACTGACCACGGGAGATGCACGTTGGTTTGTATAAATTTTACTTAGGTGCCTCACAAGATTACTTTGATAGTGCAAGGGGCCTAAGTACAGCTCGAGAATCAAACCTTATGGCTTTAATTCAGTGCACCACATAAAGTAGAAAAACCCAAACCCACCAAACACACTATCCTCACTTTCTTTGATCCTTGCTCCTGATAAATTCCTATGGTAATATCCATAATATCAATAAAATGGAGTATTATCAGGCAGAAAGGGCACGGATAATTTCAATATATTTCTGAGGCTAGAACAGAACACCTGCATTGTATCAACATATTGTGCACCTGAGTAAAAACTAGGGATATGTAAAATATTTACAGAGCTTTTCTTTGCAGGGCAATCTTTCCACATGCAGGGGTAACTTACTAAACTATATGCCAAATCAGAAACACTGACATTCTTTGGGTGCTTTGTGCCATTTTTGAGATGACACAACCCAGCTGTAAACAGGCTTCACTTTTGCTCACAGTTGCTTTCCATCACTGGAGGGCACAAAGAGCCAAACCTGCAAAAGCAGTTACAGTCATACATCTCTAAAAACCTCCGAGCAGACAGCTCCTGTACGGAGCTGTGCGTGTTCAACTTTCATCATGGGAGCTGCTTCACCCACTTCAACAGAAACACTCATGGGCGCAAAGTCAAGCACAAATACAAGTCTTTGCAGAACAGGACTTTAACTCAACTTCTTAAGACTTTGCTTTGTAAGGCTTTTCAAATTATTATTTCTTATTACTTGGGACTTACGAATCTCACCAGTGACTTATGAAGATTTAAAAACAAAACCAAGACTCCTTCATGACACGGGTATTTTTTTAACATGAGATTTGCATATTTTTAAAAACGTTATCCCTTGCAAATGTAGTACGTGTACATTTTGCAAGAATATAGAACAAAACAAGATCTCCAGAGCTGCACTACAAATTATTTACTAACCTATAAGAAATAATGAAATAAATAATTAATAAATAATCCCTTTCCTCACGGTACAGTTTCTTAGTAAAAAACAAGCGCTTCACAAAAAGTCTCTCCTTTTTCCAATTTAGGTGACTCTCCTTTTAAAAAACAGTAAGATCCAGATCACGTAATAGCAGAATCAAAGCTACCATTGTAGAAGAAATAGTACAGTGTTACAAATAACCTTCACAGGAGTCTGACTTACTAGTATTAGCAACTATGCCAGTAAAAAAATAACCTGTTCCCATTTAATCAACAGGAGACAGACACTAACTCCAATGATGGAAGGAAAAAGCCTTCACAGTCACAGCAAAAAAGGATTTTTTTTTCTAATAGAACACTGTTTAATAGCAAGGTCTAAAGCAACTTCTTAATTGCCTTAGCATTTTTACAGTAGTACTGATATTCTAAGAACAAGTATATTTTTGTAGTTTTACATTCCATTTTCATTCTTTTTCCAAACCAGCTTAATCTAAATGCCTTTTTTGAGGGTGCATGCAAATACTCTGTTTCTTTTTTTCAAAACAGTAATTTTAGGTAGAAATGTTAACATGAAACATCTCGTGGTCACACACACAGAAGCAAGAGGTGTATTTTCATACAGTTCACTTTTAATGTTTACTCTGTGAACAAGGTGGCCTGATATGTTTGAACACAGTCTCCATCCAAACACAGTTCCCAAATGTCCTGACGACATCAAGATGGCAAAATGCAAAACATTAAAATAGAGGAAGTTAAGCAAAGAAAACCTACTGTTACTCAAATTCAGGTTCAGTATTAGCACTACTGCCAGCCTAAAATATCAGTAGATAGCACAGACACATTAGCTACCCTCGTGGAAGGCTTTCCTGGGGTTAACTGTCTGCAGGGATTCTGAACTACCACCCTGACTGCAGCCTTTGTGACACAGCAAGACTGAAACTGTGTTCAGACACATACAAATATTCACTTTGAAATGCCAAATATTTGTCCTCAATTGACCACACAGCTATGGCTGGGCCTCCAAACTGCACAGAACTGGTTTGGGATGTTAACTTTGTCTTCAGCTCAGGCTTAAAGGCAAAATCCTGACTAACCGTAACTCTACTTAAAATGTGCTTGCTACATTTACTTGGCTTCAGTACCATCCCTAAAATCTATCTTTTGCCTCTTATGTATTAATGAGCAGCCATATAAAACTGGAGATTCTGGAGTATTGTTTGATTACATAAGAAAACAGCAACAGAACTTCCTACTCCAGTAACAGAAACACAGGGAGTTCTCACAGTCCTTCCGAAGCCTTTCATCTGCAGCCCTACAAAGGCAAACCGGGGTGCCGTGCCACGAAGAGCTCTCCAACATTCCAACCCCAGGTAAGCACATCTCCCCCAGTTTGCAACAAGCAGCCTGCAAGATTCATCTGTAATGCCAGGCTGACTCAAAATGCTAATAATGCTGTCTGTTAAGACCACTGGTTTGCTGTTTTGATGAGTACAGTAAAATGTTTAATTGTAACTGATTACAGTAGAACAAGAAGAATCTACTGTGAAATTCTGAAATTCAGCGTGTTTGCTTACCATTTTATTTTGGGCTTAAGGTGGTATTAACTTCCAGTTCTCTCATTCCAACCCATACCAAAATAAAACACAGTTTGTGAAAATCATCACCTGCCTGCATTTAAAGTCAAAGTTTCAGAAAAAAAAGGGTTAGAAGAAAAAATGGTGGAGGTGGAAAATAAAGATACACAAGAACTATGAGTATGAAGGGAAATGAGCTATGTAGTTTCCATGGGAGCTATACACTTACATCTGTAAATAAGACAAATATTAACATTAATAAGCACAGGTTTGCTACTTCCCCCCCACACCCCCCCAGTAAGTAGATGAAGGTTTCATTCAGCCAGGAAACTTGTCAGTGAGTGGTCCCTTTCCCTTTAACAGGAATATTAATGAAAGTAAAATATTACAGAAAGGTTAACAACTTTATAGGGAACATCTTTAATTGCTAGGGCTCTTTTTCTGTTCTTTATTTTAAAAGAAACATTCTAACTTCATAACAGGAGTTTAAGAAGAACAAGAAGTAACAGCTAGTTACTGCTTAGACTCATTGAGAACACAGAACAGTACACAATTTCCATTTCAAGAGCAATTAGGTGGGCACTAGAAAGAATAGTAAGCTGCAAATAATAACTTTTTTCCTACTATTTGTTTGCAAAAAACAAATGTTTATTTTTATTCTTGCTTCCTTCCTTCCAAAGTTAAAGTATCAATTTCATCTAACTTTCCTGTCTTCTTCCTCCCATAAAAATAGGTTTTACAACAAAAAGCCAGTGCTGACCACTAAAAAGGAAAACAGAAGTCAGAGAATTTCTCATCCAAGCTTTTCAAGGGGTAACATATAATGAAAAAGTACCAAAATGTTTATTAATAAATGCCTATACAGAGTCTTTCTTCAGAAAACACTACCCTTGCAACAATGCTTGGGACAAAAAAAAACGGACAAAAAGATAACTTATCAAGAAAACAGGATGTATTGCTCTCACTAAAGCAACTATTCAGTTAAACAGTTTCTATGCCGGGCATTTCAGAAAAGCTGCAACACTGCAGTATGCAATAAAATGCAATGTGAAAAAAAACCAGCACAGAATTGAAAACTGCTGCTCGATATTTGAAAAGGACTAAGAAAAATATTTAATTAATTTTTAAGAGGATATTTCAACAAAGATTTAAAAGTATGCTTATTAAGACTGTTTTTTAAAAATGAACATGAAAATAGCTTCTTCTCCTCCAGTGCTTTGCAGCAAAAAGATTTTGTTTTTTGGTTTTGTTTTTTTTTTTTTTTTAAACCCTGGAAATCCATGGCCTAATAAAGCAGGTATTAAGGCCTTGTTCATACATCAGCTCTTAAGAGAGCAAGTTTCCACCAAGAGACACGAACACACTGACTGGCAGCGGGCAAGGCCGGCTGCTTCCTGCACTTTCCTCATCAGCTCTCCTCCCTGAGGAGCAGCAGCTGCGTACCCACACTGATCTTTCCACCTAACTGCAGTTATATATTGACATTCTAGGAGTATCTCTGTTGCTTCCCCATAGTAAATCACCAGCATAGCCAGTATCTAATGGGACATGCAGGGAGAACAAACTCGGCAGCAACAGGGCAGAAGTGCCAGACAGAGGTGGCAGGAAAGGGCAAAAGGAGTTTCCACAAATCTGTTCAGTTTATCCGTCCATACAAAAAAAGGCCCCCACAGAAAGCGAGCACATCACTTTGTCTTTGTTCTTCTCCACTTGTCTCATTTTATCCTTACCTCATCCTCCCAACCTATTCTCAGTACATCTGTCTGTCTCTCATCCACTTGCTTTATCTTGGTGCCTTCTTAATTGCTTGATTTTATATACCAAGAACAACAGGGTTTTCACAAGGACTACTCGATCTTAGCATACCAAATGATACCTAATGGACCTATTACGGAAAAAAAGATAAATCTAACACCAATAAGCACCGGCAAAGCAGTTAGCTAAAAACAATTACCAAGTATTAAGTAACGAGCTGGTGCAGAATACACTCATGGTCAGCCATTAGATACCATTCAAAACTGCAGCAAGATCTAAGGATGAAATACGTTCTGCTAACTTCTGACAAAAAGCTTAAACTCACTTCAGGTAGACACGTCTGTAGTATCTTCTTGCAAACAAATTCACTCACATGGTATTTCACTGAATCCAGGCAATTTCAGCCTAGGTCTGCTAGCCAGTTAGCGAAGTAGGATCTGAGGCAGAGCCACGTGATCCACATCGTCAGGATGATCTCCACATTCAAATCTCTCCACATTACTATCTGTAGTGGTGGGCGCGGAGCAGCTGCTTCACGGCCACAGAAAAAGGTCTTAAGTTTCGCAGATTCTGACACGAACCTGTCTGCCCTTCTGTGACTAGTGGGCTTTTTCCTAACTGCAGGACTTAAAAACCTTTATCCTGTACACTGCTGTGCGACTCCCAGGAATATTCCTGGGGCATTCCTGTCTTGATCAGTCTGAGTGTGTTTGCAGGTTTTCAGCTTCCCACATAGCAAGAAGCTGGAACACCAAGCTCAACTGAATGCTTTGAAACACACCAGAATCCCTTTTAATTGGCACGCCCCAACAGAAATCTAACTGTATCATTTAATTAACTATCTTAACTCTTATAAGATTATAAAATACATCGCACACTGATTAATGTTAACTTTTATTGAATGACGTGTTTCTTTCAGATTAGGCCACATACATTAGTGAAGAATTTCAAAATGGTTTGTAAGTTTAACTCATTAGCAACCCTAAGAGGAAAGGAAAACCAACACAAATAAACAAATGGTCACACAGAAATGCATGCTAGTGAGCACCACTTTGCACTTGTTAAAGAGACCTGAAGAGAACAGCATGCATCTCCTTCCAGCAGGATCAGTGTGCCATTTATTCACTGCCTAGAGTCCCTGCAGGTAAGAGGAACGCCTAGCTTACTTATGGTGCTGTATGAAATTAATAAAAACTGAAGACAAACCAAGAATGAATCACTTAAAACCACCATTCAGATTGAATAGGCGGGCTGTTAATGAGGGTGCCAATTAAGTGGATTCCATAGGCTATTCAAATTCCAAAGCACAGAGAGAATCATTAAAAATTCTTAGTAAAGACCGTTATTAATTTCAGTATTATAATGTTCAGCTGTAAAAAAAGCTAACGCTAAATTTTAGCAAAAATAGCGTAAATTTCAGACTTCTGGGCTAAAAAATTCTAAGAAAACCCTTATTTTAAAAATGTTGACATTCACTATGTAAGTGCTTGCAAGGTTTTTTTGCTGTTTTTGTTTATGCTTTTAATCACGGAGGTTGAGGTAATTAACAGCTAAATGAAAGTAAACGCATATCCAAAGTCTCCTAGGCTTATAGGTGAAACATTGGAATTTAAACATATGATACTCTACTTGTCCACTTGTGTCTGCAGCCTGCTGGAAATGAGTTGCAAGAGATGTCTCATCTTGGAAAACTTCATTACACTCCAGACACTTTAGACTATGCCTACAGAGTTTCGACGGGTCTTCGTCCAGCGGCATAGCTGGGATGACAGGCGTGCTTGCCGGGGCCGATATTACTGTCCCAGTTAGGCCAGACTGGATCTTCGTCACAGCATGCGTGCCAGCTCCCGCGGGGCTCTGAAGCACCGGCGCAGCAGTATTGCTTGAAGGAGATGCTATCATTTGATCTGCTGGGACTGGTTTTAAAATCAGGTGTGAACACTGCATTACAACTCCCTTCTCCTTGTGTCCACGAGCGTGGGAAAGAAGGCTGCATTTATTGTAGAAAACTAAATTCTTTGTGCAATGATTACACGTCACTTCAATTCGCACGCTTCTCCTGTCATAATGCTGGGTCAGGCTCTTCTCGAGAGCAAACGAGTCGCCACACTCCAGACACTTGTAACCTCGTGTTGGCAACGTTATTCCGGCATTGGCAGGGGGACTAAGGTTTGGGATGTAAACTGGTACGGGATTGACGCTGCTCAGCACCTTATTGAATGCTTCCACTACAGAACTTTGTAGAGATGACACCACCTGGACTCGAGACACTTTTTTCGAAGGCTGTGAGGCTGCTGCAGAAATTATTGCCTGCTTTATTTGTTGCTGAGGTTTCGTTAGCACTTGGCGGAGTTCAGAGGTGGTTTGAGCACCTTGAGGCAGAAGATTAAGGTTGGCAAGATGGACTGTCTTTGGCACGAGTTTAGCACTGGCAAGGCTCGATGCTGGCACCACAACAGTCTGCTGTTGTATGGCGTTGGCAGCTTTGATGATGGCGCTGCTGGCACTCTGCACCGAAGCAGCAGATATTACAGTGGCTTTCACTGTAGTATTGTTAGCGAGCTTCAAATTAATAACCTGTGAACCTGCTGTTTTAACCGCTGAAACAGGGAGAAAGGCAGTAGCCACGGGTTTGATAGTGACCTGCTTTGGCGCAAGTTCTGCAGATCCAACTGCGTTGGTGACAACGGTGGACTGGAGAGGAGCTCTGGGAGGAGAGGAAAGGACAGCCGCAGAAGTTGGTGAGGACAGGAGAGATGTCATGGAAGTCACCATGGAAGCAGTCTGCTCCGGCTTCTTACCAGAGTCCAAGTCGACTTCTGGCAACACTCTAGTAACAGTTCTCTTGATCTCTCCGGAAGAAGTCTTGATGGTTTTTATGCGAACTTTAGGAATTGCTGGTGTCGACCCTGCAGGAGAAGACGGAGACCCTTTGCTACTGTTTTCGCTCGATACACTTCTGGGACTATCAGGTGGTTTGATAGATGGTTTTTTAGCACCATCAATGAGACTCTGAGATTCAGGTGATTTTTCTACAGCCCGGGGACTTTCACTCATGTCTTTTGGTAATGGAGAAGATTCTGCTGAATTAGACTGTAGATCTTTACTGGTATCCGTAGCTGCCTTCTTAGCACTCAGTGCTGCAATTGCCGCAATGCATGAAGAAAGCTTTGCTGATGACTTTGCTTTGGACTGTGTAATGCTGGCAAGATTTGTTTCGCTTTTTTCAGTACTCAGTTTTCCATCAAGTACCCTGTTTTCAAGAAGCTTCTCAGAATTGTCTTTTAGCAATTTGTCCTCTGTTTTTCGAGCTTTAAAAGGCTCATAGACACTTAAATTCATGGAGTTTGTCTCTGTCTCTCGTTTAGCAACTTTATTTTTATCTATACTACTTGAAACTGGGATTCCAGATTTAATTAAGTTCTCCCCTCCAAGTGCCTTTAGTTTGTCATATTCCTGCTGAGATACAGATCCTGCCAAGACATTTGCTCTGAAATTTGCACGTATCTCCTCTTTATCCGGCGGGTCATCTACCTCAATTTTCTCATCGTCATCAAATTCTTCAGCACTTGATATTGGGCTAAACTGGTTGAAAGCTGAATCCTTCAGTGTAGTCTCAGAAGCTGACCCATCATCTTTAAGTGACTTCCCTTCATCTTTACTGTAGCTATCCAGAGCTGATGACGTTAGAAAGCCATTATGCAAGCCATTGCCTGTGGAATGGTGGCCATCCTTGTCTACTCCTTCAGAAGAATCAATAGTACGCACGTTTTTCACAATGACACTCACACCAACATCAGATGATGACGGGGCGTGAGAGTCTTCATCTGCGTGAGCATTTTGTTTGATGTGGCTTTCATGGTCATCATGTCCAGATTCAATAGCTGCTTTTGGATCAACCATGTCTGGTATGTCAAAGGCTGCAAGAAGGTCATCAAAATCTGGGGTCTTCATATCCCCCATGGTCATCTATTTGATTGCAAGCAAATCTGTAAAATAAACAGAAAGTCATCCTCTCAGAATTTTAAGCTCCAACAGCACAGTCTTACACAACATAAGCGTATGTTCATATATGCCATGCAGAAAGGTGTTCCTTCACTTCTGAAGTAATACTTGCAGATACTATACATTACAGAACAGTGTTCCAGTGCAAGTGTGCAGTCAAACCATGACACCAAGAGCTACAGAAATCAACTTCACAGACTGTAACCTAGAGATTTCATTCTACACACAAATTTCTCTTCAGTGACTTTCTTCCTGCCCCCTCTCCTACACTCCCTCCTACCCTCTCCCACATACACTGTGATTACAGCAAGATACTTCAGACTTCCATAAAAACAACATGAGGCACTTGCAATTCCTCCTAACTCTAGATTTTCCTTGATGTTTGCATTATGAACCCAAGGAGCCTTCTCGAAGATGGTAACAAATGTGTTTCTACCAACAGTTTGAGACTGTTGCACTGTTTTCTATAAATTAAACTGCTTTATAAGAATTACGGGGTAAGTGTCCCAATGTTCACAATGCTGTCTTTCAGCAACTCTAAAGAAGGATCTGCTGTATCTACACTAATCCTGACAGGTGTCTCACCTACTTTAAAGACCTTCCTTAACAGAGATTCTACAGCCTCCAATGTAATTTATTCTAGTCATTCACAGTTTTCACTCTTACACACTTCCTACTGCATAATCTGAATCTTTCTTGATGCAATCTGAATGAACTGCATGTGGTTCTGTTCACCTCTCCTCTCTGCAACAGCACTTTACTCTGAGACCATCGTCTCCCTTCAAACTTACCCTTTCTAGGCTAACCAACACCAGATCTTTAGGATTTTCTTTCGACTAACAGATAACATTTTCCAGATACTGCTCTTTTTGTTTGCCATTGGCCTCTGCTGTTGGGTTTTCTTCTTCCAACTCCCCAACATAACAGGTAACTCAAAACTGAAACTTTACAAACGCCATGGAAAAAGAAAAACTAACTTTGGGTGTGCTTTTACATTTAAATCCCACTGTGACATTTGCCTTTTTCCACAAAGGTTTCAATAATATGCAGAGGTGTGCAGGGGAATCACTTGTAGAGATCTACAAAAATCAGTTAAAGAAAGCACAGACAGACATTTTTTCATTCTCTTTCATTACCACGCACAGGTATGATTTGTGTTGTTGTGACAGAGCTGTTTTTAACGTAATTATCAGGCCCAAGTGAGTATTCAGCGTTAAAAGGTGTTACTGTCAGAAAGCACCCATTTAGGAAGCATCCTGTCTGCCCTTCTGCTTTATATCAGCACTTAAAGGACTGGAAAACATTCTCATTTTATCACTCAACGTTCTGTCTCCAGTCTCAGCTAACACCGGCCACCAGAGCAACACAGTGTGACTGACCACACCAGTGCTCTCCGAGCTCCTGTTAGCTCAGGCGAGCAAGAAGCTGCACACCCCACGGCAGAAGGTCTGCTGGAAGCCACCTGCCAATGGAGACGCATCCAACAACTTCAGGAGCTCACTTCCTCCTCCTCTTAGCTCATTATCTTGAGCTCTGGAGGGAAACTACTTTCTGACTGTTGAATTCAGCTGTAATAATGCTAAGAAAAACTAATCAAAATGCATACATGTCTAAATACATATTTTTTATGCATATCATTATCAACACACGAAGCACTAACCGTTCCTCAGAAAGATGCAGTTTATTAAAATGGCATAATCCCTTTGCTTGACAAAAATCTGCAAGACTTATGTATTCACGAACACTGGCTACCTGAAGTTATTATGGACTCTAAGAAAGGCAACTGAGGAAAATTTCCATTATCAAGGATAATGGAATACACACAGACATTTCATGTATTTTCAAACAAATATATAACAGTTTTGAAAATTGTTTACATGGTCCACTTCATGGTTTTGTGGCTTTGTCTAACTTATTAACTCCTTTTCATTGCACCAAGTCCTTCTGCAGAGCTGAACCCAGCATGTCATTCTCTATAAAATAGGAATATACCATTGCAACTGATGAATTTGCTCTCTTAATTAATTCCTTTACTTAATGGAGACTATATAATAGCCTATCATGGTAAATGCTCATCATCAAGACTTCACTAGTTTTGTAAAGCATATGGTTATAATCTCTACTTATCAGACATAAGATTGTTTCATAATGCTGGTAATACTGGTTTTACTTCATTATAAGATTTTAAAATCCCTTTATTCAAAAGCAAGTTTTTATTCAAAACCAAGAAAGACTAGACAAGTCACCAGTACAGCTCAACTCTCCTTCCTGTACCTAAGGAAGATGATTGCCACACTTACGCAGTGCTGCAGACCTGGACCTCAGTCTACCCTCTGCCTGAGGGATTTCAAGATCCTGTGAAGGGGCCACAATGGCAAAGGCAGTTATCTAATAAACGCAACAATACATACACACATAATACCAAAATTACAAAGAAAGTTTCTGTAAGATTTAAATGGAAAAGATTCCAGAGACCAAAGCGTATTGAATCCATGTAAAACCACACAAATAAAGCCTTAATTGACATGTTTTTTCACGAATCAAGATACTAATTATTTGTACTCTGATTGTACATGTCCATAGGTGTCTTTTTACAGTTGTTACATGCACTCAATAAGAACTAGAAAGTCTTCCTAGTATAAAACTTCCTCTAATTACATACACTGGATTTTAATTAACGTTTAGCAATAGTGTCATGGTTTAACACCAGCCAGCAACTAAGCACCAACAGCCGCTCGCTAATTCCCCGCCTTGGTGGGATGGGGGACGAAATCGGAAGAGTAGAAGTGAACAACCTCACGGGTCGAGATAAAGACAGTTTAACAGGTAAAGCAACAGCAGATCCAAACAAGGAATTCATTCCCCCCTTCCCACGGCAGGCAGGTGCTCAGCCACCTCTGGGACAGCCGGGCTCCGTCACGTGTAGGGTGACTCGGGAAGACAAACGCCATCACTCCGGGCATCCCCCAGCTCTCTATGCTGAGCACGATGCCAGATGCCATACAGTCTGGGACATCCCCTGGGTTGGTCGGGGTCAGCTGTCCCGGCCATGTCCCCCCCCAGCTCCTTGTGCACCCCCAGCCCTCCGCTGGTGGGGTGGGTGAGGAGCAGAAAAGGCCCTGACACTGTGCAAGCACTGCTCAGCAGTGACAAAAACATCTCTGTATTACCAACACCGTTTTCAGCAGAAATCCAAAACACAGCCCCATACTAGCTCCTATGAAGAAAATTCACTCTATCCCAGCCAAAACCAGCACAAACAGCAAGGAATTAAGTAAAGACCCACTTACTCAGTATTTCATCCAAGTATGTTTAAGAGCAAAACTGCATAGCAGAGGAGATACATTTGTCATTCCTGACAAACTCAGTTCGGCTAACTCCAAAATGGGAAAACATCTCAACAGAATTCAGAGGTCTGGAGAGCTGCGACCATAAATTTACCCACTGACAGCACACTGTGTGAAGTTGCAACTGTCTTTCAAACGCATGCAGAAGGAACAACTCCCATGCCCTACCAGAGCACGAGAACCAAACGGTTTCTTCTTACATGGGGGACCCAGAATTGCTGCTGCCCTTACGAAGAATCTCCCCCACTCTTCAAACCATTAAAGCAATCTAAGTTAAACAAAAAGGGACAGAAGATGACATGACCAGTCTTGATAAACAAGCAAGCTGGAACCTGGACATCTTATTCATCTCTTCCCCACTATCCTACTACATCTTTTTAAGATTCCATATATAAACTATGTTTCTGCCACAACTGCCAGGGCTCTGAAGCCACAGTCTTCCCTTTTTTTCCTCCAAAAACCTTTCAGTAACTCCTTCCCTTTATCCAAGATCAAAATCAACTAACACCCTGGCTGCCAGACAAGCTGTTAGTATATTCCTTCTCTGGGCCAACATGATGCCTGCAAATACTTCAGGAAATGAGGCAAGTTCCTGGTTCCCTAGGAAATCGCCATTTTCCAGGAACTAGAATTTCTTTAATAACTGCTTTTAAACTGCTGAGAGCAAAGCTCAGTGTCTCCAAAGAGAGACACAAAGGTGTGAAAGCCCAGCATCAGAGGGCTGCCATTAAGATGATCTTCAGAACTGAACTGTGTCCACAAGGTATGTAATCAAGGATACATTCCTCAGACAGAACAAACAAAATCATATTTAAAGAAACAACCTGCAAGACCCTCACCTCCTCAAACATCTTTGTCCAAAGTAGAATTTTTTAAAAATTTTAGTTTCTAAATAGCAGAAACAAAATTCACCTCAAAACAGAGAAATGCTAACTTGAAGTATACATTATGAACAATGGATAGATAAATTAAACACCCCTAATTACGTGGATACTCGTATAAAGAGTCAGTTCCTAGATTTACTGACTCTGTCCAAAGTACTACTTCATTTCCAGCTGACAGTCTCCCTTTGTAACACTGCTTTTCCTTCCCATGGTCTAGTTCCATTTCCTGTCTCTCCACCTGGCTGTCCACTGACCCATACCAGGAGAACGCCAGGAAAAGCCTATCACTTCTGTTGTAAGATGGGCAACCTTTAGGGTGATTGAACTGCTTGAGAAAAATTATTAAAGAAAATTAGTTTCTTTAAAAATTCTAGTGTTACTTTGCTTACCTGTTATTCAGTGATAAAAGTAAGTAAAAAGGAAAGAATTCTGGATATGGCCAATGGGAATTACACAGCCAGAGAGCCACAGAGCAGTGAGGTGCAATGCTTCTGGGTTCTGCCTTTTTGATGGTGGGCGACAGGGCTTCTGGGAAGATACCATGGGTTTTAGAAACTGAAGACAGCAGGCTCTGAATATGCTTACTTCACCATTTCCATTAATCTCCTCGGTGACAACATCCACCCTTATTTGTACATCAGTATCTTGCTGAAATGCAAGGTGTGAATTAAGCTCTGGAGGATAAACCCAGACTGTCCGTGTTCATGCTTTGTTCAAAGCATGTGTGCATGACTTCCTACATTCTTCTTCCTTTGGAAACGCATCTCCTGAAGTAAGTGCTTTCTATGAACAGCGTGAAGAAAACAGCACAGGTTTTAGCCAAAGGAAGATACCCCTTGACCGTTCCACTGTCTCACTTTTCCCAGTTAGCCTTTTCACTCCAGTTCATCTGGTAACACATTACAGTGAAGCACTCGCTTGGGTAATTATGTCAAAACAAGAACGAGTCCGTGACAACTCTCTACTGACAGTGGAAGAAACAAGCAGGACAAGAATTTGATGCTACACCCAGGAGAAACAGTTAAATTCTTGTAAAAGTTTTTGGGCCTTCAAATCCTGGCTGTTAAGATGGAAAGCCCAAGGATGTATTCAAAGATTTTAAAAGGCTGATCCCCAGAAAAAGGGGGAAACATCTGCAAGATGCAGTGCGTCCCGGAGCTTCTGCCCTGTTATCAGGGACTCCCGAGACCACCCTGAAGTACTGCTTTCTCACAGCAACTACTCGTGTTGATGTGAGGAAGGCTCAGGTACGCAGTGACAGAAATATCAACCGAAGAAATACCAGGGCTTAGAAGGAAATAGCTGCTTCTGATGGATTAATAAAGGCAGTTTTGTTTTATTACATGGAATTTTTGTCACTCCTCCTCAAGCACTGTATCCACACCCATGCCAGGTGGAGGGACTCTAGCCCTGTGAGGAAAACCAAACCAAACTACCCTTTCACGTACTCTGCCAAGACAGGGGTGGAGCAGAGAAACACACAGCAGAAAACATTTTTTCTCGCTTTCTAAACATTATTTATCTTGTAGCTTGGGCTCTAGGACAGCTGCAGATGGGGCACAGTATTCTCTAAAAGAAAGGCCAAGCTGCCTATAAACTGCTGGTGAAATTAAAAGGTACTTTTTGGTGTAAAGCCAAGCAACTGTAAACACTCAAACCAGACTCATTTCGGGGAAGTTCAACAGCCTAATAAAGACAAAACAGAATCACCTGACAGCTCCCAGACAGGTCATATCTCCAAACTGCTCAAAACTCTGATTTTTGTCTGCCAGGTACAAGAACAACTTCAAGCTTTCCAGGCCTAGCAATGACAAATAATCCTCCTCCCTTTCCAATACTTTTCCAGTTCACATTCTCTACACATGAAAGCTTCTAACTATCCTTTCTGGACCACAAGCACCATCTTAAATGATCAATTTTTATTCTTTTATTTCATCATTAACCTTTAAAGAACTGACCAACTTTTCCTCCTTGATACTCACCCTCCTGCTCATCCAAATCTTCACTGCTCAACCAAAAGTCTAGTGACTCTGTGCAAACTGCTGTAATGGTCTGTACTAGCCCCCTCTTTTCTACCGTATTAAATTCCTACCCTTTGCCTTCAAATCCCACATAACTGTCTACACTTACAATATGTAACTCCATGTTTTTGTTCAAACAACTACTCAGTTCAAGCTTCCCTCAGCAGCAAGTCTGTTCATTATTTAAGGAAACAGGAAAAAACGCGACTTTATTTTTCATCTACTTAAGGAATTCAAGTTCTTGTGACTACATTCCTTTACCTTCCCTAAACTCTTCCTACAGCTTTTACCTCCACTCGCACTACGTACAGTTGTGGACTGTTCACTCTTTAGGGCAGAGACCTTTTCTTTTGTATGTTCTTCAAAGACAATCAGCACTCTTTTCAGTACTGTGAAAACAAGAAGGTTGAGTCACCACTTTTCAGTGTCTAGCACGTGCTAATGTCTTGATCCTGGAAGAATACTTCTGGTATAACCATATATAACAATTATTCTGTTATAGTTAGACTGGTATAAATTACCAGTTAGACACACTATTCCAGAACAAAATTCTGATAATCTGGTGTAATTACTCCACTTCAAACACGAGTAATGATGCCTAAATAACACCATGCTCATTCTGGAACAAAATGCCTGAACAGGGAGTAGTACAAGCCTAACCAGCATAAAAGATTTTTTTTTTTTTTAAAAAGTTTCTGTATTGTTATGCCAAGAAATTTCATCAGGGAGAGAAGATTTAAGTGATTCAATCAGAATTACAGTAATACATATCCTAACATTAGGCAAACATCAGCCTAACACACAGGTTATGAGCAGTTCATTGGTTATTCAATATGTATCAGTAATTATGACTGACTAACACTTCTGATTATTTACTTTGAAAGTTGAGTATCTGAAAGAAAGACATAAGCAATATGCTAATACAACCACCAAACCTTCTTCAGGAAACGAGAACCACATCTCAAATCACAACTCGGTGTGGTTTGAAACACGCAGCAGGCAAGTAGGATACGCAAGAGGCCACTTTAACCACAATCAGCAATGTCTATCACATTCACATAAAATACAGGTTCCTTTTTCCTTATCAAGGTCCCATGACTTGTTACTGTTGCAAAACTCAGACAGATTCCTGCTTCCAGAAATACAACTTTCATAATAGGCACCATTTTGATTTCTTAGGATAATGGTCCTGTTTATCATCCATACTATCAACAGGGTCATGCCAGTCCTTATGTAAACATCTTTGTGAAGTATGGGGTGTTTTACAGTTAAAATTTATACCAAGCAATCTGCTATTTCAACTCTATACACTGTATCTATTTGCCTTTTTTTTTTTAAAAAAAAAGAGAAAAATCCAATTTGTCTCCATGCATGAGCCTCAAAGAGTAAGAGAAATCTGAATCTGCACTTCTGGTTTTCTAAGAGCATATTCTACCAATTTTCCTCCTCCCTCCTACCCCTCAAAAAAGCTTTGGAGGGTAAGTATTAGCCCAGTATTTCAAGTATTAAAATTTTTAGCTTTTTTTTTTTTTTTCCCCTCAATGCAGTAACCTTGCTGTTGACAGTTTCAGAAAAATGTTAAGATTTATTCTTTACTAGCCCAAAAAAGTTTTCAACAGGCATTTCACAGAATCTCAGAATAGCTGAGGCTGAAAGGGACCTCGGGAACTCCAACTCCTCTGCCCAAAGCAGGCTCGGCTACAGCAGGACCCTCAGGACACTGTCCAGCCAGGTTTTGAGTACTTCTCGAGATGGAGATCCCAAAACCTCTCAAGGCAGCAGGTTCCAGCATTTCACCACCCTCACAGTAAAAAAGATTTAAATCACTAACTAGCATCCAGACCTACTCACACTCACTTGCCTTGCCACCCACTTACGACAGTATCTAAATGCATTTTCAGAGCGCACCACCAACCAGAAGCCAGCTAGAGAGCATTATCAGATAGATCACTGCCCACCGGCTGCTGATCCAGAGCACCATCCCAGCTCACGCCATGGTCGGGTGGAGCATTTTGGGATCGGGACAGGGAGTGAAGCTACCCAAAGCTCTGCTAGCGGCTGTGATTTATAAGGCTGTCCCTGCGGCCTCCTTCCACAGCGGACAACACCGGCTGACATTTGACTTTGATCTACTTCCACGTGAGCTGTACAACTAAGATGCTATAAACAAATTGGGATGCCGTAAGGAGGAAAAAAAATTGAATGCCAACCTTTCTCAACTATTAATCCAAAACATTGTTCAGTATCATACACAAAAGACAGTATTATTTTAGAAGAATTACTAAAGTATTTACCAAACGGTAAAAAAAATATTTAACAAACCCATTCCTCCACTCAGTCTTTCATTCATCTAGTTCTAGAATACCACAGAAGCCTGTTAATCCACACACTGGCTGCAGGCGTTGTTTTAAACTACCAAATGCTGAAAACAAACAAGCAATAAAACTACCAAAGTCAATGAATTACCAAGTGTATTCTGTTGATTTGAATAAAAGTGCAGTTTGTTTGTAATTGTTTACAATGTTTTTAACTTTTCAATTCAGGAGTGTCTTCCATACAAATTTTGGAGATCCAAAATCACATCCGCCAGGAATGAAAGCAATGGCAGCAAATCACATTTAGGATGGCAGAAGATGGAAGTGATGGAAAAGATCACAGAGATACCGAATGGCACTTGGACCACGTTCGTGGGGCGTTGCTATAACCTGGCGCAGCTACAGACCTACCCTGCGTGTGCACACACATTGTCTTCTCCTGGTAAACAAAATCATCTGGGAGTCCCAGAAGCCACGAGAATGATCCTTGTCTCCACGCACAGAAGGCAGATGCAGTTGCAGCCAGATTAAAGCTTAAGAACTTTTGTTGCCTTGTTCGCTGTTAATTCATACAGGCACAACTTTGTCCAATGGATCCAGGTTTAGAGCCTTAGGAATGCAAGATCCCTGCAGAGGAGTCTCTTATTCAGTCTTTAATGCAAGGTAGGACAAAATGCTCTCCGTGCTTATGGCTCAGCTGAGTTTTGCAATTATGTTACCAAGCCATCTCAAACCCACAAGACAGCCCCAAAAGCAGCCCGAGTTGTTTTACAACCATAAGCATGTTACCGTTGTTTTCAAAACATATCCAACCCTGTAGCTGATTACAAAAGAGCAGGCAATTGCCTTTGTCCTCTTTCCTACTATATCCTGCATCTGATTATGGATCCTTCTTATCTGACCTGTTAAAAGATGAGCCCTTTTCCCCTGCAATAGGGGAAAGTAAAAACAGTTCTTGAGAATTTTTGTCTTCTCCAGCAAATTTCCACAAGGTTTTTTTAACAGCCAAGATAGAATTACTTGTAGTTTATGACTCCTCAAAAGCCTTATCTTGTAGTCCGACTCCTCCATTTTTGAACCTTCTTATTTTTTTGCAAAATGGGTATCTCAGGTTCTCTTTGGGAAGGAAGAGAGGGGTTATCTTCTGAAGCCTGTCCACTTCCTCATCTCACACTACCACTGAACCACCTCCAACCACATGCGCGACTGGTTCAAAGTTCACCACTATCAGCCTTTGGCTGGCAAAAAGAACAGGGATATTTCAGCACACGAGCAAGGTATCTCCTCTCCCACGCCATATGGAGCTCAGTGGACCATCTCTAGCTACAGCTGGCCAAATGAAAACTACCTGTATTCATCAAGAGATTCAGTTCAGGTTTTGAGCCTAGCAACTTCCCAAATTCCTCCTAAAATGGAGATGAATTCACAAAAAGCAAGTAAATCCCCATATCATTCTTTGCACTCTACTTAAAAATGAATTATAAAAATGGCTTAATTTTGTACTTCTACATGTCAAATGGGCTGGGGCAGTAACATGTGAATAATTCCAATGTACAACAATCATGAATAAAATTTTGAGATTCCCAGTTTAATGTAAATTTGAATCACGTTCTAAATGACACTTGCTTCCTGCCTATGTCCTTTAACGTACTTTAAAGTGGATAGCAATTCTTGCTCAGAAACGGCATGAAGCAGCTGCCAACAGTCTCGGTGAGAGCACTCCAAGTTGGGCAGGGCCCGCCTGTGCAACACCAGCAACAAACAGGCCCTAAATCAAGTTTTGGGGTTTTTTAAAACATACATTCTCAGCCATCTGTATGCATATTTGTATTTTAACACACATTGACATTTCTAAGAAAACCAAAGTTATTTAATTCATTCAGAAGAGGCTTCTTGGAACTTGATAAATCATTACCCCTGTTCTCAAGATCAAATACCTGAGACAAGCCTCAATGTAAAATGAGATCACAACTGCTGATACAGAGGACCAGCCCTCCAACATTAAGCAGTGTTTTCTGCTGGAAAGCCGGCCTACATGCAAAATCAGAATCATCTGGTGAAGAGCATTTACAAATATTATTAGACTAAAAGAAATAAAACTCACCAAGAACACTGCAGACTCCAGCATCTATTCAGGTTTCTCATCTTACAGCCTACAAAAATCCCTGCAAATTCAAAACCTCCTTTGCTAAAAATAAAAATTCATAGTACAGATCGTGTTCAAAAATCCAAACAAAACAGATACATCGGATTTTGTGACAATTCAAGAACTTGCAATTTTAAAACTTCTTACTATTCTGGTCTAAAGAAAAAAAAATCTAAAAGGTGCTCTCTTGTAACATATGAATTTTAGCTGACACTTGGAAAAGAACATGCATCAGCATCAGCAATAGCTACTATTCCTATCATGCAACAAGAATTCATGTTTGCAAGCATAATTTTCCTACAGATGTCTATAGTCAAATATAGAACCTCTGCATCCAACTTACGAAAAATAGGAACAGAAATCAGCACAGTGATCTGTCAGGCATTTTGCTCCACCAAACAAGCTATTTACTGCCCTATCAAATCTGAGAAACCACACATTGTAGCTACATTAAAACCCACAAAACCGTCATTTCAGGCTAAACATTAGCATGATATTTTCACTTTTCTACAATTAATATCTAAATACCTTACGTAATCTACTGCAGTCAGAAACAGAGGTTCTCTTGTATTGTCACTCTCTGATGCAGGCACCCTGCCTACCATCAGCCACCATACAACTTACCCAATATCCACAACCTCTCAAGGTTTTTAAGACTGTCTATTCTGCTGAGCACAGAGGAAAAAACACCCTAATTTCACACTAGAACAGAACATTTTCAATGTTTTGCCTCCATATTTATCTTGATTGTAGACTACCAAACCAGGTAACACAGCCAGGACTGGTCAGATTTTTTAAAAAAAAATCATACTGGTTAAGATGCTAGGGTTGCTGATTTCCTGTTATAGGAAGTAACAGTTCTAGCACAAGAATCCCCAAGGCAAAATGTTTAGTGTTCCAATGTGTAAGCTCTAACAGCCTTTGTTCTTCCCTTTGCTATATTCATTACTGCTTTCTTATCTCTCCCCCTCTCCCGCTCTCTGAATCCTTCGGCTTTCCCTGTAAGAATCAAATGCCAGCTCAAATCTAAGTACACATTTATTTTTTAGATGAGAGGGGGGAAAAAAAAAATCCTATCCATTATCCCTTGCTTTGAGTTAAAAGTAGTCATCCCTCAGGAGCTGATGCACTGCCCATCCGGTTTCCTATTCTTATTTCATTACTGCACAATATTATAATTCATGCCACTAATAACCCACTGGAGCTCCATCAAACCCCTAAAATACATCTTTCCACTTGGCTGCTGCAAAATCCTCCCTGGGTTACAACAGTTTAAGAAACACCAGCCATACTATTTATTCTATATGTTTTTTTCTGTGTAGGCTACATTAAGTACATGTTTAACACTGAAGACCTTAATTCAGAAGCAAGTATCCGGTTACTCGGATATGGCCAAACAAGCAACCTTTAAATATTTAGGCAGCAAATTCTGAATGTGTAATGCTGTAATACAACACAGAACAGTTCACTGCCATGTGGTCCACAATTTACGACTGTCACTCAGAGGCCTATTCCGTATCTCTACGCTGTGAAAAAATGTATATCTGGATAGAAGATATTTCAGTGAAAATACTGTATTTAGCCAAGGTATCAGTAAGTCTTTGCAAGTAATAGCTTTAATCCTATTAAAACTGGAGGACGTTAATAGCATTTCCCCAGTAACACTTAAACAATTGTCTCCTTACTAACGTGCCAAGTGTGCAGTCAGGAGCCAGATTTACTTTTCACATACAGGTACCTTCATACTATTGTTATATTCACACCCCAAACACCACATCTCACCTTGTGAACCTTGACCTTTGAAAGATTTTTTTAGCCAATGCTCAGTTACTGCCACAGATGCATTACCTCTGCAAATATGAAAGGGTTAAAGGCAGCCCCAATCAATAGGCCTACAAGGAGAAAAAAAAAAAAAAAAAAAAGGAAAACGAGTATGCCTTACAGCATCTTTGCAATGCTTTTATGCACAATTCTACAACAACATTGTTTCCTTTTGGCCTTACAGAAAGGCACAGCCTCCCCCCCACCCCCCCCCCTTTAACATCTCCTAAAGAAGAAAACCACAAGACAGCACCCTGTAAATAAAACAGCATGCAAAGCAGCATTCTTCAGTCGCAAGCATAACTACAATTACAAATCATTCAATCAATTTTATTCAGTTTAGTTTTAAAATAGACTGCATAACCAGTGTCCCACCCTTGCAAAACAAAAATATTTTAATAAGGGTCATAAATCTCAGCTCTTGCCCATTCCTTAAGCATAAAAAGGCACGAAAAGCCAAAGTAATCTCAGTTACTGCAAATATGTACATTTACATACAGAATCCTTTATGACTATATTAGCCACATACCAGTGCTGTGTGTCTAAAGTGTGCATTCACATACTGTTTTGGGATGGTATCTTTCTGCAAGCTCCTCTGCTTTTGGCTGCCATGAAGGGAGGAAGCTATCCCACTGTAGTAGCTCAGTGACTGCATTGTGTTCAGGAGCTGATCTGCCTCAAACCAGTTCCAGCCGGTTCTGGTCACCCTACATAAAAAGCTATGGCAACCCTCGCTGAGTTGCCAACAAGTCCCTGAAAATCGCAGAGGCCGTTTCTGCTGGGGCGGCGGGGCCGGCGGCAGGGCTGCCCCCCGGCTCCCCTCGAGCCCGGCCCGCGCACCCCCGTGCTCCCCAGAGCCGCCCCACACGCTCCCTTCCTCTCCTCCCCCACTTACCTCCCACAACCTGGCTGAAAGCTGTGAGTGTGTGCGTGCCTGTCTGTAGCTAACAAAGAGACCGCAATAAAAATCCTCACAGGATCTCTCTTGCAGCACCAGGCAGGCTCGGCCACAGGCGGGGAGCCAGGCTGCTGACCCGGGGCGCTCCCCCCTCCGCTCCCCACGGCGGCCGCGGATCGGCGTCACCGCGGCCCCCTCATGCCCACGGCCCTGGGGCGGCCGCTGCGGGTCCCCTCCCGCCCGCCCTCCCCGCTCCCCGCTGCATCTGGGGCCGCGCGAGCGGCATTTTCTCTCCCCTGCACAGCGCTGCTACAAAGATCCCCACGCACGCACCTCCCTCCCCTCAAGAAATCCATTTCCGCAGCAGCGAGATGCCTGCAAAATAGTTCCTTTGCCCCCTCCTCGCAACACCCGACTTGGCTGCTGAGCTGTTTTTTTTTTTTTTTTTTTAGCTATTCCGCTCTCCTGGAGGCACCGAAAGAAGAGAAGCCGCAGCCCCACGCCCGGCCGCCCCCCCACGCCCAGGGCTGCGGGGGAGGCCGGGGCGCAGCCTGCGAAGATGGCTGCTGGGCGCAGCCGCCTGCTCGGCCCCGCGGCTCCCGCCGGGGCGGCTCCTCGCCAAGGTCACGGCTCCCCGTGGGGCCGCAGCCCCTCCGGGGGAGGGCCGGCGCCCCCCCGCCCCGCGGCAGCGCAGCGCCTCGCCCGCTCCCCCGCTCTCCTCAGCCGCCCGGGGCCTGCGGGGCCGACGCTCGCCCCGCGCCCCGACGGTGCTCGCCCCGCTGCTGTCGTGGCTACTCACCCTCGCACTGGGACCACCAACAGCCTCCTATGTGCCGAGCCCCGTCCTCGCCGGGGTCTGCCGTGAGACGGGGGCTCCCCGGCCAGGCTGTGCCCCGAGCGAGGCCCCGCGGCTCTCCGGGCTGCACCTGTAACTGTTAGCAAAGGTCTCGGGCACAACCCTTCGCCCCCCCTTCCCCTGCGGAGAGAGCGCGGCTCTGGCACTCTCTCCCCAGCCCTCACCCCCACCCCGTGCTGGGGGAGAACCACCATCTTCTGCCGCTGCCTGCGCGCCGCCGGCCGCCCCGGCGCTCCCTCAGCCCGGGCTGCTCCCGCCTCGCCGGGCCGCCGCGGGCATCTCGCTGACGGGCCGCGGCCCCCTCCCCTCAGCGCCCCCCCGCCACCGCCCCGGGCCCGAGGTCGGCCCTACCCGAGCGGGCCCGGCCGAACCCGGCCCGGCGGGGGCCTCCTGGGGAGGGGAGGCCGCGGCGGGGAGGAGGCGGCGGGACGGCGACGTCCGAGCGACCCCCCTCTCCCCCCTCTCCCCCCCCCCCCCCCCCCATACACACACACACACACCCCGCCGAGCCGCCCGCGGGGCTCCGGGCAGCGGCCCGCGCCGAGCCGAGCCGAGCAGGCCCCGCAGGCCGCTGCTGTGGCGGGGCCTGCGCGCGGCGAGGCGGGAGCCGGGCCGGGAGGACGGCGACCCCCCACCGCACGCCGAGTCAGCGCCCCCATGCAAACACACCTGCTGCGGGCCGGGCCGGCCCGGCTGCGGCTCCGGCCCCGGGCGGGCGGGCTAAGGGCGGCGCGGCCTGGCCGGGAGATGGTGGAACATAATGGCGGGGAGGCTCAGCCGGGACTGAGGAGAAGGTGGGGGTGGGGGTGCCTCGGCTTGCACAGATGGGGGAGACGCTCCCGTGTGATTCCGTGTGAAACGGCTCCCTGGAGTGTGCCGGGGGCGGGGAGGGCTGCGGGGCTGCCGCTGCCTCACAGCGCGGCGCGGGCAGGCGCCGGGGCCGGGCAGGTCGCGGCCTCCCGCAGCCCGGGGCGGGGGGGGGTGTGTGTGTGTGTGTGCGGGGGGGGCGATGGCTCCCGGCGCTGCCGCCCAGCCCAGCCGCCCGAGGAGGCCCGGCCCGGAGCGGGGCCGTTCCGATCCCTGACCCCGGGCTGCGCCGCGGCCCCGCCGAAGGGCGCGGGGCCGGCCCGGAGCCGCGGTGCCCTACGCGGGGGGGGGGGGCGCGCCGGGCCGGGCCGATTCCCCCGGGCCAGGAAGGGTTCTCCCTTCTCCCGTCCCTCCCGGCGCACCGGGCCGCGCAGCGCCCCGGGGGCAGCGCCCTGGGAGAGGCCAAGGCGGGTCAGCGGGTGTGGGGGTGTGTACCTCCCGCCGCGCTCCATCACCCGTCCTTCGGTTCTGAGTCAACAAAGCACGGGAGCAATGACCGCTTACCGGCTCGGACGGGTCGTGTGCTTCCCCAGCGTGGCCCCGCAGCATGGATCCTCGCGACGCCAGGCCAGGCCGCTGCTCCGGCCGCTGGTGCAGGTGTGATGGTGTGGCCACGGCGAGGGACACGGCACAGCTCCGCAGCGAGGGATGAGGGACACGGCCTGGTGAGGGACGCGGCACAGCTCCACGGCGAGAGATGAGGGACACGGCACGGTGAGGGACACGGCACAGCTCCATGGCGAGGGATGCCACACAGCTTCGTGGCCTGGCCCTCAGCAGGGCCACGCTGGCTGTCGCCTCCCTGGCCACACGCTTCGGGGACCTGAGCCATCTTAGCACGTGGCAACACTTAAAAAAGTCACAGCCTAGAACTTTGTCTTGTATCGATGCTGACGTACCTCACAGAAAAAGATTAATGTGAAATGATTAGGTCCTTCCTGGAGATAGAGTGGAGGTTTTGGCTATCACCTCTTGTGACAAGTTGCGTTTGGTAATAGGCTTTTGTTTGCTGTGAAGCAACCTGGCGTTAATGTCCCTGTTACACCTTTTAATATGAAATTTCCTCCATTTCTGTCACAGAATAGCATATTGTACAAGCATCCAGCATGTTTTCTAGAATTTAAAGTTTCACATGTGAATCACTTTACTGGATCATATTAATGGCTTTAAACATGTAACACCGATCTCAAGTTCATGCTTGTAAGCTTGGTTTTTACAGACTATATAGATGATGGCTACACATTCTGGTTGCAATCATGGTGTTTTATCAACATCTCTGTTGGTAGGCAGCAAAGCCCCCAAGGCCACCTGCATTCGTACTGTGTGTGAAGACGCTGCTGAGGGGAGGCTGCGCCCACAGGGGCGATAGGGCAGGTCTGGGCCCGGCTGCTCGCACCCAGCAACGGGACTGCACCAGGTACGAACTCATACGTGTTCGGAGACAGCACCAACTGCTCCATGGCCATCTGTGGGAACTGGTGAGTCTGACAAGTCTATAGAATTTGAATATATTGATTTGGTAATTTATATGACAAATAAATGGATTTGTGTTCTGCACTAGTTTTAACGTTCAAGAAGGGCCGTGGAATTCAGCTCGCACCAGCCTAGGGCACATCCTGCAAGTGACTTGTAGAACAAGGCTGTAATATTTGTAACACCCTGTTTCTTCCCCATTAACTACTAAACTGATTTGATAAAGTGAAAACTACAGTCTGTTTTCTTACACTGCATTTCTGTGGTCGGCTTGCGTAATAGTATAAAGATGGCAGCTGCTACTACGGCTTTTGTATTAATATCTGAAATGTTAATTGATTTCACAGTTTATACATGGCATAAAGGTCCTGGTGCATGCTGTCTTTCAGACAGATTTACTTGTTTTCCTTCCAGCCAGGTGTCCGTGACATCCCCATAGCAGAAAAAGTCTGTCACCCTAAGTATCTGACTTTCAGAAAATAAAATGAAGAGAATTCTAAGTATCATTTACAAGCGGTGCCAGACTGAGAGCTCTTCTGCAATGGCTTTTTAGTTCAGACACAGGCAACTGCAATGCAAGTGTCCCTGCAGTGTCGCTTCTGCTCTGTGAGGCTTCGGTGGGTGTTTCAGCATGTTGACCTTACACCTTAGATCTCAGATTTAGGCCTCAAGTCACCTCAGGAGCACCGTGACTCTGCCGGTAAAGCTGTTTCGGTGAGCTGCTGCGGAGGCAACGGGTGGTTTGAAGTTACTCCAGCCCTTCCAGAGGTGGGAACTGGCATCCCTTGCTTTATCCTGTCACAGCAGCTGGGGCTGTGCCAGGACGTAACGTGAATTAGGAGAGTTTTGGTTCCCAACAGCTGCTGAATCTTAACCCTCAAAGTTTCCATCTGAAAATACTTCCTTACTGCGTTGCAGCCAGCCAGAAGCACCACGCCGTGGCCCCTGGCTGTGCGGGGAAGGAGGAGAGCCCGAGGGCAGCTGCAGAGGGACAGCGGGCTGGAAGGGCCCGTGCTGCCAGCAGCGGGGTGCTCCGGCCGCACCCGAGAACCCGGATCACACCAGGACTGTGAGTGACCACAACAGGTCCCGTTGGCTCCCCCCAGACGCTGCCATACACCCCTCAGAACCAGGGGCGGGAGAAATTCCTCTTTTGTAAGAAGATTCTGTTTTCTCCGCTGGCTTTGCAGTGGCTGGGACCAAAGCCCCTGACGCTGCCCTCGCGGTGCAGAGTCTCAGTCAGGACAAATGAAACCACCAGCGCATTCCTTCCGCTTTGACCCCAGAACGGTGCCGAGACGGGATCTCCCGGCCACCTGCGCAGACAGAGCAGCGAGCTTTGCCGTGGGGCCGCACACTACCGATTTCCTTCTCCAGGAACGGAATCTTTAACCCCACCTCTCCTTTTCCCTGACAAAAGGCCTCCAGTACATCCCGCTATTACTTCTCAGCAGTCAGCAAGGAGTGCTGCCAAGTCAAAACATTTTCCCTTTGATGCTGCAGTGAATGCTGAACTTGTGTGCAATAATAACTTAATTATTTAACTTCTGAAGTATTTTAAGGCTCTTGAAATCCAGAACTCTAAAATGTGGTGTATCCATCCCACACTTTCTGTACAGGAATCAGTTTTAACTGTATCGAATATAAATAGCAACAAACATGGCTTTTGCACATTAAAAGTGTGCTGGGGCCAAAAATGATTTTGCAGGTGGACTGATACAATAAAAAATAAGGTCAATTTACAATTAATTTTTTTATGTCAGAATAAACAATGCCCTTTTTGTCCTCTCCCAGATTTGTTTGTTGTTTTTACTGAATAACAAAACATTTCCTTCCTGGGTAGCGAAACATTCTTAGCTTAAGCAAGAAGGGTAAGACACAGATTACATATTTTCAATCCTAAATTTCTTTTTTAGACTAAAAGCTTTACAACTTCTGACAAAAAACTTAATACTATCTGTTACTTCAGTTGCTTTTTTAGGTTTTCACCTTAAAATTTCCTGTATCATATTATCCACGAGAGCAGAGCAGAAGCCTGCATTTCTTGTTTTAGAATAATTGTGTATTTCTTATTATCACTCTCTACAATGCAACAGTACTTTTCTTTAACCACTATATTTAAACATTCAGTATTGAAAAAAACCCAGCTTACAACTAAACTTCCCCTTTTTGAGATCCTCCTATTACTATTCGCTGGATATTTTCTTGGCAGAAAAAAATTCAATTTCCTTTCCTGCTTATTTAAATAAGTCTCCTACCATATTTTGGACTAAAAGCTCTAGGATTGCTTTTAGAAAGATGAGATTTATTATAGGAAAGGGATTTCATACGAGATAAGATGAAGGGCTTCATCTTATCTCGTATGAGATCTTATATTCTCTTAGGGAGAAATCTGTAACCAGACTCAAAATACATCTTAACTACTACTGAGGTCAAGGAAAATTAAAATCTAGGATGATTTTGAATGGAAAATGCCTCTCATTCTAGTAAACGGACAAACATATGACAGACACACACAAACCTGCATCCACATCCACAGACTCTGAATTACAGATTTCTCTGTTAAGATAGCTTCTGGCCCAACAGCACGCTAAACCCTACATTTGTCACGCAACATGTTTATCGGAGCGCTGTAGCGCTGTGGCACCTGGCCATCTGGTAGACTCCAGAGCTCTGATTTATAGCCAAGACTCGACCCACAGGCAGTCGGGGGTGTTAAAATTCACCTCATATCTCACACTGGGTGCCTGGATCTAATCTGCAGCTCACCAGACTCCACACACCCACCAGCTCGCCCTTGGGGGCTGCGTTACGCCCTGTCTCGTGCCTGCGCCGTGGCACTGGTCCGCATCCGGGCCGGCTCTCACGTGGCCAGGGCGACAGCAGCATCGGAGCAGACCTCCTCCCCACTGCTCCGTGGTTATGTCATTCCTGGGATTTTGGGGAGTCAGGTTTGCTCCTCTGCAACCTCCACACCTTCATTTCCTACCTCCTACGACATGCTTGGCTGGAGGGATATTCTGGTAGATGGTGCTTTGCTTCTGTGCTTGGGATCCTGTGGGGAACAGAGCAAGGAGAGAAAGACACCAGACGCCACCACCAGCAGCGCGAGCGAGGCGCCAGTCAGGGTCCCTCCTGCCAAGCGCATGAGACCTATGGTGAAACCAGTTAATCCAGGCCAGGCGTCAGGAGCGAGTGACCCCGCTGCTGCAAGGAAAGGTTTGCTGCGCCATGGAGGGCAAGTATAACCCATAAATATAAACAGATATGTTTATATATGCCCATGTATAGCATATACATATTTGAAAATGATGCTGAATTAGATTTATGGTCAGAAAGTGAGAAATCTGTTGAAACCCATTCTTAACTATAGATTTTTTTCTTCAAAGTTGAGCTGTCTTCCTTGGCCTTTTCTCCCTGTTATAACTGGCTCTGAAGACCATCCGTGTTTCAGAGCAACAAGAGGAAGAGGAGGAAGAGAAAAGGCGTAAGAAGTAGCTACAACCCAAGATAAATGGCCGTAGTCTCAGGGCAGGAAGAAATGTAAGAATATAACGTTAAGGCAGTGTCCGTGGGGCAGGCAGCGCTCAGATAATACCTGCTGCAGGACCAGTGCTTGTGCCCCCAGCAAACACTGCCCACAGCTACGGAACAACATCTCCATAACAGGCAATCTCCCCCGGATTTAAAGAATGTATTGGACAAAGGCTAATGGCTACCCAGAGAAGTTGCTAACTCTTGTTATCCATTTGCAGAAGAGAATCTCTAACTATGAAGTGAACGTTTGCAATGTCCAAAGAGCACAAGGAGTCAGAAACCCTAATAACTCTCAGGATGTTAAATGCTGGAAAGAACAGAATACAGTAATGTCTTGAACAATAAGAGACTGAGACTTTTAATCATCTGTAGAAGAGATGCTGAGTTTAGATATAATACAAAGCCAGGAGGATTTGACAAGGCTTAATAATTCTTTTTTTCTGTCTGTTAACAAACCAGAGCAAACTAATCATTATCCAAAGAAATCACAGTTAGTTAGCAAGGATTGTGGGCTTAAAATGGTTCTGTAAGTAAGGGAGTTACAGTCAAGACCTCAGCTCTTCCACACACACCAAGAGGTGTAAGCGTAACGCTGCACCGGAGAGTCGTGGCTCCCGTGCAGAGTGTCCCTGAACCGCCGCAGCCCTGGCAGCCGTGCAGGGCTTCCTGCCCCCGTGCAGAGGCAGTTAAACCTCCCAACGCCGCGGCCGGCCAACACGGCGCCAGCCCTCGTCCCGAGGCCTCGGCAAGGGCAGGGGCTGTGGCGGGCGTGCTGCCGTGCCAGCGGCAGCAGCTCTGTCCCCGCTGCAGGGAGCCGCAGCTCTGGGCTGCAGCTGCTGCACATATCCCAGAGCTGGTACACAGGCCATGTGCCTGCGACACTCGCTGGCTGGTTATTCCCAAGCTACCAAGAGGTGGAACTGGTATTCGTGGCAGATGTGATTTGGCTGGCATTCTGGCTTGCATTATCCCTGCTTTCTGCACACCCCCAGCCTATTCTTAGAACCACAGAATCACAGGATGGTTTGGGTTGGAAGGGACCTTTAAAGATCACCTAGTTCCAACCTGGCCTTGAACCCTTCCAGGGAGGGGGCAGACACAGCTTCTCTGCGCAACCTGTGCCAGGGCCTCACCACCCTCACAGGGAAGAACTTCTTCCTTAGATCTAACCCAAACCTGCTCTCCTTCAGTTTAAAACCATTGACCCTAGTCCTGTCTCCACAGGCCCTGGTAAAAAAATCTCTCTAAATCTTTCTTATAAGCCCCCTTGAAATTCTCCTCCATCTGAACACCCCCATCTCCCTCACCCTTTCTCCACAGCAGAGCTGTTCCACCTCTCAGATCATTTTTGTGACTCTCCTCTGGACCCGCTCCAACAGGTCCACGTCTGCTTGCACTGGGGACCCCAGAGCCGGACACACGAGAGTGGAGCAGAGGGGGAGAATCCCCTCCCTGGAGCTGCTGGCCACACTGCTGCTGATGCAGCCCAGCACACAGCTAGCTTTCTGGGCTGCAAACGCACAGTGCCAGTCTTGTTTTGTTCTGCACTAAGATACCTTTAAACAAAGGAAATTGTTTATAGCATCTATACTAGCCACATAGAGGCCCCACTGAACTATTATTTGGTATATATGGGAATGCAACACACCATGTACTGCAGCAAAAGGAGCAGCGTAAGGGTGAAGTGGAAGGCGTGTGGGTGTGCGGGCAGGAGCTGCACGAGGGACAGCACACACCACATCAGAGCCATCTGCCCAGCAGGACGGAGGAGCACTGCAGGCAGCCAGACCTGGACCTGGGCTTTCCCAGCCATCACGGCACAAACTCAACCCTCCACCTGCGTCACCAGCAAGTTACACAACAGCACCACATGCACACTGCAAAATGTAAGGCTAATGGGTTTTCCCATGAGCACTACGGTCTTTTCCGCTTACTAACACCTTCCGAATGCTGGGCCAGAAACCCCTCCGTCAGCTTTCTCTTCAAGCATTAGCCACCTGCGTGATTAACATCCAGTATAACACAGCTCATCAGCCTAGGACATTGAAAAATGTCTGGTTTGTTCCCTTAACGTGCCATATGCATGGGGTTTGTTCCTTCCTTCTCCTGATATTTATTCAAGTATACGAGGATTATTTCTGAATTATTCATCATACAGTATCTGATTAGACTGTGGCTGTGCTGGCTCCCACTGCTTAATGAATGAGCCATTAGCCTTTTGCAGATGGTGCTATCAACAGCTACTTGAATGCTGTATGTTCACCTGCATTTACACAGCCCTGTGAGCACAAGGGTAGAGCTGAACCTAAACACTGGCCCGGGAGATGATTTTTTTACTCTAACATCCGTTAAGTGTCATGTCATGTACACACTCCCTGGCTCACCCGCAGTGGGATGGCCTCATTAGGCAGGAGCAGCACCTCATTAGGCACCTGTAGGAGCTATAGGTGGAGTTTCCACAGGGCACCTTCTGATGCAGGATGCCTCTTCTCTCAAGGCTGGAATCCTACAAACCAGACAAGGAGAGGAAGTATTTTTCCAACACTTAAATTTTGTTTTAGGCAGTATCTAATACAATTTTCTTGGAATAGAAAATCTTTGTGTAGTTGAGTATATATCCTACCAAACTAGCCATTACATCACTCCAAGCAGTGAAGTAAAAGTAGATAAAAAGAAATTGCTAGCAGTTATGATCATTTATGTATACAGTGTCTTTCTACACCAACGTGTCCTGCGAGGTTTGGTCACTGCTGCCATCTCAGAGCCACGGCTCACCCGCGAGAGCACACAGACACCGTCTGGGCGCTCCAGATGGTTTCTAACTTCAGGAGAAAGAAGTGAAAGAAGACACAGCACTAGATAACCCAAGCAGTGGGCTGAGAGAGGTGTAACGGGCACAGCGCACCGTTGCTTTGGGAAGGTCTTGGACAGATGTTGAAGACTTTATCTATTGAGCTGGGGAACGCTGCACAGCTCATGGCGCCAATGAGCCTGGGAAATTCAACCCAGAACACAGAGCGCGCCCATGTACACCTGCTCGGTGGGGTTCCTGCTGGCATCCTCAGGGCCGGCTAGGCAGCCTGGCACGAAGGAATGGGGCACCAGGAGACGATTCCTTGTGGCGTGCAGCCACCCCCCATCACCGGCAGCGAGGAGAGTCTGCCTCTCCAGGAGAGTTCAGCCAGGCACCGGCACTGCTTCTACCTCTGCCCTTCCACAGCCCACCCAGTAAAACAGAATAAACACATCATAAAATAAGGATAAAGGGGAATCCAAAACATCCAGAGCTGGACTGGAGCAAGTCATCAGAAGAACTAAGCTTAAGCTGCTAGCAGCCAATTAAGAAACCTTTGCAGCTGGAAGAAGCTCAATTAGGTGTAGCATTGTTTCCAGCAACAGCAATATTTCTGCTACTTTTCTTCTGTTTACCTCAGGAAACGCTTAGGGATGAGGATGTCGGCAGCAGTTTATGGATGAGGATGTCGGCAGCAGCTTAGCCTGTCTGTGGTTGCTGATTTCAAGCTGCCTGTGATGTTCTTCCTACAATTGAAGCAAAAATAAAAATAAAGGCAGCTTGCTGATTTGCAGCCAGCACAGCCTGGGAGTCTTTCAAGCAATCTCCGACTTTCAGTGCTGTTACTTGGTATCTCCTGCTGGAGGAAGGACATCTGATTCATCACCACCAAAGGCTACAGAAGATGAGTCAGAATTATAAAAATTCCATTTAGTTTGTGCAACAACACTGCTTTCTATACTGAAAACTTCCTTTTCTGCTGCCATAAAGATCCCTCCTGAACAAACCCCTAAATATGCAGAGATCAGCGAACTGTCACCCAAACTGGGGCTGGTTGCTCGTGCGACCTGTTTTTCAGTATTTGTGGGGTCTCAGCTGTGAGAGCTGCAGGGCTGCGAAAAGCTTCTTGGCAGAGAAGCGTATCAGGTTGTGTGGAAAACCTCCCAAGAGCACTGACAGACACCCAAACCCTGTGATGAGTCGAATCAAAAGCAGAAATAACTTTGATCAAAACTTTTTATAAGATACGGGAGACATGCATGCACAGTTTGCATTTGAGTATCAAACTCCGTGTATATTGATTTAAAACCCTGGATTAAATCCAGAATACTTAAAATGTTGGCAAGCTCATATTTATGTTAAACAGTTAATAATAATAAAAAAATAATCCCCCAAGCCCCTTACAAGCTTTGTTCTTGTAGACATCATTTTTCCTAGTGATCCTTTTAAGAAAATGTGATTTTACAAATGGCTAGGAGACATCTAAATTCCTCAAAATGCTGTACTGACTGTCGAGAGCTCCACTTAATTTACCACCTGTGGCACAGGTGCTATTATAACCATTTCCATTTTTTTTCAAATTGCAAATATTGCTGCCTCTACAGTGATTCTCCCACTGAACAGCATTTAATAACAACTGAGCTGGCTCCTGTGATAAGAGTTGTCCAGGAAATAAGTCAGGAACAAATGGAGGCCAGAGAGTTTAAGCAACATCTACTTTTGTCCTGAGAATTACTGACAGCAGATTACAATGAAAAACTGACAGTCTCCCCACACAGTTGCCAGTTATGTCAATGGTGAACTCGCTATTGAAAATAATTCACAGGTGCTGGTGTTACACATCGTTTAGTGGTTCTGTTGCAGCCATTGAGCAGCCAGGCCAGCTCTGAGGGGGGCCCAGGGGTGTCCCCCGCCTCGAACGCCAGCAGCAGGGAGCCAGAGCAACCACCACTTCTGCCCTGCCCCAGCCTCGCCTGAAGAGTTTGCTGCAGCAGGAAGACGGGCCAGGGATCAGCCCTGTCCCCACACACGGTCCTGCCAAGCACTTTAGACTGTGTCAGAGTTCAGCGGACAATTACAAATAGAACAAGGCAAGTTTCTTTTTGTAAAAATTTCTGAGGAAAGTGAAATGTCTGTAGCCATCATCCAGAGGCACTTTAAGGAAAGTTGCAGGTTTGCAGAGCTAAACAACAGGAACCAATAGCACTAATAGCTTGTTGGCTTGTGTTCTTCCAGCACCAGCTCGAGCCCAAGGTCTACTGCGAACAGTCCTCTAGCTCAAGCTGCATCTCCTGTCCTTACCAGTTAACTTAAACCGTTACTGGGCTTTGGCATTACCCACACATGCACACTCTATCCTAGATAACTGCATGGATTAGCATGGTGATACAGAGGGAAGCCCTTCTGTACTGGAAACACCTGCTCCCTGCCTGGTGAGCGCTCTACTACCCTACAAAAGTCTTAAAAATACCCAGCAACCTAAAACACCGAAACTGTTTTAAACCACATCCGGGTTAGGAAACACTTCTGCTCGCATAACGCATCACCCTGCAGCGTACCACAGTGCTCATCGGATGTGCCCAGCACTGGAAACACCTCACTGCCCTTTGACAACGGGCAGCAGGAGCCGCAGGAGGATCAAGGGCGACAGAAGAGGGAGGGGACGAACCTGGGGAGCATCCAGCCCAAGCACAGGCCCACCCCGAGGGTCTCCATGTTCAGCAGCAGCCCATGCTCAGTTTTATAAGCCTTCTCTGAGACAGACTGCCAGCCTCTGGTGGCTTTCCCCTCTTTCGTACAACAGGGCAGGTGGTGAGGATCTTTTGGTTTGTGTCACATAAAAGAACAGATACAGGATGGTTATCTCGCTGGAGGGGTCTCCCAGTGACAGAGCATTATTCCCTGTGGGACACAAGGTGGCTGGCAGCACACCTCCACCCCCAGCTGCTCGGGCCTGGTCACCTTCCCATAAAATTAGCATTTTTTTTCCATGCACGTGATGGCTAACCGTTATCCACCAGGAGGACATCCGTTGCTGTCACCGGTGACAATATGGGGGTCTGACTGCATCTGCTGCAGCCCTGATTAGATTGTGTTTAATGGCAGGCTGCTGCCGGAGATTACAAGCAGGTCGTGGGCACTGGCTCCTCCAGCATCTGCACGCATTGTCTGCGGGGCTAATCCACCATTTCAGACCTGGGGTATCTTGCCTCTTTGTCCCTTCACCTCTCAGAAACCTCTTGTCTCAGAAATCATGCTCCCACGCACCCGCTGCTCTCCCACCACCCGCCGCCTGCCTACACCACGGGCTCAGCACCTGCGGCTCTGTCCCACCCTGGGCCTTGTCGTGGGGCTACCGGCCTCTGCATTGCCTCCTTCCCCCCTGCCAGCATGTCCCGAGGTGGCGGGGGGCAGGCGGGGGATGCTGCCACCCTTGGGGCAGCAACCCTGAGGAAACTCTCAGAGGTTCTGGCTGCACAGAAAGACCTCATTTTCACAGTATTTTAGTAGAACTGAAGTTCCCAGAAACAGCGCTTACACAGCATAACCTTACTAGCCCAGTACTGGAAATCTGTGCCGCTACCCAGACTCCTGCCAGGAATGAGCCCCTTGCCCCACTCCCAGCCCTCCACGTCAGAGCAGTTCCAGTGGTGGAACTGAGCAACTGGAGAAAGAATTACAGCTTTACTGGTGTTAACCATGTGTTATCCTGTATGTGTGTGTGTGTGCTTAGAGGAACACCAGAACCAGAGTATCTGTTACTGAATCTTGACGGAGCTGTCCCCAGCCTCAACAGGAACAACGGGCTCCCCAAACACGCATGCACATTGGAGGTCAGTCCTAAAAAGCCTCCTCTAGGACTAACTAACTACTAGAAATACTACCGTCAGGGAGAAGGGAAAAGTGGCATCAGGCTACAGCAACTTCTCTAGAGCGTCGTGGTGGAATTTGCGGCAGAGGATGGAGCTTCCTCCGGCACAGCCCTCACTGCAGGTCCCACTCTTGCAGCTGGTGGCACATGGCAGTCGCTGGGAGCCTGGTGAATACTCTGAAGGAAGTATGAAGCCAAAAAAAAAACCCTGTTGAAATCATACTGAAAATTAAATAGTTGAATAAAAATGTAAGTGTGATATGAAAGCACACGGTATGAGGTAGCCTACTGAATTCCCACCCTAAAGGTTCAACTGTTTGTTATGCATCCAGTGTTTATTCTCACAGTAAAGGAAAGTTTTAAAAAAAATCAGGAGGAGTGTTTAGAGGTAGCTGTCAGGGTGCAGCAGGGTCAGGGCTGGCCACACCGGGGGTCTGAGCCAGGGAGGAGCTGCGGGGGGCCCCAGTGTGGGCAGTGCCCTCACCCACAGGCACAGTCCCACTGCTGACCCTGCCAGGCAGAGCCGGGGCTGGCAGCAGGGTCTGCTTCAGAGCCCCTTACAATTTTGGAAGATAATAACCTCAAAGTCTTATTTTTAGCATCATGTCCATTAAAGATGGGTAAAAATTATTCACTGAGTGAGTTACGGACTTGTGATAACAACAGAATGGTAAACAGCAAAGCTTGATCTAACCCCCTGCTTAGTCTGCCACACCTACAAGCCAGGCTCAAATGCCATGACACAATTTTTGCAGGCAGAGAACCTGCACTGGCCCATTCTGAAAGCCCTTCAACGCCCCTCTGCAGGAACAATACAAACAGCTACACAAGCCCAACATGCAGGAAACGGCTTGGCTTCAGGTAAGGCAAAAATTTACATTTTGCACTGCACGCGCACAAATAATAATCTAGGTAGCAAAGTCAACTGCTGAGCATCATCTCTCTGCTCACTACATTTTTTTATTACTTCTTCTCAGAGCTGTCCAAAAATGTCCATCTTACATAATTAAAACCAACTCCAGTGTGTGATGCATCAAAATTCTAATTATACCTTTTGTACCTTATATATACCAGAGTTTGAACATGTTCAGATCTGGCAGGCAGATGGAGTTTAACAGGAAATATTACATCAACAGATGCTACTACCTAGTTATCTTTGCTCAGTCTGGGAATAAATGGAGGGGTAAGGCAAGAAAACATGTTTTCTTATAGAGCCACCATCTGCTAATTTGAGAAGCTGCTGTCATTGATGACTCAGTATCACTTGTAAATGTAAAAATATTACTAATATCATTTCAAGACAGCTATTACAAGATATTAACTTCATTATAACTATTGACTGGCACCAAGACAATAGCAATAAGAAAATACTGTAACTAATGAGTCTAAAATGAAAATAACTTTAAATAGAATTAGTTGAGAAAGGGCAGTTATTTCTCTTGGGAACCTTTAGGTAACAGACATGGTTTTTATCCTGCTTTTCTATCATATTCTGTTAAGAAAGGGAAATGTTTGTGCTTGACATCAGACAGAGCTTTTCCAGTTGGGGAAACTTAAGAGTCTTCACACACACACACAAAAAGAGAAAAGGCTTTTGTTTATCAGAGTTGATGAAGAACTGATTATTAGCTTGCCAGCAGCAGAGATGAAGAGTTACAGTTATTTGTTTTATAAAACCAAGATGATGGGAGACCACAAGTTATAAAGGTGTCCCAGCACACACGGGGCACCAGGGGCCTGCTGAGCATGTGGTTCACCTCATCAGGATTAGAAAAGGGAAAAAGAAGCTGATGACAACAACTGAGTGGAGGGTCAAAACCCCTCAGTCTTCACAGCCACTAAACAAGAGAAGATGACTCCACAGACCAGAAGGCTTGCACGATTTGAATTCTGTAGTTAATATACATATAAGCCACCAGTCAAAGATTTTGGCCTGGCAGCCAGAACATGAATTAGCTTTAAACAACTTTTCCTTCCCCTCACCCAGTGCACACTGAATACATGCACTGGTCTCCCCATCTCATGGGCTGGATTTGATCTTGTTCCCTTGTTCAAGCAAAGTACCAGAAGACTGTTGCCGCTTTACAACCAAAGCAAAGATAAATTTATGTCCCAGGCAGTCACTACTCTACCAGCCACAAAGAACCAGGTGCACTTAAACAGCATGCTTGTGCATCTTTCAACTTCCCCAAAGAATGAGTATTGTCATATATATGAAAATCAGAGGCAGCCCTTAGACCCCTCAGAAGTTGTCAGATCAGTCTCTGCTGTCAAGCTGCACCAGCCAGTATGAAGAGAGATGGCCAAGCCCTCACTCTTCAGACTTTTTCAGCTCGGCGGTTTCTCTCAAGCACGCTTCATCTGCTGAGAGTACCTGCTGCCGTGCCTCCCCTCACTCCTCACCAACGGGATCTCCTGCATTCCAAGTGGCATGTCTACCAGCAGCATTAGGCCCAGCATTTCTTTTTTTTTTTAGCTTTTTTTTCTATTTTTACCTTTTCTGTTCACATCCCACTCTGTCATCTCCCTCTTGTGCCCTTGGCCCTGCTCCCCACTGAGCCGCAGGCAGGGTCAGCTAGTCCAGCCTGGCTCATAAATGTACCTTGTAGAGAACGGGCAGTTTTTGGAAGGGACTGAGTCCCCCTGCAGCCTGCTGGGGGCAATGGGTGCTGAAAAACGTGGATTTAGCATCACAGCTGGCGAAGGGAAGGCCCTCACAGGACTGCAGTCCCGATCAGCAGCTGTACACTTCTGTTCACCCACTAGAGAGCGTGTGACTGCACAAAACCAACACGGCAACGAATTCAGTCTAATAAAAGACCGTATTTTTCCAGAGACATATTAACACTGTATGTCCTCCGAAAAGAAAGGGACTGTTACAACCTTGTACCCCAGAAACACCTCTTGTTTTGGAGGACGCCACGATCATCGGGGACATCTGGCCCTGTCTCGAGGGGACGCAGGGACCCTGACTCCCAGCCCTGGGCTCTTCCACCAGGACCTTGCTGACATTCTTACAGACGGTGGCGGAACACAGACCTCTGCTCAACGGCACTTACACCAGCAAACCTGGATGGAAAATTCTTGCTTTTTGATGTACATGTACGCTATCAGAATCATGTCACAATTGGCTCTATGAGGTAAATTCTATTACATGACTCAATTTTGGGGATCAAAATTTGGAGGCGTAGTTTTGCAATACAGTGAAAGAGAGACTGGTATTTTAAGCTAACATGTAGCAGCATTTGCTTTATATACCATGTAGGGTACCTCTACCTGTTTGCATTTGTTTTGTAGACACATTTAAATGTCAAATACTCCTAAGAATGATGGGCTATTAAATTATACAGACACAGCATAAAACAAGTCTCTTTAAAAGCTTATTTAAAAGAAGTGTGTAAGGCAAAAGGAAAAGCATTTGGGTTAATTTCTCTGCAAAGTGGTTGCAGCGGCATTAATTGCCACGTGTGGGCCGCTTCCAGTGCTTCTGGTCTCTGAGCCCCAGGGTTGAGGGAGCGGGGCAGATGCTTCTTGATGCTGTTCTGTATTCTATCCTGCCTGCTGGAACGCTGCTTGTGGACTCTGAGCTGTACAAACAGGTCAGTTCGGATTAATAGTCACTTCATATGACTAAGAGCAACGTGAAGTGGCAATGCAGAAGCAAGCAGCTCTCCAAAGACCGTTTCCTGGCCTCTGCCTTGCAAGCTGTAGGAGAGAGCAGAGCTGCAGGCCACAGTCCAAAAGCTTTCTTTTGTAAAGTGCTGCAGTTTCAAAATATTTGTTAAGGGAACAAAAGCATCTCCTTACTTTACATCTCCAGACAGAGAGGACACTGTAGCACACCGTACCATTACTTAACACAGCAGTAAGCAAGTCAAACGCCCATTCCTGTCCCTTCCACAGCCCAGGCACCCTGGGCACTGAGCTAAACCCAGCACAGCAACTCACTGCCGAGTACAACCTCAGTGGGCAGCTCCTCAGGCCCCAGCTGCACCAGCCTCCTTGCAGGCAGGGGGTCTTCTCAGAGAACTGGAATCAGACTTTTTGTTCAACCTGAACTATTCTCTCCCTCTCCAGAAATTTGCTTTTGGGTTGAAGATATTAATGACTATTTTTCATCATGAGCTGTATGGTTTTTGGCAGAACATAGCTGTAGGCAGAAACATCTTTTTGATAGAAAAGCTTCTTGCTAAATGTTTTTTTTATACTAGCTCTTGTCTTCATCATAAATAACTTCAGAACCAGCAAAGTAACCAGTCTCAACCTCAGTAATACGTTCTGAATCTGACCGATTTATGGGTATTGCTTCAGGGAGTGTTTTAATAGTAATAACTTTCTCGCATGAGACCCGAAATAAAAACTGTGCATGCCAAGTAGAATTTACACTCTAGAAATATCTTTTTGAGAATGAATAAGCTCACAAACAGTTGTAAAGTTGAATGGAAGCCAAAACCTCAAGAAATTCAGCTTAGAAACACCAGTCCAAAGCTAGAAGCCAAGCTTGGAGGGCCACCACTGAAGGGAAACTTACAGATCCACAGAAATTTCAGACCTTAATTTACTGTAGATTATCTAGTGCTGAAGATATGAGCTGAATATGTCCAAATCAAAAGCAATGGACATCTGATTATCTATTATCTTTACATAAAGCAGCACTACAGTTGAGAGAGGACACCAAAGTATAAGGTGCAGATGAGCTGCAACCTCCTCCATCCATCCGTGAGCCAAAGTTTAGTGAATATACCTACTTCAGTCAAGGAAGACCATAAGCCAACCAACTTCTTCAGCCAAAGCTTATACAAGCAAGTCTTGTGGAAAAAGGAGCACTCTAAGTGCCATTTACTGTGAAACTGAATGGCAGAGTTTAATGTTAACATTAGACACCAAACAGAGTAGGAAGGTTTGTAACTATTCATTAACTGCAGAGTAGCGTAGATAAAACTCTGTCTCCAAGTCACCGTAGAAGAAGGGGTGGCACTGCCAAACGTTCACCCATCCACCAGAAGCAGAAGATGACATACAGACTCTCAAGCAGGTACCTGGATGTAGTCCCTGCAACGCGAGCCCGGTGTGCTGGACTCAAAGAGTTATGGCTGGAGAAAGAACGTCCAAAAGAACTTGGAAACTCGCTGGATAAACAGATCACCTAAAGATGTCCTGGGGCTTCTCAAAAGAAACGGTGCCGGTGCTTGCTAAATGGATGAACGCTCAGGCAGCAGTAACCAACGTAGGTGTACAGACGTGGACTGGAAAAGGGTATCAACTGAAAACCAGTCCACGATGGAAAGGAGGATATGAGTTCCGTATTTGTTTGCAGTACGCTTCTGATACTCTACAACTCATATTACATTCTCCATGCTTTAAGAGAAAATATTGCACTGTGTTAAGGACCACTTAAAACAATGAAAATCATATATATATGTCCACATATATATCTCTCCCATATACATACGTGCACATAAACTTCATATTTTTAAATAAACACGGTATGCAGTAACTAAGTTATAATGAAAAAAAATTTCTTAGTTTTAAAATCAAACTTATTAACAGAGTTCTTCAGAAAGCATCCTTAGAATTTATGGCTTTAGGTGGCACTAGGAGATTTAATTTATCACTTTGGCTCATCAGGTAAAAGAGTTCATGGCTTAATTAGCTCTGTGCACTCGAACAAGTATCTATTTCACTCATGTTCCTCTGTTAATCGTGCAATTCTGCAGGCATTTTTCTCCCGCTGTGTTTGACAAAGCTAGCTGCCAGCAAGGGGGCGAGTTCTAGCACTTGCAATTTTTGTGCCTCTGAAGTCCTTTATTACCTGACAGTATTTACAGTGGGAAAGTATTAAGTACCTGTTTCTCCACCACTCCGAAAGCCGCCTCTGGAAAGGCCCGGGGGGGCACGGGGGGCTGGCTGGGACTTGCTGATCTCAGCCTAAGGTCAGAGCAGCTTCCAGAGGAGAGGCAGGAGCAGAGATGTCAAGGAGCGGCTGCTGGCGCAGGTCCGAGTTCGTCACCAGCTTTATGCCAGCTGCGTGTTGCCACCGTTTCTGAAGGGCTACAGAAACACAGAGTTTTTGCTGTCTTTTCCATACTTTATACAGTACAAAATAGTTTAACGTGGGTTTCACTGACATTTATAAACTACTTCTGTTGGGCCCACAGTTGTCTCATCTGACCTCACAGGAACAAGAAACACTCCTCAGAAAAGAAGAACCAAACAAAATATATTGCACACAGCTAGCAAATGGTTTGCTTCCATATATCCCACCAGAGGAGAGTGTGTTTTAACACGAGGGGGCTGCGGTGTTATAACCAGGATTATGCCAGTGAAGACAGCATGACAGAAATAAGCAGGGAGTTTCCCACTGTAATGTGTAACAAGTCCTACCTCCAATTTATGTGCTGCAAAACCCACTCCACCTTTCACCAGCAAATCACTTCTGTGATTACAATGTCATCAAACAGCAGCAGTTCTCCACCTGCCAGGACAGGTAAATGGCTTGGCATGAAACTCTCCTATTTTCTGATTAAAACGAACCCATTATTTCCACTAAAAGCAGAGCTGATGATCTAATGGGTGTTTCAAATAAAATGTTTTCTTGGCAGCTGCAACATTGAAACAGTCTGCAGCAGTTTTCTGCGTATCACTAAGGCATAAAGCAAAACCTACAAAACTGAGGATCAGCAGGTCTGTATTTTATAGCTACTCTGTATTCCTTGAAAGACTTACAGACCAAAAAAATATCCAATTTAGTACATTCTGACAATCTCAAAGCAGTCCTTAAATATTTCTGGCCCAATCCTCAGTTGGTCCTGCGAGGCAGGTATCATGGGTACTACCAGCATTCAGCGGAAGGGAAAAGAAAGGAAAAAACTGACAGGCATGAAGAAGACAGGACGTGAACAGAGAAGAGTCCTGGGAGCACTTTAAATAAGCCCAGCACTGAAAACCAGCCCATTCCAAGGGGAATGAACCTGAGCAGTGCCAGCTCTGCCGCAGCAGGGCAGACAGGCTGCTCTGGTCTCCAGGCTGCCCACCTCCACAGGGTAAGCTGTGCTTGTCCTACCATGCATGCCCAGCAGACAGCCTCTTACAGGGTGTCAGAAAGCAGAGCTGCTCCACCTTGAGAAAGGTGAAATAAATCCTAACCACCACATTAAGTCATACAAGAGCCCAGGAAACATCTGAGAGCTGTTTGATCTTATGTATAGGGAAATCATTTGCATAACAGGTCAAAGTCTTTTCATACTAATTTCAATTGACTTTGAAAAATGAAAGCAGGGTGCTTGCACATGACTGAAATGGTTCTATGTAAAGAACGGATGGGGAAGTCCTAGTTACCTCCTCCTGCATCCGCTGCAGATGCAGGTGCGGAGGCCGGTCGCTGTGGTAACACCCACCCCCACAGATCCTGGCCTCGTGCTTGCTCTGCGTGGCAACAACAAGGATGGGAGACAGCATTTTTTCTATTAGCTATTAAAATAAGCCTGGTATGACTAAATTGCAGTAGTGGTACCTTAGATATCAAATAACTGCTTAATTTCCACAATATGGAGCTGTTCTTACTCCATTCCTAGACTACTGCAATTACTAAACTGAAAGGATGATCAAACTTTAAAAAAAAAAAACCCACAACAACCCAACCCCCAAAATTCTCAACCCCTCTTCCCACACCTGACAGCCTAAACCTATCTCCAATTCACAGCAAACACCTTGGACCTCAAAATGCCATGCTCCAAAAAGTGAGGAGACCTTACTCTGCCCGAATTAAAATTCTGTGCAAGGAGTAATACTGAAATGTAACACTGAAGTGTAATGACACTTACCGTAATCAGGAATATATGTCAAATAAACATACCCCTGAAGCCTAACATATGTGAGAGCTGCCAAAGCTATTAATTAGCTGTCAGAATGAGGAAAAGTGGTTGATGCATGAACAAAAGTAATAACTACAGAGACAGCAAAACCAGCCTTGAAAACTCTTAGTGAAAACTTACAGAGTGCAGATGGTCTTCTGCAGCCAAAGAGACCATGTAAGGACTCTCAAGATCACAGGCTGTTTTACTGAGGAGGTAGCTGCAGAGCTTTATGTAGATATGGAAGCTAAATTCACTCCTGCCATTTCTGTGGAAGATACTTCTCCAGTCCAGTATGAACAGTGACTGAACTGCAAGAGGAAATGGCTCGAGCAAGTCAAAAGCCAGTGCCATTCAAATACCCCCTGCTGTTCAAATATCTGCATTTTGAGAGAAATAACAATGTCTCATCCTGGGCACAGAAAACATGAAAAACTCCACAGGTCAATGCACTACATGAACTAGACTGAGCATGAAAATTCTACCCATGAGTATCTGGCTATCCTCTTCTTACAATCTCAACATTAGGTACAAAGTTCACTGGTTTCCATAACCTCTGGTGTTAAATAGTGCAATCCAGCAACACCACCTCTACCACAAGAAGGTTTCAAATCTCAGCTGCGCCAAAAATCACATCAGAGAATGACGCCAGTTAATGCTTCTTACTCAGGGTCAACCTGACTTCCAAAACGATATTCTGGCTCTTGATGCTTTCACGATGTAACAGCTGTTCTGACGTTCCCCCAGGGTGTGACAAATGGTTAACAGTGCACTGGGACAGACTCACACAGAACCGTGAAATCCCTCCTCCTAAACCTACTGACAGCATCACGATTTTAGAGCGGTATTCAGGAAACACCTCAAGAGAGAAATCGTCTGCCCTATGGAACTTGTACAAAGCGGAGAAGACAGAAAACAACGAGGACTGGCAGAGAAGGATGCTCATACAGGACAACACGAACGTCTTACTGCTTGTAAGGGGGTGGATCTCCCTTGGTGGTTTGCCACAGTGCAGAAACACACAAGGATGCTCATCCAACGCCTGCAGCAGTTGGTGCCATGTTACGTCCCAGATCGGAAGAGAGCACAGCCAGCCCAGTCAAATGCCAAGGTCATGAAATTCAAAATGCCAACCAACCATCAATTTTGGAGAGCTCTTTCTTTACAAGCCTCTCACGCTCCTCTATTCCTGTCACTTGCTAGAAATAAGATCACACTCAGAAGTTTAATGCTGCATTAACAATAGCTTCTTGTATTTCAATTACCCCACCTTACTGCAGTGTGGGAGGGAAAATGGAAGACGTGTATTGGCCTTTCTGAAGCATACGAAATCTTCCTTTGCCAGAGAAGCCTGACCTTACTTAATTACCTTAAAACCCTTCTTCCAAACCTATTCAACATCCAAAACCAAATAACAAACACGTAAGTTACACAAAACCCTACAGCTATAAAGCAGAACAGCAGAGTAACTTAGCCTAGCAGATACTTCAAGCAAAGAATAAATATTATCCCCAAACAATTGCACTTCAGGAAAAAAAAAACCCAAGGCTTCAGTTTAGAAAGGGCATCACGAGCCAAAGAGAGCTTTAACAAACGCCTAGGTTTAGTCACATATTTTAATCCCAGTGATTTCACTGGGATTTAAGTGTTGGCTTAATTTATGCATGCTGAACTTTTAAAGTGCTTTACTGGATATGGGCCAAAGGAAATGGATGCTTCTTGCAGCCTGCCCTTAAGAACCAGAATATTTCACCATTAACACCAATGACTAAAACAGTTAAAGCAGTTCCTAAAGGCAGCGATGCAGTAAGAAAATGCCTCTCCATCACCATTCCCTTTTTAAGGGGGGCTTGAATGATAAAAGTTTTCCTCCACAGACCCTACTGCCAGAGGTAGAGTTCTGTCAGACAATTGGCACAGGTCCTTCTCCAATCCCTACAGTTCTGCGATGTTCTCTGCCATGTCCATGTAAAGTTACATTTCAAGCATCTTGGGTATAGATTCTCAAAGGTTCATCAGTTCCTACCTAGGCTGACAAAATCTGCGTACCATCGGGCCACGTACTAAACCTGAGAACTAATGAATGTGTTGGAGCTCTCTAGTAGCAGAAAATTCAGGGAGCACTGACCCGGTATTCCACTGTAAGGCACCAGCAGGCTGCCCATGGTTAGTTTTAAATCACACCAGGAAACAGCTACTCTCACACCAGCACTGCTGCTCCTGGCAGCCCTTCCCGTGCCACGGAGGAGTGCACCTGCAAACAGACAAGCAAATACAGTCAGTGAGGCCCCTGCCTGTCTCTGGACAACTTCTATGGTTTAATAATTGAGTTCTTTCTCCATCCACATTTCCCAGGGTAACTGACAACCTACCACTGAAACTTGTTTGGGTATCTTTGTGAGGCAATAGAGAAGGACCACTTGGGTTTAGCCAGCAGTACCACTGGGATATCAGAAGGTAGAAGGCATACAAACTTACAAAAAAAAAATCTTTGAAGAAACCTGTACAGGTCCAGGATGCAGATATATGTTTAACTTGAGCTCGTGATTTAGATCTCCCCTTCTCTTTTGTTAAGGATTTTTTTTATTATATGCTTTGTTTTAATAAAGTTTTGGGCTTTCTAAACTGTGAGGAGCAGAACAATATAGCAACCACATATGCATAGATACAGCGTTTTGTGGAGAACAATAAAGAACACTTTATTACACAGTAAGAAACAGAAAAAGCTTTTATACAAATTAAGGAAACTGTAACAAAGTATTAGCTAAATATTACAGTACTAGACCATGTCTCAAGCTGTAATTTTTGATTTATAAGTCAATTGCACAGGATAGTTAATGCATGGGTACATCTCATTCATCAATAAATATTTCATTATTTAATACCCTCCAGGAGAAAGGAGAAAATCAGAACTCAAGCTCATTTGCAGATTACTTCAAGCATGGCTGTCATTCTGGAAATAACTACATTAATAGCCATGTACATACATCCACCTTTCAGCACAGATGAATTTGAAGATCAACAGATCTAGTCAATGATGCATTAACATTCCCATCTGAAACTTGTTATGACCACGTACAGCACCTCCCTCAGCGTCCAGCCGACATGTTGTAAGACTACCAGACCCCACCAGAAGGCAGCATTCTCAATGAAGATTTAAACCGGTTAGTCCACCACATCAGTGAGATTCAGTTATTTTATTTTTTGCTACCTCCTCAATTAAAAGCGCTACGGTAATTTCTTTAAAGTAAAACACTATTTCATGATGGGGATCTTTATTAAAGTAATACTGATTATCAGTATTGCCAGGGCAGGAGAGGCTACTACCCATATCTGAAAACTCCTTTGAATTTTAATTACCTCACACCCCAATACTTTCATGCTTTCAAAGCAGCAATACTGTTAAAGAGCTAATAAAACATCAGTGTTCTCACACTCGCCTGCAGATACACACTGGCAAGTCACAGATTCTTCAGTATTTTGAAACAAACCCAAACATTAAAAAAACCTAATGTGTCTTTTTTGACCAAACTATTCAACCTGAATATGCCAAACAGTTTGGTGAGCAAAACCACAGACCAATACATTCCGCATCATGTAAAAATCCTGGCAGCTAGCCCAAGCTAGGTCTATCCGTTCCCTTTGTCCAACGAAGCAATGAAGCACCAGCTGAACATAGCTCATTTGCCTTTCAGCAGAGGATCAACGTGTCTTCTGAAGGTGCCTGTGCCTCTCTCCATCCGTGAGGTTCTGGGGTTCGGAGGCTGAAGGGCTTGGAGCACTACCTTGCTTCTGGCATCTCGTCTGCCGAGAGGTGAGCTCCACGGCTGAGCCCCAGACCAAACACACAGGCGTCGGGCTAGATAGCAAGTGCCAGGGCGTGATGTGAAGCAAGTGTCCCTCACCTTTGGCAGGCTGCGTTTAAAGTTGCTTTATCTTTTATAAGCTTGTGGATGCTGGAAGCTTTATCTTGGATTTTCAGAGTTTTAGGGTAGACTTTTAGAATTTTTATGTGAATGAATATTCAGCCTGGAAAACAACTGAGCAGGGTTTGTTTTGTTTTTTAAAATCACCACAGAAAAGCAACGGCTGGTGTCCAGGAGCACCATCCTTGTACTTCAGCCTGAAGAACCCCAAAATTTTCACTCATCTTGCCCATTCATTTTTAGTCTTCTGCAGGTCTTACTGCGTGACTACCTATACAATACTTTGCTTGCTATGAACAGGCACTTTTTCCTCATGTTTCCATTTAGTGTTCTTCCAGAACACGAAGAGACCATCTTTCCAGAATCAGATCAGCAAAAATCTTAAGTGTGTTACAGCAGAGAAAGATTTCCTTAGGAACAGTCCACCACAGTATGAATCTGTGACTCTGCTCCCTCTGATGATTTGCAGCTCTCTTAAAAAAACCAATAAAGAATAATAAAAGCAATAATATTAAGTTTACTAGCTCAGTTCAGGTTTTGTTTTCCTTGCACAGCTCTTCATCCACCTGTCAGTTGCTGCCAGACACTAGACATCTGATCATGAGAGGAGAATGTGGTCAAAACTGGCTGTTAGCTACATCCAAGGGACTGGAATGTTAGTAACTGAGCCCAATACATACGTGGGGAAGGAAAGAAACTGAAGCTTGAAGGAGACATATTCTTAACACTGGAATACCAACACAGTATCTTCACTTCTGTAAAAGCTCCCTCTTTACTCAGTTCGTTTAGGTTATGTGTCATCTTATAGGAGGCTGTTACAATGTATATAAACACACAAAACCTCATTTTAATGCAGTATGTAAAAAGAAATCCCTGGATATTGAATAACTGAAATTGAAAGACGGAAGACAGAAAGGTGTATTCATCACTTTGGGGCTAACAGATTTTTAAATATCATGTTAAATCATAGAGGACATGGAAATTCATTTTTCTGCTTAATTCTGTCAACATTTTTTCCTCTGACAGCTATATATGTTTATCTTGGTTTTGTGAAGGATGAACAATTCCTCTCTGAAAACAGAAGATTTATGAAAAATACATTTACAGTAGATCTTATAACTCCAGTAGGTGCTGGAGAAGCAGCTGGGAAGATCAAAGACTTTGCTGTCTCAAGAGAAACTTCGACACCAGAGCCAGGTTTTTATGCATTCATCCCCTAACAGAGACTGGCAGCTTCCTCCCAGAAACACAGCATTGCCTCTGTTCGTTGGCTGCTTGACTGCCAGAGAATGGAATAAGAAACTCTGAGGATTTTAGGTTTTTCCCTGTATCAAATGTCAAACGGTAGGAGAAAAAAAAAAATCATGCCTTTTTCATTCCTAAATCTATCAGTTCAGTTTCACCTCTTTGGATCTGAAAAATTTTCATCATAACCTCATACCCCATACCACCTCTAGACTCTCCAATCCCTTTGTCCTGAAGGCTCCAAACTCCTGAAGATGGAAAAGCAGTGTGGGAGGTCCCCTCTACCAGAGATGGTACTCTGCTCTGTTCTGAATAAATCACAGCTACTGCTGCTCAGAGAATCTGAGGTGGTCCGAGAGAAGGAATTCCAGTTCAACAGTATCATCAGTGGTCTCCACTGGTATATTACTCTTTTCCACTGGGAATGAGTAATTCCGTACTTCATGTCGTGAAGCTAATATTCTTGAAGTCCCATTGCAGGAACACGCCTCTGGTTGTCTGATCCTGTTTGAGCAAACGTGGTTTGGATGGTAAACATCCGGACAGGAATTTGGTGGGCAATGACTAGGGACGTAGTATTTATTTGCCACGGGACTTGATTCTATTTGATTATGAAAAGGATTATCAGTCATGCAACAAGTCTGGAGACAGCTGTTATTTTTGAATCCATGATGAAGGCCTAATTTGGCAATAAGGGGCTTCCCAACATTGACTTCCTTCCTTTCATCCATTGTATCTTCTATTCCTGGATACTCATAGTGCAAGCAAACAGTGAAGATTAAGTGTTCCTGCAAAAGAGAGGGGGGAAGAAGAAGAAAAGTTACACTTCCTCCCCAAATAAACAATACATGAAACAAAAAGGCACAGTCTACTGGAGAAGGAGACTAACCTTTTCAGGAGCTAAAGACATATATCAGGCAAGACTTGGTTACTGAGGACCTCTTTGGTTAACACTTGCTCACCTAACAGTCTTTACTTCTAGAAGCACTTGTATGACACCAGCTGACAAAGCACTGAAGAAGAGACACCAAGTGATGTCCAGCACAGATGTTCATGACACAAAGACTGAGATGGACTGAACAGAGCCACAGTATGGTGACGTGAGAACCTTTCAAAAACTGCATGCCTGAGAGCACAGGTCGGAATGGAAGGAGATGATACACCACATTTTCATCTCCTGCTAATGACTTTGCAACATGCAGCTGTGCTTCAGGTCAATTCTTCTTGTACTAGAGCATAGGAACATCACCACAGCATGCAATAAATGACCTTCACAAAAATAATCATCTTGTTAAAGTTCAGTAGTGGCTTAGAAAATACAAAGTGCCTTGCATGACGGTATCAGGATTGCATATGCATTGATTTCCTGGCTTTTATTTTTCAGCTAAAAACCTAAAGTCACTAAATTGTGCTATTAGCCATTTTTTCCCTCCAAAGAACGTGTTACTTATTATGCAGACAATACACAGCTACCTCAACAGAACTGCAAAGCAACCTGATTAATTTAAATTATCCGAACAAACTTGTGAGGAATAATATATATTAACCCTTAGTTTTTGCAGTGAGCTGAGCCTGGTGTAGAGGCAGTGTTTGGGAAGGTCCTTTGATACTAAATAGCTTCCGGTTTCCTCAGGAGTTCCTTTATTGGCCTCTTTAGGATCCACATCCAGGTCCTGTTGCAAGAAAGAAATGAGAACTTAATCGAAGGTACAGAATTTGTAGATCATAAAATAGTTAGCAGTATTTCTTTTTATAAAGTTAGCATTTTCTTCTTAAAAGGAAAGAAAACACCAACCTTGGACTACTTGCAAAAGCTGCTGAAACCACTGTTAATCACAGGCAGAAGGGGTTACATTTGAACAGGTTACCCTCTTTTGCTGACAGTTCCTGTCAAACTTGCTCTGCTTGCTTCAGGGTTGCTTTTTTTTAACCTAACTTCTACTATGAAGTACAGCACTATAACACTAATTCTGTGGGCTAAAAATACATCTATTTATTATGCACATTAACGCAAATATTTTATTCATGAAGCATCAGAAGTGTCCTGTTTGTTCTGTCTACAAAGGTTTTCTGCCCCATGTCCTCTTTCATAGACATCAAAAAAGAAGTTTTTTTGCCCCAAGGGGCTTTCTGTTTTACTCTTATCCTTCACTTTACTGTGATCAGCCAAGTAACATCAATGAAACTGGACAGGATCACCCAGGTGCAAAGAACTGTACAACTAAAGCCTAAAGAAACCTTGTCCTGCAAGGTGGATGTCCTGTATGAGCTGAGGTGTCCTCAGCTCACATAGGACCTACTGACATTTAACTTCTTTAATTAAATATAACAAATACTTGATATTAGACAATGAAAAACAAAGGAGACTTTGAAAAAGATGACCTGAGATTAATTTTAATGGTTTTTAATACATATTAAAAAAATGCATTAAAAAAAATTGAGCACCTGATTTCAACAGATTAGAGCCATTTTATTACAAAAGATGCAGTCTGACATGGACAGAACAGACAATTTTCAACTTCAGTGGAGGGGAATCACCAAGACACCAACAGGAAGCACTTACGAGTGCGAAGTCTGTAACGTAGGCTCTGCAAACTACTATTTCAGGTGGCTTCTTTACTATTCGCGTGTAGATTATCATGACGTTGGAAAACTCAGCTGCAAACCCCAACTGAATCTGAACACCACATTTGAATTCAAGATACATACTTTCTGGAAGCTCTGCAAATAAATAATACATCATTACATTCCAAATAAAACTTAGCATATGTATTTTCTATTTTTTTTAAATCTTGTTTTTAAATCCGGAAGTTTTAAAAGGTACAGACCTCTTCCTCCTACCCTCCTCCTATCTATCACGTACAGATTTACAGTGAAGCAAACCAGGTCAGAAGCTAACCAGGCAGCAATACTACTAGTATCACACGTAACTGGCAGACACTGACAAGAGAGCTGACTCAACCTCTGCTTCACAGGTTTTGTTCCACTGTGTGCAACCAGCAAGGCAACATTTATTGTAACCAGGATATAGCTTCCTAACCCAAGAATCTGTTTACATATCTGTAATCAAACCAGTGAGTTTAATATGGTCTATATCCAATATAGACACACAGCTGTAGCATTATAAGAACCTTTGAATGAGACAGCAGAACAAGTTTCAGGTTCATTGTTTTCCTTTCACATTCACAAAGCCCAGCACATAGCTTTTTTCTTCTGTATATTTTGGTTCTTTCTCAGTCCATAGGAATATATCTGAAAGTGCTCAAGGGTCAGTGACATCAATCTGTGCCTGTACACTTTGTATTGATTTTTCTACTCCCACTGGAAGTGGATTATTTAACATTTATCATAGACATACCTTTATACAAATATAAAGGTTATTCTCTTCCCAAATTCCAAACACATTCTCTTCTATGCATGGCTTAAAACAAATAAACCATAAAATAACATTATGTCTTTATAATTTTTGTTTTGCATTTCAATCATTTAACAAACAAGAATTAAGGGCTTGATTCCACAAATAAAAATCTACACCTGTGAAAAGAGTCTGCCTACATGACTAGTTGTCTTAAAAATGCCACCCCTGACTCTCTGCCCAATCTGACAAAGAAATTTTAAGATGTACTCCAACACGTTTAGGTGAAAAAGATAAAAAGGTCTTAAACACCACTGCCCTTCTTAAAATAAGTCTAGAAAGCCTGGCAGTGACCTCACCCTTATTTTAGTTTTCTCAGCTGCATACATTGAAAACTCCTTTTCATCATGCGCTTCTACCATACAGTTCACCTGGCCACCTCAGGTGATGACTTTAGACTGACATTAATGATGTCTTAGAAGTGTCATTGTTAGACACAGACTACTGGGAGATTTTCGCAGAAGACAGACATCATATAAGCCTCCCCCTACAGTGTCTGAGTGGTCTTAAACATACTTACTCATCCTGAGTTCTGCACATCACCTTGTTCATTACAATCTCACGTAAACTCCAACACTAAAATTTCCAAGATCTGAACATACTAATGAAAACGCAGACATGAATTTGAATTTCTTCCATTTCCATTCAATATCACAACTCACAGACTAGATATTATTAAGGAAGTACATCCTCTGATTTTTGCCATCGCGCCGGTAGGATCATCTAAAAGTAGTCTGTACTGTACCGTGAGCTTTGGCCCACTGCAGGTTCCGTGCCAGAGACTCTGCAGAAGATACGGTTTGTTGAACGGGATCAGTTAATGCCCTTTTCTCAGACAAACTGCTGCGGATCTCCAGAGCTTGCTTGCCTTTGGTAAGGTGACACTTGCCCATATCTAAAAATAAGATGCATAGAGTTTCTTTCAAAATCAATGCTGCTGAAATTCTAACTAAATTAAGTACATCACTGCAATGCTGTGCGGTTGCCATGGTTATGTCAGTGTCAGCATACCCATAAAAACTTGTAGTTTTAGAAGTATTCATTGCTCAGCTATTCATTCACTTAAGGCTAAAACAGCACGCCAGAGGCCTGCAGAGAATCTTGTTGGCAGCAGAACTTTACTGTGCATTTAGGATCCTCTTGGATTTTTTTTCTGCTTTTTGGATCCCTGTCAAAAAACAGACTGGGCAAAATTCTGAGACCTGTAGTTGCACCAAGTACACTGGAAACCACAGCAGAACTTGGCTGATTACTTATTTTACCTATCAATAACAGTCTTACACAGACAGCTCTTTGTTAATGGCTGTATCTATTCTGTATTTTGAGCAAACGCTTGCACAGAAGCAATACATTTTCCCTCAACAATTTTCACTTTAGCACTTCTCCCATGAATTATAAAAGACAATTACTAAATCAGGCATATTGCAACAGTGGATTGCCCTTTATAAGGCACTTACACCCTTTGATAGAGAGCAAATAATTATCATCACTATAGCACTCTGAGGTAGGTAGGACTCAGTTAATTGTTTAAATGGACGTGGGAATGACTGGACTACCACTAGCAGCTGACACAAGAGTAATTTTTGTGGATCGACAACTCAAAGCTCCATGCAGAAACACACAGAATGAATAAGGTTCACTAAAAAGGAAAGTATTAAATTGATCATTATTAAAGAAGCTCAAATTCCTTTAGAATATCATGTCCTTTGTTAATGTGCTGCCCAGTAGCACCTGCCTCTTGATGAAAGCTGCTATTTTAACAAAATGCAACAAGAAAGAGCTTAAAGTTGTGTAACACATTCACCATAAGAACAATGTTCAAGCAAAGAAGTTTTTAGCAATGCAGGCTGAGAAGACTGCTAGTGCAGTAAGCTGGAGTTCACCTTCTGCAACCTCATCAAGCAGAACAGTAATCTTCTTGTCTTCTAACAAACGGTCCTTCAAGAACTTCATGAAGATTCCATTGGCCAATCCCGACTGCTGAATCTCAAAAGCTTCTGCTCCTTGGCACCTATGAGATCACCAATATCAGACAAGGAAAAAACACTGAAACATCTGCATGATTAAGATCCACATGAGGACAAAAGGAGTAAAGTTATGCTGGTATGGGGGAAAGAAACCCTACAATTTGAAAACCAGGTTGTGTCTAAAGCCAAGCTGCTCTTCATGTTCGTTTGCAAGCAACTCATCCCGGCAAGATTTCACTTACAATCAAGCCACAGACCAGGGCTCATGTCAAACTGTTTATATGAGGAGCTTAAATTTCTCATAGAAGGTGTCATTAAAGCTCTTGACTACTTCAACAGCTTTTGCACTTGACTTGAAAACTGACAGAGAGAGGTTATTTAGCTTTCTGCTTAAGTAACCTCTTCAAACAGTTTCAATTGCAGTGGTAACTTTATTCTTTACACCTAGAATAAGAAACACAGGGGCCAATCTATATGTTACTCCTCCAATAATTCATTCATTTATATTTCTAACATTTTTTTTTCTAGAAATTTAACTTGCATTACCAGAGGAGACACATGACTGAAGAGAGTGCAGCACATAAGTTATAGTTCATCAACTGCTCCACAGCACGTGACCTTCTGTACAAGCTCACAGTGCAGTAATTATTTAGGAACACAGGACATAACTCTCCTTTCCCCATCAGCACAAAGAAACAGAACATTATGGGTCCGAGGGTAAAATCTGCTTTTTTCATCTTTTTTTTTTCATCTCTAAAATAATACTTAGATGAGTAGAGCACTCCTACAAGTAACCACTGGAAAGAGATCAGGAACACTGTCCAGCAGTTTCTGGTTTGCTGAATGCAGTCCCCTCACTGCCGTTACCCTGTACCTGACTGCGAACATTAAATACTGGGATTCATCACATATGCACAACCACAGTCAATTAGACTGTGGAATGATTCAAATAGCAAAGTAGAAAAGATAGTTTGAGGACACAGATATGGATATAAACTGCTGGTCCTTTAACACCACAGGTAGTATTTTTCTGTAAAAGGTTAGCTATACAGTCTCAGTGGTCACTTCTGGCTTCAAAACCTCTGTGGCACAGCAGGTGAAAAATTTCCTTACGTTGCATATCCAAAAACAATGTTGGCTGTAACCTTCAGAGCATCCAAGATAAGAATTGTGTCATCATATTCATTTCTGCAATAAATGGAAACACAAAAAAGTTCAACAATAACTTGAGGACTAATAACTGTAACAAACTTTACAGCTGTTCAAAACATCAAAACAGAATAGTTCAGAAACAGTAACTTTTTTCTCTTGTACAATTCTGGAATGAACCCTGACTGCTAAAAGACAAAAATCAGCATCACCAACAGTCTTCATGAGGACACTGTAAAGACACAGTCAGGTATCATGCATTACCCAGATGAGGGGATGCTATATTAACCAATATAGAGCCTGGCTACAATCGCTTCAAAAATAATTTCTGATAACTAGCCATTTTAGATTATAACAAAAATGATATGGGTTTTGGTTTTTTCTTCCAAAACATGGTGTCTGCATAGTTAACATGAGGCTTATGTAGCCGTATTTTCTATTTGGACAGCAGATTGTGAAGCTGAATTGGGTCACTGGCATTTCATTAACAGTGAAGTTCAGAGGCTCTACAAACACTAAAGCACTAGCAATTTTCTATTATGAAACATTCCTCAGAGACCAATTTTCAGAAGTGCTGACTGAAGAGCTGATTTCAAGTGCAAGTTCAGTCGGGCATAGTAGTGTCTTAACATGGAAATAAAACAGTACTTTGTTTAGAAAAATCCGATATACCAGTTGATTTTTAAGCTCTAAATAAAGATACAACACCCTCAGCATAAAAGCAGTCCACAAAATCCATGCCTCTGAAGGGTTCTAAAATGAGCCCTTCAGTCAAATTAACATGTCTTTGATCATATGGATTCTGCTTCCCCCCCGTAATGATGAAGATGGTTAATGATGCAAGGGGAAAGGGTAATTTTTCTTCTTTAAGATGCATAATTTCACTTTTATCTAGTAAGACTGATGTTTTATAACTTTTAAACAACCACCAAAAAAAAAAAAAAAAGGTCATTGAAATCAAGAGGCAAATATCTACCCATGGAAACAGAAAGTCTGATCACCAGCTTCACATTTCCATCCAAGGCCGAAGGCAAAGTAAGTCTATGAATGAATCTTACTGACTTTAAAAGCACTCGGGTGCAGGCTGTGAATTCTCAGAACCACAAACTTTCAAGTACAGTGAATTCTCAGCCTAGACTAAAGATTTCTCCTCAGCATGAAGTCTGGCTTTCCTCAAGATCCCTTGCTATTCTCTCAAAGTGGCTGTTGAGTTCTATTTGTTCATTTTTAAAATAGGCTCAGTTTTAATCTGTTGCTGTAGTGAATAAGCTGAACTTCACAGTTGATTCCCAAAACTACACTCATTATACCCTCTCCCTCTATCGTGAAGCAAAAACATCCCTCTACCATCTAATGTCAGTTCTCACTGTTCATGAATTATGAGATTATACCTTTTCCGACACATATCCAGTAGGAATACATTAAGTCCTGTCTCTTTTTCCTGCATTAGTTTGAGGATGTTCTGCACACACAGACAGTTTGCAGACCGGTAGGGATTTGGAGCATCAATAGGAACCATGAAACTGTTTCCATAGTTTTCGTAGCCATGGCCAGCGTAGTACAACAAACCTGAGAGTTCAAAACACATGTGACTGAAAACACAGTTCAAGAGCACAGTGGAACATTTCTACAAATTTTAGCATGGTCAAAACCCTCATGTGCTATGTCCACTCTACATGTCTGTGGGAGATTAAGATCATTCAAGCTACTCCAAGCAGGTTTTTTAATATCAATATGCCTCTGTTAATACAGGAAGGAAGGGTAGCTAGGGGGAACCACATTAACGTCAACTTCCCACCACACAGGCACAACAATAAAAAAATCACCCATGCAATAGAATCAATTAGATATTTGCATCAAACACACAAAGTTAAATACTCTTAAAATGCTTTGAGTTAAGACCTCTAACAGAAATAATCTGTTATGTATGATATAACACTCACAGACACGAGCAAGGAAATGTGCCAGCTGTAAAACATCTTCTCCACATGTGCAATTACAAAGCTTTGAGTAGCAGTGAGTCACTGCAGATTTTAGAGATAGAAAAAAATAACGCTGAACAGTTTGGATGGATTTTTTTTTTAAATGAGATTCTGTCATCCTTGAAATTATTCTCCTTCAATTTTTGTTTTTTTTTTTTACTTATCATTAATCATTGGCAATTTTAAAAGTACTTTAACTAAAGAAAAAAATAGAGAAAAACCTTGCTTGCACTATGAGAGCATTTTGCAAGCTTTTAGTTTTGCTGTTTCTTCTGTACAGTCAGTTTCTCCATTTGATGTTGTCATTTTTGTAGGGAAGGATAATAAATATTTTAACAGAGGGGGAAAAAAAAAAAAAGATTATTCCGTGATCATGTTTGGTACGACACCAGAGCACATTCCCATTACCAAAGTACCAACAAATCCTTTGTAGTTGATTGCATCTACATCTCTTTACAGTTACAGGCTCACATCTCTTGTGGGTCTACTACGCAAACAAATTCTTTGCATGCTTACCTAGACACAAAAGATTATCCTACAATCATCTCCCTCATGTGTAGACACAAGTGTCTACATTATTTTAAGATTTAAAATCTTCAATAAAGCACGCAATAGTTTTGTATAAAGAACACATATAATGGAATTAAAAAAAGCTTTTCTTAATCCTGAAAAATGAACTGCAACCTAGGGCTTAGATTTTACTTATATGAATAAAAAACATCAAATACTGGAGTCATACCAATTTGCAGTAAGAGTGGATGATCTTGGCATTAATAACCTCCACTGCCATAAAATGCAGTTACCAGAAGTTTGTATGATTAAATGGAGTTTTCCTATTGTCTGTTCCCAGCACTGGTTTTCCTTATCTATGGCAAGTTCCATCTTTTAAAAATAATTTTTATTTATCTATACAAAGTAGTCTATGGGTCACATCTTCAATTAGTCTCTATAGCGCTGCAGCTGAATAAAAGTGAACAGAAATATGACAATTTATGCCAACTGGAGATATGTTCTTCTGTCATATTCTTACTAAAAAGTAGCTGTGAAATTTGTGTCACTACAAAACTTGAATTTTCAGAAAAGACAAAGTAAGCCTTACCCTAACATACTAAAATGCTCTACACTGAAATCAGCTTGTGTAGGTAGGTATGCTAGATGTTTTTACCTTTTCAGTACAGATAGCTACAACAAATGAAAATACTTCCCTCGCACAGCCCTGCACTTTTTGTAAAGGAATACCAAGATGTAACTATAGCCCTTCAAATCAAGCCTTCTATTTTACTTGTAAGCTCTCAAGTCATTAACAACTATGCCAAGACCTTGCAAACTGCTCCATTCAATCAACAGTGCTTAATTTCTTTTTATGGGAAACACGCACAGTCTAGATAAGCAGCCAGCAAGTGCATACAAGGTAAACTCCAGGATGCAAGGTTTCACTTAAACAGAGCCTGATGGTAATTCATCTGCCAGAGTCTTGGAAAATGGCAACAACTTTATTAAATTAGAAGTTAGATCTCTAAAGGGCACCGAATTTAAAGGGTATGATTAAAAACCTAAACAAGTAAAGGTACTATTTGGGTATTTATAAGATGCCAATGGTTACCTGAGACCAGGTAGTTTCAAGAGAGATAAAAATTAAATGCCAAGTGCATGACTCCATGTCAGGACCTAAGTTAAAAGGAAATTCGTAAATTTGATTTCCAGAGTTTGGATCTGGACCTAAATCAAGGCTATATTTGAGATTTTATATATATACATCTATCTATATATATCTGAGTGTATGTTAGATAAGTAACTGGACTAAAGGAAACAAGCCTCTAATGTAAAGCACAGTTTATCAGAGTATTTCCTCAATGAATAGAAATCTCAGAAATGCCCACTACATTTCTTTTATATCTTTGGCAGTTGACTGTGCTATGCTTATTTGATGTGTACCTGCAACAGTTAATAGGTTGAGCTAAAGATCAGAAATAAATCTCTGCCTTCCCAGCGTAAGCAGAGTAAACATGTTTGGAGAGCCTCATTAGACACTTTGACACAACAATTTTAAGTAGGCTCAAGTTCCTCACAGACGTCAGCATTTAAGTGATATCTGCCTCTCTCTCTTGCCTTCTCTCTCTCTCTCTTTTTTTTAAAAAGAAAACAGCCTAACTACTTTTAGCCTTTAAAACATATGGGTCTATGCTTTTACCCTTTGTGGAATACAGTGTTAACTGCACCCCACATTTAGAACAACATGAACTAAGATATTAGAGGAGACCATCATCATCAGTTTTTTGCTCTTAAGGAACAGTATCTGAATGCCACTTTCCTGGCAGCGAGCAAGAATTACACAATGTCGTATTAAGCATCACGGATGTGTGTAACAAGGACTAAACAGAAGTAGCCACTCTGCCTCTTCTATTTGGAGCTATGCCCAGTAAAAATGCAACAAATCATTATCTATTTGTGTACTGACAGCATCTTTTACATGCTTTAAGCCATTAATAGCCACTATCCAGAAAGAACACCATTTAAACTGAAGTAGTTATTGCCAAACACTACTGAAAGAATGCTCTGCTTACCTTTCAGAAAATACAACTGCAAAAATATGCTTTCTAAGAGCTTTCATATGGTGCTGGTGAGAATCTCATTAAAGCCTCTGAGTACTTTACTTTCTAAATTCGTGTCAACAATTACAGAAAAAAATTGTGAAGGTGCAAGAATATAAAAGCTCACTCAAATGCATAAGCATGTCTATTTCCCAGGGAACAAAAAAAGAAAACTGCTATCAGAACTCTGCTAAACTTTACTGCCATAATTAGTCTTCATGTCATGCAAGTTTTGGCTCTGACATAAATGCCCAAATGTCAGATCAGCCAGTTCTGCACAGACAGAGCATCAGGTAACACACCATTAGAAAAAGTCATGCTAAGAAATAATCTGACCTTGTGTTCCAAAAGAGAATCAATGTTTTCTCAGGTGGGCATCACTATAGAAATTCTGCAATTTAAATAGGACAACAGGCAGAACTTTTTGGTCTCTGTCCTAAATAATTTCTGGAGTTGTTTATGCAATCTTAGCTTTTAGAAAAATGACAAAAATAGTGGCAGTCAGCAGCAAACTCCTCAAAGCCCACAGAATAACTTGTCTTACATGCCAAGCCAGGTCATTCTAGGCCTTTTCCATGCAAGACATGAAGGTTTTTGCTCTGTGCATCATTTCCACCATGCTCTCCCCCCTCCAGCTAGCAGAGCCACCAGTTCTGCCTTGTGCTTCGTCCCTCAAAATCAAGTTTATGCAAGACAAGGAATCCCGGTACATGAGTAATCATCTAAGAATCAATGCACATCAGTAGTAGCAACGCATACCAACCAGACCCCATTGGTTAGTTGTTATCCCAGGAAAAGACACCTCCTGTGCAGCATGTGGAGGAAAGCTTAAAATTATTATTAATATTCTATTACAGGTATCTTATAAATGGATATGTGACTCAAATAACAAAAACTTAGAGGAAAATAAAAAAGAGAACTGTGTTAAACACACATCTTCTAGTATGCATACTTTGCTTAAGTTGTCCTCTGATCACTGAGACACTGCAGTACAGTCATTAAAGTGTTGCTGCAACTGAGGTGAAAGCCCTGGATTTTTTGTAGGGCGTTATTTTTAAGTCTGAAGAGTTTAAGGAAAAAAAAAAAAAGATTGCTGCCCAAGACTCCATGTAGTCTTGTATACTGCAGTTACAGTTTTCAACTACTCCGCTACTAGCTCGTTTCCATCATGCACCAATACAGGCAACACAACAGACTATTCTTGCTCTCTCTTAAAAGGCTACTACAAACTACTACTAATGACTTCTTCGTACAAATGTGCATCTTCTGTGGAGCGTGTTCTCAAATGTGCTGTACAGATGCAGCAGCTTTTAGCAAACACATCAGTACTATCAAACAAAAATCTGCACTGTAGTTTTCGGTGCAGTTAAAGAAAAAAGTTGAAACATTTTATCTGCTCTAAGAATAAAGAAACAATAACTTTTTAACCGAAGTCATAGGATATGCTGCTGGGTGTTTTTAACTTACTTTTCCCATTCTACATACATGCTATTTACCATGAAGTTTGTTTTGCTGTCACATATAGTGCACTGGCAGAGGTATATACCAGATGTTTGTGTCCTCGATACATCACAAAACTTACCTACTTCAGAAGGGATATCACATGTTCTTACCATATACTCCTTTGTCCAGGAGAAGTAAAAATTCATCCACAGCATTTCGCATCTCGGACTCAGTAAGATCCAGCAAAGAAACAACTTTGAAATCCATCTGTCTTAGCAAATTTGTCAATTCATAGACATCTACCATCGGAGCCTTGAGTTGGGGGTGATTCCAGTAGCTCATATTTCCTATTAACAGAGCCACCTTGTCTGTTGCTGCAAAGACAGAGGAAAAAAAACCCATCATGTTCGTACATTTCATGAGTTCGATACCTTTAAATTTAATTTCTTCCAAAGTGAAAATAGCATCCAATCTCACTTCAGGCACAATATTTTACATGATTTTCAAAGTCATCCTACATCAACAATACAGCTCAACTCTCTTCTCATCCAAAAAACCGTTTCAGCAGGGTCTGACAGTCAAGATACCTGAGCTCTGATGCATCTCAGACTGGATAATCAGTCAAGAAGTGAGTCACTAACACCATCTCCCATTTCTTTCATTTTTCAGAAAGTACAGACAACTATGAAATTCCCCCATGCAAGAGGAAATTTAATAAACATGAAAATTCTTATGCCAAGTTGCCAAAGATATGGCCAGTATACTTCCCCAAAACCCTCAAATTTTCTTATGCTTCTTAAAAAGCAAACAAAACTCCATCACACACAAAAGACCACTTTCACATCTCCATCTCCCATGTCCCATCTCTCTAAAAACCACAGTACATTTAGGGGGAAACTTTTATGGGTCAGAAGTAAAGTCTTTTTTCTGTTCATTGAGGTTTCTTTTTACTATTGCTCTGCTTAAAAACAATTATACAAAGATATGACAAATTTACAAAATTCAGAGAGAAGTCTACTGATATTCTCATAGTTTGAGATATGTTCATTTTGATTTTAATAAAGCCCAAAGTAATTCTGTCATAGGTAAACAAAGCAGCAACAAAAGCGGAAAAAAGTCACATTAACAGAAACACTTTAGAGACCACTAGCTGGATTTTTACCCCAAAACTGCACACTAAATTACAGAAAGGCATTTACTCAAATCAAGGCATTTCCTCCCTGGTTTGTTACTTCTCTCCAACAGGAATTATTGTGCCACAGCTCTGATGGCAAATGAGGTCACGTGAACACCCCAAACCTGCTTCAGAGTTAGTAACCCCACACTGCTAGACCCAGAAGAGAATCTCTGTTCGTAGCCTCGATGTCTAACATTTCACTTCCTTCAGACAAGAGGTTTTCAACATTTTTGCAGCTGGAAGACCTCCAAAGTCTTGAACAGTGTAAACTATTTCGAACAGCAGAGACTGAGCACAGTAGCATACTGTTACTGAAAAACACTTTTCAGGACTGAGGAGCACTTACACTCCCTCTCACACTGATGAACCTGAAAGAGTGGTAGAATTTTGATAGAGGCCAGCAAAACAAGACAACATGCCTGACCACAGCCAAGTCTACCAGGCAAATTTAAGAACATGATTAAAAAGCCCCAGCAACAATTCTTCATAGCACACATATGCCATCCATCTATCTTTGTGAGCTTCAGCTCAGGCCCAAAGCATCCGCAGACTGTGCACAGGAAGAACTGAGCTTGCAGGGGCAGCACACCCTTAGCAGACAGACTACCAATCCTTTTTATCACATCATCGCAATACCGCTATCCCTGACTGTCAAAGTATTCAAAGTAATGGAGTAACACACTGGCGAAGGCTGTGGCCAGAGGAATCTGAAACAGTAAACTGAAACAGATGAGACGTTGTAGATGCTCCACTGAGTCACTAAAAATACTGGTGCCCTCACCACAGTTTACTGAAAGGGCATGCAAGCATTATAAAGGACTATAAAAATACACAGAAGTCTCCCTCCCTGCAGTGATTTGATGCAGTACGGTTATTTCCCTAGCAGTGGCAGAAGAAGCAATATTCAGAAGCAGCAAAATCTATTTCCTAGATATGAAATACATATGTTCTTTACAGCTACAGAACTACTTACCAACAGGTCTATGATTTGATTGTTCTTGTAGGTCTGCTTGAAACAGATGAAAAGAGCAGGTCGTCAGTAACTACAGCCACAGCTGCCAGTGTCAGAACATGAACTGCGTGTCCCATACAGCCATAGTCTACCGGTACTGCTTTGCCTAATACGTTACTAGTTCAAGACAAAAAAAAGTGTTCTCTTTTTGGTTTGGTGGGGTTTTGGGGTGTTCTGCTGTTGTTTACCCAGTTTCCTTCATCCTCTTCCAGCAAACATAGCCTAATAGGATATGAATAGCTAGTTCTATAAGTTAAGAAATAATAGATGCCCCCAGTATAATTTTGAATCTCACAAACTGCACATCTGCATTTTCAGAAACATCCAGAACAGTTCATCGTCTCCAAATGAAATGCAGACATGCAAGACGGGGAATGTTTGCAGGAATGACCATCTGTATGTGAAAATTCTTTTATTTTGTACTTCACTGAGGGATGGTAGAGCCAAGAGGAACGGGTAAGCAACACGTCAGCGGTACGCTTTGGGTAACGTTACATCTCATGACAGTACCACTTCAGTGACTAAAACTAAGTCTTGGCAAAAGAAACATATCTTTGGGGTCTAAGCCGGGAAATTATATTACCTTTGTGAATTGAGATTTTGGGAACACTATATCAGGGATAATCCCTTATGGAGCACTACTCCAGATCTACGTTTCTATAACAGACATCAATCAGGCCTCAAATCACATCAGCTCACTCCAACATAAATTTAAGAAATATACCATTCAACATATCATGGGTGACAGCCAGACACCTTACATCTTTTTCACCTTAATCATCTAAAAAGCAGCAACATACTAAAACTTAAGAGTCCAAAGAAGCCACAAACAAGAAAACAGAAGACAATTCCTTCTGTATTTGTATATGTGAGGTACTAGAGACCAGCTTTGTGGGACTTTACAAAGATAATAACAACTCTATGATTTACTATATTCAAGTTAATTTATTGGAACCAGAAAGCTGTGCTGCTCTTAACATGGTATCTGCCCCTATTAAATCCCCACTTATAAACACATCCAAATAATGTAAACTATATATTGTAACCTAACTGGACCTCAGTGATTTGCAACACAAAATGAACATGTGAAACTAAAGTTTTTCAAAATTTATCACTTACCTGATTTTTGAAGATCACTTAAATCTTCTGTGAAGAAATACACCAATAAAATCATAGTTTAAACAAGAAGCAAAAATATTTTTTATTAATAAAAATATAATTGTCATACCATTACTAATAGAAGTAGAACGTTAGAAAACAAATGACCTTTCTAAAATACTTTTGGCTTTGCATTTCTGTAAATCTAACCTTTCGTATGTTTATTCCACATGCAAAGAAGAGAAAATCCTACATCAATATGCTAAGCTATGCTAGACACAGCATTATAGCAGAGTAGATCTCAAAACTAAGAGAGAAACACATACTATGCCTCAATCCCCCAGGCATGCAAGCAGCTTGAACGAATAAGGAACCAGATATCAGAATCACCCATTTGAAAAACAGATGTTCAAAGGACTGCTGAAAAAGCAACATCCTGAGCAAGAGATCTTACTACGTAAAGCCGTGTGAATTCAGAAGGACTTCAGATACAATTTTCAAACATTCTAAAGCTACCGCAGGTTTCACCTATTTATTCTGAGAATACTGGAAACTATGGAAAAGAAAAATAATAATCTGAAGCCCCAGAGGCCTGGTAGAGCAGGCCTGCTCCACACAGTGAAGCCACAAAAGCAGGGTCACCTGCCCACGTGGGAGAGTGCAGTGCCCCGGGGCGACGCTGCTGTGGGCGTTTGTGTGGCTCAGCAGCAGAACAGTGCTGCAGCCGAGCAAACTGCGGGCTGGGGGTAGACCCCCTCCTGCTCCAGAGGGCAGCTGGATTACAGGTAGGTAGGCCGTTTCTGCAGAGCACTGCATCAGGCAATGCAAACACCCCCAGCCCAGGAAAGACATGAAGGCTCAGAGAGCCGATCGGTCTTGGCAGCTGTGCCATGGAAGCAGCTGGCACCAAAACGTGTGTCACTTGTACGTTCCAGGGAGTGACAGCACACGGTCCCCTCATTGTTAAGCCTTTAATAAAAGGGCTAAAGGGGAACATCAGCTCTGGTTGAACTCTGAACAAGAAATGATGCAGAGCAGTTTAATTCCAAGAAAATTCTATGATTCTGTGAAAAAACAGGGTAGAGCACCATTTATTGGTCTTGGCAAATGCCTTTTCTTTTTTTCTATTGTAGGTAGGTAAGCTGGGGTGGGGCACTGCTGTAAGCAGCCTTACATCTCTACATTTGATCCCCTATGATGTAAATATTACAGACTTCGAGATGCTCAATAACCAAGGGATGGTATCAACATTAAAGGTCACAATACACTTCTTCCTCCTCATTGCAGCACTGCAAAGGAGAGCAGAAATCGTCCTAATAAGGCTGCTGGAAACAGCTCCTGCAGACACAGGGCTGACAGTGGAACCAGCTCCACTCGGCTCTCCAAGGTCACCCAGGTTCCTAAACACCTGCAGCTTTTCTTGAAAGGATGTTGCCTCCTCAGCTCAGCCAAAGAAATCTCGAGATCTCTACATTTCACCAGAAACTGTGAGCACAGGACACAAAAACAGTGCAAAAATCAAACAACTTTGAACACTATAGAAGAAGAAAGCAGCTCAGTTTTTCTCCCATGTGCTCTAGATCATGGTATCATGGCAAAGAATAGAGAAGCACATGCAGAAGGAACGCTGCACCACACACCGGTGTTTTAAAACAGACTGAAGCTCTTAACCCACACATGCTTTTCAGCAACACACTTAGCAATCCGTCATGCCAGTCATTAATTTTTAAAAATTGATTCACAACTAAAGATTTACTTTACCTTCTGTGCACTCCACTGCCATAGCTTTCCTTCCTTGTGTTTTAAGGGGGGGAAAAAAATTGGAAGACAATTGCTCTCAGTTATGAGAGTTAGCACACAAAGCGGAAGACAAAGGTCACTTCCAAGCTTCTCAGCAATCTGGCTCATTTTACAGCAGTATAAATCAGCACTGACCACAGCACTGTATAGTAATTATTACTAAAACTCAGGAGTACTAAACTAGAATATTTCTTAGGATAGGAAAGAATTTTTTATATGAATTACACAATAGTATTCCCAGATCGATCTGGAAGCTACACAAACAGATCTTCTCCTCTTTAGTCTACTGCAAATACATGCACACACACTAAACTGTTATATTAATTTATTCTCCTTGTTATGAATAATCCCACCTGTCCCGATTGCTGAAGGACTCAGTGTAACACAGTTCATACCACCAACAAGGGTTAAACTGGTTTTTATTTGTCAAAAACCAAAGAAATCAGCTTGCAACCTGCTGACAAGCCGTGTATATGTTAGCAATGCCAAAAAGTGGTAGCATTTCTATGCTGGTTACCATAAAAACCCAAAGCACTTTATAACTGACAAAGCTCTAAAATTCCATTTGCTGCAAGCGAGCACAATTATTTTAACACATGAATAAACTAAATATATAGAAGGCATATGCTTGGCTTAATACTGAAAGCTTCAAAAATAAATTCTAATGATAGAGAAGAAACTGATAAATCAGCTGACCTGTACCAAACAGGAAAACTCCTTACCTATAACGACTTCTATCTTCTTGCTGTCTTGATCTTCCCAGTCATTGAACACGTGACACCAGTATGTTCCTTGATGTTCCACATCCACATAGGTTACCTACACAAGCATCATCACCGTCATCCCCCAGACCCCAACACAATACTTCTATCAGTTTCATTTAAGCCCACACACAAGAAAGAGTAAAAACTAAAAGCAAAGCCTAAACAAACCCAAAAGCTGCTGATACTCTCATTCTTCAGTAAGCTGGACAGCACGTGTGTTCTAGAAACGCTTTCAAGAATTGAAGAATGCAAATCCACCTCGCAGGCTCAAGGTGCATTAAGCAGTGAATGCAACAGCTTGCACAAATCAGAGCGCTTTGCAGTGCAAGATAGAGAAACCATCACTTTTACTGATACTTAATCTTTGTTATGTCAATGTGTCACACCAATCCAAAATATACTACAGCTTTACCTCCCGTGACTACCACCTGAAACATGTTCAGGATTAAAATTATGCACCTGGGAGTCTCAGAACAGTATGGGCAAGCGAGTAACACAACAGGAGAACAACTTAGAGGGAGCACTTCCATAAGGGGTTATCAAGGCTGTGAAGAAGTTATTTTCCTCAAGGAAGCTTTATGTGTTAAATTAAAGGTGGTTGCACATTAGTCCCCCAAGGTTGGCACTTTGCAGTAACTTACCATGTAGATATTTTTGCTCCCATTTGCCAAGGGAAATCCATTTCTGAACCACTGGTAATGAGGAACTGGGTTTCCAACAGCTCCACATTCTAGTACCAAAGCATCCCCCACTGTCAGGTTTTGTGGCTGAGGCTGAACACAAATGCGCAACTTGTTTTCAGGCAAACCAGCGAAGCTCCCTTAAAAAAAAACCAAAAGGGTGAAGAAAAAAAAAAGGAAGGGTGAGACAATCTAACTGCATATAGACTAGTAAGAATTGACAACATATGGCTACATCTTCCTGTAACTACAACAGACTGTTTTAATAGCAATGACATTAAGTTATTTGTCCTTTAAGACCATGCTAGCAACAGCTTTCCAGTTCTTTGGTTGAAAAGTAAAAAGGAATGCACATTAAATATACCCCCGAAGTAACAACAAAGAAAAACAAAGCAAAGCCCTCTTTGCATTATTTATTCCTACCTGTAGGATTATAAAGGCTCCAGAGAAATGAGCAAGTACAAAGAAGGGTGGCTATTGAAGGATGGACTGAAGATCCAACTTGTGTGCAAGTGTGTACACAGGAAGAATTTAAAACTTAGAATCTTAGTTTTAGCATATCCTCATTGCTCTCATTCTAAACTGAGCATCAAACCTTACAGTAAATATACTAAAAAAAGCCCAAAGCTAAAAATGCTTAAGAAGCATCAGCCACTGACACATAGAAATGTTTTTGGGAAAGAGACCTATTCAGAAAACCCTAAATGCAGTAAAGACTTGTCCAGCTGATGTAATGTAAGTTTCTACATACGATAAAATATATTGAAACAAAGTGTTGGAATTCATTTTTGAAACATCTACTACATGCACACACACGAGTGCTCCACTGGCAAGGTTTCTGACCTCTGCGTACTGAGCAGTTTGATGAACTGACACACACTACCGCAAGCCCAGACCTACCAGTAAAGGCCACACCAGTGACCTTTCATCTCTGCTGGCAGGTCACTCGTAGGCACCATACACACTCTTAGACTAAGAGTAAGATGGAAAGGAGCTGCTGCTGTAGTCCAATTAAACAGGCTTAGTCTTTAAGACAAGGAACACAAAAGTTGCAGATAGTGAAAGAGAACATGAGATTGAAAGGTAAGATGGTTCCTCTCTCCAGTGGGACCCCTGACCTGCCATCTCATTTCCAGGCCCTTGCCAGTGCACCCTGTTGTACCGCTCACAGAATACACTAATAAGCCTGTACCAGTATCTTCTGAAATTGTGCCTGGCTGCCTCACTGATCACAAGCTCACAAGACAGCTATGAAAGACAGCTTTTACAGAGTGGAGGATGGTTGAGCTCTCATCAAACAGAAAGCAATGAAAAGAGACGAAGCAGGAAATATCTGAAAAAAGAAAGCAACCAAGGGAGCTGGTAAAGGAAAAGAAAACAAAAAAAGACAGCAGTTGAAATGGAAGATTTCATACCTAGTCAACATTTGCAGAAATGGTACTGTCAGTGTCATCTAGTTCAACTGAAACACCAGTAATCCCAGGCCAAACGTTAGAGGAGGTGGAGGGTTCATTCAGTGCATACACCACACACCCCTTTTAGGTTTCTTTGTAAGGACCCTAAGAGGGAAAGTTACAGGAAGGAGCAATCCATTCTGCCCCTCAACCTTTTACCCTTCACCAAGACCTAAACACACTAAAATGCACTTCTGTTATGGTTCCTGGTTGGTCAAGAGTCATGGAACATAAAGGAAGTCACTATTCTGTGGATACCCACTGCCCTTCAGCCACCAAAACTTCTGCCACAAGTGTGAAACAATATACTGCTGTTTTTGTCAGACTTTTTTTTTTTTAGTCATTACAAGGTTATTCATCTCAGCTTCCTGATGCAACCAGCGAGATCTGAAACTTCACATTTATAACTCAATCGAACTTGAAGCAGAAGCAAAGGAAAAGCAGAAGAAATCATTGCTTAGACAAGGGACTGAGAATATGATTGAGATTAAGATGTAAAAAGGTCACTTCAAATGACACTGCAATAGCTTTTGATCTTTTACTGGAAGATTGGTTCTCTCTTTTCCTGACATGAATAATTGTTCTACGTGGGATGCAAGTGGAAAACACCTTTGACTCGTGACATAAGACAAAATAACTACTCTTCACAGTCTGAAGAAAGTGCAGTTGACTTCTATCTCACTCATCTTTGGGCCGATAGCAAGCAAGTCCAGGATATTTAGTTAGAAAGTTTATAAAGGGTAGACTCAGTGCATGAGTCAATGCCTATTTAATGCAACTGACTGTTCTGGAAAAAAAACCCAACAAAAACCAACAAAAAACCCTATACACACCAGAAAACAAAGACACCACTCTAGCAACCTCAGGAAGTTGGAAATAAATGCACAGTATTAACAAACTAGATCCAAGAAGTAAATTTCCAAGATTTTCTTTACGTTCTACTAACAAATCCCAGTACCAGCTGGACACTCTTGAGCAGACAGCTATTTACTCTTATTTGCTTTCTGCTGTTATTTCATCCTCCTTGTGCTTCTTCCACATCCATACTTTCATTACATATGCTGCAGCTGGAGATCAGCCCATCGCTGCAGCTGAGGTATCTTCAAGCCAGTGCCACAAGTTCCTACGGCCCTACAGTGGCACAGCGGAATGACTACGCCTTTTCTTATGCAGGTAACACACTTGACTGTTCACTGACCATTTAGAAAACCCATGAAGATGCAACTCACACCAAAGAGACTCAGTTTAACTCATGTGTTTCTTCCTCTCATAGGTTTATTTCTTTAAATGTTGGCATGCCTTCACTATTATTTGGGTTGGTTATATGAAGTTGAAAAGATGGCATTAGCAAACATATGTTCTGCCACAGACACATCCACAGAGCCCTAGCCTCCCTCTCTTTTCCCCAGGTGTTCTGGCAAAGAAAGAATGTGCTGGGCTTTGACCAGTTTATGTTTCCTGACAGGTACACACCTAAGATTGTGATAGCCTACTGTGATCTGAAAGAGTGACTGGCAGGGAGATCTATCACTTCGGTACCTGCCAGACCTTATTCCAGCCCTCAGACCCATTTCCTCAGAGTGCAGTGAACCCTCTTTCCATTCCACAGTATCGAGGTTTTCTAAAGTGTCCAGGCCTCCAGCACGCATGCACTCTTTTGTAGTTTACTGTTTTGACCTTCTGGGTAAGGCATGACTTCTTTCTAGGAAGGCAGAGAACCTCATAAGATTCTCCTCTACCCAAATACCTTTCTTCTCAGATGGGCAGCACACAGATGAAGGGGAAACAAACAGTCCTGAATATAAGGCCAGAGCCCACGGGGCAGATATTCAGAATAGACTGTGTGTGCCCAGTCACTAGCAAGTTACCACAAGAGGTAAACAGATAAACAAGGGAGTTAAAGAACTGCTTTTCTGGTCCAAGAATCCTCTAAGAATTAAAAGGAGCTGACACTGTGTATGTTTTCCATCTATCTATATTTACCCACCACTGTGGAACTTCATTCCTCCTCTCCTTTTGTGACCAGCACAAGAGCCCAAAAATTGGAAGCTGCATTTTCAATCAGCCCTCTTTCACAGCTGTGCAAGACAGCAACGGGGACCCAAGTTCCTCTCACAAGTGGAAAGACAGACTTTCAAAAGACAACGTTTTTGCCACTCACCATGAGACGTACCCTGGAGATCGCAAACTTCAAGTCGTGCCCACCGACTGAACACGAATGAAGATTCACTGTTCACTCGACAGATGTAAAAGCCAGAATCGTTTACACTCACTGGATTCAAAACCAGCTCTGGAGAATTACCATGGGGAACCTGAATTACAGGTGAGCCAAGAAATACTTAAATTTAGATTGATTTAATCTAAACCAGCACCAAATATTAGAATATTTATTTCCATGTCTGTAACACTATCCTCAATTCCGTCACTTATTGAAACTTTTGGATGAGAAAGTCTTGTTCTACATATTTAGTAGCTCAGAGACAGGCTTTCTTCCAAGAATAATTCATATGCCTCTATTTAAGACAACTCTGAGCTTTTAAGCCAGTTGAAAAACTCTTCTTGAAATTAATAATTTCTACCTTTCTCCACAAATAACTCTGAATAATTTCTTAAGCACTACTCCAACCAGCATGTGTGTTACATTCAGCTCTAGTCTTAAAATATATTCAACTACAACCAGGAAACTGTAACATTCTTTCACAGAAAAATAATTTTTTACTACATCTATATTTTAACTGTAATGAGCAGGACATGACTATAATCATATTTTTTAAGCCATGTTTTGGATGATCTAGATAAACTTTTAGAAAGGTGTAGGAAATTAGTTAAAAATTTCAGTCCCAACAGCAATTTAAAATACCATGAACTTACCGCATTTCTAAAAATAGTACCTACGATAAAATAACATTAAGAAAAAAATGCATTCATCTTGTAGAAAGATAACCAGGACCAGAAATCTGGGCCTACGTGCTGCCATTCAGACTCCAGAGATACCAGCTCACAGGCATTCCAGTATTTTACTGGAGACGTCTGTGCCACCACTGAGTTCAGGCCTTCAACCCTTCATTCTTAGGAAACCAGTTTCCATCCGTCTGAGACCAACAGCGACTGGCATTTGTCCCAGTGTGGCAGTTTCTCCGTGGCTTGGGTCAAAACTTCTTGGTAGGCTGAGAGACAACTAAACCTACCGTTTCCCTACTGCCGTGTTCCAAGATTAGCCTCCAAGGGTAAAGTGGTCTGAACATAAGGAACCACCTTATTGTTTCAGCACATTGATAGGGTCATTATGCAGCATTTTTTAAACTTCTAGTTTTATTATATAGTAATCTTCTCTCATGTAAAGAAGAGCAACAGTCTTAAAAAAAAAAAGTATCATCCAAAATCACTACCTATTATTTCACCATTTAAAAAAACCTATATTCTGTATCAACTATTACCTCTTTTTCCTGCTTGAACCACTGGTAATGCACAAATGGGTGTCCTGTTGCCCAACAACACAGCTTGACGACCTGACCAGAGAGCACTGCTTGAGAGTCTGGCTGTACAACGATCTTTATACCTTTAAAAAGGAATTTACACATAGGAAAGTTATTAAGAAATACAATTCTACAACTTAAATTGTCTTTTGAGAAAAGAAAGTTTGTCATTATATATACCTGAAACTAATTTGTTTGTACTGTGTATACACGCAGTTCCAATTAGTTATATGACTTCAAGACATCCGAAATTGTCTTCCATTACACAAAATCCATGCTCAAACTGATCAGTACTCTACAGAGTTTATTGAGGATTTAAAGGAGATCATTCAGGTATTTTTATTTTAGGATATTTCCATCCCTCTTGCTCTCTACTCACTAAAGCAAGTATTTCCAATGGCATCACAGATTCCTTTTGGGAAAAGTATTGACAGTTTTAAGAGTTTGTTCACTCCCACCAATTTATCTGAGTTATTAATCTTCAGATTAAGATTAGGCACAGCCTGAGGGATGGATCAAAACAGTAAGGGTTAGTTTAACTACAATATAGTGCATTTTTCTACTATTTCTCATGCAACCTTATTAGCTGAAACACTGGTTACAGCTTTATGCCTTCACCTCCTGTAGAACACAGGGCTGGGGTTGTCTTTTGCCAATATGCAAGGTAAAATTTTCCACTTCAAATTTTAACTGCCAGAAAATAGCATGAGTGAAATTCTGACACCGGTCTGGTATGATCCAGTTATTTTCTTAACCTAGACCATTCCAGAGATCCTGTTACAGCATGACCCCAAAACCAGATCCACTGGTATAACCAAGGTCATCAGAAGAAGAGGGGTGTGTGTGGGAAGCCAACCGCAGAACAGAAAGTTTAACCTCACGCTGCTGTCAAAAAACAGACGGACCTACGACCAAGGTGTTCAGCAACACTGACCTGATAAGCCATCAAAAAAATAATTCATTTGAAGCATTATTTACTATGGATGGTAAAATGCATTTGACAGCCCCAGTGGGACCACAAGCAATACTACTAATGACTACTTGGTACGATACTGGTGCTGTGGGTGACCACAAGCAATACTACACATTAATGACTAGTTGGTACAATATGAGTGTTGTGGGTTAACCCTGGTGGGCAGATGAGCACCACACAGTCCCCTACCCCCAGTGGGATGGGGGAAGAGGGAATGGAAGAGTAAAAACAATAAACTTGGAGGTAAAAATAAAACGAACCAAAAAATAATAATAATTAATAGGTGAAGGATGAGTGGAAGAATAGGGAAGAAAACAAAACAAGTGACACAAAGGCAATCACTCACCACCTCCCATGGATGGACCAAAGCCCAGCCAGTTCCTAAGCAACAGATGGCGAGGCCCTTCAAAACTCCCCCTTTTCCCTTTTATTTCCGAGCATCAGGTTATATGGAATATCTCTTTGGTTAGTTCAGGTCATCTGCCCGACTGTGTCCCCTCCCAGTCTACTGCACACCCCCGAAATATGCACTGGGTGGGGGCAGAGCAAGAAACAGAGAAAGGTCTGATGCTGTGCAAACACTGCTCGGCAAAAGCTAGAACACTGCTGTGTTATCAGTACTGATTCGGCCCAAAAGCTAAAGTAGAGCATGATATGAGCTGCTACGAAGAAATTCATTCTATTCTAGCTAGGCCCAGTAAAACTAGTTACAGAAAAAGCACAGAAATAGTGAACGGTATAGAAGCACTTCATCACCATGTCATTACTCTCAGAAATGAACAATCAGATTAAAAAAATATAAATTTTTAGTATTTTGTGAGTCAGTCTAATTTCTCTGTTATGGGACAAAGTATTTCCTCCTTTATAGTTTAATGAAAACATGTTGCAGAAGCTGGAAGTGCAGTCTGGTACAGAAGCACTATTCCAGATTGCTGGGGGAATAATCTTACAGAATAGTATGGAGTAAATGAGAAGCTGTGCAAAAAAATAGCTGCAAAGAGATTGCAAATATCCTGGTATAAGACTCAAGATTATCAATTGCTCCAAGCCTTCTTATTACACTCTGTCAGAGTTTTCTTTTTGTCTGCTTTCTTTCCCCTCATGTTTAACAAGTTTAGCTGCACATCAGAGCATTTTCCTAACAGAGAATGTTTGAGGAAAGAAACCAGAACAATTTGATCAACAGGCTGAAACCTCAGCAGAAACCCACGTGGTCAACAGACTGAAATAGCGATTATATGACATTTGGAAATCACATTAATCTGTCCAGCAGGGACGTGGGCTATATTAACTTCCTCCACACACAACCTTATAGTTGATCACGCAGGCAACTACTCCAGAGTAGCTACTGGACTTGAAAATTCCCTGCCTTCCTTTCTCTAAAACAACTTCCCTCTGTTCCCTAGCCCTGAAGATCACTACCTCAGTTCCTCATTTAACACTTCCTCCCCTGTTTTTCATAGTTAAAGGAAGTGTATTAAGTACAGTTTTCAAGAATCACAATCATCTAACATTAACCGAGACAAACAGGAATTATATTATTTCAGTTTAAAGAACAAAAAAATTAAGACTTGCTCTTTCCAAAGACCTTCACTTTTTTTTTTAAATCTCTCCTGATTCGCATCACTAACATCTCTTAAGAAAGTAGTTGAGAAAAACAAATTCTCTGAAAGATTAGTATTTTGCACTCCTTGGAAGCATTACAAACACAACATCTGATTCATAATTTCTTCAGTTTCATTTATTTTCCGGAAATTCATTCAGCACTATACAGTTACTTCCTGCAAGCATCACAGAATTTAATGGTTCAAAAAGAAAATCTTCTGGCTCAATTTTCTGAATGATTACAAAGATACACAAATGCTTCTTCAAATTTCATTGGAAAACGCAAAGCTTGAGTTTTACCACTGAGGATGGCAAACCGACACTTAGGGTTACCAGACTTTGAAACACGCAGCGCAAACTAAGTACTCATGATCTTAACTATAATCCAACTGTTACATTCTTAGCTTACACACTGGCAAACATTTTCAGTAATTTCTGGAAACCCGGCCTCAATTACTCACATTCAGACTGAAGTGCCTAAACTGCTGCAGTAAGAGACCTGTCTGCAGAGGAAAACCACCTCTTCACTCCCGTTTCAATCACCACAACTCAGTGAGGTTGCACAAGGACTAGACTGTAAGACCACAAATTGCATCTTAAGCCTTGTTTCCTTCTTAGCCTGGGAGAAAGCTCTTCGAGTTTCATTCATTTCCAGCAAGTTCACAACATGACCATATAAAAAAAGGGAAGGGACAGAGAGGTGACCCAAGGAACAAGATGCCTAGGATTTCTCACTACCGAAAAGGAGATGTTTTAAAGTTATTATTACTACCAATTTGTGTCTTTATAGGAAGATCTATGGAGTTAATCCAATGTGACAGGCAAGTCTCTCAGCACAAACAAGCCTATGATCCTCAGAGGGATCCTTTGTGTTGCTGCAAACAAAGCGATGTCCCACCTCATAACAACACATCTCTGCCGTAAAGGTAGGTGGTATCACTGCCAAAATAGACCACGAAGCAGCATGGAAACTGTACACTCACTAACAGGCTCACAAAGGTTCGTGTCTTTTTAACTGCATCATCTAAGCTGGTAGAAAACGGTCTAACAAACCAGTGTGACAGCTACAGAGGTCCTACATTAAACAATCCCATTCCTAAAGGAACTTGTGCAACGCTTAAGCCTTTTTTGGTGTATTAGAACAAATGGGCAGTTACAAATTTGTACTTTTGACTTCAAACATCAACCACCTCTGAACATTTAAATAAACTCACCGCAAATATCAAAGCCTACTGCTTCTTTTTAAATGGTTTAAAATTCTTATTGACCTAAGCTTTCTTCAAATACCCTTTGCTTTGGTTTCTCAGTTTCTGCAGGGGTACCCAGTCCTCCTTAGAGGAGGCTGAATCCATTCTATCACAGATCATACTGTTCTGCAAGAGATTCATTCACAACAAGACCACCTCTGCAGTTCCAAGGGGTCTTGACAAAAGTCTACTTATTGGCTTGCTCCCCTCAACACATTCCCCGATACCACTATCTCACAATTCTGCTATGTAGCAAGTTCCTGTTTTATCCAGGATTTAGTCTTCGTTACATTTTCCGAATGTAACTTGACTGACAGCCACACAAAAATCCTCAATCCAACGGTGGTAATACTTGAGATGATCACAGACCAAGCAAGCGCAACATTTTGGCTCAGTGCAGGCACTCTGTGGTACCAATGTGAACCAGGACCACTCTTGTTTTCATTATTCCCTCAGCAACCACCGTATGGAGAATAATAAAAAGGAGTAATAGTGCAGGAGAGCGTAGTACTGCCTGTGCCTCCATCCCAACTCTTGCCCCATGAGTGCAAGCCACTCTCACTGATGTAACACCAACACCCCTCTCCCCACCAAGCCTACAGTGCCACACTTCAGCTGGACTAAACTACCATGTACCTCAATCACACCTCATTCAACATGCTACGGGAAGCAACAGCCTTAACTAGATGAAACAGCTGCAAAGCATTACTATAATTTACTTGAAAAATTCCAAGGTTGTCTTAACAATGGTTCTCAGCCCACAGCTTCTTTTCTCATACCATCCAAAGAACAGGACAGCTGTCAGTATGGAAAGGGGCTCACTAGCCTCATTTCCACTTCCTACTCTTGAGGAGAAGCTTTTGTAACTTCCTAGTAGGCTGAACTTCATCACATCTTTCAGGAGGAGGACATAAAAAAGAGCCCTGGTTTTATACTACAGCAAGAAGTACTGGGTCTACATGGTTTTACCTATGCATTCCCTTGTGTTGCCCTACTTCCTAGGCTTTTTGTGAAGAAGCAAGCTGAATGGGTTAGTAGAGAATAATCTAGTTATATCTTAAGGTAGTCTGTTTTTCTGTCCAATTAGCAAGTTGGACTGCATCCCATATGCACCAGAACCGGCACTAATTGGACCCTTTCCCTTCAATTAGGGTAAACTGTGAAATGCAGTTAATGAAACCTGCAGCCCGAACAGATGGCTGGCAACACTACTTGTCGTTCTAACTCAACCATTTCGGTTCTATAAGCACCTCCCGAAGGCACAGTCTGACACGGAACCCAAGTCAGCAGAGAAATGACAGCACCTGCCATATCCATGCAGCCAAGTCTACAACACTGCGTTCAGCCAGTTTATCTACTTGCCTTACTTTTAATCTCAGAATACATGAATACCAATTACTAGAATTGAAACACTAAAGATGTTTTTACTTACTGCAGAACACAAATACTTCAGTGTTTCCAGTGTAAAACAGACAGTCGCAGTGAAAGCACAAACCAGAACTGACCTGAATGGCTGAGACACTGGAGAGCCTCTGTGTGCTCCAGGGCCTGCAAGAACTCCACGAGCTCCACCACGGTGCAGCCACGATCCCCCAGCAGCTTCAGAAGACTCCAGCTGGGACTTCCCTCTGGCTCCAGCACTTTGAGGGAACACTGTTCTAAATCCAGAGGGCTACAAAATAATGAGAAACACATGGCACAGACCTTCTTAGTGCTTGAGGGTCCTCAGAAAGGAGCAGAGTTAAAAATCACTTGTAGACAAACAAAAAGATTAAAAAAAGAGAGATGGGATTTGGGCATATCTGCAGTATTTCCTTCAAGTTTCAGGGGTTCAGATGTTACACAGCGACACCTCCACATGTAGAAAGTGGTATTAGCAAGTTGCATGCTACCAAATAAGAAATGTTTGTACCTAACAATTCTGGCCAAATACATCAAGAAATCTTCTCATTTTCACTTTCTAAAGTCTCAGCAGAACAACAAGTCCAGCACCTTTCATTTTCTTGTGCCTAATTCAGCAGCGGTAAAGAGTGAGTCAGACTAACTTGAAAGTCCAGGAAGACTTTGATTTTCAGTGTAGTTGTTGAAACAAGTGACTGCTGGAGCTTAACCAATACACACATCTACTGCCACAATGCAGTTAACTGCTCCAGTAAGTTCATCTCCAGCTATAACCATGCAGAGTTTTAAGTTCTGGTGTGAAGCCTTCAAGCACTTTCAATCACAACAGATTATTGTCTGTGTTATTTTAAGGAAATTAATACATCTACAGAAAGGGAATTCAAGTTTATGTATTCCCACTGAAAAGATTCATCACTATTTCTTTCATTAAATCACACTGCCATGCAACCTGGACGTGAGGTATTTTCACTTATCACGTAGACTTTCATAGTATTTTACTGGATAATACAGAGAAACAAACCTAGCAACAGGCCCTACAGAGACGTGATGTTCTGGTCCTCATTCTCTATCTCCCTATCTTAATAAATACAGTCATAATAGAGCAAGGACACAGCTTCATAATGTACTGCAAGTGCTGCACTTGGAAGGCCTCATTTTTTTGAGATACTACCCTCTAACCAAAATCTTGAAAAGCCACAGGAAGTAAAATGATCAGGAAGCGATCTAGAGAGCGTGACCTAGGCAGAAAGAGTTGAAGAAAATGAATGTGTTTACCCTAATATAGACAAGAGGAGCTACAGGGAAGGGCCACCAAACATTCCCCGCGCTCCCGGCCCCGGGCGAGCAGCGGGCTGCGCTCCCGCCGAGGTGCAAGGGGCCGCCTTCCACCCCCACAGCCGGCAAAGCAAAACCCACGCTACTCGCACCCTGCTGCTTCTTGCTGGAAGTCCTCGGTGGGACTAAGCCAACCTCCCCGAGAGACGGGCTGCGCGTTCCCAGCGCGGGGCTGCGGCCGGGGAATGCTCCCTCCTCCGCACCAACGCGGTGGGGGTTCGCGGGGAGGGACGGCCCGGCCGCGCCGGTGGGAAGCTCCGGAGCCCGGCAGAAGCGGCAGCAGAACAGCTGCAGCTCTCGGCCGCTGCCCTTCGCCCGAGCGCGAACTCGTGAAGGGGCTGGTCACCCACGGCGAACCCACACCGGCTCCATCCCCGCCGCCGACTGCGGGACCGACACCCCTCGCCGCCGCGTCCCTCACCGTGCCGGGGGCTTCCAGCAGCGGGTGCGACCCTGGGGCCGGCGCGTCCCCCTCCCTCCACCTCGCGGTGGCACCACGGCCTCGGCCATTGCTCGCCCCACAGGCCGCCGTCACTCACCTCAGCCGGACCCTGCCGCGGCTCCCCGCCCGCTGCGCCAGGTCCCGCCAGCCCTTGCCGGGCGCCGCCCGGTCCAGCAGCTCGCTGAGCCTGCGGAGCAGCGGCTCAGCCACCCGGCTGAGGGGCAGCCCCCCCGGCGCGCTCCGCACCGGCTCCGACATCGCCCCTCTCCTGCCCGCCCGGCGGCTGCCAGCCGCGGCCCGACCGGGGCGGTGCTCCCGCCCGGAAGGACGCGCCGGGCGCAGCCGCACGGTGTGGCGGGGCACGGTGCAGCGCGGCCCGGTGCGGCGGAGCTCGCCTGCGGCGCAGCTTCCCGCCCTTCCCCTGAGGGGACCTTCGCCCGCGCGCACCTTCCCGCCCTTTCCCTGAGGGGACCCTCGCCCGCGCGCACCTTCCCGCCCTTGCCCTGAGGGGACCCTCGCCCGCGCGCACCTTCCCGCCCTTGCCCTGAGGGGACCCTCGCCCGCGCGCACCTTCCCGCCCTTGCCCTGAGGGGCCTCTCGCCATGTCCGCGCCTGGGAGGCCCGTGGTCCTTCAGGAGGGGCGGGTGCTCCTTCCCCCTCGGCCCTGGAGCAAGTGCTGCTGATGGTGTGAGGGAACCACTCAGGGGTTTGTTCCTCCCGCTCGGACGCGGAGAAGTTGAGTGCCGGGCTTTGAGGGCGAGAGCTGCTGCCAGGGTGGGCAGCTGGCACTGCCAAGGCCAGACACGGCCAGGGAGCCCGGAGCGAGTCTGCAGGCGGTGGTCTCACATTGAGGAGAAACAGCTTTATCTGACACATACTTACCCCCGCAGTCTGCTGCCAGTTCCCAGACGAGTGCGTGCCCAGCTTAAGGGTGAGATGCCTTACTTGTCTTAGCAAGGGAGAGGGGGTAGGCTCGGGGAGAGTCTCCCAAAGAGAAACACCTCCATGACTGCTGCTGAGGGACAGGTGAGCGTGGCCATGATCTAAGGGAAAGTCTCATCTCTCTGGAAGTACACTTGCTCAAAGTGGACTGAAAGTGCCTTAGAAAGTAGCTTTGCTAACACCCTAAATCAGTGTTCAAGCATTCAAATGTAGATGCCCGTATTTCTGAGGTCTTTTTGACTGCAAGCTTGCCTTGCTTTCCCAGCGAGCAAGCTGGAAATCAAGCGATTGCAGTAACACAGCATCAAGACCAAACTAGTAAGCACTGCTGTTTGGTAGCATCTGCCGTTTGTGGGCTGCATTACACGAGTCAAAACAGGCCTTACACCCCTACCTGCAGAGCAGATGACAACATAGCATCTCTCCTGACTTCTGCAGAGTTCAGACTCTCTGACAAACAAGCCATTTAGTTAAACTTAAAGAAATTGCGTGGAGTGGCTTTTTCCTGTGTCATTAACCAATAGTTTATTTCTCCTAATTTAGGTGCAAAACCAATCTGCATGGCAAAATGGATACAGGTGAGGCAGTGAATTTGAATTCCTGACGACTTAGTTATCCACAGCTGTGTATGACTGAGCTGCTGGAAAATCAGGCAGGTGCCTTTTATGGCCTGTGCTTGCTGGCTGTCTGCCTACAATGTTAAACAATTAAATTACCTCAGGTTGAATATGGTTTTAAATCCTGGGCTCTTATTTCTTTGGGGATTGACTATTGGCGGTTATATAAAACATGTATCCCCCTGCTGCTGTTCCTGAGTGAGGGTGGTGGTAGGTGCTATATTTATGTGGAACACACCTGTTTCCTATTTCAGCCTAGTTAGAACTGGGAGCAAGAAGTACTTAGTATGGCAGTATCTCATAACCAGTTTTAGCTGTGCTTTCTGCAAAATGCTTAAGAAAAAACTTGGCTCAGAGCTTGCTTTTCAGCCTTTTCTAGATCCCTTGAGCCTGTAGCAGTTTGTGCAATTTATTCAAGTTCCTCTTGTGTGAGACTTGGCTTCTTAGGTAATAGGAGTGGAAATACTTTCTTACTTCAGGATTCATTTGTTTGCCTTTGAGGAATGTGAACCCTTAGGTTAATTTTTATGTAGTGATTGTTAAAAGCTCACTGTTTGCTGTTGTTTCCTCAACCTACTTGTTAAGGATTTCAGATTTTCTCATGTTGAACAGAACTTTTGTGTGCTTGACTTTCAAACAAGTAAGAAATTGCCAACATGCCTAGCGAAGCAGTTAAGCAGCCTTAAGCATGTGCTTTAAAAAATAACCCGGTGCTTTATTATGAAAAGCTAAGGCCAACACTTCCTCTCTCTCAGGGCCTGAGGAAATTCCTATGGACTTCTATGGAAGTAGGATGTACCCTCTCACCACTGCCAACTGCCTCTCGCTCTGTCTGGCTGAGGTTTTCCCAGGAAGAGCCATCTGCTGCATGTAATGAAATAGTCTCTCTTAAAAGTCAAACTGTTCTGTGATCAGACTTGCTATACTAAGGTCACACTAGCAAAACAACACTGAAGCTTTCAGCTAGCTTCTCAGCTTTGAAACAACATGCACAAATTAAATGTCTTTTGTTTTGCAACACAGAGTCAAACCACAGGCCTGACCCCTTCTAGAAGTTGAAGAAAGAGCACATGAGGTAAGTGCGCATTTATGGTTTGAAAGTCAAATTGTTTATACTTTTAAAATTACTTGTCTACTTCTTTCTTCTGTGTGCAAATAGAATGCGTATCATAAAAGTTAAATAAACAAAGAAGAGCAAGTTATTCTTAATGCACTACATGAATATAGTGGTTTATACTGTTACTGAATAGGAAATACGATTTGTGATTTGCTTCTGCTAGTACTTTTTGCTCATCTTCATAGATTTTTTTTTTAAACATGTTGCATTTAGAATTCTGCTAAATGTTTCTGAAATTACACTTCGGTACTATTTCCACTGAGTTTTAGCAAGACAACCAAAATTGCAAAAATCGTATGAAAGCAAGCTTCCTTCTCTAAAGAATATGTAAGTGGTACTAGGTATCCTGAAATACGCGTTTTAGTCTGTCTAAATATATATTGCATGGCCTAATACTCGTTAGGTAAAAATTTCCTCCATTCCTGAGAAAAAATCTGGTCGCTTGGTAGCATGTAGATGATTATAAGGCTGCATGAATTGCTGTGTCAGATGCTTGACAAATGTTAAAAATAGATTAAGACATACCAGTGTGAAGAGTTGTGCTGTGATTACTTATTTTAATTAGTCTATATTAAGGTCTTTGTTAGAGACACACAGAGCCAGTCATTTATTCTTCCTGCATTTAGCCAGTGAGTTATAGCTGTGGTGTTTTCTCTAGATTGCAGTGCTGTTTACAACGGGTAGTACACTAATATAAAAGTTGTTAAAAAGCCTTGGATGCTGGAAGCTGAAGAAACACAATGTATTACAGTGTATTTGGCAAGGACATATTTTTCAGACCACTGCTTTTTGAACAGCTAAAACTTCACTGATGTTTTCCTTATGCAAACCTTGTTAATATAATAGGCATATAGTAATTGGTTTAGATAATACAGTATTTTGCTAGCTTGATTTCTGACATTACACGCTCTTTGACAAGAATGCTGCTTTAAATGTTTGATTTGATTGCAGTGTCTTGAAGGATTTACAGAAGAATAGTATGGTTATAGTTATTGTTTGTGTTCCAGCATTAGGGATTTCAGGCAGAACTACTGAGAGATACAGAAACAAATAGGAAATTCAGTCACTGTAAATCCTTGCATGCATGGGTTCTCACTGCTCTTACTCCATCAAATGGTAGACTCTGTAGTGAGCAAACGGCTGTATAAATGCTTTAGCCCTGCTGTGAATAGAGTTCACAAAGTTATAACTGAATTCTAGAATTCCAGTTTCTGTTGTCTTGGAGACTGTAACTTTTACAAGGAAACAACATTTAAGAATGTAGGCATGATCACAACGCTTCAGGAAAATGTGTTATGGCTGTCTGGCACTATCACTTTGGAAAGCTTGTATAGACTAGGAGTAAAGTGGATCAGAAATTTCATGTGGAGATTGGTTCTATCAGTACTGATGGATGCATGGAAGAAAAAAGATTCACAGAAACATGCAACTTCCAAAAGAAATTTTTTATTAAAAGCTTTGATTTGTGTTCAAGTGTAAAAAGAAAACATGAAAATAACCATTTAAATATGGCAAAACACTCATGGCAACCTTTTTGAAAAAAAAGTTGTGTGTTTCTATTCGTAAATATAAATTGTGTGTATTTCCATACAGGGAATATAGTACCTCGTTTAAGAAATCAATTGTTTGTAATGTCCATCATTGCATAACAGGAAAAGCCTATGCTTTGTTTTGTTTTGAAAGAAGAAAAATGCTAAACTTACAGAATTTGCTACAAAAGAAAAAATTTCTGTTGAGAAATGCCCTGTATGAGGAAATGAAAAAATGTGTGTATTCCCAAACCAGGTGTCAGGCTGGGAAGGGGAGTGGGCTGGTGATTTCTTAGAGGAACATTGCAGCTATACAAACCACATGCAGACTCTTTGTAAGAAAGATAAGACGTATTTGAGAAACGTTTCTGGGGATAATGGAAGGGGAATTAGCATTAACCTTGGAACATAACTGCATTTAAGCAGGACACTAAGGTTTCAGGGATGGCTGGATGACAGGACGTGTGTTATACGTACGGTGCCATAGTGGGTCATTCTGGAAAGGATCTGTGAGGTTATTTGAGTGATTAGGCCTATGACGGCTTTGCATCTCTGCAAACCAAGAGTCAGAGTCATAAAAATGCAAGCTTTTTAGCAGGAATATTTCATTTTAAGCTACATTTGCTGCTGCAAGTTATTTGCTATGCAAGCCATTGCAGTAAATGTTATTCTTTCAGTTCCATATACGTATGCTGGGAATTGCTGGGGCTTTCTGTCTGTGGTATGTGGCTTTTCATGCCTAACCATAAACAGTACAGTCATATTTATTGACAGAAATGCATATGAAGTCCTGTTTTCCTGAGCACTGTAGAAGTCAATAATCACCTACACAAGCCTTCTTGTGGCCAGCACTTCACCCCAAACTTTCCCCTTTGTGTCTAGACAAAATCACCTTTGTGTTCCTCAGTGCAGCCTCAGTATTTGATGGTGCAGAGCGAGGCTGCAGCAGGACTCTGGGATCTCCCCCGTCCTTGGGTTTCCTGTCTGTGCCGAAGGCAGCGTAAGGGAGGAGTAGTGTGTGTGCAGCGGTCAGTCCAGTGTGGTGGCACCGCGAGGCCAGGGCACGGACACAGACCCAGGCGGTGGCAAGTTCTGCCTGGTCCCACCTTTTAGACACTGCCCCTTTTAGCTTTTTCTTGGCATCGTGTGGTTAGTGGAGATTTCTTTCTGCTTTTTTTGTTGTTTCTGTTCTGCTTTTGCTCCTTTCTGTCCCTTTAATCAGTACAATATTTATAACATCCTGCTGTCCATACCAGCTAGCTTTCTGGTTGGATCTGCACAGTATATGATCATTTATGTTCATCATAAAGAAAAGCTTTGTGGTTATTAGTGTTTTGGAGATAGATTTTTCATCTTAAATGAAGTCTGATTATATCCACCAGCTTTCTTTGTGGTTAAGCTACCTGCCAATATAACATCTCTATAAAGGGATGCATGCAAATGTATACAGTATGCCCAGGCAAGTGGAGAGGAGAAGGAGCTCTTGATAAATCTAAAGTTTAGTAGGATAGTCTAGGGGTTAAGAATTGTTTTTCAGAAGGGCAAATCCAGATCCCAGTGTTTGACCTATGGAGTGGAAGCAATAGTAGGAAATTCTGCTGGCATTTGGGGATGTTGTTGTCTCAGACCAAGTATCTCCAAATAAACAACAAAGCACGTAAGGGAATTACTCCACTGACTTTCTGAACAAGATCAGTCTGATGGAGAAGTGTTAACAGGATAGGTGAGCAGACTGCATTATGCATGCAGCCGCATCCTCCTCATATACGTATACACACGTACAAAGGAGAAGGATTGTGCTTTTTCTATGTAGATTTGTGCGTAGAAGTTCCATGAAAGTTAATCCTTGACCAGTTAAGCAAGAGGGATCTGTTTTGTGTGATTTTGCGTGGCCCCCAAAGTGTGGACAGTGGCAGATAAGTTACTGAAGACATGGTCTGTGTGACTGAAGGCTATTACAAACGCACTGTTTATGTAGCTACCCATTTTTCTTGTTTTTTCAGGTATCCCGGACCCAGTGTCAACTTGGTCTAAAGAGACCAAAATATCAGTTGATGGAAGGGTATTTCTTAATATGAAACACAGGGGGATTATCAGTTCCATTCCTCCTGTGTGTGTAGTTAAGATAACCCTTTGTGTGGGCTGATGCAGGTTCTTCTTTCCCACTCCTCTGCACCACTGTGGGTGTAAAGTGGGTCATTTGCAGAAGGTGTACAGCCATACAGGGGTGTTTATGCACTGGTGTGGAGCTTTTAACAACATACCTAGACAATGCTTTGGTTGTCAAAGCTGTTTCCATACAGTAATTGTGCTGCAGTACTGTACCAGGTTTAGGCACAGATGCGGTGCCCATTGTGCCAGGCAGCATGTGAATACACAGGATGGTCCCTGATGCAAAGGCTTGTGTGGTGCTGATAAGGAGAGAGACAATACCTGGGCGTAGACTGGCAGGTCCTGTGAGAGGCGGGAGGAGCAAGTGCCCCCGAAAGATAGGAGGAGTAAATCCTGTGAGTAAGGGCGTGGGCTGAGCAGGACTGTACAGAGAACCGAGATTACGTGACGAACAGATAGTAAATAGAGAAAAAAGCTTCAGAGAGGTAGGAAACGGAATTTTTTCCGCTGACTCTACAGGACATGAACCTCACAGAAAGACACAAATTCCCTCCTGGACTTGTAAAATACATAAACTTTCTGTAGAAATAACTTCTTTTGTAAGCAATTTTACATTCACAGAAGACTTCCATTTTGGCTATAGCTAAATAAAGTAGAGGAAAAATGTGAGGCAAGAGAGCAAAAGGCCGCTTTGTAAGCTTAATTAAATTTGTTAAAAATTTTTTTTACTGACACTAGGATTAAGTCTACAGTTCCTTCTGAAATCATTAGAAGTGGCTTTGGGTCCAAAACGACCTGCAAAATGGCTATTACTAAAAATTAAACATCATTTAAACATTGTTCCTTCCATGTTAAAGTATAATTTTTAAAAAATGTTTTGGTCTCAGTTGGAATAAATGATCAAATATTGAACATTTTTGATATTAAAAACCAAGGTTCAGATTGGGAAAGATGTTGGCATTTTAATGAAAATAAGTTTGAACAATCAAAATTTTTATTTAGAATTGGAATTTCAGACAAGTTTTTCACTATGAATAAGTTTCTCAAAACCACTATGGAATGACAAACTATGAATTTTAACTAAAAAAGCTTTTCTTTTCCTGAAAATTTACTTGAATTTGTTTTATTATATATTTTGCTTAGAGAAATGTTGAGTGATTATTTTAGCTATTTTGATGCTTTTTCCAGCCATTATTTTACATAATATTATTTGAAACTGATCATTTTTCATGAATAGTTTGATTATTTCCTGCCATAAAAGGATTTTGGTGAGGCATCTAAAAATGTCTTTCCTGCTATTGCTGCCTTGTTAATCTGACTGCTCCAGGTTTTCATCAATTCTATATTTCTCCTAAATAGTATCCACCACAGTTCTCAGGTTGCCGTTTCCATGCTGCTGCCAGCTTTGTTTCCCTTATCCTTAGTTTGTAGGGCACTGAGCTTCAGCAACATCCGACCCTGGGGTGTGCGTGCGGTTTTCTTCATGGGAGTAGAGACAGACCTGGGAGGCGGGTGGAGGAAGGAGAAAGGGGAAGCCAGCGTGTCCAGGGATAGCGAAGGGGGAATTCAAATTGTACCTGCTCAGCAGTGGTGGTTTGTGACCGAGGAGTGATCTGGCATGGAGGGCAAGAAGGCCCAACTGCTGAAGGGGTGAAGCTGGCTGGAAGCAGGAATGGCAGAGCCCAGACTGCTCCCTGGAAGGGGTTGGAGTTTCCCTGGGTGGTGAGATAACCAACAGCCGCAGGGTTGTCCTGTAGCCCTCCCGTGGTGCGTGCTGGGAGCCCCCTCTGGGCAGCAGAGCGGGACTGGAGCTGGACCCGGACCCACGGCTGGGTGAAGGTGCCCAGACAGCCGCTGGAGAGATCGCTGCGGGTGCAGGGTACATCAGCAATGGGCTTGTCATGATCTCTGCAGGCTCCTTGCAGAGCCGCTTATGGCGGTAGGACTCTGCCTAATGCATTGTTCATTCATTTTAATTTTTTTTTATTTAAGCACAAACATGTTTTATTCGCCTTAAGGGTTACCATAAAAATTCCCCAACAATTTCTACGGTTCTGATCAGTAAGAGATGGAAAATACATTTACAGATCCTTAGAGAACCAAACTAGGCATCTTTCTTACATTTCCTGCTAAAACCTGCTGGTGTTCATTTCTCCTCCATGGCTCTGCTCCACTGTCCTCCTGTCATTAGCTAGAACCTGATTCAGCCAGGAGCATTGTTGGTTTCCAGAGCAAGACTTGAGACAAGCAGCGAGAACACCCTTATACGTTTAAATGTTCTCTTGTCATCTTTTCACCAAATGTTCAAAACCCAGTTTATTAGGAATTGAACTTATTTTCAGGTTACTAGTCAACAGCTGATGGTAAATTGTCATGATCCCATTCATCTTTCTTCAGTGAACTTCATCATGCATCTTCTGTCACAAGTTTTCTCAAGGGGCTGAGAGGGTGTTATACTAACAGTTCTCTTCTGAATTTCTATCTAAATTCAATAAGTTAAATTATGGTTTTATCTAATATCTTCTATTTTCTCCCCAGATTTTAAAATAATAATGTCGCTTTATCTTGGGTGAAAACCAGCATTTATTGCAGTTTTCCTCATGGGACATTATTTTGCTTTAATTTCTATTGTTGGATCTGACAGAATGCACGGCAATCTAATCTAATTTTCATATTGAGAAATCTGACAGTTCTTTTCCCCTCGATGTCAAAATGCAGCTGAACGAAGATAATGATAACTGTATAGTACAATTGCTTTAGTAAAGAGTATTCATGAGTTCAATCTGCATTAAAAAAATGTTGCCAAGGCTCTTTTGAGCTGGGAAAATTACCATGCTTTTAAAATAACTTATACCCTCCAAAAAAAGAGGAAAGAGGCATCTGGTCTTCTGAAAAGCAAAGATTAAAGTAGATTTGAAAGAATGCAACAGGGAACATTAGGCAAATACATATTTAAGAGGAGATGGGTGAATGCTGGGGGGTAATTCCATGGCACTGTAATAAAATGGATGAGGAAAAGATTAATCTCTACTGCCTTTTTTTTTTCTGTTAAATATTTATGTTTCTTAGAGTTGAAATGGAAAGCAAAACGTGATCAGCAATCTGAAAGGCTGAAGATAATGGGATACGGTGTCGTCTTTCTCCAGGCTCTTGCTGCACACAGGGTCTAGATTGTAGTTCAAAGTCCTGCACGAAGCAAGTGTGGAGTATTGGCCCAGGGCCGGTTGACAGGTGTCTGCATTATTTAAAACCACTATAATAGGCAGTAATTGTCCTCCTCTTGTCCTCTTCAGCAGGGAAGCCCATATTGTGATGGGTTTGAACTAGACTGCTTCTCGTGCTCAGAGGTGGTAGTCTGAGGAAGCCTGCACAGCAGCCTCCTGCCCTGTACCTCCAGTGTGGATGATCACAGAATGGTTTGGGTGGGAAGGGACCTTTAAAGGTCCTCTAGTCCAACCCCTGCCATGAGCAGGGACACTTTCAACTAGACCAGGTTGCTCAGAGCCCCGTCCAACCTGACCTTGAATGTTTCCAGGGAGGGGGCATCTACCACCTCTCTGGGCAACCTGTGCCAGTGTTTCACCACCTACATCGTAAAAAAAAATGCCTTTCTTATATCAGTCTAAATCTACCCTCTTTTAGTTTAAAACCATTACCCCTTGTCCTATTGCAACAGGCCCTACTAAAAAGTAACCTGAAAGCTTCTGTCCGTCAGCAACACTGTATGCAGCAGCGCGTGCTTCCCCCTCTTCGCTTCATGCTGCAGAGCATCTCTAGCCAAGCCACTGCGACCAGGCTGCTTTGCACTACTTGTTTTGTCATCTTCTGTGTCCCCTCTCCTGTCCTCTGCCCTCTCCTCTCCTGGCCCAGTGCTGACCCATGTTGCCCAGGTTGCCTGTTAGGTGGTGCCAGAGCCAGCAGCCTCACAGCAAGGTTGCTGCAGCTCCATGCCCGCACGTCCAACCAGTGTGGCTGAGCACATGTGCTCACTAGGCACATACATGCACGTATACAGCACACGTATATGTTGTATGCTGGGAGCAGGTGCTGGTCTGGCTGCCCCATCTGCTGTTGTTCGTCTGCGTTCCTTTGTGTGCGTGGAGTCCAACTGCTTGTTGTGACACTTAACGTTGTCCCTGCTAGCGTTCTTCCTGTTAACCACCTTCTCTTCCTGCTTTTTTGTCTCCCAGGTAGCGCTCTGGAAAAGGTGCCAGTGGCAGGGTTTGCCCGAAGGAAATGAAAATACACCTAGCTGCTTTGTGCTCCTTATGTGGGAGGCAGATTCCAAGCAAGCCACGGAAGCCCCTTGCTATTTAGCCATTAAGCTCTAATCTAGCTCCCACATATTCTCTTACTGATTTTGATCAGTGCCTGCGGTGGACTGTGACAGGAAGCTGGGTGCTGACAGGTCCAGTGGCTGCTCTGCTGGTGGCCCTGCAGAGAGCAGATGGAGTGCTGTAAAGTGCTTGAAAGGGCGTCAGGAAAGGCTGCTGTGCCGGGGTGCTAGGGCTGGTGGCCTTGCAGCCAGGAGAGAGAGACATTAGCTAAAAAGGTCACGATGGGAGAAGCAGAGAGAAGGAGACGAATGAATAGAGGTGTCTTTAAATTGCCTCATCGGGGTAGCAGGATGGCAAGAGAGTTCTTCCTGCTGTTCTTCATGTCATAGCAGTTCTGTGAATAAGAATAGGTCACTGTTTTTCAGAGCTTTTAGTCTGGCATCCTCCATGAGATCAAATTTACCTGATGCCCGGTTCTGTTACACTGCTTTCGCTGATGATGGGTCCCTGGGTCGCGGGCGAGTCCTGCCGTGATCACTGTGGGTACCCTGTGGTGAAGAATGACCTAGAGTGCCTCTAGTAGTATACAAAAACATCTCGGGTATCTAAAATCCTAAGATTTGGGAATGCTTAGGAAAATTTTTTTACAAGGAGAGAGAGATGATTCCATATTTCTTTGGATTCAGCTAATGGAAGGCTTTTTGTTGTATTTCACTTTGTTTTTATGTAAATTCTGCGTTACCACAGCATGTTGCTGCTTTACAGTTGTTTCAAAGTAAGACTCAACATGAACAGGAGGTTGAAGCTAACCAGCCTTGGTTCATTGTTCTCTCACCACAGAAATTACAAACATAAAGCCAAAGTACAATAGAATTGCTTTAAACAGAATAAGCACTATAAAATCTAGCTAGACATCGTTCCAGGTATTTCCACAAACAGATTTGGGAATTTATGTCCCTATGATACTAGTTCAAGGAATAGGCTGCTCTTGTGCCATGTGACTACTAAAACAGCAGATACGTGGTACCTGGGGAAGTCATGCACATGTGAAAATTTACATTGTCTGCAGATTACTGTTTGCATTTGGAAATATCTACATGATGTGTGCTAAAGCCTCTGTTGTGCAGCTACATGTACGTGCAGGCATGCTTAAGAATTTGGTTTTGTAGCACAGATCACTGGACAGTTATGGTGGGCTGCAGTTAAGTGTCATTGCACAGATAACTGGGTTATAGTTGCTGCTTTAATGTTTGATCTAGATTTTTAAATAATGAATTTTTTTTAAAAAAAATGCTTGCAACTATGTGTCAATTGACCACCTTTTAGAAAATATATATACCCATTTTAGCAGTAATTTAAAACAGGTTTCTTTTATTTGCAGGTGCGCAGAGCAAGATCTGCACTTTATTGAGCAGTACCTGGAAACAGTTTGACAGCTAGAATGACCTGCTGTTCAACTTTTGTTGAACTGGAATCATATGCGAAACTCAAAATTTCCCCAGAATTCCTTCTTGACCTAAATGACAACATGGGAGACTTCAGGGTAAAATGAGCAGAACAAGGAACATTTTGCACAACACAGGAGTTAGCCCTGTAAGTGTGGCCCCATGTTGATTTCACCAGATTCTGACTCTTCAGAAATCAGTGGTTTACTGCTTGAGAAGCTCAGAAAAGCAGAAGTATTGTCCCCATTTGAGAAACCCCACAGACACTTGCCTAACACGGAAGACAACATGGATGTAACAAATGTATTTAAAACCCAGGAGATTTCCTGCCTCAGGGATTTGTCAGAGCATGGTGATCGCCTAATTAATTTTAACAGTATGGTGAGCGTCGCTGCTGGAAAAGCAGAGGAGTGCTGCAGCAGACAGATGCATTCCCGCCCTACAAATGCACTCACTCATCACACCGACAACTGTTGCCTTAACACGGAAGACTCTGTATCTGGCCAGTCTCTGGCTGACGTCCAGGCATGTAAAAAGACTGGGCTTGGTAGACCTCTTACCATGGACACCCTGTTCAGTGAGCAGGCAGATACTCCCATAGTAAATCACAGTTATTTTGTGAAAGATGATTCTGAAAATTCTGCCGCTATTCCTGAGATTTATGCAGACAAAATTCCAAGTGTAAGTGATGACTTTTCTGATGATGACCTAGAGTATTTTCAGTGTTCAGATGTGCTGACAGTGCATGAAAATGAAATCTGGCAAAAGAAATTACAGTTTTTATTAGAAAGTGATGATGAAGATGATTTAAAACTGAGTAAGGATTGTGATGGGTGTGCTTACTTCCTCACTGAAATGCCTTGTCTGTTCCAAGTGTCAGATAACACTATGCCTATGGATACCACCATTGGCTTCTGTGGTCATCACTCAAAATTCAAAGGAGTAAATGTAAGGAGAGACCCCTCTACGTACAGCCAGTCAACTCTGCAGACGGAGATGACTCTCACTGTTGGACACCACCGGGGTAAAAGTACCAGTCTGAGAGACAAAGAAAAGTATAAAGTGCTTGTTGCATCTGCAGCCATTGAAAATGACCATCCCAGAACTGAGGAAGAAAATAATGGAAGTGGCCACTCAGCTGCAGGTTTCTCAACTGACACATCAAAGAACAAGAATAATCTGCATGCCAAGGCGGACCCCTCTACTCGTGGCATAGGTGCTCCTTTGACAAATCAGGCTTCAGAAACAATGACAGAAAACAGCACGGACAAGGACTCGCTGGGTGAAAGCTCATTGCTGCTAGAGGAGGAGGGAAGAAATTTGCCGGAGGAAAATGCAAGGCATGCTGTCTGTACCTTAACAGAAAGTCTAAGAAGAAACCTTTTAAAGTTCTTAAACCCTAAAGAGCTTTGCAGATATGTAAGTAATATAGGACAATCTTTTCAGACTGCAGCAGAGGTTAAGGAATCCAGTGCTCCTTTTCCCAGTCAGGAAGGTGTCATTTCAGCACAAATCCCCGAGGAGCCAGGAAGCCTGCAAATGCAGGCTGGTTTGTGTCATACAGAAGAGGCAGAGAAAGACTGTCACTGGGAAAAGAAAAGGGCTTGGGGCCTGCCTGAGCAATATCAGATGCCAAATGAAAATGTCTCGCCCAGGGTAAGTAAAGTGTTTATCATTTAATAGAAAGAACTGCTCTACTGATTTTATTCCTGTTTGTCAAAAAATAATGTAAAATTGAAATTACTCTGACATACTATTCATGTACTTCTGAATGACAGCTACGGCTGGGAAGGAAATCTGGTTTTGAAAAAGGCCCAGATAAACCAGAAGCTGTTCTAATTATAGAGTGAGACTGATAATACTAAGAGGCACTAATGGGACTCTGGACAGCTGGATAGGGAAATCTGATATGTAGGCTATTGCACAGGTCTTATCAAAGTAATGTTTCTTTCAACCCAGAAAGTTTCTCAAATACCTACTGTGAGAAGAGAATGTTTTGATTTACTTTCTTTTCAGTTTATACTCAACAAAATTGTCATCCACTTATGGTGCTGGAAATCTAAAACAAATCAACAGGGATTTGCTCTGAATTTATAACAAGGAGGGAAACTTAATCCAGAGAGTTCATGTTACAGAGGTGAATGGAGCTTTTATTTTTAAAAATAAAACAATAAAAGTGTCAGATATTCCAGTTGAAATATAAAAAAACAGTTAAAGATAAAAACCCCAAAGTGACACTCTCCGTGTACTCGCATGTTTTATGTTGTTGGTAGGGGAAGTCAGCATAGTTGTACAGATTGATATGATGCTCCACTGGTTTTCGTAACTGGGAGAATTGGATCGTATTTTTTGTTTTGCACAGTAAAGACTCAAGATGTATAAATACATATGTATGAGTATTAAATCATGAATAATCTTATCACCGACTTTACTGATTTGAAGGTGTGCAGCTAATTGCACAGAAAAAAAACCATTTATGACAAACACAAGCTTTTTCCAGTTCCGCATGCTTTTCTTCATCTATATTATTTAGGCAAAAATGTCTCCCAGTTCTGGGTAGTAGACTGTCTTTAATCTCACCACCAGGGTGTCTTAAGCAGTCAAAAATCACTGAATTCTTCTGCCTGAAAAACATCCATAGGTTTCTCTGTTTTTATAGTACATAAAATTCCAATTACATTGTAGCAGCACATAATGTTCTTATGATGGGGAATGCCACCCCATTGAAATTAATCTGCAATGGATTGCAAGACGTTGTTTCATTCTTTCCAAGTGCAGCACAATAGTTTAAATCCCAGAAGCCTCTTAGCAAAGAGCAGCTGTTCTGCTCCTGTAAGTGCCAGGGCCAAATTTCAGGTTGGCTAGTCAGACTCTACCTGTAGTCAGTGAGCATTTCTTCTGTTCGTGTGTCCATGACCAAAGCTTTACATTGGATGAAAGTTAAGTAGGAAAGAAGTATTGGTGTATACAAAAGAGCTAGAGATGAGCACAAACCAAACCCCTGGTTTTAAACACGCATGAATGAAGATGAAATTTAGATGTAGGTTCAAAATTATGTGGTCTTGAAAATGAGCCAAACAAAAGCATCCTATCTGGAAACTATAGCACAAGGAGAACGTGGGCAGCTTCTCACAGCTCTCCTACAGTAAAGCCAGAGTCTCCTCAGCAATCCGCTTGTGTAACCTAAGGAAGGCAAGAAAGAATCAACCTCCTGTGGCTGCACCCAGGTTTATGTGAAGTGCACTGTGGTATGAGCTGGAGCCCAGCGTTTGAGACAACTCTGCCTGGAGCAAGGCAGGGGGTTGGAAAAAAACCACAGCTGACCGCTTTGGAAGAGTGTTGCATTTTCCCTCTCCATGTGGTGAATCAGGCGTGCTGAGAGGTACGTAGCAGCCACAGAACTGCAGCACTAATTACCGAAGGATTTACACTTCCCCTTAGTGCCAAGTTGCCTCTAACTGGAACAACCTCTGCAGGCTGTCTTGTATGGCAGCTGCTGTGCTGGGTGACTTCTCCTGCTGTGGGATGGTCAAGGTGGGAGGCTCCTGGCTCCTCTCATGACCCCATGGTTTAGCCCCAGGTGAAATTCTTTATGTAATGCTTCAAAGCAGCTTAATTAGTAATAGGTGCTGAGAGCCAACTGTGCCAGCTGTATGATATTACAGCTGGGAGGCTTCCAGTTTGCAGCGTGTCATTCCAGTGCTGGTCTCTGTTCAGCGTGCAGCCAGCAGCCTCAGCACAGGGTGTGGCGTCGCTCCTGAGTTGCAGAGCCTGTGTCTCTGGCCTGCTGAATGCCAGCAGTACTGGTGAGTCCTGCTGGAACTGGCTGGTTCAGGGGGATTCCAGGGCATAAAGGAAATACTTTGTTTATGCTGATACCCCAGAAAGAGTGGCCTGTGGTGTTTGTGTATTTCTAAAGCATTTTTTTTCCTGCTGATTAGGTCTACTGTTCATCCTGCCATTATTTTCTTTTCACTCATATCAGAACAGCCTGTTCTCATAAAATTTGAGATACTTGGTTTGACCTTCCTGACAAAGTTACGTCACTTCTAGATAATTTAAAATTTTACTGTACTAAAAGGAGAGAAGGAGAACTGACAGAGAACTTCCAAGTAATCGGGTAATCTGGTTGTGCACAAGAAGTATTTTGTCTAGCACATAATACCTTGGCTTTGTTAGGTTCCAGGTTAGCCAACATGGCGAGGACTGCACAGGGCCACGAAGCTGTTCATCTGCTGGGCTACTGGCCCTGTTCAGCCTGTGAGGGTGGTGGCTCCCTGCTGTTGTGTGTGGTGTGCTAGAAGTTGCCACAGGTGACAGAGAGCTGTGATTTAGAGCATTCCCCTAGTCGTGTGCACTGCACTCCAGCGCTGTCACGAAGGAGAGGGTGTGTGCTGGGAGCAATGTGCAGAAAGAGGTGGGAAAGGGTGGAAAGGTGTGAGGGGAGGGAGGAGCTGGGTTACACAACAAAGGAAGAGCCAACGGAAACCTTTGAAAGGGTGTCAGAACAGTTATGTCAGGTTAACTCTGCCCATGAGGAGTTAGATTGAAACCCAGCAAATGGTTTCACATAGGCCAGTAAACAGCTGTTGGATGGGAGCTGGTTTCATGGCTGGCTCTGAATGCAAAGTGGGTGAGGACTTCTGTTCAAAACCAGTAATGGGTAAGAATTGTTGTGCATGCCCAACACATCCTTTTCAATCAGCTTATAGTTGTTTCATGTTTCATTCAGATGTTTTTGAAGTATACCTTTGCATCTTGTCTCATTTGAGTGAATAGTTGCTGGAAAAAAGGAAGACTTTCTGGCTATCTGAGCTCAAAACCTAGTCAGTTATGGGTTTTTTTGAGATCTGTATTCTTGCTCCCTCTTGGTGCAATTTGTCACCACTCACAGTTCTTTTGCTGAAATTTTGAAAAAAGGGTTTGCCTGAATCTGTTTCCTATGACGGAGGAAGCTGAGATCCAAACCTCCTCCAGCTTTGGACCTTAGCAGAAATTAGGACTCTAATTTCTCAAAGTTGTTCACTTCATTGGAAAGTTTTGCACTCTGTAAAATACTGAAGTAGTCCTTGTGTGCAGAATAACTCTCTGTCAAGCGGTTAGTATGCTTTGTTTAAGAGTATTATATTCATACTGTGTGCCACTGACCCACCGGGAGAGACTGAGAGGCTACACTTCATCTTTCTAACAGGCTAGAGTGGTTGGTGCATTCTCTTGAAAAGGTGGTCTTGCCTCATCAGACTTTTGCTCTGCGTCTGGCTGAGACGGGAGCTGCACATTCCCAGGGCATGGTGCGGGCCTGAGCAGTGTGCAAGGGGCAGGAGCTCTGCATCGGCGCAGGGAGAGGAGGCCTAGTCTGAGAGGCTCGGGCTCACGCAGGCTGTGGCACCAACCCTTCTCATTCAGTAGGATCCACGCTGGGGTTGGCAGGTAACATCCCGTTTTGTCACCTGTGTTGTAGTTAGCTCTAGTCTTTCCTGGGGGACCTGCAGAAAACCATCCCTTGGAAAATCCTTACGACTTCAGAGCACGGACCCATGACAGCTGTGCACGGTCAGCCTGTTGCTCTGTGTCGTCAAAGGCAGAGAACTCGCTTTCTGTCCTTTGAAATACTCTAGTGCTTAACTTCCTCTTCTTCTGCCTCTTCAGCAGGAGTAGCAGGATGTGCCTGTCAGTAAACATCTGCAGGATAAAATATAGCTCATGTCTTGTTTCACCTGTCTAAAGCAGTTGAAATAACTACAGGTACTGAGTTATTTTAGCTAATACAAGGCAGGTGTGCCATTTAAAGCAGAGTGTTATTTCAGGAAAGAGGTGTTTGAGTGGCATTGCACAAAACAGGGAAGGAGAAAGACCCACTAAAGTATTGCTGGAGAACAGTGTAAATTAAAAGCAGTTCCAACCATGGTGGATTTGAAAGAGCTCTGATCCAGAGGCAGTGATACGCTTACTGTCTGTATTCTAGGGATGGTTTGTTACACTCCCATTTGTACAGAGGGATAGAAAAGTAACATGGAGGCTTTATTTACAGGGGAGAATTACCTTGCTAAACTACTTCCTCTTAAAAAACAGTGAGAAACCATGAGATAGAATTAATCATCTCATTTCAGAGATTAACTTCTTTTAATAACAGAGGTGGTTCACCTACGGAGGGAGTTTATTTGCATGTGAATGTGACAATTTGTCACTCGGTTCAGAAACAAACTTTGTCACGTTGGGTGAAGATGGTCCATTTCTCAGGTATGGCAAAGGGAGCAGAGAACAGCAGCTCACTCAGATTATACTGCGAAGATTCTTGTGATGCTCCGAGGTGCCTTTAAAAAAATCACGTGGAAAAGGGTCATTTTAACTCCAGTTTATACCTTTTTATCACACAGCAGTAAGGTGATTTAGCTGCCTGTTCTTTGCTTTATCACAGCCTCATGTATTTGGCTTTCTTTAATGTTTTGTCATGTTCTGAAGATCCCAGCTTTACATTTATTTAGGAGATAGTTATGATGTGTCAGTTTTGTTGTCAAGAAATACTTGTAAGTAAAGACAGTGCCAATATCATTATTGACTCTAGCTAATAACATAGAGTTTCTGCAGAGAAGAAGTAGACTTTTTAAAATTTAGCCTTAATTCTAAATCAAAGCACTTGTACTGGTGTTTCTGTTTAACCTTCACTCTATCAAAATATTTTGTCTGGAATTTAATAATTTATTCTTTTAGTAAGTTTTTATATTACTTTTATATAACAAGTAACTGCTGTCTTTGACTTTGGGTCACTTTCAACCCAGGCACAAGTCTGGAACCAGAGTACCTGTAGGATTGTGTCCTGTTGATGCAGTTCTATACGTTGAAGCACAGCTGATCTATACATTTCTTAGAATGCCCCCCAAGTATTTGCTATTGCTTGTTAATTCAGTGTTATTTAAAGCCAGTCACTGAACAGCACACAGCCTGCCAAGCTTAAGAGCCAGTCAGATCCAGAAAGGATCTCTTACCTTCAGAGAAGCTGTCATTCCTACCAGAGGGGATCCACTGCAACTCAGAAAAAACAAGAGTGAATATGGGATACTGAGTGCAAATACCAAACCAAGAGGTAGGGTGCAAGGCAACTAGACAATGTAAATGGATCTCTCTTTATTGCTACAAGACAGTCAGTGGCTTTCAGAGCCAGAGCTTTGTTTTCAGAAAATCATATTTTTGATCTACTGCTGATTTAAACTTCTGCATAGCTTGCATAGTTACTCAGCACTCTACAAGCACAGTATGGCAGTAAAGCCATTAAAAGAAACCATAAAAAATGTAACAGGTTGGCCACTAAGTTGGATGATATAGTGGATTGAATAGGGGACCTCCAGATCTGAAGATGAACCAGCCCAGCTTGGGCTGAAGGGACAGATCAGTTTTACTGTAACATTTGAGGCCACAGATTGAGTGCTGTTCCTTGATTCCTGGTGACGTGGAGACTTAAAACATTCAAGAGGTGTTTCAAGAGGTGACTTGAAACATTCTGGGGGAAGCTCACTTCACCTGTAAAATGTTTTGCAGGCTTGTAGGTCACCAGTTTGGTCATCTGTGTCTCTAGATATGCAGAGACTGTCAGAGGAAAATGACCTGCTATCAGATTGCCATGAAGAAGTAGAATCCTTTTAAATTTCTTCTTTTTCTCCATGTTCTCCCCAATTTCCTTCTGTAACTCAGAGGTGACAGAAGTGGTTGCTTTACTCCCTGTGGTCCTTCTTTGCTTTTTATTTAATTGTTCCAGTCAGGCTTTGGAACACAATGGTTCTTGTTAGCAGAGCAAAAAAAACCAAGGAAGGGTCCTCCTTAGATTGCGATTTTACAATAGATTAAAAAGCAAACTCTGGTTTTGAAGTGGCTGCTTCCATTTTCCTTTTACATAGCTCTTATGTAGCTGACTTACCTGCTTATCCCTGCTTTATTCACAATAACCATGGCTTTATAACGAAAGCATATGGACTGTGTATTTCATGTATGAGCTTAAATACAGAACCATGATTTCATCCTTCTGTCGTCAAGCACCAGGCAGTTTGTTACACACGCACAAATTAAAATCGCTTGTTCTACTGCATTCACATAATTAAATTCTCTAGTTTGTTACAATTCTTTTGTCACCCTTGAAGTCAAGCAGACCGTCAGGTAATTGAAGCAGTTGTTAAAACGTGTGGCATTAAACCCTAGCAATCTTCTGTGAGAACAGGGATCAAAAAACAAATCGAGTTGAATAGTTCTAGGACTGTGTTAGCTGAAATAAATCTAATCTAAGAAAATACCAAAGTTAAAGCCAGCAAGGTTTCCTAAAACATATTTACAGTGTTTGGATATAAATACTTTCAAACAAAAATAACGTGGAGCTGATTATCACATACCCTGGGAGCACGTATCCCTGTTAAATATCAATTAAAAAAATTAATAAATGTGCCACTGTGAGGCTTCAAATTGCATTCTGCTTTCAGACCTACTTTTGTCAAACGAAAGGCAAGGCACTCCATTACAAGCCCTCTTTTATCATTGTATTTATTTTCCAGCCATCCAAATGTGTGTCTAGACAGTGCTGCATGTCTGTAAATGCTTGAGACAGACAGATGCCAACATGGACAGACACACAGATTAGATAGATAAAAGGGTTCTTGAAATAATCAGCCCACTTTCCAGTGGGCATGAGAGCTGTCTGTTTTCAGGTTCATACCAACAGCAGGTAGGGACTGATTGATCATGTGTCTAACACACTGAGCAAGAATTCCACAGGTTTTAGTAAAAGCTGTGATTGAGGCTGCTGTGGCTGTAAGGAATAGGAAACTGAACTCTGCTTTCCAGATGTTTGGGGGGAAAGTGGAAGTGGCAGGAGGAGCGCTAGGCTCAGAGCAAATGCTCAGAACTGACTGAGAACTGGAAGAACTGACTGTAGAGACACATCCGGGCTCACATCCCCCTGGGAGAGGGAGAAGGCGTGTGTCTGAACTCAGACCTGCAGAGCAGACTTGGGCAGGAGAGCGAGGCACTGGGAAGCAGAGGGGACTGCAGTGGTGGAGTTGTGGCTCCTAGGCTCAGGGTTTCTGGGTAAGTATGCACTGGCCAAGGGGTTTTGAAGACAGAGTAGTGGCAACTGCATGGTCCTTGGGGTGCGAACAGCAGTTAAAGTCACTGACAGAAAATTTCTATATCTCTTCCTTCCCCATTGTCCACAGCATGTAGTCAGCTCCACATCCTACTCAAGCTGAATGGAGAAACAGAAAGGATGAAAGGAGTTACAGCTGAAGTGGGTGGCTTTTGCAGCAAAGGAAAGCATTATTTACTACAGCCGGTAATCCTTTACCACGAACTTACGGAAACTAAGAACCTAGTGTCTGAGCAGCCCCTGCCTCTACTGAGCACACAGCAACTCATGGGAAATCCTTCATTACATATCCTTCACCAAGTAACAACACCTGCTGCTTTTCAGAATTGCTTCTCTGAATTGTGCCTGCCAGCAGTCACTGCACATTTCCAGCTCTGCTGTAACCCAGAGCACTTGCCCGTTATGTGTCATAGTTGTTAACTTCAGCCATCCAGCACAGCACTGCAAGTTTACAAATAACTATGGATGGAACTGGCACTCATGAGGGGAAAAAAGCCAACCCCAGACAGTTATGAAGTTGAGTTTGTGGCTGGATAAAAGCGAAAAAATGAAAAATGTCTGGAAATATTGGTGGATTTTAAACTCGGTCTGATGTTTTTTAACATTGCTTTATTTCTGCTGGGAGTCAGTGCAAAGCTTCAGACAACCACTAGAAAGATATATGGTCAAATATACGAACTAGTTCATGAGGTCCATGTTGGTATATCCTGTTAAGGGCTATTGAAAAGTATTTTTTTTTTTTTTCCCCCAAAGGTTGACTGTTAAACTGCTCTCTACTTTTACAGATTGTTCTGGAAAGTGAATGGTAACCAGAAGCATAAAGCATAGGTTGTTTGGGAAACAATGTATTTTTGTCTAGTAAAAAATTGTAGGCTTCTCCATATATGATTTGCTATGGGTGAAACATGCTCACCAGCTCCATGGAACTGATTTAGAGCTGAAGAGAACTAGAGAAAATCCTGGAGAACAAAAGCTTAGCAGGGACTCTGGAACAAGAATTTAAGAGTGAAAGTTCAGTTTTGAGGGGAATGGTGAACAGTTTAACACATTTTGTATGCCAGGCAGGTGGCAGCACTTTTTTCATCCCATGCAAGCCCAAACATCAGTCAGTTGTTCTCTTTAATAAGGTCTGCACTCTTTGCATAAATTAAGTTCAGTTTGGCTTAGTTTAATTGAGGAATGGATTGTTTCTACATAAAGTGACAATTTGGAATATTTTGATATAGAAGAATAAAGGACATGCAGGAGGAATATGGATTATTATTTCCCACCTCAGTATTCCCAGTGGTACCCTGAGGTTGCAATGCATGTCCCATCAGTAGAGGAGGGCTGAACATGCCTTAATGTTGAGCAATTCATTACCCCCTGGACAGAGGCAAGATCTGGGATGATCTCTGACACTCTCTTGAAGCAGGACTTGTCACCTCAAGGGGTCAGAGGTAATCAAAGACAAATTTTGAAGATGGCTTAAAACTGACCCAGAGGTGTTAATTTCTTGGTAGGAGCCTTGTTCTGAAGTACGTAGCACAGCAGACTTGGGGTTCAGTCTCTGAAACTTTTCAAGACTGATACATAGTAAGAAAGCATCTTTGTGAAACTTCAGATACCAATGCCCATGATAGAAGCAAAGGGGGAGGCAAGCTCCTAAAAAACTGGTCTGGGTAGTTCCAGAAACTCATCAGTTTGCATTATGTAATAATTACCTAAGTATGGTGGGACACTCTGCTCTGACTGTTAGCAAATGGCATAGATAGATCTTTTATTTTGGTTTGGTTTATTTTATCTGTTTTTATCTAGCTGGACTGTATCAGTCATTGATCTTCATCTTGATTATGTTTTATATTTCTCAGCATTTGGATCCTGATCTGAAACTCACCAGGGTTCAAGGCTGTTAAGACCCAGGAGTTTGGTTTCAGTCCATTAGGTTGATAGCTACAAGTCAGAAACCTGACTCTTGACAAACATTAAAAATAATTTTTTTTTTAAAAATTAGGTACATTTCAAGCCAGGACTCTAGTTCAGGCCTGTGTCAAGCAGCTCTTCTAATTTTTAATGACATTTCTCTTTTTTTCTTCTTTGTAGAATCAAGGTGCTAATCTTAAAATCTTTACCCAGAATTGTGAGAGACTATGTGTGGAGCCCAATATAGAAAAGAAAGGCATCTTCGTGACTTGTGAGAGTGCACAAACCATCCATCCCACTTCAGAAATGCTCTGTACTGAAAAGACATTACAAGCAAAAAATGCACATTCGCAGATCTATTCTCAACACCATGTGCCTTGTGACAAGAGAGAAAGTTGTCACCAACAAGTCTTCTGTGAACAAGGTATTAGTAATGGCAACAAAGCAAAGAATGATGTTTCACCTTCTCCTTTATGGCACACAGACTCTGTTCCTGATAAACAAGAATGTTTATGTGCTGTTCTCTCTTCTGCAAAGCTATGTGACGAGCCAAGGGAGGGAGAGCAGAGGTACAGTTTTGACTCACACGATAGCAGCAGCACAGATGCTCTCTGCAGTCTGTCATGTGATGAATCTCTGTTTGAAGCTAATCCCAAGTCAGTCCTGGAATCTGGAGAACCTGGGTGCAAAGGAGATGCTGGTATATCTGCAGTGCATGACAAGCTGTGGAAACTTCTTCATGAAGATGACTCAGACTATCAAATCCCATTTGAAAACCGGGGGGTCACAAGCCTAGAAATCAGGCCAACAGATATCAAAGTCACAGAACTGAATGTTGTACAGGAGACCTGTTCTGATCATCTTTTGCCAATAAATGTGATGAAAGAGCAGGAACCTATTACACAGCCAGCTAGTGGACAAAGAACAGAGAAAGAAAACTGCCGTGTCTCTAATATCCTAATTAAAACAGATGAAGTGTGTAGCAGTGCATCCGTAGGAAACATTCATCTTCCACAAGTGGTAGAAACAGATGGTATATGTCTAGATTCTAGCACTGGAAATAAAACGGAAGCACCATCCATTCATGTTTCAGCAAATAGTATCATCTTAAATACAGGGGAGTGCTTGGAGCAGAAGCCAAATCAAGCGTTAACTGACAGTAATGGATCCATTCAAAGGACTGTGGCTTGGGCAGGAAAGCTAACCATTAATAATGCTTCCCACACACATGAGGCAGATTCTCCACGAAGATTGAAAAATGCTCACAGTGGTAATTTAGCACATGACAAAGAAAACCCAGCTTATGTGTCATATAAGTCGCATGGGACAATTGGACAATTACTTCATGCTGGGCACAACCTATCCTTGATAAATGACTCTGTAACTGGTAAAGGGTGTCATTTTAGAGACCCAGCAAGCAAAGAGCTGGCTTATTTCCCTGAAGAGAAGGATATCTTCCCCAGTGAAAATACCAACCAGCTTACACATGAAGAACAGTCTTCTGTTAACACCATACATAAAAGTTCTGAAGAGAATTTACATGAAAAAGGAAATCACTCAGACTTGAACGAACAAAATTACACTAATTCTGACAGTTATCATCTTTCAAAAAATAATGACTGTCAAGATTTTCAAGTTGCTTCTAATGCACAAAAATACAGTTATGTCATGCGATTGCCTAATTTGATTAAGACTCCTGAAACCATCACACATAAGAATCTACCCCGAAATGTAGACCGACTGACAGGAAAAGAAAAACAAGAAGTGGCATTCACTGTCTCTTCTGGGGATCCATTTTTAAGAGATTTTTATATAGAAGTGCCCAGATATGAACCATGTAAAACAGGAGAAGAACAGAGAGAGATTTGCATTGGTGATGAACAAAGGGCTGAAACTTCCTGTGACTCAGGAGTTAGTCATGTTTCAGAGAGTCAGACTGCAGTTTCCCCTCATAATACATCAGAACAACATGTATTTTTTGTAGACAGCACCTTCAAGTCTGATGAAGAGTTAAAAACTGAGTCTTCAAAAAATCACACTTACGCACCTGGAAGTGTAACATCAGTTAGCACCCTGCTGCTTAGAAAAGCTCAGAATGAGTACCGCAGCGTAGCAGATGAGGATTATAGAAAGATCAGTGATCAGTTAGGTATCCAACAATTGTCTGTAAGAGGAACAAAGTTACCGGTAAGCCAGACAGAGGGCCTTCGTACCAGGATATCGGCAGTGGAGCGTTCTGGCCCAGGAAGTCAAGTAAAAACTCAGTCCATGCAAACTGCAGTCAAAGTAGATGAAAACTTGAGTGCGCTGGAAACTTTCTGCAAAGCATTGCAGGATCAGTCCCATAGGATACCTGAAGAAAACAAGGAGAAAGCAGTCTTGTGTGAAAGTAAACAAGAGATTCAAAGAGCTGTTGAATGTAACCCGGGTGAAGCTGAAACAAAGTCTCCTTTGCACACTTTAATTAGCTCCAGGGCTCGGGGACAGTTCATGAATATTGGCACTAAGCAGTCCTGTCCTGGCTTGATCTCTTCCAGCAAGCTAACCCAGGTTGCTAATTCAGTTAAGTCTACTGAGTATGATAAAGATGGAGAAGTCATGACATCAGAGGATGTAGTAAGTGGTTTAGTTAATTTGCCACCAGCTGATTCAGGGAACAACCAGTATTTTCAAGAGCACCCACCCTGCAGCAGAACTCGGCCATTCTCCTCAGCATTGACCACGTATGATCCACTCCCAGTCAATGCGGAAGGGCTAAGAAATCAAGAAGGGTCAAAACCCTACCAGGCATCCCCAACTGTTGCTGAGCCTGAGCCCATCAAATGTAAACAAGACATAGCAAAGAGTGGGCATCTAGCTGCTGGAGCTAAGAAGAAATTGCCACCAGCAACACTGTCAAAAAAACCCCGACTAGAGGAGAGAGGAAATGTCAGCAAGGATCCTAGCTCTGTTAAAAAGTGTGTGAAGAGTGAGGCAGGCATGATTCATAAAGAAGATAGAAAAGAGCAAAGGAAACTAATTTTGAAAAAGGATAGCAAAGGTAAGAGAAAACTGAGTTTCATTTATGTCCTTTCCCATCGTTCTGGCTACAGTATGAAATTAAAATTCGTTGAACACAGTGCAAGCCTCCTTTAGTCTAAACCACATCAGCTAAAGGTGTTCTGCCCTCACTGATTTTAATTTCCAGTTCTGTGAACTTAGTAACTAGTGCTGTGCCCATGTCACAGAACTAAACCCTCCCTAACATCCTTTTGCTAGCTGGAAAAATATATTAAATTTATGAACTTTTTAACCTGTTTGAAATAGTTACTTCTTCATTTGTCCCTTTGAGTAACTTTTCAGGGATGTATAGCATAATGGTACTACCTAACTGCACACAGTATAGCAACTGCAAGCCCAGTACTTGCATGTCGTTATGTTCCCACAGGGCTGTGGTCCCAGTTACGCTTCTACACTGTGGCTCCCAAGTGCAATTACCCTCTCTTGGTTGCCAAATGGTTTTATGACTAGCCAAGTATTACTGTTAGTCGTAGGGTGCCACTGATAGACATAATGTTTTGCAGTCTTCTCTGATGACTGATGGCTGGTCCTGCATTCCTTTATACCACTGTAGGCCATAAATGACACTGCTGAAATTAGCAGTATTAAACTGACAGAGAGAACATATACTTAAAATGAGATTCAGGTTGCTTGCCAGAGTCTCCAGGGGGTTGCTAACAGGTAAAACAAAATGCAGACAGGAGCAGCAATAGTGTAACAGCTAGACAGGTGAGGTATTTGTGGTTTCTATGGATACTTTGCAAACACCAAAGTCATATTTTTACGTTTTGACATTGCATTTCATGTTCACATCAGAAAATAATTTCATAGATCAGAGCAAGACTGAACAGGTAAGCTACACAACTATGAAGGTCTGCAGAGATTCTAATTACAGTGTGGTCTGGTGAAGTTGTACTTTTCCAATCATATCTTAAAAAACCCCAAACTTTTCTCTGTTCAAAGATGTGTCCTTTGCCAGAAAACCAAGTGTGTGGGAGGAGAGACACGTTCTTTCAGAGCAGAGCAAGCAAACTGCAATTACTGAGAAATGCCTGATCTTTTTCCATGTACCGGAGACTGTGCTTGAAGAATGTTTTATAGGCTTGCATCAGATAAGACTGAATTTTCTTAACCCACTTCTGATCTGCTTCAGTCTAGACTGAAATGAATGTCTGTTTGTACTTGAGAGACTTGTGTGCACCTTTGCCCAGCATTATGGGGAGGGTGGTATGGTTAGTCTGGAATATACTCAGTGTTCTCTTTCGTATCATTTTTCACCTGCAGGAGGGATGACTTTGTGGTTAGGGCAGGGAATCTGGAGCTGTTAGTTCTATTTACAGTTCTGTCACATACTGTCTGTGTCACTTTAGCCCTGATTCAGCAAGGTTCTTAGGCCTAAGGACTTAAGTGACTGCAAGTTAAACATAGCAGTGAATTCCAGGTGCCTGACCCTTCGAGTTGGATCCAGCATTCCTTTGGTGTTAGGTGGGGAAAGTTAAGACTGCAGGAACGGGATCCCCGAGGGAGATGTGTCATGCCAGCTCATTCAGAGTGCAGCAGCTCAGAATTAACACAGTAGGACACATAATATCTTGCATTTTACATCCCCTACATCAAGCAGGGATGTCTCACTTGAGTGCAGGGATGTGTCATGATCCCAAAACCTTTCCCTACGTCTGTGCTGATTCCCTTTCTTTCCAAGTACCCCCCATCCTCCCACTCACACCATGCCCACGTGCAAAGATGCTGGGGCGTTCTGTGAGCCAACAGCGAGTCTTAGCAGAGAACCAGCTTATCAGGGCCTTCCCCAGACTGGGCAGAGGGCTCTCCTTCTGTAAGCTGAGATGGTCAGTGTTTAGCAAAAGAACCATGCCCTATGGCTGGAAAGGTAGGGACTTTCTTTAGAGGTGGGAAATTAAACCAGTGAAACTGAAGAGGGAAGCAAAAGCCACTGACATTACCAGATGCAAATATCTAACCACTGGTGTGGGTTCCTCTCTCCAGCTGTGTTTTAAAGGAAATGGTGCCACCACTGCACCTTGCAAAGCGTCTCATCCTGGCAGTGTGTGTTTGGTACGTTCCAGGCACACCTTGGAGACTGAGATCTCTGGGACTTAAAAGTCTTTTCTCTCAAAGGCTGTGATCAGTTAAAAAATCTACTAGTTACAAATATTCAGTTAATACGCATTCTCATTGTGTAACCATATGGTGTGCTCTACCTTTGTGTTGTCTTTCTGCTGATAAAACCAGCTGGTCCTTTAGTCACAGAGAACGTGTTTTGATTGAGAAATTATTTTATGTCGATGCCTTTTCAGGCTAGAAGTTCCCTTGGGTCCTAGTCCATAAATTCAAAATGTTTTTGCATTGAAAATATTTCCATTGACTCTGTGGGGCACTGAATCAGTCTTTTGAAACCTCTGTATTTTAAAGCCTTGGCTTCTACATCAGAAGAAGTCATAATTATTTACCAGTGTTGTCAGATTCATATTCTTAACATCTGCAGATCATTCTGGGATTCCTTTAAAATGCCAAACCAATATAATTATCTTCTAATCTTGAACTGTGGCTCTTCTGTTTCAAGCTCCCAAGCTGCTGAAGGAAATCCAAGCAGAGTTGTTCCCTGACTGCTCTGGAAATATTAAGCTGTGCTGTCAGTTCGGTGACATTCATGGTGACTCCACCATTACATGGACTAAAGATTCCAAGTTACTAGCTCGACTGCAGAGAAGGTGAGTGGATATTTCTGAAGGACTGGTAGTTTCTGCGTAGCTTTTGGGAAGATATGCCAGTACATACTCTTGTACCTGTTAAGAGGTTTAGTATGATAGGTGCAAAAATTACGTTCAAGCAGGGTAATTAAGAAGCATATCTTCATGCAGTGCATTGATACTGGTCGTAGCTTGCATTCCATCACCAGTAATTCCTCTCAGCCTGTTCATAACCAGTCTCATCCAACTTTCAAGTACTGTAAAAGATCAAATGAAGTTTGAACCTCAGCACCCAGCCAAGCAGCATAAACATGCTTGGTTAGTATGTGAGAAGCTGTCTGTCCTTGCGTGGTGGAAGTGAATTGCTGAAACCACTAACATGCAATGTAGAGCTCGACATGATTATTCTGCGGTATCGATACAGGCTGGGGGTTGAGAGCAGGCCTGTAGAGAAAGACTGGGGGTACTGGTGGACAAAAAACCGGATGTGAGCTGGCACTGTGCGCTTGCAGCCCAGAAAGCCAACCGTGTGCTGGGCTGCATCAGCAGCAGCGTGGCCAGCAGCTCCAGGGAGGGGATTCTCCCCCTCTGCTCCACTCTCGTGTGTCCGGCTCTGGGGTCCCCAGTGCAAGCAGACGTGGACCTGTTGGAGTGGGTCCAGAGGAGAGTCACAAAAATGATCTGAGAGGTGGAACAGCTCTGCTGTGGAGAAAGGGTGAGGGAGATGGGGGTGTTCAGATGGAGAAGAGAAGGCTCTGGGGGGAACTTCTTGTGGCCTTTCAGTATTTCAAGGGGGCTTATAAGAAAGATTTAGAGATATTTTTTTTACCAGGGTCTGTGGAGACAGGACAAGGGTCAATGGTTTTAAACTGAAGGAGAGCAGGTTTAGGTTAGATCTAAGGAAGAAATTCTTCCCTGTGAGGGTGGTGAGGCCCTGGCACAGGTTGCCCAGAGAAGCTGTGGCTGCCCCCTCCCTGGAAGGGGTACAAGGCCAGGTTGGACGGGGCTTTGGGCAACCTGGGCTAGTGGAAGGTGTCCTTGCCCAGGGCAGGGGGTGGGACTGGATGGGCTTTGAAGGTTCCTTACAACCCAAACCAGTCTGTGAGTCTGTGATTCTACTTTGAACTTCATATTTGGTATTGAATGGAACTTGAAGCTGATAGGATTAAACAATGGGAATTGTATTTAATGAAGAATGATCTCTCCCCTCAACCCAGCCCATTAACCTGGCTCAGGGTGACTCGAGGCGGTGCAATGAGAAGGGTGGGAGTAAAAGCTTTTTAAGGCCTTTATCAGGATCTTTTCCAGCTTTTCTTAAAACTCCATTTTTATTAAAGGAGTTATTTTCTTCCATGGAGTAATGACATTCTTATCACGTGGCTCTTAAAAGCTGTTTACAATGTTTCAAAAATACAAAATGAACATTACCCAACACAAAAAAAGAAAAGATGTTTCCATCAGAATGCATAATTCTGCGAAAACAAAGTTTTGTAGGAATGCATCTCCTCAGATGTTCTTTTAAGTGGAGAGAATAGGTTGCACGGGTTGGTTAAACTTCCTATGTTCTGATTCTTGTTGTTTTTACTATACAGATTTTGATTATTGTATTACAGTGTCCATTTTAATATTATTACATATCCTTATCTGCTAAATAATTTTGCAGTGTTTTAACAAATAAACAGTGCAGACATATCAAATTTATCAGTTTTTGCAGTGATATCAAGTAAAATATGATGACATAAAATATTTGAATTTTATCTTCATGGGATAAATATATTTCAAAATGTTGACAATAAAGTGAGATATGTAACATGGATTTAGAGTAGGAGAGATTCCTGGTTAGTTTTACTTCAAAAATGTTCAGTGGAAATCTTCCTTCCCTTCCATCACAATCAAAATCTAATTGTTTCGTGTGTACCCAAGCACTGTTACTTCTTTTGGAAATATACATCAATCTACAGAAATACATAATCTGGGCTGTTCAGTACTTTTTAGATTTTACTTTCAGTAGGGGGTGATTACAGGAAATTAGGCAACAAATTGTTGCATTTTTATTACCTGTTTAGACATGGAAACATGCGTATTGAAAAATACTCTAGTAATAATAATATATGCTAAGTAATTTAATTTTAAAACTGTTGTGGGATAAAATCCATTCTCCAGTGTGCCAAAGCGCCATGACACTTCATGCTGCCAGCAAAGCTGTGCACACCTTTGCTGATTCACTTCACAAAAGCTTTAAAGCACAATAGGCAGGTCTCTAAATCCTGCATAGGTTATCTGGTTTGCTGAGAAATACTTCCATGGACATCCACTGTGGTACCTGTGGAAACCTTCATAGCCCAAGAGGACTTCTCACCCAGGCACAGCACTGTTTCAGTGGGGTTTTATTGCTTCCAGAGCCAGCTGGGCTCTGCCAGTGCTGGGACTGCACTCACGTGTCACTGTGCCCCTGCTGATGGCGCCCGTGATCTGCCGGTGAAGTTGTGTCCGCAGACATCAGGGGGCAAATATCGAGCTTGGGAGAGGAACGGAGAAGGCTGAGTGAGGGGTCAATACTGAGGAACAGCATACAACGTTTGGGCTTTCATACTTTATAATTTGGCTATAATACTGATAGGAATATTAGAATGCCTTTTGGTGTGATTTAATTATTTTTGGATTTGATTGTTCTCAGAATGGAGTAGGATCATCTATTGTGAAACACATAATAGGCTGAATTCATCTAAGCAGGGTGAAATAAAATATGTTGTCTACTTGCATCATATTTGAATCAGTCTTTCAGTGAGGGACAGAAATTCCAGGGACAGGAGGAGAGATATATGGAATAATCAGGAAAGATCTTCTAAAAACATTAATGTGGAAAATTAACCTATTCTGTTCCAGTGCTCAGGATGACTCTCCCGTCTCTTTGGCAATAGCTAAAGCCAGTAACAAAGACCAGGGAATGTACTATTGCTGCTTGAATAATACGTATGGAAAGGTGACTGCAGAGTTTAATCTGACTTCTGAAGGTAAAACCCAGTTTATAATTTCGATTAATAATAATGGCAGTTTCCATTGATCCAACACCGCCCCCCCCCCCCCCCCCCCCCCCCCCCCCCTACAAAATCTGTTTCTTTGTTCCCTTGTAGTATTGGAACATCTCTCAAGTTTTCAGAATTGTGAAGGTAAGTACACAGGTCTGCTTGAATGTGTGCTCAAATGTTTGTTCTGTCTGATTTCCAAATAGAACAAAGGATGGAAAAATATAACCAGACTGAGCCATTTTGACAGTTATCCCATGGGAAACTCTGGGAATCCACTGAAGCCGTTGAATCAGTACTGCATTTTCGCTAGCTGCCTTTCCCTTTTTGCACTCACCTTTGCTGTACCATCAAAGATAAAATTTGCGGGAGTTTTGTAGGTGAAATTCCCTCCTGTAGGAGGAATGGTTTGTGCAGGGGGTGGAGTACCCACCATGACAAACTATTGGTTTGCAGTGGACCGTGTGGCTTCTCGTTAGCACGATGCAGTAGCAGTTCACAGCCAGAGCAGCGAGGAGTAGCACCGCGTCGCGTCACGCGGAGGCACAGGCACGCGCACCGCACTGGAGGCGCTTTTGGCAGAGAACCTTGCAGTGGGGGTTGAACACGTGGTCTTTGCGAGTCACCTGCTATGTAACTTTACTCCAAGAGAAGGACAGGCATGAGGATTTGGAATGCTTTCCCCGTATGTTAACTTGTGTTTATTCACACTCGGCCTATGTCTTGCTGTGCTGCAGCTAAAGATAGACAGTGCGCTGCAAATTAGTTTATCATTTCTGAACACACTACTAATAGAGTTCTTCATTTGGCCAATTGATTTTTCTTTCTAGAAGAATAAAATGAAACATTTAGTTCCTTGTTAAAATAAAGACAGGACTTTTCATTTAACAGCATTGTATAACTTCTGATCAACAAAGAGAGAATTTTAGTGGCATTAAGGAGCCTTCTAATTCTAGCTTTATACGTGCACTGTTCCCTCTGTGCTTCCACGAGAGGCGATAGCGTACTGAATCTAAACCAGAGGTAACTGCAAAGGGGAGCCTGAAGGCCTTTGTTCCTGTGAACTATACACCTTTTGTTCTCCTATTTATCTTTTTCACTGATGTTCCTTGAAATGTTATGATTAGAGAGACTTGAAGTGCAGTTAGATTTTTTTTTTTTTTTAGTTTCAGTGCTTAACCGTAACCACTTTTTTTTCCTTATATTTTTTTCCCCATTTTTATTTCAGTGATCACTTAAAAGGGTGAAATCCATAATCCTCTTTGATTTCAGCCATAACAAACTTAGGCCCACATTCTTATGCTACTAATACCTTCAAAATCCACAGGTGGGGGGATAAGAGAAATACGATTGTAGCAATTTCTCCTGAATATAAAGATCACTAAAACTGATGTATTTGCTTTTTGATTGAAACTGATACGGTCATTTATAGAAATATGCTTCTTATTCAAAATCCGTGGTGAAATATAAATCATGTTATTTTCTTCTACCTTTGCCAATAAACCTGTTTTTAAGCTGGTGCTTGCCAGATGGAAAAGAAACACTCTACCATGCCTGTCTGCAGCACTGGAGCTGACGCAGTGAATGTGGTTGGTAGGAAAGGCATGTTTCCACAATGGTCATATTGGATAAGGACCGAGACCTCTTTCAGCCAGGTGCCCCTATGAATATGTTGGCGGAATCTTTCCCTGAAAGCATTCCTAGCTGAAAGCTAAAACAAGCTCTGGTTGTACCAGCAACTTCTGGCTTTTCTGAAAAGACCGGCTAGTTTCAGAAGAACGTGCTCTCAACACACTGGGCACAGAACTGTGGTCTACTTTTAAATTCATATCTCCATACACTGCTGCACTTCAGCTTTATTACTGTCTCTGCCTTCCCAAAAAAGTAGGGTTGGCAGGATCTCTGTATCCCCTTAGTGCCTCTTTAGTTCTCGGTCAGCTTGACTGACTTGACGTTCATTTGAAGCTCCAGTTTACATCTTCCCTAATAGTTTTAAAACTGGCTTTTGTGATCTTTACTTATATTTTTTGTTTGCTATGTTCTGTTTTCTTTCCTTATGAACCTGAACCGCCACCCTTCTCCATGCTGGCTTTAGATGGTACAGGCAACAAGCTACATTTAGAGGAGCAGGGTCCCAACCCCGTATTAACACAAGTTAGGCCATGTATTCTGCTTCCACTGAGCATTTTCTTTAATACTCTCTATTATAGAGAGATGTGTTTGTTCTCCTGTGTCCGTCCTCTCCCCTGTGACTGCAGAAGGATGTTGTATAGAACAAAGTGGTGTTGTGTTTTAGGTGTGGAAGAAATTGAGTTCATGCAGCTCATGTTCAGAGAAGATTTCATCAGTGACAGCTATTTTGGTGGGAACCTGCACGGAATAATAGCTACGGAAGAGCTCCACTTTGGAGAGGGCATGCACCGGAAAGCCTTCCGAAGTAAAGTGATGCGAGGCCTCGTGCCGGTGTTCAGCCCCGGCCACCCCTGTGTTCTCAAAGTGCACAACGCTATCACCTATGGGACCAAGAGTAAGGACGATCTCATTCAGAAGAACTACAAACTAGCCCTGCAGGTGAGCTGCCCCTGTCCTTTGTCAGCAAGAATTGTAGGGAAAAGCTGTCTTGCAAATATTCAAACAGGTGATCTGTTAAATGTTTTGAGTAATATTCTATAGGCATATCTGTTTGTAATATAGGAATGCTATGTCCAAAATACTGCAAGAGAGTATGCGAAGATATATGCAGCTGAAGCTGAACCCTTGGAAGGCTTTGGGGAAGTACCAGAGTGAGTATATCTATATATATCTATCTATCTATATCTATGTGCACATACACCTGTCTGTATATATGTATTGTCCTGTGCCACAGCTGCCCACTGGCTGTTGTTAACTGTAATGACTAAAGAAGAAAGAGGAATCCCAAGAACAGTGTTACAGCTGGAGTCATTACCTAAATTGTACTGAGTACCCAGGTGGTGAGAGAGATTCCATTCCCATTAGAGAAGGATAATGAATAAAGATAGTAAATAGCAGGCAAAAGGCATGATTTTGATATAAATTTAGAGGAAATTATTCATGTTAGTGAAATAACACCAGTAGGTGATACTACTAGTATCATCTGGCAACAGCAGTAGGGGATAAGTCAGGCCTTCCAATTTCCCATTAAAAATGATTTCTTGAGAGAAATCCTGATCATCCTGAAGTTGGTATGAAGTCACTCTTTAGGCAGGTTTTCTATGTATAGAGAGTCTTAAGCCAGAAAGCTCAACTCTGATTCTAGGTTTTCCCAAAGACTGCTCTACTTAATTTCAGAAGTTTTCCATTTCCCAAATATATGTACATCAGACTAATAGCTAAATAAAGGTTTGCCTCTGCCTCTGAGGCTGGAAAGTGGCACCTTGAGGATTTGGTAATGGATCTTTTTCAAAGGACTTGCTGTTCCAGTGTCAGGCTACTGCAGAGTTGAATTTGCAATGGATATTTGAAATTCCATCTGCCTTGCTTCAAGGCTAAGACCTACGTGCCTGACAACAGGTTAAATCTCCATCTCCAGTCAGGTGACACAAGATCTGCTCATCTGCACTGATTCCCTGGAGAAAAGGACCACTTAAAACACAGCCTCTGGAATGATTCCTTAAAGCCATCTTTTCAGGATTAGAAACGGTGATGGAGATGGCTGTGAAATCTTTTAGGGAAAATATTTGTGCAAGTCAGCTTCTTTTCTGGAAATATATTGCTCTTGGCAAAATTAGTGCGTGAGAGATTTCTCTAGGCATGGGATATAACCTCTAGCTTTGATATGAGAGACCGAGCATGTACCCTATCAAAACTGAAGTCTGGTGCAAATAATAGGCACATGGAAGGTTCAGATCTGGTGCTTTATTCTAAATAATTGGCTGGAAGACAGCAGATAGGAGCAAAAAGAGATCATGTGCATATGCTTTTGGTTTGCTTTTTAATTTGAAAATTTTAAGGCTAGATTCCTTTTTTCTAGCCAGCCCTTGTCAGACCATACTTGTATTTAAAAGAGCGTATATTCCTTGCAACATTTTAGAAGATAAATAGAGAAATGTTGTCCGCCTGTCACCAAAACGGGATAAAAGAACTTATCAACACCAATGGGATGTAGATAAGCAGACGCTCCTTTATTAACAGTCGGGTGCGCAGGGGAGTGTCTCACCAACAGTGCACACCTAACTGGTGTAGCGTGCTGATTATATAGGATACAGTCATACATATTAATCAAGTTCTCATACATAAACATGTTAACTCCCATAACTCATTTTCTTATTCCCACCTCTTTCCGGTCACGCGCGCTTGAGTCCTGGAATGAGTTGGGGGGCTGCTTTTGCGACCACCACGGACTACTGACCTAAAAGAAAGACCGTCCAATGCCCTTGACCCAAGGATTTTTGGCTCACATTGCAATTTTAACATGCTTTGAGGCCCTTTCACAATGTAACTTCTAGAACACCTGGTCTACAGGGCAATAAATCTTCCTTACTGAACAGTCTAACAATGGCACCTCATCAGGAGTCTTATTCTTTGTATAGAAATCTGGTTAATGATTATCTCTAGTCTACATGGTCTCAGCCTGGGACTTTAAAAAAGAACTTTGTAGCAGCATAACTGGTTATATAGTTACTCTAAATCATTCCAAATCATTAAAAATCATTAAAATCAGCTCCAATTAATAACACATCAGTAACTCAGGTTCTCCAGAGTTAGCTCTAAAGCTACAGCCTTAGCCTGTCTGTGCATGTCTGACTGTAAGAGCAAGCTGAGGAAATGACAGAGGAAGCACTGCCCTGTAACAGTCAGTGGCCTGGCAGCTGGACAGTTATAAAAGGGCAGGAGGGGGATAGAGAGAGACTTGGTGCTCTTGAGGTTACTTACGATAATTCCACAATGAAGTAGTACTAACATTTCTATTAACCAGTGACTCATTTATTTTCCTTTGTGTGCAGTGATAGGAAACTATGGAGCCTTCTATACTAACAAAAGCTGTTCACCTTAATGATACTGGTAGAGTTCAGCTGATATCATACCTTGAGCGAGTAGGTTAGAACTAGACAAGTGCCTAGAGTTGCAGTGATTGTTCCTTAGAAAGAAATGAACTACTGGTATAAAGGCCATTTGTACCAGTTTAACTGCATGTGCTTGTAACGATAAGGATAAAATATCACAACAACCCATAAATTAATGATGTCAGTAAAGCTTGATCGTGGACTAGGACTGGAAGACTTACACAGAAGTGCTCTGGTTATATGTGGTTCTCCGTCCCATGACTAATTCTTCTAGACCTCCTTTCAGTGTCTATAGAGCACGTGCGTAGGTTCACAGTTCTGCCATTTCCAGAATGCAGTACAAATAATGTCTGGAAGGAACTATACCCCCCTCTGGCAGTGTTGCTCTAAGAGATAAGACTGTTGATAAGAAAGCAAGTAACTAGAAACCTGTTCTGTGGTGACAGTCATTTCTCCCATTTGTTCACTCTTTCTCTCTGGGAAGACCATGAAACCCCAAGTGAAATTTTATTCGATATTGGATGTGAGGTTTTGGCATGGTGCATCTTTAGACATAAATGGACCTAGCCTGGATTCCTACAGAACTTTGTAAATCTTTCTGGCTAAACTAGCTCAATTTCTAAATGAATAAAATAAGACAAATGTTTTCAAGTTTACAATTTCCTGAAAACTTTATACAGAAGTAGCTGAAGTTTTCTGACCTGGATCCAAACTTTGTCAAAGTCCCAGAATCTTCAGATTCTAGATTTTCACTCTAGCCAAGTTGTCTTGAGCATCTGATGATCTTTCCAGAGACTTTCTTGTTTCCTCTTACTTCTTGGTAAAGTAGTTGCTTTGTATTTTCATTCTCAAAAGTGTTTGCCAATTCTGGATGTGTCAGGTTTTAGAAGTCTAGTCTGAGAAATCCTCCCTTTAGGCTGGTCTTGGGCAAAGCTCTTTCTGGAGTGGATCAAATTTGCAGGTGCTTAACACCCCACAAAGACTGAATTATGCATCAGTCAGCCCCAGCATCTAAAGCAGTGATACTGCCAAATAAGCAAGCACCCTGTATTGTGCAGAGTTTAGGTATGTAGTAGGACAACATTAGAAAGCATGCTGTGAAAAAAATTACATGTGTGTAAATAATACAAAGAAATAAGCACATAAAGGATGATGCGATTATGTTCTCTACCTAGAAGATCCCAGTCTTATCCAGATGTCTCCTGGCTTGGTTTAGACTTGGTAGCTGTTCATTCTCTCTCTGAGTTCACTGGCCACTTTGACTGTTTCTTGCTCCTCCATTGACAGAACTCTCTGGATTTTATTATCTTTTATCCCTTGATTTCAGGATCATTCCTATTTTTCTTGTTCATCGCCCTGCTAATAACATCCCCTATGCAACAGTGGAGGAGGAGCTGGTTGGGGAATTTGTGAAGTACTCTGTCAAGGATGGCAAGGAAGTAAATTTCCTGCGAAGAGACTCAGAGGCTGGCCAGAAGTGTTGCACCTTCCAGCACTGGGTGTATGAGAAGACCAACGGGAGCTTGCTTGTCACTGATCTGCAAGGTGAGTTATCTGAGTGGGGGCATTAAAATGGTTTTCCCATGGTACAGGCTGGTGACTGCTCAGAGTCAATCCCCATAACTGCAGAACTCCCAGACAGTTATTTCTGAGCAATGTTATTCTTGGCTTTCTGTGCCCTGTTGGCAACGCTGAATGTGCTCCTTCCATAACCTTGTAACGGGCAGAGTCTCCAGATGCTGACACTACCCTGGCCCTGTGCCTGTCTTATACAGCACCTCGTGTAGATCAGAATAAAAAAGAGTTAGGATATTTTATTTTCTAGCCTCTCTTAAGTGCACTGTATTCATTTGTGTGTGTGTTATCCTAGGGAACAGAAAGACATTAATTGCCTACTGTGGCAGCAGGGGCTAACATCTATTAACCTATGCTTTATTATGATGTTTATCTAATCAGCAGAGAAAGTGAATTTTTGCCTCACCTATGTCCTTTTAAGAAGACAGTTTGGAAAGAAAAAACAAATCTTACACTCCTAATGGAGACTAGTTCTTCCACATGTCCCGTTAATAAATCAGGACACTCCATATGAGTCAAGACTGGCTTACTGTCTCACCTCCCAGAGGTTAATGAAATATCTTCTGAGTTAAAGACTTCAGTTGTTAATAACATCCTAGTACTCCACTTTTTCTTGTATTTAACTATTTACCAACAATCTCTCAACAGTAAGAGTGCTCCACAGTCAGGTCCTGTCTAGGTTTGAAGAAACATGTTCCTTCAAAAAAAGAATAATTGTGAAGAAATGCCCTCCTTGCATTTATGAAATGCTGCCCTTAGGCTGCTATGGGTGTGACAGCTCCTGACTGCTGAAATGCTGGGCCTGTACCCAACACAGTACTCACAGATGTGTTTGAAACAGAGACAGACAGACCCTTCTTAAAGAAAACCAAAAAGAGTGGAATCTTAGAAAATATCCCATATTCTTTAACAAGAGAAGGCAGGAAAATTGGCAACAAGACATCTAAATGAGACCCCTGAAGTAATTTAAAGGGAGAAAAATGAATGAGGTCCTAGCCTGAGGGGAGCACAACAGCAGAAACGGTATCTGAGCCTCTATCATGATTGCTGCCACAAAGGACAACATACCTGCTGCTGTGGAAGAGAAACATCCTTCCTCTCTGATCATCTTCTCATTTGAGTACCTAGGCTGCATTTTCCAGGCATAACAGTTGAGATTTTGGGGGTATTCTCCAAGGAAAATGGCCCTGAGACTCTCACTTTCCTGAACAGAAAAAATTGCATGCTGCAGGACTGGATTTTGCCTATAAACAAGTCAACAAAGGGACAGGTTAAAAAACCCAGGTTTTTTAACTTTGGATCTCTCACTCAAAAAGTAGCAATAAGGCTGACTGACCTATTGCTATTTGATTAGCAAAGCAAATCTACAATTCCTACTGATAAACATTGTAGTCCAGGTCTGCAAAGCATCAAAACCACAAAACCTGTAAATAAATATACACATATGCAGGTGCATAAGCAAAGATTTTGTATGTTCCTTAAAATGCAGATATCAAAGTGTAGCCCCTCCTTTCCCCACTGGCTGTCTAGCACAGGAAACAAGTTATGCTCTGTTTATCCCCTTGCTGTCTGTAAAATGCTGGTGTGAGACTGGCTTCTAGAAACTGCTAGTGACACAGAGCACAAACATCCTATTTTTAATTGGGTTACTTTAAAATGTTTTGAAAAAATGGTGACAAATAATTAAAATTAAAACCATGAATCAATAAGATTTAACGCCTCTATGTATGGTGCTTTTGAATCTGAAGATACTCCTAGAAACTCTAGTGTAACATAAGCTTTCTGTTTCCTTGATGCCTTGTAGGTGTAGGAATGAAGTTAACTGACGTTGGCATAGCAACACTGGCCAAAGGGTGAGTAAAAAATTATTTCTCAACAGCATGGTTTTGCTTTACACATCAGTCTCTTCACAGTGTAAATATGTTGGGGGAGAGTGCACTGGAAATTTATTCTTGCTTTAACTTTGGAAAAAACCAATCCTTATCTGACTCTTTTAACTTCTTTTTGTCCATATTTATGGGAACCTGCCTGTAAAGGAAACACATTTATTTTGCTCTGAAAGGATGAGGCTACACTGTAGATTGGGCTTTGCTTTTGCTTCATGCCTCCCTTAGAACAGGCTTATTCAGAGGACATTTCATGAGTGAAATCAAGGTCTCCAGTGACTTACAAGTAAGCAAGGCCCTTTGCATGGCGCTGTGTCAGCTAGCAGAAGGTAGGGCTGAGGATGCAGGGCCGGCACTGGCTCCAGCCTGGGGTGCAGTGGAAGACCTGGTGTTGTGCTGTCCCGAGGGTCTGACCACAGAGGAGGCGCCTCGAAGCCAGCCTGCTGTTGGGGCTGGAACTGCTGCTGGGCTCGCGCTCACCAGCACCTGCCCCAGCAAATGCCCGTACGGGCCCTTACCCCTACCCAGCCCCGCTGCTGGGCCCTGCTGCCAGAGCCCGGGCAAGCCTGCTCCGCTCTCCACAGCTCTGTGGGCACTGCGGAAGGAGAAGCCCTGAAAGGGGCCAGAGGTTGCGTTGCCCTTTTTGAAAGGAATTTGAGGGGATGGTGCAGGGACTGCATGAGAGAACGCAGCTGAAATCCCTCCTGCAGCCAGCAAAAGTGCCAAAGCTTTAGAAATATGCATTTGACACAAGCTTTTATAAAGACTGTTTTCTTAGTTTAGAACTCTGTGAGTTTTTCTTCCTATAGCAGGCAGTGACCATAATAAGCTTTTCTTGAGCCCCTGTTCTTGTCAGCTGCATGGCTGGAGGGAAAATGTCTGTTCAGCTTTGTATAGGCCACTTACCTGATAAAAAAGGAAATGTGGTAAGAGATTTGATGGTATCTCTTTCTCTTCTCCTCTCAGAAGCAGTTATTCTGACCTATAACAAAAGATCTGTTCAGAATATTTAAAGAGGCCTGTTTCCTAGTAGTATTGCAATGGTTTCAGGTCTTTTGGGGAGACTTAAACATGTGTGTAAAGATATAGGCCTTTAATGTTCTAACTTTATTCCACTTCTCTTAAGTTTCTCTTAATTAAAGCTTCTAATTATACCACAGGCCAAAAGAGCCATTGATAGGAATAGCAGTGCAGGCAGCCATTCAAATCAGCTGGCTGCTGGGCAGGGAAAGGGGCTGGGGGTACCTGCCTGGGACCACTGCTTTAAATTCATATCTGCTGTGAGAAACTGGCAGGAAAAAGCAGATCCGATTGTATGTATTCAGTCTTTATACTAAACTGGAGCTTGTCTATCTACCTGTGGTACAGGGAAAAAACCTCACTGTATCTTTTAAATTATTAAAAAATTTGACCTCAGGATATTCTGGGAAGATCCTGAACATTTGCAGGTTGGCATCCATTCAGAATTTACACTGATTTATTCTTTTAGCTGTGGATCCAAAGTTAAATCAATTGAAATGAAGTTGCATCATCCTGTTATAAAACAAAGAAGTCATAAAAATTTTATTTAGGTGACACTGTTCTCTGGCATCAGAAGATTTATAGAAATGCTTTAAGGGATGCTGTTGTCCAGCTCACTATGGGAAATTACTCCTATAGAAGCACACGTTGGACTAGGGAAGAGGAAGGTGAAGTGACAAAAATGAATATGCAATGTAAGCTGTAGTAAGGATCACCTCAGTCATATATAAGGGAATATCATTTCCCTTCATGAACAACCTCCCAAGAATGTTGAGTATCATTTTGTTTGCCATTTAGCTAATGATGTTGCTACAGGAGAACAGATTTTTCCTCATCCTGTATTTTTCTTTTGTGCTGCTTTCCCAGAAGGGACACCTCTGCATCAGTAGCTGCTGTTTGATTTTTTTAATTCTCTGAGCAGAAATGCATGGGGAAAGCAAACAAGTACACAGAATTCATCTGTACTGCTGGCTATTGCCGCTTTTGGTAGCGTGCAGCCGTGCTGGTGAGAGGTTGTCTGTCTCACGTGTTGGGGAGAATGTACATAGTCCTACTTAACTAAAAAAATATAGTATGCTACTGGTAGGATTTTAACTGTATTGTTAGAGAAGATACAAAGCAGATTTTTTGGTATAATTGCCTATAAGAATTGTTAGTTTCCTCAACCACTCCTTGCAGAGGTAATGACCTCACTGACCACAGACAGGTCCTCTGCTTCCAATTCTTCTAAGCCTGGGACAATCACATCAAGGCAAACCAAAAATACCCTTGGGAAGTGCTTCTGTGATCCTTGATGAATGGATGAACATTCGTGTTGTTTGTGATTGGAATGTAAATTAAATACAATTGTAATTTCACTCTAAGATTAAACTTGTGATCGTGGTTAAAAAAAAAAAAACTGAAAAAAAATCCATCTCCGCCACCCCTGCCATGCTCATGGTACAGTCAAGCTTTCAAATAATCTAATGTCATAGTGCAAACTGTTAGTGATGAATTTGCAAAAGCCAATATAGCAACAGTTATGAATTATTCATGGACATTATTTATCCCCCAGTGTTTCTTGTAAACTAAGCAGAATAAACAGCATATATTAAACTTTTGTACCTATATTCAGCATCGCTCATTGCTGTTAATGATTTTTTGGGAGGCCCAGACTCATGTTCCAAGTCTGAAAAAATATTTCTGGATGAGCACTTATGTATCCTTTTACCTTCATCTTTGCCCTCCTTTCTGTAGAGGCTGTGGAGAGATTGATGTCTTCAACAATTAACACTCTTCAAAGTAATTCTGATCTTTTATCCTTCCTGCATCTGGTTTACCTGTGGATTGGAAACCAGACGAACCCAAAGCAAAGGGTCATTTATTCAATGTGCTGAAGTAGCTGCAATACAGTTTCTGTCAGCAGAGGGCGAAGCCCAACTAGAAACTGAAAAGCCTGGAAAGTATTTTTAATGTAGCCACTGGGGTGCACCAGAGTCAGGAGATCAATCCTTTAAATAAGATAATTCGTAGAGTCTTTGGCGAACGTAAACAAATGCAACACAGTGGCTGGTTTCTAAGTGCAAACAGCGAGCCCGTTGAGAAGCTGTGCACAAGTGCCCAGGTATTTATCCAACAATGGTAAACGCAAAGATGAAGGAATCAGGAACACAGTGACCCATGGTCATGATGATTAATAGGAGTGGTGTTTGCCAAATGTGGATCTGAAAGTCTGTCTGGTTTCAGGGCAGTGATAAATTTAGTTTTACTCAACGTGGCAATAAGAGGCATTGGGGAGTTTAAGCCTGGGGACAAATCCAACATTCCCCCTTCAGATTTAAGGAAGACTTGGTTTGGGTCAACCCCCAGCTGTCAAGTTGGGGAGATGGAATTCTGTCCAGGTTTTATTTATCAGTCATCTAGTCAGTGAATTAATAGCTCATGCTGAGCAAAATAAAATTTTTAAAGGCTGATGGCCAGTTTGGTGTTGCCGAACACAAAACCTGTGAGAACAATACAGACTGTGCAGATTAGAAGCCATTGGGTAATGGAGCCCTTCCCCCTGTTACACGGACAGCGAGCTGTAACAGCGCGGAAGGGTTGGAGTGAAGCTCGTAGGCCTCGTAGGCCCTGCCAGGTTACAGCAGGGCTGTGGCCGTTAGGTCTGTCCAGAAGAAAGGCTGCAGCCTGGGAGCACAGAGCGGGGCTGGGTGGGAGCAGTGTCTAACAAACAGCCAACAGCTGGGAGCGCTCCGATGTGAAACTTCGGTCCCACAGCTGTAGATGAGTTTTCCTATGGCCCGCTGTAAGTCCAGGGCTGTCTGCACACTGTGGAGCCAAACTAGGCTCACTCGTGCCTCTCAGCTTCCAGAATGGACACGGAGTATTCCCATAGCCACAAGATCAGCTGCAAACCTGTTATTTAAGAGAAGGGAAATGAGGATGGCTTGATTTAGGGGCAAAGCTAGTAAAACTAAAATAATCACGTTTTTAATATAAATGTTCTGTCTCTTGTTCACAAGATATTTATGCTCTTTTACTGCAAATATTTCTGGCGTATGTTGAATTCCAAAGCTAAAGTTAGTTAGCAGATCATTCAATTGTCATTTAAAGTGTCTCTTACTCATGGTATCATCTGAGCAAATGCTACTGTTTCTGGTCTTTGTTTAGATGTTCCCTCAAAGACATACAGGAAGTGACAAATACCAAATACAGATAGGAAAGCCATTTAGACTTCTATTTACTTCATGAGAAAAGTGGATTTTTGAAGAAATTTTCTTTAGCTGTAACAAAATGGCTACCTAGGAAAAAAAGAGAGCAAGAGAAAGAGTGTGTGGTCATTTTGCAGCCACAAATTGAAATAGTCAGCACTCAGTGCAGTGAAACTTATCACCTAATTGATAGCCCTGGAGGTTACTTATCCTTAATGTTTCTGCCAGAACACACCTACACAAAGTGCAGGAGAAACGAAGTCTCTCAGTCAGTCCTGCAGCAGCAGTGGAGAATTTCAGATACCAGAGGAAGCAGATGCTACCCAGAGGCTGCTGGCCCAGAGCCTCTTCACCTCCTCTTGCACAGCTGCTGCAGCACCCAGCAGTGACACCCCAGGACACCAGAAGGTGCTCGAACAGCAGCTGCTCTTGCCACTGGCACTCACTAGAAAGACCCAACAGTTAATTGGATATTCACGATAATAAAAACATTTTGGTCGAAGTTATTGCTGGCAGTGCATTGCTCTGCTTTAACTAGTCTCTAGAGTCAGGATCAGTGCTTGATACAAAGAGATTTTCTTGCTGAGCGCAGGCACGTTTGCCTGTGGAACTCACGTTCTGCTGATGTGTCTGGAGTAGACACCACTTGGCTATACTAAAGGAGCTCAAGTACAAAGTCTCAAGTCTGTTTTTAATCCAGAGGATCGCGAGAGCAGTTCATTATCTTGCTGAGCTCCAGGGTGTAGTCCTGGAGTAACAATGGCACTCCTCTTAAACTTCCTTTGGGTAAACAAGCACAGAGCTTGAGAGGAGAGGAAAAAAATTCTTAGCCCTTTGAGGTTCATCTGGCTGTGTGGCTTCTCTCGAGCAGGGCAGGCTTACTACCTGTTTAACTTAGAGGGTAGACTTCTCTGGTGTGAACAGCTTCACATGACAAGTAATAGTAAAATACATTCAGAGCTTTATTTCATTGAAATATGTATTTAACATTCAAAAACTCTGACTTCAGAGAAGAACCTGAAAATAAAATATTGTTATGAGAAGACAAAAGGACTCCTAAACACTTATGATGAGAAAGTTGAACTCCAAAATAGTTTTTCTTATTGAAGTTAACCACCAGCAATAACTTAATTCCCTAGAAGATTAAGGTCTGCTGTTCACCTTACAATTATCAGCAAAGTCTTTATCATCATGGCTGGCACAGCTTGTCTGAAATCTTTTGGGATCCATCCTCCATGGGTAGGCAATTGTGACAGCGTTTAAAAGCAGCAGCAAAATGTATAGATGATTCTTTTGGCTGTAAGGGGCACTGCCAATGTACATTACCATTTTGGCATGTGCCAGAATATGCAATAAATATTACTAGAGAAACTTTCAGATTTGCCTTACCTACCACAGAGATTTCTTTCCCCCTAGAGCAGAATTACTGATGCTAGGAAAGCAGTTAGCCTGAGGTTTCTGCTTTTCTGTTTCTTCTCTGTAGAGGAACACTAGAGATGCAAAACAGGACAGTTAGATATAAGTGGGGGCAGATGGGTATGTGTTTTGCCTTCTCCCCGGCTTTACTAGCCCGCTGAAGAAGGGCAGGTAGCAGTGGGAGCTGTGGTGGTGGCTCGGGAACTGCGAAGGCTGGGTGAGATGGGATGCTCAGGAACGCTCCTGACCTCCCTCTTCCCCGAGAGCCTTGGCTCCTTCAGAGCCTGCAGTCAAGCCTGGGGGAGGGAGGAGCGTAGCACAGAGGTTACATACGTGTTTGGAGGAAAACAGCTTCTGGTTCTGACAGCACCTCTTGCAGCACGCTTGTCTCTTCATGGTGGTCAAAAGGACTATTTATGGAGAACGTTGTACAGTGGATTTCATTCATATATTACTGAGACAAAGTTAGCCAGCAGGTAATTATATTCCCAACTGAATGAAATGAAAAATAGTAGCCAGGACACAGACCACAGAACTATCCCTCTTTAACCCGTTTCCTGCTTCTGTCACTACGGGTTTCCTTCGCTTCTCAATGGCTCAGTTTGATTTGCTGTGACTGAGTTAGTGCTTCTCAAAACAGCATGGTGGAAGAGACTTGCTTAATGTTTTCAAGCTGCTTATGAGTCGACAGTCATACTCTGCCTCCCTGTGCTGAAAATGAATCTTGAAATTCCATTTGGCTCTTTTTTTTTCTTTGTTACTACAGATACAAAGGTTTTAAAGGCAACTGCTCGATTTCCTTCATTGAGCAGTTCAGAGCCCTCCACCAGTGCAATAAGTACTGTGAGATGCTGGGGCTGAAATCTCTGCGAACCACTCATCAAAAACAGAGGAAAGCAACATCCATGAAAAGCAAAAATCTACCAAACTCATCGACTATAAAGAAAACAGTGCCTAAGAAAGCGAGAGAACCTAGAGACGTCATTTCTTCGGAGCACTGAGTGGCCCTGTCCCATCTTGTGGAAACTCCTCTGGAGGATGTGTAGCAGTGACAGGCACCAGTGACCTGGCGGGGGATAACTTGAGTCTTTTGCCTTGTGATGTTATTTTGAAGTCATCGATTCTGTGGTCTTGGTACCTGACATTTAACACCAGGGCAAGGTTTTGAAGACAAACTAAGCCATCTGCCTGGATTATTTTACAACCCTTCTATATATTGGTATCTGCACATTTTGAGTCTTGGACGTTGAGCATGCCACAGGTCACTGGAGAACATCTCCCCTTCTACGTGCCTGTGACCCCGTGGGTTCAGCTGCTACATAAACATCAATATATTTAAGATGCCACTTAGTAGAAGTTTTGCACAGTATTATTGCTCAGGCTGCTATAGAAAAAATTGTTTTCTTTCCCAGATTTTTGCATATTGTAATCCTACTATAATCCTATTCTTGTATTTTTTTTCTCCCACTTACATGTCTTTTAATACAAGACAAAGCCATTCATGATCGGACATATCTGTTTTCTGCCCCCCCCCCCCCCCCCCCCCCCCCCATTAACTAGTACCTTTAAGGTCCTCACAAAGTGATGTCATCAGCTTAAAGATGGGGAACTTGTGTGATTCTCCACAGAATTCCTTGCTTTCCATGCAAGCTTCCTTGAATCTATGGTTAACCCCATGGCACGGCACTGTTGTGCTCGCACTGATCGTCTTGTAGGGTAGTTTGGAGCCTTCTACCATCTGAAATAAACCCTTACACACAGAGAGTATTTCAGTACCTTGCAGCATTTTCCACTAGAATGAGTACGATGACTTTTCTGGGTAGCACGGAGTTGTTTTTTGAAGGAACGTGACCAGTACCCTGGGCCCATACCTGTCAGCTAAAGAGTCACGATTTATCCAAAATGCCTAGGCAGGGCCAGAGTCGAAAAAAGATACTGCGCTGCATTAAACTTAAGTGTAGCTTACGCGGAGATTTAGAGCCGGAGGAGGGAATGATGCATGTCGGAGGACTGCAACAAGTTTGCTGTAGGTGGCAGTTGAAAACCCAGCCTGCAGTGCCTCACACAGGATAGAGACACTGAACATTGTCAGGCTTCTTACCCTGTGTGATTACTAAAGAACAGGTGGTGCCAGAAACCAGCACCTGTGGGTAAGAGTCCCATCAGTGCTGAGGAAGAGAAAAGTGATTTCAGGTAGTTTCTGCTTTGTATTGATAAGCAGCGGATGCCAAATAAGAGATAAACTGTTGGGGACTGGCTGGCACGAAGGACAGAAACTCATCTGGCTGCAATGTAGATGTAACATCTAGGCTTGTCATCCTGGGCTCCCTTGATGGTTAATGGAGGTCTTCTCAATGGAATTCAGAGCAAAGTGCAGGTCATCTGAAAAACAAACATTTGAAATAGGTCAGATTAACTGTGTCAAAAAAGTGCCTGTGTCTCTCTGTTGAGGAAAAAGGAAGCAGTGTCAGACAGAAACCTGCATTTAAATTTCTACTGTTACATGAGATTAAGTTTTCCAGAGTTCTGAAGCATTTGAGTTTTTGATAGTTTTCTGCTAACTTCGGTGGAGGAGACCAATTGCAAAGTGATACTGCAGAAATTAAGATGGTATTGTAGTCCACGTAAAATTAAATGTATGAAAGACTATTTGAAAGATGAGTTTTTAAATGGAAAATGCCAAAAAGATGAAAACACTAAGTATGACTGAAATCTGAGTCAAAACATTGAGAATGACGCCTTGACAAAACAATTACAACTTACTGAGGATGGGAAGCCATTCATTTCAAAATAAAGGTGAATGACAGTGCTGTGCTGCTGCTGAGAATCTGAAGTATCACAAGAGGATGGAGGCAGACAAGTACCCAGAGCAGGTGTTTTGAAGGAAAGGGAGATGTGGCAGATGGTCTTACTGATACCAGCTGTGCCGCAGGGAAGAGCCCCACTGTCCTGGTGTCTCAGGAACCAGGAACCAGTCTGAGTTTACCCACCTCTCTCTCAGGTAGCAGAAGTTGGTCTGTGTGAGCGCAGGACAGCGCGCGGGGCCGGGCAGCGCACCTTGTGCTGGGGATGGCAGCGAGCTGCTTTCCTCCGCCGCCGCCCGGCAGTCACTAGCACCTTGTTTATCTGAGCCTGGAATTCTGTGCTCTCTCAGTGCTTGTTGCGGCTCACGGTTCTGGCTAGCTGTGGCGGGGAGGAGAAGGTGGTGGGGATGGGGTGTATCGGGCGCTCTGTCGCGTTGCAGCTGGAGCTGTTGGGTCTGTCGGAGCGTGAACGTCCGTGCCAGGCGGTTTGCATGAAGCTGTGCTGCGAGGCCAGCACCGTGCCTCACTGGGCCCAGCTCCGTCACCCTTTCCCCTCCTGTGGGGATGGGGAGGGTCTCCATGGCAGCTCTGCTCCTGACAGCTTCCCATCAGGGGAGAGGGAACGTTTACCACAGGTCTCTCCAGTTCTTCCGTAGCCGTGTGTGTCAGCAGAGTGCTGGACCATGTAACGCACCCCAGTTGCGAGGCTGCTGGCTCATCAGAGCCGAGGGACAGTGTAAGAAACCTGCACAAAAAAAAGCGGGGCCTGGTGTAGCCATTGAACATGACCTCCCTCACGCGCTGCTGTAAATAACGGTGGACTAGATGATCTTCAAGGTCTTTTCCAACCTAGATGATTCTGTGATTCTAAATAGAGAGGGTTCCCTCGGGGGTTACTGCCTGACCCAGACACTGCCCGTGTGCCCGGGTATGCTTGCAGCCCGCCCTCGCTTTACCGCAGGTTCTCCCTAGCTGTGCCCTGCCTTTCTGAAGTGGACACTGCTGGTTGCTCAAGAAACACTGAGTATGACAGTGGTGTGTAGCATCTTTGCGAAGGAAATTTGCTCCTGTTTCCCTTCTCAAGCGTTCTGCTTCCTGATATTTCTGATCTCTAAGAGCGTATTGGGAAACCAATGCTCCCCCCCACCAACATCAGAGAACCAGTTTTGTTGGTATTTCATCACCTTACTGCATTTTCCTGGTGTGTTCAGTACTGATGACAATACTGTTGTTGTCTGGAAAGATAGAGGTCTTGATCCTGCAAGTGACTAAGCTCAGATGTTCTTGGAGCACCCATCTGTGACCACAGTCCCACTGCTGCAGTTGTTTGCAGAACTGAGTGATAACTTTCTTCCTTATTCATTAATCAAAAACTTGGAGAAAATGTTGTTTGCACCTGTTGGCCAAAATAAGCACAGAAGAAACCGTAGGTCTGAATGAGGATGTTTGTGCTCCATGTGTCCGTGGAACGCAATACAGCGAGCAATACAGGAGGCTCTGTGTTGCCTCCTAAAGAAAAGGTGATGACATCCTTGTCCTCTGGCAGTGAGCATAAGTGAATCTTTTAGAATGTTCTCCTCTCCGGGGAACTGTCCTCCAAGCCCACTGATGGAGCATTAATTAAGAACTCAGGCCACATTCTGGTTTTATTTCTGTTTTGATGGATTATATATTTTTCATTCATCTTTCAACTAGACTTGACATCTGTACTCAAAAGCTAATTTTCATCTTCTTATTATTGATCTCACAGGGTAAATGTGTACACTGAGCATTTTATAATAACAAACCATCATATTTGGATTAAATAGACATACACCCCACTAAAATGGATGCTTTTCCACTGCTCAGGAGTTTATGGAACGTATTTTGTTTGTTAATAGATATATTAGATTGCTGATGTATTACAACACTGTGTGAGTCACAATTGCTGAATTTCTGTCAGTGGAAAGTCTAACTGATATAATAGGAAAACCTGGCAACACAGTGGTTTAAAGCAGTTATTTTTCTGTAATAGAACAAAAGCTTCAATTATAATAATGTCACGTGATCCTGTTAAAATTCAGTCATTGCCCTTGAGTTCAGCTACATGTGCAATTACATTGAAATAATTATACATTAATAGCTACCAAAAGTAGAAAATGCTTGACTGATTACCTCCGGTTAAAGCCATTTTGACAAGTTTTAAAACCTTGCTCTGTCGTGGTACTCAGATGATTGCTCTTCACCGTATCTAAGGGAAGTAGAGAATTGAGTCTTTGCCTTTTATTTGTTTCCTTGTTGCCCCGTCCTCTTTCACACTTGCTGAGCTCCGTTCCGCCCTCCCGTCTGTCTCGTTTGACAGGCAGGCACTCCGTGGCAGGAATACCTTGTCTATGCAGGCCCCCTCAATTCCTTACTGACGTTTCTGGGTCACAATATAGAGTTTAAAATTTAGATAGTCTGACGGTGATGCAGAGAAAGCTCCAGAGTGCGTAACAAAAAATGATGGGAAATGATGATTAACAGACTGTTTGTCTGCCCATGTCTAAATTTTCATGTCAGATTTTTAAAAAAAGTATTCTGCTAATAATTGCTGTTCTTTGAAGACTGATAACTAGCCATCTTAGTCTTGCTGTTACAGAAAATACATACCCTGTATCAGGAAGTATTTCCTGGCTATCTGAAAAAGAATGAAAGCTGAGTGCATCTAAACTCAACTTTTACAAAGGTCTACACCAAGAAGTCAGGCAGGGAAAGGAAAGTTTGGTCCTGTTTATGTCCACTGGCTTCAATGGCAGAAGAAGAGTCACCTAGTGTAGAACTGTGGTTTTACCTTGGTGTGCCTGTGTTAGCAATGTGCATCAGCTGGATGTCTGCCAAATCAGAAGCAGTGAAGTAGTAATTATCAGTAGGGTAAACAGTGTTCTCATTGGGCTCTAGATTTAATGGGCCACTGAGATGAATGGGAGAAACAGCTCCCTGTTTTACAGGCAGTGTTTTAATCTGAGCCAAAGTCTGCTTTTTGCCTTTCACGTAAGGCAACCAAAGCATGGGTTTTGTGAGCAGGTCAAATAAACATGTATTCTAATCTCAGCAGAGACGTCAGCAAAGCAGAAACTGGAACCGATTTTTTAAAGGAGCAGCTAGAGGTTAATTCTTGCTGTTAGCAGTTGTGTTATTATATTAATAAATATTCCTAAGCACACACAGAACGAATGAATTGCACTGTGTCCTGAGAGCAATTTTAAAATGTTACGCTTTTCAGAGGGCACTGCTGTAGTTTAGGCTGAAGCACCTAATGCATTGTGGTTTAAATTCTATTACACAGACTAACAAGGATAAAACACTCAAGAATGGAGTCAATAAAGCTTCTACAGGATGTTTCTTCTTGTTCAGAAGTAATTAATCACATGAATGGCCTATAGGTATTGGGGTTTTAGATGTATGTGTCCCTGAGATAAACTGATCTTTTTACCCAGTCTCTCACAGTGTTTAAGTGCTTTAAAACACATCTGAGCTCCAGTGGTAACGTTTTTCAAAAACACCCAAGGCATTTCAGTGTCTAAGTCCAAATCCACAAAATACTAGACACATAACTCTTAAGTTGATCTTTTTTCCAAAAAGTAATCCTTAGAAACTTCTTGCTCAGTGGAAACTGGCCTCCTCAGTTGCTGTTGAAATGGAGCCTGGAGTACATTTGAAAATGTCACCTGAATGTTCAGAAGTGTTCAGTGGTAGCAGGAGTGAACCGGAGTAGACTGTCCTCCACGGATTCAGGAAGACAGCTTGCACTTCTGAAAACCAGTGTGCAGGTGCTGGGGATCAGCTGTAGACTCTGGTTCCAGCTTTAGATCTTAAATAGCAATCTCACCCACAGGAGAAAGTCAGCGTGCATAGACAACAGTCAGCCTGGTCCTGAAATATGGGGAGAGATGTCTGGAGTGCAGAAGAAGTTGCTCTAAAACTGGGAAATTGAGAAACTTTTAAGCAAAACATCTGCAGCATTTTTTACCTGTGCGGGAAGATTGATTCTTGCCACAGAAGTTAGATTATTCTTCATTTCAAGTTTCCAAATGAAAAAAGCCAGAGTGCTGCGTTTCAGGATTTGAGTCTACGCCTGCCTAGCCCCGGATGCAGGGCCGATGGCAGCGCTGTGATACGTGCTCCCCGTCCTCGTGCATACACCTGCTTCACAAGCTGCTCAGCCCCAGCTCTCCAGAGGATGCACCTTCACAAGGCAGCTGGTGTATTTCAGATGCTGTGCCTTGAATATTTACCACTTCAAGGAGATGGAAGATGGAGGAGCCCATCAGGAAACAGGCAGTATGTTTCCCAATCCATTCCTTATACCACACAGCAAGAGAAAATTTTATGCAATTCTTATTGGAGGAACTTTTCAGTATAACTCCTGCAGCTTAACCTCACATAGCCTAACAGTGAACTGCAGGGATGCACCTCCATTATGCCTTAATTTCTTCTTTTTTTTTTTTTCTCTTCAAGAAACTTTAGCATATCTAATACTTGTGTGGGTGTTGTAAAGGTCATGTTGCTCTACAATAAAAGCCTCAGGAAATAACGATTAATTTTTAAGTTTTAAGAGCACAGCAGTAAGAAAGTAATAGGGACAGAGAATTAATCTACACTGCTGTCCTACCACAGAGTGCCAAGGGAAGGCTAGGAACTGTTTGCCTACATGGATGTTTGAGTATTTTAAATGGGTTTCCTTTAATAACATGAGAAGTGGAAGCTGGGGAGCCTGTACTGCCACTCCACCACTGGAGTGCCAGCAGTGGTGATTCATGCTTTGCATCTCTGAAAGAATGGATGATGTGGAATAAGCTGTGATGACACTGCAGATTGTAGAGCTAGTCCGAAATGACAGATGAAATCTCCAGCTCTTTCTGTCCATCTGGTACAGATACTGTGCTTGGGCAAGCAGCACATGAGGCTTACTGAGTGGGAGGAGAGAAACGGCGTAAGATGTTCCTTGAATAAGAAAAATCGCAGTGCCAGTAATCAGGAGAAGGCCAAGCAGGACTGGTGTGGGCTCCCTAGAAAGCACTGCAGGCATGGTGAGGGAGGGAAGGGACCTAATTTCTTTCTCAATCAAAGGTTGAGAAGAAAAGTAGCTGCTGCAAAAACATTACACAGAGTGCCTTGCAGACAAGGTTGCTTTTGCTTTCCTCCTGCAAAGCCAGAGAAAAGAGAAAGGAATTCCAGCTCTCTTGCCCACCCCCGCCCCCCAACTCACCTGCACAAAGATTCCCACAGCCAGAAGCTTGTTCTTAGCAAAGACCTTTTGAAAAATGAGCCATAATTATCTGCTGCTCTGCTGATTTCACTGTGAGTCTGCCATAAAATACTGTGGGTGTGAAATTACCGTGATTTGCTGAGCCTTGGACAGCGGGAGCATTTTGGCTTTGGGAGCCTTTCTGTTGCTGCTGGGTTCTGGCTGTGTTTATGGATGGCTGAGGTTGCTTGTTCTGCAGCGGCAGCAGAGCAGTGTCCCTCGTTACTGTTAACGCTGAAGTGGTCTTACAGGTGGTCTGTGCCAGACGTTTTGGATCTGGTCCACAACATCAGTCTTTCCAATTCATTTATCTGCTCCTTTCAGACAAAGGATAGGGCCCAACCTTATGCTTCTGGGCAGCCCAGCCCGCACCTTTCCCTTTCCACCCTTTTCACAAAGAACCTGCAGTCCTTTTAATACAGCTAAAAGCTCACCCCCTGAGTCGTGCTGATGTTCCCCCAAACACACACTAGATATGCATTTGGTCTGGTGGTAGGGCAGCACGGGGGATCAGGTGATGGGAGCTGCTGGTTCGCTGTGGCTAATTTGTGTCAGGTGCATGGCAGCATGGTGTCACAGCTGCAGCTGGGTGATGGGACAGGTCCCTATCGAGTGACCTAACAGGGGTGGGCTTGTCAGCAGGACCCAGCAGAGAGCCTTCGCGGCACACACCAAAAGGCTGGTACTGCTGCCACAGAAATAGGTTTGAATGAGCTCTCTGTGTGCTGTAGGAAACATCCGAAGAGAGGAATCCGTTCATGCTTTATCTGGTAGCTGAGATTAAGATTTATTGTTCCTGAAAGCAAAACTGGACCAGGGAAGAGGAGGCCAAGGGGTGCAATATATACTGGAAGGATGCTGTCAGGGAAGTGGGACAGCAGTGGGTAAGCATCTGGCACAAGTCTTTCAAAAGAGACTTTATGTCCCTCGGAACGATGTCAAAGGGGCCAGAACACAGGCGGTGTTCTCCTCTATCCTCCCGGATGGAGACGGGGGCTCGAGAAAAAGGAGGCGGATTGACCAGGTGAAGGAGCGGCTGCGGAGCTGGGGCCGTGCCCAAGGTCTTGGCTTCCCGGGCCACGTGCTTTGTCCCTGCGTTCACATGTCCGCTGTCGTGCTCCTGCCTCTCCTCCACCTCCTTTAGCATTGCCCCTGCGCCCTCCCATTCCCCATCACTGTGCCTGATGTTTATTTGGGACAGCAGGGTTGGAAGAGGGAAAAAAAGCAACAAAAAGTCTTTCTTACTCCCGTAGGTAGTAAGCTTTATCTTCCTTTTGCAAGAGTTGTTCTGCACTAATTTATCAGGAGGCTACTGGATTTCTCTCCATTCAGTCACCTGTTATTGCTGTATCAGATACCTGCACAGAGGGGCAGTGCAGGTTTTCAGAACAGATGGTCACAAAAGAAAATTGTGAATGCAAAGAGTGATTAGGATATGGAGAGGGTTTAGGAAACCTATTCTGGGTTCCTCTGCGAAGGCCTGTTGTGTTACTAGAATTTCACGTGCTGAGAATTCTTTTAAAAATATCTAGACTGGAACTCGGTTTTAATATTCAACATTGTAGTTCTTCCATTAATGTCCAGCAGTACATATTGCTAATGACTGTTCCATGGCAATAACTCATGGAACAAAAGGTTTAGGGAATAAAATTAAGTAACTCATTCAAGCTGTTCTGTTGGGAAATCGGTTGCAAATGGAAACACACAGTATAATCTATAAATGATAAATTTCACATATTCACCTCTGCTCTCTTCCAGCAGCACTCTACACATCACAGCCCTAGGAAGCTTCCTGTTCATTATGTGTGCCTGGTTACTGAGCGCTAGAAGTCAGAGGAAAAGTGGAGTTTGGAACATGCTGATGAATATTAACGTTACCACTCCCATTGCAAACCAGAGCACAACATTCTGTGAGCCTAAATCTTGGATTATTCAATGGGATTTAGGCTTCTCAGTGCAGTGTTGGTGCCTGACTTTCGTTAAGCCCTTTGAAAGTTCCCACAGATGATTCCTATTCTTTACAATATTTTTCAGAGAATTCCTATGAGGAAACTGTGACCATTCCCAAACCAGTAGGTTTAGAATATGTCAATGGACTTGAGCGTGGTGCTCAAATTGTACATACAGTTGTGATGTGGAAGGGAACACAGCTGAAAGCATTTGAATAAATAAAGGTTAGAGGTAATAGCTTTTTATCAAAATTTTGGAAAGTGTCCTGTTTGAAAAATGTCATGAACATCTCAGTCAGTTAATGTTCCAAACGTATGTTTTAATTTGGTGCCAAAATAAGAGCCAGCAGTTTCACTACGTCAGCTAATTGGCTTCACTATTCTATTGTCCTGGTCAATTCAACAGGAAAAAGAAAATCCCAAGCTGGTCTTTTTTTTCAGAGGTAATCACCACCCCATTGATTGCAATGAAATCCACATTCCTCATGATGACATCGTAACAGTGATTCCTAAAGGGGACTCGTGTGCTTTGCAATGGGAATGTGGAAGTGCATGTAGCAGAGTGTGTATTGCCCACGTGTGATGGTGCTTTTGCTTAGAGAAGAAAGAGCAGAGTCATTGTGACATACACGTAGAAAGGTTATTTATTCCTCAGCATGGCGGGAAAACATACTGCTACAGTTCTGAATTGATGTCTTGTCTACCAGTAGCTATTTAGTGTGATAATGGCGTTTGATAGACTGGACACAAACACCATTGTCACACTCCACAGCTCTGGCAGGAGCAGATCATTAGTCCACGGAAGGAGTAATATATACACGTTGCAGGCTGCAGCACGGGGGCTTCAGAGACCTGCAAAACACAGAGAAAAGACCATGTTTACACCTATTTATACATGGTACATCAGGATTCTCACCAAGGAAGTGGGAGACAGTGGGGTTCCATATTTCTCTGAGGTATTTTGTCTAAGCTAGCTGTAGTAATCTAAAACCTAGGTAGCTTTAAGCGTGTTTTACAGGTGAAGGAGATGGACAGGCACCTTGAGAAAGTAATTGGTCCTGTCTTAAGAGACAAATTAATGAAGGGAGGGATGAAGCATTCTCTGCAAGGACTTGTTTCTTCCTCTTATGGATGGTGACAGCTCAGAGTAAGCATCTGACTTTTATAAAGCCATGTTAGATCTGAGGAATCACGATGCTAAAGATTATATTTGTTTTCCATATACTTGTTTTTACCAGCATTTTAGAGCCAGCCTACTTAGAATACACCGGGTTGGTCTGTACTCATAGTCCCACTTCAGCTATTTTATTCAATGCCGGTTCTTGTATGGTGTGTTAACACCCACGCGACAGTGAATTAAGCAGTGAACTAACATGCACGTGACTGTGGTGGTTCATTTCTTCCCAGGACAGTTTTTTTGGTTTAATAGGACAGAGAGTGTTTCTGTATTTGTTTAGCCTGCAAGTCTAATAACACTTCTGCACATCCTCAGTGAGTATAAAAAGTCCTGTAAAACATCCTGTTTGTCAGGAGTGGAGTAAGAGCACAGAAACAGTGACTGAGGGTCACATGAGGCATGGTGATTTGTAAAGCCATGGAAATTCATTTATGTGTCATCATCCCATCTGAATACTGCAGAGAAGCAGAGAAAACAGAGAAGGAGGAGCACAGGGAAGGGAGGAGATTAGAAACCAGAGCTTGGGTGAATAGTAGTGCCTTTGTATCTTACTCTTCCATGTATCTACTTTTTCCTCAGTCTATAAAGACTGTCAACTAGCGTGATCATCTGTGCAAGATCACGTTGGATATTAACTGGAAGAAACACTGACCTGTGCAGGTAGAGTGTAGCTCTGTGAAAGTGCAAGCCACCTAGTCAATGTTCATTAGCAGGAATAACAAAATAATAACTAATCAATCATTGTAATGAAGTCTGCTAACTTAAAGAAGGGGGAAAAAAAAGTAAAAGAAGAGACAGACCACAGAGTGGAATTCCTTTATTCCCATGGAATTGGTAAAAATCTTTCAAGGAGAGCAGAGTACATTAAACATTAGTGTTCCATTTTGCATGAATTTGGGTAGATTTTGTGTGTGCCGAGTACTGAAATGTTTTTTATAGCTACTAAAAACTTGAATTTTCTGACTCAAAAAAGAATGCTGTATGGACTGGTTAGACTAAGCACCATGGGAGGGGATGGAGTTGTGGTTTTGTGCCAGGAGATGAGGGTGGAACGTCTTGCTATAATGCTTTTAAACTATCCTTCTCAGGGTTTTTTAAGCTCAGTAAATGCATTCCTAGTTTTACAGGTTCAGGAGCATTTGCCACCCATATGTAATAAAACCAGACTCTCCAACAGTCTTCTGGCTCTGGTTGCCTTTTAGCAAAAGACCGTTAAGCAAGTTGAAGCATTCAAAAGACAGACTCAGATCCTCTGAGAACTCCTTCATGGGCTTAGCCTTCCTGTCAATCTCATCCTTTACATCTCTCCTGACTCACTGCCCTGGTGATGTGTCACTCCCACACGTTAATAGCCTTAACGCTTCTGCTTTATTCCCAGTCTGCTGTCCGCTCCCATCATGCCTTCCAGCTGAGAAACGAGGGAGGGAGGCACAAATCTCTATCGTCAGCTGTTTGTAAAATCTAAACCTTTGAGGTACGTATGCTGAATGTGGTACAGCTGGGGAGGAAAACCACAGTTCTGTACTCGCGGAGACCAAGCGGTCGCCATTGTCAGTGCCATCTTTTGTCAGTCGGAGCGGCAGTCCCCAGCGTGAATCGGGGCACGCTGCGACTGGGGGGAAGTGCAGCCCCGCGTGCCCAGAGTCAGCGATCGCGTGTGGGCAGCTCCTGTGAGCTCTGCTGGGGCCTGCGGGGAGCAGGCGAGGCTCTGTGAAGGAAACCACTCAGGAAAGAATCTGCTCTCCGGATGAGATGCAGGTTGAGGGCTACTGCAGAAACAGCAGCCCTGGTTTCGGACAGGGGAAGGAGCTGTCACAGGAAGGGATAAAGGATGAGGGCCTGGGGCTCCCAAATGCAGATGGTCATAGGAAGGGAAATTTAGCTCGCTCTGTCTGCAGCAGCAGAAGTGCCAGCAGAGAGGAGACACCAGCGCAGAGCGACGAGCTGGCTGCCGACAGGTACTGAGTACACCTGAACCGCCAGTGTACTCTGCACAGCGTAGCAGGTATTTCCGCTCCAATCCTTACTGTTTGATTCAACTTTGTGTCTTTTCTGGGTCTTTTTCTTAAATGTAATCTAGTTCAAGCAGTGTTGATCAGTTAGTGCAGACTCATTAGGGCTCTGGACCGGTTTAACTACCGATTTGCAGGTACATCTAATGAAACCTCAGTGACGGCATGAGCGTGCAGTACGAGCTGAGTTCTGAGTGGCCCTTGGCTGCTAAACAGCAGAGAAATGAACCTTTGCTGGCTGCTTACCAGGTCAACTGCTTTGTTTCTCAAACATGATTATTACAATTGCTCTGTCATTCCCATCCTTGTCAAGGAAGCAAGCCTATAAATGCTTGGCCAGGGCTGAAACTCCTGCAAGTGCTTTTCCTCCTTCAGTGATTCTGCATTGTAAGTCTCTAGCTGCTGCAGGGAGAGGGAGTTGTGCATCTGAAGGCATGCACAGAGCTGCAGGCAGATCTGCAGACCCACGGGTCAGGCCACTGTGCAATCACAGCTACGAAGGAAACATCTCTAAAAGAAGGAAGGGAGCTGCCGCACAGCTGGTGCATCAAAACGGCCCCGAGTCCTTTGAATTAATGATGGCAAATACACGGTCACGCCCAGAACACGGTCTGTCTAGTCAGGATGCGCCTCGCAGTTGTAGCCCTGATGTCCACGAGGCTGTTTTTACTAAATGTGCCTGTGCTCTAGCTGGTGATAGTGAGAACTGAATGCCAAAGGAACAGAAGTACTGCTCATTGCTGTCTAATTCATCACAGCGTTAGTGGTTTCTCCCCTTACCTTTCCTCATACACATTTTACTCAGCTTTCTCTCTGCAGCAGAGAAGAAAGGTCAGGCAAGATCCTACTCTAATTAAGTTCTGTGATGAAAAGTCCGACAGTCACTGGCAGATACAGAGCCCTGGCAGAAGTGCCTCTAGACTTGACTGTGAAACGTGTATGACAGTAGATAGCTAGGCAAATGATGCAGCTGCAAGCAGACAGTTTGATGGTTCCACAGCTACGTGGAAGCTTCCAGCAATTCAACAGGAATATTTCCAAGGCAAAAGATAATGAAAGAAAGAGAAATGGCCACTAGTTTTTGGTACTGCAATGGAGAAAATAACCTGAAGCAACGGGAACGTTACAGGTCAGTACAGGGAGAAAGCAAAGCATAAACATAAGAGAAAATAAAATCCACTTTTTTCTTCTCTTCTGCTAGACGTTTGTATAAAGAATATTATTGGAATGTTACAGTTGAGAAGATCATTGTGAAAAACAATAGGGTTTTTCAAGAAGTATCTTGATGGATCACAGAACCTGTCCTTTTTCTATATCCAGGCTTATGGAAGCATTCCTGTAACTCTGGTGAAGTCTAACCACACTTGCTGTCAGCTTCCCCATCACCTCCTTTTTTTTTTAAACAATAAACATTTCTGGTGTGTTTCCCACTGACACTAATAAAAGCCTAATCTCTTTAAAAGTACAGGCAGAGATCACTATGTACAAGACATTAAATCCTGTTATATTACACAGACAGGCCACAGGCATTTGTGGATAGTTTGATATGCTGAAGTGCTTAGTATTCAAAATTCACCTGCACTATTTTATTTTTGTTAATACATTTTAGCATTTCCTTTTCCTCAGAGGAAGGCACTTACCATCTGACACAACTGCCAAATGATCCTCTGGTGTGTTGTCAGGGCTTGTCAGAACTGAGATTCTCTTGCGTGACATTTTGCTGAGTATCACTGTATCTTTGGAGGTCTTGGTTTTCTTTTACGAGTTCCCAGCAGTGGTCAGCTGTTGAAAGCCTCTGTTTCCAGTGGACTCCTTTCCCTCGCCCTTTATGGGATCCTGAGGTTTTAAAGTAAACAATTCATTCTCTTTCTGATAAGTCATATTAATATATTGATCTGGGGGAGGGAGATGGCCCTTACTGCACAGAGCCAGAGTCACCTTTACTCAAACAGACTAAGGAATGGGAAAAAAACTCTGAAATGTCAATTTTTTCTGTCCCTTCAGAGAGAGCATATGTGGGTAAGGAAAAATGCAAAATACAGGTTTTTTTGAGCTGCCTGTTTTGCTTAATCCTGAGATGAAGAGTGTTTACTCTGTCTTCATATTAATTGCTTACTTCTGCCAGCAAGACTGATTTCATCCATTCCTCAGATCTTACTGTTCACTGCTGGGTTTTACCCATCTTATTAAAATTTCAAAATTTTGATTTACTGTCTTTTCTGCATAGGAATTTTCAGAACTCTCAGAGATCCTGTCACATTTTTAATGGGTTTTACTTTCCAGCACACCTATGACATAGGGGAAAAAGTCTGAATTCAGTGGAGCCTAACTGAACACTGATGGCAAACCCAGGAATTACACATTTCAGGACCTTATCCAGGTAATACCATTGCATAAACCTCCCGAATTTAGGACATGATGAATTTCACATTTTTTGTGAAGGATAGTATGGGATTTGAACCTGAGATTTCTCTAAACATAAAGTCACACCTTCAGTATGATAACCTTCTTGATAGTTAACTAATTAGTATTTCATTGCTTACTTCCATTACCATGCTTCTATTTCATTGTAACAGTCTTAAGTAATAGTAATTTTTTTTTTTTTTAAAAAAGCAAAGTTTTCAATATAATACTTCACAAAAGTGAGGAACCAGGTCACTTTACTGGTTTTGGCGGGGTGTGTCCATCCAGCAGCAGAAAGCCACTGCGAAATCACCTCTGGAAAAAAGTCTGTGTCTTGCACTCTCCTTGCTTTCCAGCTTTAGTGTAACTAGACCTCTGACAGGACACAAATATAGCTCCTGTCCTCATTAACCCACCTTCCCTCGCCACCGCCGGGGCGAGATGGAACGGGCAGTATGGATGAGCAGTACATACCAGCAGTAAGAATCAGAGCTCCCCTTTTGTGAGAAGGGTCCTGCACAGAACAGATTCAAACGCTTAATAATGCAACATCATGGGATGGAAAAAAACCTGAACTGCAAAGCCACTAGAACACCCTCACCTTCACCAGTTTATGCCCTTTCTCCTTTAGGCTGTCATGTATTTGGACTGCAAATTTGTCACGGCAAGAACTATCTCCTGCTATTTCCTAAAATGCTGTTTTCTAATCACAGTGTAGCTCCAGTCTCAGATACACCACTAATACAAATAATAATGTCAGCAGTCATGAATAAAAGAAGGTGCTGAACTGTGCTGTCTGGGCAATAATGGAGCTGTCTTTATAGGTTCTTAGCAGTCTTATCACTGCAGATACAGCTCAAGAATAGTTTTTTCCCCTTATGAAAAACTCCAGAATTTATAAATCTCAGGGATGTAATGACACATTTTTTATAACCTTGTTTGTAAAAGCAATGTTAGTTGCCTAACGTAGATGATCCAACTGCTTCACTCTACCCTCTTTCAGTTTTGTTAAAGATTTTAATTAGCACAAAGCAAAATTAATAATGCTAACAAGTAACGTTTAGTAAGGAAGTAAAGGATTAAATGAGACAGGAAAAGAAAAAGAGCATGTGCCTGAGTTTTAGCTTTCATATGCTGTTCTGTGTGACAGGGTATTGGAGAAACATAGTGAAATTAAGAGGTTTGTAACAACACAGTCCTACTCACTTGTTTTTAGCTTAAAAGTGCCAGTAATCTGTGATACCTAACTTCAGGTGCTGTACAAGGAGGGAGACCATGGCTATGTGTCAGCCACTTGGATGCACTGATACAGTCTCATTTTTTACCCTTAAAAAGACCTTAACAGGAAGATGACTGGGGAAAATCTGGAGTGAACCACTATCTGATCACTAAACATCAGACAAAACCAGGATCTGTTGAAGCCAAAAGAAACATTTCTGCAAACTTCTGCCAGATCGGGATAGCATCTACAGCATTATATGGCTCTATATTCTTTGTGTGTGCAGACATCTTGTGTCGTGGGGCCCGACTGTGCCGTGACTGTTCCTGCTAATAGACTTCCTGGCATATTAGGAAGAATATACCCCCAGTTACAGCTATTTTCTTTGTTGAGAGTCCGGGTGGTTAGGGCTTTTCAGTGCTGCTCTCAACCTTTGTGTTACCTTCTGCCCTTGATCTATTTAGAAAACCCTCCTGAAGCAGGGACTGCTTTTCAGTTGGTGTTGATACTGCTTGGTTTTTGGTGAAAGTCTCTCATCTGCGTACATGCACACAGTATAAAGATGACAGAATTACTAGTAGTAGTAGTTCATAGTCTGTCCATAATAGTAGAACAAAGTTTGGGGAAAATATTTATTTTAAAATTACCTGTACAGTTATACCAGAATTCTGTGTGCAAACTCCACATGCCATTCTGAAAATATGGATGTGCATTTTAAGTCTACAGAAGGTATCTGACAATTTGCTTAATCATAAAAAGAGGGCAAAAGACCTCAAATTAAAAAAAAAACCCAAAATGACACATGTTGTCCAAAAACAGCAGGGAAAGACAAAAATGTGCTACTTTTTTATCACAGAGGAAACACCACTTACTTGATATTTCTGGGAAAAAAGCTGTTTTCCTCGAAATGGCAATCTACAATTGTGAGTGAAGTACTGCCCACTACACATGGAAGCACTGGTGGGAGTCTGAAACAGCATTGCAACATTCATTACTGCTGCTGACTGGTTTGGGTCCAATTCTTTGAAATTAAATGCCAAATTATTTGGAAATTCCTGAAAAAAAAAAAGGAACTGGTTTGTTGAAATGTTACTACAGGTGACACAAGGACAAATAATGCAATACACATTGCACATTCATCTGAGGGCCAAATTCTTCCCTTGAAAATATGTAGATATGACCCCAAGCAAAATTATCTGAAGTTCAATCTAACTTTGAAGTTGGCACTGCTCAGAGCAGAGGCCTGAGTCCTATGACCCAGAAAGGTCCCTTCCAACCTAAAGTATTCTGTGATTCTATTTTATGTGCACAGCTCCTTGCTTACTAAGGTGTCACTATACAAAGGACAAAATTTGATCCATACAGGAATTCTTCCCTATAATTTTTCTTGTATAAACTGTGGAGGATACAAAGAGTGAAATAGAAATCTGAGGAACTGAGTCTTTTCTGTGTGGAAAGAGTAAAAGAACAACTCCAAAAGTGAAGGAATAATAACTTACAACAGGGGCAAAAATCAGGCTATGTTAGGAAGTTTTTCACACTGGGAAGATTTAACAAACAGTAAGAAGCTATGGTTTGGCTCTGCAAAGCCTTAATTATGAAATTCTTCAATTAAAAACAACTGTTTTGGCAAAAAAGGGGTTAAATAGTCTGTGCATGAAGATTTCACTAGTGTATTAGGAGACTCGTTTTACTCTGGTTTGAAATTATATGGGCCTACAAGGGTTTGTGAGTGGTATAAATCCTTTTAAGAATAAACCTTCTTTTCAGCTGGTTAGTTTTGATCATAAATACATGTTCAACAAAGCTTGTTTAGAAAACCTGTTTGAAAGGGCTTAAAACCACAGTTACTTTGTTTAGTTAGAGTAGGTTTCAAAAGCCAATTTCACCATTCAGTTCAAACTGAAGACTTTCAAATCAGGGTTCATTTACGTGACCTGACCTGAAAAAGGCTTCCCTGAATCAGTTCTCATTCTTTTTTTCCCTTTCCACTTAAAATCAGAATAGTGTGAACTTTATATGAAAAGAAAAATAACACAGAGAAGGATCATGGTGCGGATGCAGAGTAAGTGGGGAGAAGCCAGTGGATTGGGAAGAGCTTTCTCTTCCTCACTTGGATGGCCTAAGACCTCATGTTATCCAGCTCATTTATCATAAACCTCAGGTTAAAGTCAGTTGCATTTTTGAGGGAGATGGGAAACTAGACCCTCAGTTGAGGAGGGAGTTATAGCAAAAGATTCTTATCTGAAAAATCTGATGCTATAAGGTACAGAGTTTTAAAGAGGAACTACTGAGGCACCAGTCCAGGGAGACACCAAGTCTTCTGTCCTCTGGAACCCTGATATTTAACGATTTTCCTCCCCTAGATTCCAGCCACAGAACTGTTCCATTAATGGCCATTCATGTATGAGAACTTGAGTTGTATCTTTAGGGCTTTACTCCAGCTCTATCTTAATGAGCATATAATCAATACTCGTAAACTTATTTAGGGTTGGCTATTTCATCTATGGAAAAATCCTGTTACAGTTCACCAGCTGTGGGCACGGCTTACTTGGTTTGAAACTTCCAGACAAATCTGGGTCAAAGATTTAGGCCAGATCCTTTTATGGAGAAAACTGACACATGTCCAACAGTGTAACTGAATTTATTCCTTTGCTATGACCTATTAATTTCAGTGAATCTATGCTGATTTATGTCAATTTAGGATATGACCATATAATTGTTGAGATGAAATTTCTACAGGAATTCTTGGGCTCAAAGTGGGCAAAGCTGGTGTTTATCTGTTTATCCCAGATTACTACAGTATTCAGGGGGCATCAACGTTCACAAGCTTTCAAGGAAGCACATTCACCAGCGCTAATACCACAATCTAATAGACAGAAGTAAGGCATATGTAGTGCTAGGACAGCTTAGATCACCGAAAGGAAAATGTTGTGACCCTTGTAAGTCAATGGCTAGTGGTTAAAGATTACCTGTTCTGGTCATTCTGACTACTAGATAGAGAAAGATTAACTCAGAGCAGTATAAAGTAGAGCAAAGGTATTTAACCTGGAAACCATGATCTCTTCTGATTTCTACCAGGACTCAGTAAACGAAATTGATTTGAGTTTCCCAATCATCAAACTCATTACATCAGTTCTAGATCATCCTGGCATTCCCCATAATGAGTCACCATCTGACACATCTGATGCAAAGAATGCAAATTGAGGATTATCTTCAGATTAAGGGTGTAAAATCTGACTAACAATGTACCATCCATGAAATTTGTTTCCCCAGCAAAACGGTTGTGGATACAGTTTAAGCAATTTCAATGTAAGCAGATGGCTAACAGATAAAATTTATGTTTATTTACCTGTCCCTAAGGGGGAACTCCCCACCCCCAAGAAAACTGCTCCCTCTGCAAACACTGTTGTTTGGCTCCTTGGCTGTAAATCTTCCGCCCAGGTCAGCTGTACTGCTTCCATTAGCCTGAGAAATTAACTGTCCAGCAGCAGTTATCAAAGGCACAGAACTTCCTTTTTCCTGTCAACCAACCGCTGCAGCCTACACATTTCAGGCAAAGCATTAAATAAATCACAAACCACAGCAAAATAAACTACCTAGTAATGGACATTTACAAAGAACATAAGATTTCTGTAACTTCCCTTCCTTCCTCTGTTTTACCAGGAGGTCAGCAGCTGCCCTCTCCCCGTACAGCCGGCTCTGAGCACTGAGTGGCCTGGCCATAAACCTGCCCTGCATTACACACAGTATTTTTCTGAATTTGGGTCAGTGAATATCAGTTCACTATGCTGCTGTATAGCAATTTCTTTTTGTCTGGCAGCCATTAAACGCTTGGAATTTAGGCAATATGCCATAAACGGTTCTCTGGTCAGAGAGACACGTATCACAACCTCTCTCTTGTCTGTGACTTCAATCTCTCCATACCTCGTTAGGTACTGACATACACACATGTGATACAGAAAGGTTAGTCTCAGAATGGTAAATAAAGGCTAGTCATTTCAAAACTATTGCCCTAAATCATTTTGGATTCAGGAATCACCACAGTCAATCAAACCTTTGCTCAGCAGTGGCCTGTGCCACCTACCTCAGGAAAGACAAACCCCATTCAGCATTTGCTACCTTCTCTGGTCTCTGGATTAGTTTAATACCTTACTAAATTCTGCTCATACGTATTCAGGTATCTGCACGGAGCTCTGCAGTCAGCACAGCTGTCCAGAGCTTCACCTGCAGGTTTCCTCAGCAGCAGCCGTGATGCATCAGGACACAGAGTCATTTGAGGGGAGCAGCCACCACCTTGTCTTTAACGCCACGGGAGCTGCACATAGAGCAGAGCTGACAAGGCTGATGGAGATGAGGATAGGCAACTTCATTCTTTTTTTTGTATTTGCAAGTAGAAGAACTGTTTCAGTCCCCTTCTCAGAACTTAGGGGAGCCTTCAGTGGCCTGAAAACCGTTAATCACCGGTGTAATGAGCTCAGCCCCGCTCAGCCCCGCCATCCCCTTCCCGCCTCCGGCGCTGCCTGAGGGGGCGGGTGGGGCGGGGCGGGGCGGGGCCCAGCCGCGGGCGGCAGAACCTTCTGGAAGGCGCTGGGCTGAGGGTGGGGGTCTCGGCTGAGGGGACACCGGTGTGGGGTTTGAGTGTGGCCGGTCCCTCTGGGTGCGGTGCTGCTGCCGGAGGCAGGGCTGTGGCGGCAGAGCCGTCCTGGCTAGCCTGGCAGGGGCTGAAACCAAACTGCCCCTTTCTGAAGGAAAGGTTGGGCTGCCCGTGGGTTTGGTGAACTCCGCTCCACGGCCAGCGCTGACGCAGGTAGTGAAGAGACTGTGGGAGAGACCGTTAGAAGTAGGGTAGAAAGGGTGCTTGGTACCTTTTGTGTGCTGCACCCAGCTATAATTAATCGTTATTTTAACTTCTCAGTCTCTGGTGAAGTCCATTGTGGATGTCGGCAGTCACAGTGTGCATTCCCCCTGCCTTTTCTTGTGCTTCAGGTGAAATCTTTCAGCTTACACAGTTAAAAAGGATTCAGTATAGACTTCCACACACTTTCTACTCTTTTGATAAAAATTGAAGATGTAAAAATCGGTTTGACCTCTTGAAAAGTCATGAAGACTGTTTTTATAATTCCCTGTTGACACTTTAACCTATCCTTCCTCTGCCAGCTTGACCTGGCTCTGGTGTGACTGGAAAAAGAACTCCCTACAGCTGGGCTTTATACTAAAAGTGCATAAAGTAAAACTAAGAAGGAGCCAAGATAAGGCAGGGTTTGTTTTTTGTGGGTTTTTTTTTTTTTTTTTTTTTTCCCCCCTCTCTATATTCCTCTGCACCTATTCCCCCAATTAAACAGAAAAATAATGTAGCTATAGCATGAATGTTTTGGAGACAGAGTGATGACAAAGCAAAAAACCCAGGTGTTTATGTGACATTGCAGACACTTTACTTACTAAATGTAAACTTTACACAGATGTCATATTTAGTCTAATCAGATCATTTACTAACTCATTTACTATCCTATGCAGCATGAAATTGAATTTCACATGGTTATTCTAGTCCTGAATATCACAGCTCTGCTGAACTGAAGTAATATTCACAAAATCCTGATTTCAAGACCTCAGAAAATGAATCTGCTGTTTCTTTTTCTAGTCTGTCTCTATGCATAATGGCCGTTCCTCTAAACAGAAAGTGTCTCTAGGCAGGGTATAGGCTTCTCAGGTGCAGCTGGTCTTTCTTTGCTTAGATTAGCACAGGTGCTGAGCATGAGGCATCGTAAGTTCTCTTTGTGTGTTAAAAGATATTTCTACAGTGAAAAGAGGATTAAAGCAGGGAGAAAAGGAAGGTAGCTGGTCCTGTAAGAGTTGTAGAGCTCTCTCCCTCTTTCAACTAAAAGTTTATTTGTTAAATTGGTAACTGGAGAATACTATGGAAAGGATTTTCTTTCAGTGGGCAGAAGCTGGTTTTCAGCTGGAAGCTTGAATGGCTTTAGCATTTGTCAGCTGGCCAGTGGTAACTATGAGCAGTTCACATGTTGCTGGTAACTTGCACATAGAAACAGTGGGTGAGTGAAACACGGAGCTTGAGCTCAAGATAAAAGTAGGTAGTAGCGATTCCTGGCCTACACTCAGAATCGCAATATTATTTAACAAAAATATTGAAAGAAGAATTATTAATCTGCTTTACAGGCTATAGAAACAGGGTTGAGAGTTACACAGGTGCTTAGACTAAACAGGAAGTTAGCACATCTTCATTAAGATCAGGTGTGAGGGTGGCTCAGGCACCTTCCCAGAGACTACTGAGTCTCTAAAGTGATACTTGGTGTGGCTAGGTCTTCAGAATAGTCTCTGTTAAATCAGAGAAGCTTTCCTACTGTACTTGGTATTAAACTTACTGGATAGTAACAGCTCTGGAGTTTCTGAGACTGCTCTTCTGGACTGAATCAGCTGGAACGAGTAAGCTTTCAACTGACAGGTAAGTAGACTTTTAATCTTTGATTGTAATGGGATGACTCTGAGGTTCCAGTCCTCAGCAATTAAAGCAGGAGGTGGTGTTCCTTGGCATGTGTTAGATTTGATGCCCTTTATAGAATGGATATCTATGGGAAATGAGTTGGATCAGAAGTAAATCACCAGAAAATTTGTGCCCCCCCCCATCTTTATGTTACCTCTGAGGTTGGAATAAAAAAAGTGTGTGTTTAATGGAATCTGAGCTGGCTTTGTGTTTCGGCCTCTGGATGGCCTGGGTAGGTGTGACAGTGTCTGGGTCCCTACCACTGCTGTGGGTTTTGTGTTCTGAAGGGGAGGAAGGCTTTCTGGGTGAGGTCATTTGTGACAGCCTAACAGGGCGTTTTCAAAATGAGCTCTTGGAAACCGGAGGGTTTGCAGTCTGCTAATTAAGCAGTGTGGCACAGAGCTCCCAAAAGTATTTTGCTGAGGTGTAATCCCAAAGATGGTGTTGATGGACTGGGCTAAGGCATTCATGTCCCAGCAACTTAGAAGGTCTAGGCCTTACTAATACCCATTTGATGTTTACACTAGCATGAGCATTGATAGATGAACTTAACTGTGTGTGAAACAGGAATATTGATGCTGGAGCCCCAGTGGCTGAGACAAGAGGTCATCTTTGCCCTTGTTTGCGAGTCCTCCTTGCCTCCTTTTGTTGAAAGGTGGGAGGATAACTCCAGAGTGCCAGATCTCATGCAGGTGTCAAGGGATTGTCAGTCAAAATGTGGTCTGGTATGTCGTGAAGCTGAGGAGGAGGCGGCTTGATTTAGATGAGTTTTGGTGAGGTGCTATTGCAGCCCAGGTGGTGTTTGGAGGCTGGTATTTAGGGGTGTGGCAGAGCAGATTCGTTACGAGGGGCAGCTTGGAGCCCTGAGTGATGTTGTGCTAACCTGTGCATCATGAGTTGTGTCTGGTGTAGCGGTTAACCTCGTGGGGTGGTTACCCTGTCCAGTGTGCAATGCCTGTGTAAATGCTTTTCTGGGGTAGTGCCCCACAGCTCTGGAATTGTTTTACTTTTTTAAAGTGAGTATTCTCCACAAAGCTTCAGGGCATGCTTTTGCTGGTGTTTGAGAATAAAATTCTATACCTCACCATGAAATACCTGCCATGAAAACAAAAAAATTCAGTAATATGGTTGTTCCTTGTGCACATTCTTATAGTACACAGTTGAGATGTGACTCTCTGCAAATGTGGGCTTGTTTTCAGAAGGACCTTGAGCTCGGTGTAAAGAGTTTGTCAGTGTGTCATTGGGTGGGGAGGGGAGTTAAGTGATTGAATGCATGAGCTCTGTAAGAAAAACACCTGGCTCTTCTAAGCTATTAGGAGTTGGGTGCAAATAATAGGAATTAGCTGCCTGTGTAATCACATACCAGTTCAGATCACCAGAGCTTTAAATGCCATGACCTCACTAGTTTTCCAGGTTATATGATGTTGTGCTCAGAATACAGTTAAAAGAAAAATGAATTTGAGACTTCCTTTTTTCTGTGCTTCACTTCTTAATATCTCATGGTGTGTATTCAGTTCTTAATATCTCATTGCGTGTGAAGATGAGCTTTTTTTTAAAGGGGAAAGAAGTCGGGGAGAAAGGATTCTGTTTAGTTTGCAACAAATGCCCGCTTTAAATATCTATGTCTTGAAAACACTGTTCTTTGGAGATGCTGCTGAGATGTTTCAGTATTTTTTTGGTATCTGCTGTATTAGCCTATAACAGTCCCTATAGGGATTATATTTCATAGCCACTGTATAGCCCCCATAATGCAGTACGACACCGCTCTTTTACTGACTCATTGATAACATCTTGCTGTAGTTTCTCAGAACACAAAGCATATATCTAGGCTACAATGTTCTCTACATCACAGGAACTTTTTAAAATATATGTTTAGTCTCAGAGGACTTGTCTTCAGCTGAAGAAGCCTGAATTTTCTAGGGTTTTTTATTTTGAAAGCTAAAACTTCCTACTGACACTAAAATAAAACAACACTTTCCAACCTCTTGTTATTTTTCTGTTGTATTGGAAATCAATTCAACACATGCAATTCTTGTTTTAGTAATCTCAGTGAAATAATTTTTATTTTTATTAAATAGAAGGTAGGTTTGAGTTGATATAAAGATCAAGTAAAAATTAGTTATTTTCATGTCCAAGTGAAGATTCTTAAACTATGCAATTTGCAGTCATTTCAACATTATTTACTTTCAAGGCTTATTCAGGGGGTTGGAGATTATTCTCTCTGCTTACCAAATTTATGCTTGCAGGATAAATTTCTGTATGAAATGAAATTTAGAACTCACCTGTTGTTCCTAGAATACTCTTGAAAACTTGTTTTTTCTTCTGAGGAGGTTTATTATGACTGGAAAAAGCAGAACACCACATACACAAATCTTAATCTTTATCCCCAGTGCAAAGTGGGTTATTTCCTCCAGATTTTAGGTGATGTTTTTTCAACTTACATTAGAACGCTATCCTACTGCCTGTGTCATGCAGCTGCCCCTAGCACTGTGTGGTAGGAATGGCTCCGTACAAAGGTGGCATTTCTATCTGTTGTGCCAAAGCCAGGGTGCAAGTGCTGCTCTGGGGGCAGAACAGACCCTTTCCGTGCAGTCTGGCTTTGTTAAAGATTACTTGGTCTGAAATGGCAAGCGCAAGCCCTCTCTTAGGTTCGGTGACTGCTGTGGGGAGTACTTCTCTGGGACTTGTCAGTCTGGGCTGTTGTGTGCCCTTGTGATAGGGCTTCACTTCTGAGGGTGGCATTTGGCAAGGTCTGTTCTCTAGAAGAATTCATTGCAGTTTCAGCACTTGTTTGGTCACTTGGAGCCCGTTCTGCTGTTACGGCTGTAGAGGCTGTTGGGTCTTACAAGCAGAGTGCTGTCCTTTGGTGCCTCTGGGATAAAAGAGGTTGTAACTGTGATACTTGGACACTCTCTGCAGGCTGACAGTGTGCTAAACTGAGGTACACGCTAACACTGCGTGGTCACTGATGCGGAGAGGAACATACATTTTAATGTTGTGAAATATGCCTTCTGGTGGGGAAAATGCACGTGTGTTTCCAGTGTGACTGATGAATTGAGGTATGGTATTCTCATGGATAGCTTGTTGGAGCTATTTCACGTACGTGAACTTGAGAATGTTAAATATTAATCATTCTTATCAGCCCTGTGAGCAGTAAGCCAGTACTCTGTTTTAACTTCAGGTAAATGAACAAACGCTCTGGGGTGATTCATGAAACTAAGTGGCTTGTGTAGCAAGATTCAGTTTGTTTCACAATTCTTAAATGCTAGTGGAACATAAAGTCCCACTTTAATTTAGGATTGGCGAGTAACTCAACCAGACACAAGTACCATACTGCTGTGACAAGCAAGTCTGGGAAATTCCTGAAGTTCGTTGAAGATAATTTCTAGTCTCAAGTACTCAGTGAGCCAGCTAGGAAAGATGCCCTCCTACACTTACTGTTTGTGAGTAGAGGAGGGCTTGTGGGAGGTGTGATGGTAGGTGGCTGCCTTGGCCACAGTGATCATGAAATGGTAGAGATTAAAATTTTTGGTGTAATGAGAAAGAAGGTCATCAGAGTTGCTACCCTGGATTTCAAGAGAGCAGACTTTAAGCTACCCAGGCAGCCAGTTAGCAGTGTCCCCTGAGAAACTGCTTTTGAGGGCTTTGGGGTCCATAAGGGTTGGTCAGTTTTTAAGAACCACTTTTTTTAAATAACTTTGCACAGGAGCAGGCAGTCCCATTGTGTTGGAAGTCAAGTAATAGGGGCAGATGACCAGCATGGCTGAGCAGGGAGTCTTCTTGGATGATCTCTGGAAGCTCAGTCAGGCTTTGTAGGAAGATTACAGAGCTGCAGTTTGCCAGCAGTATTCCTGAGGGCTCGATTCTAGGGCCAGTGCTGTTCGACACTTATCAGTGGTCTGGATGCAGGAGTTGAATGCACCATTAGGGTGTTTGCTGATGATACTAAACTGGGTGGGAGGTGCTGTTGACTCTCTCAAGGGACAAGAGGCCTTGCAGAGGGATCTAGATAGGTTGGAGCATTGGGCAATCATCAGCGTCATGAAATTAAACAAGTTCAAATGCCAGATTCTGCGCAGGGGACAGAGTAATGCCAGAGACAAGTATAAACTGGGAGGGGAGTGGTTGGGGAGCAGCCCTGCAGAGAGGGCTCTGGGGGTGCTGGGGGGCAGCAGCTCAGCAGGAACCAGCAGCGTTTCCTGGCACCGGGAGGGCAAACAGCATCCTGGGGGCATCCAACCCAGCACGACCAGTGGCCAAGAGTGGCAGTTATCCTGCTGTATTTAGTGTTGGTGTGGCCTCACCTGGAGCACTATGTGCAGTTCTGGGCCCCACAATTTTAAAAAGGATGTGAAGGTCCTAGAGTGTGTCCAGAGGAGGGAACAAATCTGGTGAGGGGCTGGAGGGCAGGTGCTGTGGGGAGCGGCTGAGGGCTCCGGGCTTGTCTCGCCTGGGAGAAGGGGCTGAGGCCGAGCTCAGGGCTCTCTGCAGCTCCCTGGGGAGGGGATGGGGAGAGGGGGGTGCTGAGCTCTGCTCCCCGGGATCCAGGGACAGGACGCCTGGGAAGGGCTCAGAGCTGCGCTGGGGAGGTTCAGACTGGACGAGAGGAAGTATTTCTTCACCCAGAGGTGGTCAAACCCTGGAACAGGCTTCCTGGAGAGGGGGTCGCTGCCCCAGGCCTGTCGGTGTTTAAGAGGCGATTGGACAATGCCCTTAACAACAGGCTTTAACTTTAGGTCAGCCCCGGAGGGCTCAGGAGTTGGACCAGATGGTTGTTGTAGGTTCCCTCCAGCTGAAATATTCTTTTCCAAAAGGTGTGTGCACAAGCTACCTTGATTCTATATAGTAATATGTATTAAGTGAAAGTAAGAAAAAAATGGGATGATCTATGTTGAATTGGTGTGATAATGTGATCTTGAGAAAACAAGCTATGCCCAGAATGGCACTGAAAAATCCAAGCAGGGTTAGTTACCTCTCTTCTAGCCATGTCTGATTTCTTCCTGTTGAAGCACTGAGAAAATAGCATCACTGGTATGGTATCACTCGTGGTAGGAGTACTGAGCATTAGCTGTGTGGGAAGATCATATGATCTTAGGATAATTCAGGCTGGAAGGGCTGTCAGGAAGACTCTAGCCCAGCCTCCTGCACCAAACAGCTGTAGTGTCAGACTAAGCTGGTCAGGGCTTTATCCAGTTGGATCTTGAAATCTACCCCAGATGGAGACCTCACAGGCTCCGAGCAACCTGTTCCCAGCTTGAGCAGATGTAATCCTGTAGGTCAGCTGCGTAACTACCAGATACCAGACAAAATAACATTAAACTACTGCTCTTTGACCTGAAATACTCCTTGGGAAATTGGTAACGCTGTTGCCTGGTTTTGGACCTACATGCAGAACATCAGTCTGTTCTTTCAACTGTTGTATGTCAGACCATGTCAGGTGAGCTGTGTTGTCAAAGAGCAACCTGCTCAAATCAAGGTACGCTTAGCAGGAGCGGAGATGTCTGTTCTGGAAGTGTGCAAGAAGTAATGGGCAGTGGCTAAAGGGCCAGGGTGACCAGGAGTTGCGTGCTTTGTTCCACAGGATTATCAGTTTTGTGGGCGAGTAGCACTGGCCAGTGTGTTCTCCTGTTTGCTGATGAACAAAACAGAACATTTGAAGTGTGTGCCGTGAAAATGATTGTTTCTTCCTTAAGGTTTTTGCAGTCTCAGTGAAAGATAAATGAGAAATTGATGAAGCAGCACAAGGAAACAATAAGAACTGGCATTCTCTTGAGTACACTGGCAGCCTATCTGCCATGGTGTGTTGTGGGTTTTTGTATTTTTATTCTAAGTGGGTGGGTTTTTTATTTGTGTAGCTTCATGAAGAAAGAGACAATACAGAGGATTTTGAAGGTTACTAATACATCAGTACTCTCTAAAACCAAGTATCTGTTCTATCAGATGTGGAAGAATGGAAGCACTTCATGAAAAATGGAGCTAGCAGGTGCTGGTTCCCTTTCCAAGTGGTAGGCAGCGCTGCCGTGTCAGTGTTGACTGAGAGCGGGTAGCTAGTGTGAGGCAGGGCCGCAGAGGCTTTGAGAAGAGGAAGAGCTTGAGCAGGTTTACAAAGAGTAAGATAATGTCATCAAAGCAGTAGGTGAGGAATAGTTGAAACAACATTTAACTTTTTTCTTTTCTTGATTTTAAACCTTAAGCCTGCTGTTTAGGTCATTCCTTGGCACGATTACAGTGAGGGTAGTGATACTGCTTGCTAGGGGCCGCAGAAGAGGATAACTCAAATGGCAGAATCGTTAGCAAAAGCTGATTAAAAAGAAGATCAGAGGTAGTAATTAGGATATCGCACACTCAGTTTTCTGAAGTTACTTTGAGGCTTATTTCAAAATCTGAGGAATATTGACTGCGAAGCGAGTTATTTGTATTTTGACAGTTAATGACTTAAAAGATGTTAGGAGGGGAAAAAATTCTACTCTTACAACTTTTCTCAGATCTATCTGAGACCGTGTTACATGCCCGCAATAGCAAAGTAGTCTAGAGGACAGCCTGTCTCGTTTGCAGGACAGACTGTGAAGACTTTCAAACTTGCATGATTTGTTATTTGTAAAATTGCAAGAGGGGGGTGTGTGAATGTCTTGGGCTGTCCAAGCCTCTTTCTCACCCCCACCTGCACCGCTGTGGTTTACAGTGGTTCTGTGGGAGTACCAGGTGCTGCAGAAGGGTGTGGGGTTGTAACAGGGGAGTGCCAGGGCTCCGAGGGAGCGACCGGAGGCTCCCTGTCCTAATGCCTCTGCAGCAGGATCTGGCTGCACTACAGCAGAGCGTGTTGGGTGTGAGGAGAGTTGGAACCAACTGTTGTGACCTTGGCTGTGATAGAAATTGGTGAATATTTTTGAGAAAACCACATGGCAGCACCACTGGCAGAAGCATTCCTGACAATTTCCATGGGGCCTGCATTTCACTCAGTGTGTACTATTGCAGCAGACAGTTATTGTAGGAATTAAAGGATTTTGCTGTAAAGCGTAAAGGTGAGTGACTCTGTTACAAGGAGCATGGGATACAGTTATCGCAAAGTCAGGCAGTGTCAACCACAGGTTTGCAAGAACTGGCCCCAAAGAGTGAGGTTTTCTTCAAAGGAAATTTTTCTGAAATATGCATCATTTGGCAAAATATTTCAACTCAACTGCCACTTTCAAACCTAAAAAAGCTTCTATTTAATTTATAATTACATTTTTATTTAACTCTTGAAAGCTGGCATGAATTTGCAGTTTGACTTAAAAGATGTTGCTTTTTAAGTTTTGTTTAAAATTATTATACTTTTTGTTCTATTAGCATTAAGTTTTGGGTTTTTTTTAATTCAGCTTTCAGATACTATGGTTGGGAGCAGGAGAACAGGAGGAAACAGCACAGACCAGCGAAGGGTACTATGTATTCTTGTTTGAGTTCTCTGATCCAGCATCTATTGAAGTGATGCAAATTGGAAGTGATGGGTATTAAGTCCTTAATTTTTAATAAAAATCAACATTCTCTCTCAGTTTCCTTAATTCAGCTATTTTAAGGACAGATTTTTCAGTTCAGAGGACCTCGTGTCCCTTGCATGACCATTTTAACAAGCTCATTTGATTGGCCTATTAAAACTGGTGGTGTGACAGTTTAAAGACTTTTTAAATCTTGTTAGCTATACCTGATGAGTGAATGTACATACCTAGTTTATGTCCTGTCTGACAGACTGTAATAAAGTGTAGAAGTTAGTGCAAAAAAAGAAATTATGATAGTGGGAAAGAATTGGAATGCTTTTGTGTGGAAGAAACTACGCATCCCAAATCTGAAGGATGCCATGGCCTTCAGAGAAGGGAAATCTGCTTGATAAGGGGCTTCTTGCATTTGCAAGAAATCTAGCAGATTCTTAAAGAACTGAAGCTGACAAGGTGAAAGGGCAAGTCTTCGTATAACCAAATATCAACCTATGGGAGAGAAAAGAAAATGGAGGCAATAGTTGTCAGTTTGGTCTCTAGGAGTTTCTCAAGGATCTATAGTGGGCTTTTCAGTGTGTTTTAGGATAGGATTCACATTTCACAATGTGAAGGGTTTTGCTGAATCCCTGGCTTGAGTTTTTTTTGGGTGTTGTTACCCTCCTGCCCCCCATTTTGGTCTGCCAATAGAAACTGATAGCCAAGAACAAACAAGCTACTCGGTAGATGACCAGATGAACTGACTGTTTGGTCGTTGGACTCCTGTCCTTCAGGATATGGACAGATGTGCTCAAACAAAGCTATTTAAACAGATGCCAGTGGCACAGATAAAAGGTGGTATGGATATATATGTGTATATATACATTAGCCTTAGAGGCAATAAAGAAAAAAGGAATGAAGAAAGGCTTTTTTTATTAGTGACTGTCCAACAGGAAAACCTGATAATTCTTTCTGCAGATTAATTTAGTGACAGTCAAATGAATCTCAATTTTCTCCATTAAATGCCACTCATGCTGGTATTCCGTTGTTGTTAGATATTGTTAATTTTTAAAATGTTTTGGATTTTCTCAGGTAACCCTTATTTGTGCATGCAGTAGGTGTAGAGAGACCTCTGACTCCCCTGGAGATTGTGGTTGTTTCCCTAGCAGCTTGATGTGGACTGCTACTTATGCTAGCAGTCTGACTAGTTCTTCCTTCATTCCCCAACACTGTCTTATGGTGCCTGGTTTCTTTTTCTGGGCAAAAGATGCTTGGGTCCATACCAGAGTATTTCTGTATTAGTTGCTCAGAGTATTTCCATATTAGTTGCTGTAGATTAAACTGTCATTTAGTACAAAATGTAAGAAACTGTTGCTTCCTAAACTGTGGTGAATATAACCACCCCCTGAAGTGCTTTGAACTGCTTCTGTTCTTTTTTTTGGAGTTTAGGTATTAGTGCTAGGCTTGGTTTTGATAGTTATTTGTCCTGTGAACAAAGGAGAAGAGTAAGGGATGCAGTATGCTCAGACTTTGTGAACAAGAGCTAAAAGAAGTTTAGGAGTGGATATAGCACAGTTTCTTCATCCCTTTCTTTTCCTGTAGAGCCAGGTGAAAGCTGTGTAAGGTAATGTTAAGAAAATGGATCTTTGGAGTGAAGTTGGAATGAAGTTGGTGTTGCTCAGAGCCAAGTCTGATTCTGTATTTACTGCTCCCTGCAACTACTGGGGGTGAAAAATTATGCTTTTATCACCAGAAATGGGCAAAAACAACCCCCTGAGGTTCTTGTACTGATAAAAGACTGTTTGCCATACAACAGGTAATTTTGTAGTAAAGCTAAGCAGAAATTGAGATGATGATGATGATGACCTTCACAAATCTATGATTGTATATGGTAGAGTTACCACTGTGTATTGGGTATGTATCACCAAACCTTATTTCAGGGATTTGATGTGCTCTGTGAACGCTTCAGGGGCCAGAAATTTGGTAACTGGATCTGATCTGAGTTTTCTGGCTCCTGCATTCAAGGCCTGAGAGAGGCTAGACACAAAAGCAACTGTTAAAAATCCTAAGGAGGAGGGGTCTCCTTGGGAAGCAGGGGTATATTTTCATTTAAATTGGAGATGAAGCAAAATCTTGCTTCCAGGAATCCACATTGAGGGAGATTGACATTTTGGTCGAACTTCTGGTTTAGAAGAACTGATGCTGGCTTTCTTCAGTGTTTGTCTCTACTCTTAGGTCCTGATTAATTTCTCTGTGTTCTAAAAGCCACTGAAGGGACTACAATGCTGGTGACAGTTCACCATAAAAGATTTCCTTGGCAAACAGTACATCAGCATCTCCATTGTTCTGAGAATTCAGAGCCCAAAAAATCTGAAGATAGTTGCATTTTTTTTTTTATATCTTACTAGAGTTCTTAACCAGTTCTTTATGCCAGTGTGCTGCCAAGCTGTTGTTAACAGCAGGTAAGAGCCTTTGCCCCTGTGCTTCAGCTGTTCCGGTTCGTGTTCTTCTGGTTCAGTGCCACTGCCCGCGTGTAGGCCAGAGAGCATTTGTCAAATCTAGGTTGTTTCTGAGGAACACTTTGATTTGTCTGGGGCTGCTTCCTTATGTAACGCTGCCTGCCTTTCTGTCTTGAGGACTAATTCTCCCTGAATATTGGGTGATTTGCAAACTCTTTTATTAGGGTTGGTACTGCTGTTACAAAGAAAAGGCGAAAAGGAGTGACAAGGGAGATGTTTCCTGCCTTGCTATCAAATAACAAAGTCCTTTATAAAAAGGGGCAAAAAAGAATTTGTGATTTGGACTACATGCTCCTATTTTCTTTTTTTTTTTTTTTTTTTTTAAATAAAAAACCAACGCTGGGGGCACAATTGGGAAATAGAATCCAAGATGTGCATGTTGAGATCATGTGTAATCACAATTTCTATTTACATTATTATTAAATAATCAGAGGCAGTGAACCATCTGCATGCTTGATTAGGAAGCAGAAGTGTTTAAAACTTGGCAATTTTCTTAAAAGCTGTTGTTCAGAGAAGTAAAGCACTGGAGCAAGGGAAGATACTGGTATGGTAGAGAAAATGTCAGTTGTGGGAACGAGTAGCCCTCAATTCCTTGAACTCTAGATGGACTGCCATCTAGAAATTCCTACACTTGCACAAAATATTAATCTCTAGCTGCTTCAAAGTGGGTTTTTTGTTTTGTTCTGTGTCAAGAAACCCTTAAAACTAAAGATGTGTTCTGTATCAGCATATGGAAATATTTAGAGGTACAGCAGAGAAGTGTCTGTACACTGCATGCGACTAATATTTGCCAAGTATTGATCTAGCCCCCATCTCTGTTATCCTTTAACTTTAGTCCAAGGTTCAAAGTTTACCTTTTGTTTAAAAACTGATTTCACAGGGAGGTCGTGTCCTCTAGCTAATCCAGTAGTGATAGAGGTCTGTAAAATGAAAATTGAGTTTGCCACAGCTTGGAGGAGATCTCTGAAGGCCAGACAGGACACCTCTATGCCGTAGAGACATGTGGATATCCACACACAGAGCAGTACACAGTGAGCCTGAAGGAGTGACAAAATGGAGTAATTAGTCCAAATTAGCAGAACAAGCAGGAGCCTCATGTTTGTCCCACCTGTTTCTGCACATAGGCAGCAAAAATGACATTGTGGTTGTAACTTGTGCAATTGCATCTCTGTTACCTTAAGCTGGCAAGATTGAATAGAAGAATACTGGAAACCAGAGTACAAATGTGACTTTCTGATCTTTGCACATGTTACTGGGTAACCTGTGCCAGGGCCTCACCACCCTCCTTGTAAAACATGTCTTCCTTATGTCCAATCTAAACCTGCCCACCTTCAGTTTAAAACTGTTACCCCCCTGTCCTATCCCTACACCCTGATCAAGAGTCCCTCCCCCCTTTCCTGTAGCCCCTTTCAGCACTGGGAGGCCGCTCTAAGGTCCCCCTGGAGCCTTCTCTTCTCCAGCTGAACACCCCCATCTCCCTCACCCTTTCTCCACAGCAGAGCTGTTCCACCTCTCAGATAATTTTTGTGACTCTGCTCTGGACCCGCTCCAACAGGTCCACGTCTGCTTGCACTGGGGACCCCAGAGCTGGATGCAGTGCTCTGGGTGGGGTCTCACCAGATTGAGCCGAGGGGGAGAATCATCTCCTTGGATGAAAGGATAATGTCCATTTTCTCAGGCCTGAGCATCTAAAAGCTAGGCACAGATTAAATCTAAACTTGCATGGTTAACCTGGTAACGCTCCCTGTGAATGTATATCATTCCTTATTTTATATTCCCAGTCTTATTCCTGGGACCTAACCCAGAAACCAGGCTTCCTTGGTTTCAGCAAAGTCAATGGCTGTTGACTGAACAGCACCACACATCATCCAGGGATTTCTTTGCAAAGTCTTCAGCTTCCCGAGCGCTCAGACCTGCAAACCCGCTGTGTGTCTGTCTCCCGTTCACATGTGGGTAACTGGATCACAGGAGGAGCTGGGTACCCGCACGGCCCTGCTGGATCTGGCCTCAGCCAGTGGAAAATCCAGCTGCTAGCAAGGTGGCTATTGCCGTCCTCTTTGCTTTCATAGTGTAACTTGCTGCAAATAGTAGATGTTTCAACCAGCTGCTAGGTTATTAGCCAAAATATTGTGGCAAATTATTAGAATGCTTAAATTTGAAAATATTTGAATTTGAAAAAATCAGATACAGACATAAAATTTTAAGGTGATTGCACTGTTATTTACGCTACTGAGAGAATTATCAGAGATGAAAATGTACTGAAATTTAAAGTCAAAACCTTTTATTAACAAGGTTAAAATATGACAGTCAGGGTAAAAGATAATAGATTTAGAAGAGTGTATATTTGTAATGAATGTATCTTAAGTTTATACTGAATTGCACTTTAAACTTAAGAGTCTAATCTGTCAAGTTAATGAAACGCCCACAGCAAATGGCAGAAATGTGGGGAGAAAATAGCGGATGCATTTGAGCAAGAATAAATTGAATTTGAACAAGGCTCTCAATCTAAAGCTGGGGAAAATAGTCAGTGGTAATCATCAAGAGATTATTTATCTTTGATCCTTGTATTGGAGATGTGTGAAACGGGAGCGTTTCCTGTTGGGTTGCCATAGCGAACCCGGGGTGCCTCCTTTCTTGTGATATTATGTAGGCATGTAAATGACAGTGGGTTTTATGTGGAGTCAGCCTTGGAATCAAAGAAAGACACAAAATTCAGCTTGTCATTCAGTTGGATTTAAAATACTAAGGTTGCTGAAGCAGAGAGGAGGTTGGCTCTGAGAAGAGGGTATGGGACAGATTTTTAAAAGGCATTTCAGTCTTTTGCGATTGCCAGTAGGTTTTCAATGCCCAAATACTCATTAGATATAGCTAAGTCTTCAACAACAACTGTAATTCTCGCATGCACAATTGCTCTGCTGTGTTATCCCTACTTAATATACTTGATGAATTTCTGGGCTTAGCATATCCTAGCTGCAGGGTGTCTCGGCTCTGTGGAGTGGGTGAAGTTGAGCCAGGCACAAGGCACAGAGCTGATGCTTCAGTGGCGGCGGGTGCCTGGTGCTGCTTTTGTCTCTAGCTACACCCTGGAAGTTGTTCTGCACCAGAATTGCAGTAGGCAGGTTCAAGTGTTACCAGAAGTTCTTTGCCAGCCTGCAGGGCTGATGGACTTGCTGTTCAGGTTGTCGCTGGTGACACAGATATGACTGTACTTCTTGCTGGCTTTATCTCCCCTTGGCTGGGTCCTGCGCCGCTGTCAGGACTGGTTTCCACGCGAGGGAACCAGCTCCAGGGGCTGTTTGTGTCAGGCTTTCCTGAGGGACGCTGTGTGAGGCCCAGGCGCGTGTCAGAACCTGTGCTGGCACCCGCAGCAGTTTGCTGGGGTGTTGCTCTGAGCCTTCCTGCTGGGAAGCCGTGGCAAGCGGAGGAAACCAGAGACCTCCCCACTGCGCACGCAGAGACAGCAAGAGGTGTCTGGGGAACCCGGGGATGGACAGATAAAAGATAAGAGGTGTCGGGTTCAAAACAAAGGGAGGAACCATCACGGACACTGTGCTCAAGCAGCTGTAAATACTAGACTTTCCCATGACACCAGAAACTATTTATTTAAAAGATATATCTGAATTCTATGGTTATTCATGTGCAAAGAAGAGGAAGGCATCACCGCTGTAGCAGGTCCTTGAGCTGCACATCAGTCACGTTTGGGAGTGCATTTGCTCGAAGCGCTGCTATTTGCCCTACTCTTAAGCTGCTTTGGCGGAATTTGCAAAACAGATACTTGTCCAGCTGGACCTTTGTTTTGATCCGATATGGTGGTTTTTATTAATGACAGCAAGCTTAAAAAGGAAAAGGAATTAATTTGGATAGTGTAGGGTTTTTCCCATGACAGGGTGGGAAGCAACCAAGTTTCAGGGCTGGAAATATGAACGTGTTCACTGCTAATACAGTTACTGCAGCGTCTCCTACGGGTGACTGCGGAGTATTGTTGATACATAGGAATTGATTTGGGGTTTGAATATATTGACATGTTTGGGGCTTTTTATTTGCTTGTTTCTCAAGGGCAACAAAACCTTAGTAGCCATATACAAATGGCATGCAGTAAGGATTTGTACAGACATTCTTCAACTACTTAGAACATTTTCTTGCCACAATTCATTTTTCATTCCAATTAGAAACACACATGGAATTCCTGTGGCTTTGTTTTGGTTTTTTTTTTTTTTGAAACCTACTGGATGTAGCTATGCCAAAACATTAATAAACACTGAGGTATCACTGGAAGAGATGTGTTTGGTTTTAGACCTCTGTTGTGAAGAGTGCTGGTTAATGCTGTGTTTCAGCATTACAGAGCTGTCAGTTTACAGTACAAAGATGTTTGCTCATGTAAATGAGTATATGAATGATACAGCTGAGTTAGTTCAGCACGAGGGAGGCCATGATATTAGCTGCGAAATGTGTCGCCTGGCTGCCTGGGAGGAGAAGATAGAGATAGGCACAAATAGAGTTTAAACAAGACAAATCAGTTGCTGCTCTGTGTTGTTGATGTAGCTGAACAGTAGAGAGACTGGTGCATTAATTAATAAGGCAGAGTAAGTAATGCTGCCATTGCAAGTAGGTGATGTGCCACAACATCACACATGTGCCCAGAGCTAACGTGGTTACAAACCCGAGTTAACAGGCTGAGGCACCTGGGGTTGGGTGGCTTTAAGAGGTCATGTGGCAGCACTGGGGAGCTCCTGGTGACAGGATTCGTATGGGCTAGCCAGTCTATTGAAAGTTGAACAGTATTCCTGATGGGGGCGGTTTCTGGGTTGTGTGAAGGGATTTTTTTTTTACCTCCTTGCCTTGGCCACCCTTGTTCCTCTGCCAGTTCCTGGACTCCTGGGTACTTGCTTAAGTGGGTGGTGGTGTGTGTCTTTTTTTACCCTTTTTTTTTTTTTCTTCCTTTTTTCACTTTCTTCAGCAAATTGCAGCTGAAGGTAGCTGCAAGAGTCTGTTATGTGACTCTGGATGTATATTAGCAGAAGTCAGATCAGAGTTGTGTGTAGACTCTGCTTCCTGTGAAGCTCAAAAGCTGGGAGACAATTTGTTACCTACTCATTCTGCGTTTAAGACTAACAGATAGTTCAGTCCATCTGCAACTCTCTTAAGCACTGATACTAGCTGAGGAGGAATGTACTGTATTCCTGAAGTGAGCTGTTAAGTCAGAAATATGACTTGTGGCAGTTGGTTGGGTTTTTTGGTTAGGTTTGGGTTTTTTTCATGGGGGTTTGTTGGTGATATGTTTTTGTGTTGGTTGGGTTTTTTTTTTAAGTTAGGCATTTGCAGTGATTAACAGAAAAGGCAACATTAGTTCCACTGCTGTTAATAAGTTGTTCTTAGTACTACAGCATCAGAATTGTAACACTGAAAATCAAAACTTTTACTAATGTGTAGACCTGCGTTGTTAAACTGAACTTTGAGTTTGTTGCAAGCAGGGAGTATTTTGTTTGTAGTACTGACGTTACTGTGGGCTGCAGGAAATTCTGCTGTAAACAGAAAATATGCAATAAAAATGATAGAATGTTCATGCTTATTTTGGGTATGGCTTAAGCAGGAAAAGTTGTGAGTGAGCTGCTTGGTGTGGTCACTGCAGAATTGGTTAATTCAGGAACAGAACTCATGGAAGTCTGGAGTATTGCAGTTCTTGTAGTGGAAATGATGATGGAAGGGAGGAGATGTGGAATTTTTGTATTTTATCTAATGACACTTCTTTAGAGAACACTGCATAATTGCTAACCTTGTATTAATTAATTGTTCAAATCTTATAGAGAAAAGTTACCTTGAATCGTGCCTTCTGCAGGTGCTCTCGGGCTTATTCTGCTGAAAGCGTGATACATGTTACTGTTTCATGAAAGTGGTGAGGATCATGGGGAAAACTTGGGAACCACTTTTACAGAATCTGGAATATGTGTATGGTGTGTTTAATCACTTAAAACCAAATCAGGTACTGATGTGACTGCACATGGGCTCCCCCAACCACACCTGGGTTGTTAAAGCCTTCCTGCAAATTGTGATCTTACAAGAGTATTTTTTTTATTAACAGAACAAAGCTTCAGTGGACAAAAATGTATTTGAAGTATAAAATGCTGTAGCTTCCATAATTCTTTATTAAATATTTAATTAAGTTGCATCATTTCATTACAACTTCATTTTGTCACATTGCGCTTTTGCTGTCAGGAAAACAAACTACAGTTTCTTTCACTGCTCCTCAGGAAATAAATGGAAAAATGACTTTTGTCCATAAACAAATCGTTTCCCCACAGTGTATCAAATCCAACCACAGTTTAAAGCTGTATTAAGTGTGAAAATGAGCATTACTTATAAGTAGTAGTTTTAAAATCAATGTTAAGGTAGTTTAGCATAATTTTGAATAGCCACCTAGCATGAGGTGATCTTACAAAAGAAAATATTATTAGACAGTGTGAATTTAATCTGGAATGTTTGACACTTTTACATGCTTGGAAGTATTAGTAATCTCAGTTTTAAATTTGATTTAAAGGTTATGTTCACAAACACAGAACATAGCTGCATTGTTTTCTGGAGTTTTCCATTGGAGTTTTGAGACTCGTAACCTGTTCACTGTTGTGTGGTTGTGACAAACGGGCCGTGGAGCCGGATGGCTCGCCAGCCTCTCTCAGTCCAGTAGAACTGATTAAAGTGTAAAACGTAACACGTGTGCCATTGTCGGTGGGTGCGTACTGTGTGTATCTTTACAGTGATGTATTACAAAATTAAGGGAAAAAAAAAAAAAGCAAGGTCTATGAAAATACCCTAGCAAAGGACAGAACCCCAGGGTGTAAGCGGAGGGTGAGCGTGGACAAGCAGACAGCCGGCAGTGTGCATCGGTGGAGGTGGGGCTGCCCATGGTTTGCACTGGTGGTGATGGGATCTCACAGGGTGCTGTGACAGACCCGAGGGGTGTGGAACATTAACGGGGTTAGAGTCCAGTTCTAGGAGTTTCCCATGTGTTATTCTTAGTGCAACATCGGAACAGATGGGTGAACTTGGAGGGATTTTTCTTTGTAATTTTATGTGCAAAAGGAAAAGCTTTTATTAAAAAGGAAATTAATGGACACTTTAAGATGTCCGATCTGGTGATCCACACTTTTTCTACTATATAGTGGTATTTAGCCCTTGCAATCACCTCTATTTTTAACTCTTAAAAGCATGGCCTGACTCTCCTGCTTGTCCTTCCTGGTGTTGACAATTCCTGGCCCTTTAATATCACATAAAATGCCTCAGGCAGAGCGGGAGCAGCGGGCTGAAGGCTGCAGCCGTGGTTAGGGGTGTGACAGGGCTGAGCACTTGGCTGTGGAGCGGTGACAGCGACTCCCTCTAATTAATTCATTAGCACATGCCAGGCTAGTGTAGCACTTGGCTCCTCTCGCTCGCAATTCACAGGTCAGCATGAAAGTCAGACATAAGATAAAACTTGTGCTAACGGAGTTGGTTGGGTTTCTTTCGTTACTTTTGGACTGGAAGATAAGCAGCAGCAATTTCCATCAGGCGTGTGTGCAAGGAGGAGAGAACGTGTTCGGTGTACAGCAAGGCAGGGCTGTGAGCCTGTGTGGGAACAGCAGGTGACAGCTGTTCACATTGTGACTGAAATCTTCACCTTAAGGCTTCTCAAGAGCAAACAAGTGATGGTTTAGGTACCACCTTTATGATCACCATTTATTAACCAAAGTAGCTGAAGAGAACCTTTTAAAATGCTGTTGGGCCACGTTGTAGGGAACAGGCTGCACTGTCAGTGTATGAGTGGTACATGCTACAAGCGGTAGCGTTAGCTGCTTTGTGGTCTAGGTGTTTCAAGTAAGTAAATGACACGTAGCTACCTCTTTTCCTAGGAAGATCCCTACAAATGTTGCTCCAGGAGGACCCTTCCCTCAGGGAGTCTGTGTAGGTCCAGCACAGGTGGGCAGTGGGGAGACCTGGGTTTGCCTCACACTCTTCACCTTCCCCCAGCTGGATGCTCAGCACCGTCTTTATCTGCTCAGGTGCAGTCTGCTCTCTCCTTAAATGGGAAGAGTCAGAAAGGAATGTCAGGAAAGATATTTGATAGAAAGTGACTCTTAACCTGTGTTCAAATAATAAAATAACCTTCCTCGTGCATCATTAGGTGTTCAACCCTTTTGCTAGCACATGACTGTGTTTGAAGGTTTTTAGCATCAAGGCTTCGTTCCAGGAGCCTCCTGAGCAACCTGTCAGTGGAGGAAGGTTTCTGCAGTGCGGCAGCACGCTCTGACACAGGCTCTGTGCGCTGGGGGGCTGAAAGAGCTGTTGGTGAGGAGGTGAACTCCGGGCTTGGCATGTGGAGTCATCTTCCTTCCTAAGGGTTAAATAGGTTCTGGGGGAAAAAGCCGACCTAGGGGTGTGTGGGCAGAACTTAGAAAAGCGCAGGTTCAGCACCCTCACACCTCCTCTAGCAGTGCTGTCACCAGTTAACCTCCGTGGATCAAATACAAATCTTTCACTTTTAATCTGTCACAAAAGAGATGCAACTCAGACATTATAGTTTAAGCATGCAACATGTCATAGGTAACAAAATCGATTAGATAGCAGTGTATATTAAATAAATCTTTGTGATTAAGTAAAAAATAAATCACAAAAACAATTGCTGAGGAACATGTCTGCAGGCTCAGCTCTACATCTGTTGTTTTTTTCCTTTTATACATCAGCAGCAGCCAAATTCACAATTGATAGATATTGCACCAGAAAGACATGTGCAGTGAGAAGGAATATAATCACATTAAGGTTTATGATAAAAAACAGATATGACTTCCATGTGTTACATAAAGTGCCTTTAGAGTTGGTGCAGTTAGAAACAAACAAAAACCCCATTGTTATTTCGGTATCATTAGCAAATGCATACAGCTGGGAGACACACCAGATCCGTTTTCCATAGCGCCAAATCACACAGTGCCAGGTTTCATTCAGAATGCCTCCCTTGCAGACAGGAAAGAGGAAAGGATCAGAAAAGAATCACTATACAAAGATAATGACAGGGTTAAGCATATTTTCCTAAAGTGATTAATGCCAACCCTACCCCAAAACGCTTTATAGTACATGTAGATATTACCAATAATGAGGCAATTTCTTTATTGAACATGAGATTTGGCATGCTATGTTATGATTCTCCCTTGACTCGTAACTATTCTAATATTTATACAAAAATGCAACATCCAGTCCATACTTCTGGATACAGAAAAATATTTATGTGCTCAATGGAAAGAGTTGCTCTCGATACACAGCCCATGTAGAGAAAATTTCCAGCGTAGCTTTCTCCTACTTTCTTAATGGTTTGGGAACACAAGGCTCAAAATGTGCTTTGAAAAAATGACACTGGCATCAAGTCTGGTATGAAATTAAGAAAAATGCTCATTTTTCCAAGTATATGATATTTAATTGTAATGAAATAAAATCTGAAAATGTCTAAATCAATTAAAAAGTAAACATGAGTTGTAATACTATACCTGTAAAATGATTAATTCCATTCATTGTCATTAGAAATTATGTAAAATATTTATTAAGGGCTTTGCCTACAGAGGCACGACATAAATAGAGTAAGTCCTGCTGAAATGTGATCCAAGTCCGTGTTCAGCGGTGGGTGATCTGCTGTGGAGGAGCCACCCGCAGACGGCAGCCCAGCGTCGGGACGCGGCAACTGCGCCGTGGTGGGCTCTGCCCCGAGCCAGCGCTGGGCAACTGTTCTGCCACACTCGCTCCCAGTCCGTCAGGCAGAGGCGAAAGTGCAAGCAGAACGTGCTTGGAGGGGGGAGAAAGTCAACGTTTTAATCCACTCCTTCAAATCCTTGAGCGTTTTCAACTGCCATAAGGAGCTTCTCTCGCAAATCTTCAAAAGATTCATAAAGAGGTAAGTCTAGGCGATTAAAGCTGAAATTTAGAAGGGAAAGACTTGTTTAATAACCCATTGCAAAACACACATAATTTTGTAAAGAAGTAGAAAAGGTTAAATTATTGGGGGGCCCTAACAGAGAAAATATCTTATTGCCCAAACAGGCAATCTGCACAGCGTCCGAGACCGGCCCTGCGCAGCCCAACGCCCCTTCGCAGAGACAACTGCGCTGCCTCTCTCCAGAGCTGGAGTGGGAATGGGCCAGAAACCACCGAGGAAAGGAGAAAAGCCAGCAGACACCACCCCCCCCTCCGGTATTTAGCTGATTGAAAACATGTCCTCTTTGTCAAAAGGCTGGTTCCCTAAGGCTCAGCAGAGATGTTCTGAATCCACAGGACAGACCCTCTGGGGGAAAAGAAGAATAAACATCCAAAAGAAGGTCTTGAAAAGGTCCGTAAAATCAAACAGGTAATTGAAATGTAAAGAGGAGGAGCTGATTGTGAAACGTGTTTAGGGTTTTGTTGTTGTGCATGTGGGGTCTTTAAAATTAAGCTTCTTACTCTGTAGAATGATTATTTTTATGGAAAGATGATCATTCTGTACTAATGTTCTAAAAATTAGTTTTCCTACACAGCACAGTTTAGTTACCTTAAAGCCATCTTCTTCATACACAACAGAGCAAGACAAGATTTGTACTGAATGCTTTCAACATGTGCAAATTCTATAAATTAGGACTAAATTAAGTAATTCAGTTTATGACCTCACATTTTTAGCGAATTGTCCAGCAATTTATGGCCTTTAGCATGGCTTTCTGTGGCTATGTTTTGTTACATCAGACTTTCTGTAGTTTGTTATACCCACTTACTAGGATGAGGAAAAACAAAATCGTGGAAAGTGATGGTGAGAGCAGTTACTAGAAGAAAAGCCCTGAGGTGAGAGGGTCACTTGGAATACAATAAAATAGCATTAAAAAGTCTTTATCAGAAAGGCTACAGTGGAAAGAGTTTATCTTGGATTCCTTTGGCTGCATTTATGGCAGAACACCTACACCTGCTCCCTCCATTCCTGCAGCCTTTCACATGTCCATGGGGAGGCAAAACAAGCGGCGTTTAGAAACAGAAGCAATGACACAGCCCCGGGGTCCAGCCCTGCCAGCGCCCGACTCTGCTCACCCACTGCCTTGAGAGGAGGGCGTATGAGCAGAGCTAGAACACCTCGGAGAGGAGCGCCGGTTCCCCCTCGCTGCAGTACATTCTGTACCTGATTGATGTACAGACGGGATAGGTATAATTAATAACTTACCATGTGTGAGCTCGGGGCAGTTTATCAGGACTTCCCCATTGCTCTATTGTAAACAGCTGAGGACCATTTGAACCTGAAAATGAAAATTGCATGAAATGTAAATTGCTGGACACTACAGAGATTACTTAAATAGTATTTTTAACACTAAATGTTTGCATAAATTGTAAGCTAGATTTTTTAAACAAAATACCTGGTACAAACCCTCTTAACTAAAACTAAAGCAAACAGGAGTGTGTTATTTATTTCCAGGAGCAGTCAGCTTGTCAAGTTTCTCTGACTACCTTTGTGTAGAGCCTGTGTAATGCAAAAGAACTAAACTCAGACATTAACATTTTAAAATTGAAGTGCTGGGTTAAACACCCATTCTCCTCTTCTCCATGGAACTTGAAGGTTACTCTGTGGACAGTGTCTACATAACGCCCGGGGTGTCTAACGCTTCGCTCCGCCTCCACGTGCCCCCCCAGTTCTCCAGTGCTATTGGCACCCAGGAGAACTCTTGGCTGTGACTAAACGTCAGTGGTGTTCAGCGAGGGCCCGTCCAGCCGCTCTGGCAGCGCGCAGCCCACGGGAAGCTCACCGTAAAGTTCAGCAAATCCGTTCATAGGCACGCGTGACGTCCCCGTCACAAACTGCAGCAATCGAATCCGTTTCTCAGCATCCATCAGTAGAACGGCCTGTTGACAGACAGACACAGTCACCGTCCCTTCACCGCCACAGTTAAACACAAAGGTGGGGGTCAGGTCACCCCCAGCGGGTGTGCTGCAATGGGAAATACACCGTGGGGAGAGTGCAGGAAAGGCCGGAAGGTGAAATGGAGGTTCGCAGAGAACAGGATCAGTGTTGCACTACAGCAGGGCCTCAGCCGAGCCTCTGGGATGGGCACAAGTATGTGGTCTTCATGTAACCCACCCCCAGGCAGGAAAACGGTATAGGAAACCAAGTTTGAAGTGCATACACAAAGCTGCAAAAAGTACAGGAATCTAAGAAAAACAGACACCCCTTTGGAAAATCTACGGCTATTATGGGAAAAAGTAATTTAGGAGTTTTTCTGGGGACATACACTTGTCACAAAAGTATTCTACTTCACAAATATTGCAGGACACTTCAGGTAAAACCAAAGATCTGACTTTCTCTCTTGGGTCTATTTCTAGTCCGGAGGAGTACCCCAGCCACCATTTCCAACAGACACATTGGACATGAAGAAAGATTTCATAACAGCCTCCAGAGAACAGTACAGCAGCTGTCACTCTTAGGAACAGGCAGAGAAGCCAACTGTGGTAGAAGTCTTACCTTCCAGAACCACTGGATCACGGGGTGGTTTGGGCAGTAACCGTTTTTGTAGATTGTGTGTTGTCTCCAGTCATTAACGTCAACATCGCCAAGGCCACACATCAGTAACTACAGGTAGAAGTAAATTGTTACAGTGTTAATTGGGTGGTATTGTGTTATCCTGTACACTCTGTCAGAAAAACAAGGTTACACTTCTCCTCTTTGACCTTTTAAACAGCAAAGCAGTGCAGATATAAATGCAAACATAAAGGAGAGTTCAAGGTTCTCTCCAGAACTCTCAAAGAATATTTCACTTCACTGGAGAAACACCCTCACTGTGATGTACGTGTGCACCTGTTGTGGTATTTTGCTCAAAATAGGGCTGGTACAGGCATAGGGCATGAATTCTGCAAGCTACATACATGCCTTTATATGCACATACTCAACCACCTCACTGAATAACAATTTTTTGTGCTTTTATAGGATCAATATATTTATTAATTAGGGGGGAAAAAATTCATTTCCCACTATTAACAAAACATCCTTGTCTACAAATTCACTCAGGATGAGTAAGTGACTTAGGATGAGCCTAGAACATAACACATCTTTCTGTGATGAGCATCACTGATCTGTTGTCTCTGGACATCAATTATCAAACTCACCTCTAGTTCATTTTCATCAAAAATCTTAATCAGATCAATAGGGAGAAGTTCTGTGAATCCCTAAAAGAAAGCAAAGAAAAGTTAAAATTCTCATACTGTGTAAAATTAAGTTTTTATCTAACATGCTTTGGCTTCAGGGAACCCAAGTAAACGATGGAGGACAAAGAAGGGTTTTGCAAATGAAATACACAGTTGCTGAAGTACGAGTCCCTAATTTAAAAGATTCATCACTAAATTATTTCAAGCTCAGTTAGTTTAAGCTTGAAAGAGAATTACCTTATTCTCATATATACATTCTTACACAAGGTAAAACAGGGGAATCGTAAGCCATAAGCATTCCAGAACTGGTGTGGTTACGCAAAGCTCCCTACTCCCTTAACACCGACGCTGAGTATAGAACTCTGCATTAAAAAAAAAGTTACTCAAGGGGGAAAAAAAAGCAGCTGAAGAGCCTTACCTCCAAGAAGGCATTCATCTGCTTCTGAACTCTGTTTACAAACCTCCACTGGATGACCAGGCTACAAACAAAGCCACAGACACACACATTACAAAACTGCAAACTAAGCCTTCTGAGATTTTAGCAACCATAATAGTTTCATTTTCTTATTTGCAGCTCCAGCCACCTCCCAGCCACACTCTGATGTTAAGGAAATTGAGCAGCTTTTTGTTAATTGCACAAATTTATCTTGTATGACTGATAGAAAAAAACCCCTATACAAGTATTTTCACTTTCCATGCAACACAAACTCTCCACACACACTTGCATGTTTTATAGCTATGACTTTTCTACATCACTGAGAATTTTTTAACGTAACACTGTCATGTCATCTATGTGAACCTTTTGGAGATTAACTCCAGGATGAACACGGCAAAAAGGCTTCCCTGAGGACTGAAACCACCAACAAACCCTGTGCTCTGCTTGCTTTCTAAATGGGGCTGATACTGTATTATGGGCTACCTCAGTGCTAGACGTTTTATTCTTCTGGAGCTGAGTGATTAACAATTCCCAAAGTCTACAGAATTTGAGGATAGACATGTAACAGTCCACCTATAAATAAATAAATGAATAAAACCTGCAGCATCAAAGGAAAAGGCTTGTACTGCAATGCCAACCATTGCAGCACAAACACCTCCCAGGTTCTAGAACAGTGCTTTAGAAATCCCTTTCCTACTGAAGCATGCTTCATTCTTAATTTGCATGAATATAGCAATTATATTTTTTTCTCCCCTTTGAAGAGGCCCTAATTAAAAATGCCAGCAAGTATAGTTGAATTTATTATTCTACATTCTGGTAGGCAGAAGAACTGAGGGAGCTTAAACGTAGTTTATAATTTGGCCAATTTTTGATAGCAACGCTGGCGCTGCAGCGCGGGCTCTGGTCTGTGTAACCGCGGGGAAGGGGGCGATGGCCTCACCGGGGGGCGCCTTCTGGCTCCTTTCAACTGTGGTGCTTTCAGCCAGACTTTGGAGAAGCACGTTTCCTGCGTGCAGATTTCAAAAAATCAAGCAGCTAATTTAATTTACTCTATTTTTGTTCGTCTGTTGGCCAATGTTACATAAATTGAATTTTCAAAGGCAGCATTACAGCACTGGATACTTCATTTGATGGCTACTAGAAAACTCCTGGTGGGATTTTCTCATAATGCTTCAAGAAATAACATTGATTTTTAAGTAGCAGCTCTTTAGTCAGTTTATCTATTTTCCTCCTTTTCTGCAAGTATTACATAATAAAATAATGCAAACAAACCACCAGATTTTCTATTAGACAACACTTCTGCATTATCTACATGTCCCCTAAGCACTACGTGTGCACGAGAATGCATCATTTGGGTGTTAGGACACAAAGGCAAAACCAAACAGAGGTGGTTTGCGTCTTTGTTTGTTTTGTTTTTTCTTAAAGTATAACAACTAGACTGGTTCTCTCATAATGGAATTCTGGGGACAAATATTTGAAAAAATTTAAGTTGCATTAATCATTTCCAGATGAGAGCATCCAAGTGTTGACTCTGGGGTTACAAAAATACTGTGACTAGCCACAAAAGAATTATCTAGATGTAAACCTGACTCAGTTCTGAATTTTGGCCCACATGTTTTCAGAGCCTTTAGTTTCTGCACTATGATGGGGATAAAAAGAGTTCATGATGTCTAGTATTTTGCACCTGAAAACAACAGACACCTGAAAAATTAAAGAGCTGGCAGTGCAAATGTATTACACCAAGTAACGAAAAAAAATCATAAAAGCAGAAATTTTGTATTGTTCCACCATTACAGCCAAATCACGGTAACACAACACTGCAAATGAGATTAACAAGCAAGTACAAAGTTCTCCTTAGAGGAATGCTTAAACATTTCCAGAGTTCCTGAGTTCTTCCTTAAGACCACAACGGCAAGCAAATACGAACTTAATAAATTATACAGACATCCTATTTTTAGTCCTTTTTCTCGATCTGGTTTAGTGTTCAGGTCTGCACCCATCTGCATTCTGTGACCTAGCAGTTCATCAGGAAAAACTGCAAACCCTAGAGTGAAATTCATCACCGCCTCAGAGATCTGCCCCCATAGCTGGTTACCCCACGGCCGTCTACTTTAACATGACGAGTGTCACATCCATTTTCTTTTCAGATGTCTGTCACTCAGAGCAATCCCACCCCTTCTAGAACCTTCCTCGTGCCTACCCATCAAGAAAATACTTTCCTACTACATCACAGACTCCCCTGATTACTGTAATTGATAGAACAGTAAAGGTTAAAATTCAGACTTTCTAAGGATTAGGGTGTGAACAACGTCAACAGTAAGATTTCCTTTGGAAAGGATCTCTGATGATCTGCTGTTGTACAAACTCTAGTAATGGCTGCAGGGTAAATTCTAAGACAAGTACAACTGTGCTTTCTTACACTCAGGATAAATTCCATAAATGTATACTTACTCAATGTACTCCCTTTTGTTCTCATTTGTTACCATGATTTCTGACCCGTTCGGCTTCAGGTCGACTTGATATGTCTGCATTTCAAACAAAAAGAAACAAAACACACCACAGGACGTTATTTCAGGACACATTTCTCACAAAATCCGCTCTGCTTGAGCAGCATTTTACAAGTAGTATCAGAAAATCATTATGCTATAATAGCTAATGAGACATCGAAACATCCCATGTTTAAAGATGGCATCATTAGGAACAAATTATCAAAATAATGATTATAATCATTAGCAAGTGAGCAAACCATTCCAAAGCAAACCTTTAGTCCTGAACAGCAGGTTCATTTGGGTAAAGCAAACATACATTCCATTTTAATATGGGTAGAAAAAAGTTGTCTGATTTTTCAAAATGCTTGAAAAATAACGGTTACTTAAAAACCACAGGGAAACTAATAAAAAGGCCAAAAGAGTAAGGGAGAGAAACAACTTACAGAAACGGTCAAGAACAGATTTGCTAAGGATGGTGTCACCATGGAGTGTAAGACTGAAAACACCCAATTCGTTACGCTTCACAAGGAACTACAGCAAGTCCAGATAATGTGTTGATTTCTGCAGACAGCGATTTACCAGTAGGAATTCACAGAATTAACGCTGGGCTAAAAGTTGGCAGCTTTTACCAGCGAGTGCCCCCCCACTGCCACCAAACGGTACGCGCCGTGGCTGTGGCTACGAAGCACGTTTCTCTGACTGCAGACCCTGGTGTTTGCCTACGGCACAGGCACGAGCCTGGATTAACTGATTGTGAAGCGTGTGTGCTTGGGCGTGCTCTTCACGGGCGGGAGAGGAGGGAGGTCAAGTGTTCTGCTGCGTGCAAGTTGTTACTCTGTGCCAGTCAGCTTGCTCCATCACCTCAAAAGCCTGGTGTCAGGGGGAGCAACAAAGGCGTGACTGTGCACCCACGTTCACAGTGGTTAAAGCTGTTACTGATCTTTAACAATTAAATCAGATGTTGAGTAACAGTAAGACAGTAAATTCATTAGCTAAGAAGTGGAGCTGTTCAAGGAGGAGGCTGGAGAGCTCTTTCCAGGACAGGATTAACACTGAATGCTTCAACAAGGAGAAAAACAGTACAAGAGGTCTGTTGGAATAAATGTACCCGTTACTGTATAGAAAAAAAACCCGATGACTGTACTGTTAAGGAAAAGTAATTCATAGGGAACCTACACACCTCTGAAACACTGGTTTATTCGTTCCATAAAGCCCAGAGAAGACAGTCCGGGCCTAGTAAGGAAAAGGTTTGCTCTACTGTCAAACAGGGCAGGGCGACTAAGGTCCCAGACACGGCAGCACAAACAGGCTGCCCGGGGCTGGTCTCTTCCTGCCCGCCACAAGATGCACTGCTTCAAGAAATGAGAAATGGTATTCCAGAGCCATTAAGAACTCAGGAGAAATACAGACCTTTCCTTTCTCTGCTTTCTGAAGACAGCTCTCCATCCTTCACGTGTTGGAAATATCTGCTGTGTGTTTCTTACTGACTTGTGAGAACTACCAAACCCATATTTTTGGTTATTAAATATTAAGGGCAATAAGAAGATAAGATTTATTAGAGGTTTTTGTTTTTCTCTAAGTCTAGAAGAGGTTTTGGTGATAAATGAAGTATAAATCAATTCCGAAGCTATGGCGGCACAAGCATCTCCCTCTTCCACCCAGTGCCCTGTGGAAGCGCTGTCATCTCCCACTCGGCTTCCCAAGGGCACTTTTATGAAGCTTCAGTAATAAACCAAGTGCTGGCAGTGAGTCCGGGTTCCTCGACCTCTGGTAGTCCCCAGAGCGCTGGCAGTGGCCAGTGGCACACGGCACAGCCAGTACCTGCCCTAACCCCGGACTGCTGGAAAGCTGCTGCGGGTGTTTCCGTCCCGAGCTGGGTAAATTCCTCCTCCCTACAGCACACCCTGCCCTCACCCTGCTGAGCTTATTTGGGCTTTTGATAAAATCTGTCATGCCAGTTCTGCATCTCACCAGCAGTATGATGGAAACAACATTATCTTCTTCTGGAATCAGATGCATCTATTGTAAATTAAACAAAATTCAATCGTGGTGGCAGTGCCAGAACCAGCTATTTGAGGTATTAGAGTGTCAGGAGAAGAGCAGAAAGCATCTCCGAGTAAGCTGATGTATGATTTGAGTCAGCCAGCAGAAGGGAGAGCTGGCAGTAAAAGGCTCTGAATAATGTGAAGCTAAACCGTTACAGAAGAGAAGAGAATGGAAATTACAACAAACAACCCAGCGTACTGCAGAAACTTTTCACCCTGTGTCTTTAATGTTTTCCCTAATTCTCTATCAAACCGGTAACCTTATGTGGCTTCAGGAACAAAGTAATAGCACTGAGAAGTGGATCAGAATGTTCTTGACAGCACATTGTGGGCATGTTTTGAAATTTTGAAGTCAGTGTTTAAAGAAGGCACCAAGGTTGACAATACCAGTGGTATGTGGAGCCAAGATATCTAGGTCTAAGAGTTAAACAAAGTGAAGACACTAAAAAAGGTCATAAAAGCCTATAAGCAAATTAATTTAAGAGACACAGGTAGGCGTTATAAAGTCCCAACACTGCACAAACCCAGTATGTTTTAGTCACTGTGTGTACACACGCATTACAACAGGTTCAGCTCCACAGATTATAAATAAATAAAAAATCCCCAGCCATGGTAGGCAAGTAAGTTTCAAGCTCATGTAAACAAATCCATGGTGTATTTGCTTTTAAGTCCTCAAATTAAATTTAACACATCTGTACACGACATTTATCTGCACCCAAGTTCTTTCCATCCAGAAGCTGACACAGGTCTCTGGGTTTGTTTCATGGGGTTCTCTGTAAAGACCAACTGTCAATCCAAGGCAGACTGTACCCCGAGCTGTTGTTACAGCTTCTACTGATAAAATGAGTTACGATTTTGGATGATTCTCACCTACTTCTCAATTGTTAAAAACATTATCTAACAGTTTTCATTTGTAACAGAGAGAGCTATCCAGAGACTGCAAACCTTTTTAAACAGGCGTGCTGCCTTTTGCTGCGCCGTCTGCCTGCATTACATACAAGACACTATAAACAAAGCACCTCACTGGTGGTAACTCTACCACTTACTTTACCCTGTGAGAACACCTTCAGCCTCCAGAACCCCAAACAGTCCCCGGCTGAGACTGGTTTCTAAGATGGACTGTGTAACACCTTTACTACCCCTCACTGCAAGCACGGCTTTTCACAGACATGCCGCATCGCTCACCCACCAGACCATCGTGTCCTTCCCTGGTCCTCAGACAGTTCAGGGACAAAGGGAGGGTGAATAATCATAGTCCACCTATATTGATCACTGACGTTCAACAGTCCTGATTAAGTTCACAACCAGGAGATGCTGCTTGGTATTTAATTACTTTTTGGCAATAACCAGTAATAAGATGGAAATACAGACTTTTCTGAAAACCTTTACATACCTGTCCAAAGTTTTCCTCATCTATGCAGAACATGAGATCCAACTCTGTGGGGTCATTTTCCAGGATCCACTTCAGAGAGTTGTAGTATTCACTATCCTACAGCAGATTATAATTAAACAAAGTTTGAAAATGTGAACGTTAGATGTATAGTTTACCTTTAAATTGAACAAATAAAAACATCTAAAATGAACTCCAAAGGGATGGGAAAGGTAAGAACTCGTTTACTTGCACAGCTACTGTAAAGCAGGGGAAGATGGATTACTTTATTCATATGTACGTATCTTAGATGCTGTACTTTTAGGTTAATGTAACTTTTCTTAATGGATTTGTGATCACATTATTATATAACACAATACATTGACTCTACATAGCTATTAGATAAAGATGTATATAGTGGTGTGAAATAACTGGTTGGAAAATGTCTTCTTGATAAAACTATACATTCTTTTCAACCCAATTTATATACCACTTCATTACATCAATAATACAATAACTGAGTGCACTGTTGCTGTTAAAAGCCTTGAAGCTTGCTGAATAGAAGACCCTCTGATTTCCTAAAAGGGCTGTGTCTTCATCATGTGTTAGGTTCATAACTAAAGACTGACCCAAGAAAAAAAGAAAGAAAACCACAAAAGAGTACGTGTGACTATCATTAAATATTTCCAAGCAAGAGAGCCAAAGAAATTAATTTCAAAATAAAGTTAAAACATTATTTACTCATGTATGCTTCAAGAGAAGAATGACCCGCCCAAATTTGGTGCCTAGGAGATAGTTGGAGCTGGAGAAGAAATTAAGCAGTTGAACCAGAATTTATGTCAGTAACTGACAATCTGTAAAAGTCTAAAACATCAAAAAGAATAAACCACGTTTTGTTCTTACACCACATACACTTCTGACAAGACCCAGGACAACTACTGCAGAGCGAAGAACAAAGGAAAAGGTTTCCCAACTACTTGTGGGAATACAAAGGCGTGATCTTCCTTCGAAGAGCCTTTGGGATAAGTCTCTCCTGAGCTTGGTTTTAAGCTTGTACTTGAGCCCCAGCCACCTCATCTCCTGCTGCTGCACCTCTGTGCTGGGCCTGTGAGCCAACGGACTCGGCTGCTGAGAGTCTTGGGCAAGCGCAGGGCGGGGGCGGCCACAGCCCGGCCCTGCCCACAGGGGCAGCGCGAGGTGGAACCGCTCCGCATCCGCATCCTGGGCGAGGGAGGAGGGCGCAGGGAAGGGGACAGACCCAAGTGTCATCCTGGCAAGCTAACGGAAACCATTCCCAGTTCCCTGCGTACGGATCTGCAACGCACCGTGCTTCAACACCGGCACGCCGCGCGTCTGCAGGGCGCATCTGCGGGCACCCGTCGGTTCACAGTACAAACTTAGAGATTACTAACTTGTAAACAGTTTGTTTTTCTCCTGGGGAGTGCCAAACAAGAAGTACTTGATTGCAATTGATGTTGAAGGTGTGAAAGTAGAGGAGGTGCAGGCAACAAAACCAAAAGGGGTATAAGGGCGTTAAGCCGTGCCGCACTCGTTCAGCGTGTGTCGGAGAAGAACGTTTATCCCTTGGCAGCCCTTTCTCCTTCCAGCACTGTGGGCAGCTTCCCGCGTTGCCAGGTCAGAACTAAGCCCCTGCACCCCCCTCCCTGCCCCAGAGCGTGACAGGCAGCTGGAGGGCTTGTGGTGGTGCTGCCTGTATGGGGGGGAGAAGGCTGACCCAGAGGAAAATCTGACAGTGTCATCAGACACCTGCTGCTGCCTTTCCTACCGGCCCGTTCATGTCTCCTCTCCCTTGCCCCCCTCTCCTCACTGTTAGCTCACTGGTTCTGAAACCGCTCTCCTAGCAGGGAAGGTTTATTAAAAACGTAGTACGCATCTTTCTGAAGTTGTTCCAGCTATGACCTTGTGTCTTCCATCAGGCACTTTACTGGAATTGTTAGCTCTTACCAATTTCCCCAGAGGAAAAAACCCACATAATTGCTAATGCTGGTACAGTTTAAATGTTACCTTACCACTGACTCCATGTCCTTCAGAGTGATTGGCTTCCCCAGCATCATCTTGTAAAACGGTCTGATGAAGAAGCCTAAAAGAGAGGAAGTGTTACCTCCACTGTTCTGCACCTCCAGCTCACCCAGAGACAGAGACAGGACTGCTCACGGATAACACACCGCGGTATTTCCTACTGTGCCGGCAAGTAAGAAACCTCCTGAAAGAGGTTTATCACAAGAATTATGCCATTAAACAACATAACATAAATGGCAGACAGACACAAAAGATGTGGAACTGAGCTCAAGATGCTCTAATCCATTTAAAATTGCCATTCTTCTTGCAAAGGAGAAGCCACAAAAACAGGACAGTGAGATTCCTCTTCTAACGTGCTGCACTAGCATTCAGTAACCTTTGATCCTTGCTTGCTTATTGTGGGATTTCAAAGTCTGGCAGAAATCAGATTTTGTCATTAAATCGTTCAGTAATAATTTTACAGATCACAGCAACTGACACCCACACAAACTGCTTTGGCTGCAGGTTTGCATGGAATTGGCTGATTTAAATTTAGTGGTTTTCCTTTAGGGATAGTGATTATTTAGCAATGCTGATCCTGTAGTTTTAACACGAGTGGAGAAAGGAGCAAAACTTTATATTAAACATATTTGTTGAGTAAGACACTATAATTCTTGAATCACCATTCACATCAGGAATGCAATTTCCAATAGTTCCATTACTTTCTCTCAGACTTTGCACTCTAAAGCATATGAATTATTGAAGTGATTTATTTCATTTAATAAGAATCCAGAAACAGTAGCACAGCCATGCAGTGCAATAACTCACCATCCAGCAGCTTCCCGTGATACACTGCCAGACCAGCAACCCGACCAATAAATGTGAAATACGACAGATGATCTTCGTTACAAAGACCTGAATTAGGATTAATCTGAAGTGTATAGTTGTCCCTTTTTTGGGGAAAGAAAAAAAATATCTAAATAACCAAGTCTTTAAATAACCAGATATTCAGATATGTTAATAAATAATTTGAGCTTAGGGCCATTTCCTGTTCATTTCTGCAAGAGTGTAATACTGTAATTTATCTGTTCTCAGCAGAAGTATCTGGCAGTCGGCGTAGGCTGACCTCACCGAATCGGTGCTGCCGTGGCCGTAAGCGTTACTTGCCACAGGGAACGAAAACTCCTGCTCGGGGTGTAACGGGATTCCACCCGTGGCAAGTGCCAGAGGGCTGTGCTGACCTCTTCAAAGGAGGAAAGCCTGGCAGCACTGAAAACGGTAAGATTTTGCCATCAGCTTCAGTGGAATGAGAATTTCAGCTAAGCTATCTCTTCGGCCTTCTTGCTGTGCTTCATTTTTCACTCCTTCCAGCCAAATTTCAAGCTTAAAATTTTAGTATTCTCTTTCTCAGTAGCTGCTTTTAGTTTTTGAAATATCTGAAGGTCCTGAAGAGGAATTAAGCAGAGGCCCATGGTCCGACTGCCCCAGGATAAAGAACATTTCCTTAACTAGCACCTTAAGCTGCACACACTAGAGAACATCTCTGCAATGCCCTTAACCTCCCAGATACTGCAAAAAGCCATCAGAGGAATAAGAGCTTTTCACTGGGTAACAAAGCATTAAGAGTCGTGTGAAAGTGTCTGTCACAATACGACATGAGTGTAAAAGCAGCATCTTTAATTTGCAGTATATTCTTAATCTGTGAAGAAAGATACAGGGGTTTGAAGTAGAATTTTTTTTTCTTACTTCTTAAAATAACTATTTAGATTTCTGAACCTAAAATGAAGTAACATATTTAAAATGTCTACAGTGACCTACCTCCCTCACCAGATGTGTATCCACACAGGCATTCTGTGCTAGTCAGCCTTGTGTCTCCCTTCAACAGCAGAACGTGTCTCTTCTGAGACACAAACGTGAGAAAAAACTCCCATTGTGGAGTCTTTGCTCATCTACTTACAGGCTGTTCAACACTTACTAGAGAAAGGAGTGAGCTTTATATATGGACATAAAACCATCAAAACTACTGCCTGCAGTGAAGAAATCCATCCTCACTATAGCCAAGCACACGACGTGGAATTACAGACAGTGTATTAAAACAAATCTGCTTTAAGCAAGAGACTTGCTCTCTCATTTACACTAATGGATTGCTCAAAGATTTTAAAATTGGACAAAATCGCATTTAAATTTATGTAAGGCCACTGCTGTGTAACTACTGAAATGTAAATGAGAAGCTGTTTTATGAGCTAATTATACAGGAGCACTAGAATTCGGGATGGCAGGTGTTTTACAGTGTCGTGGGAGGGCGCAAAGAGAGTCTTTTGTCTGACATCGCTCCTTTCACGATTACTAGCCTCAAAAATTGCAGTTTTGCCGCAAGCAAGGCAACACTGAATATTGTCTTAATAATGGAAACATTTTATGAGATTTCGGTGACAATTTGAAAGGTTCTCTGAAAAGCAAGTACGAAATGATAGTACAGAACAGAGGGTTTGACTGGTAAGAGCGTAACTGCTGCCCCATGAAGGGTGACCCCTTCCGGGTAACTATGCCTTGTGCAAAATCTAACGTATGTCCCTAACAAATGGAAATAGTTTAACGGACACTTACGTTGCTGAATATTCAAAGAGACCATAGTAAGGGTTAAACATCTCCTTGGACAAGAGAAAAAACCATTCTCTGGCCACACCTCCATAGTCAAGTCCTTTTTCTGACTCAAATTCAATCCAGAGCCTGGCTTTTAGTACATCAGGTCTCTTCACAGACATGATTCTTCTGTAGGACTCCTCAAAAATATTATTTCTGTGTAGTTTCATCTCAAATCTGTTCGGTATATCAGCCTATGTGAAAGAAGATTATATTATACTTGTTAGTCTCAGTAAATAAGTCTTCAGGCAAATGACTGACTGGTGGTAACAACTAAATGACAGATCAGATATCTGATATATAAAGTTTCCCCTTATTTTTGTTTTCCAGTGCTCTCTAAGCCTACAGGTTGATAGCATATGGTGAACTAGGTGAGGTCCAGTATGGTAGTTCAGAGATTTCTATATTTGACAAAACAATGAAAACAACAAGAAAAGTAACAAACCACAAAAAAAAAAAAAAAAAGTGAGAAAATGATTGATACTACTATGGTCTGTTTTAAGGGCTTTTTAGCTTAAAATGGTAACAAATACACAAGATTTGTGCAACCGCTTTACTCACGTATCTGTAAAGGCCAGAACAGTTCCACAACAAGAACACCTACAGTACCCTACACACAGTAGAACCAAGTCGCACAGCTGTTAACAAACAGCCAGGCAATTGTTTTAGAAGTTCTGTCTAAACAGGAGGGAGCACACGCCCATTATGATTTAGCCCAGGGAGCTAAATTCAGAAGAGACAGAAGAGAACCGAGGTGAGAATTTGTAGAAAGACAACTGGATGAACAGATACACAGCCACGTGTAGTTTTCCTGATAAAATCGACTTCAAACAACTGTTTCAGAAGGTTTGCTTTTTCCTGACAACTGAGGTGCTCATTGTGTGCAATCACCAGCCAAACTCGGGGTGAAAATTCGAGCTGCTGTCAATAAACAGGTGAAGACATTGGCAAGTCCCTCTTCGAATTACAGCTGGTGTTGCCAAGGCTGTTTACTGTTAATTACGAGTCAGTATCCCACACAAGCTCGGACTCGGTGCTCTCTCACATTAAAGATGTTACTGGAAATACTTTTTTCCCAGAACAAGAACACTAGAAGCTTGTGCCAGATCCAGCCCAACTGTGGGCTCTGCTCTGCCAACTCATTCCAGCGCTGCCCTTCGCAGCCCACGGCTGAGGATGAAGAAGTATCAATCCTCAAGCCTATTTTCAACCTAAAGCTTGTAAACATACCCACTAGTCTCAGTTGCAGTGGGAGATGGTGAAGGACTACTACTTCCTTGCTGCCTCGTCACTCTGATTTTGCATTCATACAGGAAAACGTGAGTCTTAAAGATTTGTAAATGTTTTTCTTGAGAAATCAATCAAATTCAAACTTTTCTTCATTTTTCTGGTTCCTACATAACTGCTTTAGGAGCAGCGCAATCAAGAAGAATTGGCAGGTGTGTCACAGCAAGATACAGCACCGCTCGGTAGCTGTGCTCGGGACAAGCTGTTGTTTCTCCCAGACACAGCATAATTGATCCCAACACAAAGCAGCACGTTTCTACTCACGGGTTTCTTTAACTTCTTCCGGAAATAGTCATATTTCTGTTTGAACTCCCTGGAATACGGAACTGCCTATCAGAGAGAGAATCATAAACACCGTTTATTCCAGCTATTTAGCAGTTTGCTATTCCAACGTTATTTAAAGACATCCTATCTACGCGTGTATGCCACAGGTTCATCTAATAAAATCCACCGTGCACGAAGTACATAGAGCAGCTAAAATTTTCCCATTTCTCAGTGTGTAATTTGAGCTAAAAGGTATGAAAACTTTCGACCCAGTTCTTCTGTTTATCAGCTACTTACCCTCATTTTTTTTTCTTCTTTTAGGAACAGAAAAGAGCAAAAACAATTTTTAACACAGACAAAAAAATATGGAATGTATTGCTGCTATCCATGTGTCTCATCAGGAAATGAAGAGCATGCCATATGATACTGAATTTTAAAAATGCCTGGTGTTAGCACAGAGTGTGGATTTGCACGGCTGAAAGCACTAAGCATTGTTAGGTGCTACTCAAAAGACACAAACCTCACAGAATTTTGAAAATGAACCTAAGAACACGTGCAGGGGCTCCAGTAAAGCTCTGACATCAACAACAGCCCCTGTTTGCTCTCCAAAAAGCACAGGACACAGCATGTACCTACACAGCGTAGTCAGCTAGGCAGGGGAACATCCATGGCTAGAAATCATCTGTTCAGCCCATGTGAATGAATCTAATCCTTAATAGTTATCAAACTATATCAAAACTAGTATGAAAACATACACATTCAGAATGTCTTTAATCCAGCATCTGAAAGCGTTTCATAAACAAATTAACATTGTTTTGAACAAAGTACAAGTCCCTGGGTAATATTTATCTGAATACTCACTCAGTGCAGCTGCCTGTGAGTTAGACCGCATTTCTAAGTAACAGCAGCATAAGAGAACAATCTTACAAGTTAAAAGAAGTCACAGTTAAGGTTGGTAGGATTACATTAATCAACAGAGTTGGAAATTGGTGTCTGGCCTGTGTAAACATCCCTTAACAAATGCCACGGGTCTCTGAAATATTTATGTGGATTTCCAGATACCTGGAAGGCCTCTGGGGATGATTCCAGGCATGCACAAGTCAAGGTTCAACAAAGGTTCTTGGAGTTTTGAAAGACGTTTCTATTTTATCTGTGCTGCTCCCTCCTGCCAACACGCGGGGCGAGGGGAATGCCACGCCTGCCGTTACTCCGCTCGCCGCCCCCTCGGCGGTCGGTCAGAGCACGGTGGGTGCTCTTCTGTGCTGCTGCTGGTCCCCACCAGACCCCTCTGCCTCCGCCCCGGCCGAGCCACACACCAACGCTCAGGACGGCTGAGCCTCGCAAGGTGCCCAGCGGTGCCGCTCGCTAACGTGCCGGAGCGTGTCGGCCGCCCAGGAGTGCGGGTAAAAGCCACCCCTACCCCGACCCCTGCAACCTGCCTCACTCAGCCTTCAGGTGGAACAGCCCTGAAGAGCTGAATTAGACTAATGAACAGCAATAGGCTGGAAGAGTGCAAAAGATTTTATACTGTTTGTTCCATACTAAGTCATTTATAGTATCAGGAAGTGTGGAGAAAGAAAAAAATCAGAATATGTTACACTTACATTATTTTAGATGTAATTGATTTAAAAATCACATTTTCCCCCCAATTCATCTGTTTGGATGTCAAAAGCAAGCTAAAGATACCACTCTGCTACTTTTGTCCTGGACTTTCATCATCACAATAAGCAGCAAATACAACAGTAACAAGCATGCTGAAATCTTAAGTTTTGTACTTTCAGCCAGGGATCACATCAGTGATGGATCTTTCAGAAACCACATTCATCGTCATCGCTTAGTGTGGAAACCTTCGGGGTACAGGAGGAGGAGAGTGGAACAGATGAGACATGATGGGTTTCTGGGCGTTTCAGCATGTGAAACACCATTCAGACTATTTAGCTTGCAGCTTCCGAACGGACGGGGCTTCACTCACAAGTAACACAATATAAAATACTGAAATCAGCCCAAGAAGTCCGTGTCAGGATTCCCTTGCCGGGAAAGCCTCAGCACCCTCGCACCCGGAGCCGCTGTCTGAGCTGGGAACGGCGAGCACAGCGTTGCAGGGCCAGACGTGCCGGGGGTTCCCAGTTAGCCCAGCGCGGCTGGAAGCGTCCCCAGGGCGCTCGGGCCGTCGCATGCCAGGGCAAGGCGTCGGGCTGGGGCTCGCTGGCGGACTGGCACACGACGGCAGCCCCCTGGCCCCTGCAGACCCACAGAAGCTGTCCCTGACCCCCGTGTCCATCGGGAAGAGGCCAGGCGAGGCAGGGGTGCTGCTCCCTGCCTGTTCGTCGGGCAGAGTTCCGCCTGACCTGGGAACAGGCACGACCTGCTGCTGGGCGACGCCTCGTGCCTACCCCACACATATGTGAGTCACTGCATTTCTTGGAAAAAAACCATAGCAGTACTTACTGGACCAGTAATTGCTGGATTCTGCAGTCTGGGGTCTTCCCACTGGGTAATTTTATTATCTGTAAATAACAAAAGAAATTACACCATTACTCCTCTGTTACCACACTGTGAATTTATGCTGTTTTTTTCTCCCTACAACTGTTTTCCCTACCATTTCCACAACTTAGTATTTCAGGGTTAGAAAAGGCTGCATTCACCCATCTACATCAAAACCCCATCACACTGTTTAGTTGAAAACATTCAAAAATGCAGAACTACAACAGAATCCAGTGTATTTTGTATTTACACTGCTTTTGTTTCAGCGTCTGTAGTAGTAAACATGTTCTGCTTGAACATGGTCTTGGATTCAACTTGTATTAGAAATACACAGACTTCATGCCTGAAAGCTAAAGGAACCCAAAAACCTTGTCAAATGACAGGCTAAGTTTACTTTTTTGAAATTTTGCATAAAGATAGCCAAAATGTAATACTTAAGACAGTCGGTATTTAAATTTGGAGGGAATAACATCTCTTAAAAAACCCGTCCTAGACACTGATTTAATAAAAAGTTTATAGGACCATTGAGGGAGGCAAAATTATACAAGTACGGTATAAGAGATCGTTCAGTTGTGACCAAAGGAGGTTTTAGCTGTAACGTGACAGAATCCCGTTCTTTGCATCTACAGTTTTTAAGAGCACCAGGAGGGTGGTTATACAGGTAAGGTTATACAGGACCACGGTCAAACTTTCCCTGCCTCCACACAACTGCTCCTCACAAGATTCTGAACACAACAGAATCACAACAAAATGATGATGTTGCAACAATAAGACAATGCTCCAAAAACCAAACCAGGGGCCACCTGCAATGGCAAGGTTTAAATCATCCATTTCCTGCACTGAGAGGGCAGCAGTAACACTACGTGTGTGTTACGTACGCTGCTTTGATTTAGGAACTGCGTGTTAAGGTCGTAGTCCAGAATTTAAGTTTTGTAATTGCTCAGTTTGGGAATAAACACACTAAGTTTCAAGAAAATTGTTTTTATGGCTACTGTAGGTAAAAGCACAAAACCAAACCCACTTCTGTTAAAACACAAGTATTTTCCATGTTTCTACAGTTGGAAGAGACCCGTAAGTTTTGAGCATCCCAAGCTAGTTTTAAAATGGACTGGGATTTGGAAGGTGACATTCATTAAATGTTAACTGAAAAAAATTCAAAAGATCACAAACACATTTCAAGAAATTTATCAGTTAATTTAATATTAAAGTACTATTTTATTTCCCTCTAAACATTAAGTCTATTTAGTGCTTATGGAAGTTATGGAGGAAGCCACAGGAGGTCCGCAGACCAGAGCCTGCCATAAAGGCGTGACGCCTAACCTAGCCCTTTTCATCTTGCTTCAACCTCTTCAGTCACATTTCCTTCTAAAAAGTTTACTGGTTTTCTACCAATTTGCTTCTTATACCTACTTGAAACCAAAAGCCACAAATCCTGGTGGCAATTTTCTATGAAATCAAAGAGAATAGAACTGGAAATGACTGCAAGTTTGTCAGTTCTTTCTTATTGCCCTACGTGCTTAAGAGTGTACAATGTTCCTGACAAATTTTTGTCTATTTTTTTTTCGGAGTACTGCAGAGACAGGGACTTCATATGATAAATGCTGTGCCAGGGCTTAAATGCCCCAACTAATAATAAGGGTCTAATGTAAACTGCTCTACCTGGGATTGTAGCTCAAGACTCTGTCTTGTCCAAAGTGGATGTGGATAACAAATTCCTTCCTTTTGCAGCACGTTTTCAAAAACCTACCATCTCTCTCTTGTCTTTGCACAAATACAACACTCTGTCTTTCCTCACAAAGCGGGCTCTAGGCCCTTTGAGGATTCCCTCCTCTCCATTTTCTCTGGTCCCTTCCAAGTGGGAGCTGTATCCCTGGAGCCTGGGACCCCGTGCTAGAGACAGTCACCATGGCCAAGACATCAGCAGTGCTGATCAGATTAGGAGGATTACTGCAGGTCTTAAGACACTCCTGCTGATACATCACAGGATGAGTTGACTCATGTCCAGTTGATAATATTTCTAATGCCCTTTTCAACCAAAATTCTGCTAATTATTCCCATTCTGAGAACTATTTTGCAATTCTTATTAAAGAGCGTCTTACTTCACACTACAGCAGCAACTTGCCGGACTCATTCTGACTTATCCCGTTCCAGTGAGCACCTCTCACCTCTCCGACGCTGCTGTTTCCTGCTGAACTAACGACATTCCCCCTAATTCATTGTTCGAATCACTAATGAATATATTGAAGAATGAGGGATCCAAGACAGACTTTGAGGGGAACCCATTTAATATATTCACCCCTCTGTCACCGACCCACTGCCAACTGTTCTGAATATGGCTGGAAAAACTTTGTGTTTTCCTTCATGATACCTTCCAACAGGTAAATTGTATTTTCCTGTAAGGCTCCTAGGAGATGCAGAAGGACATGCATACTACAATGAATATTTTATTCACAGATGGTAAATAATGTTGACTGAGCTAGCTAAGGACCAGTCATGGAGAACTGGAGACTCTATTTTTGTTAGAAGATTGAGTGCTGCAGAAATTAGAACTGTTTACAGTTAAAATCTAAAAAGATTATATTTTCAGGCTACTATGTTACAAGTAATATCTAAATTCTTTTAACAGTACTTCGCCTTACTAGTTTAATGGCACGCTTAACAGCAGGTAGCATTGCCCCACAAGATGAGGTTTCTGTGCTGGTTGCATTGGACTTTTTTACAGTTTCTCTCAGGGATGAGAAAAACATTTCAAAAATAGGACAACAGTATGGGCTAATTATGCAGAAGGATTACAAAATGTATCTGGGGAACCAGGACATTAATAGTCACTGAATCTGTCAACACTTTCAACATTTATATTGTATTCTAATAAAGAAACTGGCTTCATTTGTTACATCTTAACTAATGGCTTTAGCAGAGAACGGCTGAAAGGGTGGCCAGTTGATCATGGCAATGGGCTACTGAGACTTGTGTATTCAAGGTGAGCAGGGCTGGCCACAGCCACGACTGACTCCAGTGTGTGCTCCCAAGCCAGCCGCGGTCCCGCCGCTGGGCTCAGCCGTCCCTGAGCACCGACGCTGCTGCCGAGGCGGCTCCGGCCAAAGTCCGGCGCACCCAGCGCCGCGGGCAGCCAGGCCCCGAGGGCCGAGCGCGGCGTCGCCCCGCGGAGCTGCAGCACCCCTGGCACCCCTCCGCTCCCCAGCCCACCCGTCGGGGTGGTGGCGGGGCACCAGAGTGAGACCGCGAGGGTGTTTGCTGCAGACTGGCAGCAGCATCAACAAACCCTCTGAACTTCTGTAGAAACTGCTACGTGGAAAGCTAAAACAGCTTGGACCGAAAGAGGGACTAGGAGAGATTTCAGATGCAAATACATTTAGTCTTACAACTATTATAAATTCTTTGGCCAATTCTAATTAACGTACGACTTTAACATTCCATTTGCTTTTAGAGACTAACACGTACTTAAGTAGATTTAGGATACTGAAAATTTAAAACTTTTTAAAGGAGGTTGGGAGGCTCAACAGTTATACAGCTATTTTAAATAAAACAGTTTTATTCTGTGAATCTCCAGTGGCAGCAGTTTAGAATGATTTGCCATATTTAAGTTTCCAGATAGCTGTTGGGAAAAACAATTACGGAAGGTATAAAAATCAGTAACTCTGTACTGAGGTTTGAAAGAGATTAACCTTGTGCTTGATGAGCACGTTATTTCTAATTTTCATTTAAAACTATTTACACAATTTCAAAATTTGTATTATTGGAAAAACATAATACTGTCAAATATGTATAACAGTTTAAGAGTTTAATTCTTTTAAGTTTTGCATAGCAAATGTACCCTCTTCTAACGGTTTGGTGAGTTATCTATTTCTGTGAAGATTATGCCATCAGTAGAAATAGCTCATTATAAAATCCAGCTGAAGTCTTAAAAAAAAAAAAAAAGAAGAAACAGCCCAACCTTTCTGGGCTGCTTTGTTTTCAAACAACAACAAAAACTCACACAGTAGTTCTGAAATGCTGTAATAAGACAAGTCTACAATGAAACATCACTTACACTAGAACTTCACTAACAGAACTGAATAATATTAATGGGCTGGGTGCAGTTTAACATGCTATAAATAGGAAATAAGATCAGAATCAGCACTGCCACAAGACCTTCTTTAAAGGAGAGGAAAGAGTACTTATCAGTGCTAATTTCTCCACTGCCTACGTGTGGAGTTGTGGCTATATTATCTTTTCTCATCTTATTTTCTATTCCTAGTGTATATTTTAATTTATTAAGTGCAGATAAGCCATGGGATCATCAACAACACCGACAACGAATCCAAAATATCAACAAGAACAAAAGAAACCACAAAGAAGAAATGTTAATGCTTCACAAGTCAGAGAGGGACAAAGCTTGATGAACCAATTAAAAGCAAGCTTCCAGTGAATATACAGTACCGTAGGAGGGCACTAAGTCTCTGGTATCAATGTCTCCACATATCAACACCTGGCTTCCTAAATGAAGAGTAAAATTATAAAGCTTTCACTTCAATAGTTATGACCTCCCTTTGTCTATTTGCTGCAGTACCTGAGTGCTTACTTACTATGGTCTATATAAAACGTTCTTCCGTCCAAATGTATTCTTTCCTCCCAACCAGGCTGGAATTGGGAAATAAAAAGAGAGAAAATAAGTGAAATACTACCACTCTCGCAGAGCTTGAAGCAGTACATTATCCACGCCTACTTAAACTGTCTGACAGATTCCAGTGAGGTAGAAAACACAAAATGATCACAGATGCGCTATGTCAAGGCCAAAAATCTAGGAAGAGTCAAAGAACTGGCTATTGATACAGGTAACTGTATCCAATACAGTAAATATTTTTTTAAAGCTTCGACTTGGAAACTTCTTGCATCAGGGTTTATACCCATTTCCTACTACAAGGAAACGATCTCAAGGAATAGACTGTCCATCACTGGTGAGGTTTGAGAGTTTCTGCTTCTCCTTCCGAAAACACATGTGGGTTATTTTCTGTCAATACGTAAGCCAGGATCTCAGTGCAGTGGGAGGAGACTAACCTAGTCCTCAACTCTTCCCTTTCTACCCATGCCCTTTTCTCATCTTCGAAATGGTTGTAGCACAGAAAGGAGAGTAAATGGCACATTGTTAGTATGTGCACTGCTGTCCACTTTAGCACTCACTCCACCTGTATGCTCTCCATGAGCTTCAGACTTCCATAAAATATAGATAAGAAATGATTCTATTTCAGTCTTGTTTGAGAAACTCGTTACATTCTGTAGTCATTCTTACCTCACTCAAAAAATGGATTAACTGAGTTTAAATTTGTTACTAATTATGTATTTCCAGTGATATATGTCAGGCTATCCTGATATCACTGCATGTTTTGCCTCTTGCAATTAACATTAGAAATTGTCAGCTGGCCCTTCAGTTGCTCCCATGCAGTGCCTCCTATCTAAGCAGTGTGTCCTCAGAGATTAATGTGTGCTCAGTGTGTCTGAAGACTTGCAAACAAACAGCTACTTCCACGGCTGTTGTCTTGAAGACAAATGGCATCACTGCTGCGTTACAACCAGGAAACGCGTCGTAAGAAATATGTTCCACTGCACATAGTTGGTGATCTAATCCGTGGTTCAATACGCTGGGCCTGACAAGTGGCCTGCCTTGATTTAAATACGAGGCAAAACTTTGCTAATTGAGCCAAGGACAGTGAGATTTGTTTTGGAGGAGGATGCCTGATCATAGGTGGTGACAGAGACGGCCGCCCCTCACCACAGGTAGCATTTGTCACCACTCCTGCCCAAAACCAGCACTTGTTATTCAAATGGTTTAAAACTAATTTAGTCTGCCCTGCAGGGTGGGCCAGCAGCCCCTTCTGCTGGCACAGCCGTTTGCAGACGGCTTGTCCCTAACACGTGCTGAAGCATCGAGGGTGCTGGTGACAACCAGTGGCTTGTTGTCACTAAGGTTTCCAGTGTTGCAAGTACAATTTCAATGGCAATTTCTCAAAAGTACACATCATTTATATGAGGCAATGAGCTGAATTAACACTACGCCATAAAAATCAGCACCTTAGAAAAAGTGTTAGCTTTCATAGACTCTGCCATGAAGGATGCAGTTTTTTAAAAACAAAGCAAAGCTCAGTATTTGGCATGGCTATAAATCAATATTATACTTTGGTTACAAGTATAATAAATTCTGATGTTAAAATGATAATTTTCTCTGCAGAATATGTTAGTTTAATTAAACATCAAAATTTATTTAGATTTCTGAATGCCAATATATGCTGGTACACTGATAAGAGCTTGCTTTGAACAATCTGCTCCGATTTTTCCTAAAGCAACAGGCAATTATCTAAAAGCACATAGTCAAGAGATAAAACCAAGGTAAGTTTCTTCAAAGCTCAAGCTTCAGATAAGCCAAGAAACGTGAAATCATTTCAGAAATACAATGGGCTGGCTTCGAAGAGCCCTGACTCACAGATCACAATAAAGCTGTGTCCATGTATTTTAACATCTTCCGGACAGTGCTGACAGCAACGTGTGTGCCCACAGAGAATACATGACTGCAGTACCGGCTCAGCCCACAGAAGATAGCACATATATATTAACACACACACGCTATCACTTACAGGAAGAGGGCCCAAATCATTAGGGTTCAAAGATGCTTTTGATCTCAGATGCACTGGAAATTTCAGTCGTGGATCCTCCTGTAACAGAAATACAGAACTGTAAACCCACAGATCAAGTTAGATCTACACACCAAGTCAAACACAGAATTGTCTGGAAATCTTCCCACATTACAGTTATTCTGTTATTCTCATTTTTTGAGAATAAACCAAAACATGTAAAAGTGATAGAACATTTAGTATTTGGATGTGTCACATACTTTAGTAGGATTCATATACCGAAAGGATTTTTAAAATGTTAATAGTTAGGGTGATGTAAGACTCTGCTTCCATTAAGTGTGCTATATCCAAAGACGTGCTGCAAAAAATACAGCCATGTTCTTCGGAAGGCATGCACTCCCGTAAGCAGCATTTAGGTACATATGCACATTTTTGGCTCTTCAAAATGTAAGAGAAATAAGCCATCCTATCACTAAAAGGCTCAAAAAGGATGAAATGAGCTCCTTACATTTTTATTAGTGCACAGGAATTATGACATCAATGTCCAAATGAGGCAAAAAGGAGCAAGTAAAATAGGTCATGGAAGACAAATCTAGACAAAAAATGCTTGAGATTTCCACACACGTAATTCACCCACATGCACCTGGGACCACTGTTAAGAACCAGCATTAAAAATATGTCACGTAACTAGTGGTCACTGGGAATCTGAATGATGCTTAACAAATTAAAGTGCAACTCCTATTTCAAGGGTGATGTGGAATGCTGGGTTGTCTTTGACATTTTTTCCTGGTGTAATCTTAGTTTTTCAATTTATTGACCAAAATTGCAGCATTGTTGAAAAATGGATCCTTATGATGTAAAACAAGTAATCAAATGGATTCCATTAACTGAAGATGATGAACGTACGTTACGTTAATAAAAAAGCAGAGCCAGTCACAGTGAAAGACAGTACAATTACGGACAGTCTCATGTTAAACAGCCACCCCAACCTCCATGGCGCTGTGCGCCTCCGAAACCCAGACGGGGGGAATCTGAAGGACAGCACTTGTGTGCAATGATTTGTCAAGTATAAAAAGGTCAAATACAAAATGCGAAACACCGTGGCATGGTGTATGATGTAGAAACGCACTGAAGTCTAAGGGGCTGTGAACAAACAGGTTTCCCTCCTGCAAGCGCAGCCCCGGCAGTGCTACAGTAACTCCACGGGGTCAGCCACTGGCTGCAGGCAGGAGCCCGCCAGAGTCCTCCTGGGCTGCACGGGAAGTTGGGCTGACAAACCTCCCCTTAAAGACAAGGCCAATCCCACAGTGGAACGGGGGTATATGAGCAGGAAAGCAAAACCAGGAACATGTACAAGATTGGTTATCTAGCACGTCTCTTACCCACGTGGTAGTTTTAGTGTTGTGGTCGATGAAGAAGGGCCTGCCGTTGGGTGCTATCCGCATCTCCCAGCCGGGGGGAAGGAAGCTCTGTGCAACTTTGTGTTGTGGTTTAGGTGAGTTGTACGGTGAGGGCTGCGGAGACTGCGGGTTGGAAAGGGTGTCCTTCACTGCTCTGCGCACCGGGGAGTCCTTGATACCCTGACGGAATGAAAGGGAGTAAGATTTGTCAAGTGTCACTCAATACTGTAACACGAATAAAACTTGGCTTCACAGCAAGTAGCTTTTCATTCCAGATACAATTAATACTAGAATTAAGCGCCAGGACTGATTTCCTAGAACCTATTTAGCCAGATTCTGTTCCTTACAACATACTGAGCTTTTTGCTCTGAAGGACACAGTGTTTTATCACTTCCCTCTGCAATGATAACGTCCACAGTATTTACATTTGATTATATATTTTACTGCAGCTGCCCTGTACATGTCAGTATTTCATTTTACAAAGGAAAAAATAAAAGCACTGCTTCACACTTCATGGTGCGACATCCCTCACTTTACAACAAAAGAGTATCCTAAATGTGAGGCCATGTTATCCACTTTTTGATGATTTTCTCAACTCAACTTCAGACAAAACAGTTAAATATGAACTTAAAACAAGTTCCTAAAAATAAATGGAGGTTTGCAGTTACAGATTTTGGACAATTTTTTTAACAAAATAAATTATCACAGCCTCAAAACTGCTTTGCTGATCAATGACTGTTGGTTAAAAACAGAAGTTACACGAGGTGGGTTTTTTAAAATGTCACTGGGAAACTGCAGGTTTATATACCTAAACAGCTTGAGCAATCTGATCCAGATTTACTCACCTTTGAAAATACAGACTGTCAGAACCAAAGACTTAAAAACAAGACTTAAGTGCTACGTTTAAACCTTGTTTGCATTTGTACTTTTCAGTTACTTTGCAAAAACACGCTCTCATTAGCTGATATGTGATAACAGATTGTTTTCTCCTTGTTTTACTAATTACTAAGATTCAGTAAATCTATGCATGCTCATGTTGACAATTCTCTAATTTAGCCCACAGTTAATTTTTTGAGCATTACATTAGAAAACAAGCCACCAACATGGATATTTACAAAATTATTCTAGCCTTATTTGTGGCTTGTTTTGAGCTGCATTTGGATGAAAAATGCAGTTAAACTGCAATGTTCGAAAATAACATTTAAAATATCTTGCATTAAAAGCTTTCCATATGTCTTGTACACAAAATTGAACATTTTACAATAAAGTAACTAATTAAACAAGAGAAGTAACTTCTAAAAAGTTGAACTATTTTTTTCTTGTGGCTGTATCCTTTTAAGATTTTAATATTATTAAATCTACACCTTTTTTTAAAAAAAAAAATTAGTTCAGAGGGGGGTATGAGAAGTTTGTGCTCTTCAGCACCCTTGTGGTTTCTGAGCATTGACAAACTACCCACCAATCTGATTAGCTGAATATTCTGAAATGAAGAGAACACTGGTTTTGTAGCTGTGGAACAGGTTATCGCCCTTAAAAGCTCGCTCAAATCTCAGATGCTCAGTCAGTGACTTCCACCAGCTCAACTGTTTGAAATGTCAGTAGGGACAGGAATGTCCTTAATGTTTTAGTTTAAGATATTCAGAATCTTTTATTTAAATTACAGTAGATTTGATCTTCAAAATTAACAATGGCAAGGCTAGTTATTAGTTCATTGTTAAAAGGTTTATCTGAATTACGTATGGGTAATTTATATTAAATATCAACTATAATCACCTCACTACAATCTGTCCAACAATCCTACGTTTGTTTAACAACTTGCACAACAGTCTGAATACATTTCAGTATAAAGAACAAACAAGAATGATGCATAAAATGAACTAAATGTTACAATCTTCACTTGATTGTTGGCCAACTTTTGCAGGGGCAAAGGGGACACAAGTAGGAAGAGATAGTGAGAGAGAAGGACAAATAACGTGCTGTACTTTAAGTTTGAAGAAATTTTTAAGAATTTATTCTCCTCAACACAGCCATGTTTAACTGACTGAAGAGTTTTAATCACCCTTTCAGAAGTAAAAGACATTGTCTTTGATTGCATAAGAAGTCACTGAAGTTATTTAGACATGTTGCAGTGAGCATCACTCAACAGTATTCTGAACTAAAGATACTTAAAAGAAATTAAACATCCTTTTGAAAGACAAGGAATACAAAACGCAATCGGTATCTTGGCTTAGAGATTTTCCAAACTCAATTGCATGTATTATTTTCAAAGTTATCAGCATCAAAATACATGTTCCAAATTAAAAAAATACTTCTGATTTTATACACTCACAGCACTTGAAGGGCGTTGCAATAAGGTTCGTGTCAGACATGCACACAGGTTACGTTTTAGCTGACCAAACCAAACCATCATATCGATGACCACGGAAGTTAAGTAATACTATTGGAAAACAGCCATCTATTAGAGCAAAATCAGCAATTGGGAAAAGTGGCTGCTGATAACTAAAAAGGAAATAAAAATTTCTAAGGCACCAAAGAACGGGAAGTCAGAGAGAAGCGATCCTTCTCGGTAGCAGCGCTTCTCACCTCCAGTGGAGCAGATAAAGTGACGGTGGGTGAGCTGAGGCTGCGAGGCCGTCTTATCTGGGGTTCACTTAAATGGTTGCTGCTGTTTGCTGTCGACCCGACCATACCATCTTCTGCAAGCTGTTTCAAAGCAAAACCAAGAGAGCAAATTGTCAGAAACACAGTTCATCTAGAGTTAGGACACTAAAATTATGTAATTATTTATTATTACTATGGAATATTAAATATACTTGCTTAAAGATCAAGCATTTGATTCCATTGGAAGGGCAAATAATGTATGGTACTATTAATAGATCAACACAACTTTCAAATGCAGTCCTAAGAGTGCATCTGCCTCCTTTTATTAGTTGAGATGTACCTCTCTGTAAAATCTTTCCATTGTAGCAATCAACTTAAACTGTACCTTAACATAGTTTAAAGAAGTAACAAAAAAATCCCAATCATTGCCATTTTTTATAATTATCCTGAGCTGTCGTGACAATGCTTAGGATATTTTTTTTTAAATTTCAGAGTTCTGAGGAGCTGCTTCAACTGAAATGATACTCAGTACATGCAACATGTTTGCTACCTAAATGAAGCATTACAACAGACCTTCGTACCTGCATAATGGGCCGTGTCCATGTTGTGGTTCGATTGTTGTGATTGACGTAGTAAGTACGGCCCTTTGCATCCTTCCTTTCTTCCCAGCCCGAAGGTAAGCCTGGTGTAGTATGTACATAGGCCACTGAAGGCTGTTCAAGCAAGAAATTACTGTATTGTTATTTTATAATAGCTAAAAAAAAAAAATTCATAAATCTGTTGTTTAAAAAAAGGAACTTGTTAACTTACAACAGTCTTAAACACAACAAATATACAGAAAAATACAGTTTCTGGTTTCATTTAATACAAGCTCTTCTTCATGTACCTTTGAGTCAAATTTTCTCACAACAGATCTCTCTATTCACTTTTGCACTTTTGTGTAATTTGTAGATTATGCACAATGACAAAAAAGGAATTCTGTGTTTTAATGATTTTTCCATAGAAAGGTGGATGTTTTTCCTTTTATTAGCATGGATAAGTAAGAACTGAAGTAACCATGCAGTCAAGACTTCCCAAGTTCTGTTCTTTTCTTCACCAGAGGGTGTCTTCAATCAGTTGCAAGAAACTACTCTGGGTTTAAAACCTGAAGTTTAACCGTTTTGTTATAGTTACAAATGTTGCATACAGGGTTAGGTGCCCTGAAAATACAATATACAGCCCAAATTGGAGCCCCAACTTTAGTGGGAAAAGATTTTTTTTTTTTACTAAAAGTTCCACAAGAAAGACAATGCTGTAACAAAAATATACAGATAACGATAACCTGCCAAAGGCACGAATTGCCATTAAACAAGTTATGTCACTATTCAACACAGCAATTACGTCATTTTGTGTTGCTGATGCTGTCTTGTGTGAGGAAAATATTCAGTGCTTAAACCAATCGGGTATTTTTTCTGGGTCATACAGAGGGGGGAAAAAAGCATCGTAGCACAAACAGCAAAGCTTCTTGAGGAAAAATAGCCTAGAGAGAATTTTTAACACTGACCCTGTCTCCATCTGCATCTGCATTTTATGGGGAGGATGCCCTGGGAGTTGCAGTTCTAGACCATGCACTCTACATAACTCTACTGGTTATGAACCCTAGCCTCCTTCTAGTATGGGTCTCCTCTTCAGACATCACTTGCTAGGAACAGGTATGCTGCCTCAGGACAGGCGTTTTTCTCAAGTAACTGATGTAAATACTAAGAGCTAGAGAGATACAGGAATTTCTGTCATTCACAGCAGATAGACGCAAACTGCTAAACTCTGCAGGACAGGATCTGTGCTCTCTAATGAAGCCCATGCATTAATTATCGCATCAAAGACTTGGCACGTGCAAGGTGCTTTTCAGTATCTACGTCTAGCTCCTTGGTTCAATATGCATTTAATTATTAGTTTAATCACATTAAAATATACATTCATACATTAATTATCAGGAGACTATAATGCTAGAGATTGCTTCACTCTTTCAAATATCTGCCCTCACAGCAGAAGGGTGATGAAACCTACAGGTCTTCATCACGTGACAGAGTAAAAAACAGCGCTTGAACTGCACTGTCTTACCAATTTGTGCGGTGCTTTAATTCATCATCAGTAACGTTAATTCCTTTGGAAACGGGCAGCTTTGCAGTGCTAAGAAAACAAACTGAATCGGAGTCTGCTTTTAGCATGGCTTCCCCTGAACAGGCTGTAGCAATGTACATGGCACTTCTCTTATGGTGTAAAACGTTAATTTACTGGTTCTTTAAGAATTCCAGGTGTAAATGCTGATGGGTAGAACTGCAAAGCAGCACAGCAGACAGAAAGGCCAGACTTGAACTGCTGAGCTTAGTGTGCGTGTTGCACCCGAACATCGCATTTTCTACGAGGATGCAAGTTCTAGAGCAGATGTACTAGTTAACGCCAGCGAACACGGAGGAAGAAATGGTTCTGACATCTGAGCTAGAGGAGGGACTCGTATCAACGTCCAATGTGCAGAAAGCAGCTCTGGCTGCTGCCCCTTCCACCCCAACACCTGCTGCTCACAAGGACACTTATGAACTCTTTTCAGACTGCTTGGAAAAGAGGAGACTTTTTTACAAGGCCTTTCCTGAAAGAAGCAGGATGCTGCATTTAAAACACGGCTTAAAGAAAGACTGACAGTAAAACCAAATGTCTGACACCAGACAGTGACTGGGCACACCAAGGGAAGGCGGCCAAGAAACACATGGACGCTCTGAGCTGCCCTTTGCTCTAAAGGCCGTATTACCCCAGTGCTCGTTAATCCAATCCACCTTGCAGAGCACTGCAGATTTAAGTCTGGGTCTTTTTTTGCCAAATTTTAAAAAAATCACTACCAACTGCATTATGGCTGAGAGTATAAGAAATACCTGTAGCCACTTACAGCATCCACAGGATGAACACCAAATTAATTGGTAAAACTTAGATGGGTAAAAGTATGACTCCAGTTTCCAGTTCAGTACCTGCAATCCATCCACTAATACCTTAGACTCTAAAAGTTTTGTTTTTCCTTATTTTACTACTTAAGATTCCTCAGTGCAAGTATTCTGCATTTTATTACAAATTATATTTTCTTTTCCTAAAGTATCCGTGCTCTGAGTTACTCTGCAGACTCACTAGGGTGCGGCAAGTACTAAGCCACAACTAAGGCTACTTGGACAGCGGCCTCTGTCTCCAGGTCTGTAGCTGTATTCTCCACACCAACTACACCAAACAAGTTACTCCTTCCACATCCTTACAAACAGTGATTTGTGTTTTACCATCATTCCATTTAAAAATATATATACAGTGCAAAATTACTAGCCAAAGATGGAAGATGTGAATTACATTGCACAGCAGGATCTGATAACTCTCTTCAGGCCTCTGAAGGCTCCTGCGAAACAGAGGATACATTCTTTTCCTACAGTCTGCATCCTCTGCTCCAGCAAAGTAATTAACTGTAATTCTTGTTCTTGCTTCATATTCTTAAGACCTCTTTCCCAGGACTTTTGCTTAAGTCGGTGTATTTGCTTTTTAAGAGCAGAGCGTATTTGACCCAGTGAGCTGGAGAACTGCCTGGATAATCAAGGGAAATGAGAAAAGATCCTGAGTGGGTCAGAAAGTTGACATACTACAATAGGAAACAGAAAACAGAGGAACACAGATGAGGAAACTAAGTAATATCCATTGAAACAAACTATGAGACTGATTTCTTTCTTTCCCCAATAGTCAAGTGCTGGAAAGACTGTGCTGTGTTGTTCACAGAGCTGCAGGCAGCAAGGAGACTACCTCTGCCAGGACTGTTCTAATGGCTTCCAAACTGTTAATCAGTGGTCAGTAAGGCCACAGTAAGTGGTCTGGAAACACTCCACAGACAAGGTTTTAGTTAAAAATGAGATAATTAAGGTATCTGATACTCTGGGAGGGCTGACTGATTCACTGATTTTCTGGGCCAGGGGATGACTGCTACATGTTCTTACGTGTTTGCTCTATTCAGGCTATTGTCTACAGTACAGAGTAAACATAAGGTCTGGATAAGTCAGGGATTTTAAATTAAAAAATTGAATCATTTAATTGTAATAATACACAATCTATTTACTGTACGATGGCATGCTGCAAAATATCAGCTTTAACTGTGAGGATACAGGAACACAAGATGCTCTAGTTTACGCCACCTGATTTTTCCTTTCTCTTTAACACTCTATCTACCAAAATAAATTCAGCTATCACCAGCCTTTCTCCTTACCATTCACTGTGGGTTAACGCAATCTGCAAAACAGAGTTTGCCCTTCAATCTCCTTTCCATGTAAAAGATATTCTACCACACAGAGTAGGAACTTGGGAGATTTATCAAGAGCCTTTTACCCCAAAACTGAACACTTTTTAGCAACTGTCTTCAGTAAATAGTGGGGGGAAAAAGAAGTGTTATGGTTACGGACCAAACGTCATGAGAATGGAGATGCTGGGACACACGATGCATTAACTTATGTTTTGCTCAGACTAGTTTTACAATGTACCCTTCACAGAGGAGCGGTAAACGTCCTTGGGGATTTAAAAAAAAAGATCCTGAAAAGCAATGTGGTTAATAACCACAGATAGATTTCACCCAACATGTACTTTCTCTACAGTCAGCAACACCTACTTCATTACACATGCTCGAGTGCCAGATCTACTCATCTTCTGTCACTGATCAATATGAAAGGTCAGCCACGCTATCTCTAGGGCGGGTGGAACATTTTTACACTTACACAGAATATTTAGTGTATCAATTTCTTATGAGCTATCGAAATGTTTAGACTTGGACCCGAAGGGGGAAAATTCAGGCATGGTTAGTTTGCATGAGCATGTCCTTTAGGAGCCTCCCCCCGGCCCCAGAGCTGGCCAGGACAAGCCACAAACCCACACAGACTGTTCCCTACTTCGGTCCCACTGCAGAAGGGTCGGGTGGGGCCGGCTCTCCCCCAGGCCAGCAGCAAGCAGGGATGTGCCACTCCTGGGTTGAGCTGCTGCTCACCAAGGGGCTCTGCCCGCAGCGCCCTGGCCACCGGGCTGGCGAGCCCAGCAGGGCCCCGCTCCCTCGCCTGGCTGTGGGCCCGGTTCGGCGGACAGCCGGGCTGCGCAGGGGCTGCTCCTGCAGCGCTCCTATCACCGCCCAGCCAGGAGGGCGGCGCACTCTGTGCTCTTCCTGACCCCGCGGAGCACCCACAGAGGGGCATGGGCCCTTCTCCAGGCACCGCAGCAGCATTATCCCCTGCAGCCTGTGCCGGGCGGGCGCCCAGTGCGCCTGCGGAACCAGGCTTCTGCACGGCTGGCGCCTCCACGGGCCCCGGCCCAGCCAGGGGCTCTGCAGGGACCCTGAAAGCAGAGCTCAAGTGCCCCAGAAACTCCTGCTATTGACAGCTCGTACGTCTACAAACTTGAGGTGCCTAAAGCAGAGAGAGAACGGCAAGCTTTGGAGATGATGCTCTGGATTGAAATGCATGAATCCTGTTTAAGTCCCAAGTCCCCTCTAGATCAGGGCTTCAGAGTATAAGTGCACGCTGAATGAAGTGGGGGGAGGGTCCCAGGAGTAGCTGCAATATAATAAGGTAAAACATCTGTGATACAGCTGTATTAGTTATGAGTCAGTGACGTTTGAAATCAGTCATCTGCAGAAAAATATTAATATTTTGCTCTAAAAAGTATAATCAAGATGCTCTGCCAACAAGACCTTTGCATTGCAGTTCAATATAGCACACGTTTTTCTAATGATTAACAAATCAAGCAGGTTTTGCAAAGACACAAAAAAAATTGCTCTTTGCAGGAACACAATACAACTATACTCCTCTAAGATTCAAAACCAGTAAATATAGACAGCATTACAGAATGAAGCATCGACACCCAAATTAAGACCTGACATTACCACACATAAATAGAAAACATACCCAAATTTAAATTATATTTCTCTCCCCGAAATGATCTAGCAGCACACATATACATAAAAGCTATTTATGATAGCTACTGTAAAATGATTTCCATGAGATAACTTGCTTCAGACTGACATTTAATCAGGTTAGAAAAGAATGAGATGTTTCTGACAAAGCCCAGTATAAATTAAAACCACTTTCCTTGTATTACACCTTCAGGAAAGCACTTCCAGCATTTTACTGGATCATCAAAGTAAAACTTCAGCCTTAGACCGCTGAACAACTACTGGAAAATGAAAACTGGCATTACTTAAGACCGTTAAGAGCTATATGATGTATCACTGTACCTCCATGGTTCTCAAATTAACGTCAGCTTTAAGAATTAATTAGTCTAATGGAGAGTAAGGGAAGACAGATGCAGGCTAAAACCACAGCTACGTGTATACCGATTTGATGTCTCTAATCCCCGATTCTTTCATTATCAGTTTTTAAAGAATTAGGTATTGTATCTTTCATTTTTTAGAAGCCTATGGCATTTCCTTAGTGCATAGCTGTGTTAACACTCAGTGACATATCCACATCATTAGAACATGCTCGTGTTTGAGTGAAACTGCAGTGTTTTGAGACATTTTGAGAAAATTTTAAACAGCAACAAATATAACTATTGATTCAGTGGATGTATTTCATTCAACACACTGCTGCTTTGTCAAAAAAAGTTCCTTATTGTACAAGACCTAAATCTACCCATTTTATTTAGAGATAATGCTTGATAAAGAGTATTATTACCGTTGGTTCCTCACCACCTGTGACAGTTGAAGAACGAGCTCTCCTAGATGGACCACTCTGCTGTTAAATGATAATTAATGTTACAGATAAGTATATTTAGTGATGAAGGTCACAGATTACTGTCACATCTTTAGGAGTAAGGAATTACAGACACTCAGATTTATTAAAAGACAGCAATTAGATGGAAATAATGTTTAAGATAATAGCAAAAAACCTGAGTCATCAATCACTGATAACCAAGTCAGAATCTCACATAAAAAACACGAAGGGAACTAATTTCAAGAGTTCTTGTATCCAATTCTTTATGTTCAGTATTGCTAACAATAATAGTAAGAACATTTATCCTCAATGTAACATATTCCCCAACCCCCCAATGAATTTTGCATGTTCTACACATAAACATGGAATTTAAAACCAAAATGGATAAGTTCTGGTCATCAGTGAGTGCGCAGAAGTCAGACGAAAGATGGAACTGATACTGTGAATTGTCAGTAAGGACTAATACAGCCAAGAGCAGCACTGTATTTAGAAAGAAAGTATGTATTTAGTTGCTAGAAGATAAGTTATGATTAGCTCAGTAAGGATTAAATATGGTTAAGATGAGGTAACAGCCTTGTTTTAGCGCAGTGCTTTCAGTTCTGCTGTTTTGAACATCTGCTAATGAAATGAGCGTTCTAAAATAATAAAGTGAAAGCCATATCACCAATCCCAACCTGACTACACCAGATAAAGACACCCAGACTCCATCAAGTGATAAGAAACCCGGACTCCATAAAGTGCTATTAAAGAAAGAAGCAGAACACCTCTGGAGCAGACTGCGTCCAGAGTCAACTTTGTCTGGTAGAGAGGGAGGACAGTGAAGGCAGAGACGTACTGGAAACCACCCCGCTGTCTACCCAGAGGAGAAAGCAGAGGGATGGATAATCCTTCAGAAGCAGTTCTTTGAGCAACAGCTATTACATGCATCTGTAGGCAGCAAATGCAGATACACTAAACTGCTACAGCACGTGAAAAAATTAAACGGCGAGAAAAACAGTATGGTTATTGTAAATGTCTGCCCAACAGCAACAGAAAGAACAAGCAAAGGAGAGACATCAGCTTTAACAACAAACTTATTGATATATGCTATTTACTCAATATTTCCATAAAAAAGATACACAAATTTGCTATTTGTAGATACATATGTAATGTATTTCTAATAAAATATTGGTAAAAAATAATCCTGGAAGAAAAGTATAATTTTAAAAAATATCTGAAGAGTTTCATTCAAAAGCTTGTCTCGGGCAATCCTATTTTAAGTAGTCTCTCTACAGCCTGCCACCTTTGCAACCCTCGTACCACAAAATACGTAGAACTTTCTATCAATTAGACCAAAGGTATGTGTGCTTATCACGTGAAAGAGAATCTTTTTACAAAACACCTTTGTATCTTTTCCTGTTTGAAGAATCTACTTAAATAAAATGGCAGAAGTTGCTAACCTAAATCACTCCGATTAAAAAACAACAGATGCAGTGCTGTTCCGTTCTATCATAGGAGGACTATCACAAAAAGGCTCCTTTTAACTACAACGAGGTAAAACACCAAACCCTTTTAATGTTATAGATCTATATATCCCAAGTAAAATCAATTTATGAGACACAAAAATATACCTGCCAGGAGAGTCCTGTGCTGCAAATACAGATGGTGCTACTGCCCTCTCCTACCCCAGCTGAAAACACCCGGTGGAGGATTCTCTCTCTCCACTGAGCACACACCCCGAGCGCAGGGAAGTGCTACGTTAGATAACTCAGGTTAGTGCCACTGCGCTCGCAGCCTCAGGACATTCTTCTCTCACATGAATGTCCTCATTTTAGTTGCTGACCATGATGATACTAATTTGGTATCCATTACTATTTGGGATAGTCATATGCCCATACTGGTTACTGATCTGTATCTGACCACAACTGACCTAAGAAAAGATATTCAGAATCAGACAATGTTCAAACAAAAAGGAAGAAATAGAAGTTAGCTTTGGTTTACCAAGGATAATTGAGACTGTTCTGCAACTGCGTCTGTTACACTGCAAGATCTTAATCTTGAAGAAGGATCTCTTTGCTGGAAAAAAAAAGAAAGAAAGATGTCTTTAAGCTAAAGTGTCTTAAAACATGGGGTTTTATTCAGTACGTTTACTTTTCTCCCATTTAATCCAAACCCCCAAAAAATATTATTTATGTTGCGGTGTTTTAATAATTCTGCGTAAGTTTTAATACTTCTACAGACATATGACAAGCAATGAAAAATCTTAATTCTCAGTATTTGATCCTGGACTGTTTCAGCTTAACTGCAAAAAGAATATAGCCAATTACGATACAGATTACTAATGTTTTACAGCTACAAATCTCTTTATAACAAAATCTCCTGTAAACAATTAGTATCTACTTCTATTTCACCAGGGAGTGGTACATACAATTTCTCTGTTGACAGTTACCCTTCATACATGCTATGAAAAAAAAGGGCTCATTCATTTTTCTAAAGGAGAAATGTCAACACAAATTCTGATAGAAAAAAGATGGAAAAAAATCTGAGCGATTAAGCTAAGAACATTGATTCTTAGACAAAAATTGAGCAGATGATACTTCTCTTAAAACCAGACATTGCAATGAAAACTGTAGCTGCGATACAGCTCTTCAGGAAGTGAATGCTCCACCTTGGTTTTCATTACTTCACCGTGACATTCACGGGTGGCAGGCATTACTGACAAAAATCAGGCATTAAAAAATAAATCCAAAATCAAATACTATGGATGAGACCTCAAAGTCTTAAATATTTACTTAAAAATTTAGAGTATTTCTTTCAAAAAAATTGTCTTAATTTTCCTCTTTGCCTTCTAGCTTTTGAACTTCCCAACACATATCCTACACGATCATGAATTAGAAACAAAAAAGCCCCACAAAAAGCAGATATGCTAGCATGTCTGCTTGCTACTAAAATGTAATTCCTCACAAACCTGTGAGATTTATCACAAATAAGGCGATAGAGCACAGTGGTGTCAAGTGACTGAATTCCAGCCCATATGGGACAGGCTCAGATTATAAAGGGACAGCACCTGAGAAGGATCAATAATTACATTTTCCACTTGCTACAACACTGGTTTTGGGACTCGCAGCCATAGAGGATTCTTCACATCCCAAAATTACAAGAGCTCCAGAGATACTCTCAGGTTTTACTTCTTGGTAACAAACAAGATATTTGCTATCGAATTTAAAAACGTTTCAGAAGGAACTAATGTGCCACGCTAATATTTATATTTAAGAAGGAACTAATATTCTGCCTACATTGGTTAGCAACCATTGCCCTGCAGGATCAATACTTGGTCTACAACATAAGAAATACATCAATATTACAGTAATTCTGAAATATCCCCATAGCTGGTACCAAGAGATTTAGAAGGCATTAAGCATGGCATCAGCAATCATTTTTTGTTACTCTCATGAAAAATCCCATATAATGAAAAGAAAATATACAAATACTGTAGTCATGAGGGCTGGCAACAAAGCAAGCCATGAACAGAGTATTTCTGTTGGAAGGGACATACAAGGATCGATCATCTAGTCCAACGGCCTGACCAGTATTCAATAAAACACAGTATTCTATAAAATCAATCAGCATGTAAATAGCATTTCACTTTAAATGACTTTTCTGACACAGCTTTTCTGTGGCGTTTGATTGAGGTAAATTCCATGTACAGAAAGCAGCCTTGGGTAATTCCTAAACTTATTACTTTGCATAATTGGTACCTTATGAATGCACTAATAAATGAGCAAATGACCTACAGCCCATTTATAACTGCTCCCATGGGCACCCTGATGTACCACTGAAAGACAACGAAGCAACACCGTGAGGGAAACTATTTGACAGGTGTATCAGAAACTCCAACTCTTACTTGAAAACATCAGTCCTAAGAGCACATTCTGTTAAAAAAAAAAAATCAGTGTTTTTAAAAAAAAAAATATAGAAGATGTAATTACACCTTGCTTCTATGTTATGCTAAAGATTAATGTGAAAGGATTTGTCTGTCAAATGGACTGACCAGCAAGTCTGAAGTGTTTTCTGGCATTACACTTGAGAAGTGACAAAATCCTTGAACACACACACCCAGACACAGTCACTCCTCAGCTATCTGCTGGCGATTTGGCTGTGTTGCAGGTTAACTGTGTGTGGCCGGAGAGGCACGGGAGCTGTCTCTGTGTAAAACAATCAAAGGTCAGGCTGGAAATACCAGGCATGCTGGTGGGCAAACCTGGACGGGCTTCTAGTTCCAGCCCCCAGCCTGCAGATCTGCGCCGGCCTTAGGCAAAGGCAGTTCAGAGCTGGCGGGTTCGGGGAAAACCCTGGATCCAAGCTTCCTCCCTGCGAAGCCATGAGGCTGATCCCGCAGGCCTTCGGGAAGCGGGACCAAGAGGAAGCGTCACGTGGACCCAGCTGAGCGCAGGGCTCACAGCCTGGGTTCAGCTCCAAGTGCCACGCTCCTGGCCAAGCTCGGGGATGGATGTCCCTGGGCTCTGCTCGCCAACCTCCCAGCTGGGCAGATTCACCGCCCGTGCCCAGGGAACAGCTCAGACCCAAGTGCTGGATCAGGGCAGCGAGTGCCGCCGCGGCCAGAGCGGTGGACAGCACAGCCCAGAGCCCTGAGTGGCCTCCACAGCCACGCCAGGGCGTGGATATCCTGACGTGGATAACACACAGTAACAGACATTTTAAATGCTTTGGCAATTTCTTACTTTGCAAGTGCGGTCTGATTAAAATTTTTATTGCACTGAAAAGCAAGATGCTGTCACTTAATGGCTCCTAAGAGCTAGTCTGTATAGGAATATAATTATTGAATTATTTAATTAAGAGAACTTTGCAGCTATACCATTTATTTATTATTGTTAATGTAAAAAAAAAGTAGGCCCTGCTCTTGCCATTGAAACGGTTTGGTTAACCTCCTGCCCTCCAAGCAAACATCTACGAAAATCTGCAGTTACCTGCAAAAGCCCAAGTGACACTCTATGCATATGGTTAGCCAGCAGAGCTGTAATTTGCTAACTAACCTCCAGATAACATTCAAATCATTCTAAGACACCTACTGCACAGGTTTCTTTGTGAAAAACTTGCACCTAATCAAGATTCTATTCAATCAGAACAAGAGTAAATATGATACTTCTCTCTTGAATTGCAAATGTACCTTGATGGCATATACCAAGGATAAAAAAAAAGAATAAATCACAGAATGATGTTCTGTTTAATACTCACAACTGTTTTCTTAACCAAAGAGACATAAGACATTCCCCCCCTTACAAGTTTATTATCCTTATTTTTTGTGGTTTCATCAGTCTGACAAAGTAATGATTAACACAAATATAGAGAACGTTCTTTGGTTTTACCTCAAGTAAACTCTTATGGTGAGAGACACATTTTTTCCAGACTAGCCATTTACAAACTTGTGGAGGATTTGACCACAACTACCTACTTTCAATTCTAATCCTTTGCTACTCTTGTAGCAGTTGATCCAGGAAACTATGAGGGGTTTATAAAATCCTAATGTAAGAAACCACATGCTTTAAGAAAAACTATCATGTTGTAAAATGGGTTGTGGTTCAAAAAGCGTTAGCAATTTTTTCTCTTTCCTTTGGAAATTACTAGCTTGATACTCTGGTATTACATACTTTGTTTCACTGAAGGTCTAACAGTAGTGGAATCTGAAGTTAAACTCACACAGAAGAAAACATTACATCTGAACTGAGGAATTCTGTTGTTCAAGGCAGTTTGCTCTGTGGTGAAATTACGATGCATTTTTTGGAAGGTAATTTTTAACTGTATGCTCAGGCCTTCCTGAGCCCAGCAATTACAACCCACCCCTGTAACGGATTCAAATTCTGTCAAACTAGGGGAAGAGTACAGCAATAGAGGCTGAGAGAGAGAGAGCAGCATGTCACGTACAATCAAAGAACTGATTTGTTCCCCATTGGAATCAGGAGTGACCTGCAGTCGCCTGCTCAGTTCCTCAGACAGCTCCTGAGGACTGGTTCGGGACACTGGAGATGCAGGAGGAGGTGGCAGCGACAAGCTTAAGGAATCTCCACTCGCACTTGCTTCCTCTGAAATGGTTTCCCAGGGCTAACAAAAGAGAAGAAACTACGTTAAGGATTTACATAGACAGACCAAGTCTTCTTTCCCTTCGCCTTCGGTGACCACCTCACTGGGACAAACACAGGTGTGATAACCAGCTTTAACATTTAACATAACAAACCAATCCCTACAAGACACCAACAAGCATTCTACTCTGTGTGAAGTAGTCACAGGGAAAAGCAGTTTTCATGCTGACTTCAAAGTGCTCTTCATGTTGATGACGACACAATGCTTTATGATTCAGCACGGAAAATTATGTAGATGGAAAGATGCATAAAAAAGAGCTCTCGTTAAAAAAATTCCATCTGAAATTTTGTTCAAAATGTAGCTAATTCTGCATTCTAACTAAAAACTTGTAAGAAACAACTGTTAATTTTAATTTAGAATAAAATGCATAATAGAAAGCACTCATTAGTATCTGCAAATCAAATATTAACAGGTGACAAGTGCAACAGTAGTTTCAGCAAGCTATTTGTTGCTCTGAATAACATTTAGTGAACCAAAACTAACTTTCACAAAGAATTTTGTCTGTGATTCACATAATAAAATATTCCTTAAAGTTGAATGGGATTAGAGCTTTACACAAACTCTCACTTAGGCCTACAAATATCTACCAAATTTAATTTATTTAGTCTACCTATAAAGTAAACAAACGCTCACCCTGATTAATAAGATCTCAAAATTCTAGCTAAAACCAAGTATTTTGGGGAAAAAACCCAACAGCAGCTTCTCTTTCCTCTAAATCACAACACTAAAGAAAACTGAAGTACATGGCAGTCTGCTTCCCTTCTTTTTACAACTTAGTCCACTGTTACTCAAAGCAAAATATTGAAAGTGTTTCTATCAACATATATATAACAAGCGATGCCTGAAATTATACCCGTTTCTCCCACCATTTGCATAGTATTTAATATTGTGCAGACATTATCAGGCACCCACAAATGCAGGAGACCTTGGAAGTATAGCTCTGTTTAGGATCTTTGTGTCACTGGTATTTTACACTAAGGCAATTTCTACAGACACCATGTAAAAACATTGTTATGTATGTTGTATAGTAATTAGCTTACAAATGAGAAGTTTAGTCAACTTCTTACAGCCAAGACCTTTCCATACCTCAGGAATGTCTCCACTCTCCATAGGTTCGGGTTCCAAATCTTCACTGATGTGTCTCCGAGAGCGGAACCGCCTGTGGGCTGCTTCTTGGTTTATCTGTCTGATGTTGTTATCTGAATCAGATCCCACATCACTGCATAGCAGGGAAATGAAAGCATGTGAAGGAGAAAAGAACAAGGAAATAAAGAATGTTGAACTAAAACACCTACTTTGTCCATTGCTTTCAAAACCTCATTAAAGTTTTTGATTATAAAAAATCATTATTGCATATGTCAGGTTTCACAAACAGGAGACCGTTTAATCCCTCAATCAAAGTAAATAAAACTGGCAGCACTTCACAAATGTCGGAGAATCGTAGAATCCCAGGTTGGAAGGGACCTCAAGGGTCACCTGGTCCAACCTTTCTTGGCAAAAGCCCGGTCTAGGCAAAGTGGCCCAGGCCCCTGTCCAGCTGAGTCTTGAAGTGTCCAGTGTTGGGGAATCCCCCACTTCCCTGGGGAGATCATTGCAGCGGCTGACTGCTCTTAGTGTGAGGAATTTTCCTCTTGTGTCCAACTGGAATCTCCCCAGGAGTAATAACCTGAGAGAGTTGACGTTTTTTCCTTACCTTTTCAACAGGCTCTATAGAAGAAAGTAATTTATTCCTGTTAAATTACTTGCTGAAAAATTCCACATCTGTCTCCCAGTGTTCTAAGGTACATTGTTAATGCACTGACTTCCCTTCCACCCCTTCACATTTCCTACAATTTCCCAGAATACCTATCTGGATATGCAATTTGCTGGGGGTGGGGAAGTCTCTTTCATTCTTTAAAAAAAAAAAGTTTCCTTTTTAACTATAGATATCTAGACTTTTGTTCTCAATTTACTAGCATATCTGTGAAAATTTTTCCATGAATAAAGTATAATTTCAGATACACAGCACAGCACCAAAGGCACAATTAATCTGTTACCAGAAAGAACAGTGTGCCTTTATATCCTGCTTCGTGAAAGTCTTGCTGAAGACTTTTTCCAGCCTTGAATTTGTAAATTCAGAATGGTTGTTTATTGGAAAAAAATCCCTGCCCTTACTGATAACTTTGCACAGATCCACAAAACGCTGCACTACACTGCCACTTACATTAAACTCGGTCGATGCCACTGAGTAGTCCTGTTGTTGTGGTTGACATAGTAAGTCCGCCCCAGGTTGTCCACCTTTTCTTCCCATCCAGGAGGCAGTGGAGGAGGTGGCAACTCCTCCTGACGTTGAGATGCAGAGTCATTGGAATCAACCACATCCCATCCATGCTTAGAAACAAAGAAAAAAAAAGAATTTTAAAATTTTAAAGTTCAAGAGAAGTTATTTCATTGTTGCTTGCATAGGTGCAGATTCTGAAAATTATTCCAAAGAGAAGTTCAAAATTACTGAAATGTAAACCATATGAAATAGAATAAACTCCGTAGTTACAGTGACACAAAAGGTGAAATCCCACCAGTCTATTACAAGAGGGATTCCAAACGTATTTGGGAATTGGCCGCGTGTTCTGGTGGTGCCTAGGTGCAGATTCCCAGGCAAGGAGCCGGAGAGAACCAGCTGCCACCTCCTGAACTCGGAGACGTATGGCCGGGGCCGAGGGCCCTGCTCCCAAGTCACAAGTGACTGGGGTAAGGCCAGCACGGGCTGACATTCACTGACAGCCCTAGTGGCAGCTGATTCTTAACAGGGATGATGGCTGGTAAGAGTGCTGAGAAGTCTTTAAACCTGCTGTGCTTGCATGAGCTTTATTCTCTGCAAAGTCAACGCTGCCAAGGAAATAAAGAAGAATGTTATAACACCTATTTTGAAATGGCCTCTGAAGAAGAGGTAGCTAACACAGACCATTATGTTTAGAAATTACTTGCAGAGACCTTTTGAATTCTTCTACTTGGCATGACTTCTACTTGCTCACAAACTGAGTCAGACTTTAGAATTCATTGTGGCAGCTGAAATACTCTGAAATACTTGAAATGGTTGCAAAAACACGAGGTTACAGTTTAAAAAAAAAAAAGGCTGGAGAGGGGAAGGAGACTAAGCTGCTACTAACACTGCTGCCAGGGGCTTATCTTTCAAGGTACAACTTTCTCTACAATTATAGTTGAATCTCTACTCATTTGACTGCTTCCACAAGCATTCAGCCTTACCTCGGATTCATCCCTTTGATCACTGTTTTCCTCCTCTTGGCCACCATTTTTAGGCATATATGCCATCTTCAGTCTCAAGAAACCCTTTACACGAGATTTGTGGCTAGAAGACAAGGAGGTGCATTTCATTCAACAACCTTTAAATAGTTACAAGTAACAAACCTTGAAGTAAGAAATGTTTTAAAATACAAACGTTCCCCCCCTCACCTTCTTGGTCTGAGAAGGAAATCCTTAAATGTGTATGGCCTTTCCATGGTTGGGTCTTCAGTCTATAAGCATTTAAGAAAATGGCAAATTAAAGGGCTTGCCCACAAGAACAGAGACATACAAGAAACAATGACATCACAGGTGCAGCAGAGGTGCTAGAGAAGACGTTTGACTCCCGGAGTGGCAGCAGGCAGAGCTCCACCAGCGTGTTCCCACACACGCTGCAGAACCAGCCACTAGATGCCACTGCAAATACCAGGGATGGGCTGGCCCAAGTCTCTGTAAGGTACACAGCAGTCACCAGCCAGAAAACGGTGGAAAAGACCAATAAACAAACCCCTTCCAACTTCTTCCAGTCACCCAACAGCAGTGTCAGAAAAGCTTGCATCTATTCCAAAGCAGCAGTTTTTCTGCACATTAGAAAGCAATGAAATAAAACTCCTCAGTTGGCTTTTACTTCAAAGCTGTTGAGACTTGCAGGAAGAATTAAGACACTGAAATCCTTTGTGCTGTACATGAGTAATATTATCAGCCTGACAGATGACATCTTCTGATTTCCATTTAACTGTAAGTTTCATAAAGCCTTAAATCTTGACAACTTTCTATTACATGAGAATTTCAGCTTTCTTATCAAGTAAGTTACATCCTTCATGTCTGCGAGAATACGGATACTATAGGTACAAAACTAGGAATTTAGAAATGACACGGGAAGTAAGAGACTCAGAAATCCGTGCACATACTTCACCTGCTGATTGTTTGGGGTACTTTAATCGATTGTACAATTTGAGCTGACAAAATTGGAAGCATGAACTGTCTTACACTGAAATTATTCACACTCCAGTAAGACCAGAGATTTAGCACCTTAGATTAACACCAAACTTTCTCAAAATGAGCACAAAGTTAGTGGATACTTCTCAAAACATTGCACTCGCCTGCCATCCACTAAAACAACGGTAGTGTATCTGTAAAGCTGTAAATCCCTTCCCAGCACTCGCCCTACACATAGCAATACTTTGAGTCCAGTGCTTTAATCAAACCTTTCCAAACACAGAATAATCTAACTCCTGGACCGTTTTTCATTAAAAGCTTTGTTGTCAGTTGTATTTCGAGGTCAATAAATAAGAACTTAAAAGTCAATCCTAAGGCTTTGCCTGTCTGTATAAAACAAATTGAGGTACCTGTACAGTGATATGTTTGGTGTTTCAGAAAAAACCTGTAAATAAATGACTCTAAAAGCAGGTGTTAACCCAAGTATTTAAACTCTAACTTTTAAAAAAATAGAAGAAAACCTTCCAAATACCAGCATTTCCAAGTTGACTCATATTACTTTGCAATATTTAAGCTGTTTAAAACTGGGAAAATATCCAAAATACATACTTTCCTATCACACAGGAAGGGCCATCGGAACCTACATGACTCTTAAAGAGAAAATCTATTTACAGGTGTACAGACATTAAAAGGTACAGGTATGCATGTTAAAAGCTATAATGTATGCTCTGACAATATTACAGCTTGTGTAATTATTAGTAGCAACAATGTCTAATGTCAGTGTCTAATGAATGTTGTTGTATGTGCTATGGCACTCATTACTATCTTCATTATTACTTAGGAGTCCTTCAAATAAGTTTACTTTCAATCAATAATAAACCCAATAATTTTACTGAAATTTGCTACGAAGATCAGCAATTTTATAACATTTTCAGAAGAACTGAATTTTTGTAACATCTTAAGATCCTGTGATGCTAGTTCAGCAGTTTCTCTGGTTTCAGTCTACAGCTCTTGGCTTTACAAGGCTTGAAGTAATATCAAAACGCACTATCCACTGTCCCAGACAGAACTGCTATCCCATAACCTTAATAGCACATTATTTAGACAGAAAATCAGATAGATAAATAGGACCCCAAAAAAATTTTTTTTTCATGTTTTAACAAAAGTTCAGGAAGAAATGGAGTTTGGTACGGGAGAATACAACTGTTTCACCCATAAGGGAAAATCATGAAAAGGAAGGGACAATAAGCACCAACGGTAAGGTGAGAAGCAACCAGTCTACTGGCCACGTGTCATTCATGAATCGACTCTAAAAAGGATTTTAAGAAAGAATCCGGATGAGAAGTGAATCCTGGATATTGAGAAATTTGACAGATACCAGAGAACAACTGTCCTCCCTGTCCCTGCGAAGGGAACTGTTTCTCCCAATTCCTGGGCATGGTGGGGCTTTGTTGTCCATAACGTTTGTCTTTAAGCCTCTGATGCTCTGCTGGGAATGCCTGCTTTACGAAAATTTAACTGACTACTTAGGGAAATAAATTCTTTGTAACATCAGGGTCTTTCACATCTGGTGATGACAAAAAAGAGCACACTGAGACAGAAGCACTGCTTACCGGGAGGTGACTAAGTGGCACATCCACTTGACCCAGGAAGTCGTCTCTAGTCTGTCAAAGAGGAAAAAAAGGCAGGAAAAGGAGTAATTTTACATCAGAAAAGCAAAAAATGATAAACATCAATCCAGTCATAATGAAGCAAAAATAAAGATGGTTGAGTACCATTATTTTAGCAATTACTGGTTTCTACCCCTTTACTGTTGCACATTATTTGTTGTTATAATTTACCTATTTCAGAGGATTTCCTGTGAGTCCAAAATGGCTTCTTACCCCACAGTGTCTATGTTAAGTACTGACGAAAATCGGTTTCCTCTGACAACCTATGCATAGTTAAAAACCAAAGTAATAATCTACTCTTTCCATGAATTAGTCTCCACGTGCATTAAAAAGCAGAGTGAAATTACTGAACATTTCAATGACATAGTGAATGTGTCAAACCTTGGTGACTACTTTTTTTTTTTCTTTGTTTTAAGGAAAACCTCATACGCACATCTGACAGGGAAGGGAGGGGACCCTGACACCCAAACAGTGAAGACCGAACTACACAAATTGTAAACATTTTTCCCCAAAATAAAGATTTGTTTTATCACTTTAACAAACACAAATGAAAATATTAGAACTTTTTTGGTTTTTTTACAGAATGCTGTTCCATTAATTCAGAGCGCTTACTCTGTGGGGAAGTGACACATCCTTCTAACCAGCCTCTGAGCCATCCTGTAGTTCCCACTCAAAGACCTGACCCTTCATACGCCGCTTCAAGCCACGCATGCGGATGGGGTTACACCAACACCTGGGCCACACAGCGCCATCACAAATTCACTTATGCACAGTTAAGTCCATACAGAAGCGATAAACAACTACTTTTCTGCACGTTCTTCGCTATCTGTTCAGTCACCACCTTCTCTCTGAGTGAACAAGCCAAAGGCACCATCTCCCATGGAGGTAACCACCCCAAAGCTGACAGAGGGCCCTGGTCTCCATCTAACTACTGGTTAGATGGGTAACTACTTTACTACTGGGTATTTGAACCATTATTCCTAACTCCACCAACTATACTCCACACCCATTTTACAACCATGAAGACAGGATAAAGAAAGCCCTTCAAGCGCTGGAAGTTCAAAGATTGATCTGATCTTTACAAGACTCAGTGATTTTTAAAGATGCTCAGACTGGACGGCAGGCAGTGTCCTAATCACCCACTCACACCTACCACTTTGAGGAGCATAAAAATTCTCACAAGGTATCTCAGTGCATTGCTAGCAATCCACTTACAAGGACAGAAGAAAAGGAACATGAAGTGTTAGCAGAGGTGGACAACTAAGGATAAACTTTGAGAGGGAAAATGGGTGCTGTTACCACTCACTTTACAGCTCAATAAAGCCTAGAAAGTAATAGCTCTCATTAATTTTCTTATTAAACAATAATGTCTGTTCAATCTGTATATTCAATTACACTAGATACAACATTTCTAGCTGAAAGTATTTGCGTACTGAATGAGTTGTGATTGTTTTAAATAAATTATAACTTTAAAGCACTGCTCAGGTGTTATCTTTATTACTTAAGAGACACCTAAAACTACTTCAGCATTTAACTATTTTTATGATTAACATAAAAATGTTAATGTCACCTGAAGAGCAGAGTTGCCGTGGTACCTTAAATTGTCAATTAGTCTAAATCTCAGGGGCAATTTTTCCTTAAAAAGAGGCTGTTACTGTCCATCCAACTTCAACACATCCCTGTGCAAATCAAAAATGCAGGCCATCTCCCTGTTTGAATTGCATACACGTGGATCAGTTGATCTTCCCTGCTGGTAAATAACAGAGAGCAACCCAGAAATAAAATCAATAAAAAGCACAGACAGTACAGTCGGGCACTGCACGGAGAGATTCCTTTCTGTCTTTTAGCACCACACTGCCTAAAAATGCCACACGTCTGAGTACTTCTGGTGTTATAAAGTACTCCGGAATGTGACAGAGTGCTCACACACTGAAAATGAATCAAGTCACACGCTCCCACCGAAATACAGCCCATAACGAGCCCAAGGTCACAAGCTGCAGCGCAGTGGCCTGTGATGCCAGGCCCAGGTGGTCTCAAGTGCTGTGAATAGGAGTCGTGGTGACTGGACCAACACCACTCTGAAGCAGCTGTGCAGACACCAGGTAAATATTCCAATGTCTGCTGTATGAAGAGCTCACTCTGACAGATCTCCATCGACCCGTTTACACTGCACCTGACTGGAGGTGCACAGCACCGCCTCGCACAGGGCCTAAGCAGGGTGTCTCCAGAGCCTGAGGAGGCTGCCCGTGCAGCAGTGACATGGACATGCTGAGGGTCAGCTCTGCAGCTAAGCTAATCGACTCACCGATTACAGTCACCATTTGCTCGTTTATAACAGCAATTCACTGTTCTAGTGACTCGGATTAAGATTCCTTCCTTCCTGTGACAAAAAGCCATTAAAAACATGGCAGAAAGCCCAACAACTCAGAGACTCCACAAAACCACTGAGGAGCCCCAGGTGATTTCTTGTGGAAGGGAGAGGCTGTGGGCAGACAGTCCTGAGCCCCCCTTTGTGCAACCAGATCTCCAGAGGAATCAGGAGCTTCTGTGCCCTGTGGAAGTGACGGCTGCATCACGGGGCTCCGGGGGTCAGTTCTCTGACCCCTCACCCAGAGGAGCCATCTCCTGCTCTGCATCCCTCAGAGTTACCCCAACGCCCACGCTCAGGGCTGTGAAAGCTCTCCTGAGGCCAACACAGGGTCCTCAATGAGAGAGGGATATAGCAGGGGTGTCATGCTGCTGTTTCTACACTCTGAATTCCCACCAGTGCTTATTATGTCTTTCACAAACCATCCGCAATTGAGGAAACCTTTCATCTTCCAATAATTTTGGCCTGAAATGTGCCAACTCTGAAACAAGTTGTCTAAAATGCAGGTGTTTTTTCATAAATCAAAAATACACAGGCAGCTCTAAAATGCAGGGTAAGGCGGTGCTGTGGCCGTATGGACAGCTGTCCTGAGGAGACCGACCCAAAAGCACCCCATGGACACAGCGAGGCCTGGGCCGCATCTGCTCGTCTCTCCTGGCTGGCATGGGCTGGGGCGGCAGAACTAGAGAACCCTGCCGTGTGGAGGCCGAGCACTAAGCTCTGCCCAAGGAGCCTGGGCCGTGTCTGCCCGGCTCCCGGGCTGTGGCAGGGGCAGGAGAGGAGTGGGGCAACAGGGAGGCACCGGACAGTAACCCTAAGGAGTGCCAACAGCCTGTGTCACAGGGAGAAAGGCGCCAAGGGCACTGAGCCACTGGAGCCCGCAGTGGTGTGCTGTGGGAGCAGGAGCAGAGCCCGGCAGGGTGCAGGCCACAGAGCCCCAGCAGAACCGCCATGGCGGGCACAGGTCCTGTCCCCGAGCCCACGGCCAAGGGTCCCCGAGCCCACGGCCGCCCTCTCCCATCCCGTCCCGCAGAGTGGCCGCAGCAGGGGGTCACACAGAGACCTCCGATGAGAAACCGCCACCTGCTCAAACACCCAGGTTTTATTAACACATGAAATCTAATATTTATGGTGGTTCTGTTCTTGCAGCCACTCCATCACAAATTCCCCTATAAGCATGATATGTGTCAGATAACAATAAGTTAATAAAACATAGCAATGAAGCAGAAAACTGATTCTTGTAGCTTATTAAGAGTTCGAACAACGAAGGGAATACTTTCCTAAAGATTTTTAAAAGCCTATTTAATTGAATACAAATATGTTTCCAAAGTTATAGACACATACATAAATAAAAGATAAATCCCTTTAAAATTGATTTATTTTGAAGACATACTTAAACCATGTATTGACAATCCTACACTTATCAATCAGTTTAGTGTCTTGCCTAAACATGCCTAGCATTTTGATCTAGATTGGAAATGTTATATTCAACAAAGGAAAGAAATTTTGGCAACAGATGAGGTATAAAGTACTTAAATAGCATATATGTGTTTGCTTTGTGAGCGGGTAACTGCTCGATGTATACTTGGTATTCATTAATAAGATAGGAATTTTCAAAATAAAGCCTACTGCATTCTTCAAAAATCAACTGTCTGTCAGGGAAAACAATTTCTCCCAGATACTGTTTATGATACCAGATATCAGCCCTAGTGATTCCCAAATAACCTGCTGCTTATTTATAACCCTGCTATGCACAGAATTCCAGGAAGTGCATACTACTGCTCCAAAGCCAAGTTTACATATTTCTCATAGCAGAGCATTAAGTTTAATATTAAAATTCATATTTTATATGATATCATCATAAGAATTCTGTTTCTACTACAAAGACAGCATGAAGTCCCGTGATCCCCAAAGCATGGACACACACTGCTGTGCTATATGCCCGTGGAACAATGCAAAAAGAGTACCTGCACCAAGGAGCCTGGTTTTTTTCCAAATTTAAATAAAAAATAGCTAATAGATTTTTCATTACAGAATTTTGACTATTAATCTTCCTAACAACTACTGGAAAAGCCTGGTAGCATGCACTGCTTTTAGAGAATTAACATTTATCTCCCTTAGTACTGGCAAACACCAAGTACCTTCCACCTCCTGCTTCAATAGTTACTCAAGTATCAAGGTCAGAAGAGAATATACACCTATTCCTAGATCTGTTCTCACAGTTTTTAGTTCAAAAACCCCACAACTCATGGACACGGAATATTTCCAGGTTGGTTACAAACAGAACTGTGACCAGACCCGGATGCAGTTTCAGCATGTATGTGGGGAAGGGGCTCCTCCCTCTGCGCCTCAGATGGGGAGGAAGCCCACCATGGGCTGGTGCGGATGGAGGGGACAGAGACCAATCTACCAGGTTCCCTCGGGGTATTTCTCAGCGACACACACAGGTGACTTGCATGCAAGTGCCAAGCCTGACATCAGATATATTCTCTAAGTACACCACAGATTTATCTGATTTTAACATATCTAGAAATCGTGAGAACTGCTGCACCTACACTGAATATCCAATTTTATCTGGTATTTCCAGATGCTCTGCGGCCTGGCTGTGGCTACAGCCACAATGGTAAACCGGGCTTTAAGAACTGTGCAAATTCCAGACTGATGTTAAAAGTCTTCACTTCTACCCAGACCAAGTTTTTAGGAGTAAACTCAGCCTTAAAAGCAGCTGAACCAACAAAATCTGCTTGTCTGTAGTTTAGAGTGGAACTGGAAAATCTTTAGCTCTAGCCTGGCTCTGCCAGTGAGCTGCAGTGACAGTTTAAAAAAATTACTTCCTCAGCTACCCCTAGCATGAATATGGTCATCTTCACCAGTACTGAGGTTCTTGTAAAACTGAATCTTTATGCAACATTTGACTATACACATTCGTTTATAAGAAAAATTTTTGGGGGGTAGGGGTTAGTATATGCATGTTTAGCATTTCAGGACATTTTTGTGCAGTGAAAATAATTTTGTCTTGTAGGCCTCCACATTTCTAATATTTAGGCATTCTCATTGTGGGGTTTCCCGCTTCCAGAAAAGGCACCTCATAAGCCACATGAACCTTTTTCCTGCTACACCATGTATTGAATTTCCAGTCCCTTATTTTTCACGGTTCTCATTACAACATCTGTTTCAAGAACCTTTTTCTCACCAAAATAAAAAGTGCTGTCTGACCCACAAACTCGCCTGTTCAGTTGCATATTGCACTGGTAATTCCTGCTCAAGCCTGATCTTTCCCCCCACCCCCAAGATAGAGAGGAATCCCCTCTTTACACGAAAGACACAGGGTGCAGATGCTTATCAACCTACAGTTTGAAACAGATTTTACTGATCAGAATTACTGAACTATTTTTCAGAGCTGTTGGGTAGGCAATAATGCTTATATGTATCATTATAACCTTTATTTTATATGGGTCATTATGTAACATATGAAGGCAAGCAGTTATTTAATATTTTAAAGCAGTAAACAGAAGGAAAAGTTCGTTCACTGGAGAGAGCCTGCAGCTGCCAGCAGAATCTCTACTGCCAGTTTTACTGTTCCAGGTTTATGAGAAAAACCTAATGACCAGCTGGAGTTGTCAGAAACAGTCACTCTCAACACATGGCTTCCTCCTCAGAACGCGGGCAGCGCCCACGGCGCGGGATGCCCACGGTGCGGGATGCCCACGGTGCGGGATGCCCGGAGCCACGCTGCCCTCGCCGGGACTGCCCGGCTGCAGGCTGTGGGATCCCTGCGGGACCGCGGCGGAGGGGCTGTCACCCACGTTTGTGTGAACCCTCGAGGCAAGGCCCTGCACCGCTTCCACAGCTGGGGAGGAGCACAGAGGCACCGTCACACCGCCAGGCCCTGCGCAGACGCCATTCTTCTCTCAGTACTTCCCCTGGACCTGGCCTCTGCGCGCCAGCCCACAGGAAAGCCCACGGCCAGGAGGGTAGAGCCATGTCTTGGATGCTTTGAACAGTCTTGCTGCAAATCCTCAGGCAAAGCATAACAAAAGCTATCCCAAAATTCCCCATTTAGTCTTTAACACAGCAGAGCAATTTTAAAAAGTTACACCATCCTCTGTTCCAAACAACCACTTGCCAGAAAGGCTTTGTTTGGTTGGTTTAGTACATTTACTTCTGAAGAGAACAAAATCGGTACAAAGATGAACCAATCTGCTTGGTAAAGAAAAGATGCCCAGAAAGTTTTATTTTATTTTGCATGCCACTTCACAAACTGACAAGTATTCCTCACCATCCATTTTAATTTGGAATTAAAGGAGGACAAAAGCCTACTTCAGAATAATGATATTTGAAAGTAACAAAAAAGCTCATGACTATTTGAATTAGTAAATGAGCATTATTTTTTAAATCTGGTTTTTATTCAGTTTTACAAAGGATGTAAAATCTCATTACTTCAGATACTGTCCTATTTTACTGCTAGCTATCTCAAAGTGAAAGGTAATCACTTCTATTTTTTGGCAGACACATAAATACATCCTCTTTATTTAGCAAACCCAAATCTGTCCAACCATCTAGTTTATTTACGTGTTAATCTTGTAGAAAAGCAGTACTAATGCAAGAATCCTTTCATTTCTCTTCCGTGTGCTCAAACACATCAGGCGTGTTAGGCATTCTGTACACTGAATTTTCCTGACTCTGAGTTACCCACTACATCAATGCAAACATTGCAAGGAAACCTGGTTGCTATCACCGAATCCCAAGTGTAGACAAAATCTCAGATATCCAGGAAATAACAATGGGAAAAAGGATGCTTAACCTGTTGAGGTTCATGGAACCCATCCAGCACAATACATTTGTTTTAAGCAACGTCCAACATAAGTAAAATAAAGGGAGACAGTCCTGCTTCAATACTCAAATGCGTCAATCCTATATTAAAATATAATCTAATGTTAAATGTTTTCAGCTCAATCTGTAAATTAAACCGATCACAGAATACCATTCACCTCAAAAAACAATACCAAAAATTGAGTAGTCAAGCAGCTGCTGAAATGGTCAGGGGCAAATTTAATAAAACACCATACAAGAACCACTCAACACAGGCCCTCAAAGTTCCCAGAAGTCCCAAGCAGAAAAAAATTAACCACCCATTCTAGCCCAAACCTCACAAAAATCCAACTGCAAACCCCAAAAGGTTGCACACAGGTATGCCACCCCACTGCACGAAGGACTGAAGTTGCACGGGGAGAGCAAACAGAAGGAAGTATTTTGCTCTCAACTGCTCAGCCTATCTCAGACCGCCAGTACAGACAGTAGTAGAAGCTTAGAAAAACCAGCAATTAAAGAATGATTCACTTCTTCCTTGATGCCTTCTACTCCCTCCCAAAAACCATCAGGAAACTTCAAGGTCAGCAGATTGCTTCCTCTTAGGCACAGCCCACACAGACTCTGCGCTAAGGAACCACTACTCTGGACTTTACACTTGCATACTCATAATTACTTTTCACTTCCAAAAGGAAGTAAGTCTCAGAATTAGGGACTGTTGTTGGGAGCAGTAGGAGGGGCAAGGTTCAGGCACCTCATTTTCCTTTTAATTTAGAAGGGTGATACAGAAAAGGAGGCATATGCAATTGAGGAGGGTAAGGACAAGTAGCAGAAGTAGTAACTGCTGGAAGAAAAAAAGATACTAGTTTAAAGTAGATTTAGAACAGAGTAAATGTATGTATAATTTTACTATGTAGTAAAGTTTGTCTGTGTTTTACCTATGGTAACATTAAAGATCAAGATCAGAAGAGACCTATCACTAAAGGCAATGGCACAAGAAAGCACTTCATTACTATTAAGTGTTACCAGTAGGCAGTGACTTAAAAAGCTTTAAAAAACAACAGAACTACTTTAAAATTCTAACTTGTGCCAAACAACTTACAATGTGAAACAACTGTTCAGCATGTGAGATTATATGACAAGGTGACACTCGCAGGCCAAATGCATGTAAAAATTAGTCTGCAACTTGATACATATCCAAGCTGCAAAGCCAGTAAGAAAAGCCTGGGATAAAGTTACACTGCCCTAAAAGCCCTTAGTCTAGCAAAAAGTACTGAAAGGAAAGCATCCCTCAACATCTAGGTACAAACCATAAACATTTAGTTGAAACTTAGGATGGTATACATGCACTTCAATTTTACTCTGTACTGACACAAAATGTGAGTCCCACTTAAAAAGTATGAATAAAGCATTGTATTGATCTTAATTTCATTTAAGTTTGTTGTCTGCCAGAAGACAAAGTGCTATCATTAACAGTTAAGCTGTTATAGACCCTTAATAACTGACAGCTATTTTTTAACAAAATTAGAGAATAATCTCAAATTCAGAAAGACAATGCTTCAAGAAGGGTTCTAATAAGCTTCCAAGAATAAGACACATACTAATTTGTCTGAAAAAAAGGGTCACACACAGAAGGCAGCTCTTAGGAGAAGGAAATCCCACATAAAACTGGAACACTACTCAGTATGTATGGGATTCTAGATAAGCACCTATCAGTGAAAGTCCTCCTCCCCTTATATTTGCTTATAAGACACATTCTTGCAGGAGCACCTGCTTATTTCAATTCTGGAATAAAAGACAAATATTACCTCAGATGTATTTGTATTTAATCTTAATTCTCTAAGTATGCCTAAATACAGTATTCATTAGAAGATAAAACAGGTTATTATGGTAACCGTTCTAAAGTAAGACAAGATCTGAGTAATAACTGAGCACATATGAGTAACTACTACAGGCAGCTTAAGGTCACTTAGCTTTATTCCAGTCTAAATAGAAATTAGAGGTTCAGAAAATCACAAGGGTACAAACCAGGTCAGTCAGGACTTTCACCAAAAGGTTCACGAACGATGTGAAGGATCTGCAGGAGTGGGCAGATCTTGCAGGTCACAGCTGGTTGCCACAGTACTGACAACAGGCACTAAGCTTTTTAGCTAGATGTATAAATATCTGACGGGGGGAGTAAAGAAGATTAAGCCAGACTCGGCAGCTCCCAGCGACAGGACAAGCAGCAATAGGCAGAAACTGAAACACAGGAAATTCCGTTTAAACAGAGGAAACTTCTTTACTGTGAGACTGGTCAAACACTGGAATGGCCGCTTAAAGGCCCTGTGGATTTTCCATCACTGGAGATACTCAGAACCCAGCAGGACGAGGCCCCGAGCAACCCGCTCTGTTTGATTTGGGCAGGGGGGGGGACTAGACAATCACCAGAGCTCCCTTCCAGCTTCACCCAATTGGTGATTTTGTGACTACAAAGTAGAAAAAATCCTCTTTTTACATGCCTTGAGTTTGGGTAAGATGGTATGGTCATGTGTGACCAGCCACAGCACGCGACTGCAGCTCTCTCCCAGGCCCCATGCTCATGCAGAGGCTTCCAGCTCCACACGCTCAAGACCGACTTCAACCTGCCGAACTCAAGTATGTCAGCAAACTCCAGCAGAGAATTTCCCTGTTAGCGGTTTTTAAATACACTTTCCCGCTGTATTTTCCAGTTTATGTTTTTATTTTCATCTTGCATCTTCACAATGATTATTCACCGATATTTCCACGGAAGGTCTGGGAGCGGCCGAACGGTAACCTGACACAGCATCATACAACCACCCCTGCAGGTATCTACAAGATGTGTAGATGTGGCACTTGGGGACATGGTTTAGTGGTGGACTTGGCAGTGCTGGGTTAATGGCTGGAATCGAGGGTCTTAAGGTCCTTTTCAACCTAAATGATTCCATGATATATCTTAGAGGAACTTGAAAAGCACACTCCTACCACAGGCAATTCTCCCAAGCAAAGACGTCAACGCTGCAGTGTAGTACTAGATCCAACTGGTGAGCTCCTGTGTTGCATCTTCTGATCACCAAGAGGCAATTCCATCATTGACAACTGTCTAGCTAGCCCTGGGTCTTGTACTTTTGAAAACCTTCCTGGTTCTAAAACCAGAACACTATAACAGGTTAAAACTGATCACAAGGAACACAGCACAAACTTCTGGAAGTGCCTGAAAATTTTACATTGTCCAAACAGCAGTGAAAAAAACCATTTTGACTATGCAGCAAAACTTGATAAATTTGTATTTAATTATGCCAAATGCACAACTCACTTCTGCATATCTTAAGACTTCATTTCCATGTCAATTAATTCACGTCAGCGACACGACTCTCAACAGCCAGGACACTGCGAGTGGTTTACAAGCTATCACCTGAGATGCAGTACCTCAAACACCTACACGTTGTTATGGTATCAGTGCAGACACACAACTGTGAAACAGTGTGACTCAGTACTCAGCAGATATTATAAATAGCCTATCAACAGCTGCATCCAGTCATTTACTAAGTAAACAGAAGAAAATAATTTAGATAAAGGATTGACTGATGTGAGAGTTCCAATCCATGCAATGAAATTCGCATCTACAGTCATTACAATTAGCATTTAGTGACAAAAACAGATCAAGTCATCCCTGATCGCATGCTTGCTGCTTGTTTCCTCCCTGGCACTGCAGTATCTTGCACCTCCCATTGCACTTGCATGAACTAGATCAAGAAATTAAGCTGCTTTAAAGACAGAACATTAATTGCCTGATCTAGTTCGCTAAGTGACTCTACTAATGATTTCACTGGTATAACTGAGGATGGATGGGTGGGTGGGTGGATGGTGCAGCACAGAGGCAGGAGCCAGGGCAGGAGGGGTAGGACAGACCTGTGCTGGGAACACATCTGTGATCGTTCCCATCACAGGACTGGGATCACAGTCTGTCTGGGATAAGATGTGTTGCCAGAAAACATTCCCATTGTGTGAAAACGTGCTGTTGATCACCTTGGCCTGGAACCAGCAACACCTGCAAACCACGGCGTGGTGTCTCATCAGCATCTGTAGGTGAAACTGAGGGACTGGACAGAGAGACAGGGAAGATGCAAAAAGAAAAAAATTTAAAAGATACAACAGGATCTGTATTGCTGTATGTTGACACCCCCCTGTGATGTGGAGATGAGTCCTATCAGCCATGGTTATCAACAAACCTCTGTGGGATTTCAGAGGTGTTTTGGTTCCCTGGCCAAATACCAGACTGGGTAATAACACTCCACCCACCTACGATTCCCTTGGCATTTTCAGTTGATCATGATGTTCCCAGCTTCCTGACCTAAAAATTGTTGTGTACTATTTCTGTGCACTGTTTAAACAGATGCCACATTCCAACCCAGATATTGCTTGATTCCAGAGCTGGGTGACACTATCCCTACAGTAAATTTTACTGTGTTTTTTAATGCCTGCAGCTTCTGATTGAAGTAAAAGACTCAAAGCTCACAGTCTTCTCAGACTGCAGGCGCCCTGCACCGTGTTTCAGCACACAACTACATGCCTACGTTATTAGGGCCTGGACTATCCGGGGCTGATGGCAGAAACAGCCTGATGAGGTTCAGAGCCCACCTTATATTTAAATTTATTCTAAATAAATTAAATCTGTGTTATTTCCAAACTTTTCAAATCACTGAAATACTAGTGGGTAATCCCTAATGTGACAGAAATGGGGGTGCGAAGGACACCCACGCACACGTGATTTGGTGGCTCTGGATCAGAACGTAGGTACTGTGCAGGCAGGGATGGGATGGACGCACTTTCAGGGTCAAGGGATGAGAAAGGGTGCGCGATATTCAACTGCTCCGAGATCCCCCTCTGGCAGCAGCGCTCATCGCCAGTGTACGGGCTGGAGGCGAACGCGTGGGGAGGCTGCAGAACTGTGTGTGCACACTTGTGCACTGCACTCATCGACTCCGCCCGGGCTGTGCTGGGGGCATGTGAGCGTGAGACCTCCAAGCTGCAAACCAGCTAGATAATAACAAATACAAGATGTTTGGTATTATACACTCGGATCTTGTGTCCTGTGGGTGCCTAAGGGTCAAATCTTTATTTTCTGTTGTTTAGCTCCTCATCTTTCCTTCACGCCTAACGGCAGGAGCTCCTGGCGCCGGGGAGAGAGAAGTCACCCAGCGCAATCCACCCTGTCACCTAACCAAACACGGCCGAGGGGCTGTTATCATTACCGGACAATTTTAACCCTGGCAGCCTTCCTCACAAAGAACGATCAGCATGTCAGTGTAAATCATCCCCTCAAGGTGCAGAAGTACACGAGGCTTTGGGGACCCAGCTTTAAGCTGATGTCTTCCAAAAGCCGAAAGCTAATGACACAGTTTAAGCTGGGAGAACCTGGCAAAACAAGCCAACCTGGCAAAGAAAAACACGAGACTGTATGGAGGTGGTTACCACCACATTCAGCAGCCAAATTGTGAGAATACAAAGTGTAAAATTAAGCATGAATCAAGCAAATTTTACTTATGTATTACTTAAGCCCTGCACTTGAGATATGATGTACCATCACTGCCAAGTGCCAGGGAAACCCTTCCAAGAGTTTTAAAGACTCAGTTACACAGCAGCAAATTTGCACAACATAAATACGATAGAGCTGCACATACCAAAAAGCAATATACCAGGCCAAGAGCAGAAAATACCTGCTGCCTTTACATAAAACTACATGAAATCACACGTTTTACCTTGATAGAGAGCTCTTTAATTAGAAAGCACAGAAACACAGCTCAGTGATGTAACAACGTAGCAAATTCCTGCTTTTGTTACTTTATGAACAAAGCCAGCATTCATTTTACAAGAGCAATTATTCTAATAGAGGAAGCCATTGTTGCATTAAAAATATTTTTACAGATAACACAAAAAAAATCAATCATTTTGTCCTCCTCAACAGAGGAACGTGTTTAAAGAAAACAACAGAAGAAATGACAAACTGAGACACGTACTTTCCCTCCTCCCCACAGAAACAATCAGATGTCCAGTTTCCTTAATTTGTCTCTCAACTGCTAGAGCCCTTAGATTTCTGATAAGCTAGCTGAATGGGGAGAACACTGAACTCTACTTTTATTGAAGGCTTTAAAAATTAAAGGGACCCCAAAAAACCAAAAGAGGATTTCTGTTCATATTAAGTATTTTTAAATTATTTTTTGAAAACTAACAGCAAAATATGATTAATTGAAAGAAAGCACATTCATCTTTAACTGTTTTTTGACTATAACCTTAAAATGTTAATTAGCCATCGCAGATGTCTTTCCATACCTAAGGCATACCGGCTCCCTGATCTCATTCACATGAATAAAGCTACATAGTTAATTTTATTATATTCACTTATCCTTTGATGAAAGGAATACCAAAATTAAATTCTTAGTTGGCAAGTTTCAGTAATTTTTCTTTCTTCTTACTAACTGAACTGCAACAAACCTCTTTTCATTTACATCAACTTAAAGGAAGTCTGTCAGTTCCCAGTGTAATCTCCTCTCCTTTCTTAAGTAGAGTGTTTTCAGCAGTACTTCCATTTTTCATTTGATAATAATGGCAATTTATTATACTTTTGCAGTTAATCTATGCAACCTGGCCACAAAGATTTTTACTAATCTGTTCTTAATCAAAAATGTTCTAAGCAATTAAGGTTAAAATCTGAGCTGAAATTAAACACAGTTATCACTTCAGAGTAATATGTGAGAAAACAAAAAGTTACTCTCCCCAGAATTTGCCCAAGTTTAACTGAATAATCTGACTTAAAAATACATTAATTCAAAGATTACTTCTGTGGCAATACCTGAGATCATTATTATCCCAGTGTATTTCAAACACAGTCACCTAGATTTGTAAGACAGAACCTTAAACTCTGGTTTCAATTAAGGAGGCAATCTCACACGCCAGTCTAATTAGCTAACTTTAACTGTACTTGTGGTCTCTCTTTCCTTCCACAATCATGATAAAAATAGCTTAAAATAAAAAACTGCCACTGATTCTGTATTTTAGACCAAATGAAACACTTTCTTCCTTGTAAAATTGTTCCTGTACCAATCTTTTATTATAATTGCATTATTACAAAAGTAAGGCTGAGGTTTTCGCATACACAATTCATGCTTTATTTCTGTACTTAAGACATGACAAAGTAGGAAGCAAAAGCAAGAGGAAGAATAGCTAACACTAAAATGATCAGATTAGAAATCATTAGAACTAATTATAGTTCATTACTACTGGAATTAATTAGAACTTTTATGTAAGAGGTGACATTTTTAATTGTATTCCAAATACTGAGAAAATAGATAAATACTCATAAAATTAAACTTAGAGTCCTTAAACGCACCACCAACATGGAGCAGCAGTTCTACCAGTCCTTTCCAAGGGCTTTCGCTCTCGGGAGGGCATCGCGCTGGGCCGTGTTTGTCTCCTGCCCAACGCTGCCTTCACAGGCAGCTATTTCAGTAGCGCCCCAGGGACACCCTGCCCGTTTCCAGCCTCTCCACACACACAGATCCCTTACTAACGTCCTCTCCAGACCTCACAAATCTGACCACCTTATCTGCATTAGGTATGAGGTCACTGAAAAGGTGTTATTAGCACCTGGTCTCTGAAAGCAGCCCGCACTGGGCTCCACTCTTCCCTGCAAGCTCCAAACCGCAATCGTTGGGCTTCATATGCCAGACTGAGAGGAGGCAGAAGGGTAAAACAGGCAGCGACGACTCAAAACGTTTAACTGACTAAAACCTTTTTTTAGCCCCTAGAATACTGCTGCACATCAGAAAGAACGTATTCTCATTTAGCCAGATCTATCACATCAAGACTTTTACTTTAAGACTGTAAACCCTCCAGTACCATTTCCATCCTTGAGGGGCAGTTAACAATCAGCCACTGCACAACCGGTTCCCAGGGTATTACGTACACTCGTGCATGCTTGCTCAAGACAACTGATCCCTGACAAGATAAAAGCGTGTAACATGCAGACAGAGGCCCTTCATGAATCAAACTAGAAATAAAAGACGTACATTTAAGTTGCAATTTCAGAGACAAGGCAGTAGTGCTCCAAAATTGTCACAGCTGAGTGAAAAAAGGCCTTTTCTTAGCAACCATGGACAACCACGACAACTGGACCCTTACTTAAACGGATTAAGCGAGCTGCAGTACATAAGCATAAATTATTTAGATTCCAAAATATTTCTCTTGCGTTGCCACTGCTTATTTAAACATACTAAAAAACACTGGGCACCTATGCCAAGATCTGATGCATTCCTGAAACATGAGTAACATCCAAAAAAACTCTGGTCAATGCCAGGGAAAGACAGAGTGTTAAAGATTTATTCCGTTCATTACGACAAAATGGCTTCCTATTTAGATCCCTATTATAATTAAATGTATGACACACAGCAGTCTGTTTCCACCACTCCTATTTCCTCCCTCTAACAGGGTAACAGTTATAAAAGGCTGTATCTGTGACGTATGGCAAGAGTGAATACCTGCTATTATTAGGATTACTGCATTATGAACAGTCTCTGAAAAGATGAGAATCCATTTTTCTTTATATTTTGAACAGACCAAATGGGGAGTAAGTAAAGGAGTAGCTTTGGCAGGAGGGGGGGAGTTGATGCCTGAGAGATCCTTAACACAGGCCTGAGTTGTGAGAGGATTTGGAAAATAGGAACAGAATCAATGTGCCTAAGTGAAAGAACAGGTACAAAATCTAGAACAAAGTAAATGTGTTAGGACAGTTTCTGTCCTTTGCTCCATAAGAAATAAGGAATTACTGACCAAAAATCTCAGAACAGAACTGAAGTAATCTTCTCTGAAGAACAGTGAGACACAGTGAGATGATAATGAAGTGGACTACAGACTACAGGGTGATAATCAAGCAAGCACCAAGTTCAGCTGGAGAAGAGAAGGCTCCGGGGAGACCTTACAGCAGCCTCCCAGTGCTGAAAGGGGCTACAGGAAAGGGGGGAGGGACTCTTGATCAGGGATAGGACAAGGGAGAATGGTTTTAAACTGACAGAGGGCAGATTTAGATTAGACCTAAGAAAGAAATTTTTCCCTGTGAGGGTGGTGAGGCCCTGGCACAGGTTGCCCAGAGAAGCTGTGGCTGCCCCCTCCCTGGAAGGGTTCAAGGCCAGGTTGCACGGGGCTTTGGGCAACCTGGGCTAGTGGAAGGTGTCCCTGCCCAGGGCAGGGGGGTGGGACTGGATGGTCTTTAAGGTTCCTTCCAGCCCAAGCTAGTCTGGGTTTCTATGACAATGCTGAGAATTTTATAGACTCGATGATAGAAACTCATCTGTAACTGCAAAATGGAAGACAAAAATATGGCAAAAACGTGAACCCTTACCAGTAAGTTCCTACAGCCTATTTATGTACTGATTGCAGTCACTCCTACCAGCTTTTGTTTTGTTTATACCCGTCTCTCTTCCTGAAGGAAATGCCTCTAAGTTTCTCATGGTAAACTTAAAAGTTTTCACCAACAAGAGTTCAACTGGACAACCACCAGCTGTATTATGGAATATGCTTAACCCATTAGTGACTTTTAGCTGTAATATTTTTTTTTAATCTGAGTTTCCATGGTTGAAAAAAAGATGGGACAAATGTCTCTCCATCTTTCAGCATTAGAAGAAGCCACTAACGCAGAAGGAACAGTAAGAGCTGTAAGCAGGTGGGGCAATTTTGCACAGTGTCTGCTCTATGACGTAACAGAAAAACCTGACCTCTCCCAATCTCTGTCAATAATTTCAGCACCTGATGCCAAAAGAACATTCCCATAATAGTTAGCTGCTAAGGGGAGCAGCACAGAGCTAGGGACATCTCTAACTTGTCCAGACCAGTTCATCTGTTCAAAAATCACCAGACTGCACATAAAGGTATCATATTCTGATAGTTAATTTGCAAAACTGTGTGACAGTGTAAGCCAATCTTAACCTGTCTGTTACACACTGGTTTTGTCACATTTATGAAACGGGCAGCACTAAGAGCAGTTTTCCAAAGAACTCTTGCTGAAACCCTTTTTTCTTGAAGGGTTACATGAAGTAACTTCAAGTTACACAAAGTATAATCTTGCATATATACCTGATGACTGTATTTTAAATCAAGGTATCTATATATTTCAGCAGCACTAGGACATGATGCTATAACCCACTTTGTGCAAGTCCTATCTTTTCAGTTTCACTGGGACATGAAAGCATTGCAAGCAGTCAAAATTTCAGAGCCATCCACCAGCTGGAGGCCAGTCAATAGTGGCACACCCCAGGCGCTAACACTGGGTTCTCCAGCGTTTAACATCTTAACTAGGGACCCAGATGATGGGAGAGAGCACACTTTCAGCAGGTTTGCAGATGATGCAGAACTAGGCAGAGCAGCTGACAGGCCAGGCGGATGTGCGGCCCTTCAGAGGCCCTGGGCAGCCGGGAGGAACAGGCACAAAGGAGTCTTGTGAAGCTCAAGGGGAAATGTCAAGTCCTGACCTGGGGAGAAGTGCCCCACTATTCCCCAGGAAAGGCTGGAAAGCTGCCCTGTGGAGAAGGGCCTGGGGTGCTGGCGGACACCAGGCTGGCGACGGGCCACCAACACGCCCTCACGGCCACCAGCCTCCCGGGAGCACTGCCAGCATGTCGAGGGAGGGGATCCCTCCCCTCTGCACTGAGTCCTCAAGCCTTCCTCACCTGAGTTACAGAGTCAGGAAGCAACGGAAGAAAGCAACGTTCTCTCTTGATGTCAGGTTTGGAAAATGCTGCTTCTCAAAACAGCAAAGAAACGTTCGCTTTATGAAGCAGAAGTACAGAGAGCACATGCAGTGCTCCAGCACACGGTACAGAACACAAACACGTGCACATCTCTTAACAGCTGAGGAATTACTAGAGTTCCAAAAGCATACTGCTCAGACTTAGAGGCCTCTCCAAGAACAGTTCACTAAACTGTGCTTGAAATTCTTGGGTGTTTTAGGACATGAAGCATCAAGCACTGAGGAAGGTATCTTGGCAATTTCCCATTATTCTTCCCATTAATACTCTTAACGCTCTAAAAATTTTTACTGAGCACCCCAATACTTTTTGCCCTCAAAGCTGCATGCCTGCTGTCTTTATAAAGCTACATCTGTATTGCCACTGGTAGGGGAAATGGAGGCAAAAGCAGTTTTCATATTGTGAATACGTCTGAGACTGCACAGAAGAATTCACTAAGGAATCACCATCCCTCATATCTAACAGAGTAAACCTTATACAAATTCTATGTTGTTGTGTATAGAAAGGTACAGAATTTAGAAAACAATGATATTCAAAGTTGAAACATTTTAGATGAGAGGCTAACTTGGTAAAGTCAGAGAGCAAAATGAAGCCAGGTTTACAACAGGAGGATTGCTCCAAGGAAGAGAAGCTGGTGGCTGGCTCTCCAAAGTACAGACAGCTGCACTTTACTACTTGGAACTTTCACAGAGGCCCAAAAATTCTTCATTTGCTCAGACTCATATTTAGCATTGCTTCTTGCCTGGGAGAGGGCAGATCCTGGGGAGGACACACAGAAGCGTACTACAGCACAGGGTATTTGTGAACTGACACACAACCTACCCACAGCTACTGGTCTCATATAACTAGTAACATACGTGGGGTATGACCTTGAAATTCCAAGTTTATAGCATAGAAAAATGATGATAAATCAATGCAGGGTGGGACACACAAAACACCAACCACCTTTTTCGTGACCATGTGAAGAAAATGACTGAACAGTTACAATACTGCACAAAAACTTGTGAAATACAGCAAAATGGAATGTATCAGATCCCATCCTTGTGGGATCCAGTGCAGTCCAATTAAGGGGCAGAGGAACACACTTTTTCTTGCAGACTAGCAAAGATCTAAAAAGACTGAGAACCTAGGTTGAGTTTTGTTCTGGCTGACTTGGACCTCCAACACAGAAGGGCAGCTGCCTTCAGCTCCCTCTGTCAGCGAAGAAGTGCAGTTCAGTCAGATTAACAGATTTTTAGACCTACCCAGACCTCTAAAGATGACGGACCAAAGCCTCCAATAACTGCATTTCTCAGTCAGCTGGGTGCTTAAAGTCAGCTGCCATAAATGCAGGCCCTTGCGCTCCCAACACATGAATTCTGCTATCTTCCCCACAGAAGTGTCTATTTTATTTAAACTCACTCCTTGTGTATTAGCAAACACGTATTCTACTTCCTTTCAGAATTATTCACTGTGAAGTGCTGCTGCTCACATAGCTTACCTTAAAAAACCAGTAACTCACAAAACTATAGCAAATGGATTTCTGAAGTGAAGTACAACTGTAGCTGGGAACTATTCTTGCTAATACTGGTAAGCAAGGGCAGTAGGCTTGGGAAACTCTGCTATGGTGTACAATATTAAGTAGATGAAAAAGAATATAATTAGCTGGCAAATTGCTCATTAATATTGCCTTGTGTTGCAGACACATTCAAATGACACAGACCTTTTATTGCCTCCATTAGCATTTCTTCTTTTCTCCCCTTCACTAGTCTACTCACCCTACCCTTTTTCTTTTGTTCAAAGAGATGTCCTACTTTTTCTGTTTCTCCACCAACAGCAGTTCAGCCTTTTATTCAGACTCCTGGATTTCACTATACATCTGTCATGACCAATTTTTCTATGTATGGGCTTTCTTGGCAAAAGCAATTAATACAGCCCTCAGAAAAGCCAAGTACTCTAAGAGTATAAATGCTCTAGTGTGCTAGGGGGGGTTCTATTCCTTCTAAAGCTGTTCCAGTGCTCACTACCTATCCTAGACAACTGCAGCAACTGAGATTCGAGAGATGCAAGAGCTCAAGATGCAGAATGCATGCAACTCTTGCAACCACACCAAAAGATTAGCAACAGGATAGCAGAAAAAGTTAAAAATGGACATCACCTTCTCTTAAAATGTTAACTTTTGCCTCCTGCTGCTTCTTGAAGGCGGCAGCTGAGAAGTATGACAGCGATCTTTTCCCATGTTGTCTTGACTGTACAGTAAGATTTGACGGGGAAATCATTAGTAGGTTTAGAGCCTGTTGGAATGCAGCTGCCTTTGAAAAATTGTTAGGACTGTGGCTTCTATGGGAATTGAACATGGACAAAACTGAAAAAATCCAGAAGTCATAATTTCTTGCTCTTAAAATTGGTCAAAAATGTAACTGCAATTTTAATAGAGCACTCAGAAAATAGAGGGATTAGTGGTGCATCACTTCCATAAGGCATAACGTATATATATTCTGCATGCACATGCATGAAGCAAGCAAACCGGTGTACTTTGTAAATTTTCTAACTACCAATTCTTCTCTCTGCTGCTCTTCTTCCACAATTTCTAGTCAAATTTACTGGCTTTCTCCATCTAAATTAGAGTAATTTTCAGGCAAAGAACTCTGCAGCAAAGAACTGTTTAAACAGTGCAAAAAATTTCTTGAAGAACAATCATCTCTTTAGTCATCCATCACACACATCATTACACTGATGCAATATTCCTTTATTACTGAGTACTATTCCTGGATTCCTTTTCCTCAGTATATACACTGCCACACGAATTGCAAAGCAGCAGTGAAATATGACAAAACATGACTCAAGGCGAAATGAAAGTCCCCAATTTTCCATTCAGCAGACGCACTGATTTCTGCTATTTCATACTCTCCTTGCCCATGCTACACCCTTGGGCACAAGCCACTGTAAACAGTTCCAGGCAGGCTGAAAGACCAGTAATCCCCACAGTGCTTTGAAATTCACTGTAACTTGACCACATAACACAAGGTACTCAAATGACCAGAGACAGTTTTTGAAAGCCACTAAATGTTTATCTGACCCCTTGTGAACTCTTAATAAAATACTTGGCTGTATGGGCAGACAAACAGCAACTAACATTTATACAAGCTACAGTTCCCACTGAGAGCCTGTCGGTTATGTCCTGCTACCAGAATTACAGCTCCTTCACCTCAAAGCTGAAGTCTCTCTTACTCTGGAGAAGCTGAAGGTGCATCTTTATCAGCAACATTCTAGAAAACTGCAATTTAAGCCAGCCTCAGTAAGAATGTAGGGTCAAGCTTCTGTTTAGTAAATACATGCTAGAGTCCAGCAGTACTTTGAAAATTCTGTTCTTACTAAACAATGTGCGAGTGTCCCATACATTGCTGAAGAGGGAAGGGAGCAGAGGTCACATTAAGCACCTTCCCCAGGTATTCAGCTCTATTATATTAGGACCCATCGACACGCTTATCTTGGACCGTGCTGCGGTACTCGTGGCCGATGGAAGAATTGTAGACTGAGGTTCAAGAAAAGAGAACCATGAATAAAGAAAAAAGAAGTCATGAAAGTATCAGGAGGCAGAGAAATGAGATAGCAGTGACAGAACCAGAGAAAACATGCTGACATCTGCTCAGATGAAATTTTCCAAAGGTACTAAGCACATTCTTTCAACCCTCTGATCCGAGTAGCACTTATGTTCAGGAAGGCATTAGACTTGGCAATATCCGACATCATGTTTTTGCTTTAATGATTTTCCTCATGTTAAGGAAAAAAAAACAAAAGGCATTGCAAGAATTCTAAACACCAAGTTTATCTGACACAAGAATGCCCTATACCTGTTATTTATTAGGACACTGAGGGGACACATGGCTGACCAGAGAGAAACAGGAAACCAGCTCATGTTGAGGCCACCAAAATGCTGAATAGCGGACAGTTAACTGGTCATCTTAATTTTGTTACCTGAATGATCATTTACACCAATACACGTTCAGCCACTTTTTTTCTTGCTGAGGCAAAGAACTTTGAGAGCTGATAAATTTTAAAGGTTAGAAATAACACACGTGTTCATAACAGAAAGAATAGCCAAGACTGTGTCGGCTTCCTGGACTTTGGCATTTCCAGCTGTGGAACAGGCACGCACACGCTTCCCTGCAAGGCCTGGCTCGGCAGCCCCGTGTCAGCGGGGACTACATCTGGCACAGGGGAAGAAGGCCATGTCTTAGTTTATACTTTGGATTGTTTGACGAACTATGCTATTGCCAGACTGCTCCTCAGAAGTGATCTTTCGGAGAGTTCCCAAGCTGGTACAAAAACCACCCCTCCAAACAATCTAACTCTCACCCTCGAGCTTGTGCCTTACAGCAGGAAACCAGAGCCATGCCCATTTTAACTATTCATTTGATCAATGATTTTTTCCTCTAATGTAACCTGTTTCTGATGGAATTTAGAAGCTTATGAAAATTCAACTTAGAATAATGTGAATTTTTGTTTAATTCTTTAAGAAAAGTATAGTTACTAGTTTATGTAGATCAGTCAGTAATATTTACTGCAAAGTCTTTATGGTGGGTAATTAATTTAAATTTCAGTCATAAAAAAACAGTAGGGTAACTGGTAATATTATCTCACATGGTGAAAAATAAAGAACATAGGGGAAAAACCTTGAAAAGTTTTTTTTTCATGTTGTGCACATTTTTTTAAAATCAGCTCCCAGTTGTTTGTATCCTGAAATTCTGCACCATGAGTTGCTCTTTCTGTATTCTAAATTTGCTTAGAACAAAAAGCAGGAAAACCAGAACTCCAGAAATATTTGCTGCAAATGTTTGGTCGGAAATGCTAATCCCCGTAAAATTCGGGAACACAACAACAAAAGGCAAGGAGGAGTTCCCTCCAACTCCAAGCTCACAGAACCTCGCCGGGAGGAGACCGCAGCACAAGGGAAATGCACACATCAGCTCCATGGAGAATGGAGCTGGCGCTGCAAACTGACCACTCCAAATTCCTTTCCCCCTCCTCTTCCCACATCTGTTTGGCCTGGCACCCGGCACAGGAGATCAACTGATGTCACCTGCCCAGTCCAGCACTGCTGGAACTCGCTGCTCGGGACAAAACCAAACGCGGAAAGCAGGCAGACAGCTCAGCAGCTTGGGGACAGGAGAGGCGGTTTATGTGGACCTGCTGCCTGAAACCACAGCGTGAACTCGCCAGGGAACGTTCCCCCCACCCGCAACTGCTGCTCCGTCACCTCCCAGACTCCCAGCTCCTGCTGCTCATGAACAGGATCAGCGCAGCGAGCGGTGGGTCACGGAACCAATAGATCAGTAAAAAATGCTGATCATAACAGATGCAAAAAGAATCACATGTTTTGAAATCACAGGCAGGCTCCCAGGGACGAGCACATTCTGCAGATACCCTGAGAGCCCGGCTCCCCAGAGCAAAGGTGGGCATTGTTCTGCCTAACGCCTTCCAGCAGACGTACCTTGTCGCATTCCCCGCGGTTAGAAAGTTCAACTGCCTTCTCTGTTTCCATGTGCTCTTAGCTTCATGACACAGGAACTATTTAAGGTAAGATCATACTCCGTAACTCCAAATAAGTGATAAATTAGATGGGTATTGTAGTAACACCCAGTCTTTAGTATCAGGAAAAGTTAGGCAGGATTGATAAATTTCAAAGATATCAGGTCCTACTGTGGGATGAAGATGCATCTAGTTAATAGAAAATTAAAATATTTTACATTTTTATGTACAGATACACTCTGCAAAGTTGGGCAGTTGGTTAATTGTCCAAATTCACAGTATTTACAAGTCTATATAGGGAGAACAACCAAATTCTGTACAGAAACCCTTCTCCACACGCTTTTTATTTCTCCTAACAGAAAACTAAATATCAAAAAACTAGCACAATGCAATGCCAATTCCCTAAGCCAAAGCCACCACAAGGTTTACTGTGGGGATGGCAACAGTAAGACAGTTTCGCTTCCACTTCTCTCATTAAATATGAAGCAGGTAAGGTTTGCTTTAACTCTAGCTGTTTGCATTAGGGCAGATGTTGCAAGGCCAAAAAGATATTAAAAATGGTGACATCAGAGAAAACCCAATCTATTAAGAGCAGTTTCCCACATCTAAACAGTTGCTGTAAGGTTTTCTCATGCTCAACTACTGTATCATTACCCACAAAGCCCACATCTGCAAAGAACAAAAAAAACCCACTTCACTTAAGATCAGATCTTTTAATAGAGTAAATGAAAAACATAACAGATCTCAAATAATGTCACCACAAATTAATTGATTTCTGAAAACCCCTTTGGTTTTGGCTTTAAGCACCAAATTGTAGCAGCTTTTTTTGCATTTCATACTTCATGTATTACTGCAAACTTTCAGAAGTTATTAGTACACAGCCTCACTTCCAAGAGAGGTAATTGTTTGAAAACAGAAATATAATTTATTTCATTATGAAATTTTTATGTCCAGAATTGACTCACAAAAGCACATTTAGGTTCTGGATTACATCCAAACTGATAATTATGTTTTAAACTACTTCCATTGTAATTCTTGATATTCCTCATTTTCCTCGTTCTGTTTTACGGCTGTACATGTGACTGCACACAACTGACTGGAGAGCAAAAGGGCAGCAATACCAGGAACAAGGAGAGAGACTGACTATTCAGTGCACATAGGTTGGGATGAAAGTAATCACAGAGTTGGTATCAGATCTGTTTTCCAAAATTCAGAATCAGAATATTAGTCTTAAAACAAAATGTCTATTTTTGAGGTCCTTACTGAACCATAATACCATTCCTCCTGGAATCAGGAGAAAAATCTTCCACATATTTCTGAATGTAAATTAATAAAACAAGCAAATATTTAAGTACATCAATATGTCACTGTCAAAGAAACAGCAAAGTCTGCCTTTTCAAAGGTGTATCAGCCTGTGTAATGCCAGGAAAACGCAGGCAGATTTAAATGCCTCCTTCAAAACAGTTTTTCTTCCCTGATGGTTGCTACGCAAATAGAAGCAACCTTTTATTGAGAGTACAGATTGTCCTTTTAGATGAAAAACTGTCTTCAGCACATTTCCTTCATTCAGTAGCATTCATTTACTGAATCTTTCCTACAAAGTATGTTCAGAGAAAGCTCAATTTACAGTTCAGAGTGGTTTTGGTTTTTTCCCCTTTTTCCCCCCAGAGCTTAATGATAGCACTTTATCTTGGGCAGGAGACAAAGCAGACAATCTGCAGTATGTTGCCAATACAGGAACAAAGCAAAATAAGATTTTACTTTAAAGTATGTGAGAATTTAAAACTCTTCCAATGACTCAGAAAGACTGATAATCGCAGAAGTTGACAGGCATAATCCTGAGGACTGGAGGACCTGCTACCACTTTTGAAGATGTTAGAAATTTCTGTGTGCTCATCTGTCAGCAGGGAACAGACTGAAATATATGGTACGCTGAGACCTACAGACTCGTTGCTGAGCAAATAAATTCTGCAGCGTAGCTCTGTCGACCAGCGAGCTTTCCCAGTGGCAACCAGATAATGCTGTGCTTGGAAGGTGCATTGTTCTGGCAAAGCTTGTATCTGTCCCCGCTCTGGCTCCCCTCCTCCTGTCTGAAAGGGTTGTTTGTTTGCCGCTGTGCCCCAAACAGGACTTTGGCTGGCACTGCTGCGCTGCCGTTGCAGTTTGGGATTTTGTCCCACGCTCCAGCAGACACGTGTTTACGCGCAGAGTAACGTTTGAGCGTGGATGTACCTATGGTGAAGATGACCTCTGAGCAGTCAGTCTGAGCAGCTTCGCTACCTCAGAAGAGCTGATTATTAAGCTGAAGCCTTTGGAATGACTATGGCTAAATGTAAGAACAGAGCAGTGAAAGGAAGTTCATGAGGGCAGCTTCAACCATACTGAAGTCGATGGCAGAATTCCCAACAGGTTCAGATTGGTCAAGGTTCAGCCATATACCTTCAAATCCTACAAACCAAAATCTTATATTGCTGTCTGAGTCTGCATGAAGGCCCCGAGTTGGACCTCCTGGAAGATCAGGCACAGACAGCTTTGCTATCTTCACTGAACATTTTAGTTCACAGCAGTTATGCTCAGTCCTTCACAGGAAGCAATCCCTACCCCTCTTTCACCCAGCTAGTTTCTTGTTTCTATTTGGCAGGTTTTATCTCAGCCTGCAGGGAACAGAAGCCTGTTCCTCTGACTCACTCTGACTGACTCCGAGAGCGAGTCACACGGCAGCGCAAAGCGCTCCGACTTCAGAAAGGACCTTTCGCAAGACTGGAAGTGAATCGGGAAAGCTGATAATGTCACAAGTACTGTAAACTATATAAATAAACGAAATCTTTCAGAGTTACGCCGTAGCTTGATTCGTGCGCCTGGTAGAGTATCTCTTGCAATCCTAAGCCTTAAAACATCAATATTAAAAAAAACCCTTCATGAATCAGTGTAGGGCTAGAAATCCATCTTATGGATTGCTGAACTCTGGGAGGCTGAGTGTGAGTAAACACGCTGCTACATACCTGCAAGCTGCATCACCAAATATACCGCAGCGTTTCCCAACAAGAATAGTTCACTTGTGGTTCTAATAATTCAGTGTGCTGGCAAGCACTCTCTGATAGAGTTTCTAAAAATACTGAAGTGTTAGTAACACGGCAACTACAGCAGCCTCCGCTGACAGACCTTTGGAGAGAGCACAAGACTCGGTGTGTACGTTGAAGGAGACTCTGCTCAACTTTTCAACAATAAAGTTTAGTTCCACTTCCATGGAATTTGAAGCAAATAAATGTCTTGTGGTAATATGACTCTGAATATAAAACCATGCTTGAAGCAGATTTCAAATAACTAAATGGTTAGGATATTTGTAATTTAAAGTCTTTACAACACTGAATACTAAAAGATTAAAGTATTACTGCTAAACTGCACAAAACTTGTATTAGTTTTTCACTATCAAGGACATGTGCAAAATATAATGGATAAAATTCTTAGCTTTGATAATAATGCTTTAAATCATATTTAGCAACATAAATATTTTAAATAACTGTGATTTAACATAATCCCTTAAATAATAATGCTAATTCCACATCTTGATATGCTGTGGGTTTTATTTACAGGATGTGGAGTAGAAATAATTTTAAGAGCAGAAAAAAATTTATTTTTGTTTTTTAAAAATTACATACACTCTTTTAAGCACTTACTTAAGGTAAAACTTAGGCTATAACTTTCCCCAGGAGGATTATTATCAGTCTCTCATGTCTTCTTTGAAAGGATTTTCACTGTTTGATGATTACATTCCTTTTTAAAGTAGCTTATTTTCAATAATAAAAGCATGTAAATACCAGAGTTTTATGCTTGTGTTTTTCTAAATACCATACTCCAGAGTTTTATGCTCCAGCAATCTGTTGAATACTAAAGTTAACGCTGAATATGTAGGCTCCTGTTGCCTTATTTATTATAAACAGTGATTGTATATTATTCTTTGCCATTAAAAAAACCTCTTAAGTCTTCAACAACTAACTGAAAAGTAGGTCAGTCAGGTCAGAAATTTACAGCTGAATCTCTCTTTTACTGAAGATAAAAATCTGACCATACCACAAAGTTTATATTCTCTTATTCTTTTCTAGAATACGTAAGATACAGCCTGGAAATGTCAGTCACCCGAGAGGTTCTTCCTTGCGACCCAGGCTGAAGGGGAAGATGAAGCCCTGTACCAGAGCAACTGAACCGCTCTGAACTTACCCCACAGTATACAGTGCAGTATGGATTTTATTTGCACAACTCATCTAGTCAGAAGAAAAATTTTTTTTTTTTTTTACTTTCACTTCCAACACACTGTACCCCCTTGCCTCCAAGGCTTGAGGAGTCAGCACACGACAGACCTGTAAGCCGGAATGGCATTCTGGTAGTGATAATGCCTGGGACTTTAACTCCAGAATTAGCTTTTCCCACATATATAAGACACAGATACTATAATATCAGAGGATTTAAATAGAGCGAAGGTGAGTTTTTCCCTTTTTATTTATTTGTTATTTTGAGACAAAACCTGCATGGTCATACTGCTGATTTTATTAACCTATTTTGCTGACTTCTGGAAGCTACCAATGCCATCCTATTAGATGAAAAAACAGATAAAAGCACCAGATTTTAGAGAAATGTATGCAGTAATACATTTTACACTGAGATTTAACATAGAAACTAAGTAAACAGGATGGATTTGGATTAGCTTTTTGAACTAGAACAGGCATAAAACATGCACATTCCTAAATTCTTCATTACTTGACAGCTTTTCTCAAATAGGAAAACAGCTGAATAGGACAAAAAAGCAATCCAGACTCTGTATCTGGTTTATTATCTGTAATTTTCTATACCAAAGCTGCTCTGGCTGGCACCTTCAGCGTTAAGACTGTGTCAGCATTTCCATTATAAACTGAAGGCCTTATAAACTCAGCTTTCAAGAGATCACTGTGTACTGAAACTCAGCATACAATTTTTCCATGCAGGAGCAAATAGTTTATTACTGCTGTTAAAAAAAGTGATGTTATTTCCAGCACTTCTGCTTGAAGTTTCTTTACAGAAGAATACCAAAAGATACAGCAGCTTTCAGGAAGAAAAACGCCTGACAACGAAGTCTAATAAAATTCAGAATCATTTCCCAGGGAAATTTGAGACTGTGTAGGGATAAAGACAGCACTGCCAATTCTTGACTGCCTGAAAACCTGACTGACAATTGTGGATGGATTTCTTGATTCTGCAAGCTGATCTACACTGCTTGCAGTGTGCTGTTTGTCCTCCACTTACAGGAGAAAAAACCCCCAACAACTCAAATCCATGAAAAATAAAAGAAAAAAAACCCCAAATCAGCCTGCCCCTTGGTACTTTCCTTCTTGTAGACTAGCTTCTGCTCTATATGTTTGAACATGACAGCCTGCCCCTTCCAGGATGGGAAGATCTTTTACAAACAGATGTGCAAGCTGGTGTAAAGGCTCATTAAGGAGGGGGCCAGGTGACTCTGGGGGTGGGCGGCAGTTACACACGAAGGCAAGTCCCAAAGGGGGCTGTAACCTACAGCAGAGCCCTGAACAGAAAAGGGTGAAAAAGAAGGTTATCTCTGGGCACAGCCTGTTGTGGTCAGGGAGATCTTTCTTTCAGTGCAACCTAGAGGTAGGTTTGTTGAGCAGAGAGGAGGGAACAAGAACTGACTTTGTCCTTGACAGAAAACCTAAAAAGACTTGAGGGATGGAATTCATCACCTCTACCTGCAGATGTCAACCAAGTCCTTATCTGCACAGAACAGAGGCTTTCCAGATAGCCATCTGCACTCCTTGTATAGCAAGCGGAGAGACGGGAAATTCATAGCACTGTTCATTTGAGCTATTTTAAACATCTAGCTAAGGGCAACATGAATTATGTTCTAGAAACGCCTGTTAGAGCCCAGGCAGCAAGCCCTGAAGGAGGTCTCCAAACTTAGACATGTGCAATGTACAGATAAAGTCGCCGAGCAGCATCAGGCCTGGGCAGCGCCGGCAGAGAAATCGGGCTGTTAGAGCAGTGCCCGAGCGCGGGCGGCTGTACCGATTCAGCTGCCCTGGCAAGAGACACTTGCTTCTGACACGGCTTTTGCCTGGTTTAGAAGACCTCCACCTTTTCAAGAACATGCTCTTGGTATAACAAAGGCTAGCAAATAAACTGTTAACGATTTGACTCTCCTTGTTTTGTACCACTCTGCACGTCAGACCTTAACGGAGTGACTGCTGGTCCCAGCATACTTCATCATCCACATGAGAACAGGACAGGCAGCTAAACAGTGGGAGACAAGTTCCTTCGGAACAGGATTTCTCCCATTTTTGTCTGTGTGTTCTCTGGACTTCTCAGACACTTCATCTTGGTTCAGAAATTATAAGGGAAACAATTAAACTTCTTTTCCAATCCAAAAGCACCACCACTTCCCATACCAACTCAAGGCCTAAAGAAGTATCAGCCTGGGGCTAGTTAAAGATGATGAATGACGTTAAATCAAGTGCTGAATACTGTGTCAGTGACAGGCTGGGGAGTGCCCACAGGAGTGGGCAAGAAGGGCAACACTCAAAGAGAAAATTAAGACTGCATTAACTATCCTGAAACAATTAACTCTGGCAATGGTTATCTGAAGGGGGGGGGGAGGAAATCTCCTTTCACTTTACTTCATCTTTAAAGATTTCCAACAGTTTTTCTTGTGCTGATCAGCAATACCTAAACCATCTGGCATCTCAACGCCATCTCAGGAAAGAGACTTGAAGACTTTGCCATAGTTTACACTGAAACATTGAAGGATTTTTATTTTTTTTAACAAAATGGATCGGTCTATGTACGAAAGTAAAAAACCAGAAAATTCAATGCAGAATTGAATTTCACACTAACAAGAACGTCTCTTATTTTGCAAATCACATCAGTGAGAGCTCAGAACGTTATTCCTCCACTGCCCTTTCTAACTGTCATGTAGTGGTACGTGCTTTATCAATGACGGCTGCGCACGGGGCAAGTACAGACAATTGCTACTTGTTCATTAGGGCTAGGTCGGCTCGCGGGGTGGAACTGCTTCTTTTCCAACCCACTGGATCCAAGACAGACTAGAAATTTGAAACAAATGGATAGGGAAAGTAAATACTATGTAGAAATACGGCCTAAAGATGTGGCCAACAGAAGCTCCTCTACAAATTCAACATCTTCAAAGGATTGCAAACAACGAAGTTTATTTCACTTTTCTTTCACTTCTTGCAGCCATTAAAAAAATCCTATCCCAAGACTTCTGTATCATAGACTGTGCAAATATTAGAGCATGGTGTGTCGAGAGCTTTTGACCAAAACCAGGATAACAGTAAACACCAATCTATAAGGCAAGTTAACTGGCATTTTTTCCCTTCTATGTGGTAATATATGATGTAGTATGTCACGATCACATCCCTTTTCTGGCAAATTGCTGTCAATGTACACAGCTGATGGGTCAGTTATTCTGAACATAAGTTCCTATATATCTGATACTAATTCACAGTCCAATTAAGGCAGAAATATTGTAGTAGGGTTTCACTGTGCAAGGAGGGTCTGTAGAGTGTTGAATTCTTTAGAAATACATTTCCAATTCTAGATAGAGCAACACTGTGCATCTTTCACATACACAATTCAACTTTAGATACTATTCTAGTAGCGCTGTTGAACACTAGAAAATTTTCACCAGCAGTTCCTCTACATCAGTCAGCAATCTCATTGACCTGCTTTCTCTTACCCACAAATAAAGAATCCCCAATACAATTAAACAAATTCAACTCATAGCTCTCCTAGTGCGATATAAAAGAGAATGATTCAAGGTTTTAAACTTGCCTAGTAGTAGCAATTTTCTGAGTGGATTACTGTGTAATCTTTGCAAAGTTTTGCCCTCATAAAAATCTATTCCAAATCGCAGGAAGTCACTAAGGTAAGAAGGGGTTACTAGCAACCTTTCTACACTGAAGAGGTATCACTGAAACGAAGAAAGTGGCAACTGGAACGAAAGAACTAAGAGGAGCATTCACCCCCTCTAGAAAAAATAAACTGTCAAAATCCATTGTGCTCTATGTCATAATATAATGATGCATTAAAATGCAGTATTATATGATTCTGAATAAGAGTTAAGATTTTTCCTCATCTGCACTGCAGTCATGTAATTGTGAGTTGCTAATTACTAATTTTTAGAAGGATTCCAGTAAACAACTCTGCCTTTCCCCTACACAGTTTTATTAACTGTAGCTGACTCTGCTCTAGGGGGTAAAAATTATTCCTGATCAAACACAAAGCTCCCTGCTGACACATCTGAAGCCCACTGCCAGGCAGAGGTCTCCCTTGAAAGCACTTCATTAAAGCAATGGAACAAAAATTGAGGGTATCAACAGAAGCATGAAGTTTTGCATGATGTATGAAAAAGGGCAGAGGAAGGCAGGGAAGCGGATGTTCCAGCCTTTGGGAGAGGCAGCAGCAGAGGAGCAGCAGTTCTAGTTCCCTAATTCCACTGACTTCCATGTTCTTCAGATTAATTTTTTAACCCCTTCCCACAGAGTCCCTAGGAAAGCCATCACATGCACTGCACGTGTTCTCCTGGCCCTGCTTCCACTTTCACGTAAAGGAAATTTTGCCCAGCAGTGTCCCAGCGGGAGTTTAGGCGAGCAATGGCTGGTTTGCCCCGCAGCACCAGCCCGAACGAGGCACATGTCTTAGGCGCCCACATTCAAGCCTTACGGGCACCGTGCAACACAGAGTATTTGGCCCTCTGTGGCTGCTGAACTGCCTTTATCCTAGCTTGCTCCTCTTGGTTGACACGCCTCAATCCCAGCTGGTATCTTAGGAGCATGAGTAGATTCTCTGTACTTTAACAACAATATTTATTCTAAAATTATTTCTAAGAAAGGAAGATAAAAGCTGAGTTTGAGAAGTGCAGACTTGCAGAGTCGAGAGTTGCCGCTTCTGTTTGTTAATGAATTCAATACTACTACTACAACATTTTGTTAGGGCACTCTGTATTTTTATCACTACAAAGATGCCTTTGTCAGGACTCTACAACAGTTGTCCAATACATGAGATTTTTGAAGTGTTTCCCACAAATACAGCTATGCACTCACAGACCCCGAATTACAAACAATGTATTCGTTATATGCTGTGATACATTCACACACTTATCAGCAGCCTATTGCATTACATGTAAAATATAGGAGTCAAAAGAATTTGTAACAAGCCTTCCAAATAAAATCTTCCACAATCGTACATAAGCTCATACTTTACTTAATATTTTATAATGACTTGTAATGAAATACATCCTGCTTGCCCCAAACCGCTTCTGTCTAAAACAGAAGATATTTGAAAGGTCATAAACACTTGGTAGCAGTAGGACTGCAGACGCCCGCTTGAATGTTTTCACTCAAGATAAATAAGGCTGTAGCAGCTGCTGCTTACAGCCCCGGGCCCATGCCCTATATCAATCAAATACACACAAACTTGTTTCACTGGAAGAGTCTAGAATAATTTATTTTTTTTTACACTAACAGCTATAAAACATGGCAACTTCTCCCCTCAGCTTAATAGAACAAATAGTTCAGGCACACCCTTACTTCGCAGCATAATTTCTCCAAACAAACTTCTGTGGGATAGATTAAAAATGGCACCTTACTAAAGAATGTTTTATATGTGGACAAAATAAAGCAAAACTTTCACCAAAATGCTTTCATTCCCCACACTTCCTATGGCATCTTGCCCAGCCAATCACCTCTACCCACAATATTTCTGGGCTTACTACAAATATTGAGAGAACACCACAAAAAAAGTCTTAAGTTTCAATTAATTCTTTAGTTTTGAAACTTTTTGCACTAAAGAATGCCAGTCCTGGACTGAGTGCCTCTGTGACTGCCACGCTTCATGGCTGACTAAATTGATTTCACATGGTAACTAAAACTAAGAGCATTCAGAAACAAATTTCATAATTCTGCTCTGGAAACACTGAAGTATGTCTTTGGTATGTGACTCAGTACTAGAGTGAAGATCAAAGAAGAGACTTTGGGGGGTCGATCCTTTAGGAAAAGGAGAGCTACTGCAGAGACACCGGGGCACATCTCCCTGCAGGTCGCACAGATCTGTAAACCTCTGATGCTTTTGTACTAGGTTTGATACTAAAGCCACTTACACGATTGGTTACGGTGGTTCTCCATGAACAGCTATTATTGGAAAGGAACAAGGGATAATAAATAGGAAAGGGAAAAATCAGACATACTTTTTTTTCCATTTCATTTTTAGTATGAGATTTAGATCCGTTTTAGTATGAGAACACTTAACATACTGCACTGCATATATGAAAGTCAAATGAAGAGAAAAATCAGTGAAGTCTCTGCATTCCAGATTTTCCTGCTGAAACCTTCTCAGGCTGGCAGCACAGATACTATATGCTCCTTCACAGAATTGCCAGCTGATAGAGACTGAGATAAAACCTAGACTGGCAAGGGACCTATTTTTTTTTTTTATTTTACTTTTTAAAAATAAAAGCTTAGGGATACTTTGTGATTTTCTACTCTATCTACGGAAGAGCAAAAAGAAGGTTATACAGGAATAACTTGGAGACTATCAGCTTTTTCACAGGCAAGCTGCAGAGTCATCCTATGGCCCTGCTGCAGCGAGCAGCTGTCTCTCTGTGCTACATTTCACTGAACGAAAGCACAGGAGAAGGAGAACACACAAGCAACGAAGACCAGAATCTCTTCTAGTGAATCTGTTTTCACAGCTGGAGACAGAGTGCTTACTATTCTATATACAGCATCACTGAGCTCAGGAACTCAAGTGGGCAGTGTTAAATTGCACAGGAAAGCAATTTAAGCAAATGACTAATCTAAACCCTTAAGTTTCATTCCTACTTTGGTCTTTTAAAAAGTGGCTTAAAAACATAAAACATCAATCCTCTCCCATTATAACAAAGAAAAACCAGAAGATTAATTCTGTCATCTTAAAGCAAAATCAAGGCAAATACAATCAAAACAGCTCACTAAGTTGTGCCAAGCCACTTGTACAGTTGTTTGACAGGACTTGTGGCACACAAAAAGCAGGACATGTTTTTTATTTCCACAAGGAAAAAAAAAAACCAAACCACACACCACCAAGAAAGAATTCCCCCCCCCCCTCCAATTTCTTGGTACCTCATCTAAATCAGTATCTTGACTGGAATTATTTTAAGTTTTCTCTAGTCTTAGCAACTATTGCATTACAATACACATTTTAAAATGTGTAGAGGTACACAGATGTGTACATTATACTTAGAAGGTGTTGAAGTATTTGTTTCTATAAACAGAGAGCATGAAGAATTCTTCATGCAGCAAGGTCTCAGCCAGCTAAATTAACACAAACACTTACTTTGCCATTTGAATGTTCTGATTTTTAAAAGTCTTTCCAGCTGATGTAACACTGAATTAAGAAACGTGTGACATTAGGAGCTCAAAATATTACACTGGATGTAATCATAACTGAGAGCAAAGTTACGTTAGATTAGAAATAGAGCTGATTCGTGGCTTGCTCCAGAGAAATGCAGAACATTCTAGCACTAACAGTGGAAGTGCTTCAGTCACCTCAAGCCTCTGTATGGCAATTCAGTGTTTTGCTAGCAAAGCACACGCGGCATCATACTTACTGCGGTGCTGGCTGCTGTGGGACCAGGGCTGCCGCCACCCTCTTCACCAACCACCTGATTTTGTTCTTCAGGGCCACGGGTGACAAGAATTCTGAAGTGCTGCTGCCTCGTGTTTTGATCTGGTCTGATTTTAAACAAGCATCCCTGCCCTTGAGGAATCCGCTCTACTGAATCGCTTCTAGATATTTCTGACCCATTCCTGCCATTTCCATGCGGTTCTGAACTCAATCCATCATCTGTGGGGCCAATTTCCTCCGCTGGTGGCTGGACAGGGTAGGACGTACTCCTTTCTAGCCGTATCCGAGGATACCTGACCAATCGGTCCCCTTTTGTTCCAGTAAAGCCAAAGTTATACTCGCCTCCTGCACCCACACCACTTGTCTGCGGCTGCTGTAACTGGAGCACAAAGAACTTTTTCCCTGAATTTGCTGACATATCTGGCACATGTTGCAAAGACCAACGCCGGGGTTCAGGGGTGGGAGTGTCATTCTGTGCCTCGGTACCAAAGGGCAGTAGGGTAACCTGAGGCACATCTGCACTTGAAGCCCGATGCTGAATCCTCACACCACACATGTTTAAACCTGAAGCTGCTTCATTTGCCTCATCTTCTTGGGTAGTTGATGGAGCATCCTCACTCTGGTTATTAGAAGGAATGGCACAAAATATTCTGTGATTACAGGAAACAGTTCCATTAATCTGTTGCCCTAACTCTTCTGTCATCCTGGGTGGAGAATTTCCAGGAGCCACCTCTGGACTGCTTGGAAGAGAAGAATGGTTTTCAACAGGGGACGCGTAATGTTCCCTGGAGTCTGAGAATTTACAAGGAAGTGTCTCCTCCGGAGACTCCAGGGTTGCACACTCGTCCGCGCAGCCGTTTGCAGCTTTGCGCTGGAGAGAGATCTGCATCGAGGAGCTTCTCGTTGGACGCGCATCGATGCTGTTCAGCAGCTGAGGGATAAACATGGATGTACTCCTCTTTAAGGAGCCCTCTTCTTGCAAATCACTGCCACCACCCAAATCTGCTCCATGTCGGGAGAAAGCGTGAGGACTGTTTCTTCTTGGCAAAGTGTGGAATGCCATGAAAAAGTCATCTTCTCTCTCCCGGTCGAGGATCTCCGATTCGGGGGCTGTGTTGCTTCGCCCAGAGCCAAAATGAAACCGCAGCCGATGGGCCATGGTTTTACAGAGAGAAGAAAAGGAGAGGGAGAACAGCAACAATTCAGGCACTGCCAGAAGTTAAAAACCAAAGACATAAACTCCAAGAAAAAGTGTCCCATCTGCCAAACTGTTAGCACTGCAGCCCTGATAGCGACAGATAGCAGAAATAGCCCAAGTGGCAAGCAGCATTCCAGGCATGATTGGGTAAGAGCAATCAGCGCTCCTACACACGGTGACATAGGGTAGGATGGTGGGAGTCACGTGGCCCGGTTCCCCCTCTCCAATGTAAGCTAGTGGGGGTTTTGTTGTTTTTTTTTTTTTTTTTTAATGCCAGCAAGAGCCTGAAACAGCACCTTCACAGCTGCTCCTTTTCCATCAGAGAGGAGCGGCCCCAGCGGGAGAGCTCTCACAGCTGACTAAGGCAGCGAGCACACTCGGCACCGCTATAAATCTAAACCACATCATATTCACAGGCACATTTGTACAAAGCACGCGCACAAAAATTTAACTACAACAAAACCATTTCAGTTTAGCATTAAAAGTTTAAGTCAACTCCACATGCAAATGAGAAAAATTACTTCAAGCTTAACATTTCGGTGTATGTTACAGCATTAGGCTATCATGGCAGAACATGAATAAATATAGCACGGTTATGCTTTCAATTTTAACTGTGCTCTTAACATGATTAAGTAACAAACTTCTTGCCTTTAAAAAGCCACAACTGTTACATTGTCCCTACAAATGCAATATAACTTAAGTACCCTGCACAGTCCCTTTTAATAATTAAAAATTACAAGAAACAAAACAATCGTACATATGGCAAAGATTTCTCACGCAATAAAACCAGCAGAAATGTGCAAGATGGCAGCAGACAAAGTTTCTTTTTCAGTTTTACCAGGCAGTAACGACGAGGGAAAACCAGAGACGGGCGTTGCATGTCGTTTTGTACCAATTTGTCTTAAAACACCGTACAGAAACTCTGCCCATTGCTGGCCAGCCTCCAGTGAGAAAGTTAGCAATATTACCATGAGTGTGATCGCCAGCACGGAATACAGTTACGCTCTCCAAGAGCCAAAAGAACTCAGAAGAAGAACAGACAGAAAGGATACACCAAAACGTAAAACACACACCCTAAATAAGCTCTGCTAGAAGGCAGAAACTCAGTGGTCTGAGGATACTCACATTTGAAGTGTGCTCACAATAGCACATAGGAGAAAAGAAACCCTGTTTAGCAAGAAGTGTAGCTTCATTTCAACACACGGACATTTGTTCCCTAGGAGAACTTAAAAGTGTAGGTTTTGTCAACAGCTCTGAAAATTTGTAGGTGGAGGGTTGGTACTCTATCCAGACATTTAAACCTCTGTTTGCAAGCAGCTTGTTTCCAGAAGACATAAAATGACCAATCACAAGAGAAATGGAAGCTTAAAACGATAAAAGTGCCAACAGACAGCACAATCGCCTATTGTTTTGAGTGGACTATGAGCCAACAAGAAGAAAAACATGAATAGCTTCTACACAGCAACAGTACTGTAGACTGACCTTGGGGAAGCACAGGTGTTGCTATTATTTTATCTTATTTTTCAGATAAAACATATTATCCAAGGACACAGTCTCTCTTTGCACGAAAGATGAAGCTTGCATCACATATTCTCTATTTTGATTGGGGGATAGAAAGGAAAGGGTGTACTGCCAAGACAGATGATTTGGAAACATGAAGAAGAAACAAAGTTCTTGTGATAAAAATCATGGAAGTATTGGTAATTAGTACTTCAGATACAGCCAAAATAATCAGTTCGATGTCTCCTCATCCGTAAGCATAACCTGATGGAAACATGTGGCTCAAAACCCCCATTATTTGCTTTGTCAGTGGCTCAGGACAACTTCTCAAAGGAGAGCCACAGCTCCTAAATGCCGGGGTGCTGCCTTTTCAAGTTACGAGCCCAAGGGCAGACTGTCTACAGAAGTCAGACCACAGAAAGAACAACCAGAAAACAGTTCAACAACAAAGAAGCACTGAAACTGTCGGTATAAGGCCAGTACTGCATATAGAAACTGGAAAATCTGAAGCAATACCGAAAATGAGTATGCCAAACCTGGCATTTCTCAGCTGTCACTGTGTATAGATTTTTTTTCTGAACTGCCACTCCGTTCCCATCACCCAGGGATGTCCCCACACACGCCACTGCACTCTGCAGGCCCGAGCAACGGCTTTTCCCCAGCCCTGTCCTCTCCCCCGCCAGCGAGGTGCACGGCAGCGTGGTCCTGAGCCCGGGCTCACGCGCTCTGCTCACAGGATTTCTGCCTCAGCACAGTTTGTGTCAGCTGGCAACAGGACCTTAAAGCTGGGAAGAACTGACTGATGATCTCCTTTAAGTTTAAAAGGTATAGGACAGTTTTAGTCATGCAGGTGGTCATTATGATCATTATATGCCAATAAATAATTCACAGTCAGCCCACTCTGAATACACACTGTCACAGATTTGCTTCCTCCTCAAGGGAGACAGAATCATTTGGCTGTAAGTCCTCTTTTTCCCCAGATTACAGCTTATATGTTTCTCTTTGCTCTATATTTCATAGGAGGACAGAGGAAAAGAACATATTTTTGAAGACAGATGCTTCCATACTGTGTGGTTTTTTTAATAAAAGGATCTTCACAACACTGATTCTAATCACAAAGCACCCAAGTTTAGTAGAGGTTGCACTGCACCCAACCAAGAAAGCGTTAATACCCGACCTCATAAACAAAGAGATGGTGTTACAATTTCCAAAAGACAAACCCCCAGAGAGTCATTCGCCCCAGTATGCCACCGCACTGGCAAACTTAACCTGGTTCCTCCAGAACGACAGCATCACTCACTCCAGGTATGTCTGTGTGCACACCTTATCTACTTAATCACAACAAAAGCAAGAAGCAGTAAGATGTTGGAAGACTCCTCTGGAAGAGCTACTGCATCAGACAAATTAAATTCAAGACTAAAACCACTAACAATATGCTGGGCATTATGAGGCAGAGAACTTAAAACATAACAGAGAGCCTTATTTTGCCATTACCTTAAACCTTCATACACACATTTCTCGAGTACAAGGGGCAGCTCTGGTAACTGCATCCCAAAAAAGGATGCCAAAGTATTAAAACATACAGGGAAGAGATATTAAAATGATGCGGGGATGGGCAGCTGCTTTTTAAGTGACTAAAAAGGTTGGGACTTTACTGGTTTGCAGTGGAGAAGCTTAAGGAAGAATACGAAGAGGTTCTCACCATCAGAATACTGGGTTAATGAGGACCATTTTGGCGTGACCCAGCAGGGTGGCACTACTGTGTTTAATGCTATTAGTTCCAAACACGGATGCTTTTTATGCTCATATCTGCACTTCTTACCACACCTACTTAAACAAGAGGTAAAAATACACCTTTAAGATGTGCTCTATTTTCATCAGCTGTGTTACACAGCCTGGTGATTAGTAAAACACCATCAAGACAAGCACTCACCAATCTGTTTTCATCAAACACTTCAAACAGGAGACGATGATTGGTTGGGTTGACCTATGAAAAAATTCAAATAATGTCACTTTAGGTTCATTAGCTTGATGATAACAATATACGGGTACTACTTCATACAGTGATTAATCCAAGGCAAACAGAACAGAACTAACAGGTTTTATGTAAATCTAATTTTACTTAAACTGGAGCACTAGAACACTTTGTTTCTAAACTCCACTGCAACTAGAAATAGCCTAGCAGTTACCATTAAAAGCTCTCATTTACTGTGCTGAGTGCGCTTTGTGCGCTCCTCTTCCTACAGGAAGCTCTGGTGAGGAAAGGCTGCACGCAGCCACAGGGCCCGAGGAATTCGGAGAGGACATCCCTGGGCAAGCATGGCCTCTTCTCCCTCCTGTCACCCCCAGGCTGTGCCGCAGTCAGGAGGGCTTCGGCTGCCTGGAGCGCAGCAGCAAAGTTAACCTGCTCTCAAGGAGGGCAGCCTGGCCCAAGCGACACGCTCTGTGTTTTGGGAACAGGGCCCAGGCCAGACAGACTATCAGGGCTCCCAGATATTTTTTGTTCTACAGCTGCAAAGCTCAACTGAACTGTAGGGAGCAAGAGTTTTACTGCATTTCTGTCAGAATTTCACAATCATCTCTATTTTGGACTGTCCATCGCTCACCACTGCATGTTTATCACACACGCCTGTGGAAAACCCAACAGAAATCTCTCCAACACATGAAAGCAGCAAATACACCTCCAGATAATTATTTACATTGCAGTAAATTTAACCAGAAAGACTGCTGACATTTAAAAGGAAAAAACAAACAAACAAAGAACTCTGGCAGGAAGACAAAACAGACACTATTAAGCAAGAAAAGAGTTCTACAGTATTTGATCCACTTGATATATTTTTTCAGAAAAACTTCGTAAGCCAGGTTACTACGTCCAACTTCTTTAATTAAGAAAACTTAGAAATAATATTCCACAATGGACTGATCATTCTGTGGGGGTGGTGATGGACTTCCCAGTTTTGAGAAAATCATAGAACTGTGACACACTAAAAAGGGTATGCATTACTTTATATATTCACATTATTGTTTAGGATTTTCAAGATGTTTTAACAGAGTTTCTATGATCTATACCTGTAGTGTAAGCAACACAAATTGTGTCAGTTTTGCATATTCTCTTTTCCTGGAGCAAGTAAATTATTAGAAAGGCTACCTTGAATATCATCTGTTAAAATTATAAGCACAAACGTTATGTAACAAGCTTGCTTTATCCTAAGTAAATTTCACTTCAAAACACACACATTTGTGCCTTACAGTCTGCCTTCAGCATGCTCATGAGACCACCACTCAAAGATGGGCTGCAGTCAGGACCAGATCTGGGGGAGCTTGATCAAGAGTCTGTAACTTCCCTCCCGTTCCCCCTCCTGGGCAGGGTCAGGGTGGTGACCTCTCGACTTCACGTGTCCTCTGTGCTGATGGCAAAGGCATGTGAACGCTTCACCGTAAAACGCTCTCTTACTAGGGCAATGACTTCCTAGTAAAACGGCACTATTAAAAACTCTTTTACAGGCAGGTAGATTACATTAGCCCATGGTAGAGCCACCTCTACAATAAACATCAAAAAAAATAGCAATGAAAATAGAAAACCTTAGGCCCAGTCATAATTTAGTGCCAAGACAGTTCCTATGGACTCTGCACAACTTTAAAAAGTGTAAGGCCATATTTTCCCCTCCGAGTACATTATAAAAATCAAAATATTTCATTAGATAAAGATGATTTTAGATACATATTACCCAGCTGCAAAACCTAGAAAAGCTATTTGGTACATGTTTAAAGAGAAAAACTCCACTTAAACCTCAAAAAGTGTATTAACAATTATATTGGCGGGAGCCATCTATCAAAAAGATCCTGTTAGCAAGACAGCCAATTCCTCGGATTCTATAAACAACGTCCAATACGATATCTATTTTTAACAATCTACAATGACATCTTTTCTCAAGCAGCTGTTTAAGATTAAATGTTAAAAACCACTGAAATTCTACCTAACCTTCTTTTGTGAAAGCTACAGCTGCACTAAAATTAAGTCATTCTTCTTTGGAAAAATATTTTCAGCAGCTAAACAACAAAGTTGTTATCGCCCTTCTCATTTATATTATGTTGGGTTTAAGAATCACTAACCCCTCCTTTACCACTTTCAAATATTTAAAATTTTTCTGATAAAAATTAGTTTTAGCTATAACTTGGTTTTCATTTTAAGCAAGATCTATAAAGATTAAAATGAAACTAAAAAAGCGTATTTGACCTTTTTAGCAAGTAACAAAGGCCAAAAGAAATGAATTTTTCTGTTTTCCTTCTCTACATTTGTATTTCGCTATTTTTTGCCACAATAATTTAAATTTCATAGCTCTTGGAAATAACTCTGATTATTTGCCACTGCATTAATATTTTAAAACCAGAGCAAACCTGCACTGCTAAAAATACATTTTGAAGTAAAAAAGAATTTTTTGTCAGATGAATTAACTCAAAACTTACTCTAAACAAAATCTCAAATTGTGAAACAGTCCATTTCGACTTAACCTTATGCCAATTTCTGCTGATCATTCCCCATCACTATAGAAACTGAAGAGCAATTATCTCAGGACAAGCATTTTTTATCATAAACATATAAACAACAAATAAAAAAATAAGTTTCTTCCCAAGCTTTTAAAATGCCATGTGATTACTTGTACATGTTATAATAATGATTGCAAGTAAAGGGAAACTTACTCTAAAATAAAATTCTTCGTTCCATTTTGGATTCAGTGTCTGTAAAAGAAATAAACATTTACATAATAAAATTTCTTGAGGTTTGCCATTTTGCAGTCATCGAAATGTGCATGCAAGTAACAATATTCTACAACAAAAGAAGAAAAAAGCATGTGATTAAAAAATTTAAAGTGGCAATATTTTTATTTCAATTTTTTTAATGGCATCAAATTATTTAGAAATTCTCTACTGAGTAAACCAAACGTGGGAGCATATTTGAGTCAGATGATCCTAAAATAGATGTTAAGTATAAATAGGATTCTAGAAGTAAAAGGCAACTCACTGAAAACCTACTGAAATAAAACCTCAAGACATTTCATTCTCAAGATTCATTTAAACCCAGATGGAAAAAAAAAAAGGTATTTTTTAAACACAAGGACAACTTTAGAGCTACAAAAATAAGGACAGATCTATACTGTAAATTAAACAGAAAAGTAAAAAAAAAAAGGTTACTTCCTTTGAATAGGGATGATACTCTTCCTAATCTCCCCAAAGCCTGTGAAGGTTTTAATTTTGTTTTAATAACCTGAATAAAATGTACAGAATAAAATATGCATATAGGTTGCAATCTCAAGGGAGCTCAATCATGAAATAATAAATTGATAAAAAAAGAGATCAGAACTACAAACATTAATAATTTGGACAATTCAAATTTGGATAAGTTTAAAAACAAGTATGAGATGTCCAGTGGTTTTGTTTTCCTGCCAAATCATTCCCTCATTCTCCCACATAGCAGAGATTTACCAGAAGAGCTGACAGTAAAAATTGGCTCTACACCCACCAAAACTTTGTTATAGCAGAGCAGGAGAATCTTGGCTGTTTATCTTAACTCCTTGATATAGTTAAAATAGATTTATCACGTCCAGGACACAGTGGCTGAGTACGGCGCGTTTCTTACAAAATGGAAATGCAGGAGTGGCACTGGCGCTCAGCAGGCACCCACCCACCCCTATGATCCCACCCTGCTGACAGCCGTACATCCTCCTGCCAGCTTTACACTGGGGCCAAATCTCAACCCAACATACAGCGGACTACCACTGAAATCAAATACTGGAATCTGAAAACCCTGTTCTAGAAAATTTGGGGGGGGGGGAAAGGAGGACAAAAGGAAATAGTATTAAAAAAGATCAAACTCTCAACCTCTGTAGCCAGCTATGCAGGTGGTTAACAGTTGTACTCTCAAAGTTTCACCTGCTTACCCTAAACAATCTTATGACAGAGCACAAAAATATTTCGTGAAAAAGACCATTGTAAAGGGAAGATGAAAAGAATAAAATGAGTGTAGGTGAAGGGCAGGGATAGGGGTTGGAGGCAGAGAGAAACTTTCAGCTTTTTTTGCCTTAAGGAGCTTAAAAGTATTCAGTCAAAAAAATGAAGTAATGAGAAAAAACTTACTTTAAAAATACTTATATTCATCAAATGCAGCTGTTACCAGCAAGAGAGGCTCCATGTAATTTAACAAACGAAGCATGGTCTTGTACTAAATTTGAGGGCACTAATATCCATCAGTAATGCATTAATTTTAAATGCTGCTTAACCACAAATACAAATTTCAGGAAATACTTGATGCATTAGGCAGCACAATTTTTGGTAAATGACCTGGTAACGGGCAGAAATTTCTTCCACCTTTACAAGTCAAACAATTAGTAGGTCAAGTCAGAAAGTACAAAGGCTGGAATCCTAGCAAAGGAGAAGAACTTGTAACAAAAGGCTCCAGAAATAAATGCATGAATAACTTCAGAAAGGGTATTAGCAGGGAAACAACAACAAAAAGACTCATCAGCAAAAAGAGCTACGTCCTAAAAAGGGCAAGCACTGTACAGATAAAGAACTGCCAAGAGTCAAGCTGAGTGAGATCTTCCACAGGATATCAGAACAAACACCAAGGTTTTTTAACCATATAAATAAAGTGAGAACACAGAAAAAGAACTGATGCTACTAAGCAATGAAGTTCAATGGGAAGACTAAGCATACTCAGATACAGGAAATTACGTTTAACATCACATCTGGGAAAGGCAGAATAACTAAGAGGGATCTGTCCGAAGGCAGACGTTGTCACATCTGGTATAGAGTGAAGCCCTCAGAGCGCAGCACAGTCAGATTGAGGAAACTGGATCATCTTCATCCAGGCTTCTGAAAGAACTGACACACGAAATCACAGGCCTCGTAGCAGGAATTTAAAGAACATACTAAGCATCCTACAAGATCATAAGACAGCAAACAGCAAATACAGCTTTTTCTGGGGCAGAAAGAAGAAGAGAGTGTTTCTAGCAGGCCACTCAAAACACAGCCCCAAAAGGAAACACAAGGCATTGATCAAATTTTACAGTTGGAATAGCTAAATGTATGGAGGGAGGTAAATCAAAACAAAAAGCCTCAGAAATTCAACATAGCTAGATCATGCCAAATGAATCTGAAAATTTTTCTGATGACTATTTTTTCCAAGTAAGGAAGCAATGTGCATTTAATCCCTTTGGCTGTAACTAAGCACCTCCTAAGCCTGGGTCCCGCTGTACAGCAGGATACATGTCAGACAAGTGCACAGGTAATGTAAAAGGAGAAGAAAAAGAGGAAACTGCAGTCCCTTTGTGTTCTGGAAGGCACTCCTGCAAGGCAGTGCCACGCTGGAAGTTACCCTTTAAACTGAGGAAGACAAAAAGGAGTAGAAAAATAAGAACCTAGTAAAGGGTTAGGTGCTGTCATATTAAAAGTCACAGAGCTGAAGGAGATAACCGGCAGTGTCTTCCAGAATCACTCCTGAGACTGATTTTGCTCAATATTTTTTCATTAATGACTTTAACTCAAAAATCAAGATATACTAATGATGTTTGCTATTTATGAAATAAACAGATTGCAAATTGCATAGGAAGGATACTGCTTTGAGGGCAGATGTCTTGAGATGAAATTTAACAATTCAAACCAGAAGTGACTAACTAGAACTTTCCCAAGGATTAGTTAATATTATGGAAATGACTGAGAAAGTCCAGGCTTTAAGTGACAGTTACAAGAGACACTGAAAAAAGGCAGATGCAATTCCAGGAGTACATCATCATCATCGCATCCTCAGCCCCTGCAAAGTTGGGTTGTTGTGCAAAGATCCATGAGTTTAGCTCCTGATACAATCAATACAATACTTTCATATCTTTACTACTTTTTTTTTTTTTTAATTTATGGTGGTCTTCTCAAAAGCTTTCTTATTCTCCTTTCACGCAGATCCAAATCTGGTAGGTATTGCCTCAGAGCAGCAGTGATGTGACAACCTTATTTCCACTCTAAGGTTCTCATTTCAACCTCTCCTAACTTCTGCACTATAGCCATTGCATTTCATGTGTGCTGGAGCCTAATATGCTGTGTCTTTAGTAGTCATGCTGTCATACCAGCAACATCTTTTCAATTAAGGACTATGTTATTCTAGTAAGAATTTTTAAATTAATTTTAAAAAGAAATCAGAAATTGAATAAAACTCTGGATGTGATCACCATTCTTTCTTAAGAAGCAAGGGGAAAAACAATGAAGTCCTAGATCCATGCCATGCTTCCTATCTCCTCTCCGCTCATTTCACAGGCTTACGACAACAGATTTCTCTCGAAAGCCGAAGGATCCTTGTACCTTCATGACCTGCCTCATATCCTCTCTGCTATCATCTTAGTCACAAAGATACAGAACAGCTGAGGATCTCCAGAGGTCCCTTCCAACATCTACACTCATATTACCTCACACCGAAATTCTTCCGTTTCATTGAAGCCAAAGGTGAAAGATGAAAATCTCCCTCCCATCCTCCAGCATCTGCCAGTTAACAGAAGGTACCACACTACTTTACGACAATAAATAAGCAGTACAAGAACTGGACTAGACAGTTATTTTTCAGTAAGCCATTACTTTTCAGGAATCCTGAAGCACGTATTTTGCAGACAAGCCCATGAAAGTGATTGCATAGACTGTTTGTATGGTGCGACTCTTCAAACGTCTCTGACTTCCACCGAGCTCTCTCCAGATGAAATGAGTTGCCCGTTTAGGAGCTGCTAAAGTCTGAGCCCATATTGCTACTGATCCAAAACTACTACACTGGTCCAAATTATTTTTTAAATAAGAAAATAAAACTTCACCTACACTCACTTTATTCATCTACCCTTTACAACGCAAGAAAGATTCATCAGTACACAGGCGCAGGGGTACCGATTTATTAGTTTCTCATGAATATTGCTGTTCCATAGTGCGCCAATCAAAGCCAATCTTGCACTTCAGCAAGAACATGTTAGTTAAGGTTAGACCAGAATGATAATAGCCAGGTATTTTCCAACAGCCTGAAAAGGACCTCTCAAGCCTAAGCATTTCCATTTACACGATTTCAAGAACAGGACTTGATTCCATGCAACTACATCCCAGGAAACGGCAGGACGAGAAGCAGAGTCTCTAAAAACCAAGATATGCACATGGTAAGAAAGCCTCCTGCATACTTGGATGGAATTGGCGGTTAATCTATTTAAGGAAACAAAAAAGGTCACGGCCCAGGCTGTTACTGTAGCAACCAACTAGGTACCCCTTTTTGGAGAAGTTAACATTTCTCTCACAAATTTTCATGTCTAAAAACTTTACATAAAATTAAGCTAGATGGGCTATAACGAACATCTTTCAAAGGATACCATGAACGTGAAAATGCTATTATGAAACAAGTGTCAATGGTTAACCAGGAAATCTTTTCAAAATTACTTTTACTTTCCAACATCAAACATGCCCTGGGTCCTGTGAAAAGTTCTGCCTGAATCTTCCATGCTTCCAGGATATCACAGCAGTTTTCTCATGACACCTAATGCTGTCATTTCAGAACAACAACATTCTATTTTATATTTTCAGTAACAAAATTTTCCTCACTATTCTGTTTTGCCATATTGATTTCAATTGAGTCACTGTTGATTCTAAATATCTTCATAAAAATGACAACTCATTATTTTCTCCCTTACTTTTCATTCATGTTATGACTGTTTTTCTTCTGCCATCACTACCAGTAAATTTAAAAAAATTGACAAACAAAAACCCCAAACAACTTTTAAATTCTTAGGGCCCTGGTAATGACAAACATCCCCAGGTGGAATTTTTGTTTGTGTGGAACAAAATTAAGAAAATAAAATTTAATTTTGGTTCTAATTAAAAATGAAAGCCTTTTCAGTGTATTTCTAGGCTATTCTTATGTGTATCTTCTGTCATATGGCTATTTCAAATTCCCATATTAGGAAAATATTTTGAAAATGGAAATTCTGAAAGGAAACATTAAATGATTGTTTTTGCTAAAAGTCAAATAAATTATAATTAAAGCAGAGTTTTAGGTCTTTGTTTCAGCTATGTCTTTCATTAAAATATGACTTTGATAAAAGAAACTGTGAACAAGATAATGAGATCTGATAAGACAAGCTTTAGAGAATACCATGCAACACATCAGATCCTGTCAACAGATCATGCACACTGAAGATGCATGCACTTTTTTCTTATTTTCATTTGAAAAAAAAAAGCATTATTCAGTTGCTATACATAGATGCAACAATTTAAATAAGCGTTGCATTATGTCACAGAATTGTGTTCCAGTATACTTAATCTTTCCAAACCAACAGAATAATAAAGAGCATATACATACCTTTTTAATAGTTTTTGTCTGAACAAGAGCAAGTTCTCTGTTCTCATCTGCTACATACAAGGAAAGTTTCACATACGGGTCACTGCAAAAGAAGATATCATGTTTAATGGGAATAGAATTGTACAGTCAAATATAATTCCAATATAAATTTGTCATTTGATTGCGTAACAATAGCAGCTCTAAACTTCTAGTGAAAGTGTTTTCAGTGAAACCTAGGGACTGTATTAAGCTACTGAAACATTTAAAATAGGTGTTTGAATATGCTCAATTAAATACTGACCATAGCATTAAAGATAATTTAACTTGCAGCTTTGTCCCATTGCTACGGACAAGAACCACTTGCTTGCACACAGCTTCTGCTCAGGAGCATGCACGTGGCAGTGCATTAAAATGAGTCAAGAAAAGATTGGAGCCATGGCTTTTAGAAGAGACTCGATGGCACTAGCCATTTGAGGCTGACAGGAAAGGGAACAGGAATTATCCTGAGGAACTCTTCTGGACCCACACTAGCAGTGGTGACACCAGCACAGCCCTTCTGTCCATCTGACAGTCCTGCCCAGAGCCCAAGCTCTCCTGCCAGCCCCGCAGGTCTCCTCCTCCTCGCCGGCTGGCGCTCACTGCAAACAGACACTGGTACACTTGTGTCACAGGCAGTCACAGCTGTGGGTCCCCCTGCACGCTGCCATGGACCCACTCCCCACCCGGCACCTCGCACCGACCCCGCGCCTCCTGCTCACCGATGACCCAGCTTGGGGCACACTAGTGAACGCCACATGGACTCTCCCGCACACACCAGCTCTGGGGGATAGAGACACTCACACTCTGCCCCTAGACTGTGACCAGCAGCCCCCTCAAGCCGCTGAGCCCATCCTCTGCCCCCTGGGTGACCTTAACAAAGAAGGTGCTCCCGCATTCCACACACACTTCCCTACTGAACAGCACACCCACCCTGCTCCAGCTTTTCAGGCCCTTCTTGTTACCAGGTCACTGAAGATCAAACACTATCATAAAGGTTTGCACAAATGCTTCAGCCTCCATTAAAATACAATTTCCACAGTCAATGAAGCAGAGTGAACATTAAATTTGCAAGTATGGGGCACTATAACCACTACCTGGAGCTCCACAGAGCAGTAAGTAGAACCACCACTAGAGCTCTTTTCCATTAGTTTATGGGAAAGTCTCATCCACTGTGCCACAACCAGTCAGCACCGACAAACCTGGTCTCAGATCTCCCCCCCAGACCCTGCTCCCTCTTCTCAGAAGGAGAAGGAAGTAGAGATATGCCAGAGACCATACAGCTCACTGTCAGACAACTTTCAGATCCAAAACAGGCCACTAAAGGAGGTCACTGCTTTCACCCTAACTCCAGCTGCTTATCGCTCTGGCTGTGCTGCAGGTTTCTACCCTCCAAATCTGTGTTTTCTGAATTTCTTCCAGCAGGGAGACAGTAGCTACTAGAAAGGGGTGATGTGGAGGAAGGCTCCATGACAGCAGTATGAGATGACAGTCTGCTAGATCCTTCCCAGTACCAGCAGAAGAATCCTACATCTGGTGGGAGGTCTGAACAGTAAAAGGCCCCACAGGATCTGAAGAAGGGAACCTTGCATGCACAGCAACCTTAAGTAGACTAGTGTGGTTTCCACAGTACAAATAACACATTCGATTATAACCTTTCTTTTATGGAATAAACTAGCATGGCCACAAAAATGATCCTAGATCTGGAAGAGCTCTCCTGTGAAGAAGGGCTGGGAGAGTTAGGGATGTTCAGCCCGGAGGAGAGGCAGCTTCACAGAGGACTTGTTGCGGCCTTTCAATATTTAAAGAGGGGCTACAAAAAGATGGAGAAAGACTTTTTACCAGGGCCTATGGTGACATGACAAGGGGCAAAAATAGTTTTAAACTGAAGGAGAGTAGGTTTAGATTGGACATAATGAGGAAATTCTTCCCTGTGAGGGTGGTGAGGCCCTGGCACCGGTTGCCCAGAGAAGCTGTGTCTGCCCCCTCCCTGGAAGGGTTCAAGGCCAGGTTGGACGGGGCTCTGGGCAACCTGGGCTAGTGGAAGGTGTCCCTGCCCAGGGCAGGGGGTGGGACTGGATGGTCTTTAAGCTGTCTTCCAACCCAAAACAGTCTGTGATTCTATTTTGAAAAGACACAACTGGGAGAAAAAACATCCTGCAGAAGCAGACTAACTCCAGACAGGTATCATGTCAGGAGGCGGAATGGAAGCAGTGCCTCTGCCTGGAGAGAGGAAATGGGTGGAAGAGTAGGACCAGGACACTGAACTGCTCCGATGCCTCCCTTTCAGGGTTGCAGCACAGTCAACTGGAGGCCAATCTAAGGCTTCCTGAAGGAAGGATGAACAACAGACATTCAGATTACCAGCTGATTCATTCAGAGATTCACTCTCAAATAAGTTTCTCTGATATTTTTTACATTTAAAATACAATTCTGTGACAGTATCACTACAGAATAATCAGCACTTGAGTGTTCATTATACTAGATGCTTAATTTACTTGGAAAATAAAATACCACAGTAAGATGAAAATAAAGAACAAACAAGACATCATGTTGGATTGATTATTTGTACCAATAGATGCACATGAATGCATCTACTTAAACTGCAATTAAATTCAGCATTAAGCACCAAAGTTTGAAAGAAAACAAAGCATCATTGTGATTAAAAAGAAATCCTGACACTACTTTGAACTGCTTAATGTACTGTGCTGCCTAATATTTACTGGCAAAATAGCCCATTACAAGAAGCAGCAGACCCCAGATATTCACTGAAGCCTGCAGCGTGAGGGAGGAATCAAACAGAGCCTTTCTGACATAAGCCAACACGAAGAAAGAAGTTTGTATGGAAGAAGGATTAAAAGGCAAAATTAAGGACCTTCGAGGGCTGTGAAATGAAAGTCTTAACCCCAGCCATCACTGCACAACATTAAGAAACTAAGACTGACTGCCAACATTTGAATCCACAGAAACCTTCAGGCATGTTTGTGGATCTCACGTGCAAGCTCTTCTGCAGGTCTGGCCCTTGGTCTTAATTCAATGCTTAGACACTTAAGTCCATGTGCAAGAACGTAGTTTTGCCTTCAGTTTTAGCAGGCCTAAGCCTGCCGCTGCTGAAGAAGTTAGCCCATCCTCCTCTTCACCTTTGGCCACGTGTTCCTGCACCAGTGCTGGTCAATCAGATCAGACAGCTGATGTGACTGAAAAAAACCACTACAGAAATAACAACAGTAATAATTACAAACTAAGAGTTTTCAGATATGAAAGGTCCCAGAAGATGGGGAGGAAAAGAAATGCACAGCTGGGACAAGGGAGGGGTAGGACCTCACTTTCAACGGAAGCATGGACTCAGTTTAAGCCAATTGCAAAACCTCACACAGTTACTTCTGGACTCGAAGCCTAGGAAATATTATTTTGATAGCAGTTTTACTGCACAGGACATTGACAGTCACATGTAAAACTGAAACAAAAATATCATATGGGTATAGGTGGATCTACATCTAAACACAACACTACTAGCTATGCACACCTGAAAAACGTGAAGGTTCGGAAACAAAACACTCTCTACTGCTAAACAGGTGGCAGAAACACCCTCCCAGTTTTAAGTTATCAATCCATATTTGGGCAATGCTGTTTTCATGAGCCCTTAGAAATACTAGAATTTTTTAATCGTAAAATATCCTGTATGAATCTTCTGTCTACAGAAAATGAAGAAGGTGGCAACATATTTTTTTTTTAAAAAAAGAGAATAATTAAGTTTATTGCAAGTTTCAGTAAGAAAATTTTGCCTTTACTGAACATACTATTGACATCTCTGCCTGCTCTGAAGTGGGACAGACTGAGTCAGACTAAGCTGCACCAGCAAAGTTCTCCTAAATGTGAGGTGGGAATTTACCCAAGCGATTAGGTATCTGAGACTGTTTACTTCCATGCATCCATTCACTTAAGATGAACACAGAGCTGGACAGGTACTATAAACCAACGCAAGTTCCTTAAGGTCCCTTCCAACCCAAACCAGTCTGAGGTTCTATGACATTACAATGTCATCTGAATGTTTTGTAAAGTCTACCATCCAACCTACTGTCAACAAATTAAACACTGCAAATAAATACAAAACAGCACTTAAGGACATCTTTAAGCCACCTGAAATGCACTGCCAGCTTTTCTGTTTTTAGCTTTCTGAATAGCAAGGAGCATTTAAAAAGAAAACTGCTAAATAGAACGTAAGGAAACAAGTAAAGAGGAAAAGAAACAAGACCTGAGATTAACCGCTACAGTTTCTTACCCAGAAGCTGTTGCTGATGTGGTTTGATGACAGCTTATAGGAAAAGTTGTTTAAGTCACGTTATCTGCTTTACATACTGCTAAATTCAGCATTTCATTCACAACTCTGGAAGCTGCAGCTGCCTAAACAAATCCGACAGTTGGTAGTTTTTTTCCATGCTCTGAACTCATGATCTGTCCTAAACAGCTCTGAAACTTCATGTGAAAGCTCAAGAAACTGAGGATCAGAGCTCATTCAGCAACAGTGGCAGAGGCAGCATCTCATTCACAGATTGTAGCTTCCAGGCCAGTTTCCTAAAAGAATTTAGTTATCTAAAGAATAATCACCACACACACAACTTCTGTTCACGCCATCAGAAAGTAAGAGGACATGAGTATCAGATACTACAGAACAGAACACTGAAATTGTAACAGTTTTCTTCTCCACTTGGAATTAGCTGTAAATAAGAAATATCCTTGAACTCTATTAGGCTGCTTCTCTCACCACATCACACTAACCCAGCAAAAGCTTACAGGAAATCATCTGATTTTTCTTCATTAAGATGCAGTATCATGGTGATCACACGGAGTCACGGCAAGGGCTAAAACCAGACATACTTCCAAACCCATGAATCTGGGTATCTTCTGCATCCAGATAAAACACCGATTGAAACTTCTTTTCAAGCCCCATACACACTAGTTCTTAGATTAAAAGATATTACAGAAGTAACACACTCAAGGAAGCATTTTAGTCAATCCCCTTGGGCTACATCTTTGTTTGGAGAAAGCTGTGTTGTTATATTGGTCAATTCAGAGGAAGGTCTCAGGGAAAATAAGACAGTCTGTTATAGCTTACAGGTTTCAGCCAATTCCACTGGGGACAGGGCTCCATCACATCTAATTTCAGTGAAGTTAATATCTAAATTAAATTGAAATACAGCAAAAAAAATTGTTTCTAACTTAGCAGATCTTTAAAAAATAATTTTAAAAAATCACCTGAAGGGTATATTAAAAGCAATTAGCAATGGTTATCCCCACCCTAGAAAGTGCCTGTTACCAACCACTCGCCAGTCAGAACAGATCTGCCAAGCAGAATTCCGAATCCATAACCATACTGTCTCACACGGTTTTACCATAGGACTCTCAGTACCTACAGATAATCGATCAGGTTTACAAGACTAGGAACCGACCTGTAGCAGCCTTAACCTTCCCATCCAGTGCAAGCTACAAGGAGCACCAGTGCGCTGAGCACCAGTGAACGCACAGCTGGGTGGGGAGAGGACTGGATGCAGATCCGGTCAGCGTGAAGGGCAGCGAGGGCACAGCCATCATGTGTGATACCTCACAGAGAAGGAAATGGGCACGCAAATTACTGAAGACATTGGAGTGGTTGGAAAATGCTGTTAATACTACCAGGGAAGGTGGAAAGGGGAAGATTGGTAGATGCACTTGACACCCTAGAGCACCATAAAAGAATATGCTTGTTACTGAAAACTTGTTTACCCAACACTGAAAATGAACACGCAGATTCAACCAAAACCAAGTCAAACGAAAACCCAAGAGGGTATACACACATCTCTTTCCCCAGTGAAGAAGTCTACTTTGCTCTACAATTTCAGCTTATCCATTCAGTTCTGGATATACCTGGATGGTGCATCTATTTGAGACACGAACACGCATGAATACTCCTCCCCATGCCCCTCCCTCCCCAAATGCTGGGATCCTCCAAACCCAAGATCACAGAACAAAGCAGCACTCGGGGTACTATTCAACCAAAACCTGGCAATGCTAGGGAGGAAGATGACTGTGAGCTGGATTAAGCAATAACCAGGGGATTATGAAAAGTATTTTGACAAGTAGTCAACTTGAAAACAAGTGTAATGGAAGCACGGTATTTTGTATTTTTTTAAGCAGTGCGGACAAAGAGGAGGGAACAAAGCAGCAGCCAACACCTGGTTTGAGACTGCCAGAAGCTGCCCCACTGGCATCAGCACAGCGCAGGGCACCCTCCAGGCAGCCACCACGGGTACCAGGCAGTCGAGTGACCGCCCCGGCGTGGGGGTGCGTGTGTGTGCACATGCCGTGAGCCAGCCGATGACAGGGGACAGCCTGGGGGCACCTATAGCTATGGAAGCTGCATCTCCAACAAGAGGTGGTTTAGACCCCAAAATCCACATGCTCCCAGGGGCCAGGGGTTGCTTCTAACCCACACAGCAAGAGGGGCTGCAGGGCTGCCCGCGAGAGGTTAGAACACTGGGGGATTGCGTGGGGACAGGCGACCACTCACACTCGGTGAGCCTCTAGTAGTACTGCAAACTGGTGTGACCACACCGTGGACCCTGCCCTGAGAACTAGCTTGGGCTGGAGACCTTCTAAGGTCCCTTCCATGAATTTCTTCATGGCCCTATGATTATATTCAAGGAAAAATATTAGGACTCATTGATTCCAGAGTCAGTTTTTAAGAACACACACTCCATCAGCTTCCTACACGGCTCCTACCATCGCTACCACCACTGTTCAGAGCTCTCTGTACCTGCTGTGTTTCAACAGAAGTTGAAGTTCACAACCTCCTTGTTCCAAATGTAAAGTTTCAAATCACACTGTAAGGAGCTCATTAATTTAGATCATGTTCTATACAGAATAGTTAAAACACCTAAAGAAAAGGAATGTGTGGTCAAAACATACAAAAAAATATTGTTGAATAGTCTGAGTAATCATGCTGCAACTTATTCCTTAATCCAGTAAATTAACTCCATTTAAAAAAAAAAAAAAAAAAAAATCTTTTTTCCCCCCTCCCGCTTCCGGTTTTGGTGCCACTCCCCAGTTTCCAAAGACTTTTGATTACATTTGGCTCCTCTGCAGTGCATGTTTCAGCAAGCCAACCATGCAACGTTGTGATCATTCTTCAACAAATTTCTTAAGTAACATGACAGAGTTTCCAACAGTCCTAAATATAATTAGGCAATTCTTTACATTGCAGTTACATAAACTCTCAGTGACTAGAATACATCTGACTAATATTAAACTTCTGAGTTGGAAAGTCTATAAATAAAACACACAGTAAAGCTCTTAAGAAACTTGTAACTTAGAATCAGGCTCAGATTGCAACAACTAAACAAACTATCTAATTTTTAAGTGCCACTAATCCAGCAGCTCCAGATGAAATACATGGGTTTGTGTGTCCCCAGGAAGAAAAGCCTCGCTCGTCTGAAACGGCTGCAGAATTAGAGCTCTGTTAGCGGAGCAAGGACATTAAGACAGCCTTATAGGATCAACATTAATCTTCCCAAAAGGGTTGCAGAAAATGAGAGAAGACCATCAAAAGTAGTTTATATTATAATCTGCCTTTTCATCCTGACTCACCCAATTCCTTTGTTAAAAACTAAATTCAGGTGAAAGATGCACAATATTTTAAACATTCACCAAACAATACTTTTCTATTCTTGTTGAAAAAATACTCAGTGATGTATCTTGTTAAGTTTCTAAATAATTCCGCATTTGTTATATAACAGAACCGTTACGAGCGTGCACTTACTGCATTCAGTTCCAATGGGAAAGGACAAAAGCATTCATTCCACTACCTTTAACCACGTGTTTTGATGTGTAAAAATCTTAAATCTACTCCCTGCCAATTATCTCCTCCTGGCATTAGAATATGTTCAACCAGAAAAAGTCAGAACTGACTCAAACTCTTAATTAACATTAAAATAAGCCTTCCATTTAAGAAAACAAATGTACACCCTAAAAAAAACCCCAAACCACAAAACACCCACCCCAAGCTTTTGTTGCATAACGGATTCTCAGTCCAAGAACCCCCCCGATTTCTCTTTTCTACGGCTATCTACGTTGACAAAGCAGGTGCTTGTGCTCCTCCGCCAGGGAACTCCGAGGAGGCCCAGCAGAGCGCTCAGCACCACGCGCACTCGGCGCTCGCCCCACCATCGCTATCGCTGCAGCTGGCAGCGGCTCCTGGCCGTGTCGGCACACGGGTACAGGCGCCTCGCGGCCCCGGGAGCCCACCTGCAAGGTACCCCCAGCTCCAGGCCCGGCCTGCTGCAGTCTTCTGCAGGGAACCGAGGCGGGGTGACCCCTCCAAGAGGTCCCGCAGCAGGGCTGGCTGAGCCGCTCCCACCTCCGCTCCCTCACTGCTGAAGGTCCCTTCTCACCGCGCTCGGGGGAACCAGGGGTCTGGCTCACCCCCTACACGTGCCTGCAGGACCCAGCCGTTCAGCCGGTGCCCCACAAGCTGCTCAGCTGTCACCACCACCGGGGAACAACTGCCGCAGGGCCGGACAGAGCGCTGGGGCTGGCAACCCCTCCAACCTCACCACCACAAACCGCGTGCCAACAACCTCAGAGAAGGCCTGTCCCCGCACAGCCAGCATGTCAACTGCCACAGAGCTTCCCGAGCTTCCCGGGCCCCAGGACACTCCAGCCCCCAGGGCACTCCTGGCCCAGCTCCTGGCCAGTCACAGCTGACGCCTGAGCCCCTGAGCCCCGGCCACCCTACAGCACCCAGTGTCTGAGCAACACGGCGACACGGAGGAAAACCACACTGACCCTATCAGGGACAGCCCACTGACTGGGGTGCTGAGACAGGATTTTGTAACTTGTACCTTCAAAGCCTGCATTACCTCTGAGTTCTTGCGTGACCTTTAGCAAACCTCTTTCTCGCTGGGCTTCTCAGCGTCGGTAGCATTTGGTCACAAAGAGATGTATGCAGCTAGGTGGAATTCAACAGGGTGTCAAGCAAAACCCAACCAACTGTCAGTCCTAGTAAAATGCAGAGTCTGGTTTCTGATCTCTACAGCTGCCACACATACTAGACATCATGCAGTACCCACAGGTTTCCTCAAATACCATGAATACATACAGCCACACCAGGCCTCAGTCAGTGAGAACAACGTGTGCCTAACACTGACATGTACATTAATACCTGCAGAACGATGCTGGTCTCTGATTAATAAGAAATCTCACCCCATACGTGTCTGTCATCTGCTCTGCAACACAACAGAAGTTCCCGAGATCAACACATCTACTAGGAAAAATTAAACAAGCTACAAAGTAAAGTAACAGTCCAGCTGAGACTTCTTGGAGAGCAGGCATGGTAAAAGCATTGAGCAAACTGGTGAAGAAATCAAACAATGGGAAAAGAATGAAAGAAGCAGATCCACAATTAAGAATATAACTACAGTAGCAAACCAAAACATATAAAAGGTCTCCTGGAGAACAGACACTAAACATCAAAGGAGTAGTAAAAGCACTGAAGGAAGTCTACAATGGCTAATTGTGCCCTGAAGTTCCATCTAAAAGTATTTTACATGAACATGGCATCTTTGCAAGGTAAAACTGGTACCAACATGGAAGATTTATTAAGACAAAACCACGAATATCAGTAAAATTGAGGAAAATTTGCAAGAACAACACAGAGCATGAGATTCAAAAATCACCAGAAAAACTATCAGCCAATTGGAATGAAATACACACAAAGGCAAGAGGAAATCCCAGATTCCTGTCCAAGGGCAGTATTTGTAGAGGTGTTAAAGAACGGAAATCCTGATGATCCAGGTCACAGAAGACACTAAACGAGACACCTGCTGAGAGTACTCAGAAAAAACAACAAAACAACTAGATTAGAGGGAACTTTGGGGCACAGAAAGCAGACTCAGAGCAGTCTGAAGTTGCATTTGCCAGATATTTTCACCCTGAAATTCATGGACTAAAAGGGAGGGAGGCAGGGGTTTAAAATGAAGTATTGTTTTCTTGACTTTTATAAGGCAGACACATTTATTCCTGAAGAAAGCATTATAAAAAACTCCATATGGCACTCCTGGTAACCACAATTACAAGTGATGTATGAATACTTTCATTGTGCTCTAAAAATAAGTTTAAATAAAGCAACTCATTCCACAGTTCCTTGTGAGCATCAGTCTCTGACTTGAATCACTGCTGATTTGCATCAGGTTTTAAAACTGAACACTGGAGAAACTTAAGAGCACAACACTGCAGGAGCAGAATTAAGCCCTTCAGTTCATGTAGATGACATCAGGTATCTGACATACATTTGAACTAATAGTTTTGCAGTTTCCTTGGAAAACTTGCTGTAGAGGTGGCTTTGAGAAAAAGTACTGGTTTTGTCTTGGGAAGAGGGTAAAAGATTAAATGAAGAAATGTAGCAAAATAATAAAGTAGAAAACTTTACTGGTGTGAATTTCTACACCAGTGTCAAAATGCAATCTTAATGAAACCTGCAACACAACAAATTGCCAAAGTCATGGACTTCTAGAAGGCTGTTGAAAGCTGTTAATGTAGTTAATTCCCAACGGTGTTCTAGCAGGATCACTGTAGTGACAGAAAGTGGGTACAGAAAATGAAAGCACAGTCTGGAGCGTGGGGACAGTAGAGCCGGCAGCTCTTCAGAGCCAGCCCCGCAGCTGGTTCTACAGTGCCCAGCGCTCAGATGGGAGGATCACAACCCACGGACACCAGCAGAGAAGGGGCAGGGTGGCAGATCAGAGGATCACAACCCGGGGACACCAGCAGAGAAGGGGCAGGGTGGCAGAGAGAGGCACCAGTGAGAGCCAGGTCACTGTGACCAAGAGGCTGTGCACGGAAGAGACGACCCGACTGTAACTGCAGGACATAAATAAACCTACAGTTAACAGAACAAAGAGTAACGTTATAACACCCTCTTGATCTGTGAAGGTATTTCTTGATGAAAGAGAAGCTATTTTTATAATGAAGATAGAGTGGGGAGGGGGTGAGGTACGTAGAAGCTTCTTCCACCCGCTCCAGGGCTCCTTCTTTCCAGATACTGCTGCAGAATTACAGCAAAAAAGCCAATCTCAGGTGCATTCACAACAAAATGCAACAACATAATAAGAGGGGGGTGAAAAAAACCCCAGGTGCAGTGAAGGAGCTAGGCACAGCTATACTCACAGTCTGAAAGGTTACAGTTTCTAACGCTTTAAATTTCTTATACTTGACAATGTCATCACCCACTAATATCAGAAGTCAGCAGATATATTCAGTATGTGTTATGAGGCACTCAAAGGACTAAGCAGGGCTTTAAAGTCAGATTTTTGTCAAGAGAAACAAGCCCAGTCATTATCATACTGGTGACTGGAGATGAATGGGAGTTGATTTCTTGAACACCTATCTGTAATATTCCTCTTTACAAAATCCCAAAATGATTAAAAACAATAATCTCGTCTATCCCTACATGATCAGCCAAAACCTACAGAGAATGTCAGTGCCTGCTCAGATTAGCAGAACTCTGAAGCTGATAACAGTTCTTTGGAGAATAAACTGGAATCCTAAGAAAATGATGTTAATAAGAAAGGTTATGTTAATCATAATCACAAGTTAGTGCGAAGAGTTTGGCAGAGCAACTGCCATTAAAAAAAAAAAATCTGAGCACTTAAGAAATCCTTTTCCTGACCTTCTGAAATCCCTCAGACATTCAGAATTATCCATTTGCCATGGTTTTGCCAACTCTCAGTATTTGGTATTTTCTTAAAGCTCAAGCAATTGTAGATACATAATTATCATCTTTCACTTGAACCTCAGCTTGAAAAGGCGACCTTCCAGTTCTTCTTGTGGAGGACAACAGAAAGCACTGATGACTTTAAAACTCTAAAAATAATTTTAAAAAAACAAACCAAAAAAACCCAAACAACCCCCCCCCGATCAGCATCCTTTAAAAACCATGTTAGTTCAGAGTACTGTGAAATTGGGCCCACGAATAGTCTTCCTATTTGTTCACTTGAATCCGGAATTGCATTTGCTATATATTCTTGAAACAGCTTTGAAAGCAAGTCTCAAAACATCTTTTGCCAGTGACCCAATCTATTATTTATTTATTTTAATCTACAAAAGAAGGGGGTGGAGAGCACAGGCATATGTGAACGAACAATGAAACTACTAAGCCCTACACTGCTCTATTTTTATTTAAAAGCTGAAACCGCCTCCCCAAGTATAAAATTTAGCATCACTTGTTATGCAAGTGCGTGCATGCCAAGTTTGTCACATGAAGACAAACTTCGTATTTCAAAATAGCTTTATTGTTTCAAAGGAAACAAGTCTTGCACGAGATGATAATTTTGCTTCTGTAAGAAATGCAGGCGCACTCCCATCGTGTTACCCCCTTCCCGCCTCTGTTCCACATACATGAAAGGAACTCATCAACGGCTCATGTGATTCTGCCTAGAGAAATACTAACACACTCTCACATGAACACACAGAAGGCTTTTTCTTGAAGCAACATCTAAATTCAACTTTTTCCATGGTTTTGATGGGACTTCTACTTGGCTATGGATCAATTTTCACTCAACACTTTTTCCCACCCACCCAACCCATCAAACCTACCTGCCCAGTGATGGGGGAATATAATAAAATCCTTCTTGAACCCCTTAAGGCCTGTGCCTCCCTCTAATCCCAAGTAAAGTTGAATGTTTTAACATTCCCCAAAGTAACTAACTGAGATTTATGTCAAGTACATTTGTAGACATCAGGTCATCATCTTCCCAGGTAACTGGGAAGGCTGAGGGCTCCGGGCTTGTCTCATCTGGGAGAAGGGGCTGAGGCTGAGCTCAGGGCTCTCTGCAGCTCCCTGGGGAGGGGATGGGGAGAGGGGGGTGCTGAGCTCTGCTCCCCGGGATCCAGGGACAGGACGCCTGGGAAGGGCTCAGAGCTGCGCTGGGGAGGTTCAGACTGGACGAGAGGAAGCATTTCTTCACCCAGAGGTGGTCAAACCCTGGAACAGGCTTCCTGGAGAGGGGGTCGCTGCCCCAGGCCTGTCGGTGTTTAAGAGGCGATTGGACAATGCCCTTAACAACAGGCTTTAACTTTTGGTCAGCCCCGGAGGGCTCAGGAGTTGGACCAGATGGTTGTTGTAGGTCCCTTCCAGCTGAACTACGCTGTTCTATTCCATCACCATGACTCCTTCATGTCCAGGTCTAACAATCTACATGCAGAAGACTGATCTGTTTGTGCTGTTTAGTTTTGAACTCTGAGACTTGTCAAAGGACTCGTTCACATCACACTGCAGAAAGAAGGAAGCAGCAGCATCCTACCCCCGTGCAGCCCTAAGCCAGCCTCCCTCTGCTGCTGCAGAGAGCAGTCACTGCAACCTGGCTTTCCCCGCTTAACTGTAACTGTGGCAGGCCAGGACAGACAGAATCCAGTGCTTTAACTTAACCTCTGCGAAATTTGAAGGAAGAATAAGCAGAATGCGTTTGAAATCGCTGCTGTCTTACACTATTGTGCTGAGGTTTGAGAAAGCTCTACAAAGTTTGCCAGTGCTTATCTCCCCTTAAGGGGAACAACAGAAGCACATCAGCCTGCCACTTGCCAGGCAGGACAGATTAAATAAGAGAAATAAAATCTATCGGTACAGGGAAAGGGACACCAGCGCAATTAAACCTGCCAGAACTCACTCACCAGATTTATTTTTTTTTTAAATAAAAAAATTATGTTACCCCAGTCTTAAAGTGGGTAATATTTATTCTCATCAGGATATTGTAAAGATTAGAAAATGCCAGCACTAGCACAATTCGTTAAGATGCACAAAAAAATCCTCTCAGTTACTCAAGACCAAGCGAAGTCTAGGCTTCATTTCGCGCTGAGATCTGTGCCTCACGAGCCGCACGTCCTGAACTGCCAGGCGTGCCTGCTGGGGAGGCACAGTCAAGCTTGGTGTCGGCTGAAGGCCGCTGCACTCTTCCCCAGACCTGCTCTGCTAAACTGGGGGTATCACCTGAGACAGCTGTCTGTCCCAAGAAAGGGCTCGGTATTTCAAAGCCTTTGCCATATCAGACTTGCAGTGCGAAGAGCCGTGCTCGCCGTTTGGTACAGCACCCAGAGCCGCCCCTGTGCCACCCTCACAGAAGTCGATGTGCGAAGGTGCCAGAACCAGCTCTGCCCACGGCAGCTTAGCACTTCAGAGGAACCACCTCACTCCAACCAGACACTCGGGTAGGTCTGCAGGCTGCGGTCCCTATGTCCCATTACAGATGGGCTTTCACAGCCACTATGTCTTCGAAAAACATAACACAACTCAGATCAGTAAAATATACCATCTTCAACAATATTCATCTCAGTGAACCTCCATGAAATCATGGGAGCCCCATGAACAGCAGTTAACATCAGGGCTGAAGCAGATCACACTTGGCAAGAAGTTCCCTGAGCTTGGGAATGTTTTACAGAATCATTTAAACACACTCAGAGACAACTGTGTGTGCATGCACTTAGTGGAGCTTAAAAAGTGATCAATAATTTTAAAAAATCCCTCTGTTTTGCTTGGTGATTTTTTAGATTCAAAGAGATTACGGTAACAAAGCCCAGAATACACCTTAAATAAGTTTAGAATAATAATGAGATATTTCTAACAAAGTTTTGTGAAAAGTAGTAAAAACAGTGTTAAAAGGCAGAATATCTCTTAAAGTTGCTATCGTTTTTATCCCAATAACCATTTTCCCTGGTGAATTTCCCCACTCCTGCCACTGTAAAAAGGGAGAAGTACAATGAAAACACACAGAAATTAACTACAAGGAATGCTTCAGAGCACATCTTCTGCATTTACTCACTGGCTTTTATTTTAGCATGAGCCTTCTGGGGTTCATCGTCCTGTCTGTACAATATAAAATCCATTAAGAGTTGTTCTAAGAGAGAAATAAGATTTTGCTCTCACTGTCACTCAAGTCTCATGTACTGTGACTAAAGCAAAGCATGAAGTGACTAACCGCAGTAGAATAAAGGAACCGCTGCTTTCAGGAAGAAAATAAAACCTTACCTGATCCTTCACTGAAAAGCCAAACTTGCAATCCACTGTGTCTAAGCATCCTAAGATCTCACCTCTCCATGCTAAATCCCAGAGACATTTTACAGGCCGCACATTTTCCTTCTAGTTTCTTATTTTCCAAAGGAAGGCTCATACCTCATCTGGCACCACAAGAAATTTAGCAAGACTTTATTCAAAGAGCTGCTAGAGATAATGACTCACATCATAGACAGCTGCAAAGAAGTGCTTGTGGGTGAAAAAGGGAGTTAAAAATTGTATATCAAACTCCACCTACAGTGTCTCCACCTTCCTAGGTTGTTCCTTTAAAATGCTATGTTCTAATAAAGACTAACAAGACCAGATTCCTTTCACATTTTTCCTGCACTGAAAAACCCAGAGCACAAAGAAAAGCTCAGTTTTCTAAAGATGTCTCGGAAAAAAAAAATAAAGCTTTTGATCTTATAAAAAAGATGGAAGTAAACATATGGTTTGCTGTTTTGGTTTTTTTTCTTTGAGGCCATTCTCTGTGATTGAAAGGCAAAGGTAAATGAATGCTCTAGCAGAGAATCTGTGTTCATCAACCCCTTGATCTGAGCCCTTCCTATGCTGTTTCACACACCCAAAATATCTTAACAAGTTCTAAAATCCAGCAGGAAAATAAAAAAGAAAAAAAGAAAATTGAATGACACCTACTTTTGGAACAGAAAGGTTCGACACAGGAATTCCTGGCAGCATCCCTACCCATGAACACCACGGGCACCGGCTGTGTTCAGGAACAGGCTTATCCAGCTTGACACAAACAGACAAGAGGCACCACCATTTCAGGGACACTTCAAAGGACCTAGCCCAGCGCTGCTGCTAGAAGCTGACTCACCCCACCACTTGCTCCTGTCCCTGAGCTATTCCCTCTTCTGTCAACAAACACCTCGCAGCAGAGATGGAACACGCAGGGAAACAGACTTGGGTCAAACTTGGGTTAAGCCTTCCTTCCTGCACTCCAGGCTGTCACGAACCCCACCTGGGTCCTTCACCCAGTTCACTGCAAAGCTCCGAACCGCTCGAGCCGATTGGCAGAAGGTGGAATGAGCAGCTGAGGCAGAGGACGGGCCTTGTCCTCGCCACGAAATGCCCAGGCCTGGTCAGGCTTTCAGACTGAAGTGCTTTGGTCTCAGCCCGGGGTCCCACTGCTGCCTCCCCTTTGCAGCGGATGGGACACGGCAAGCTGTCCCACAGGACCAAACCAAAGATGATTGTAGCTATTTTTGCCAGGTTTTCCATGCAGTAAAGGGAAGAGTGGTATGAGCAAGACTCTGGCAGTACGCAGGTGCCAACTGTCACCTCGTCCCCCAAAAGCCTGGCTCACCGCCAAGGCCGTTGGCCCACCCACCAGCCACAGATCACAGGAGCCCCCTGCGTCCCCGCTGCTGCAAGCACACGGATCCCAGATGGGGGCAGATTGGTACCTGACAGAAGCAAAAGGTAGAAAGCAAAGGAAACGTGTAATTAGTCTGTGGAATTCACTGTGGTTAGGGAATTAGCCAGGTTCAAAAGGGACCAAGTTGGTCGTGTGCATAGTAAGAGTAATCAGCTAATTACATCAAAAACTTTGGAATCCTCTTGCCTGAAGTCTGATGTTAATCTTTAGTCACTGAGGTAAAAGCGAAACTTAGAGAAGCACATTATTTTCTTGCTAATAGAGGTTGAATTAGCTGGTAGAGATCACTGCAAAGGCCAGACTTCCAACCACCTCAGATTAAAAAATCCTGAATTCAGATTTAAAAGGAAAGTTAACTCAGGACAGTCTGCTAAGTATGAGGTTTTCAGTGCCAAATAAGGAGGTAGCTATCTTATCTAAACATACGCAGGGACCCTTATTCTGCAGCATGCCACTAGGAAATAAATAATACCCTCACAGGCAGGGAGGAAGGTTATTTCTCTGACTATTTCATCCCCTTCCCATATGAAGCCTTTACCAAGAGCAAACAGGTTTCACAGCAATTCCTCCTCTATTTCAGCACCCTTCAAACCCACCCCACAGCCTGGGAAACAGTATCATAAAGAGCACCAAGAAACAAGAAAGAAAACTGATACTGAAAATCCCTTATTCCTGGGATGCTACCAGTCCCATTTCAGCACAGCACACAGCTGCTGTTGGTGAGCCTCACTGATGTCTTCCAGAGAGAACATCTTTTGTTTTATGCAGATGGCAACAACACAAAATTTGCCACTGAAGAAAGCTTCTGCGAAGGCCCCAAAGCACACCATGTGTTACTGGGAATGGGGAACAGTAACCAGACCAGAAAAGTGATAGGCCGCCACACATCCTCCGACATCTCAAAGTGCAAAGTGCTGTCACATGGTTACAACTGGACAGACACATTTGCCACCTTCCTTCCTCAATGCATCTGTAATCCCAAGGCCAAGAGATTTACAGGCAGCTCAACCACCATAACCCACAGTGCTAGAGCGGACCTAAGGGACAAGCGACGCGCTGTGCTGGAGCTCACATCCTGACTGGTGCTTGCCAGGTCAGCCGAGATCGCTACCACCATCTGCCTTAAAAGCAACAGAAACTGAGCAGTTCTACTGACTTCCAAGAAGAGAGAGGTCTGATAGTCTCTCTCACATAAATATCTACCTTAAGTCTTATGGATAATGAAGTCAGATGAAACAGGTAAATGAAGACCCCCTCACCTAATATAATTTATCATTAGGAAGCTACATGGCAGATCCCAAATAGCTCTAACTTCCGCTGGGACAGCTTAGAACACCAAACTCTTTAAATTTGTGTCTCTGAAACCACGTACCTCATGCCAAGTGCAACAGAAACAACTGTATTTCACACTGTGTTATCCTCAGTGTTAACAAAATAACCTGAACAAGTGTCAGTGATAAAAGCAAATATATCACTAAAGCCAGTGATGTTATCTCCATTTCCAGTAACTAAAGACTGGATCTTCAGCTATTTCAAAAAAACCCCACATACGGATTGTCTCAGAATTCAATGTAAATTCCTAACCAGAAATCTGTATTTTATCAGTACCAACTTGAAAGAGTGATGTCTTGTCATAACCAGCCACAGTTCGTACAGAATTGACTCAAATGCAAGAGGCAGGCAAAATAAAGGAACCAAAACATCATTCAGTAACTTCTACCCTCACTTCGGTACCTTCAGCTCTTCGGGGCTGTGCCAGGTGTATCAGAACAGCTACTCAGGCCTGTTCTTTGTCAGCCGCACCACGCCGTCACTACAGTGAGTGTCCTGCTCTCCCATTTATGGGGACACTTCCAGCACGGAACAGTCGGCCTTAACACAAGTGAATCTACACATCGACAACCAGCAGTGCTCTCACAGATCCTCTGTCCTTAGACTGTTCTGTTACTTTCCCCTTAACCACTCCCAGCTGATCCAAATATATTTTTGGTTAAAAAAACAAAACAAAAAACAATTATTTTCCATCCACGGCATGGTCCTCTGCCTACAACAGTCTCAGTGAAAAGATAAACAGTGCTGAAACTGTTAAGTCAGACCCGATACACCATTCCTCTGTGTTAAACAAAACACAACATTATTCTGCAGAAGCATGGTGTAAGCTGAATCTTTAGCATGTAAAGTAAGATAAAACATTCAAGACAATCAGTGAAGACAAACTACTAGTAAGTTGGGGGTGATCAAGTGCAGCATGCTGAGTACTAGGACAAATAACAAGAATACAGCAAAGTATGAAGAATTAATTATTCACATTGTACAACACATAACAATATCTTTTCAATACTGACTTTCAGCAGCCACAGTGGACATAGATGGAGACATAAACTAAGAAGTCACAAAATAAATTACATTTCTGTTATGTTTAAAGTTTAAGGAAAGCAGCAGAATTGCTATTTCTCCCAAGTACAGAAGACAGCAAGTTCTGTACAAAAGCACTGCCATTAAGAGACTTGGACCCACTGACCTCTACGACAGGAGGGGAGCTTGACAGCAAGGGTTGGGTTTAATGAACTAATTCCCCAGCGATTATTGTGTCAACAATTGACTGAAAAATGCCAGTTATGCAAACACCTTATAGAAGGCAACTGGCTGCTGCTGTTCGCAAGGAGCAGCAGCCACTGACGCCCCAGAGACCAGGCAGTGACACGCAGCCACATCAACCACAGACACATCTAAATGGCACACGCTCTGGTTCAGGCCATAGACCTTCAAAGTCGTCAGTAGGTAGAAGGACAAAACTGTTATACAACACCAACATTATTCAATCAGCCTTTCCTGCCCCGGCTGATAGGTAAATGTCTAATTCCGTGGTTTCTCCTTGAAATATCCAATTTCATTATTTTCTTTCCTACGTGAAAATTGAAAAGGCTGTGATCTCCAGGGTCAGTGTGCTCTCTTAGCCACTACCCTTGGCAAGCCTGTCTTTAATGCTACTGGAGGATGTGGCAACACAACTATGTAAAGTTTCATTTATTACTCCTAAGAAATGCTACATTAGTCTTCGGACAACTGTATAAGGTAAGCCTGAACTTCTGTATGTCTAAGCAGCCTCTTCCCAAGGGCTTTCTCCCAGAAACACAGGAGACATATACTTTTGAACAGAACTTATCCCTGACCTGAAGGAAGATTTTTTTTTTTTCCCCATCTCCTGGTGCAGACATGGCTACAGCTTCAAGACAGCATGCATGTGCTATCTACAAGATAGTTTCTAAGACTGCAGTTTAATTAGATTTTCTACCTCTAGGGTGGACAGGAACCGTAAGTTGACAGAAGTTCCCAGAAACCAATGTTTGTGGGTACCACAGGAAGTCCACTTAATTAAAAAGGAATTATTACTAAACAACAGAGAGTACAACACCACACAGTGAAAATAAGGATAACCCAGCCCAGCAGCATCTCGATGAGGACTGTCCTTTCCTCAGACCCACACCTCGGACCCGCCTCGCTTTCCAGAGCCTCCTCAGCCTCCGCAGGCAGCAGCCGGCTCCAACCCTACACAAAGCCGCGTTTCCAGCGCAGTGCAAGGCCCAAGCTGAACGCAGCACAGGCTCCGATGGCACCTGGCACCCAGTAACTGACACCGTCAATATAAATGAGAAATTCCTGAGGCAGATGAGCAACTCATTCAGTCTCCAGACGCGCCTACTTGCACCCGAGGGCCAGGCAAGACCCCCCCACCGCCGCTCCTCCCACAGCCACACACGTCTGGCAGACCAGAGCTCCCGAGACCACCTGTTTTCACCACAGCTCTTCGCCTTTTATTACAAAAATACATCAAAACCAGTATTAAACGTGTTACTACGTTCACGAAGCAGTTAAAAAAAGGGCCAAGCTGCCCATGCAACCTTCGTGCGCGGCCACGCACGCCTTTGCCTCCCACAGTTCCAACTTCTGCCCCTTTGCGTGCAACACGTGCCCACGGTTTTTATTTCATCCCAGTTTATTTTACTCAGTGTTTAGCCTTGTACTTAAGACTGAATGATTAATTTCCTCACAGACTTTCCTCAGGCTCTGGTTTCCAGGGTACTGGGCTATTTCACAAGCATTAATCCTGTCCCCCCCAACACCCATGGAAACTGAGGGCTGGCATTTTTCCACATTTTACAACTAGCTATCCAAGACACAAACAAAAATGCAAAACCAACCTCCATATGGTGATTTTCTGTGCTGCTGCTCCGACCTTGATGTCTGCAGGGCTCTTTCTCTCACTTTTTCCCTCACTCCTCTGCCTGCCCAGCGGTTTTACCCCTTCTCAAAGGCGCTTTTTCCCAGAGGTGCCTCAGCTGTCGCTGAGGGGCTCAGCCGTGCCCTGCGCTGAGGCGCTGCAGAACTGGCGGGAACCGGCTGGAACCAGCCGGAACTGGCCCGGGGCAGCCCCAGCTCCCCTCACAGCACCTGGACATGGACACCCAATGTGCCGCCACACTTAAAATCCGGGTTTTCAGAGTCCTTGGTATTCCACAGCATTTTCTGACTATATTCCTGTCACTTTTGCGGGCAGATGTAAGCTGTTTCTGTACTCCAAGCCACACAGATATGAACTGCAGTTTGCATCAGCTCTGACACGTGTCAGACGACATCACGAGCTGACTCTGTCAACTAAACTCAACAAAAAATGGTCTTCTCCCCCACCTACCATCCAAAACGGCACCAGATCACTCTCTGCTGGGTCAGTGAACCAAAGTGTCTCAGCGTGTGGCCCCACAAGTGCTCAGGGCAGGAACTGTCAGGGGCTGGCGTGCCGGGGCCCGTGGTGCGCAGGGGGGAGTGGGCAGAGCCTGTGGCTGTTTCCGAGACAGAGCGCTGCAGGGTGGAGGCACATTTTCACTCCTCACCACCATCCTGCATTTGGCTGCAGTTACATCTGCAGAATATGTATAAAATTTACAGGGTTAAGTGAACCTGTGCCACTAGAGGAGCCAACAGGACCATGCTTCAGGATGTTAAGGAAAGTCACAGCTTTCATCAATTGTCTTCACCCAGCTGAGAACGAAGAGATCCCACCCACAGCCTGTCCCAGTGGTTATCATCACATCACCCCCCAACACCTCCCCACATGCACCGCTGTCAGGTCCACTCCTGTTCCCAGGCCCGAGCCTGCTCCCGCCCGCAGGAGCAGCCTGAGCTGCCCTGAGAGCACAGCAAGCCTGCCGACGGCGGTCACGCACAGGCGGTTTGCCTGCCGGGTCCGCAGGAGTAAGAGCCTTCACCAAGGGAGCAGAGGCAATGTCAGGAGAGGTAAACCTCTTCAGCTGGTACCACACTAATGGCACTCAAAACACCCATTCTCCACGGCCGCATTAGGATGGCAGTTACAGGATGAACTAAGTGAAATCTTGAACGCACAAGGCACCTTTAGAAACACAAATGCACTCAACGGCAACATTTTGTATGCTACAACAGGAGGAAAAAACAAATCAAGAAAAGTCTTCCTTACTTTACAGATGATAGGAAATTTGCCATGAGTCACCACCTGAGATAAGTTCTTCGTTACAAAGATGGCTGTCATTTGTTTATTCAAATGGATTTAAGAAAAGCTGTGTGGCTGCCTGTCAGAGCTCAGCAGCTACATCTGCAAAAGAGAAGGGAGCTGCTTTCAAATAAGGCAAAGGGAGGCTTCAGACATGAATTACTAAAGAAAACAGCTTCAAGAACACTAATCAAAAACCACTGAGAGGGGAAGGTCAGTTTTGTTCTTGTGGGCTATGATTGGTTGTTGCAATGAGGTTTTGATGAGATGGACCATCACGCTCTCCATCTTACCAAACTGCTCCTTCCAGCAAAGGAGGTACCAGGGAAGATGGCGGCAGCGCTAAGATGAGTGGTTTCCCCATAGGACAGCTTCACATCAGTCTACAGTGTCCCACTCAGTAAACATTGACACATCTCGGACATGCAACTAACTGCTAAAATTAAGAACTGATCTTTTAAAATGGTTCGTTTTCCAACTCCGGTCACATGGGTTGACATTATCTCTCAAATGTAGGACTCCTGAATAAGCCCCAGTCCTCTTCTGATTTCCACTCTCTGTAAATCCTAATAAAATTTGCACAAATTTATGAAACATTCACATGCAACACAGCATGTTAAAAGCCACAGTTTGCTGAGTTAATAATGGGCATTGGGTAGAGAAATAACTGACTGAGCAGCATTTTAATTGCACCAGGTAGAAGAGAACATCCAAAGTATGAGGCAGAGAAAGGAGAATGACGCCCTGTCACTCCAAACCTGCTGTAACACAACCACACTTACAGTCACTGCAGAAACCTCTGGCTATCTGCTCAAGGAACTCATGAGGAAAAGGACCTGGGGGTCCTGGTGGACACCAAGCTGACCATGAGCCAGCAACGTGCCCTTGCCACAGAGAAGGCTCACAGCGTCCTGGGCTGCAGCGGGCAGAGCGCTGCCAGCGGGTCGAGGGAGGTGATCCTTCTCTGCTCAGCACGGGTGAGGCCACGTCTAGAGTACCTGTCCAGTGCTATGGAGACATGGATGTACCGGAGAGAGCCCAGCAAAGGGCCACAAAGATGCCTCACAGAAGGGCAGAGATCTGGGGCTGTTCAGCTGGAGAAGAGAAGGCTCAGGGGGACCTTATCCATGTGTATACAAATACCTGATGGGAAGGGATGAGGGAGCCAGCTCAGTGGTGCCCAGAGACAGGACAAGAGGCAATGGGCACAAACTGAAACGTGTGAAATTCCATCTGAACACAAGAAATCTCTTCTTTACCGTGAGGGTGGTCAAACACTGGGCCAGGCTGTCCAGAGGCTGCCGAGTCTCCGTCTCTGTCCATACCACCCCCAGGCTGCAGGCAATCCTGGGCAGCCTGTCCTGGCTGGCTCTGCGTGAGCGGGGCTTGGACCGGAGTCTGCCAGAGACTCCTCCACCCCAAGTGTTCTGTGGCTCTGGAATAACACCCAACAGAAAGGTTTAGTGGCCTCTCATGTCAGAGAACTCAATTTCGCACCTCAGAGTCGAGAAACATCTCGCAGCACTGTTAGAAACTCTAATTTTAAGAGAAATGCATCCCTGTTTTCAGGAACCCTCTTCAATGACAAAGCCACTAACTACAGGATCAAACTATCAAACTAGAATCGGCTACTGAAAACCAACCTTGGCCTTGGGCTTCTATTTCAAAACACAAGTTAGGAGAAACAAACTTTTAAATGAACTTCTCAAGCTATAAGAAAATTCTTAAAATCCAGATGTGCTGAAAGTTATGGATTAGATCTGTGCTCATTTCTAAAGTATGCAAGTACTTGTAATAAAGATATACAAGATATTAAATGTTACCAGAGTAACATTTTTCTCTTCTGACAATCTGTAAACAATAGTAGAAATATCATCACAGCCTTAAAAAAAAAGGTTATGTTTAATTGCATTATATTATTTACTGATCTATTTCTGCATCAATTTATTCACATTCATTCTCAATTGAGTGTTATATATTTATTCACAAAATAATAGTTCTAGAACAGCACTTCCATCTATCTACTTCAAAGCCCTTTACAAAGGAGCCCAAAATTGCAATCCTCTTCATACTGTTCGGAAGAGTAAGGAACAGAAAAGGAGAGCCAGACCTCGCTCGCCCACCCAGGGTCTTTTGCTACACAGCTGAAAATTTAGCACTACATTTCCTGATAGGTATTATTGAAATATCTTCTAATGTACCTTCTATTTGTAAAACAGTTCAAGGACATTATTTTATTTACTGCTCAGAACAAGAACACCAGCATATTGGTTTTCTATAGCCCAGAAAACAGTAATCTGGTAGAACTGCCACTTCATAGAAACATGATTGACATCAAACCCAGGATAGCTTTACTTTAGCTATGGTAAGGAAAAGGAAACAGGATTTTTCTCATAATTTTGCTTCACCCGCTCCCCTTAGGTATGACTGTTACACCCAGTCACAAAGGCTACACGTAGGCACGCACTTGCACGCTCTTTGCAGTTCTAATAAGTCTGCTAAAAAAGGGAATCAAAAGTGACGTCGGCCGCCCTGTCCCTAACTCACCCGACGACGATTTCACAGCAAAGCCCTAATACAGAAAGACTGACTGTTTCTTGGCAGTGAGTCCAAAATAAAGCTTTGGGCTGAGAGCGCACATCCCTCTCATCCCTGCAGTAGTGGAACAATATTTATGGAGCAGTAATACACGACTGCCCGGGGCGTACGTGGAACAAACCAGGCTTTAAAGCAAGATGGAGCGGGAGCCGCGCAGTCACACGGGCAATGACCGTGCAGGCTCACCAAGGGTCTGAAACAGCATCCTCACCCGGGCTAACGGAAGCCCGTGAACTCAGAGCAGCGCTCTGGGGACCCAGCAGCCAGTCTGGTCCCGTCAGACCCCTGGAGCAGCGAGCGGGTTCCTCAGCAGGGCTCTGCTCTTGCCAAAAGGGCAAGTCCACCCCCAGCCTGCCTGCTATGGGCACGCTCTGCGCCCAGAGGGCAAGCCAAGGGCTGGCTTCTGCAGCCCAACACCGCGGGTGCCAGCCCAGGAGTCTTCTGAGACAGAAACTGAGAAATGAGGAGTTACAGCACTTTGGTTAAATTTGCATTAAAAAATTCAATTTAGAGGGCTAATCCACAATTTATTACCTCCTAAAACATGGACAGAGAAGTAGCTGGGTGGATGCTTTTCCTTCTCTCAGGTAGCATTGGCAGGCATGAAACAATAAATTGCATGCCACTATATTCAAGCTCCTTGAGATACTATTTTTTAAATTATTCCAGAAATGGAGCTCACAAGTCAGGACAGGCTGAGATGCATCTATATCCTGCTTTTTATGCCTACAAAGAGTAACTGGGATACATGAAACTTTCTGAATAAACTCACCTGGACTGAAATCTATCCTCTGCAAATATTAAACCTGCATCACTATTTCCATCAGCGGAAGCGAGGAGGGAAACTCGGTTCTTTAGCTCACTGATAATGATGAACACATGTTAAATCTCATCTTTTAATGCACAGCAGGAGCACTTACAGCAATAGAAACTATATTGGCCAGCAGCACAATTACAAAAAAAAAAACCACTTGAACAGATCTAACCACCAAGTTATACCTGCTCCAGTTACTCACAGAAAAGTCGAGAAAAAACCGCTAGTGCTACAGCAGTTATTTTCGGAAGTGTCTGCATTCCTCTCTTTCTGCTCTCCACGCTCGCCTACACTGCAATGGCTCACGCCGCCCGCGGCTTTCTCCGATCTCCAGCCCAGCAGCTCCCCGGCCCCCAGCCAAACGAGCGCCACAGAGCCCGGCTGCCCCCGGCCCCACTCCCCGCCTCCAGAGCTGGGGAGAAGGCATTCGCCCCCTTGCCGCAGTGTGGGCATGGGGCAGCAACCGCCCCGCCAAGGGGCGCCCGCAGGTGTGGGGACACGCTGGCCAGCGGCATCGCAGAGGGTCCCGGATTGACCATTTGAGGAGAACACCTCGAGAGATGGTGGCTGCCGTTCACCAGGAACACCCACAGCTGCAGCCACACCAGTCCCGCATGCAGCTGATGGAGGAGGTCCCCGACGTGCTCATCTCCAGCCAAACCATCGCCCTGAACCGACGCGGGGTCCACTCGCTCTTCTCCCAGAAAGCGGATCAATGCCATCAGGGCATGGCAAGGGGGAAACAGGACCACAGCAGCCGCTGCTGAAGTCAGGTTAAGCTGCCAAGAGTTCGCACCTACTGGCAAGAGCCAGCCTCCTCGACAGCGAGAGCAGTCGCTGTTTCATCGCCTCGGCGCGTGCTGCGATCACCAAGTCCTGAACTCCCCAGCACCGGCCACACACACACACCTGGTGCTGCAATTCAGAGCAACACCGACCTGCGCCGGAAGGGCTGGGTTTTGGGAGAGATGCTTCTAGCAACTGCTTTAGTTTTGACATGGTTGTGTAGCGTCAGAATCTCCTCACATCTTACATCAATAAAAAAAGAACTGCTGTGCTACCAAGATGTGCAAAATGTTCTTCCAAGCTTTCTCAGGGCAAAAAGCACTGTTTGCAGCCCTTGTATTCCCTATCTCACTGCTCTTACTGTCCAGAAAACTTGGACCGTATTCTTAACCATAAATTACGATTTTAAATGCATATTTAATTTTACCAACTAGGCAAAGGTTTGGACAACTGCAAGAGAGGCAAGTAGGCAGCTGGGACAACAGGTAAAGCTGCAGGAAGAGAGTGCTGCCTGGGCCCCCGCACCACCCGGGTTTGCTGCCATCCCCCCCGGGACGTCCACGCCAGCGCTGCCCGAGCTGGCAGCCCCCGGCATGGCTCACACCACCACCCCGGGCCCACCCTCAGCTGCCACCACCTGCCCCCAGCTCCCAGCACTCGCATTGGTCTCAGAGTTCATGACAAGTTATCACACCGTATTGTCACTCAAGGAAACACCCCTCAAAATTGGTTTTGTTTTTCACTTAATTATTTGTTCAATTTTAACTTCTGTAAAGCAAAAAAATTGCTGTGGTGTCTTTAAATGTGCAAAAATTTCACATACTGGACAAACACAGAACAGAAAGATGGTCCATGACCCTGAGAGGGGACAACCCAAGCATGAGATGCGATACAACAGAAACAGACGGGTGAATCCACGGAAACAACAAACAGCACCGGACAGCGTGAAGGGACGTGTATTGGCTCGGGGCCCTTCGGCTGTTAGCTAGGCATTTGCAAGCTTCACCGCCAAAACAGAGCTCTATGATGACCGACACAGCTGACATGCAGTAAGCAAAGCCTTGTTTAAAAATTTAGTGGATTATTGAGAGCTCACGGAGCAAGCACTGACAGTAGCTGACCGCCTCAGACAACGGAGAGCAGTAGTTTCAAAGCAAGCAGGGTGACATAGTCAAAGCGGCACGCTCAGGAAATTGGTTGGTTTGTTGTAGAAGGACCAATGTGCAGTAATCCAAGGGAGAAAAAAAGGATGTGGAAATAATTGGGACGTGTGGTGGTGAGAGGCAAGGAGGGCTCCAACTTACTCATTTACACTGAAGAAATCTGCAGCCTTCACAGGCTGGACACACGGTCACAACTGCTGCAGGCACGTGGCACAGGCAGCCACGCTGCTGGGAACACAGAAAAGTGCACAGCACGGGGCTCCAGTCCCAGGAAGAGAGCAGGAGGTTTAGGTATGTTTGAGCTGAAGGTCAGACATCCGTGAGAGATCTGAGCCAAAATCATGGCACGTATATTGGGCAAGAGAGCCATGACCCACACCGACGTTTAGACTCCCATGTTGTCAGCACGAACGTGGCTGAATTTGTAACTGCAGGAGGGAAAATTAGTACGAGAAAAGGGAAAAGTTCAGGAAACTGCTGTGCCTAGAAACAGATTCTTGTGTTTCACCAGCTGGCAGGAACAGACTGAATTCATAGCTCTATACACAAAAAATAAGTTATTCGGCAGGAATACCACTTCCTAGCCGTGACCCCAGGCTTGTGGCCTGCTTGCTGCCTTCCTGTCAAACTTGACCCAGCTCTCTGTTTCTCAGGGCCTCCTTCACACCTCAGGGAAGTGGAGGGAAGACTCCCTCAGAAAAGGGCAGGATGGGAAATAAAGTCACAGAGCCCTCAGCTGGTCATTCACGTTTGAGAGCAAAACGCCCAGAAAGGTCAGTCAGCATACTGAGCGGCTGAGTAAGGCACTGCCTTTTTCAAACAATGAGGAACATTTTAAATTTTTATATCTGTACACAGAAACTTTTCTACTGAGCAATTATGTGATGAAAGTTATTTTTCACTATGACATTATAAACTTCAGGAATTATTACTATGTCCTCTTGCTCATCAGCAAGACTGCATAGTTGAACAAGCGGTATTTCTCCATATATACCCAGTGCCTCCTGGACAACATAATTTGTATAACTGGGTAAAACCCTGCTGGTTTTGGTGAAAAACATGAAAGCCTCATTTCCTCGAAATCGTGGTAAAAGCTGAGGAAATTCTCTGGTGCCCTCTGGTGCCAGCTACCAAAAGCAAACCAGACTGAGGAGGCCGGCTCCGTGCCCACCCCGCATGGAAACCAAGCCACTGCCCCACGGAATCAACCTACTGATACACCTTATGCCCACACCTGGCAGCCTAATCCTTCATTTCACCCACCTGTATGAGGCAAAATCGACATTAAGGTTTCATACATAAAAATACCTATTACCCAACGTGTCTGAGATTGCGCGCCCAGAGCTCCTGGCTCGCTCCGCCTTCACCCACGGCCCCTCCGGGCAGGTCCAGGTCGCCGTCCCCCGGTCACACCGTGGGACCAGGGGGCAAACCCAGTCACGGAGTGAACAGCCACGACCGGGTACGGTCATGCTCCGGCGCAGGGTGAGGGGAAGCAGATGGGAACTCCAGCTTGTCGTTCTCATGAAACAGACGGCAGCGCCTCGACCCTCCTTCAGCACCACCGCTGACCAGGCCTTGAGAAGAACTGCTGAGCCAGAGCCAAGGGTCTGCCCAGGGCTACCCCATGGCGGCTGTTTGGGCACACGTCCTGCACAGCTCAGGAGAAGCCTGACAAGGCAAGAAAGTACAAGGGGACGTGTCGAGCAGCAGGAGCGAGGAGGACAGAGACGGCTCTGGCTCCTGCAGTCAGCGAGGTTATCTACAGCACATGCTGAGGAGGTGCTGCCACTGACAACTCCTGCTGTCGGAGAGCCACCACCCCTGCCTATGGTTGGCCCATTTCTCCTCCTTCCCAGGCAGGCCTGCCCACCTGCCTTAGACACAGCACCCAGCAAGTTCACCTCAACATTTGCCCAAAGCTGCTCTGAGGGCCCTGCAGTTTTGATTTAAGCATACTGATTTAATGGGTGAAGCACAAGCTGTGTGTGCTAGCTGAAGTTAAGCAGTGCAGCTGCCACCTTGTCGGAGATACTGCTTTCTTCAGGATATCCTCACCATCTAGTATTTTACTGCCAGCCTCTGAACACTTTTTTTTTTTTTTCTTTCCCCCTCCTTTGCCTTCCAAAGTACAACTGTTTAGATCTAATGAAGCTCTCAATTAGTGTACTGGTTTCTTTCCTTTCCCCTTACTCTGTAAATAACATGTTCATTTCTACTATACTAGAAAAACTTTCATTTTTTTCGTTGCAACTCGAGCTGTCATTTACAATATATTGCCAGCAAACTCCCCCCCTCCAATGCAATACTACAACTAACAGCCACGTGTTGAATCATTCATCATTTAAAAAAACCTAAAGACAGTGGTGATAGGAACTCGTCATGGTTTCATCCCAACGCCTACTAGAGCACTCATTCACGTACGCAAGAATAGAGTCTTATTTGATTCTTATTTTTGTTGAAGTACCGTAATGCATCAAGATTTTCTGGTGAAATTCAACTTGGACTGGCTGGTGCTCCCCTGAAACACAGCAAGTGCACGGCAAATGAGAAAACTAAATAGCTACAGCGTGCACAAAGCAGAGGCAGAGAGCAAACACTTCTACTGAGCAATGGCATTGCACAGAACTCAAACAGGTACAGGTTTGTACTGCTTTGAATATTCCATTTCTCAAAGCTTTAAACAAGCATAGAAGAGGTTTTCTAGACACCCCCCCAAACTAGAAAAAAGAAAAAAAAAAAGACAGTATGAACTCTATCCTACTTGAGCAACTGCCATGTGGTCAAGCAGCTTTGTTGAATCCGGCCGCTTGTGAGGTTTGCAACAGGGAACCCTGCAGCTTTGCCCCCCCTCAGGACCCCCGTGACAGGCCGTACGCAGCACGTTCACTGCAGCAGGTGCCGTTCTGCACTACTGAGACACTGCTCCAAAATTACTTCCATGAATCCAGCTCATGCAACATTTTACTGCAGAAGATTTTTGGCTAACAGCTGACGTCAAAATCTATTTTGTTATGCCCACCACAGAAAAATAACTTAAGAGTTTAAGTTTTGTCTGTTTTTACAGACAGTAAATAATTTTAAAGAAAACAGAAGTTCTAGATAAAAGCCCTTCCTTGTTGAGCCGTGCATTAAGCAGCCAGCAGTGTGAGCATTCCTGCTCCCTCCGATAGCACTTGTGAAACGCTAAAGAGGCAATTCATTAGGAGCCAGATTATTTTTAAAAATTGGTTAATTTTTGAGAGCAACTCATTTCAATTAATTTGTCTGTGCTTGACAAAGGAGGTATCAGTACAAGGAGGAGAACAGGCTGGTTTTAGAACCCAGTTCCAAAGTAGCACACTCGCTAGGGGGGATAGTTCCAGGGGTATAGCTGTCACCAGAATATTTTTAGTTAAAGCAGGATATACTGTAACTGGAATTGGACCAGCAATAGTGGTAGTGGACTAGCTAAAGAACAGCTAAAAGGTAAACACCTGCTGTGGTTGTCACCTGCAAGGCCTATTCGCCGTCACACCTGCTCTCCCTCCACTGCCAGTCCACAGGAACAGAACACCTATGAATTAAAGAATTCAGCCACATCTCCAGCAGCCTTGTTCTCACCGGGGCCACACACTATGATTTAATACCACCAGAAGCCTGGGGCCTGCATGACCCAGCACGAACACCGCTACTGCTAAATCACTCATCTCAGACACAGGAAATCGGGACAGAAAAAGGCTGGCACCTTGGCTGTGCCTTTCAGGCTGCAGGCTTTTCAGAAAAGAGCAGGTAAAAGCAATAAACCCAGAGGCAACCCATAATAAGGTATCATATCATTAGATGTCTTAATGAAAAACATCCGTAATTTTAAATGAAAAACACTTTACCTTTTCTCAACTTCCAGACAGCAACAATTTCCATTTACTTCATGACTTAGAAGGCAAAAGCAGCAACTAAGGAATTCCATCAGACATACCCTTTTAAGGTATACACACAATCCTTCCCTTCTTGCTTTCCAAAACTCTTAGTTCAGTAAGAACACACCACAGTGTCTTATTTCACACAACCAGTAATAACCAGAAGACATTTTCCTCTCGTTTATGTGTTCACCTTTACCACTTGGGAGTGCAACCGTGTGTCTGCAGAGGAACTGTATTGACAAGGAGTGCTGCCACGGCGCCAAACAGCCCAGCAGCCAGCCCAGTGCTACCTTCAGAAGTGATGTACTTCACTTCTTGATATTTTGTAAAAGTGGGGAAAAAGCAATCAAAACCCCAAGTCCCCACTGGACGTACCTTCAGGGAAAGGTATTAACTTGTGCACTGACACAGACCACGCTCAGCAAATAGACCAGGGCACTAGAGAAGCACTTCTGCCGAGCTTTCAGTAACGTACCGGTCCTCAGGAGAGCAAATGTCATTTTATGTTCCAAGATTCTCGAGGCAGCAACTGCATTTGCGTGCGGTGACTTGCATGCTGCAGCCTCAGCCATGATGATACTCATAGCATCAGTCTTGATATGTGAGTAAAAACACAATAGTAATAAATAATAATAATTGTGCAGTATGTTGCATGACTAAGATTAATTACATTGTAATTTGCATTACTTAATTACATGGAAGAATACAAATACTAGCCGAATTCATTAAGACATTACATTTAAGAAGTTGAGAGGGAACTAAAAGGAAATAAATGTAAAATAATAACGAATATATTAGAATACAGTATATGTCAGGTGGTAAATATATGTGCCGATGCACTAGATGGCAACAAGATTGTAATGTGCCTTTCAGAGTTAAGCCCCAGAACTAACACTAAATTCACAACATTCCAGTTTGCAATATCTATTAGCCATCAGTAAGTACATATCAAAGACCTGTCATTTTACAGGGCAAAATGTAAAACAGGTTATTAAAAAAACACTTATACCTACACTGACTAGCCACTTACATCCACCTCAACTAAAACTACATAGATGAAATTCATCACATTTAACCATCACCTCCGGTTGCTCATAGCTACTATTTCATTCCACATTCTAGTATTCTTTGTGTCACTAATCACAATTCTATATATTCCTCAACTCATACATCTATCATTAGTTACTATCAACATGATTTCATAAGCCAAAAAGAACTTCAAAAAAGCAAAATTGAAAGCATTGAGTCTTCTTTCTTATTTCAGTCTTCAGAAGAAAAATGCTAGTGTCTCCAGTGCTCTACGCTGGTAAGAGACTTTCCTCGGATTTAATCAGGCAAGAACTGGCTTTCAGACCCTGCAAGCCTACAGGCAGTGTTTTATAATGGTGAGGTTGATGAAAAATGCTAAGAAAACCCACTGAGATGCAGAGCACAATGCATGCCCTGTAGTTAATCTTTCACAGTTACATGGTGAAGTTACTGCTCTGCCCCAGCATTAAGCCCCACACGGCTCTAGCTAAGAGGCACATCAGCTGCTGGAGCCCTAACTTTGCAATTCTAACATGTTTTCAAACGACTTTAGATTAACTCATTCCAAGGTGTGTAACCATCCCAAATATTTAGCAGTCACTTCACCCACTTTCTCCCAAAAAAGGCATTACAAAGATCAGGAATTTGTCCTCAATGCTGGATTTAATTTCTGAAGAGAGACAAAGACCCCATGTGTTTGTCCAGAACGGAGAAGTGCCGGTTAGGAACGACACGCAGAGTCCTCACGTGCCACAGCACGCGGGGGGCCACGAGTGTGTTAAACTCCTCAGGCCGTGCCGGTGTGTCTTTGGGTGCCGACACCTTCTTTCCTCTTTCTCTGACAGCAACAAACACACAATGCAGCCCCGTAAGTCAACCCTACCCAAACCTATCAATCCCAAAGCATTTTCCTCTGCTCTCAGATGTTTATTTTTCAAAGCAGGGCCTATTTCCCTGCACATTTCCAAAGACAGAGCCCACCTATTGTGCAGAGCTGCCCGAGCGCTTCACTCCCGTGCCCGGCTCACGCCGTCCTTGCCGCCGCACACCTGCTGCCCCAGTGGCACTTGCCATGCGGGAGGGATGGTGGCCCAGCAGGACGCCACAGCGCCGGGCTGCTCTCCACCCGCACGTCCCCTGGGCAGGCGGGAAAGGACCCTCTCCCCAGCAGCCCAGGGATATCCCACCCTGACCCCGCAGCCTAAAACAACAGGAACAGGGGAAGCGGGAAGATGTAAGAGGCGACCTTCTGTCCCAGACACGGAGGGGACACTCAGGAGTGAAAGCGTGGCACTCAGCTATCCCTTCTTCCCCCAACAGCACTGCTGGCTGCGCCAAGGGGGGTGCTGCACCCACCGAGACGACCCTTGGCACGGCCAACTTGGTTATTTCATCCTTCGTCACCTCTGCTGACAGCGGTGTCGGTCACCGCGCACCGCCCCGCAGCCAGCACCCGCTGCCTTTACGGAGTCAAACCATTCAGCCCATGGCTGTGTGTGAAAAGTCACACTGTCACAAAAATCAACTCGAAAGAGATTTGTGATCTCGTGGAAATTATTTACAGGAGAGTGAAACGACAGAGTGTCAGGGTCTACACCCACACCATGAGAAGGAGACACACACAGACAGGATTAGTTACTGCTGTTTTTTAGGGATCCGGAACACACACTACACAGTAAAAAGCTGTGTACAGTTCTAACACCCATAAATTCTCCTTATCCTCTTGCTTAGGTCAAACACTACACGCTTCTCCTCCACCGCCCCAAATGCGAATTTAATCATCTAGTCATGCTGCTCCTCATCAGAGCTGTTAGTGGCATAGTTACTACACAACGGACTCTCAACAGCCATGTCAGAGTGATACTATCTATAGCAACTTAAATCGTACTTAAGATTCAAGCACCATGAAATGCTAGTATCTCAGCAAGGTATGCAAGGCCCCTAAAACAAACAAAAAAATTAAACTGGCACTTTAGCCAAAGAAGAAAACTTTCTGAAAGCTTGCCAACACAGCAACACAAGCACTTCACTGAGCTTATAATATAGGATGGTGTCAGCCTGAACTTCTACAAAAGAACTGTTTAAAACAAAGTTAAAAACATTAGTTGGGAATATGTTTTTAACTCTGTGGTTTTATGGAAATTCTACTGACTTGAGACCAATTTATTTAAATATTTAAGGGCCACATCAATAGAACTCAGTTCAAATTTCACTTAGTTTTAATTTCATGCATTTTGAAAGATAAAAGATCTTTTTTACAATCTATCGATTCCTAAGCAAATTTAGCAGTTCCTTGGAACACGGAATCTTAAATATTTGCAAAAGTTCTGTGAGAAGTATGGCTGAAAGAGATACTACAATGCCAGGGATTCAGCGCAAAGTTTCCAGTGTATCCTTTAATGAATCAAATGAACAGAAGAGTCCCGCTTCTCAGATTACCTCTGCGAATTTGCCACAGCACTTCAATATTTATATAAAGTTCATCTTAATGAGCAGATTCAATATTCCAATGACTAGCTTTGCTTTTCTTAAAAGAAGGGGTAAAATTTAAAGATCTGAAAATAATGCAGTAACAAAACCCAGCCAATTAAATATATCAAGTACATCAAAAAGCTGCAATTGTATGAAAAGGCCAAATTAAACAAGATCTAGAAAAAGCAAAGCTAGCACATAAATATGGCGATTCGAGCATTAGTATTTGCAAATGAAACTTGGTTTTCTCTGTACCTCAGCCCCATCCCTTTAGAACCCGCTCCTCCTCTCTTTCATTTCCGCACTGCAGCATCCCAGCACCAACCGCGTGGCCCTGCCAGCGGCGCCCCCGCCGGCCCAGCTACCTGCCAGCTGCTGCTTTTGCTGCTTATGGCCACCACCAAAAGCTGTTCTTCAACATAGCAAATTTGGGGAAAGAAAATCAAAAAGCTTTGTCTTACCATATTCTGCCCGCAGCTACCAAAGAAACATTTGTTGCAAATTTCACCAAAAAAAATAAAGTTGATTAAACTTTTGATTGCTACTTTCGTGTAGTCCCAAGCTAGATACGCAAGCTAATGAACATTTGTAAGCATCACTGAAGAAATACAGGGAAATCCACAGACAGGCTCATTTATACATTAAGAAATTAGTCATTTCAATAAAAGCTAAACTGGATACCACCGATTTCAAACTGGCAAAAAACTTCTAAGTAGATTGGAGCATTTGCAGTAAAGAATTTTCTCACACTTAGGCTTGAGATAGCAAGAACATCAAACATGAATTAACCTTCAGAAAAAAAAAAATTTAACACTTTCTGGTTCATTTTGGCTTCAGAACCAGCTTCTCCCCCAATTGCTACCTGATTTGATTCTTTACGTCCTTGCACAGCAAGCCTAGACTTGGCAAAAAGCTATTCCTACACCTGTGACTAATTCTTTCAAAACAAAAGACTTGAGAACATACAAAGTGGCTGTACCTGTATCTTTCCATTAGACCATTTAAAACCAGTTTTCTTGTTTAACAATTGTAACTTTGGCCAAAGACCAGTGCAAACGATGGTCTGTTCACCCCATCTTTTGATGCCCAGATGAACAGGGAAGCAATCACACAAAGACCAAATCTTCTCTCTTCCCTCTCAGGTCCCCAGTTTAACATTCAAGCTGGTTCAAGGCTCAACTGGAATGAAAGCCTGGACTTGCTCCAGCCTAACAGAAACGCACTAAGCCAGCACAGTTCACTCTGAACCCTTTCCTACATTAGTACTTCGTGCTAGCCTCCTCGTGGCACGGGCTGAACAGGAGAAAATGCTCTGATTGCCTTTCTCTGAAACAGGTGCCACCCTTCGGAACTGCAGCAGTGGCACTCGGACAATTCGCAGGCTGGCTACCAAGCCAGACTCCCGGCGCCTGGCCCAGCAGGGAAAGCAGAGCTTCACAAAACCAGACAGAGAGAGGTGCCGCTGGCTTTGGGTCCTTCCTGCATTACATGGGGCATAGGTGGGGACAGCTGGAGTCGTGCTCAGCAGGGCCAGACCCGGCCCAAGGCTGAGCCGCTCCTCGCAGAGCTACGGCAGACGGTGAACTCGGGAACGGCTCCCTACGGCGGGAGAGGGCGTGAACGGCCACGGCTCTGATTAACGGCTTTCTTGCCAACACACAGCCCGTAATTTGCATTGGTTGTAATCAAGTAACAGGAACTCTCGGCACGTTTATGAGCAATCAATTACAGAGCGTCCTCGCTCTGCTAAGTTTATTCTGTTTATACACATAAAACAGCCAATGCAGAACACCCACCTGGCTCCGAAGATGTCTTTTTTCGCTAGATCAATGCCAGAAACCACCTTTACCCTGAGGATACGAGACTCCTCCTGTCAATAAAAAAGAAAACAGGTTTAATGTTTATTCTGTAATTAATTTTGAAGATCAGCAGTTAATAAGAGCTTAAGCTGTGAATGATCTCTCAGCCTTCAGAGAGCAGGAGTCTGCTAGGAGTAAGTAAAACCAGAATAAGAGTAGATAACAGTAATTATGTCATAGTAATAATAATGTAAAAATAATAGTAATAAAAGTAGAAGACAATTTGCTGAACCGGGCCATTTCAAATCCTCCATGATCCATACTCCACAGAAATTCATTCTGCTTAGACTCTGAAGCTGTTTCTTCAAACACAAGGGAAAATATTCGTAACATTTTTGCCCAATAATGCTAATATCTCTTGGTAAGAGAGATGTCTGTGGTTTAAAAAAAAAAAAAGGTGCAAGGTTCCTTCAAATTACATTTTTCAAACCTGTCTCACCGCCTTGGTGTATACAGAACCGTAACAAATTTCAGTGACGCATGGCAGTTTCTGAAGATGCCTATCAGACATCCACCTGATGCTCAGTTTACTGCTCCCATACGTTAAGCTCCTGAGGAGCACTGGTATAAACAGTATTTTTTACTTTATTTTTTTCACCCTGTTTGACCAGTTTATTTTTGCTACATAAAGAGGCCACCAAAACAAAATCTGGAAAGGATCCTACGGGAACAGGTTCTGCAGTCACCTGTATCAGTTCTCCCTTTCTCTCCTCTGATAAGCCTTCCAGAACTGCAAGATACAAGATTCAATTACAGTAACTTGAGACTCTGTTCCTTGAAGCTTGTTCAGAAAACAATAACATTTCCCCACAGGTTTATCCTGGCATGACCATACTACACCGAGTCTATTTGCTTTAGATAGCTAAGAGCGAGACATGGATTTGTTAGCTGTATCGGAGATTTTGGAGATTATTAGGAAGGTCAGAAACACCCCCAAAGCCCAGCCGAGCCTGTCCAGTCTAATACCATTCCTCTGGAAGGAGTCGGAAACAGATCACTGCAGAGAAAGAAAAACAAAAGTCTCACTGAACCTGTCTGCAGGGCGAGTTTCATCCTGGCACACACCCTGTGTAGTAACCGTGCTGCATTAAAAGCTTGAGGATTTAAATCCTTTCTGAAAATTGGTCTGTGGGTATTCTTTCCAGCAGCACTTAACACCGTCCAAAGTGGTTTCTAATTAAGCAGACGGGATTCCTTCCAAAAGAGCCTAAAGCTCACCAGAGGTGAACAAAACAGTATGGGAAAAAGAACAATTCAATGGGCTTACGTTAGTGGACACTGAATTTAGTTTTCATATGTCAACTTTTTTCAATTTGTTAATGTCAATACAACATGCCTGGTCTTTTAGAGCGGTTTTAATAGACAAAAGGCAAAGAACTTGCAAATTGTGATCAAGAAAATTCCTTTATTAAGAGGAGACCACATAGGAAAAAAAAAGTCAGAAATGCAGACTATTCTGACCTTACTGAAGGAGAACTGGAGGATAAGAAGCTGTAATACCAAGCAGAGAGGGATTTCTGACAGTTACTATATTATCAATGCTACTCAGATTTCCTCACACAAAGTCCAAGATCAAGTTTGCTAGAGTGGCATCTTATTTCTGCACTAAAATCATCTCTGCATATTAACTGAATCAAAAAAATAGTATTTAAAAAACAAACCACAGAGCAGGAGGAAGTCCAGGTCCTGGAGGATCCCTAGTTCAGACATAGAAGATGATGCTCCAGACTATAAACTGATAGATTCTCAAAAACGTATTTGAAGTTTCACTTCCTAATTTGAGCACACCAGAAGATATGACCCTGCTCCCCTGCATGCAGGCTCTCAGCCTCTGCTAAATATTCCATTTTACCAAGCAGAAACAGTGCTTTTGCAAATATTTGTCCAAATTTCCATATGCATGAAATACATGCAATATTTTAAGAAATAATTAAAACACCTCAATTAGTAACAAAGCCTCACCTAACTACCCTCAAATTTTTTCCTTCTGACAGTAAGATACTTACTCTGATAACACCTATTGTATACAAGGAGCAAAGTGAATCTTGGATGGTGGAAAATTCTTCTGCAGAGCATGACATTTGATCTATAGCACTCTGAACCCTATGAGTAGCTGTTCAGACAGCTTGTCTGTAAAATAATCCTCTCGTAATGCACTGAACTTCTCTTATCTGTATCATTTTGTCTAAAAGCATTCACACAAGCAGCATAACGCCACAGGTGCATTCCTGTGCACGCACATGCATAAAAAGCACAATAAAAGAGTATTACAGCTCCTGCGACTACCCAAACCCCTCAGTGATACAGATGAGGAGTTCCCAAACTGAGCTTGCTCAGGCATCCCCACGGGCAGCGGTGGGTTCCAGCAGCAGCTCCCACCTCCCCAGGCCGTGCCCCGGCCGACACCTCGGATTTGTATCCCTCTGCTCTCTGCCTCCTGGGCTGGGAACGCTGCCTGGGGGGAACGGCAACACCGAGGGGCTGAAAAAAAATAAGGGCTTCGTATTCTTATGCTTGCTCTTTCCATCCCAATTTCTTCATTTATCTCCAAGTACACTGTGTCTAGGTAGAGAGAGGAGTTAAATTTTCACAGCAAGAGAGGTAATCTCACCTCATTGTCCACCAAAAATCTGATAAAGGATTGCTTGGCTAGGCATAGCAGAGACTCCAAACAGCATCAATTACCTGACACAGGTTTCCACCCACCCTGCTCTGCAAAGGCTGTACAAGGAAAGAAAATCAGGATTTTGGTTGGTTTTTCCTGTATACCCAGGGCACAATGACAGAGAGCAGCCAAGATCACTAAGTGTAGAAGAATTCTGAGTGAGAAGACCGAGGATCCAAACCCCAAATAAAGCGATCCCTTCCCAGCTTTGAGCCTGAGCTAATCTTTAGTTAAGCAGCACTTATACTTGTTGAGATTAAGGACGTGTTTACACATACATTTCTTTCAGTGGGAAGTGCCAACTCAAACAGCTCTCCCCTCCTGTTTATTCCATTCCCACCAAGGTTCTTCTGAACCTCGGTCAACACCTGGAGCCGGGGGAGCCCACAAACGGCCCATCAACAGAAGCCATGGGGAGAGGAGGAAGAACAGACAGCCAGAGATAAAGGGCAGGTCGAGGGGCTGCTTAAAAGCCAGCACAGCTACGCAAAGATAGAGGCGGCACCAAGACCAGAAATTTGAGGCTTCACTCTACAGCACTCATTAATATCCAGCTGATCTTAGGAAATGCTGACTTGCTTTTTTTTTCTACTCCAAATAACTAGATTTCTGGGATGGGGAAGTCCCCATGTACAAGCACAGAGAATGTCTTCCCTGAGTTCTGTGTCACCTGGACACATCCTCCAGATTAAATAAGGACTAAAAAAGCCAAAGACTTGACCATCACTCCAGAATTAGCTACCTATCGATTAAGACTGCTTGTCAGTAGGGCTAACGCCTCTCGTCAGCCTCGGGCTGTTGCTCACGCTCTGCACCTGAGTTCAGCAATCCAGCACAGCCCAGTCCAGGGCCACCTGTAAGCACCTGCGGGCCCCAACCGACCAGGTCCTGCAAAGCTGAGCTTGGTGGGCAGGCAAACCCCGGGCATGGGCAGAGAAGGGGCTAAGGAAACCCATCGGGAGGATGATGAAGGAGAAGCGGTGTGCTGCAGAGCTGTGGTTCCTGGGGGGATCCCACGCCTGGGAGAGGGGGTCTGCAGCGAGGCCGAAGGGTACGTGGAGGGACACATGGCTGGAGTCCTCATAGGCAAAACGAGTAACTGAACACAGAACAGCCTAACGGGGCTGATCAGAAGAGAGGCAGGCACGAGCACAACTCTGCGGGGCCTTGGGTCAGGGAACTGGGCACACAAACTGTGGGAGCAAAGCTCCTCAGGAGGGACACACACGGTTTTACTGTCGCCCAGCATGCTGACCTGAGACCAGCCAATCCAGCCAGGAGTGGGAAGGAGGGCCTGCTCCAACACCCCCCCGCTGAACCACCACACATACCCTTCCTCAGGCATCAAAGAGACACTGGATAGGTCCCTCACCACAGCATGATGATTTTTCTGTTGGACTTGAAAAAAGCACTTGCTTAATTAGCCCATGCACATCCTAAAAATGAAACAGATGCCACAAGACCATACCGCATTCATGAGTTCTTTACAGATCAATGGCTTTAGGTATCACATGAACTGACATGCCACTGAGCAGAAAGACAACCTTAAACTGTCTGGACAACCACCTCATACACACAAATCCAGCAGAGCACAACTTATGGGCAGGTAAATATCCTGACTGTAAGTCTTTCGTGAGTAATCAATCACCTGACAGATTCTCACAGAGCAGTTTTCCCAATACAAACTTGCATTTTCTGGCAGCTGTATCTAACATCCCTTTGAGCCCCTGGAGTGAAGAGGCAATCGCTTACCAGCGCCCAAGGTGGTCAGGCTCAGGACACCTCCGGGGGAAACCCCCTCCCTGTGCACCCAAGCAGCCAGCGCCCCCCTCACCTAACACCTCCCATCCTTCCAGCAGCAGCCACATTCCCTCCTTGCAGCACCCCGGGGGCGGGAACACGCCGGTGGCGTACAGTAAGGGAGGGCAAGGCTGGGGAGGCTGAGGCTACCTGACAGAAACACCGTCCTTACTGCGGGGCTTCAGCTGTGCAGAAGTCACCTGCTGCTCGAGCTGCCCTTCCCAGCACCCTCTAAGGAAGAAGCAGCACTCCGTAAGAACGCTCCAGAAACGGTCCAGAGCCCGCAGTCTGCCCTGACCCGCCCTAACCGACCCAAAAAGAGTTAGTGCTCAGTGTTCCAAGGTCGCTATTCAGCGCCACGTGTTTTCACAGCTTCGCTCTGTATCGACAGGCAGCGACCACCACACCGGTTACACGGTCACACCGTGTCCAACAGCGTCTGCACTGAAATTCAGAAGGAATATGGGAATATTTGAAATCAACAAGATATGTTTTCCTCTCCCCATTTCCCTGATAGCACAGGCGGGAACTTTTGACCTGGATTGCTTCCTCTTTTGTAGTTAGTAATGACAGAGAACCGGTGCTTAGATGATTTAAATGGTATGACGCTGACAGCAGTTAACAGCAGCAACTTATCTGCTGCATCCACCTTTCAATCACTTCTGTAATCTTGCTAAGTGGATATATAAAAGGCACTCTTCTGGTTCTGCTCAGAGTTGAAAATACGTATCAAAGAGAAATACTCATCTGGTGGTGAGACGACACTGTGTCCACACTCTGTGCAATTCCTGCACTGTCTGAAACAACTAGTGTAGCCACTAACAAATGGCAAACTAGATGAGATGGACACTGAACTCTGCCGTTTTTGTACTCCACTGAATCCTGTTCATTTTGAAGAGCACATATCCTAAGCTTCATTTTGAAATACACCGTTTGAAAAAGCAGCTAATCTCACCCCGCAGAGGAATTTTTCTATCATTTTGAAGCCCTGCCTGGAAGGGTCTCGTGGAGACGCCAGGCTGCGGCTGCCAGGGCCCGGGCCGTGCTCCTCCTCCACCGCAGCTCTGACCCCAAAATCGCCTTCCTCCCTCGCTCCGCTCCTTCAGCTCCAACACAGAACACCTCTTGGCATTTAAAACTGCATTGTTCAGAGGGCTTTGATCAAAAAATGTTGCAGCACTGCTACTAGAAACCCAAAGCCGTGCGTGCACACCGGGATGGCCGCTGCTGGGTGGCTGTTAGCGGTGAAGCGGTGAAACGCTCACATTTATGAAGCCTCGCTCGTCAAAGTTATTTATGCCTCCTCTCCCTCTGTCCTCGCCCCTCCAACCCTGACCTACCTCACCCACTTCAGCAGGGGTGCCGTAAAGTGCCCGGTTAGGTATTAATGTTGAGTTCCACCGCTAACCACATTCATACTTACTTCTGCTTTGTCCAATGATTAACATCAAGTTTATGTATTCTTGCCTCCCTGAAAAATGTCAGAGGTTACAGAGTTTTCTCCTCTGCTGAAGGATAACCTTTATACAGGTTGTGTTTTCTCATCTGTAGTTCACATTGCCATTTCAGAAGGCTTAGCTAATTTAGGTGGAACCAAGCTATGAAACTGAAAGCCAATCATGCAGCAAAAACCATACGTGACCAACAATGAACAAACCCCAATTCACCTCAGAAAACAGGTAAGGGAATACAGATGCATTTATGGATTCAGGAGGCTTCTGTATGTATATTTATGTGTATGATCCACATTTTTTAACTCATTTTTAAAAGAGCACCACATTCACTTCCTCCAAGTCCTCTGAAAAGCAGAGTCATTTCTAATGCCTATTAAAGCATTCCATATAAAGCAAACTTATTAAAAATTCCTCCTGCCCTTGGATTAATAAAAACCCTGGAGCTGGGAAGTTTAGGTAAGAGTTACTCTAGGGAAGAGTTATGGCAGCAACACGGAAAGAACGTGGGCCCTGAGCTGTGTGCTTCTTCCCCACTGGTGAGGATGTAACGCCACCCCTCAGCCTCAGCCCTCCGAAGAATAATCCAGGAGAGGTGGTTTAGTCCACACCAGCTAAACCAAAACCGGTGTGCAATAAAAACCAACCCGAAAAACTTTTGGAATACGCATCTGTATGTTCTAACTACACATAAAAAGAAATGCACAGCAATCCCCAGTCCAGCATCAGAAGGAAAGCTGGAGATGTCAACTTCCTACAGGACAGAAAATCCCGTGATGTATTTAGTGTACGCGTTAAGAGAACGGCACTGAAATAACAATCGATACGGGTATAAAATTAGAAGCTTGGCTTTTTTAAGCGAACAGACGAGTGTGAAAGGCGCAACGTTTGGATCAATGAAACCAATATTTGAACAGATGCCATGCAGAGCAGAGAAGATTAAACATTTAACGTGTTCCTCCACAACTACCTCACAAAAGGCGTATAAACCCATCCCTAAGTCAAATCCCTCAAGACGGACAAATCTGCTTTCGTATTTTCCGAGTCGCAGCGAAGCCCAGCCAGCCTTGGCCGCACTTGCGCCAGGAGCCAGCAGCCGGCCATCGCCTGAGCAGCAGGAGCGCGCCCAGACCCTGTCGGGGGCTTCACGCCGGCGCCAGAAGCGGAACTTACCGAGCGCTGCCCAACTGCCCTGGCGCCAGACACCCAGCCGAGCGCGGGCCGCGAGGCACCGCCGCCGCTCACGGCCGGCCAACGCGGAAGTGCCGCTGACGGAGGCAATAAATGGCCATCACCAAGGCAACGAGGTGAAAGGACAGCAATCTAGGATTTCACCTGAAGAAAGCTGAACCTTGGCGGGGGAGTGTTGGTTTGGTTTTGTTTTGGGTTTTTTTTTTTCTTCTCTCTGTGCAGAGACATTTTTGATTTCAAACCAAGATAGGCATCAGCGAGGTAAATTTCCACTGACTGGAAGGAGAGAAACCAGATCGCACTGGAAAGTTACCTGCGCTCAGAGACTCTGTGAATCTGGTTTCATCCGCTGAGCACCTCGTCTCTATTTTTATTTTACCTGAAAGTTTGCAAAACATAACAAAATGGAAAAGACAACAGATCTTTAACTCGGTGTTTTGGTTACAAAACACATCAGAATGGAGAAGACAAGAACTCTTTAACCCAATGTTTTAACTGTTGACACTTTTGTTATCCTGAATGAAAAAACACACACAGAGCCCCTGGTGTGCTGGACATCATAAAAACATACAGTCACCCAAACAAACTGCTCTTAATTCTCCAAATTATTGTGAAAAATCAACTAGGATTTGCATTTTCAAAAGGAAACAGAGTATTTGTCATCTACTTAAAAAAAGGGGTAGAAGTGTTTTCTAGAGCCAGCCTAACAACGTGAGGCTACTCCTAAACCTTTCAGCAGTTGAAAATGCGGAAGACAAGTTAGACTGAAGAAGAGTCATGCTGATTCTTACTTTGATTTGTGGGTGGATTAAATCACCCCCCATTACGGCCGAGTGAAAGGAACCGTACTCTAGGAAGCTACTCCACATCAGCACATCACAGAGTCACCAGCCAGATCACCCTCTGTTCCCACACGCAGCCGCCCACCTTGCATCACATAGCGCCAGGGCCACCCAGGAGGGGACCCACGGCCTCTCGGGAGCGAGAGCGGCCCCCTCACGAACCCCCTCGCCACGCGTGGGCAGGCGAGATCCGGCGCTCACCCCTCTCCCGCCATCGCCCAGCCCCTCCGATCCCTGCTCGAGAACGGCCCCGCCCCAGAAACGCTCCACTTCCACATTAACATCTCTGCCTACGTGTAAAGGCAACACAACCCAACAGCAACCACAGTTTGGAGGAAAGGCCGTGAGCCAAGCGAGGAGTCAGCGGACACATGGGGTACCGCTACCCTCGCTGTCTCCCAGCAGTGCGGGCAGCTGGAGGGGGAAGGAGTCGCTTTGATTTCTGGAGACATGGGGAGAAGAGAGGCACCCAAAGGGAACAGTTCCACCTCGGGGGGCATCACAGGGAGTTTCTGAAGGCCACAACAACGTAAGTCTCAGTATAACTCTTGTGGCATCTTAATAATCTTGACATTTTTCAGTGGCAATTTTGCAAAGAGCCTTTGATAAGATCTCAGTTCTGCAATGAAAACAAGAACATGCACTATGGGTATGAACAACATCTCCACTCTCCTCTGCAAAGTTCACCACAGGAAAAAACTTAGAGTAAAGGTCACTACATTACAACCACCTGGCTCAAGCACGGAAATTAAAATCTCATTTCAGGTGGCTTCCTCACAAGCAACCCGGGAACCCAGCTCAGATCTTCCTCCCTTCAAGTGTCCATCACATTCCCCCTCACAAAGTCTGAGACTGAAACAAATTGTGCCTTTTCTTCCCTGCAGAATTCTCAACTCTCACTGCATGATGCAACATATTTAAAAAAAAAAAAAAAAAATCTTGTCTAAAGCAGATCTCAAAATCTGAGCAACCAAACCCAGCAGCTTTTGGAGGGAAGAATGCCGTGCAGTTTGGATCAGAAGGGCCCTGCCGGCCTCACGCAGCCGGTCAGTCGGCAGAGCACGGCACTCGCGGTGCTCAGGGGCACGTCTCCGGCCGAGGCGAGGACTTCCTGCACGGCACGGCAGCAAAACCCGACACAGACCCAAGTTCTGAGGACGCCAGAACTCTGCTGCTGAGCAAAACCTGACTTCTCATCTTCACGCAGCAATGCCCGGAGTCGAGGGGGACCAGCTCTTTTGAACACCAGACCAAGCATGTACTGGTTGGTGTGCTGGAGCAGGGGGAGGTGGCGTTGGGGGCACACTGCCCCCACGGGCGAGGCCGAAGGGCTGGCAGAAGAATCGAAGGGTTTAAGTTCACAGGATGGTTGTACAAAGCCAAGATCCCCCAGTGTAGCCACAGGCCATGTCAGGCTTTGCTTAAAAGGCTCCAATTACCCCACAATGCTACAAAATGCACTGAATTACCTTTTGCTGAATATCTTACTAATAGACACCAGAACCACCACATCACCAGATAAAGCAAAAACCAGTACGCATTAAGAGAACTGCACAGGTCTCCAAACTGTGGGAATCTTTACCTCACACAACAGAAATATATTAAACGTTTTACAACAATGATTCAAGTCCTACTTCTAGGACTTCAGACCTCTAGGAAGAGGCACTGTATTCACGTTTTCCTTGGCTAGACTGACGCAGCCGGGGGAAAAAACCGCCAGGCAAAATTTCAGAAAGGCACAGTTTCTCTTAGAGGGACAGTACCACAATGCTGCTCTTGCATGTGGACAAAACAGCGCACACAAGTGAAGTGATCAAGTGAAAAACACACTTATCGGGAGCAGTGTATGGAGATCAAAGGCACACGCGCATCAGCAACAGGACTCGGAGCTCCCGGTCCAACGCTGAAAGCACGCTACCAAGAAACAGGCTCAGATCACAGTACTGGCCTCATGAAAAATCTGCTTACAAGATATTCTTACTGCATGTTTTAAAAAAAGTATTCCAGGTGAATTGCCATCTATTTTTATAAAAAATCAGTTGAACTCCATGCAGCCAGATATACGTGAGCAATTTTAGCAAGCACATAGAACCAGGTCACCTGTGGTCTGTAGAAATACCTAAGAGAATCCAGGAGAACTTTAAATTAATGGACTTGCTGTACTGCACAGGACTTTATTCTCCTTATTTAACATTTAGACCTATTTATATCACTCACTACAGGAATTCATCTAACCGACACGTTGTTTTCTGCACAACCTAATTCATTAAACTCTCCAGCAGTCTCACGCAGGCTGTGCACAGATGTCTTCTAGATCCAGCTGCGCCAGCACAGAAAAAAATTCTTATCCAACAGGATGACACATGCCAATCAAATTAAGTGAGGTTAGTTCCATGAGTCTTGCTGCACAGCCTCGAGCTCCCCAGCGCTCAGAGACAGCACCTCTACCAAGGGGGCTGTGACCGCTCACTGCTTGCCCTTCGCTTGCCTCTGCTCCAGGCTGACTCAGCAGGTACTCAGCTCTCCACCTGAGCAGGCAGACACTGGTCTAAATACCTACTCCTGTCGCTCATACTACACGGAGGACTACCCCCGAGGAGCCTGCAACAGCAACAAGTCTGCCAAAAAACCCACAACCATCGCTCCTATCTGCTTAATTTAGCAAAATCCTGTGGCAAGTATGTCAAAGGAAAAAAGTGTAGCATGAGAAAGGAGGGTATGTTTGCTGAATCATCTGTATACATCATAAATTTATGGTACAGGAAATTCTCTTTATGCAAAAAACCTCAAACTGCTTTTTCCTGGACAAGCCAAGAGAAATACTTAATCTTTGGTGGTAGCAAAGAACAGGAAAAGCGTTTGTTACATGTTGCTGTTAAAAATATGAACAAAGCTTTGACTAGGAGTTACTGGTGCATTCGCAGAAGTCTGTGACCTGGAAGTGACTCTCCTATACAGACTTAGTTTTCAAGGAAAAAGAGGAAAAAAACCCAAACAAACAAAACCAAAAAACAAACCAAAACCAAACAAAACCAAAACCACCCAACCCCGTTCTAGCTAGCACCAAGATCATCTGCATCCAAACTGAAAATTTAATGCAGGTTTAAATTCAAAAAGGAAAAATCTGACAGTAACTTCTTTTCCTTCCCTTAGGGGTACAGAAACTCAGCTGATTTGTTAAAACCTCAAGCTTTTATTTAAGCAAGTATCTAACTTCCTGGCGTGCAAAAATAGCCCTTCAAGTATGAACTACCATCAAATAAAGGAATGGTGTTTTCACATGCAGGATGATTACATTACACTGGCCCCAACATCGTAAAACCTTTGCCAGTCAGAGAGTGAAACAAGGCCAGCTGGTTTAATTTCAGATATTCATTATCCTCGGGTCAGTGTCTGGACAGATCTATTACTTTCCAGCACACAGAAGAGAGTAGTACTTCAAAACTTATTAGTCAAAAGAGAAACACAAAAAAATCCAATTCCCCAGTGAATGTCTAACAGCTTTGCCCAATAACGAAGCATGGTCTACATTCCCAATTAAGAGCCTGCAGTAAGAAGTCACAGAAGGGCACAATGGACTTGTTTTGAAAGCGTCTTTTCTAGCAGGACAGGGAGGTTTTTACCTTTTGCTAAGCCAACCTCTGATACAGTTGATTTTTTTTAAAAAAACCCACTAAACATCCTGAAGTGCTGTTTTTTGATACGATGAAAACCACCAGGCCCTTAAAATCCAAACTTTTAAAAAGTGAAAAATCATGAATTACACTTAATACAATCCTCTTTGTTTTTCCTATGCAAAATGCCACACAGATCCAGGTGTCAGTGTATTTTAGGCTACCCGTTCTCATAAAACCCCAGCGATTTATCAAAGGCCTCCGTGAGGCCTCGTGCAGCCCAGGAGCCCACCGGCCACCTCTCCTGGCTCGTCCTCAACACACGGCCCACCAGGACCCAGAGAACCTTCTCTACAGAGCTGCTCTCCAGCTGGTCGGGCCCTGGAGCACAGGGTCACCCCTGCCCAGGTGCAGGACGCGCGTTGCCCTTTGCTGAACTCCACGAGGTTCCTGCTAGTCCCTGTCTCCAGCTTGTCCAGGTCCCTCTGAACAGCCACACAACCCTCTGGTGCATCAACCTCTCCTCCCAGTTTGTATCACCTCCACCTCAAAGTTTGTGGATAAACAGCAAACTAGACTGGGACACAAAGCGGAAGGCAGTGTTTTCAGATTTAAATAATAATACTACTACAAATGACAAGTTAGAGATGATTTAGAAACAGATAAAAGCAGAATTCCCAGCAAAACAGCCTCAAAGCAATTGTGGTTAGGAATCAGGCAGGTAGGAGAACAGGTTTACAACTACTGTGGTTAAGAATCAGGCAGGTAGGAAAACATTAAGCTCAGGTTTTATTTGTAGGCAATGACATGTGCAGGGCTCCAAGGAGATATACGCTGGCCTGCTGGACAAAGGGCAACTTCTATCTGCATGCAGCCAGAAGCTGTTCTGAAAAATGGCAGCTCTTGCTACTGCTAGGAATGCTCACCCGGGGAGCTGGAGCTGTGCTCTGCTCCACCTCGCCATTTGAAAGAGCTTCCAGCATCACCCAGGATGGCACCAGGTCCAAAGTACTTCCTAGTAACTCTACTGTTAATCGTTTAAATGGAATCTGAACATTCACAATATCACCACACCACTACGACCGCTACTGTTCTGAGAATCAAAACCACACTGAAGTTCACCAGACTGGTGAACATAGCAAGATTTATTTATTGCAAACCATCCAGGGAAAACCACATAGTAATAAGGTCTGCTTAAGCCTTCACAAATATCCCTGGGTTTACGTCCAGAAAAAAACGCACAAACTCTTAGCATGATTCTTTTGTAATTAGCTATTGTACACTGGAATGACCGTCCTGGGACGTACCCAACAAACTCCTGGAGTATCTTAAGACTCTTTTAAATAAGGCCAGATGGAGCGAGTGTTACGAACCCTCTGCGTGCAGGGCAGAGCCAGGGGATGCCCTGAGCAGCGCTGCATCATCGCAAGCCATCAGGTCCTAATCCTAACTAGGACAAGTGTGATTTCAGTGCTGTTTCACGGCCTTTTTGCAGGTCAAGGCAGGCACCTGTTCACCCGCCACCTGTCCGACAGGGTGATTTCCTATGCATACAGGAATATGTCATTATATATACAAAAATCCAAGGAACTATACACACCTCTATGCTTACACATGGGTATCTTGCTTTCCATGACCAAAATTTTAATTATCTTTGGCATTTGACCAGACTTAAGACTCACACACTTTGTTTGCAAGACAAACCCAACAACAAAGTAACAGTTTGGAAATGGGAATGTTGTTTTACCAGTCAAGAGGAGATCATTGATGTGCTTACAAAACGCATTACAATTTTGTTAGCCGCTTAGAGGCAGGTTTTGGTTTGGTTTGTATGGGTTTGATATGCTGTTGGTTTGGGGTCTTTTTACATTCACCGGGACTTAGGATCATGATCCTGCATTTCAACAGCTCCTAAGATCAGGCTTATATATAGTTTTTCACAGTGGACGGCAGTATGAGAAGAGAATCTCTGAAAGATGCTCTTCCCTCATGGAGGAAATCAATCCACTTTCTGATGATCACTCATTCCTCTTCTGCAAAAGGAGGAAGATGTTCAGCAGAACAAAACTTGAACTCACCTATGTTTCTGCGAAGGCAATACAACCAATGCACACATCCACACCCCGCCCCCCCAAATTCAGCAGCAATATTAGTTTGATTAATGATATTCTGAAATACTTGCAGGAGCAGGAGAGCTTTGACCTGAGCTTGAGCTGGACGTACAGCTCAAGGCCCGGCCTGTGCCTGCTGCAGCAGACCAGAACGTCGCTGGGAGCAACCAGGCAGAGCTCAGCGATCAGAGACCTCGTTCCACGCAGAGCCACGCCTGAGCCAGCCAGTGGTGACTCAGGGACCCCCACCCGCTCGGTGCTCAGCAGACCAGCACCCGCTTCCTCATTGCAGCTGCTCACGCTGGCCAGCAATTAACACCGCTGACCTAACGAGGAGCCCCGCCCTCAGCTGCACGTGTGGCATTACGCAGGCTTGGGCACTTGCATCGCACACAGGCTCATGCCAAGCAACCTTTGGACGCAGTACAATTAAAAAGACCAGGCAGATGTGTGTATGGGCTGGTGAGAAGTGTGCAGCTCCTGGCGGAAAGGGATTAAATGTCCTCATTTAGACCATGGTACGAGAGCATTTCATCAGAAACTCATCTGAGAGTCATAACCAGTGCTGGAGATCCAGACATTTCATGAAAAGGAGGACTAAAGCTCAGATTAATGTATTTCAAGCAACTTCCTTAAGATCCTCTCCAAGAGCCAACAGTCAGTTTTAGAAGTTCCTAAGAATGGACTATTCAACAGCTAAGCGGAAAAAGTCAAACGTCGTAAGAAAATGATGCCCTTTTAACTCACATTATGCTCATTATCAACCTGTATTTTATCCCTGCCATTTTACACGCTTCGAAAAGCAACTTTAAAGATTCTACCATTTCATTGAACCACATTGAAAACAAGCCTTCAGTAACATCTTTCCCAACACGGCACAAGGGACAGGCTGCTGACAGCGCACCGTCCGCGAGGACCCAGCCCGTGTGCTGGAAACCAGACAAGAGCTAAGTGTGGCGGCGTGCCCCCCGCCCCCAACCCGACCTCTATTCCCCATCACCCTGCCCAAGTGATAACCACCAGTGGGGTCGCAGGGGGCTCGGGGGATAGCCAGGGGCTAACCTGAGCAGTACCCACCTAACCACAGCGCTCGGCAATGTCCCACTCCAGCCCCCTCTGAAAGAAACTAGCATCTGTACAACTCTAAGCCAAGTATCTCGCTCCAGAAATAGTGGACAGCCCGGGGCCCGCTGAGCTCTCCTGCACGGCAGCGGGCTGCACGCCAGCATCTCCCCGCAAGCAGGGACGCCTCGCAAGGTTACTCCTCGAGGCTGAGAAAGTCCTTGCTGCAACAGATTCTTTCTAAGTGACTCATAGGATTTAAAATTTTAGCATGCTAAGTGGTATAAAGGATTGATTGTGCACATGTAATCCTTTAGACATAAACCACTGTCCAAGTCTGGGACTAAGTCTGGATCCAGCCGCATCTAAACTCCCTTCTGAGAAGGAGCTCAGAAGGCAGGGGGGTCCTTTCTGAACCTCGTGACTCAACGGGAGGGTCTCCCTGACAGTCTTGTCTGACCCTGTCCTCTCTCCAGTAAATCATCAAGTGTACTTTGCCATCGAATCTTGTTAAACCAGTCACATTTACTAACAAACTTTGTTGAATTGCTGTTTTCATACACATATTCTGATAGATGAAATGTCAAGATATCGATGTTTCAGAGAAGCAACTGCTTCCTGTGCATGCAGGGCAGTCTAGACACCATTGGTTTAAAGCTCATTTTATGAAAATTCTCTTATCTTCTTTCTTTATACTCTGAGGACTTTGACAGCTGTGACTGACAAAGCCAGTGTTGACTATTATCATGTCACAGATTAATATTCACACTTCCTTAGTGATAAGTCTGGGAAGTGGCTGTGCATAACTAAAAAACCTGGTATCTTACTGGTTTATGCACAGAAAATGTACATTCACAAGTGTGGTGCTGGTTATCAGCTTAGCTTTTTTTTTTAAGACAGGTAAATCTCAAATACCTACTAAACTTTTTGTCATTTTTGAAAGGCTGATTATGCATACAAAACATACAAGAGAAGATCCGTATCAAATAGGGGAGGTTTAGTTGTATTCATTCCAGTAGCCCAATTAGTTGCCAACTGATCACACAAGCCTGTTTATGTAACCACAATCTATATTCTTGTCAGACATGTAATGATTTTAGACCATAAACAGTCAGCTTTATCGTGGCTGCACTGTTTAATGACATAACATGCATTCAATAAAAATGTAATCCAACAATAAACAGTGATCAAAGGCTCATTTCTAACCCAGATAACTGCAGCGACCCAGCGTATCACACACCTGCAGCCCAAAACTGCACCACTGGCTGCCTCACCTGGGGAACGACCTGGGGGGCTGCTGAGGAACAGGGCGAGGAATTTCTTAAATGGGCTTTGCTGGAAAAAGCAGGAAAACTACACTGTTTTTTTAAAAATAGTTTCATTTGTCTCCTCTATTCAAACCAGAGATCAAGTATGATTGTAACGTGAATAATTACAGCTTCCAATCATGAAGTATTAATGCTAAATTATTACATTTACTGCAATACATCCCAATGCATTCAGCAGTTGTAGCTTTAGGCATACTAATAGAACAGTACCACAGAAGATTACTGGTTAACTAACAACATGGTAAATTGTGGGTATAACGTGATGTATTCCTATTCATCCTGATTCGAGCCGTGGAGGAAAAATAAGCAAATATGTCAAAAAGCAATATGCACTGCTAACAGACCCAAAATACATATCTGAAAACAATTTTAGGAAGATTAGCAAACATTGCTGGCACTAAAACTTATTCTACAATTTCAGTGCTCAGTGTATTAATTTACTACAAAAAGACCTTGTTTGAAACTTGGTTCATAGCAAGCCTGAAAAACTGTAAAAGTAAAAAGGATGAAATACAGGCTGTAATCCCAAAATTTGATCAGAAACTGGATTCATGCATTTTGGAGAGCTTCACCAATTTCTCTGGTGTTCTGTGACTGGAGTCTATCAGATATTCTCCAGATTTTCCTGGCTAAATGAAAGCATTATACTAAATCAGGTGAATGCAAAGCATCTGTATACACACGCGTCTATGTGTTGCCTGAAAGAAAATTATTTTAATTACTGTATATTTTACCAAAACAGAAAGGAGATAATTTGTTTTCTAGGGCGGAGAGAGAAGAAAGTCTGCAGGAGTCTGATGATTAACATAGTCAAATAAAACACTCATAAGAACTCTAACAAAGAATAAGAAATTTTCAAAGAGGTCTGTTTGGCAATACAGGAGACTGGGAATTCACCCCGCAATCGCACCACCAACACCACCCGCAGGAATTGCACACATCACGTGAAGGAAAGTCAGTGCAACCAGAACATCTGTCCAGAAGATGCTCTGGCAGTGTCCTGCAGGGGCGACGCAGGACAGCCCAGACAGACGCTCCGCTTCCCTCTGCAGCCCAGCACAGCGGGGTCTCGGGTGCCTTCCCCTGGGGAGGGACACGGCCCTTCCACGTGCTCGGCCAGCAGCTGTCGGTCCTGGCCTTTCCAACACAGACCTGCGACATGCTGCTCGGCGCGAGGACGCGTGGCAGAGATAAGCCTTTGCCAGAGGGAAGAGCTGGTTACACTGCAATGACTTTGGGACATCAGAAACCACGTCACCAGCAGCTCAACAGCCCACTGAATGTCTGACCTGAGCCAGTGCTTCGTTACTGTTTCAGAAAGACTGGGGGGAAAAATAAATGTATTTACTCATGTCAGAGGGTGCCCTGGGCACAGGGTGCTGGAGGTAGAAGCAGCAGGAGAGGCTGAGGGAGGTGGGTTTGTCCAGCCTGGAGGAGAGAGGGCGAAGGGGCTGAAGCTCTGCCCACCTGAGAGCCTGCCACGGGGATGACCCAGAGCCTCCGCCACAGCCCTGCGGCACAGGGCTGGGAAGTGACCACCACAAGCTGAAACAAGGGAAATCCAGCCTAAATAAAAGGACACGTTTTGCACATCCCTGGGCGGTTAAGGACTGGGATGGGGCCCAGAGGCTGTGGAGCCCTCACCGGTGGAGGCTGGTGACCCTGGATGGGGGACAGCCCCACACAACCTGCTCTGACACTGCCCAGCGTAGAGCCGGGGCTGGGTCGGAGGATCTCCGGGCGCCCCTTCCCGCACTGCCGCAGGGCTCGCTGCCCTCCACCGGCCCCATCTGGCAGCAACTCCTGCAGAGGGTCTGCGGCACAGCCTGCAGAGTCCAGCACCAGGAGATCTTCTAACAGACTGCTTCAAGATCACATGCAGCAGCATCAACTCCAAATTCCTACCAAACACAGGCATGCAGAGGAAGGTGGCCCAGACAGAGGTTTCTGCTCTCTGCGAGGCCTCTCGGAGAGCCAGGAGCTGCTGCATGGCAATGCCGCAGAGCCCCTCAGCTACGTCTGAGCACCGCTCAGCACCTACCTGTCCCCATGAGACACAAGCACCCAGCAGCCTTGGGACAGCAGTGTTCCGAGCCCAGCTCTATCCCCTGTGCAGCCAGGCCACAGGGACAGGTCACGTCCCCGCCTCGTGCCTCGGCTTCCCTGGTGGTGCAGCGAGAGGGAGGAGAGGTGCACGGCGCATCGCTCCAGCGGGACTGGGGGCCCAGCCCACCGTGATAGAGAGCCCGAGACACTGAAGGCCTGATGGCTGAAGGGCTTTCAGCCTGTACTTTTCACCTATTCGTCACTTTTTTAACCATCCTCATAGCTCCAGTGCAGTAGACCAGCTCAGAGCAGAAGTCAGGAATGTCAGTTTTCAGAGAAAGGCTCCATTTTCTGACACAATTTGTTTTGTTGTATGAATCATCCTATTATCCAACCAGAAATTAAATTAGATCTTCCAACTCTCAACTGAAGTTAATAATTAATGTTACTGTGCGAGTTTCCAGCCTTCCCTGGTGAAGAAACTTTCAAACACATTAACATTTCAATGAGTGCCGCTGTCAGTCAACCCTGCAGTTCACTCCTTTGGCCTCTCTTCTCCACCTTGATCAAGTTTCTTTTGTAAAAAAAAAAATTATCAAGTCATATCCTCCAGCAGTACCTCTCTTCCCCTTAAGGCAAACCCGACTGTAAGCTCTGCTCCCCAAGGATCTCTAGTTTGGGGGGATGAATCACTCTGGTTGCAGTCTCTGCCCGATGAGGGGAGGACAGACCAACCGCTCAAACCAGTGCCTGAGCCCAGCTGATGGGGAAGGGACCCGCTCTCACCATAAACGCCTGGTGCCCAGGCCTCTGTGTCCTGGTTGTATTCTTGCCATTTCCAACACACGTGCACGCTGTGTCCCACCTCCTTCTCCGTCCCTTTCCTTCCTACTTGCTTTAAGAAACATAGCAGCCCTTTGACAAAGATTTGACTTTTTTTTTTTGTTTGCAAAGAGTATTTGTCATTTAAATGTATATCTAGGGCTAGAAAGCCCTCACAGTTGAAAACTATGGTGTCTCCTGAAAGAATGAGAAAATTGTGCCGTGTCCAACTGGGGCCTAGATTGACGAGGTTTGGGAAGTTAAGCAGTGAGCAAACACAGACCCCCTGGATGGAGGGACAGCAAATCCCACAATGCAAGTCAACAGTTTCCTTCTCCTGTGTCCACTGACATACAAGGAGGGTATGTTATGACCAGCCAAACACGTGCACAAAACTTAAGGTATTGTGAAAAATAGCTGTAGTTTTAAGAATAAATTAACAAGAACATGACCAATGCAGGAGACTAAGTAATGCCAAAGGCACACCTGAGTTAATATACACAGTCAGTCCGAATAATCAATTTCGGCAAGTTCCTCACTTGCAAATCAAGAGGATTGGGTAAAAAACACATTACTACTGCTTGGAGGCAAAATACTTGTTAAACAGTTAAATTTTCTACTGTGTTTTTTTAAGATTAAGTTATCCAGCTGTAGAGCTGTGTCAGCATTCATTTGTCCATATCATCTTTAGCCTGGGTTAGCAGCCTTTATTTTCAGCGTGCAGACTGGTGAGCAGCCAGAACGCGCCGGTAGCTGTATTTGTACCACGGAAATGCTGTTAATACCCAAGGCATTTTTTTTCCTTTCATGAAATATGCTCATCTTTTTCACGCTGTACAAGAAGAAACCCATATAAATAAAAGGAAAAAAGAAAGACAGTGATACTGAACTTTTGTTTTATATAAGTAATTTCTGCACACATATTGAGGGTGGAAGGCTTGGGTTTGGGTTGGTTTTTTTCTTTTGGGGGGTGAGGTTTGGTGTGTTGTTTGCTTTGTTGTTTTTTTTTAAATTGTATTAATTGCTCATAGGAAACTCCTCAAGAGTTTGCGAAATCCTGTAAATAAATGGATTGTTGCTGGACAAAGCTCAGAGGTTAGCTCAGTCCCTTGTTCCCAAAATGGTACTTGACACTGACTAGACTAAGAAACACTCATTAAAATATTCAACACTCATTATCCCAAACAAAGGATGGACTCTGTGTTCTGCCAGGCATTCTGGATGCAAAGCGCGGCTCCGAACAAAAGCCACATTCAGAACCGATGTATTGCAGAAGATCTGCAATAAGGTCAGTCATTCATCATCTGGGAGCAGGACCTCATCCCAGAGCAGCACAGATGCGTGTTCCTGGAGGACTCAGAAAGGGAAGGGAGCAGAGGGCATGGCAGCACCAAGTGCCTTGGCCAAGTCAGGAGGCAACTGAACAGCCTCTACCTCATGTGCTGCGGTGCGAGCAACGCCGTGCGGGGTCAGTAACAAGCAGGTAGAACAGCGATTTCTTCACCACAACTGGTTGCAGTCCCAGGATTACACAACCAGTATAAAGTTTAAGATTCAGAGTTTCATAATAGTTTCCCTTGCTGTATCTAACTCAGCAGCCTGTGATTACAAACATAAGCCATTTACATAACTATTAACATCTTAGCTCATCATTTTAGACATAAGAGTTTTAGATTGATTTTGAGCCTAGTCCTGAAGCGTAAGACAACATCTGTCCCTGGAACAGCAGAAGCCCCCCAGTGAAGCAGCATGGGGATGCAACACACAGCTGTCTGTGCAGGATGTGCTGCTGACATCGTGAAGTCCTTTACTTTTAGAGAGCTCAGTCAAGAACATCAAGGACAGGATTTTTTTTCCAAGACAACAAATGAATATTACAGTGAATGAATAACAGTGACGAAAAGCTCTCGGGATAACACAAATTAACAGAAGTCTGAAGAACAAAGTCCGTTTCCTCCAGGCAGGTTTAAATGAAGTTATGTTCCCTTTCAGAAATAAGAAGGCCATCTACAGAAAGTCTGATTTTGCTTCTAAATGATTACTGTGGCTGCATGAAGAGAAGGGAGAAAAGCAGCTAGGAGCTGCTGCAGATACCAAAATCCAGCTGCACACAGAATTGCCCCCTTCAACAGGCACTGCTTCTGTGTACGTTGGAGTTTCAAAACAATATATAGCCTCAGGTATTTTATGTGATGTTATTCGGCCTATACACAATTTCGTATTGCAGTTGCTTACAGTGAATATAGCAAAATCCGCCCAGATGAGGTAGCAGCTCCAGCAAATGAAACTGCTGGTAAGGAACTTATGACACTGAGAAAAGTGCTAAATCAGTCAGCAAAAAGTCAAGTGAAGTTGACAGGCACCAGCAGGGTCAGGAGGCAAACAAAATAGAACCATCCCTTCCTCATCTCTTCTCTCCCCAAAGGAACCCCAAAACTCAGGGAGTGCTAGTGTGCAACACCAAGGTAAGCTATTTTGTTTGTCAAGACTTCAGACAGTGTTAAATCACCAGACACAAAATAAGAACGAGGGTGGCTCTCCTGATATTTATTTGGCAAGCAGAAAGTTTGGTGCAAAAAGGGAAAACCCAAACTTCCCAGAACGGTGATACAATCCAGGTAACTTCCCTACCCTGCTGAATACCACCCAGACAACAGAAGTCATCTCCAAAGCAACAGCACTCTTGCGGGCTCATACAGAGGGTTTAGGGAGAACCAGCCCAGCATACAGAAGCCACACCACGAAAGCAAAGTCTTCTGGGCTCTCCTCCTCTCCCACATTCCACAGGGGACATCAGCAAGTGCTGAGCACTCACTTAAAAACACCTTCTCTGCAAGCGAAGAGGACTCCAGTAAACAACAGGCACAACTCAAGCAATCTCCAAGGAAGTTCAGTTGAGGAAAGTACCTGAACATTTTGTCAAACTCCTGGCTTTTTCATCAAACCCCCACAAAGCAGCATGAAGAAACGTAGCTGAAGTTGTGTTTTGCAGGTAACATTTCAAAGGACAAATTAACTTTGAACAGTGAGAACAAGAAAAGACTTGGCATTTTACCCTGTGTGTTCATTCACAGAAGAGTCCCATCGATGAATCTGCTAAAGCAATATAGAGGGACTGGGTCTTCTAAAATGAGAGCGACTGAAGCACAATATTCTTTTCCCAAGAGATCAAATAGACTTTCAGGCCCTAAGCTAACCTACACAGATAGCAACAATTTACAAGCAAAAAGGAAGCTTTAACACATCAAAGACAGAAAAAAGGACTCAGACACAGTAGACTCTGAGTGACCAAACTGTACATATTGGATCAAGCCTGACTGCAACTACTCGCAGAGGGCACCCGCCCCCCTCCCCTCCACCACCACGTGCTCTCAATACCTTCCTCACATCTGACCCACCACTCCTACAGACCCGGAGTAAGTCTGGTCAGCAGGTCGATTTGACAGAAAACCAGCCCAACAGAAGCGATTAATTTCCTGCCAGCTCAGTTCACTGACCTGACTAGGCTTGCTGCTCTTGGTCGCTATGGCCGATGGCAAGGAGGGGGTCAATCAATTCAGTGTGACCCTACACTGCCATAACTTCATCCTTCTGCTTCTTCGTGGGAAGCTGTAGTATACAAATTCTTACTCTACACAGAAGGGGAAGAAAACAGTTTGAAAGGTTTGCTGAATACAACATAAACAAGTGTTTTGTGAATAGAGAGTTTCACTTGTTCACAAAGATCCCACGCTGCATCAGAGACCCAGGGGAAGGAGGAGGTGGCAGTGATGCAGAGCCATCCTCGCCACTGGTGGCTCTCAAGTCCACAGCAGTAATTCCTAACCCAGGGAATCAGGCTGGCGTCCAGGACTACCCCTCTGCTGAACCTGGGCGTGCTTGCCACCACAGGCTGTGGAGGCACCAGGGAAGTCCCAGCCCTGGGCAGAGAAAAGGCAGTAGCTCCTGTGGCACAAATCACAGCCCGTTTCATCAAGCAAGGCTTCGCCTCCAGGGGAAATCTGGAAGTCGCTGGCCTAGAGACACAGACTGCCAAGTAACAGCTCTATGAAGCAGGTATCATTCAGAGAGGTATTTTATTCTCTATTCCTAAGCATTTTCATAGCAAGCTAAAAAAAACCACCACAAAACTTTGGTACCTAGTCAAACTGGTGAACTCCGAGTGATGCTGCAGGGAATGACAGAACGAGGAGGCTGGGGAAAACACTGCTAGAGGAAAAGTACAAGATCCTCCCATGTAACAAGCAACTGCCAAGGAACGGGAAGATGACTAAACCAGAAAAAAAGTCATAGCACAATAGGTAGCTTGCCAAAGATACAACACAGTAATGAGAGCAAGAAATTAACATTAATCACGAAGCCTTCAACCTTTTGCAACAACTTCGTCTCATTTCATTTTGATCATCTCAGAGGAAGAAGCACGGCTGCTTTTCAGCTCAGTAATTTTCCAACTAGACCATACTCCAGCAGCTCGGCCAGAACTACCACTGACTTGTAAGTCAGCTGAAATAAATGAAGAATCTCATGAGTAGTCTTTCCCACTACTTAATTTGCTACTGTCTTCTGATGGGAATACCTAAATGTTTCTGCACCCACAAGCAGTGAAGTGCTATCTCCTCACAACATTTTCAGTTCTCAAATAGTGATACAGCCATTCTGTTCTTGCCTCATCCAGCCTTCCCTAAAACCTACAAGTGAGGTCAGAAAACTGTGAAAGATAACAGGTAACTGTGCTGTGCTCTCACATATCTCCTGCCTTTAATGCACCTTTCAGGTATTGAAAGCATTTATGGAATGGGGGGGTGGAACCTCTCCTTTAAAAAAAACTTTCTCTGCCTCCATTTACCAACAACCACGTCTCTCCATTTGAGTGGAAGACTCAATTGTTCAAAGAGAAAAATCTCTTTAGTGTCAGTAAAGGGACAAGCACGTTTCAGCCTAAGCTACATAAGACTAAGGACTTACACGACATTAATGGCCAGTTCAGCAGCAAAGAAGGGCTACAACCTTTTCTGAAAGGCCCGATGAATACCCCCTTTATCTAAGGAGACAGAATAAGCACAGATTGCAACCAGAGATCAGGCGTGAACTCCAAAGGTCAAGAACTGCACCTGCCCGCACACCGATCCTTAGCAGCACAGACCAGGTACCCCTACTCCTCAAGCCCCCGTTCATAACTCTATTTAACACCCATCCCCAATGACGTGGAGCAGAACAGCGCAACCCTCTGGTTTCACAGGTAACACAAACGAGACCATGACATCTGGCTGGAAGAAAGACAGAAAGTGTCTCAAAATGCAAAAAGCTGGTGCTAGGCAAACAGATGACTTCGGTGAATGCCAGGGCAAGAAAAGTTCAGGAAGTCCTGATATGAGCTGTGGATGGCTTTTTCCACACAGAGGCCCTGGCTTTCCAGAGATATCACACCTACAGGGAACACAACAGAACACACACAGCACACGTTCCTCCCAACCGGCTCTTCCCCACGCGATCTGTCCTTACCAACGGCAGCGGGGGCTGCTGCCGAGACGGGGTGAGGGAGAGGGTCCCGGCCTGCCCCCAGCTGCCCACCCCCACGAGAGGGGCCGGCAGAGGCCCCTCGGAAAGCAAAGCCAGCCCAGGACACACCTGCAGACCATCTGCCCTCCTGACAGGAGCAACCTCGGGTCAGAGCTCCAGCAGCACTGGCCTGGTGCCGGGCAGCAGCAGCACAACAGCCCCGACGTCCGCCGGCCCCGGCGCGCGATTCCGGGCTGCTGGACGTCAGCTGCAACGCTGCCGAACCCCTGATAAACATCAGGATGCCGGGCGTGAAACCACCGAAACCAGCCGGTGGGAAAATTCAGGTTTCCACAGCAACGCAGGCAATGACACACGGTGCTTCAGCAGTGCATTCCTGCGTTATCAAACACCATCGGCATGTGTATTCCAGCCTGCAGCTACACCGGCTGGAGGACCCTCATCTCATTTTCCAAACGCTGCAGTCCTGGCGTTGGAACACAGAGCCTCAGCTGCCAACAAACCAAAGGTGGTCGCAGCGCTTAACGACATCCCTCACCAGCTCCAGGCTGCAGCAGGCATTGCTCCTCTCACCTTCGAGCTCCCTCTCACATGGGTTAATGGCTTTGCTTCTTGGGCAAGTTTTAGGGATTTGAAACAAGAACCCCTCGCTGGGTACAGACGAGTGAGGACATAGAGCACGCAGCAGCAAAGCCCGCTCGCTGCCAGCTGTGCAGCGCAGAACACACCGGCACGGGTTACGGTTACCCGCGCTGAATTACATCCAGTGGTCTCTCGCTGGAGTGAAACGAAGAAAAACAAATGCAGTCACGAGTAGTTCAGAACAGAAGTGACCAGACTTAAAATAAAATCAGACTCCATGACAGTAGCACAACGGATTAAAGGTAAATATTCATAGCATCAGCAGGATGAGAGAACACAAGTTTTTGCTAAATCAATTCAAGCAAGTGTTGGAGGCATTTCTGTAACAACGTCAATCAAAACACAGTAACTGGAGTCATGACTGAAATGCTTTAAAATATGCACCAGTTCCAACCCAAATTTCAGACAATATTCTAAGGAAAAAAAGTGACACAAGGAACATGATAACCACAAGACTTGAAAATACATTAGCTACAAACTTCGCTGATCGTTAAACACTTAGGAAGGACCAGTGGCTTCCAAAAAGGGCTCTCCCAGGACCCTGCACTAGGAGCACACAGGCACACAAGTGACCTTGCAGGTAATCCACACCCAGTGCTGGCCAGGTTTACAACGTTTGACTTTCAAACTACAATGGAAACGACAACAAAAGCAAGACCTGACCACTGGACAGTCCTTGCTGCACCCACCTCTTCCCTTCCTGGGGTTCAGAAAAAGCACAGCCACCACCCTTGCGGGTGCAGGCAGGCCTTAAACTGAGCTAGGTATAAATCAAATCACATCCTCAAATGAGGGGAGAAAAACGCCAGAGCTTCTTTATCATGCTAGTTAGACCACAGAAGGATAATCTTTTCTGAATAAAAAAGGCCAACAGGACAACACCACCAGGATAATCCCCTTTGTAAAAAAGTAAAAATTTAAAAAATGCATCTACTGTTACCTTTAAAAAAAAAAAACCCATAAAAAAACAGGGATTCATTTCAGTTAACTGCCCATTATTTCTATTAAATGCTGTTTTGAAATTCTGCTGGCCCCCACGTTTCTGTCTGGTTTCCAGAGCTCCACTCCTCCCTTACTGGCGGGCTGGTTGTGCCCATTCCTCTGTCTGCCCACTCCCGGGGGCTGAGGCAGCACTACCTGGAGTCCCGACACGCTGCCGGAGCTCGCCAGCTCGCTTGTGTGGGTACACAGCCAGCTAGATGGGGAAGCCCAACAAATCAAACAAAAGCCTCCACTTATTCCTTGAGCAAATGGTCACTGGGCAAAGGAGATGCCTTTTTAGACGGAGCTTTAACAGCTGTTCTGTCAGAAAAGCACTCAAAAAAATAAACAATTGATTAGCCCAAAGCTGCCTCCTAATCAGTAGGGTAAAACAAGGCACACAACACGAATCTAGAATAAAATGAACTCTGAAAAGGGGAAAAACCATGCTCTGAAAAACTATACATCTGTTAGAGTACTTCAGCAGCCCCGGAGACCTGAGCATCACTGAATAATTTGGATTGGGAGGGACATCTCTAGCCAAAGCTCCTGCTCCCAGAGGGTCAACACCAACTTCAGACCAGCTGGCCTGGGGCTCCCTCCACTCGGGTCTTCAGAAGCGACGCCTCAACCCCCCGCCCCAGCACTGAGCAGTCCTACCAACTGAGGAACAGATGCACAGATACAACAGCAGGTAAAACATTATGGGCTTACTAAAGGCAGCACCGCACAAAGTCAACAGAGCATATTCCTTTGAGGAGCTGAAAAAAAACCTGCTGCATAAAGTATACACTGTAGCTCTTACTCATCAAGGCTCCAGTGAAGTGACAATGACACAGCAAAGACGACTGGTAGTTAAACAGCCGGTTGTGGTCACAGCCAGAAAGAAGCCTGTGAGGAAGGAGAAACACCTGTGGTACCCCCAAGCTGCTCCAGTTGTTAACGAGAATGCTCCTGGACTGGTCTCCTACAAGCCTCTTACCAAGCATTGCTGTTAGAAGAGGATTTGCACCAGAACTGTGGGCGAGAACTAGCACAAGATCTGGCCAAGGAGATGACAACGGCGTAGAAGCAGCCCTCCTGCTGGGTAGGACCAGGAGGTTCGGAGGCAGGGAGGCACTACCAGCAGAGGAGACGGGAGAAAAGACTCATCCTACTTCCTGTGCTATCTACTAAGGCTCTGCTCAGACAGGGAGTAGCAGTGAGTCACTGCTGAGGACACTGTCAGGCCACAGGTGTGTCAGAGGACTGTTGAGAGCAGCCTCCCCTGCAAGGGAGAACAACACCGCCAGCTCCTTCGCACGAGGAACTACAGCGAGAAGTGTCTCCCCAGGCCAAGGCTGCCGGAGCAGGCGGCCTTCACCCACAATCCTGGCAGAACTCGCATGGGAATTTTCAGCATTGTGTTTGTTATCTCCTACCTGGCCTTCAGGAGTTAAGTTTTTTCTGTAGACACTAAAAATGAGGAATAAAATATTAAGTGACAAGACTTGACTAGACAGAACTGAAACAAAACAAATAGACAGCAAGGATGAAAATACAGGTCCTTCTTCTGCCCATCCAGCCACACGCCCCCACTGCTGATCCGAGACAACCACAGGACTGTCTGACTGCACAGCAGGCAAACGTAACCCACTGGAACAGCAGAAAGCTATCCTGGCCTAAACCGTGATTTATTTTTAATCCTTTTTGGCTAAACTGTATTGATTTAGCTTGCTAGCAGAAGAGTGCCAGCACAAACGGCAGGGAGGGATCACAGCTGGAACTAAGGAAGGGTAAGGGGAAAGCAAAGCCAGCCACCCTCCCCACTTAAGCTGCAACAAGATGTTAATTTAGTTCCTCTGATGTACGAAAAATAAACCATCTCTTAAGAGCAACCACTTCCATCACAGTTGGTGAACGTCTCCTAACCCTAAGGAAAATGCTACTATTCAGGCAAGTAACTTGACGAGATTCAAAAAGTTTCCCCAAGTTTGGATAAATAACTGTACCTCCACAATGCTGGTGCCTGGTTTAAATATATTTGTAGCCATTAAAAATGGTAAAACTCCCTACTCAGTCCAATGCAATGTATAGTACTGACATACTACTAAAAAATACAAACACAATATTTAATTTTTAGCATTCCGATAATAAAAATTATAAATAATTGGAACACCACCCCAGAAGTTCTAGATACTTAGTACTCCGAGTGTGTCAAAGCCTACCAAATGCCACTACAGGCCCCCCCGAAGCGTAATGCCTGAGGATACAGAACTTCAGCAGGGAAGCAGCTCCCCCACCACGGCACACACCTTCCCAGGCACTCAGCTCCCTGTCCTCCTGAGTCGGCTTCCTCGGGGAGCACGGGGAAGTTCACCATCTCCCCGAGTGCCTATCTACTGATCCAGCTGTGTGTCAACTTCAGCACTAAGACTGCACTTTAAAAAAGAGAGGTGGAAAAAACCAACCCACATACAAACATAGCCAGGGAGGTGAGCCCAGTAATACCGAGACCTTAAACAATGACAACATTACCACAGCTATAAAATGAAATTGCAGATAGGCCATTCACGTATTCCGTGCAATCTGCAGCTATCACTGCAAGCAAGACTTGTCCAAGCCAGAGTATTTTCAAGTCCTTTTGGCTCAACAGTTATAACTGATGGCTAAGCCAAGATTTTATAATACATATAACATCATCTTACTAAGAACAGAGGTTAAGCAAGCAAGTACATTGCTGCTTGCTCCTTCCAAAGCAGCAATCCTGTTGCTTTGTTAATGAGGCTAAATCAGCATAAGCAGAAAGCACAGACGGTGGCTTTGTCCACACACCATGTGTCCCTCTCACCTCTCCCATCACCACAAACGTCATGACAGGCAAACTCAAGAAACCTTTATTTTCGAGGGAGTTCATCCATGTAACATTTCCAGAAGGCTACAGATGAGCGGTCTTTAGACAAACTTACCTCAGATTTCATCAGGGTCAGGATTCTAGCCAAAGCTTTGGATTCAGGAGACCCAGAGATCCAACTTAACAGCTCACAGCCACTGAACAGCAGACATCCTGCCCTCCTTCCTCACACCCACCCTGCACCACCACCCCCACTCCTGCCATGCACCTCTGACTCCGAGCAGCTCTCTGGCAGCTACCAGCATTCAACAGCCCAGCAAAGAGGCAGGCCAGCTGCTAATTAGCAATTTATCCTGGCTCACGGAAGGTTCCAAGATGCATGAGAGAAAGCAGGACCCGCCTTTCAGCAGTGCACATCCACCTGATTGGTATCAGCTGTGGGAGAAGCCCTCACCTCACACCTGCAGCCTGGCCTCCACCCTCCATCGAGGGGGCAAACCCAGCCCCCCAATGCTGAGCCCCCTCACACCAACGACTTGCAGGTGGCAGCAGGATGAGCATCAGCTGAGGATGAACACACTCAGCTGTGCCTGTCCACACACCCAGCAGCAGGAAACCCGGGTGATGAGGGAGCCACAGCCCAGCATATTGCACTGAACCCCTAAATCCAGATTTCAGTTCATTTTAATAAACTGGGCTAATGGGCCCCTTACAGGAGCAGCCAACTCAGCTTCACTTCCAGATGCCTGGGCCACCTCCACCACCGATGGCCTCAGCCTGGCCTCCCTCCATCCCACCGCCACACCTGACACTTCTCTTCCACACCAGAACCTGGGGAGACTTGATCCTCCTCCACCGGGCACGGAGATACCACACTGGGACCACTCGGTCACCTCCCCTCCACCAACTCCTCAACACAGCCAGAATGAGCATTTCTAACACCTTCACACTTTGCCATTTGACGGTTGTGCAAGGACTGAGAAGCTTTAAAAATAATTTTGAATTTAGTAGCATATCTGAGTGACACTGTGATTTACTAGACACACAATGTCAGCGAGATCTGAGATGACAATCTCTGTGACCCTACAAGGCCACACATCGAAACCTTTGCAAGAGGTGCACCACACACCTCAAAGCTTTGAGGCTTTCTGAACAGTTGGGCAATGACAGCAGCTTTCCAGGATCCCCACATAAAACTGCCAAACAGATCCCGCTCTGCTTCATGGACAACGGGGTGGCAGCCCTGGGGAGCCTGTCTGCTCACCCAGCTCCAGAGCAGAGCCAGCTCACCCAGCGAGTCCCACCGCAATGCTGCTGGCGTCTGGGAGCCAGTCCAGAACAGGCCACAGCTTTCGTGGCCGTGGTGGCACAAGCTGGCTATTATGGAGCCAGACGATCTACTGGCCCTTCCCAATTTAGGTTCTAGAGACCTGTATTACCTAAGGAAGTACGCAGATAAATATGAAAAACCAGAAGGACACAGAAGACATCCTTTAACTCATAGGTGTAGTTATACCCCGACTATAAGGAAACACTAAAGAGAAAAAGATATGGGGAAAAACCTGGCAACAAAATGGTATTACCTCCTAGCTTCCACGGACTTAAGGCTCAAGGACCTTCCAGAGACTGAAGCTGTATCTCTCAATTCAAACCAAGGAAATGAGGCAATCTGATCATAACAGAAAGTCAGCCTTTCATTTTCATTCAGGTTTTTTTTTTTTTATTACTATTACTTCTTTTTGGACACAGCAGAATCAGGATCTGATGACCACAAGACTATGGTTTCCATTACACATTGGCCAGAACACCTTATCACTAGCTGGCTGTAAGGAGGGCTGGCAAAAACTTATAAAATCAGCCAAGAATTTTTTTTTTTTTAATAAATGGTCATTTATTAAGGTTGTTCAAACAAACAGACAAAGAAGTTTTAGTGAAATGTCTCTGCTTTCATTTATCAGAAAAAATGAAGCAAGATTTCATACAAACACACCAAAAGCTAAGAAGAAAAAAAGCCTGGCTGGTGTTCAGCAGAAAAGAAATACTGAGAATGTGAAGCCACGTCTCTAGTGTAATTTCTCAATGATTAAAAAGTTAAATACTTTTGTTGACTTATTTCAAGAGTTGACGACAGTTTACATAAGCTACTCCACAGCATGAAGGAGACCTGATACTCTCTCTCAGAGAAACTGGATAAATACATCGAGGAGGACTGCAAACAGAGCACAAAACCAAAAAAATTCCTTTGGCTCTCCTCCCTTCAACACATCCCAGAAAACTTCTTCCTTGCTATTAGTTAATCTTCCAGAACACTTCGTTCTTGGAAGACAAAATGCTTCTTCATCCTCCAAAGACCTTAAACACAACCACAACCCACCCACAGACGCAGGGGGAACAGAAGAACGAAGAACCATTTGAGCGGCGATGACCTTACATGTGCACGGACACCAGGCGAGGCTCAGGGAGCAGCGTGCTCGAGAGCTCCCGGACACCAGCCGAGGCTCCCGGACACCAGCCGAGGCTCCCGAAGCAGCGTGCTCGAGGGCTCACGTCCAGTCTCACTGGGAAGAGGCCAGAAGCAGAGAATTCTTCCCCACTGCACCAGTTACCAGATCGAAGGTTGATGAGGAAGTCATCCCAGGACACCTTCTCCTGAGACTTACTCATCACTGCCATCTCTCCAAAATCCTGCCACGGACCAGTGTGATCATCTACACAAAGATGCTTAAAAAGAGTAAAACTCTGAACTGCTTTCAATTAAAAACAAACACAGAAAAGCACAGATTATATGAACATACTTCCCTCCTCAAGCCAGGATTACTCAAAACTAGGAACTGCCAAAGGAAAGAGGACAAGATTGTGCACCATTCTGAACAATTCTGCTCTTCTCCAGCAGATAACTACATTAAAAAAAGAAAACCTGTCTTGAGTTGGCATGACACCAACAAAACAACACTAATCCATGCAGTTAGGCACAAAAATAAGGTACTATAGCTTAAACGCAAAGCACAACTCATTCATGGAGTTATTCCTCATATCCTGACAGTGTTCTCAGAATTGTAGATATTTCCTTTGATTACAGGCAAGGTTCCTAATTCCTAGAAATCAGGATTCTGACAAATATCTACATCCTGCCAGTGCACAGGAATTAAGGTTAAAAGAATGGAGGGAGGAAAAAATGAGCAATTACAAATATACACATCAAGTTTGTTGCCCAGTCAAGACATCATCTGGAAGACAGACATTTCATAATACATTTCCAGGATCAAGTTCTCAGATTTGGTTTGGGGAGGTTAGAGGGGGTGTTATCTATTTTAACTGCAGCTAGCTTCCAGGTCCGTGCAATTTAACCACATCTCCTACTTTAAAATTAATTACTAGCAAATTGCTCCCTCTTTGCAGAAAACTATCCATTTCCTAAGGTTTTGTTTTAATTCCTTCTTTATGGGAGGGGAGAGGAAAAGAGGGAGGGAGCAGTGGAAGGGAGCGCTCCAGCATTAAGATCCTGGCAGTTTAAGAACCCCACGCTGGAAAAAGCTGGCATGACAGCAGGTTAAGTACTTCTGAAAGCTACAGTTCTAGTCCCTGCTGAAGGTAAATAAAACCCCTGGCAAGTTTTAGTAATGAAATGGCTGCAGCTCACGTCCCCAGCTGAGCTGAGCATGCCAGCAGTAAAACCACATTCCTTTCTCCCCGTGCGCAGGTCGGAGAAGTCACCCAACCTGCCACTGCATTCCTACCCAGCTTACCGAAAATAACAGTGTTTACAAGATTACACTTCATTTCTTTCTAAAAGGGGACAGAGCTGCCTAGTAGCATTTCTTTCACTGCTACAGTAAAACTCTCTTATTCAACACAATTAAACATTTAAGAGGAAGTAGCAGTGAAAGCAAAAGATGAAGAAATTTAGGAAAGTTAATGAGATTTTCTCTGTTCACCGACACCAAAATTTACAAAACAAACTAAAACTACTCCTGCACATCAATACTGCATCTACGACTTTTTATTGACTGAAGCTGTTGGATAACCCATCCCTCACGGCTATGAAAAGGCCTGGCAGTTTCCAGCTCACTCAGAAAAGCCCCAGTTTCTATGTGTTTAATTAAGCAAGAGGTCTTGGCCCCATATAATCCTCCAGGACTAAGAGGCTGTCGATTTAGCCTGATTCAGCTGAAATCAGTTAGCTGCCAAACAGGCTGCATCTACATCAGATCTTGCGACACGGGCAGACAGCTGCCACACAGAGCCCCCATGGCACATGCCTCGTCTGGGCTTCACGCAGCATCACCCACAAGTACGACACGGATACAGGTCATAGCACCGAGTCCCGCAATCTCTGATGTGGCCTCCGGATCTTAGAGCACCTGTGGAGATGGTTTATCTTGCATAGCGAGCTGTATTTGGTTTAGAAAGGATGAGTATTTTGTAACCCCTTGAACCTCTCAGTGTCTGAAGAGGCAGCTCCAACCTAGAAGCTGCAGTGGTGCGCTCTTTCTTCCCAGAACACCCTAGGACAGTCATTTTACTCCCTTCTGAAAAGAAAGCTCATTTTGCGCTCGTGGTTATCATCACCCTTGGTTATATTTTCAACACAGAAACACGCAGACCCTGTCAGAGACTCATTAGAGCCGACTCCGGGCGCCTGCAGAAGGCTTCGCTCCGCAGGCCTGAGGCTCACAGTCCATGTTTACTCCCCGGGAAGATGGTGTCTGTGCAGAAACGGGGAGAACCTCGCCTTTCCATTCCCCATCACACAGTGCCCTCCAACGGCCAACCCAGGGCACGGGTGGTGGAAACGCCAACCCCAGCGAGCCCCCTCCCACCGGCAGCTCCATCCCCGGGGTGGGCAAAGAACCCACGGGCTGTGCAGGAGAGCAGGGGCGGCGAGACGCAGCTGGATGTAAACCCAACGTTTTTTTCGCTCCCTCAGATCTGCATTTTAGTGCAAACCACCTTGAATGTCTTCACATTAATTTTACGTTAAAACTAGAATTTACTTAGTGTCAGTAACAGTGGCCAAAATGGGCTGGTAACTCATTAAAAGCAGGTTTAAAATGCAAGTTTTCATGAAAACCCATTGACCTACTGAGAACCACAGCCTATTCATTTTGTTATTATGCCACAACAAGTAGATATGCAAGCCCTTTCATTTATGAAATGCTTCCTTATCTGGACTTTTAAAATCATCATTTAAAGTTTTACGTGCTGTCCCTGGGAAGCCAATGCACTTAGAATCTATAAAACCAATTTGGGTTGGGTTGGTTTTTTTTTTTCCATTTAAAAAGTCAATAAAAAAGTTATCATTCTGAATTGCTTATTCCTAAGACACTGTGTCACTGCTGTGACCAAGGGAGGCCCCTGCTCGCACTCTGATGGAAGAGTGATGCTTTTATATAACCAGAGCAGAAACAACAGGCCTCTCTTTTTTAACGAGTCTGCTCGCAGCGTTGTTCTCGGAAGGTGTATCTTCTCAGGAACCCGAGGGGGCTTTTCTAGATAAAAGCCTCCTGCTCCAGGTAGGCTGATCTGGAGTGAATGAAGCCGGACAATGCACCCAGACCCACGCAATGAGGGGGGGACGCAGGTTCCGAGCCCCCTCCAGGCGCCGGCCCTGGGCTGGGAACGCCTCGGCTGGCTGCACAGCTGCCGTGCACGAGCAGGGTGAGCAGCAAGAGTTTTACCATCGAGGCAGCGTATCAGGAAACATTGCCTTCAATAGAATTCAACCACCTAGAACAGACGTTCCCCCCCCAACTCACCATCAGGCTTATTTCAAAAATTTATGGTTTGCTTGAAAGGCAAAATAGAAAAATCCAACAGTGAACTCTACTGTGTCACCGCTTTGTCACTGAGTCAAGCGGGGGAGGAAACATTGAAGGCTTTTTCCTCAGTAATAAATCCAGCTAATCAGTAAGCAGTGTGATAACATGCTCCTTCCAAAGCCTTGGTAGCCCCATGTCATGGACCCCACCAAAACACCCAGCTGAACTTCATTAACATGACATTCAAGTAGAGGGAAAGAGACACCCACCAGGGAGATCCCTCCAGAGCCACAAATCCATCAGGAACACAAAAGCCAACTTCCCACGTGCCTCATCTTGAAACAGTTTGCCCAGAGAGCTTCTCCGCTGTATTGCAGCCATATTCCCTGTCACCTCAGGGCCCAAGCCGCACTTCACCATGACAGCACTGTGGCAAGTCTTATTTTTATCCTTTACCCTGATGTTGGGCAAGATAAGCCTACGCTTTACAGAGGTTCATCCCATCCACAGGTACCGTTGCCGTCATACCTGAAAACTGTTTTCGCTTGTATTTACCAGAATTGTGTCATTAAAAGCAGAGTGCCCCAGAGGCTCCTGAGGTCTTGGAATCCTTCAGGATTCATTCCTTACACACAATGCTTTGCCCCATACAGTACACAAGAACTAAGATGAGAAAAAGAGGCTAAGCTGCAGTGCCTACCTCCAGAACTTTTTTTTTTAAGGCATATGCAATTATATCTCATGTATCAAAGTATTTTCATGAACATAAGCTCCTTTTTGACAATTTCCAATGCATGACAAAATGTCATCTCAGTAGGAAGCTTGTAATTTCAGTTTATTCAGTCACAAGTCACAGAAGTTGAATAGAACTTGAAAAGAGAAGAATGCTGGAATTAGAGAGAGCAGTTTCATATATGAACCTCTTTTTTGCCTATATTTTAAAATATAAAAAGATACCCTTTCTTCAAAGATCTTTTTCTGAAGACACATTATTTAGTCAACCAAGTGAGATACAAAAAGCTGCAAGTTTTTCTTCTACCTAAGCACACTGAGAAAGGGGAAGGGAGTACTTGTGGAACCTTCCATTTTGTTTGGGCCACGTTCAATTCAATGACTCTCAAGAAACCCAAACTGAAACAAATGAGGGGAGTACTTCTCTAAGGGAACGTATTATTTCCTTTCTTCTTATGGGGGGAGAGGGGGCGGGGAATAAAGACAACTAAAAAGTAAATTAAGTTTATGAGATTAAGCCAGTAATTCCTAAAAATCAACGTTCCTGACGTATTCAACGGTTCAGGAACAACTCCTCAAACAAAGGATCACTGAAAGCTGGGGAATCGCTTATGGCACCTGGGCTGGTGCTTCTGGTTTCGCCCCCCTTCTCCCCGCAAGGCCAGCACTGAGGACCCGTCACTGTTAACAGCAGCAGCATTTCACAGACACAGTCTCACAACCCAAGCGTGTGCCACAGAGACACAGCTTGGGTTAGGAGGAGGAGGGCTCTACGCAGGAACAAAACCATTTTCAGCTACGAAGGGGTGTAAGTTTTTTAATCTACTGGCATTTAAAGACTGCATGAGAGCACCTAAGCTTCCAATAGCCTATGTAAACATGATTTCATAGAATCACAGCCTGGCTAAGGTTGGCAGGGACCTCTGGAGGTCATCTGCCCCCCCCCCCCCCCCACCAACGCGAGCTAGAGCCGGCAGCCCGGGACCATCTCCAGATGGCTTCCGAACAGCGCCAGGGACCGAGACTCCACCACCCCGCTGGGCAACCAGGGCCACTCCTGAAGTCACCCTCACAGTGGAAAACTCATAGGAAGCAAACCTGACTTACAGCAGTAAATCTGATTTACAGCTAATAGATTAATCTCAAATTTTGTATAGTTCACATTTACAAAGAGGCAGATTTATCAAAACAACATTTGAAGAAAAACACAGTCTGACAGTGGCTAAATGCGATGGTTGGCTTGTCATCTGTGACTCAGTAAGCCCCGAAACTACTGAGTGTCTTAACGCCTATGAGAGTATTTGAACAAAATAAGAACAGATGTCCATATTGAAGGTATCCACTGAGAATTATAGCTATTTACAGAGATTAATGTAGGCACAAACTCTGCAAACACTTAAGCATATGCTTCATTTAAGACATGAAGTAGGCCTACTGACATGTTCATCTACTGTGCAAGCAGAAGTTAAGCCTGTGCTTAATTATTTGTAAGAGATACTGCTATGTTTATGGGAAGCCATTAAGCAAGTCTAGCTTACATTTAAACGACTACTTTTTGCAGTCAGGAAATGCGCTTGAACTGGTAGTCCTACATCAGGCCTACTTAAAACCCTACATAAAGCAGTATACAACAGAACTGCAAAACTGTACTGCAAACCGAGGTAGGAACAAGGAAAAACTAACGGCCGCGTATGTGATTCAGCCTCTCAAGACTAGCAAAGAGATTTTGCTTTTCAAAACAAAAAGGCAAGTCCAAGCCAACACTAATGGGAAGCCATTACCACAGAAGCTAGCGCGCCATGAAGCTGTAAACATACCTGCCTCCCTCAACCTCTTCAGATTCACCTTTAATGAAGCTTACACATCCAGCCGCCTTCCTGAGGGATTCTCCTCCTGCAGCGCTCTCCTTCGCCCATACGTTGACCACAGACCCCACAAGAGTTTGGGCTGCTGGCGCATTGAAACTACTGCCCATCGGGCTGGGTAATACCGCCTGCGCTCCCCTCCTCACCCCAGCCCTTCTTCCTCTTTCTTCCACCTACTTCCATTTGCTGTCTCCTGTTGTATTTTTCAGATGATCACTGCTCTGCGAAGCGTCCAGCGCCATCAGGGTCGGCAGCGATCCAGATGACAAAGAACCGGTCCGTTGTTCCTCCCAGGTAGGGTGGTTGCAGTCACCACTGCATCTGTGATGTGGGACCACCGTGGGTAACGCGGAGAGACCAGAGACTTGCCTTCCCAAGCAGTTCTTTTTCAAACCGCCTGGTTTCACCTCGGGAGGCCAGCCACAGACGTCTCTTCCTACTCGGACGGCCATGCCCACCCTTCGGCGGGCCAGGGCGCCAGCCCGCGCTGGGGACACGAGCCCCGCTGCAGCAACGGCCCTCGCCCAGCCGCCGCACTCCTCCGTCCAGTGGATTCCGCCGTGTACTCGTTTTCCTTAACATTCTGTGCAAGCACCAGCACACGTCGAGGAAGCGGGCAGGGACAAAAGATAGCGGCGAGTACGCACGCCACAAAAAGAGCAGCAGCCAGACTCCAGCGTTCCGCTCTCAGCCACCATTTGGGGCACGGCAGGGCGGCTCACAGGTTTCCCTTTTCTGCACAGATCCCCCTTGCTAACACCCCCGAGTCCGTGAAGGTGTGTCACCGCCGCCCAGCAAGCGCCCTGGGGTGCCCGCACTGGGACAGCAGGCCCCGCCAGCCCGGCTCTTTCTTCAGCCCAGAGAGGTCCCCGGGCACTGGGAGCGGGACAGATCCCCACCGAGGGCTCAGCACCGGCCCCAGCAGAGAGAGCAGCCCGGGGACTGCTGCCAGCCGGGCTCCTCCACACGGGAAGGCTTAGGAAAACAACCAGGGAGGAACAGCTTCCCTCCGATTTTGTGCTCGCCGTGGTACGCGCCCAAGGCTCTTGCAGCGCGCTTCCTTCTCCCCTACCTTCACACTCATCCAGTACATTTAAACCAGACTGCGCTCACCGCTTCACAAATCGACAAAAGATGAACCACCCACCCCCCTCTTTATAAAAACACCCACTCCAGCCAAAGAACCTCTGTTCCAAATAGAATTAAACAGCACAAGTCATCTAGATTTGGTGCCATTCAAATATAATAGGTAATAAAATTGTCTGGCAACTTCCACAGTCAGATTTTTTTATGCCAGTTTCTTCTATACCACAAAAAAAAGTGACAGACGGCCCTTCATGTTGAGTCCCGTGAAACCAGACATAATATTGTTGTAATTATTATTATTATTCACTCCTGTAAAAATACAACCTGGGCAAGCCATATGCCCGATACTAGCAGTCGATGCGCTGAAATCACAGAACAGTAACACAGCTTCGCCCTTTTCCGACGCTTTATTACACTGCTTACTAAGAAAAAGGAGTGCCTGGCCAAGGCGGGGAAATAATAGGGGCATTAGCTCCGATTTCTAACATTCAGGGCAGATGAAGCGGACTGCTCCGCTCATGCATATTTAAGGCGTTCGCACCGCATCTGGCTCTGCAGGAGCCGTCCCCCGGCAGAGCCACAACACGGGCACTACTTGTCACCAGTCCGACCCAGCTTCGCCAGCCCCATCTGCGTGTGACACCCGCTCCCGGCACAGGGCGGGCCCGGGCCCCCCCGCCCGCCCCGGGGACACCGGCCGAGCCCCTTCACCGGGCCGGGCGGGCGAAGCAGCGGCTCGGTCGCCAGCCCCGGCTCTTTGTTCGCCACCAGCCCCCCCCAACCCTCCCCAAGCCCCGCCGCACAGCGCCCGGGCCCGCCCGCGGACACGGGGGGGGCTGCAGACGCTCCCCCGGTCACCGCAGGCGGCCGCCCCCGCCGGGGGCTCCCCGGGACAGGGCACCCCACGGACCCGCCGCCACGTCCCGTTCCCCCCCCGCCCCCCGCACCCGCGGGTGGCGCCGGGCGGGGGCGCGGAGCCCCGTGGAGCCCCACGGGGCGGGGCGGGCTCTCCCGGGCGCCCTCCCGGACCGACCCTCGACCTTCGCCCGGCCGGCGGGGGCTGCTGCCGGGGCCGGCTTCGCGCCGCCCCCCCCTCCGCCGCGGCGGCTAATGGCGCTGGGGGGCGGCCGGGCGAGGGGCGCCGGTCCCCCGGCGGCGGCGGGGGGGGCTCCCAGGGACACACATGGCGCCGCCCACGGCCCCGTCCACCCGCGGGGCCCCGACCCACCTCGTCCTCAGAGAGCCCGTACACCGGCTCCACCGCCGCGGTCGCCATGGAGCCGTTGCGCGGGGCGTCCCGCTCGGCCCGGCCCAGGTGAGGAGCCTCCGCCTCCGCCCGCCGCTGCTCCTCGCCCGCGGGCGGCGGAAGGCGGCCGCCGGGAGCCGAGCGCCGGCGGGAAGGGGCCGGGGGCGGCGCTGTCCGGGGGCGGCGCTGGGGCCCGCCCGCGCTGCCGCCAGCTGAGGCTCAGCGCGGCCGCAGGAGCGCGCCCTGGCCGCGGCGGGGAGCCCCGGGGGCGGCTGACCGGGGGCGGCTGACCGGGGGCGGGGAGCCCCGCCGGGCCGGGCCGATCCGCCGGGGGGGGTGCGGGGACGGGGCCGGGGGGGGCGGCGGCGGCGGAGCGGCACAAAGCGCGGGGGGCGGGGCCTCCTCCCCCTCAGCCGCCGCCGCCCCGCCCCGCCCTTCCCCCAGCGCGCGCAGGGCGCCCCCCGGCGGGCGGGAGCGGCGCCGCCGGGGCTGCGGGGCGGGAAGGGGGCGGTGGCCGCTCCCTGAGGGGACCCGCGCGCGGCCGCCATTGCCCGGCCCCGCGGAGGGCGGCCGCCGCCCGCCTGCGTCCCGTCCCCGGTGCCCCGGAGGGGCCGGGCTGTGCCCCCCCGCCCGCAGCGCTGTGGGGTGGCGGCAGCTCCCCGAGGACGGGGGCCCTGCCGCGGCCCGGCCCGTGATCGGCGCTGCGGTGGGGGGGGGCCGTCATCGCTGCTCGAAAACGGGTCGTCCCGGGGCGGGGGTGAAACCGAGTAGAAGTTTGTTAACGAAAAAGTAAATACAATAACCCGAGCGACCGCGCTCCCGCTTCCCGGGCCCTCACCGCCTCCTCCCCCCGCCTCAGCCCAGGCACCGGAACCGGGGGCGGCTCCGAGGAGGGGACGGGCCCCGGCGAAGGGCAGCGGGGGGGTAAAACGCGCGTTTCGGCGGATTTTTGCCGTTTGTCCTCATCCTGCGGGGACAGGCGGCTGTGGGGTGGGCAGGGCGGGAGCTGCGCTGGGGCCGGGGGGGACACAGACACCCCGTGGGGGGCTGGCGGTGCCACAGCCCTGCCCCCAGGGCGAGTGCTCGCAGACACAGGTTTTGGGGGGGTTTTAGCTAAATCCCAGCCCCCCCGGGTCAGCAAGGGGAGGGAAAGCTGCCCGCAGATCTCTTCAGCAGTCATTATCATTATTCGGCGCGGCTTTTCCATCACTTGGCGTCGTGTTTTTTGAGGAAACAAAATATTCTGGGCATTTGGACCGAGGTTATTTCTGGGCAAAATCAAGTCACACTTCAGTTCTAAATTACTTCCTTATTTGATTTCTGCTCCTTCCTTAATTGGCTGGCGTCCCCTCCCCGGCCATGCCCCACCCTACGCTAATCATTTATTATCAGTTATCTTTTGGCAATACGATAGCACTTCAGTAGAGGCTAATGAGCTACAGTTTACGTGAAGGCTGTTCTCAAACCCATTTATGCTTTTACAGGGCAACAACCGATTTCTACCACGTTTAAGAGCGCAATGTGTTAATAAAGCCATGTGGGGCCAGTGAAGAACCTCCTGTCACCGCACCCCAAGACATGGCCGCCCTTGACACTTTGGGATTGCGCAGCAGCCCTCGCTGGCTTTAGCTTTAGCCTTAGTCTTGGCTTTAGCTTTAGCCTTAGCCTTGGCTTTAGCTTTAGCTTCACAGGCCTGGCGCAGGGCTCGCGGCACGGTCTGGCTCAGTAACCTGCACGGGAACCAGCAGCGGTTTGCGTGAGCGCATCAGGCCCTGAGCTGTGGCAGCACAGAAACTCGTCTGGTCTCCTGTTACCCGTGTCTCCAGCGAGGCACTGGGGACGTCCAGGAGGAGGAATACGGGAAAGAACGGGGGGACAGCAGCCCCCGCAGCCGGCCTGTCACCGACAGAAAACGGTCATGATGGCCCGGGAACTGTTTTCCTCTTACTGTGTTTTTACAGCAAAGGGTAAATTGGCCACTAACAAAAAAAAACCATCGCTAGAGGAGCTTTGTCATAGAGGTATGTCTGCCTGACAGACATCCCAGCCTCTGTATTTTCAGATATCATCTTACATGTGTTTTCTGCTCCCGAGAGCCGAGGGGAAAGGGAAATAGGAGATCCCTTTTTCTGGAGAGATTCCACAAGCAGTCCGTAAGCCAGAAAGTGTTTTTCCAGCCTGTACGAAAGCTCTTTCTAGGGAGGGAAGGATCTGACCTCTGCCCAGGCAGCAGAGCACAAGAGCTAAAACGGCAAGCTGCTCAAGTACAGCCTGTGGAGGCATTAGCCTTTGTACTCACACCAATGTCTCCTGGTCATAAACCTCATGCGATGCAGTTAACACCGGCACGTCTCGGCAGGGTCTCCCCCAGCACCGCACGCTGGAACCGCTTCTGTTCCCCTGCCTCAGGGTACCTGTCCCGGCGTCCCCTCGGATGGCCAGCTCCACAGGAGCGCCTGGGCACCGGGCTCATTCAGCGCTTCTCCTGTCAAGATAAATTCAGTTTTATTGCTCTTTCTCCTGAGCTCAGCGATCACTCTCAAATCTGGATCTAGCTTTTCCCCATGCTTTTCCATCACCTGCTTCAACAGCTCAACAGAAGCAGCTCCACCACTTCTCATCCCCTGGATGCTGCAGAAAGTCAGGATTCTGACATCATTCCCCTCCCCAAGGGTCCTTCTCTTCAGTCACCTCTGTCTTGCTTTAAGCCTTCGTATTACAGCTTCAGAGCTCTGAACAGCACGAGCCACTTCAGGCTTTTTCTTCTGTGCCACTTTGCCATGATACAAGCCTTGGCTCATCTCTGGGGATCTGACCACAAGGCAGAGGTAAACTGCGTCCCAGTCTGAAGGGCTAGCTCTGGGAAATTCAGGTGGTACTCAGTTACCTCAAACTGTATGATTTCAGGAGTCCTTAAAATACTTTTTTCAGCAGTCGGTTTCCTAAACTCATCTCAGTCATTGCGAACCAGTATCTTCACGTGTCAGCAGCTGAGACCATGAGCAGGAAACTTAGGAACCCGGCATGGATGATCAGGAACGTTTGTATTTCTGTAGTACAGAAAGAAAAGGAAACAGGTGACTGGAATTCAATGACTGTATTAATTGGCCTGTAATCTGAACACCGTAAAGCTGGTGATACACGGAAATCTCCAAATCCAGATCCTTTCTGCAACACGTGACCACAAAGGGTGAGCCCTGGATGTGTGCGCCGCCAGGCCATCTCCGGGCCTCCTAAACCACAGCCGTGGGTTTTTACTTCCACGTTACAGCCTCTACCCTGTTGTTTTTGTAAAATCAGATAGCACTCCCGTCAACAGGTTCCACCCAAGGGAGAAACAGGTATGTAAATAAGCTGGAGGAAAGGATCTCTGATGACAGAGCAGAAAATTAGTACTCTCTGCCACTAACGCATCAACCCTATTGGATTGTAAAGCTTTAGTATCAAATCCGTGATGGAGATTACTTGTTTATTTGCTCATGAATGTGACATGCATAATTCCTCTTCAGAATTGTATTTAGAATAATAGATGGCCCCGGAGAGATGTAATTCATTTGAGAACGCTGACATCATCTAGGTGCAGCTCAGATGATTTATAACTGGCCTCTTTATATAACAGAGGCCCATTAATTATTTAAAATTTTCGGAGAAAAGATGGATTAAATATATATTATGGATGGTAATTGTCAGCTGAAGATTAAGCGTCATGCGAGTGTGTGGGACGGGATGCAGCCGGGAGGGAGGAGGACGCGGCACTCCCTGGCAGGTCTGTGTGGGCAGGTGGGAGGGGAGGAGTCCCTGCACCCGCCTTCACCCTGCCTGCGGCAGAGCGGGGCCTCGGGCCCTCCAGCAGCAGCCCCGGAGCCAAAGCGGGAGCAGAGTCCAGCCAGCCGCCAGCTCCGGGCTGGGGCTGTGGGGTGGGATCCCTCCTAACTCTTTTAACCTCGTCTGCCTAACAGCAGACGCTACTCCTATTCGTATAAACGCCTAATCCTGCCCTAAATCTCTCCAGCCACTTCCTCAGCAACGTCCTCCAGCAGCAATGTGCCCTGGGCTGACTACACAGATTAATAAAAAAATCTCATCCCTTTAATGTAGGCACACGCTTGCCGCCCATTCCCTGCTCATACTAAATAGCTGAATAATGCCAGTGCGTACTTCTCTGGAGAAAAAGTACTTTATCTGCTTTCCTGCATGGACCCACAGTCCATTGGCTTTTCATTCTCTCATATGGCAAATAAAATTCATAAAAATACCTGAGCACGTGCCCATCTTTAGCCTCCAATCAGTTCTCTTTGGAGGAGATTTGCTCAGGAAGTTGTCACCACTAATGTGATTTTTTTCCCCTTGGTATTACAGTGTAAATGCTCAAACATCCTCCAAGTACAACAGGGATTTTTTTTTTCCTGCTTCTCAATGCCAAGTGACAGACTATATTTCACAAAAAAATGTCCTTTAGGATCAGAACTATCAGCCTCTGGACAAGCTTGAACTAGCAGGGTAGTTTCGTGCAATCCAGCAGTCCACTCTTGGATGACAGACAGGGTCTGCTGAGCAGATAAAAACATAAATAGCATTTTATGTTCTTGTCAGGCACCAGTGTCCATCATGGGAAAATAAGCTGGTAAACAGGAAAACTTCTCACTTTGCATTCAGTATATTCTTATAACCCTACTCATGGAGTTCACTCTATCCCAGTGTACTAGACCTCTCCCAAGAAATCTCAAGTATATTTTAAATCTCTTCCTCAGAGTATGTGTGAAAGATTAAGAGGAATGAGATCAGAAACGCTCATTTCCCAAGGAACACACTTGCTCCCTGTCTCTTTCAATTCCTTTTTTTCTGTATACTCTGAACCGAAGTTTTGTAATACACTTTTTTCTCTGCATTGCACCATCAACATTCATTTTTGTATCAGATATATATTTTTGTTTCATTTTTAGCTCAGATTGAAGTATAATACTGTCCTCTAACTTTTGTACTAATTTTGGTCTTATCCCTTCCCAGGTAATTTTTCTATTTTTCCCACAATGACTCGATGATACCTGATATCACAGTCTATGAGCTATGAACTCCTCCAGTGTGGGAAAGCTTATAGCCCCATTGCACTTGAAAGGAATTATTTCCAATTACTATTATTACAATTACAAGTTACAGTTTTACTATTTTTTTTTTAGCTTTTAGGTTTTTTATTAATGAGAAGACATTTCCGGGAGGTTCATGACATATTCTGCGATTTTCAAATACTTGTATCAGATTTAATGAAGTAAGCAGATTTTACTTTTCAATTGCTTCAGCTCTGCCTTTTACTGCTGCTTGTTTCTATAGTTCCATTTTTATGGACACAAGGACCAAATTCATCTGACCTAGTCACTCTGGGATCCTTTTATCCTCAACAGAGAGAATCAGGAGCTTTTGAAATGCAATTCATCTCATCATCCTGAAGCAGACATCTGAAAAAAGTCAAATGAATGTTACCATGAAAGTGCCTCTTTCCCTCTATTGAGTGTACGAAGCCCAAGGCAATGAGCTCCCACAAAGGCATCCGCCTCGCAGGCGTCCAGCTGCAGGTGGGGATGGGATTGTCATTCACAGGCAGCCTAGATTCACCTGACCCAATTTTCATAATTTTTAACAACTAAATGCAATAGTTTAAGAATGCATTTCCCTTCAACGTGTGGAAATTTACATATGGAGTAGGAGTATTTTAACTCCACTTCTTCCCAAGTGAAAAGCAACCCACCTAGTACCTGAGCAAGCCTTCAGGCAGAGAAGAGCTGAGGCAGAGCGTAAAGCCCTTTACTGCCGTCAGTGCCTGCCGGACAACGCTCACTTCTTGGCATTGAGATTGTGTCACATTAGCAGGCACCAAGGAAATGCACTTGACAGAAAACCCTTCCCTCGAACGAAGCGGTTGCCAAAACTCCTTGGCCACAGTTCAGCCAAACACTTACGTGCTTTGCTAAACCGAAATGGATGGCGTGTGCTTAAGATGAAGCACTTGCTGTTAGTTCTTTGCTACATCAGGGCCCCTAAGATCAACTCCTATATTTTTTTACAGTAACTTGGAAATATTTCACAAACTATTCTGTATCAATTGCATGTTAGAAGAAGTTAAAACAACACATCTCCTATTAGTAATCCGATCAGGTTCACGATAATGAACAACATAGAAAGCACTCAAAAGATGTTCCAAGCTCTGCCAGTTGTGCTGCCAGTACACCTAGAAAACGTGTGGCAGCACCGCAGCAAATCCACATCAGTGTCATACAGAAAATAATTCCTCAAACTTCCAAATTTCAGGAGGCTATGTTGCTGTAAGAGCTCGTCCTGAAGCGGTACTCAGCAAAGTAACCCAAGGCTGAATGCGGGGCTCCCTGCCTCCGGCTCGCACTTCCAGAGGGCGTGTGACGCCGTGTTGGCACGTCGCGGACACTGCAGCTGCTTAAATCAGAGCAGAGGAATAACAGTAACCACAGGGAAGTTCTGCCTGTGTGGTCTGTCACACAGCAGCTCCTCTGCGGACGCAGCCAAGGCGCTCAGCCCAGCCGTGACCTCACCAGTGTGATAACGTCTTCCCCGGCCTCAGCCCGTCCTTCACTCCTGGTGTTTCCACAGGGAATGTGGAAGGAACACCGGGTGCCACGGCCCAGACTCGCAGGCGATGGGGGCTTGGGCACAGCCAGGCCGGGCTCTCAGGCTGACATACCACGGCCACGGCGACAATGCGGGGTTGGAGCACACGGTGGGGCTGAGACGATACGGGGGCAAGCTGGAGCACGGGAAAGCCTGATTACCTACGGAAAGAAGTTTGCACCATGCAGGTGGGTGAGCTGGAAGAGACTGCCCAGACAGGCTGGAGTCCATCCTTAGAGATATTCCAAATCTGACCGGACAAGGCCCCAGGCAACGTGGCACCGTGCTGCAGCAGCAGTCTGCAGTGCCCGGTCCCACCGCGCCTCGCAGGGCCTGTCACAGAGGAGCTCCCGGGGGCTGTGTGGCACCTGTGCACGGAGCTGCCATGAAAACATTAAGTCCTGCCTTCTTGCTGAGTCATGCAACAGAATCTGTTAGTGTTACTTTCAGGAGAGAGGTAGGAGAAAATTGGGAGGGAAAAAAGAAAAAGAGAAGCATTAGCCAAGGGAGCTAATTGAATATCTCAATACAAATGTTACAGGAGTCCTCTTTGGGGCCCTCAGCAAGCTTGTTGGCACAGACCTTTAGTGACTGCTTCGCCATTTTCCTAGAAATACCACGCATACATGATACAAAAATGTTACCTAAACATTGCTGTGTATTTAACAGCAAAACTTCGGTAATGATGAATAAACCAAAAGCCCAGTGAACAGGCTGAAACACTGCAAAAGTGTTGCCATTCCCACTGTTTGCAGCCACTATGCACTGCAAAAGCTTAGCTATTTCCATTATTTGTAGCCGTTATTTGTTTTCCTGCTGGACTTAACTGTACCAGCTGTTACTCAAATACTGGGAGACACTACTTAGAAGGTCACTGTAACATGCCAATATATAGACTTTACACTGCAAATCCCTGGTACTTTTAATCATCCACTGACAGCAGACACAAAGAAAATCTAAATAAACCATGATCTTCACAAATACAGATGGTTTGGATTTTATAGAATTGGCTTGAACAGATTAAGAGCCACAACCTAAGCAGCAAATGCTCTTTAGGAAATCAGATGGATGCCTCACTGGCTTACCAAACAGCATTATGATAATAAACTGCTGCCAGAGTCCGCCCCAGATGACGTGCTGTTCTGGTTACTGGGAGCTGGGAATGCTCTGGCAGCACAGCAGAGGCCAGACCGGCCGCCGGCCATGGAGGACTCTTCCCGCCCTGCCTGTCCCGGCTGCACCGCACCATGCTGGCCACTAGCCCACCGAGGCCACAGCAGGCCCCAGCCCGCGGGCAAGCATCCCCTCTCCCGTGGGGCTGAGGGGCCGTGCCCCTGCCCTGCGCCACCCGCTCCCGCTCTCCCTTGGGTCACCGCAGCAGCCCCGTGGGCAGCGCCAGGCCACGGGGCCATCGCCCCTATGACAGCACCTCGTTCCTTACGTGAGCGATCAGACTATTTTTAAACAAGTGGTGTTAGGGCTGAGGCATCGAGCGACAACTGTGGAACGGATTGACTACCCGGCCTCGTTAGACACAAACCACAGATCGTCTGGCGTGAAAATAGGGCAAACTGTGCTCTCCCTCTCGCGGCTGCAACGTCGTTAGATGTTGTGTACGACAACAGTAGTTAAAAACCACGCAGACGAGACCGCGCTTCATTTGATGGGGAACTAGCTGTGTGTTGATTTTTGTAATTCCTTGGTCTTTTAAATGATTATTGCTCTCCAGTGATTTCAAATGGGATTTTTTAAATGTTCTGTTCACAATGTATCGCTAGTTCCACTGAGCTTAACAAGTCGTAAAAGTAATAACAGAAAGTTACAGATTTTATCTTGCCGTCTTTTGAGTCCTTCGTTTACAATAGAATTTCATTACTTCCACAGAGGAGAAAATAAATCTACATCATACTGAGCTGAGAGAAGGCTGTTTACAGACACACTTCAACATAGTTCAATATTTAATGCTGTTACGGAACAATCTTCTGCTCAAAAAAAAGACTCTTCTCACAGTAAGACTCATCAACAGTGAAAATTTTTCTCTTTTTTTTCTGGTAAAATTTCATAAGAAATGTTAACATTTTATCAGGATTATGTCTGAATGACAACATTGCATCTATATTGTCAGTATTTATCTTAAAGCATTATTGAAATGTCTAGGGGCTGAATAATGTTCTGAACACAGAATACTGGTTCTGAACGTAAAAGATAAACGATTCAAAAACATGTTAGTATTTTGAAATTGAAATTGAAAATGTCATAGAAAACTCATCAAAGCTATAAACCAAGTTGAATCAAACTCCCACAAAACATAAATAGCTTTTAATATTTTATTATTGTTATTTTCTCAATTCTGTTCTTTTCTGGTTTGATGACTTTATGAGGATGAAACAGTAATCCCCTGGCCTGTATCGAGATACCCTTTTGAAAAGGGTTCTGGTACAGTCTGGTGGAAACGCCCAGGGAAACACCTCAAAAGACAGAAACCTTCTTGCTGCCTGGACTGGGCTGAGTGTCCTCAAATTATGGTAACTGTGGGTCAACCAGGTAAAAATCCCACACTAGAATTTCCTCTAGCTGCATGTCATTAAGTACAAAATAGCTTTAGGCAATATGAACTGATATGTTAAAGTACGAAATAGCTTTAGGCAACATAAACCGAGGCTTCAGAGTGGGCACTTCTTAAGCCAACCCATTTCATGAGTATCATCCCCTGAATGCGAAGGGTGCATTACTCTTACCTTTGTGCTAGGCTTTGCTGGCTCTAAAGTCAGTGGAATTTTTCTGTCTCCAGTGGCGGAAGGGTCTGGCCTGACTTCTGGCTAGGTTAATTGTTATTCCGTTTCCAGTGACGATATAATACTTCAGGCATGAGCAAGATGCTTGCCCCTCCTTTAACAGGATTTTAGTGTGTTGTAACTTCCCTGTGGTTTTGAACATTCTGGGTGTTTGTCAGACAGGCACAGGCAGAAAGCGCCGATACGTTCGACAGAAAGAGCTGCTTTCACAACTTCCTACCCCATGTCAGCGGCAGTGCAAACTAACCAAAACAATCGCCAAAGAAAGATGAATCATTTTCTTTCTTGCCTCAAGATGCAGCACAATGCCGGCGAGTGCCAGCGCCAACGAAGGGGATGCTGTAGGGGAGGGAAGCCGGGCCGACACCTCCCGCAGCAGCACCAGCGCAGAGCTGGAGCCGCAGCGCCCAACCCAACCGCGCCCAGCCCCGGCATCAGCAGCTTCTTCAGGGCTGACAGGAAGATGGATTAAACACAGGTTTAAGGAAAACAAGGCAGAGAACATTCAGATTTACACAAAAAGTGTGTCTTCTTGAGAACTACCAGGAGAAAATCAGTATAAGTATTGACTGTTTTTGTCAGGCATTTCTTTACAAAATTGTTCTGCTTCTCAATATTTATGCTACGGTGCCATACTGAGACTGCTATGAAAATGATACAATTTTAAAATAAATATTAAATAAAATCTACCATAAGTCACCTAAGATCAAACATTTTATCTTTTTTTCCTTCACTTTTAGTTCATTTTAACAAAGCATTCATTTTCCAAGTTGTCTCTTCTCTTGTTAATTAACGACTTTCTCCAATAGCCAAAGAAACTGTAAAATTCATGTCAATTACTTTGCTTATAGGGAATGTAGGATTATTCAGGAAAAGCGAGTTGATCTGCTTGGTTTTCATCAGTCAAAGGGGGCTTTGCTGTTTTGTTTTTAAGAATGATTTTTAGGTACATCTAAATGCTCCTAGTTAGGACCTGAACTTACAAACAGTGAAGGCCATGAAGCCAATTTTGTATTTAGGATCACTCCCCCATGGACAGTCCTTTCCTCTTACAACAAGGAATAGAATATATAATCTAATTTTGATTATTGTGCTGTGCAGTTCTGTGCATTTATTTCTAAAGGAGTGGGTTGAAAATGCATGACTCCAATGTTTCCTGAAACAGTATTTCTCAGAAGTAGCAGTTTTTTTACCTTCACGGCAAATTTCAAAATTCTCTCTTTCTTTGTAAAGTTGAGCCAATAGCAAAATTAACATTAAATAAATTGATAGAAGGTCTGTACTAAACTATTCATAGTTTACAGGAAAGGAAAAAAAAAACCCACATTTTTGGGATATTTTAAGAAGAGTCTTAATAGAATTGTATGACCTGATCTGTGAGGTGTGGTACCACAAAGGCTTTGAAAAGTGGCTGCTAATTATTCTTAAAGGTCTTTGATGTAGTCAGTGGCCTGTTTTTTGGATGATACAGGAAATCTTTACAGTTTCCTGTCTTTCGCGGCATGTCAGTTTTCCAGTCAGTGGGGTAACTTGATCGGTTGGGTGAATGGAGGATACAGGTCCCCAGCGAGCAGTGTCAGGCCCCAAGCTGATGAGAGACAGAGTACCGCTGTCAGGCTGCAGAGGCTTTTCTTCCTTCTCGGTAATTAAGCTGAGAATGTCTTACCTTGCTTAGTTCATGAGAAATGCAAATATCATGAGATTTGTTATGCAAACAGTTTCTTTCGCTTGGATTTCACGTTCTGTCTGTGCTTAGTAAATCTTGGTTTTGTTCAGATAACTGTGGTACTGATAATCCCAGTCAGACATCCCTGGGGAGAAAAAAAAAAGGAAGGGAAAAAAAAAAAAGAAACCTGAAACCTTTATGGAAAAGTGACGAAAAGTAAAGTTTCTGAAATGTTCACGTGCTGTCGGGCTCACTCAGCGACGCAGGAGTCATCTCCGTGTGCCACTGCCCAGGTGAGGGAGAGCATCCGGCGGACCACGAGATGGGATCTGATGACAGGCTTGCACCCAGAAACTTTTAACAGATTCATGAGAAACACAGTTGTTACCAACGAGTCATGCACACGCTGGCTGCAGCACTGCCTGACCCAGGGCTGTCGCCTCCATCCCCGTGGCACCTCCAGAGCGATGCCGCCCCCGTCACACCAGCCAGGGCCTGTGCCACACGCCGGGACGCTGCCCGTGGCACATCCACCCCGCCGTCTTCACGAACCCTCTACCTGCGGGTCACCCCTTGCAGGGGAAAACGCCAAGCCCCTAAGACTGGTGTAATTGATGTTCAGGCTCATCTAGTTTGGTGTCCTGTCTCCGCCAGTGGCCAGCACACAAGCAAGCCAAGCACGCAGTGACACTTCTGCTGCGTAACCTCCCAGCTGCCAGCAGCGTACAGCTCAAAGGCTGCCTCAACCAGAGCCTGTAATGTTGTAGTTTGTAGACTTTGGTAGGTTTTCCTTCTCTGAACTGGTCAAAATCCTTTTTGAAACTATGTATGTTTTTGACATTATCCTGGAATAACAAATTCCAACATACTGTGGGAAAAATTACTTTTGTTTGCTCCTCCATAATTTTAATTATTTAATTTTATTTCTCCTGTTTCTTATATTATGGTTAATGGGAGTAATTATCTGCTCAGCGTCTCCAGAGATTTACGCTTTTAGTGGCTCATAATTCCCTCTTTCAGTTCCTTTCTAGGCTGCAGACCTGTAGCACACCCAGTCCCTCTTTGCACTCGAGCTTTTCTTAATCTTTGCTCATCTCTGTGGCCCTATCACACCTCTTGCTGACTGTGACATCTTTTCTAGCCTTTCGTCTCTAAGATTTGGGGAGCTGAAGGCTGGATGTAATCACGGTGAGGGCACGAAGGGATGGCGACTGTAGCATTTTAGTGTATTCTGCTCAGTTTGCTATTTCCTTCCCAGTGACTCTGAAGCAGCCCGCTTGGGAGGGTCTGGTTTGGTTTGGTTTGACAGCCACAGGGGATGTAGCTGATGCTTCCACAAACCTACCTACAGCAATGTTTAGAACCTGAATTAGTAGGGCAGAACATAGCACTGAATTTTTGTGTTGGGGTTGGCTCTCTGTGTTACTTTGCATTTATCCATATTAAATATCATCTTCTCGTACTAATGCCCGCTCAGTAGCATGAAATTATGCGGCTCTTCTCAGCTGGCTTTTTTTTAAAATAATCTCTAATAATTTAATAATCACCAGTAAAACTTTTCACTTCATGATCTTTAACAAATTATGTACGAGCATAGCTAACATTAGGTTGCAGCACAGATCCCTAAGAAACTCTGCTTGTCACCTTTCTGCACTGCAAAAACTGATTGTCCTGTCTCTGTAATCAATTACTGGCTCATGCAAGGAGCCTCCTTTTTCACCTATGGCCACCTTGAAAGTTTTCATAAAACCCAGCAGTGTCAGGCAGATCGCTCCTGTCCACATGCTCGGTCACTTTTTCATGATGATGTAGCAGACATACGAAGGCACCTTCCCACTCCAGACACTGCTGACTCTTCCCTGCTATTTTACATCGCCCGTGCGTTACCCATGTTACCATTTCCACCAATTTGTCTACAAAGTTGGCCCTGTTGGAGGGTGGTTCCCCCCTGGAGCCCTTTCAGAACTGCTGGAACTGTTGTGACCCCACTCCTCTCCAGAAACAGAACTTCGGCAAATCCTGACAAGGTCTGTGCAGGTGCTGAGGCCCCAGCAGCCTGCTGCTCTCTGCTCTAAGGGCTTTGCTCCAGAGCCTCTCGTGCCCCCCGAGAGCCTTCCAGCAGAGCTCTCCCCGAGGTGGGGGCTGCCAGCGCCAGCACTGCCCCGAGCTCTCTGCGAGCGGGCACCGAGGGCAAGGTTTCAGGCAGCTTTACTGCCAGACCTCATCCTGGAGAACTCCCTTTACGTGTTGGTCATCAAGGGATGCTGCAAGGTTTCCTGCTTTCTGGTGTGTTTGGGACACATGTATGAGCTTTTATACCTCAGTCTTGTCCCGACTGTCTTACTATGATTTTGTATTTAACTTAACAAACCTATGCTTTTCTCTCCTTTCCTCAGTTGGGCACAACCTAAAATTTGGAAGATACATCCTTTTACTTAAGAAGTTCGTTATTTATTCAGGCTTCTTTGCTCTTTTCAAAGGTTCTTTCAAATAAGAAATATACCCTTAAATTCTAATACAGTCTTTTTTTAAATAATATCCACCCTGCCTGCATGCAGTCTGCCTCTCTGACTCTTCTTTTTAATTACTTTTTCTACCAGCTTTTTTAGTTTTGTGTAGTTCTTCAATCAGAAAGTCCTACAATGGATCTCTTTCTGCAGCTATAAGGGTATTCGGTCTAAGTATGTTGGGTCACTGTGTGACCTTTAGAGTGACCTTTAAAAACATCCAAAAAACATTTCAGCATTTTTGGTTCTAAGCAGTGCTGGCTTGGGTCTTGACTTAAAAATAAGAAGACGCTCCTCTTCTCCAGTCTGTCCATACACAGCCAATGCAAGGATTCGTGTGTTAGATTCTGGGACATTTTTATTTCTCTTTAAGGTATCATGTATGATTTTTTAGGCTAAGATATGGACAATGTCATCAACTGTGTACTCAATTACCATGCTGAATGCCTTATAAGACTGAAAAAAGATCAGAAGATGTTGTTTGATGCTATTGCCCTTCTAGTAGTCAGCCTGGAGCTCAGTTATCTCTCTTTTTGAATTTCCACACGAAAGGCTTTTCTCCTCCTAACACAGACAGCTAGTTTTTACATTTTTAGCTGCAGAGGATCCACAGCCTGGTTTAGGAAATAGGTGGAAGAAGCAACTCACTAGATAAGCCCCCTAATCTTCCAGTATCTGCTGCAGGCAGGAGGGCACGTCTATCCCCACGCGGGAAGGGACTCGGGAACAGAGGACATGCTAATGACTGTCCACATGCATCATTTCTGCCCAGCTACACCACAGGGGCGCAGCACTGGCCAAAACCTTCACAAAAGAACACGCCAGATTTCTGTGAATGACTGCCATATGCCCACTAACAATCCAGCTTCAAGTTTCATAGTAACAGCAGGCTTTTTTCTTATCAATTTCCTTTTATTTTCCATCAGAGTACAGCACGCAGGCAGGTGACCCATTCATTACGATCAAGCACTGAGAAATGGCACGTCTGCTTCTGCCATTTAAACAGCCAAGCCACAAGTGGTGGCAAACGTTATGTTCAGCATGGATCTAGATAAAGTCCTGGGGGCCAGCACACGGTTAAAGACTGAACATACACCACGCTCAAGCCAGTGTTTATTTAAAAACTCTGCTGGTCTCCTGCATTTTATGGCAAATGCGTAACTTGTATATTGGGAGAGAGTTATTCAGCTGCTGTGATAATCTTGCCCAAAAGTCATTATTTTCCATTGTCGTGCCTTAACAGGCTGTGCCTCAAGGCTGTGATTTTGTGCAACCATGTTCTGTTGTCCCTTGTCTTATTAATAGATTTTGTAGGCCACCTGCCTTTTTAATCCCCCCTGTCCCCTTTTTCTCTTGCTATAGCACAGCCTCTTTTACCCCTCCCAGCCCATTAGGCCAGTGCTCCTAGGTTGGCTGTTTGGGAACAAGAGCACTGACGAGCACAGTCCTGTGTCAACAGGCCTGCTATAAAAGGGACTTCTGGCTGAAGATTTGGTACTTACAGCATTAGAAGGCTGCCCTACTAAATATGTCTTTTCTTAGCACACACGTCCTACTAAAGCTGGTGTACCACCTTGAGAACTGGCACAACGCCGCCCCAACACATGGCCGTGGTGGTACACTCTGTATAAGCTTGAAATATGTTTGCCGAGGGTAGAATTCCAAGCCCAGGATACTGCAATGATATATTTGGCTGGCGTACCCGCAGTAAAAATCCCAACCCAATGTTTTCAATGTTCACTAACCTCCAGCACTCCATTTCAGGCATCTCATGTCTGATTACCAAAGATAGGAAGACTTCAGCAATTTGCCTCACCTCAGTGTCCCTGAGCAGCATTTCTGCCGATGCAGAAAAGCTGAGCAGTAGGTCCCTTTCCCTCCCCGTGCTGGAGCTAGTCTGCAACACTCGGGACAATATACATGAGCTATCTGCAGTGAAAGTTGCCTCTCACTGTTGAGAATTCAACAATAAACAACGTTTATACAACCAGCTCTGAGCTCTGGCCAGCTGGAAGGAGGAAGGAAGGGAGGAAGGGAGGAAGGGAGGAAGGGAGGAAGGGAGGAAGGGAGGAAGGAAGGAAGGAAGGAAGGAAGGAAGGAAGGAAGGAAGGAAGGAAGGAAGGAAGGAAGGAAGGAAGGAAGGAAGGAAGGAAGGAAGGAAGGAAGGAAGGAAGGGAGGGAGGGATCAGCTCAAGTTCTAGAGCCCTGCCCATGGGAAGAGGGACACATAAATTTCGGTTTCAGAAGTTTCCAGACTATTGCTCATTCTCTACAGGATTATCAGTGAGGAAATTTGCACTATTTGAACTTGAGCAATGGTATAAAATGTTGTGTTGTAGGTGGGAAGCTCTGGGAAGGAGCTAAATCTAAATCGCCTCTCCTCTACCATTCCTGCCCCAAACAGTATCAGCAAAACCACCCCACCCGTCCCATTTGAATTCCAGATCAGGCATGCATATCACTGGGTTTAGGGTGGAGATCTCTCCCTGTATTTGGGGTTTCGTAACATCAGTGTTTGTGTTGCACATGACAATTACTTCTCCTGTGTGTCTGTAGGCTACTGAATGGCTTCTCCCATCTAAATGCAAAGTGGCAGCGCAGTGGCTTTGGAGAGGTTTATCCGAGTTACGACAAGTCCTTCTCCCACTCCTGGGAGGTTTTAGAAGCAGAAGGGCAGCTTTTTCTCTACATTAATTTATTCTTTGGCTTCTAGATTGCACAGCGTGTCCTCATGGTTTTTGCTCCCACCACTACCCAGGTCAAGGGACGAGGCCAAGGTGTGCTGCGGCGACTTTTCATCCCCCAGGCTCGGGTCTCCTCCCTATGGCAGGCCCTGAGCGCCAGCGCGGGCCTGGGTCTTGTCCTGCAGGGAGCTGGGAGACAGGCTGTGGCGCACACCCGGAGCCCTCAGGCTGGTCTAACCAGTAAAGGTGCCTGCACCAGAGGGTTTTCTTGCCACACATCAGCCCTAGGACAAACACCCAGCCAGAGCAGAAGAATAACAGTTCCACCAAAGTAAACAGAGCAATGGTAGTTTGTACCAGGTGCTAATTTGGCCCACGGCGTCACTGCTCGGCATACCCATGCTCACATGCCATAGGACAGCACGTGAACACGTGAATAGCAGAGGGTCACGCACCTATTACAATTTATTTTTTTGTACACTGTTCTGCATTACTCTTTGAAATCACAGAAGCTGCTGTCGGAGGAATCATTACCCTCAGCATATCACAGGTGCTACGATTTTCCACCCTACTTTCACTACTTTTCAGTCTCCAGCTATGATGATGGTATTGCCTGGCCAGCATGGACAGGGGCTCCTCTAAACAGCAGAGAGGTGTGACAGCAGTCCCCCTAAAAATTCAGATTGGAGATGTGTACCACCACAAGATGGTAAGTTGCAAAGAGCAAAAAGGGAGTGAAGAAGACCGAGAGCTTAGTGTCCACCCCTGCACGTGGCATTGCTTGTTATCTAAGTGATAGGTAAGCTGGCTGCAAGTGAGAGAACATGAACAGATTATCCTAAGAGTTGGTAACTTTTGTTTCCAATCTTTTGAATTATTATATTGCCTTTAGTAATTATTTCCCTGATGTGGTTTCCAGCTACATTTTTGTGTACAAACTGCACTTGCTTTGAACTCTCTGGGGTATTTTGGACTGGCCTTGGCTATCTCAGCAGAGAGAGGGTGGTGATTCCCTGCTGTGCCGCTGGCTCCGGGATCCTGCCTCCCCACTGCTGCTATTAGGAGAGCCTGCATTCCATTTACATCCCACACAGATCTTCTGGCATCTTATTTCCACTGCTCTAAATCACTTGTGTGATAAACTCATAACTAAGGTGTCAGGCAATGTTATTTATGCTAATCCTATACCCTTTGCTCTTTTGCCTTATCCCTGAAGGGCTTTATCTTGTCTCCATCAGTAATGATTATTGCCTGCATTTCAGAAGGGCCCATTAGGCTGAGGTGGAGAGATGCCACACAGCAGTGGGAGACTGCCAGCACACCCCTGCCCCGCACCATCACACCCAGCCCATGCTCTTCTTAAAGCAGACCAGACCTACGGCGCTGAGCCAAGGCTCCTAAACCCTTCCAGGCATTACACACATACGCATCTGCTTTGTCTTTCTTATTTCTTTCATTATGTTAAAATAAACTAGCATTAAGAGCAACTCACAAAGGAGAGGGACGCTTAAAAATTCTACTTTACAATTACACTGACATGAAAGCTAAATACACTCACTCATGTGCTGTTACATGAGATCCTATTGACATAACTCAGGAGATTCAAATATATTTTAGTATCTGATATTTTTTCCTGAATCAAAATCAATTCAACTGGCTTTTACAATCTATTTACAACCACTGAAATTCTTGATTTTAAGAGCTTTTTTATAGCAGAAGAGCCCCTTACTACCGGGTGGTTCGGTTTATCGCTAACAGCAACTGAAGAGGTGTGAGGGATCCGTGCACAGACCCTTGGAGAATAAGGGTGCTTCCGCGTGGAGCGGCCGGTAGCAGCGCGCCAGCTCGCTTACACCAAGCGGTGTTTGTAATCACAGAGCACACGGACGCGTGTTCAACACTCCCCACGTGAACAAAGGCCCACTACACCTGCTCTGCCAAGGAAGTGACGTGACCTGCATCGCGATGACGAAGCCAGAAGGAGCTGCAATCAAACTGCTGCGAAGGGCACCAGCAGGGAAGTCCTGGTCAACAGCCGCCAGGCAAACGGCCTGGTGGTGGAACAGGGACTGGCCGAAGGGATTGGCACCTAATCACTGCCTGGAGGGCAAAGCCACTATCGTTTACAAATGCTCCTGACTGGGCTGTTCACTCCTGTGGTACTAGGTTTTGTTTGTGCTCACACTGAGCTCCACTATTTCTATGAAAAGTCCAGGTTAGGTCAATACAAATATTCAGGGAGTCATGTATAACTTGAGTTATCTGATGGGATTTTCTGCAAGCCTTGTGTACCCTTATCTGATTTCTCATCTTATGTTGTAGGTGTTACAGATCCAGTAATCAGAAATATTACAGCCATTTCCATCCACTCTTTTGATGAGCTGTTTACGATTGCCTCTGACCAAACTGCAATTTTGTACGTGCACACACACACACACACACTCCATTTTAAGACCATTCCATTAACCCATTAGAAATGCTGTTTCCTACTTCATTAGCGCAGGCAGTCCACTAAGGAATGTAGCATGTATTGGTACTTCTGTGAGAATGTAGAGATTGATGGGGAAAATCATTAAAGATGATGCTAGGAAAGACTAATTAGATAATCCAACCCTCCTCCTCGTGTATGTCAGTTTCTATTAATAATGAGATACATTATTAGTGCTATTCCTACTTTTTTAATGTCCTCTTTATAGGGGAGAATTTGTTTGCCTACCTCAAATTCAGACGGCCTCAGGCATTTGCTGCTAATAGAATTCAAGGCAGGTCAGTCAAAATGGATCTCTCCCACAATCTTTTGTATTCTCACGGCAGAGTCACAGCTCCACCTGATCATGCCTGAAGTTTCAGGAGGAGCAGCAGTGATCCCCAAAACACGACCTTTTAGACCCTTTAAAATGTGACAAACATACAATTAATAACAGGCAAATTACTTCAAGGGGATATGTCAAGAAATTTCAGCCCCACCACCATTTTTGCTGTCATAAAGGGAGCGGTTTGGTTTCCCTCTCTTGACAGTAGCAATGACCTTTACCATTTCTGTGCCTTCATTTTGTGTATGTAAATTAAGACAAGACTAACAGAGCCTCTGGAGCATTTCCAAGGTGCATGGAGGTCTTCAGGTGAAAAGCCTGAGATAGAAATGCAAATCTTTCTTAGTGTCCCCTACAGTTCCTAATGTTTGGTTTTCTACCTCATGGAGAAACCAGACTTTTCTCTGTCTTCTGTCTCGGCCATCTAAGACCGACCCCCACACCTCTTACAGCAGTTCTGGGATTTGTACCTTTAGCTGCTGCCTGTAGAGAGGTCAATGATCTGAGAAGGCCTGAGGACTTCATTCAGATTTCACACTGGAGTAAACAGGAACTAGTAAAAGGATTGCTTTTTTTAAACAAAGGACTCTTCCCTCAAAGCCGTTATCTGCCCGGCCTCCCAGTGGTGCTGGCTGGGAGCAGTCCAGGAATCTCAGGAAAGCCAACATCCTTCACCTCATTTCCAGCAAAAGCCGCAGCAGCACTGACAAACTCATGCTCAGGTGTGCTCTGCTGGAAACACCCTGCTCCAAAACAAGGTTCCAAGCATATTAATACAGGGCTAGGAAGATTTGGAATAAAGTGACCTTTTGTGGTTTCCTCCTGATAATGTCCCCAAATAAACTCTTACAGAAAGTACCTGTTCTGGAATAAAACATGCTGCATTAAAAGCAGCACAATTATTCTTATGTTCTTATGTTGGGTTTTTGTTGGGGTTTTTTTGTGAAACCAAGGGGTTTAGCCATCTCCTAGCTATAGCAAAGCAGTTTTGTAAGGAGCAAGTCACCTGCCTTCTCTATTGTGTGGCTGCAGAAAGCCAGCCTGGAGAGCCTGGCGACCCTCTGGCACAGAAAATAACAGCATCACTCTGAAAGGGGCAGAAGATCAGGCTCCAGCCCTGCAAAGTGATTGTCGGGACAGGGCATAAATCCCATCAGCTCAAGCAGAGGCATTTAGATATTAGTGTTTAATGAGCTGTTTGCTTCCATTTAGTTTCGTATTGCTTTTAAGAATTTCTGTGCATTCAGCCAAAGAAAATTGTAATAATACAATTTATTAAATGAACTTCTCAATCTTAAAACATGGGAATACTGTAGCAATGAATACTGCAGCAATAATATTTTAGGATGTAAAAGAAACTTGTAAGTATTTCGATAGAATTTTCATTAGTGTGATTACAGTATGAAAATTAATCAGTCATCTGTGCATTAGAAGAATTATCTGTATAAACAGTTCATTTGGAGGCTGAGGAAACTGGGATGCATACCACGAAATCAATGACGTGTAAAGCAGATCTGAAATATTTCCCGTCTGTTTTCTCACACTGTTTGTCTAACTTAAACTCAAGCTGCAAATGCATTTGGGCATTATCAATAGCAGCAGCAGTAAATGCAGTCTGTCTGTCTGTCTCTCTGTGAGATTACAGCAAAAACCCGTACGAATGAGTGTGGGGCTGGGCCGGCGTACAGCACTACGCCCGTGCTGCAGCGGGGGTACCCCAGCCGGCAGCGCAGCCCCCCAGCCGCTCGCTCGCTCCTCCCCAGGATGGGGGAGAGTCAGAGGGGTAAAAGTGCAAAAAGGGTGGGTTGAGATAGAGGCACTTGAACAGGTAAAGCACAAGCACAGCAAAAGGCGGAATTCCTCCTCTCCGTCCCATGGCAGGCGGGCGCTCGGCCACCCCCGGACAGCCGGGCTCCCCCGCACCTAATGGCCACCGGGGAAGGCAAAGGCCACCGCTCCCAGCGGCCCGTCCTCCTCCTTCCCCAGCTTTGGCTGCGGGCGTGGGGCCGTGGGGCATCCCCCAGCCCGTGGGGCCGGCTGTCCCGGCGGGTGCCCCCAGCCCCTCGCACCCCCAGCCCGCTCGCCGGTGGGGCAGGGGAGGAGCGGAGGAGACCTTGACGCCGCGCGAGCGCTGCTCAGCAATCGCTGAACCAGCCCTGCGGTACCAACGTCTGCTGCGGAAAAATACCCTTCCCCTGAGACTGGGGATGAAGATGGTTGGACAGAAGCAGGAGCTCTCTTCAAAACACAGACTCAGAACCCTCTAATAATTAATTAAACGTACTTTTTTTTTTTAGTGTCCTTTATAAAGACCTGCCACAAAAACATTTGATTCCATATTTAACTAATAGTATGCATGTTGCTACAAGGCTCCACACCCTTTTCAATATTAGATTACATTTGGAATTTAATTATGGAATGCATTTTCACAATCCAAATGATTTGTTGTTTTATTCAGCTTTTCCATGTTATAAGGTACAACCAGTTTTGATACACTGCTAATTTGGATGTATCTGCCTGAAAATTGTTTTACTTCAGCTTCATCTTTCACAAGGAACATATTCTGACACCAGGATGACACTTGTGCTCAATAGTTTAATTCCAGGGTTTGTAGGCTGGTTTCTCAATAAAGAAGAAACGTGAGCTGCAGACATGAGGTATCCTCTAAATAGACTTTTCATGTACCATAAGCAGAAGGCAACTGCACCGATTCCTTGTTCCAAGAGAGCAACTGCACTTTAGGAGCCTTAATTGGAGATGGACCTCAGGGATTACTCACCAGCTCCTTTTCCAGGAGCTGCCATCTCTAAACAGTCTCACAGAACAGCAAGTTTTCTCAACCCCCAGTGTTTTGTGCACATGAGAAATAAGGACTTTAGGAGTCCGTGTCACAGGGCTATCTGCTGATAGCTGTCATAACAGCCACTGTTACCGACTGTAAGTATATCTGTAAGGCTGACAAAAGACATCTAGATGTCTTGCTTCTTAGGATTAACATTACAAGAGAGTTCTGGCATGGGAATAAAAGCTAAGAAAATCCACAGACCAAAGTACTCATGGAAGCACTTGGTGCAAATCCTTCAAGGAGCTCAGAAAGGCTCTTTACACTTGGCTGTAACGTCCACATCGGACCCTCAGCCAAGCATCCTGCCAGCTAGACAGCCCCAGCACCAGACGAGGGAAGAAGAGGGAACAAATGAAGGAGAGAAGAGGAAAATGAGATGAAGGGATTAGTTAGAGGAAAACTGGGAGGAGTGTAGTGAGCAAAAGGGTGAGTAGGAGGAAAATAAATCTGAGATGTAGGCGGGTGAGAGGTACATAAAGCCATGAAGATGATACCAGATTACAGAGTCGTGAGTCAAACACTGAAGCATGAAACAAGTCTACAAAGGGTATCCCAGATTCTTCTAATTCACACAGAAACTTCTGCAAATAACACTCTCTGCCAGAGATATGTTACGCAAAATCAATATTCATCTTTGTGGGTTAAGTAATGTTTAAGGAGTGAGTCACATAGCTGATGCATGTATGTGAGTCTGAGTGGTCACATAGGTTCAAAATGTGCACGAAATACAATAAAGGAAAAGGGCGGGATTAAATATTGTGCAAAACATAAAAACTGAAATTATTTTGGAAGGTCTCACCCTGAAAAAGGAGGAATTTGCACGGGTCATACTTACGTGCCAGATCAGTCTGGTTTTTCAGGATCTTGCCACTGTCCCACAGGTCTAACACTTCACTGAAATCAACTCTCCGGAATATAGAATTACTTTCCTCCGGACTTGTTTTTGCCCCAGTAGTTTGGTATTTGTGTACCTCAGAGCAGCGATGTCTTTCTCCTAAACATGCCTGCAACACAGGGAATAACAGAAATGATCTCTTTTAAAACGAAGGTCACGCATACAGACACAGCCCAGGAGGGCCGGGCAGGGCCGTGGGGATGGGGTGGGCCAAGACCAGGCTGGGATGTCAGCCCATGGAAAAACAAGCTCTTCGCAGCAAACAGAGCCAAGTTAGGCTCTGAAGAGGAATCAGTTCAATCCACCCAACCTCTGAATTACACTTGTGGACATGTCTTTCTTAATCAACCATACAGGGAGTTAAGACATTTCACTTGGCAAACAAAAAATGGCCAAAACCAGATTATGTGAAACCTGTGATGTTTTCTCTTGATTTAAAACCTTGTCTACATTTAATATTTATTTATGTAAGTTTACACTTCTTTATAGCATCTCCTAAACTTATGGGCCTCACGGACAGTAGTCAACTCAATTTTCTTTTGAGACCACCAAATGCTCTTATCAGTAAAGACCCTTTTTATGTTCCGTGTTTATGTGGGCTATTGGTCTCTAGCTAACCATGGTCTCACAGACCACCACCGCCTGCAAACCAGAGCATTTCAAAACGCAATCCTGTAATAAATACAGTGGGGGACTACTCCAGCATTCCTAAGCTGCTAAGAAAATCACTGAATTTTTAGACAAATACAGATTTTGGTAGAGGGAAATCTGACTTCCTTTGTTAGGTGCTTTAGTGGGTATTTCACTTCTTGTTTCAGAATATTGCCTCCATAGATATTAAAGTAATTCAGGATTTCATTCCATATTTCTATTTTCCCAATATCCTTCCTCAGAGCCGCAGAGCCATGGAGGACTCATTAATAACTACGCACTTTTGAAATGGGAATTAATTTGCCTAACCTGTAAACCTCTTGTGTTGGCCACTCAATCCTTGACATGACAACGTGCAGCATCAAAGCAGCAGCTTCTTGCTGGCAGCGGAAGCGGCCGGGTCTGTTGCAGCAGCATTAGCCGTATCAACTGCGACTGTACGCCTCCAGGTAACTTCTGCTTGGTCCTCATGCATTGGAGGTGGTGTCCCTGCTGACTGTGTGTATGCAGCTCAGGAAACGTTCTATCCATCCTGCAAAGAAAAGAGTAGAAGTGCTGCAAATTCTTGCCAGTATCTCCTGGCAAGTATTCCTTCAGTGTTACTGGAGCGCATCCATTATTTTAGCTGAAAATAAGACCGAGATTATAATCAAGCCTACTAAAATAATAAGCTATGTAAGTTTAAAGAAATACCGTAGCTGCAAGGGTGTTGTGAGGAAGTTGAGTGTTTGGCAGCCACAGAACCTGTGCCCAGCGTCCCACAGCCGCAGCCGGAAGGAGCGGCAGAGCGATGCTGCCGGCCCAACGCGGGCCAGGCCTGGAGGAAGGGCTGGGAGGGTGGGAGCAGAGCTAGAGGACAGGTCTGTGCCTGAGCAGCTACAAGAACGGGCTGCAAAGCCAAACACCTTTGATGTGGCTCCCAGGAAAGAGAGCAGAGGTGGCAGAAGCACAGCTCACAAGGGGCGATTTCAGACAGGCCACTTGGCTAAACCACATCAGCTCCATCACACCTTGCCGAGAAGCTGTTGCACAGACTAATCCCTCTGATTGTCCTTCTCTTTGTAAACATTTGGGAATGGCTTTGAGACAAGTCAGGACTTTCTGCCTGATCAGATCTTGGCAGAGCAGCGAGGTATTTCGCTCAAGGACTGCACCACCCAGCTCTCCGCTTCCAAGAACAGTAACAGGGGCTCCCTCTGCAAGCGTTTTCCACTAGTTCAGAACAAAACAAAACAAAACTACAAGGTACCTTTTGATGAATAAAACATCTTCCATCATTTTTACTTATTCATGCTGCTCTAGGTATTTATGCTGCTAGCCTGGGACATAACATTTCCAGTGGAAAACTGGGGAAAAAGTTTCTGCAGCTCAGAACTACCCTGAAAGCCTTGCAGGGTTTTATGTAAATACTTTGAGACTGGATTTGAATGGCCTCTTCTCCTCCACAGATTCAGTTAGTAAGTACAGGATAGTGAGGTATAGTAAAGGATGATTACAAAAGGAAGTGCTGCCCCCAATTCTTCAGAATTTGCAGTCAGGGTACTTCACCAGAAAGGTGAGGTCTGCTCTTCAGACCGCAGCTTTACCACCACACAACCCCTGCCGGTCTCCCTAGGAAATGTTCACACATGCAGAGAGCGCTCAGATGTGCACGTGAGGGCAGAGGAGCGTGCAGAGAGGTGAGTGGATATGTAAAGACATTGTGTCCCACACACCAAAACATCTCTGCAGGACAGTGGAACACTACGATCCACTGATGAACAAGGTCTTGACCAGTGCGTGGAATTACCACCTATTTGAGTTTGGTGGTATAAGCGGGAAGCTTCATTATGAAATCGTAAGCTGTGGAGAATGATAAACAAGCTTAGCCCAGCTTTTGTTGCTTTGCTAGGAGGAGCTGAACTTTAGTTTGTGCAGCCAATTGGGAACCCCAGACACCCCAGCCAGGGCGCTGGTAAGACCTAACGCAAGACACGTATGAACTGACTCAGGGCCTGGGTTCAGAGCATCGGCGCCTGTTCTGGACTCCACCACAGCCGACACCCGGGGTAAAGCCTTTGCTTCCTTTCACCACCAAGGGCACAGGAAAAATGCAAAAGCTGAGCACAGCTGGGACAACAAACTTCGCAGTTCTTATGAAATGAGACAAAGTATTAGAAGCACTGTGTCCTTAACTGTTCAATTCCTATCCTCGAGTCCTGTTAGCACTCCCCGTGGTACAAATGTTAATGCACTAAACCCATAAACCCAGCAGAACTAAGAGTAGCACTCCTCTGGTGTTTTCAAAGATGCAACATTGTGTGCTGCAGAAGAGATGGGTGTCAGCGCTGTCTGAAAAGGAGTTCATGACTTGGGATGTTGATCTTTCCGGATGAAATTCAGTCCTGACTGGCTAAACATCACGTGGAGACTGTTCTCCTGGCGTTTCTGTATTCATCTCCATCTGGTGTGCTTGGAAGAAGAGCCAGAAGAAGGCAGTGAGTGATACCTCTTTTTGCCAGAAGACCCTCCGGGTAGCAGATAATGCCAACGGCAGGACATGATCTTCAGGGAGGGGATCACACATCTCGTTGACTCAAACAACCCTTCTCTGACACTGAAAGATCTGTCAATAGATCTTCATCAGCAAGGGAGACTGCAAATCCATTAGAAATATTAAGTCTTAAGCTACCTAAGGTTCAGCAGGTTTGCATTTCCATACCAGAGAAACATTTTTTGCTTGTCTGTTTTTTAAATTCTGAACACAGTCTTTTCTGCTGACGCTTCCGGGGATGGTAACATCTGGCAGAGGGAACCTGGGGACAGGACGTCTCAATCCACTGAAGTCAGGCTCTTCAGAGCTTCTCTGCCCAGACAATAATCTGCAGTAATTCTGAGAGCAAGGTGGTTGCCATTTACACGCCGCCAAAAGAACAGAAAACAGTAAGATATACATGAAATGTTTGTGCTGTTATTTCCTGTTTATTTCCAGTGACTCGCAGCTCCGAGGCTTTCCAGCAGCATGGTGGGGTCGCCAGCTGGCCAGCATCGCTGCGCAAGTGGAGCCTTAACTGAGAATTCCAGTTTCTGGGAAAGAAACACACAACCTGGGAGGACTCTGTCAGGCAATACGCTGTCTGCAGGCAACGTGAATCAGCCAGTGCCAACCAGAACCTAAACTTGTTGTTTCTCTGAGGATACAGGGCGAACACTACAGGGAACCGATTCTCAGCCTACCCAAGCAAGAGCCAGGAATAATTCTCCAAAGATGTGTTAAATTATTCTAGAATAAGTCTTATAATGTGACATTTGTGTAAGCCTTTGCAACTAATTTTCTTGCTGAGTGGGAGGAGGGTTAGCAGAGGAAGAAAAAAGACATTAGTTAAGGTATTGAGTCTCCTGTGTTGTCAAAAACTTAAGTATGCGTAACTCTGTAAAACATGTTACTTCTAAATACCATCCCCCAGCAAGCAGCCCAGATGATGGGCTGTACACCAGAGACAGTCTGGTTTAGCTAAGCAGCAGCAATAGCTGAAATAATTAAAATAAATCTGCCTTGGAAGCAAGCTAAGTCAACAGCTGCTAACTCACCAAATCTAATAATTACATGCTTCCTCCTGTGAAACTTGGAATAAAAGGGTGTATTTCCAAGACACTGTATTTAAGCAAATCAACAAAAAGAGAATGCATGTTTATGCGGGTGCACACATCTAATATAAATAAATTATTGAATATTTTTTCATCCAAATAGCAGCACTTTTAGAGAAGCTGCAAAATTTAATGCAGATGTGTCTACATTAAATTGCTGACATTTTAATAGAACACCACACATAAAGCATAAATCACATTTATCAGCAATCCAGTGCTTAGGCATTTCTACTTTGCTTACTTTGGAAGTTTAATCAAATGAATGCTATCAACCTCTAACATCATAAATCAGCCATTTTAAGAAGTAATGGAGGCTTAAAGCAGTATGAGTGAATGAATTTCTAGTCACCTCATGCTTCTCTGCATATTAATTTTAAGTCTTGAATTTACTCCAAATGCCTATCAGAAAAGAAAAGATTGGGAAAGAAAAGAAAAGAAAAAAATCAAAGGGGGGTACAGTTTTCCCATGTAGATGTCTGACAATAATGAATTCTCATTTATTACAGCACTAAATACATGATTATCTCTGCTTTGCAGTTCAAGAGCACCCTGAAAAATTCCAGTGTTAAGAGAGAACATAAAAATGAGCCAGCTATAGAAGATGGCACGCTGCAGCACTGCGTACACAGGCTCCAACACCACCTTCAACACTTGGGAAAACGGTGATGAGCCCAGACGTTATAGTCCAAGTCCTTCTAGTTCTAAAGGGAGGGGCCAAGAGTCCTAGCAGTGAGTAGAGCACCCCAAGGTCCCAGCTATTATTAGTGTAGCTGGTTGGCAAGCACAACCTCTCCCTCCCCTCATTCTGTTTGAATCCAATCTTTCCCACAGCTCAGGGAACCGAACAGGAGCTCTGCTGTGTGATTTCTTTGATGGGATACCTTCCCCTTCAAGCCATGTCTACAGGGAACAGCACTTTAACTTCCATAAAGCACCTTTCTGTAGAGACGTGGTACACAAAAAGAGGAAAAAGACCAAAATAATTTCTTTTCACTGTGTATGAAGTTTAGTCAATCACGTCAGTACTTCCCGTCTTGCTGTATTTTAGCAAAGACTCAACAGATTTTTTGACTGCAGTTACATGGATGCAAACTTGCCATTGCCACTCGAAATCCTGCCTCACCTGAACGCACGTGCTCGGCTGGATAACTGCTGAACAGCACAAAGCCCCCGCGGGAAGGTGCCCACTGCCCTGCTGACTCTCCCTGTATGTGCATGTGTTAGTTATGCACAAAGAGCAATACCCACAAAAAATGATATGCAGTCTGCAGAAGAACCACAGAAGCTCTAAGACAGGAAAAGAAGAAGGATGCCGTGACAAGTTTTTTAGAAAGACTATATGTGGCCACTTCATTGTAACGCCTCTAAACTATATATAGGGACGGCTGTTGATACAAGCCCACTCATGAAAACGTTACATAAAGTGACTCTTGAGAGGTTGCTAAAAGCAGCAACTTCCCTTAAAAACAAACAAACTGATTCACTTTCACATGGCATGTCTCTGGTAAGACACAGTGCTGGGTATCCTCCTTACAAACTATTTTTGAAATAGGAAAAAGAAAAAAAAATCACATAACCTATTATTACTTTCATGTCTTAGAACTGTGGTAGCCTGTCCAGACACGCCAGACCGCGTGGCAGGAGAGCAATTGCAGGGTACGAGTCCATGACATAACAATCCATTAGGAGCCTCTGGATGCATAGCCTGCAGCACCAGGATTTGTCCTTGGTGCTCTTCCACTTTCTTCTTCGTAATTGCATTCAATGCCTGCCAGAGTGTGCGGCAGCATTTCAGTCACTGAAATTACTTTACTAGGACGTATCTCTTGGAATTGCTTTAAAGATTATTTAATGTTTGTACAACACTTTGAATTTGTAAGTAATATTATTGCTTTAATACCTTTCTCCTGGAGGATTCCACTGTTGCAGTGAATTTCACAGAATTATTGCTGGAATTGCCTGGCAGACTAGTTTCTCCCATCTTTCTAGCAGGAGTACACTAATAACCAGTGTACACTATCTGGGGTAACAGTCCGAAGTGACCCTGCACAAAGGACTCTGTGAATAATGTTATAGTCATTTCTGATCATCGAAGCGCCTCCAAAAGTAGCCGCAGGGAAGCACAAGACGGATTCCCTTTGTAAGCTCCATAAAATAACAGCAGATTTTTGTTGCCGCTTCAGTCAAGCCAACACACATTACCTTCCCTCAGAAAGCATGAAAGCAGTAAATTACCCAAAATGCGCACAGTTTTGTGCATCCAACAATGCAAGTCACAAAATCAATAATATACAAAAACAATTGCTCAGAGATGAACAATGAAATACATGACGCGTGAGCTAAACAAGAATAATGCTCCCTTCAGGAAAGACGCAGCAGAATCACAAAAGACAGCTTGCTGTACAGATTGCTGAAGTGACAGTCAGAAAATACTGAATTTTGATTTGTGGAAACACAGACTGACAGGGAGAAAAAAATAGAAAAAAATCCAAAAAAGGCAGACATCCTAAGTGTACTCTGATGGTAAAATTTCAGTTTTCAAAAGGGTTCAGAGACTAGTTCTGTAAGAAAATCTAAGGCCTAAGGTAAAAGCTGAAGTCCGTAACACAAGACTCCCGTATTGACATCTCCTCCGTTTCTAACCCAGCGACACCAGCAGCAGCATTCGCTCAAGGTAGGGGCCACGCAGCCACGCGTGCGGCATGCTCCGGGCGTGCCTGCACAGAAGGCGAGTGCTGGTGAATCTGTAAGCAAACCTCAATTCCCCACTGAAACGCTAAACGGGAGCCTGAGTAGGAATGAAGTGTCTAAACACCCGCGTGGCTCTAGGACTAAATGATATCAGCTCTTCTGGGGAAAAAAAAAGAAATTACCTTCCACAAAAGCTGTATCAGGTACGGAATTATGAACCTGCCTGATAAAACCCACAAAGGTCCAAAGTGGGTCCCACCACGGGGTGGGAGTAACCGTGTCTGCCTGTCTCCGGAGCGGTCTGACGCTGGCGCGGGGCAGCCCCGGCTTTGCACAATCCTCTGGCCTGGCACCCTGTCAGACTCAAACCCTAATGGTGGTCACTGGCAAATTCCCCAGTTCAGAAAGGAAATATGATGAAAACAGGCACAGAAATCGGGTCACTTGCTTTTCAGCTCCTTGGTCTTATCCAAGAGTCCTTCATTTCCAAATATTTCTGTGAGAGCGTGAGTATATTCTACTATTCTGAGTTTATCACTGAAAGCAACATAATTTGTCATTTCACAGACTTCAGTAAGTCACAAAGCACCGCAACAGCTGAACGTGTCTGAGATTTATACAAACTGTGCAGGACTTCCATTACCTTCTGCTTTCAGAACTTACCTGAATGGACAGTAAATGTATCTAATGCTTTAAAAGCATGACTTTAAAACTTCACTGTCAAAATTCTCAGAAGTGAGCAACGAAAGCAGCCGACTGAGCTGTGGATACTTTGCCCGAGCCTGTCCTGGGGCAGACGGAACCTCCGGCGGTTCGGTACCTGTCCCCTGAGAAGTCTGGCTGCTTCCAAGTGTCTTAAAATCGAGCTCATAAAAAACTTAAAGCCCAGTAACAACTATTTCCCAAAGCTACTTAACAGGACAACAGGATCACACTGCAAAGCCGGTTCCAGGGGGCCACGGTTTGACACCTCATCTCCCAGCCATCCCACTCCCTCCAGGACACTCAGGACACGAGCCTTTGATGGAGCAGGGGTGCCGCCCCCCCCCCCCGCCCCGTCCCTGACCGCCCTCCCACTCCCTTGCGGCGGGGACCCCCTGCGGGCAGCCCCGGGGGGAGACCGGGACCCCCCCGGGACCCCCCGGACCCCCGGCAGCGCGCGGCGGTGACGGCAGCACCGCGGGTATGGCGTCCCCGTGTGGCGGCGGGAGGGCGGGACGGGGGGGGACACGGGGGGGGACACACGGACACACACGGACACACACACGGGGGGACACACGGGGACGCCACGCTGCGCTTTGCGGGGCTCACATCTCCCCACCCTGCTGGAAACCGCCGAACTGCATGGATTCATGTGTAGTTACAATCTGCTGAGCCTTCTCTTTTTTCTTTTTCCTAAAAACCCTTCATTTTAGGAAGAGTATTACATAAAATGCACAGAAACAAGTGGGTTTGAATGATAGGTTTCTTTCTCTGTGTAAAAATCGCCTATTGATCTATTCTTTGTACTTGTGGCTTATGAAAATAAATCTCAAATGTTTTGTATAGCTTTTGGTGGTAAGATTGAACGTTATTTGCTTTAAAAATCACCTTCTCATTTATTCTTTGTATTTGAGGCTTATGAAATCTCAAATATTTTGTATAGTTTTTGGAGGTAAGATTGAACGTTACTTGCTTTAAAAATTGCCTACTCATTTATTCTTTGTATTTGTGGCTTATGAAAATAAATCTCAAATATTTTGTATAGTTTTTGGAGGTAAGATTGAGCATTGTTTGCTTTAAAAGCCAACAATACACCATAGATTTAGAAAACAGATGGAGTCAAGGGTTCCTTCTGTACCTGTCAGAAACATCAAGCCCTGGTTTTACAACTAGATCACTTGGGGAAAAAGTTGCTCCTCATGTGAAACATCACTAGCTTGCTTGACTGCAAAGAGGTTTTTTTCACAGAAACGGGGACTTCTGTAAAATCCCACGGTTGATGGATCACAGTCAGAAAAGGGGATGTATAGGAAACAACATGTTTTGAATCGCTGGAACTGGAAATGGATTTTGTTCTCTGCAGTGGATACAGTTAGGAGTTGAGCTCTCCCGCAAAGCTGCTCTACTACAGGTTCTCCTACAGTCTCCCGCCGCCGAGTCCTCAGGTATGTCACCTCGCAGGAGCTGGCCTCGCCGCGGGCGCCCGAGGAAGGAGCTGAGGACACGCGGGCCCGGCTCAGGCACTGAGGTCTCCCACAGCCCCGCGGACGGTGCTCACCAGCAAAAAAACGCATCTCTGGGTGTCCCCTGAGCTATCCCAGCCCAGAACGCTGGTGAGTCAAACGCGAGCCCGGCGCAGCGGGAGGCAGTTCAGAGCCAGCCCTGCATGCAGGGATCCGTGCGTCGTCGGATTGGAACCCTTTGGCGCTCGGCTCCTGCCAGCAGAGTGGGAAAACGCATTCTGATACCGTTATTGAGGGTCCCATGAGAACTTCAACTAATAAACACACCGAATACACGTAAATAAATCAATTAATGACTTGATAAGAAAATTAATTTCCATTAACAAATAAGCAACAGCTACAAGTCTATTAATGAAGCACGATCCTTCTATTTTTGTAGAATGCAGGGACCAAACTTCTTCCACATCTCCACGACTATGCCACGAAAATCGCATGAGGATTTCTTTATGTATAAGCAGGATATGGGAGAACACCCTCTAAAACAGGGACTAACGAGGCGTGCTCTAAGCGGAGTTTAGCAGGCAGTCCATCTCTGTGGAGCTGAGCCGCGCTCCCCCCAACACGGCTAAGTGCCACCCCCGTGAGAGCAGGCGCAAAGCGTCAGGCAGGAACCGTCCCCAGGCGGAGGTGACCCGTGTGAGGGGACCCCTGTGACAGACGCACCGGCCGCCTGCCAGCACGCAAAGGTCAGCAGCACCCACTGCCGTGCTTTGCCAGATTACCCGCTCCTGCCTTCTAAGGGACTGCTGAAAAAAGCCTCTTTGCTCACCCTGTTAATGACACTTTCATTTCAACAGTATCAACCTTGGGGGGGGGGAAACCAAACCAAAACACCCTTGCACAATTTAAGACTATTTTGTTAGCAGAATTTTTAGGTTCTGGCCCAAAATGAAGCCACTGCTTTTCTTGATGTTAATGCCTAATAACCCATCTGAAATCACATCACTATGTGACAAGACACGACGGCATGGGTGTTCTTATGCCCTGAGAATTCTCTCTAGAGCTCTCTCTACTATTGATTTGTCAGTTCCTTCACTTTTAAATATTGACTTTAGGATATTGAATCTTCCAAAGCTGAAGCAGTCAAAGACCTGGACTCAGCCTCTTTGACACTGAAACAGGGCTCTAACCTAGGAAGACCTCTAATCTATCAATTTTGTCTGAAAGCTTTTAATTTAAATGGTGAAAAAAAGCAAAAAGACGACAAAAAATCATAAATATTACAAAAGCCTCGTTTCCAACTTTAGGTCTAAGTAACAAATGGTTAAACATTGCCTACCTGCCGCTTCAATCCACCAAGCTATTAACTAATGCAACCTGCAGTGAGGAGGAGGACCAAAGTAGTTCTATGTAACAAACATATAGTGTAGGGAGACAGACTACTCTGGGGTTCTCAAACCTGTCTTCAGATCTGAAAGAGAACCAGCAAACACCAAACTAAGTACGGGTTAAGAACACTCACTCTCCATCTGATTTATGATTTACACAGTTCAGTGGAATTGTAAATTGTACCAAGCTGCATGTAGCCTGCAGTCTTCTGTCTCTCTTTCGGAGCTGAGGAAGGGCTTACGCACCCCAAAAGCTGAATGTTCTTCAGATACAGAAGCTGCTATTGAAAGAAGATACTACCTCTCTGTGCAAGCCTTCCTCTTCCTTATAGCCTTCCTGTTAGAGCCATAAAGTTACCATTAATACAGGATGGATAAAATTCTATTTTTCACGACTGCATCACTTAGGAGGGTCTGGTGCTCACTCGTGGCATTGCGAAGTGTGCCTTGTGATTCAGCTTGAATCTCTGCCATGCTGGATGTAAGCCATTTGGAAAACGCGAGCCAAGAGCAGAAATTTCTTAAGTCAAGTTATCAGAGCAGGCCTGAGTCAAAAAAAACCCAAACAGACCCAAACCCATGCATTTTGTATGTAATTGTTGCATACATAAAAACTTGTCTTTCCATGAAGCTTTTATGAAGAATGGTCACAGTGAATAAAAATTCACCTTTGAAAAAATACTACAGCTTTCATCTACATCAAGAATACTTTAAATCAGGATATTTTAAATCAATTTAGATGAACCTTTAAGAACACTGAAAAAAACCCCTAACCTGTCCAAAGCTGCCCATGAAATTGCAACATAAAGTTAACTGTCAATCTAGAAATCCTATAATTATACATTTTCAAAACAGGCAGACCTTTCACACATTTTAACCAACACAGAAACACATATTTTAGCATACAGTGTTGTTACAATTTGTTTTCTCTCTACAAACTATCCAAGTTCTAGCTTCCACCCTTCCCTCAAATTAGTAATTTTCAAAATTAACATCTAAATTAGTGTTGCTTCCAGATTAGCAAAAAGATCTGGAGAACTTTTTTTCCCATTTGGCTCAATTGGTAGAGAAAGGGATGGAAAGACGATCAGGGAGAAGACTCTTTTTCTAGCACAGCCTGTGAATCAGAGAGGCTTCAAACTGCAAATCTGACAGGCTTCGAGCCGCGCTGCCGGAGGCACCCCGAGCCCTGTGGGGACACCGTCCCGCCTGGGGCCCCACGGGACAGCCACAGGGCTCGGGGACCTCGTCCTTCCCAGAACGCTGCAAGAAAGAGTCCTACCAGCTGGGGGCAAGACATCTGTCTCCAAAGATGAAGTCTGGTGCAGAAATAATTGGTCATTTCACAAACTTACAGTTGGTCTTTGTGTAATTAACCCGGTCAAACTAAACTGCAAACATGCCGGGATGACATAACTTCATTACATGTTTAATCCCCTGGTGGTAACGTCATTCTCAGCGCCCCAAAAGAGCTCTTCTAGTTGAATGGCAGGTTTCAAAAGTGGAGTTATATCCAAAACAGGAATAGAAGGAAAAGCCATATCATTCCCTGTTTTCTGCATATTAGGAAATGATTCAAAGAAGACCACGAATAAGTATGTGTAACAGAACTGCTTCAATATATAATCACCGATACATCTAACCCTTGCTACACAGCAACAACTATTAGTGTTAGGTTCAAATCAAGTGCCCGTCAGTATTTTTGAACAATTAGTTATCAGCAAGAGTGAACTCTGCCTTGACACCGTACTCAGTCATTCAAATCAAGATCTGCTCATTGCTTTAAAAAAACCAATCTTAAAATTGACAACCATGGGTTGCTATTGTAATACTGTATGCTTATTTTATACAGCTCATTTTGAAAAGGACTGTATTGATGATCAAAATAAAAGATAGCATTTGGTTTTGAGAGACTAGACCAATATTGAGAAACTTTTGGGTGAGATTTCAAGTTTAGACAGAAGCTGTTACTATGATTTGAAGAAAAAGAAATTCAGTGTTTGTATCTTTTTTTTTTCCCTTTCCCTACGCAAAATGTGGCTACAATTTCCACTTCTCAAGAAAGAAATAATGTCTGAAGTTCTAAAACATTCTGGTGATGAGGAATACAATGAAACCGAACAAACTTGGGTCATGCAGCTTTATATTGACCTTGGGGGTTGTACAGAAATCTGTAGGAGATTGATGGGAAAGGGGATAGCCTGCCTGGCAGATTCAAAACACTGCCGTAGCTGTGCTGGGTTTCAGTTTCCTTATGTCTAAGTGATGTTTATTAAAAACAAACTTGCTTTCCATCCACCAGGAATTAACAGATGCCAGGGCTAACTTCTTCAGACGACAGCAGTTCCTTCTGCAAGGCTTTGTGCAGCAGGACGAAGGGCCACGGGCCGGTTGCGGAGGGTTACATCCTTTTGCAGGAAGCCCCCTTGTCCCCTGTGCTCCCTCTCCTGAGAACGCCAGTGGGGAGCGGAGCGGGAGGCTGATGAGGAAGCGGGGTACGGGGGGCCGGGAGCACGCCACGCGCTTGAGGACACGGGGATGGGGCTTGTGCTTCCGCTGGGCCGGCAGCAAGGAGAGGCTGAGCAAGAACATTGCTGCTCCAGTCCTCTTGCCTCCCCAGAAAATCCCAGAGCTGACGTGCTGCGACAAAACGCTGCCAGAATGGGACAAACAAGAGTAGAGGCAGGGAAAGAGAGAAGGAGCAACAGCGCAGAAATGAGTGTATTTTTGGTTAGAGCATGTTGCTATTTTGGGGCAAAGGGGCCTGAGTGAAAGCTGAGACTGAGCAGTAAGGCAGAGGAAGTATCTAGGAGAAAAATCCAGAAACTGAATTGGAGATACTTGCTGGGACCGGCCCAGATCAGGGTCTGTGAGCAGCAGCAGGGGAAGTCCCTTCATCATGCCCATCCGTGATTTACACAACGGCTGCTGCTCTACCCTCAAGCACGGACCAGTACTTTGTTATGCGTGAAAAGTAATATTTGGACAGGGCCATTAATCACTGCTATAGCAATTAATCACTGTTAAGGGGCCTTTTTATCTCTAAAAATCTTCTTTTTGAAAGGGTGTCATGCAAACCTATACAGCTACCTCATGAAAACTGATGTAGAACATTCAGTTCTGGATGTGAATCAACTTCCTGGACAGAAATGGAATTGTCAAAGGCACAAGTAAACCTCTGCTGCTTTGTTAGGCCAAAATGTTACTGATTTTTAATTAACTTTGTTTTCATTCCTGTGTGAGGAATTTGAAGCAGGTAGTAAAAGAGAAAGGTGCTGAAAGACACAATGGAATGCAGCATCACATTTTAGGTCGAGGAAAACTAAGTCTATTTGAACAAGACTTTTGCTGGCACAGGAAAACTGAGTATTGTTGCTACTGAAAAATAAACCAAGCATACCTGTCAGTCCAAAACAAAGATCACTTTTATTATAGAGCAGCATCCACAAGCGGGCAGATTCTATTTCTGCAGCAGCTCCTCATAAATGAATAGCTAAACAGTGTTAACCTCAGCCAGGTTCTCCCATATATATACTGATCAAACACACTTTCACTAGCTAAGCGTGCAGCAAGGGATCAAAAGATAGATGGTTTGATGGTGTATTGATTAAAAACTGCAAGATACCAAGCTTCCCCCCCCCCGTTTATATACCTGTACAATAATAAGACTAGTGTTATGCCAAACTAAGAACGTATGTTAAGGTAGAAACTACATTTGTCATTTCAGGAACAGAAGGAATTCTACTGTAGTCTTCCTCACTCATTCTCGTCATATGACTTGAGTAACAAAGGTGCGACAGATCAGATGCTGGTATCACTACAGCCACATGGAAACTATTTCCTGGACACCGTCACCTGAACCCTGCCCTGTTTAAACATGGACAATGTCCTCTTCGGGAGGGGGTCTGCATAAGGGGGAGCAAACCAGATGCCTGCCAGGGAATTATGTTTCCTCCTTAGCAGTTGAAAGACAAGGGGATTTTGCATTACTAAAATACTCTGGTGTATGAAGAAGCTTTTCATTCCACTTAGGTTTGATCAATATGGAAAGTTTCAGCCCAAGAGGGAGGTGGATGCTGGTTTTAAAATGGATGACAGTATTGGAAATTCCTGCAAACACCAGTCACCACTTTGACCTTCTTTACCTTCTGTGGGTGAGAAGTAGAGTTGGGAAACAGCAGCTGGTTCCTGAGGAGAAATTAACCCAAACCATGCAAACTGACAATGTAGCCAAGACCCCAAAGCCACACTTGGTGTGCATTTAAATCAGTATTGCTGCTCAAATGTCACTTCTTCCCCATTTTGAGCACCTTCCGCACCTGTTTTCCTCCGCCACCGTACCACTCTCTGTTCCATGCAGTGCAAACATTTCAGTTCACAGATAATCTGAACAGCCTGGACGAGGGAACCGGCCCTGGTGAAATTTCACCCAGCAGAAAAACAGAAGTGATTTTTTCAGCCTCATTAATCCCCTTGATGCAGTTCACTGTGACAGCACCAGTTTTGCCGCTGCCAGGCAAGGCGCTGCAGGGAGAGGGTACTGTGTAACCCAGACGTGAGAGCGGAGACAAGGGCTTTGTGCGGCGGCAGCCTCAGCCCGCGTGCACACCCCAAGCTCCCCAGCCATCACATCAGCCGCACAGAACGACAATCTGGTCGCGGCACCTGCGGGTACGACTCGGTTCTCTGCCCAGGAGCTCTCGCAGGGGCTGCAGGTACTGTGGAACACACCAACAGCGGTAACACAAAGCATAAAAGAGATAAAAGAGATACACCCGTAGCAAGAACGGATCCAGACATCACCAGCAGGCATCAGGCTGCCGTAACCATCAGCTTTTACCCTGCCTTTAACGAGATATCGCACTGTGGATGCTGGGAGATTAGTCTCAATTTGCATTAGCCTACCCAGCTTCAAAAATGGAGCTGCCAGAATAGGTGTAGCTAAACAAAACCGGGAACAGAAGGCAGTGGAATGATTTTCAGCAAAGTTTGGTCAAATAAAACTTGATAAAAAAAAATAAGGTCAAATAAAAAATAAAGTTTCATTCAAAAGAAAATAAAAGAAGCTGGGCTGGTTTAGAAAGAAAACATGACAGAAGCATATGTTTAACTTACTGAGCAAAAAATGGAAAGTGTTCTTGCAGGAAGAGCATATTAAACAATAGAGAATTCAGCTTATGTTACAGTTCCCATCATCACTTTAAGAGATAGCTAATATTTTCCATTTTTCCTATTTAATCAGATCAGTAAACATATCTGCATTTCACTTGCCATAAACTGCATTATTTGTGAATAAAAGTGCATGCAAAAATTTCCTAAAAAATATTTCTTTAGGAACATTTAGTGACCATTTTGCTCTAAGCTGGGCTATATAATAAACTTTTAAAATCTTTATAATGGCACTGCAGGGAAGAGATTTCTGGAAAACAATAAAGAGTCTAGGCAATTCTTCCTGCTACACAGACTGGTGCAGGCTACCATCAGCAGCTTCACACACTTCTCTTCCTAATACCACCACTCCTGATACCTGGGCCAAATGTTCATTTCTTGGCTCATATCTGCACTGCTTCAACATTGCCTTTGGGCCCTGTATGCCCAGGACGTTTGTGGGGTGGGGGTTAATTCCTCCTCTTAGGTTATGCACAGCGCAAAAAGGATCACAGGGGGTCGGGGCCGGGGGCACCCCAATGCCCCAGCCAGAGAGACACAGCCTGTGCTGCAGCCCCTGTGAGGGCTGGGGGTGACACCCACCACAGCTGTGACACCCACGACTGCACAGTCGGATGGGGGCTGCCAGACATGTGAGGGCGGCAGGGAAGAGCCTCTGGAACGGTGCGAGCCGGGGTGGGCGGGTGGAGAAGCAAGGGATCCGGCTGGTCTGGGGAAGAACTGCCCGATCGGCCCAGTCTGGCCTGAATTCTCATTAAACTCCATCTCTAAATACTTTCCTGGGTGAGGGACTCTATTCTGCGTGCACCAAGTGTACGTGGAGGGGGAAGTGCCAGCAGGATGAGGCCGTTGGTGCTGTTTGCTCCCGCCTGCAACCAGGACGGCTGCCAGATGAATGCAGACACAGGGCGGGCACGTGTCTCTGTGTGTGTGTGTCTGTGTCTGTGTGTGGCAGCAAAACAACAGCGTGAAGGCCTCTGGGACAGGGTGACCCCACCAACAAACCCAGGATACAAACAAACTAGCAAAACCTCTGGATCTCCAGGTTTCAAGTCAGGGGGACTCATAGCCAAGGATAGCAGCTTCCAGGATCATGTACTAAAGCTTATGAAAACTCACTGAATTAAAACTTACAGCTGGAGCTTGTCGCATTCAGTTGATGAGTTCCCAGTAGGCTCCCCAGATGTTTACAGGTATTTTGCTGCAGCCTGAAAGAAGAAAAATACAGTGAAGAGGACTGCAAATAGATACAGCATAGAGCAGGACTGCACTACTGTCAACCCAGAACATAACCACTTTATTTGTTAATTAATAAACAAAACTATCTGTCTCAAGTGTTAACAATATCATGATTGATCATCCTCCAGCTCTCCAACCCTTCCTTAAAAGGACTTGGGAACCAGGAGTCTGTTTTGACCTTTTACAAAGGCCAAAAGGTTTAAATTCGGTACCTCTTACCAAGTTTTCTCTGTAACGCTGTACAGTTCTGCTAATCAAGACGGGACAAAGCAATGCTGTCACTTAAAGTAACAGCGGGAGGCAGAGCCCACCTGTGGCAGGAGCTGTGCCGCCTCCATGTCGGCATCCGTTCCCCCGTGCCGCAGCCTGGGCGGGGAGCGGGGACCTCCCAAGCGTCCCGGAGGGCCCGGTGCCCGGGGACACAGCGAACGCCATCCTTGTGCCAGACAGACCCCCTGCACGCGGCGGGGTGACGAGCAGACGGCGACAGCCGTTGTCACCCCGGCCCCGTCGGTACGGCGCTGGTTTCGGTCACCGGAGCAGGCCTGAAGCGAGGCCTGCTCGAGGCCTGGGGCCGCGTCCATCCTCTCCCTCCCACACCGCTCCCCAGCCTTCGGGGCGATGTGGCCCCCCAGCACCCAAGAGAATCGCCGCGTCTCCTCCTGGTGACAACAGCCCCCGGCAGCGCGTAATGGCGGCCGGCGGCCGTGCTGTGACACATCGTCAGGACGGGGAGAGCCGAGGTCCCTTTGTCGAGGGCAGCGGCTTCTCCTTGCTCTCTACTACCGCCGACATCTTCCCCTCACGGTTCGGCTTGCAGCCCCTGGGCCGCGGAGCCCACCCGGCTCCTTCCCGCGCCCGCGGGTGTGAGGCGGCGCCCGTCCCGCCTTTCCCGCCTTCCCGCCGCCAGGCTAAAGGGCTCTGCAGGGCCCGGGGCCTCCTCAGGGCCCGGCCGGCGCCTTCCCGCCCTTCACCTGCCGCGGCGGGGCGGCACCGCCGGCGCTGCTCGGCCGGGCGGGGGCGGCGCCGGCGCCGTCCCGCCGTGCGACCGGAGCCGGGGCCCGGGGCCCGGGCCCCGGGGCGGGAGGGTCCCGCCGCCGCCGCCAGCGCCTCCCCCCCGCCCGTGGGCCGGGGGCGGCCGGGCCGGGCCGGGCCCAGGGACAGGACCGGGGCCGGCGCGGTCCCTCCCCTCCTCCCGCGCGGCGGGGCCGGCCCGGCGAACCGGGGGAACCCGTTTGTCCGGTCTGACGGCGGTTCCGCGGGGAGGCCGGGGCCGTCGGAGGCATGAGCGGGCCCTGAGCGAGCGAGCGGCGCCGGGACCCGCGCCCACAGGTGCCCCCGCCGGCTGCGCCCGCCCAGGGGCGGCGGCGGCTCCGCGGGCCGGCTGCTGCCGAAACTCGGTCGGTGCGGGGCCGGTCCCCAGCCGCGCCCGCGGGGCAGCCCCGTCTCCTCTCGCCGGTAGCAAAGTCCGGCGGGGCGGGCCGGGGCGCTGGCGGGGCCCCGGAGCGGCTGTGAGGGCTGGGCCGGCGGCCGGCAGGTAGGTAGGAGGTAGCGGAGCGGGGGCCGGGGGGCGCCGGGGCTGGGCCACAAACCGCCGCCGCCGCCACGGGCGAGCTCAGGGCTGGCGCCAGCGCGGGGCTGAAGCGATCTTCGGTCTCAACGTACCGCCCGCTGCGTGCGGAGCCTCCCGCGGTCGGGCGAGAGCTGCAGCGCCTCGATGGCTGCGCCGGGCTCGGGGTGTGAAGGCGGCGATGGCGCTGCCGCAGGGCGCGCTCGCCGGGGCCGGGCCCCCGGGGAGCTCTTTTTTCCGTTGGGCTGGGGAGGTTTAGCAGCGCCATGAATATTTAAACTATTAAATATTCATCCAGAGGCGAGCGGCTTCGTCAGGAGCCCGTGAGGCGGCTGGTGCTGAGGCGGCCGGTCGGTGCGACGGCCCTTCTGCCAGGTGAGGCCTTTGCTTGCGCCGGGCACCCACCGGGCTGCCGGGGCCTGCGGCCCGCGCGAGGGGCTCTTCTCACCTCTGTGCCTGACGGGACAGCGCGTTTCGGCAGTGTCGCTCCACACCCTCGCAGTGGTTTGAGTCTCCCTTCCACCCAGAAAGATGCGCGGCCGTTGACTGTCAGATTTACCACAGAGTCTCCCCGGTCTGATACTTTGGGTTGAGGAAAGAATAAGTATTTGCTGGGAGGTAAGGCACGGGGGACAAATGCAGCTTGGCTCTCTGCCTGGGCTCTGGCAGATACCACCGGTTTACTGACTTGCTTTTGTGGCCTTGGGCTGGTTACTCTGCTTCTGGCTTTTTTTACCTTTTTTTTTCCCCCCCATATCTATGAAAATAGGTTTCATGGTTGTGGGGTGATTACACGTAAGTCAATGTTTATGCAGCCTTTAGAGCAGTAATAAGTGCCTATATTAAGGAACTGTCATAATTCTGCCACAGAAAGTACAGGAAAAGTTACTTGTGAGGTTGGTCACTCACTCGGGAGATGAAAAGCATTTTTTGACCCCCTGAAAAATCAGTATCTCAGTCATGTTTCCTACTGCTTTGTGTCTATAGCTTAAATAGCATCCCTTCTCTTAGAGTGAACGGAACTGTGTTAAGTGGAGCAGCTAATGAAGCATTTCACCGCTGGCTTGAATGTCAGCGTTTGAACGTTTTGAAACCGAAGAAGGCGTACTGTACAGGGAGCTTCTGGCAATAAATAGTTTCTGGTAATGAATAACTGCGGTGCCTTTCATCTGGTGTGTTTGGTGGGGGTCTGGATGTGAATGGCTCAAGAGTGCCCTGGGCCAGTCAGGGGGACTTGCAGCTAACCTGGTTCTTGTACAGTCCCCGCCTCAGTGGCTGCTGCTGGAGTCCTTGGGCTCCCTGCATGAGTGTCCGTACTGGCTCAGATTTGCTCACAGTTTTCTGTTTGTTTCTGGTTTTTTATTTGTCTTCAAAGTCTGGTTCAAGTGTCAAGTGGTATTTGGTCATTTTGTGTTTTTCCTTGTCAGCTTCTGCACTGCTGTTACTGGTGTTCACATTGTGTGTGGTTGCTTCTGTATCTGTCTCAGACCTGTATTTGTTAACTTCTAGGTATCATATTTTTGGTAACTTCTGAACTGTTCTCTTCATTTATTCTTCCCTTGTGAGATAGCCTGTGAATGTTCTAGTCTCTTGTTCTGCAGTTTGTGATGGTGAATTCAAAAAGCCACTTGCTTGCTTTGCATTGAAGCCCTCTATTTAAATTAGTTAGAACTTGTTTTCCATGTGTTTTTATTGCTGTGGCTTTTTTTTCATGCCATAGGTAATCGTGTTGGGCCTGAGTGTAAAGTGCTACCTGCACTTAAATATGGGGAGGGGTTTGATTGATTTTAATTATGAGGGGGTTTGATGTTCTTGCTTGGCTGTTTCCTTTATCTGGCCTCTGTTAAATGAGATGCTTTTTGTAGACGTAATTGAATGCAGGGTATTAGCCAGGAGCTTCTGAAACTTAACCCTCGTTCTGTCTGTGACTTACTGTATGGCCTTGGGCAAATCACTTAACCTCGCTGTGTTTCTGTACTTGTCGGGGTGAAGAACGTGGTTCTCATTATATCCCTGGGAGCCTGGTGGTGCGTGAGCTCTCAGCTCTGCTTTGAAGCTGCTGTGCTCTGTGACAGAGCGCTGCTGCCGCACCTTGGCTTTTTGGCAAGCTTACATAATTATTCTGCAATGTGTAGTGGTGTGTTTAGTGCTGTGTCTGTTTTCCTCACGTGTTCTTATATGAATTAGAAATATGTTTTTAATTTGACAATAGAGATGGGCAATTTCAGAAAGTCCATGGGTGGTTTTGTTTACGAAGTGGTGTACAGTTAGGCACAGGGAGATGTAAAACAAAAGCAACATCTGAAAGAAAACAAATAAACGGGGGGGGGGGGGGGGGGGGAAGAATAAGCACTGTAGAGAAAACAGGAAACAAATCAAGGAAAGAACCAGGTCAGTTGCCAGAGTGACTTTCTGCCTGAGAAGAGGAAGAGGAGGTAGCATGAAAGGGTTTGGAGAGCTAACCAGAAATCTCTATGTTTGCTAAGAAAGCTTTGCAAGGCAAGTGAATTTCCCTCTTTGCCTAAAAGAAACGTGCTTTTGTTACTGCATGCGCATAGTCTCATGAGGGGGAAGTCAGTCAAGAAACTGTTTTCTAACGTTGTTTCATTACAGATGGAGCCTGATTTAAAGTCCGATCCAGGGGGCTCTTCCTGAGCGGCCGTGGTCTCTGCGCGCTGCCCCTACCAGCCTTTCAAGCGACGTCTGTGATGCCGTCCCTTGGTTCAGCCACAAACTGCGTGGGATAAAGGTCAGTTTAGGAAAACACCTTTAGTGTCAATTTTAGATGCTGACAGAAAAGGTGTATTGCTGTGTCATCTCTAACCTTGTTAGCAGGAAGTAACCTTTATTTTTTAGAGTTAAAAATACCTGCTGGTTTTGATGGGGAAGGGTAATACCTAGGAAGATAACTCTATTTAAAGTTCAAAAAATCTTCCACGCCAAACAATGCGGGTTATGTGTGCACAAAAATAATTCTTTTTTCCTTTATTAAAACAAAAGATACCTGTTTTAAAACATGAACCTTGAGAGGCAACCTGCCTGTAAAAGGCAGATTGAAAACCCTTCAGAGTACGCTCGAGCTTACAGCTTGAACAAAGGTTACCAACTTCACTATCTTTTGCAAAGATAACTTGTCTTGACTTGGACTTTAAATGATGGAAACTCTGCATATCTGTTAATGAAAAATCCAAGTGCAGATAATGGGTAGAATTAATATTTTGTTTCTGGAAGTGGCCCGTCTTCAACCATCCTTGCATAGCCTCAGGCCACTCGGACTGTAGGCTCTGGGTCTCTCTTTGTTGTTATTATTTGCTGTTAAATTGTTGGTGACTAGTTGATCTCTTCCTTGTGTAGCCCTGTTGGCTCATAGTGATCAGTTCACTTAGCTGGAATGTCCTTCGTACTCATTTTCGTACACAGCAATCGTAACATTAGAACAGGCAGCTGTACAGGTGAGTACACAGTGGCCACTGGTTTAATTCTGGTGCTTCCTCTATGAGGAAGGCGTGTTGGTTGTTTTTTAAATGAGGAGCTCTTCTCTGGTTGGTGCAATCACGCAGACCTGAGATGGGAACCATTAGGAGGGAAGGTGTTCAGAAGCTGGTGCCCCTGTGTTTCCATTTTCTCTGCTGATGCTGTGCTTTTCTTTTCTCCTTTCTTTTCCCCAAGGTTGGTCTTGGACATCTGTCAACAGTACAAAGCTGTACTCCCTCTTCCCTCACCTGCGGGGTGATTCTGCGGGGGGGTTCAGGGTTTTGGTGCCTCAGCTTGTTTAGCTGGGTCTTCTGTACATTCATTAGAGAAACTGTCGCTTCTCTTCAACCAACTTTGCAGATAAATGGAGAAAGTAGGATTTCAGAGCTTGGTGGTACCAAAGTGTGACAATTTTATGCTGGTGTTTGCCTCCTGATGGTGCAGGTAATTAGTGTCACTACAGCATCCAAGGAGGGACCAGAGTCAATTCCTTGTAAAAGAAAGATCTGTGGATATTACAGGGTTGGCTGTGTATGATGCCAATAAAAAAAATCTCTTGGAGCTGGAAGTAGTCCAGTCTGGTAAGTCCTTGATCCTCACAGTTAAAAAGGCGTAGCTGAACCACCTTTTTGGAAACACCTTTTTTAACGAGTGGTTGCCCTCAGTACATCGTACAAGGCTGGGGGGGCGTTTCTGACAGCAGCATAAGCTGGAAGAGGTGCCGTGGCTGTCTTCCAGTGCTGTGCCAAGGCAGAGCTTTGTGGCAGACCAGCCTCCTTCCAGTACCTTCCAGCCCAAGCCATTCCATGCCAGTACACGCATTTTGCCAAAGCAGTTCCTTTATATAGTGGGAAATGACAGCGCAAGTTTGCGTATGTCTTTATTTCTCCAGCACCCTTATTCTGCACAATTATGGCCCTTCTCTTTTCCCCCTGCAGACACGGGTGAGTTGATAAGCATGATGTTAAAGTTTTGAGTGGGGCGCTGCGGGCATATGATGCCTTAGTGTGCAGCTGTGTGCACGCGACTCTCCATCAGGTGTCTGCACTGTGCCGTTCCCAGGTTTTTATCCTGGCGCTAGAATTTCAAAATCGGTGGTAAGGGGAGATAAGGAGAAAATCAGTTCTTCATTAGAGTTTGACCATCTTCAGGTCTTCTTCCTCTGGTGGATATTAACACTGCTGTTATTGCTCGTTCTCAGCTAGAGTACAGACCCTGTAAGATGCATTATTTCTGAGGAACAGATACTGCAAGATGTTAACTTCATGATGCTAATGCTTGTGGAAAGTGAAACAAACCCCTGCTATTCAGACTAAATTCTGAGTAGCCTCTGCACAATTTGTGGTCACAAATTGCTTGAAACGACCTTTTTTGAAATGACCTTTATAGATAAAAATTGTGTGTGGGCATATTTGTACACGTGTATGTATATAAAACTTGGGGCTGGGTGAAGGACGGTAATAGATGCTACAACCAGGCTGACTCATTTGGGACCTGCTCTTACAAAACAGGTTCCCCAAGGATTTCTCATGTTGCAGCAACAGCCTGAGTCTCCAAAAGTGCTGCTTGAATCTTTTGTGGTTCTGTCGTGTGGTGAAGAGCTCGGACTCGCCAAGTGTGGCGTGTGTTCTGGTGTCCTGGGATGTGTAGGTGCACTACCTCAGCACGAGCGTTTTATCCGTAGCCATATTCTAATCACTGGAATTTGAGCCTTTTTTTAGTGGGAGCTCTGAGTCACCTCATGTTAGGCAGTTTCAAGGTGGGAACTTTCTCCAGGGTCACAGTGCGATGAAGAAGGTGTGTAGGGTCAGGAGATTGTTTCCTTACTACCTGCTTCTGATTAGCTTACTCTCTCAAGTGTGGTTTGAGCATACTTACTGCGGAAAGGCAGGCCTGACCCAGGAGGTCTTTACTGTAGGTGGAACTGTTGAGCTGTGGGAGCTCTGACTCAAGCAAACCTCTGCTGATTTCCTCCTTGGCTGTAAGCTGACCCCTTTGCACTGCCTGGTGCGAGCGTTCTGCAGTTCTGGTTTCCTGCAGCAGCCCTGGGAACTGGGGTGTGCCCCTGCGTCAGCTGCCAGGAACCTCCTTGGCCGTGGTGGCTGGGCAGAGTCTGTCCTGGCTGTCCCGAGCACGGGGCCGTGCCTGCCCAATGGTCCCCGGCAGCGCTTAGGGTGATGCCGGAGGGCACACGCTGTACGCGATACGATACGTTCTGAATGACGGGCTGTGGGGTTTGCCTCGTGCAAAGTGGACTTGGTTGGCCTAGAGGAGTCAAGGCTTCCGCTTCGGGATTCAGTTTGCCCCACTGCTGATGTACGGCGCTGTCGGTTCGGGGTGGAGGCTGCCTCGGGGAACAGGAGCACGCAGGCTTCTGACAGCCATCGGAACTCTTGAGGCTGCCTTTCCCCACGGCGTTTCAAGAGCTGGGCTTTACCATGGTCATGGCAAACTGCAAGGATGCATACAAAAGTCAGTCTGTTCCAGAACAAATAGCTGATAGAAATTGTTCCCCTTGAAGATGCAATTTCAGGGGTGTTCAATTATTTTCAAGTGGTCATTCAATGGAGTAAATATAATTGTGACGTATGAGTAGCTATAGAAATTGATAAGCTTAAAGCATGTAATTTGTGTGGCAATCTAATCGCAGCTTACTAGTGTTTGGAATGAAGGTTATTTCCTTGGCTTGTTTGTGCTGATTCATGCTATTTGAAGTAACTACTTTTTTTTCTTAAAACATCATAAAGATTACCTAGAAGGTTTGAGCTGTCCAGAAGATGCTTCTATCTGCCTGTCCAAGCACTTGTTACCAGTAAAATTTCATATCTGTTTTGAGTAATGTGTGATCTGTGTCTTATATTTTGGAAGCAAATCTAGTTTTATTATTTGCCTGTTTCCTTGTAGAAGCTCTTGTTACGGGTAGATTAGTTGATTAATACATTTTTAATGAAGGACGATACTGGGATCACTGAAGTGAGAATAGAAACACAGTATCCCGCCTTCGAAGGACTTTGGTCCTGGCTGCTGCTTTGTGAGGATAAAATAGTGAGAGCAAGAACTGTGGAAGCATCAGCTGAATCTGACGCTTATCGGGCTCGGAGATGGGCACTGTGCAGTGCCCCAAGGTAACGGCTCTTTCGGAGGTGCTGGGGTGCTCCCCTAGGGCTGCCCGCTCAGTTGGTGTTTGTAGCAGTCAGCAGCAGGTTAGGTAGCAGCTCCTTTTTTGGCTGTAGGAATTTCACTTTACAAATAAAACAAATAGTATTTTGCTTTCTCCCTGATATTTACAGAACCCCCGATAATCTGTGTGGTGAGAAGTTGGGCTGCTGGTGTGTTTTACTGCCCCTTTCTCTGTGTTTCATGATATGAAAACATTTTGCATTTAAGCAACTGCATTGGGTGTATTGGTGCCATAACTCACAGAAATCATCTTTCTTTTCTTATGCCCTAAAAATAGCAATAGCTAATAATAGCCATATGAATTTCTGCCACCAGGTGAAAAAAGATAAAATCTTTGTATGTTGACTGTATGAACCATCCACATGCTTTGAATTGTGCTGCTCATTGCCTCTGTTCTGTTTTAAGCTGATTTTTGTTCCATCTGTTTGAAGCCTGCTGCTGTCTCTTTAGATGGAGAATGCCAGCCCTTAGAGAAGATGCACCTCTGTACACCTCCTGCTTTGCTGTGTAAAGCAGAGCTTCCTTCTTCTGAAGCAGTCTCTGTGCCTTGGAGTTCTGCTGAATTTGCTGGTTTGTTAGTGGGGTGAAGAGGTGGGGATTACCCCGGTGACGCCTCTCTGTGCCCTTCCTAGCCATTTCAGAGCCTGTTGGCCACAGTCAGGTTTACAAAATGGTCATCTGGGTTAAATACTTTGCTTTATGTCTGTGTTGTCAGAAAGGACGGATAAATTGATCCTGAGGAGGTGGTGGTTTTGTTTTGCTTGCCCAGGACTTGATATTGGTGACCAGATTATTTTCAAAGGGACAAAACTGCAGCCTTGCCCAGGAGCGGATTGTGAGCTGTCGTTTCAATTACAGACCTCAGCTCTCAAGCATCGTTAGAGCCGCCTGTTGACGAAAAGGCATTTGGAATCCTGTCAGGGGTATAAGCCGGGGTATGGACTTGAGTCTCCTAAATACAGGTGTGTCTGCTTTGATCCAGCCATCAGAGTACTCCGTGGGCTCAGATTTCTTGCCTGGTTGTTTGGATTGCAGGCCTGCAAGCAGCTGTTGAGGTGCTCTGTTTACCTAACAGGCTGTCTTTGTTTCATACTCCCCTTTTTAGCTTAAAATCTCAGTTATTGGCAAGATGAGCAACGTGTTACAACTGAAGGTGTCAGAATAATTAATTTTTTAAACACATAGTTAAATATCAGTGAAACGCCTGATGTAGCTTTTTTGTCCTATTTTAACTCCAGAGACCTAAAGTGGTTCAGAAAGGTCTCTCGGAGCTTGCTTTTTGTACTATTTGAGTTTGTTTTATGACTCTTACTTCAAATATTGATGTTGGTACGTTCTAAAACTTAGGAAAGTTCCTCGTGTGTAACACTGCTGGTGGCACGGTGTTTGCTGCCCTTGAAAACGCAGAGCTCGATCCCCAGGCAGCAGGGTCCTTCGGGCTTTAAATGTGTAGCTTGCCTTGCATGTGGTCAGGTAGATCTTGTTTTACGAAATGCTCGTCCTGTCTCTGAGAGGAACTGTGCAGCTCTTCTTGTGTTGGAATTTTGTTTTACTGATTATTGTTCTTTCTCACTGCATATGTTCAAACATTACTAATTATTGGTTGAATTTAAGCTTGATGTGAGAGATGATGCCTTCAGAGAAATTTCTGAAGCCTGTTTATTTGTAGCTTTCTTTATTAGTCCCTTCGATGCAAGATCTGTAAAAGCAGTGTTAATATCTGCTTATATTATTGTGAAACAGCAAAAGCAGGTGGGATCTTGTTTGAAACAGTTTTACCCCCAGCTCCTGCAAACCAAACCCTTTTTTTGCCTTACTTCAAAGACTGTTTTGTAAGTAATCGTTATTTCAGCTCAAGTCTGAACATAAGCAGTGCACACAAATGTAAGAAATTGCCTGTCTTCTGAGAGTAGACCCTTTTAAGAATGGACCATTGCTTTTATTTTATTTCAACATTGTTCATAAATAGTTTTTCTCCTGCATGGCATAACCTTTTTAGCTTTTTTTTTTTTTGAGTTGTGGTGCCTTTTTTTTCCTCTGAATAGTGACTGCTGCAAAAATCAGTTGTGGCTGCCTGTCCTCCTGCCATGTTCAATTCACCTTTGGTTTCCGTTGTGTCCATCCAACGTCCAGGTGCTGGTGGATGTGCGCTCTCCTCTTTCCTCTGCTGGCTCAGTATTAGTTGGCCTCTCTGCTGCTCCGTGCTGTTGTTGCTCCCATCTCCTCTTTCACCTCGTGATCGCTCTCTACCTTCCTCTGAACTTCTGACATCTCTTTGACGTCCCAGCTAGCCCTTTTCATGCAGACTAGGTGTCAAGAAACTTAACTCTAAACCAATTTGTCACTCTGTCACTGGAGGACTCCTTCATCCTCTGTCCCACAACACCTCTCTGCTCTCTCCCAACTGCTGGTGCCTTTCTGTGGTCTCCTTGCCAGCCCCGGGTGCCATTCTGTGGTCTCCTCGCCAGCCCCGGGTGCCTTTCTGCAGTGCTCCCGGACAGTCAGACCGTCGTCCCCTCGGCCGCCGTTGGTCCCCGAGGGCCGGGTACGTACAGAGCAGGCAGCAACACTCCCCAGCAGCCTCCGTGGCCACCGGGGCTGTTATCCAGGAGGTCTTCAGCTGCAGAGACGGTGCCCTCTGCGTTTTGTGGTGTCGGGGTTAGTAAATGCTGCCTGAAATCCCTGACGTGTGTGATTTTGTTGCCTTTTTCTGCAGAAGTTACGGTGGTGCTGCCTGCAGCACAGAGCAGCTCAGCGGACAGGGTTGTGCTGCCTGCAGGGTAACAGTTAATGAATCTCCTCTGTTAGTAGGGTTTTCCAGTTGGCAGTTCAGCTCTTTGAGGAGGTAAAGTGAATACAATTAATTTGAACTTCCCCCCACCAAACTGTTGCCCTGGCATTCCCAGCTAGCATCACAGGCTGCCTCTGTTTGTATTTTAGGTATTTCCATTCAGCTGTGCATCTGTAATAGAGAACAAATTCAGTGTTTTTCTGACATCTCATCTAACCCTTTGCATGATTAATTAGTTCATGAATCATTAATCAGTTAATGAGTAAAGATTAATAGACTAAGCTGAATCTCTGTGTGCCAGGGGCATGAGCTTATTTTGTTTGTCTTAGAGCAATTCAAAGATCCTCTGGTATTTTTTGTTTTAAGGACGGTGCAGGTAAGGATCCTCAACTCTTCCCCTCCAGTGGTCCCCATGTAAGGTATTAGCAGGGCAGAATCCTTGACTGCTGCAGGGCTTATGCAGTCATGTATATTTTATATACTTCTAAGAGGAACTGAGCATTATGTCTTGCTCTAAAAGGATTTTGTTTAACATTGAAACAATTTGGGGTTGAAAACATAATGGATTTCTTCTACCTGAACAGACATTCAGTGTAAAGAAAATCTAAATGTCTATACACCCCAAAGTAGACATGTGGGTGAAGCCTGACCTGGGCTTGCTTGCAAAGCAATGGCTTTGATGGCCAAGGGCAGGATTGTCCACACCCCTCTTCAGACGGAAAAAGATGGGAAAAAGTCAATGTCTGTGTTGGCTGTAAGTATTGCTCAGCGAGTCGGAGTTTGTAGGATAGTTAAGAGGCCAGACTAATACCTGCTTCAGCAGCGCCTGCCCGCCTCGCCGAGGGAATGACGCCCCGGGGTAACCTGGGCCCGTGAGCCCCGGCGTGGGCCAGGCACCGCGCTCGCAAGGGCCGTGCAGCCAGTTGCTCGCTGGCCACCGCGCCAGGGGCTGCGGCCGCTGCGTGCCTGCCGCTCCTCTCACCTCTGGGCAAGTTGTCCTGGCCACGTGTATCAAGTTGTTAGTGAGCAGGGTGCTCTGGAGATAAATCTTTCGTTCAGGCTTCTGGTTAATACTTTTCTTCTTTTCTATATTGTGAAATACGAGATTTTATGGGGATGGTGTGGTAGGCAAGAAAGAGCAAAACGGGTAAAAAGACGAGAAATAAACCAAAGTATCACAGTGAAGTATCGAGGTGCCTGAGTCTGAGCTTGAATCTCCTGCATCTTGAGGCAAATTCCCTAACTCCAAGGCTATTTGGGAAGACAAATGGCCTTTCCACAAAAGTTTCAGGTTCCATAACCATGTAAGCGACTCGCTGTCATACTCCTGGCTAATCACATCAGTAAGCAGCCTCTAACAGCTTCAGTGGGCCTTGTGAGAAGTGGTGGTAATTCATATTAAATCAAACTGTGCGTTCATATGATACCTGGTGGTTTGGGTTTATTTTGTAAACTGGCAGTCTTGAAACGTTAGCCTGTGTGCTGGGCAAGCACTGCAGGGCTGCAGCCCCTGAGTGCCGGGTGCTTTGAGCTCCCAGCCGACAGTCGTGTCATTCGAGTCGCATATTAAGTGCTCATGTAATATTTAGCTCTCTCTTATAAGAGATATGAAGGACGGGAGACAATTCAGCGTTGCAAAAATAGAAACTAGCGTGGATGTCAACAGGGTTTGGTGTCAGCGCCGGTGATGCTGGTTTCGTTAGCAGCAGCCTGCGGCGCGGAGGGTGGCGCTGGCCTTCCCTCACAACACCAGGCTCTTTTTGCAAGGTAGGTCAACAGGCGGGTCCATGGTAGCTGGCTGCTGTGCACGTCGTGTCACTGGGCTTCGGTGACCCTTTAACTGGGTTTTATTTGGAAGTTGCCAGGGAGCAGCAAGAGCAGCGTTGCTCCCTGTGGGAAAGCAAGAGGACAGGGCCCCGGGGCTCACGAGGCAAGCAGCACACACCCTGAGGTGGTGGCCAGGTCCAAGGCCATAAGGCAGTGCCTTGAGGCAGGTCCAGGGTCAAGCCGGGCAGTTGGTGTGTAGTTCAGGGTTAGGATCAGGCCCAGGGAGGGCCAGAGAGGTCCACAGTGTCAAAGCAGAGCTTGAAGGGGACACAGGCATGGCCGCAGCTCGGCTGGAGACCGGCCCTCCTCTGATGCGGCTCAGGCAGGGCCCGCGGGCTGAGCTGAAATGTGGCTACTGGTCCATGGGTGTGGGAGGGCCGGGGCGAGGCTGCTCAGGGCCCAGGAGGCTTATTGGTGCCCTGGCAGAAACGGCTGAGGTGATGGAGCCCCCTCCTCTCCTCACAGGATTTAATTTTCTTACAGTTGTTAAAGTGCCTAGCACAGACGGGACAGAACCTGTTTGGAGGTGTTGATCTGCAGAAACAAAGTGCAATTTAAGCTTTGGTACAACAGATTTGGGTATTGAGTGGTTAGAAATGAAGAGGACGTGCTCATCAGAATGGCCTGCACCTTGTGCCAGAGCAGTTATTAAAATGCCAGGACACCCAGCAAGGCGACTAACTGGCCATGTGTAGATGAAGACCTCCTGAGAATCACACAGGTGGTTATTTGTAGGTGTTGGTTGGAGAGGAGTTACACACGAGTAGATGGTTTCTGGATTTGGGTTACAAGCAGGTAGTTGGGTGCTGTCTGTTGCAGCAGTTAGCTTAAGGTGCAGAAACTGTCTCGGTGATCTAAAGATGCTGGAGGAGGCTGGGATCCTGTCTGAGATCACAGCCAACTGCAGCAGCCCAAGTCACAACAGCGTTGGGAGTTTGTCAAGAGCTAGAATTTAAATAAACTTTGAGAAGTGGAGATCCCAATTTGGGAGATAATGTGCTCATGCTCGAGGGCTGGGGAGCACGTGCACTTTCTGAAGAGCTTCAGGCAGAGGCAGGTGCACACACGCATCACAGCTTCAACTGACTGATCTTGGGTGCTGAGCCATAAATTAGTGTTTGGACACCAAGATGTGGGATCTCGCAATGCGAAATGCTGACGTTCAGCCTGTGGGGAGGGGAGAGGAAGCACGGATTGGGTTGGGTGAGGCTGGACAGAGCGGGATGGAGCAGCGGCTGCATGACCTGAACCCTCGGTGGTGAGACTTGTGCTGGCCCGGCGCTCAGTGCCCGGCCCCGCCGTGGCCAAGCGGGGCCCTGGCTCTGTGGCTCCGCCCGGGACGGTGTCACGGCCGCTGGGACTCAGGTGCTTGTGGGCTCCCTAATTCCTGCGTCCCACACAAGGTGTGCTGCATCACGAGCACAGGGCGTTCCTTAGTCGTGTGAGCACATGTAATTACACATAGCAGAATGGGAATGAAGGGCTCGCTGTGAAAATAACTGCCTCATGACTTGAGTCTGTGCTTGAAAACCGAGCCCGTGCTCCACGCTGTCCCAGGGAAACTGGTTTCAAATGTGGGTTTTGGTGACCAGCATCAACAAAGTAAAGTTATGGAGACGTGGTTTCCAGCACTTGCTACATTAACTCTTTTCCCTAACTTTCATAAAATGCTGGCAGGGCTCTGGCAGCATGACCTCGGAAAGGGATTCAGAGACCACCTTTGATGAGGATTCCCAGCCTAACGATGAGGTGATGCCATACAGTGACGATGAAACGGAGGATGAGCTGGACAGCCGGCAGCCTGCGGTTGAACCAGGACAAAACCAAATCCACAGAGATGCTGAGGAGAGCCAAGAGCCATTGAAAAAAGGTATCATTATGAGAGAAACTTGAGTTGGGTAGCAAATGATCCTGAATACAGAGGCTGAGCCATGCATGGATCAGTTTGATTTTTGTGCTTATTCGTTAGGTAGGATTTGGAATGGCTTATCTGAATCTGTGGAGCAGTAATTGATGGTAACTCGGATTAACAAATGGCAAAACGAAAATCAGCTTCATTCCAGTCTGCAACCAGAGTTCTGTGCCGCTGCTTGCTGTGTAGAACTAATGATCTGCATGGTGACCTTGTCTTCATTAAGGCGGGCCCTAGATGTCCACAGCCTGTGGTCTGAGCACTGCTCGAACAGGACTGCAGAGACTTGTCTTCCCCATCATCTGGAAACTTGAACCAGCATTAGCCACTTCGCTGTGTTTAGTCAGTTGGTTTGCATGTATTTCTGCTTTCTCAGTCTTGCACGGATGAGATTTCAGCCTCAATGCTAATTTTGTAGCCTGATGATTTCCTTTTATTTGCGGTAGTTCCGGAATCACAGAAAGGTAAGGTGGGTAGGAGGGCAAAGCAGCCCCTCAAGTGCCGTCTGTGTGCTGCCACCCGCGTAGGAACATAAATGGGAGGAACCTCCCTGGCAAGTTGTAGACACACCGCTTCTAACCTCTGTCCAAGGAAAGTCTGTAACTCCCCTAAATACCTTTTTTTTCAGTGTTGCAATGCGAGTACTTTTTATTTAACCATCACCTGTTCAATATATATAGGTTTCTTCCTGTTTGTGTGGCAATAGGGAACAGTTGATCACCTCATTTTATAACCACCTATTATATGTTTTCGTTTTATAACCACCTATTACATGTTTAGTTTTGGCTTTTTTTACAATGACTGAGGTAACACAGAATAAACAGTTTTCTTAGCCTCTCATCATCCATCATATTTTCCTGAGTTCTCATGACTGTTGCTCTCTCCCCCCACTCTACCCTCTTACGTTGTCCAGATGTTTTGTTTCATAGACACAGTACACCAGCAACCACAGGTTTACTTTGTGGCCTAGTATAAGCACAAGAAAAGGAAAAAAAGAAAGAAACAAAACTAAACGTGGACCTCCTACACTTCTTTTCTGAAGTGTACCCTGCCTTTTCCTTTATCTGGGTGAATTGGAGAGAATGTGAAAGCAGGGAGATGAGTTTTGATTCTGCCCTCCCGGGGGCTCGTAGCTCTCACTAGTTCAGTGTAACCACAAATCTCTGCTGTCTGTACAATTAACGTTACCCAAATTATTATCCAAAATACAGACTAGAGCTATGGATATGGCAGGGTTCCTTTGGACTCCGAGCTAGGGCAAAAGCTTTAAGGAGGTAAGAGATGTTACCATGTGTGGCTGGCAGGCCACTACTTTAATCATAGGCCTCATAAGCAGTTGATGAACTTTGTCAGATTTTTGGGTTTCTTCCCTCTTTAGACCCTTTGGATTTGTTTGTTTAAATCCTCTTTGTCTGCTTTTTCTGGTTAATAGATAGTTTTCTGGCATAAGTTGCAGAGCTTACAGGATCTGCTGACTGGTTCAGTAGCTAATTATATTCAGGTAATGCTGCAAAAATGTCAGCCTTTTTGCTTCTTATTTTTTCCCCTCAAAAAAGACAGTTTTCTTGTTATGTTCCTTTAAAGGTGGTGAATTACTGATGTAGCTTCCCAAGCATTAGGTGTTAGTATCACTTTTAAGCAGTTTAAAGTGATTTTGGGTAGTTTCCTACCTGCAGGTTTTAAGACCTAATTTGCCCATTTTCCATCTGGGGTGCTGAAGTTTTCTCAACACTGCAATGTTTTTGTAAACGTGGTGAAGAAATGTTCTTGTAGACACGTTTACAATTTTCTTCAGTCCTGTCATTAATAACTTTCTCAATTCATGCCCTTCATGCTTGTCGCCTTTTAAACCAAAACCCAGTCCTCCAGTAATTGTTTTGTAAATTTTATGTAAGGCAGCTAAAACCCTGTGACTCACAGCACTTCTGTGTAAGCCCTGGCGAGGATGCACAGTGTATCTTCACCATCTGCTGTATGTTTTCATTTATGCAGTCTTAAATATAAGTGTTACGGCAAGATAAATATTTCTCTGCTATCTTCTCAGCTTGCAACCAGTGGAAATGAAAGTTACATGGTCACAGGAAAGATCCCAGATACATCAGATGAGAACTTGCTTTATGTGTTGGAGGGGAAAAAAAGGGCTTTGTGTCTGGATTTGAGTGTTTCAGCCTGAGTCGGCTTTAGCAGAGGGGACTTTGGCCCTTGCAGCAGCCTCCCCACGGGTCTCCGCCCCACGCCTCTGCCTGCGGGAGTTTCACCGTCCCTGCTCTGCAGCGCTGGGTCACCAGAATCCGGGGAGACCAAAGAGAGCACCCATTAAGGACAATTACCCTGGCTTGGAGAAAAGGGGGAGATGCTTGGCTGATGAGTCAGGAAAGCTGAATTTCAAAACAGTGTCTGCCTCATCCTTCCCGGGCGGGCAGAGCTGACTCACAGGGGCGCTTCTGAGCGGTGCAGCAGGACGTGCTTTGATGTGGGTGTGGGTGGCAGGATGAAAAGGGCTATGGGTGATGCAGGCTGGAGGGCAGGAAAGGTGTCTGGAGGATCCTGGAGGGAAAGAGGGGGCACGGACAATAACCTGACAGCAGGAGGCATTCTGGCAGTAAGTAGTGGTCAGCCAAAAGCTATGGATGTCCTGGATGAACCCCATTTAAAGATGCACTTTGTAGGACTTAGATTAACGACCGGGACCCTAAGGTGGAGGGGGATGGTTTGTTAGCAGGTCCTCTAGAAACCTTTTCCTTAGGGAGGCTGTATGTCAAGTCAGGTTTTAAATGCTAAATACTGAAGGTGACAGGAGGCAAGATTGCTGAGCTGCTTTGTAAGCTGTTTTATCAGTTTATAGTCCAAAACTGCAGAAATTTGTTGCAGACATCTCTTGTTTAGTTTCGTTAAATTTTACTCCAAAATGCAATTTATATTCCTGAGTTTTCAAGCAGTCAAACAAAACTGATGGCTGAAGAAATAAAATGAGCACTTCAGATTTTTACTTTTTTTTTATGGTTGTGAATGAAAACCATTCCACAGTATGGTTGTATGAAATAATTGTTTTCAGAAGTTGAGTGGACCATTTCTAGAGAGACTGAGAAACCCTGTTTTGGGTGCTTAGTGCTTCACAAGTGTAATAAAAGCAAACCAAAAGAGAGGAAAGAAGGGAATTCAGCATGATTAAATGTTACTCTGAGAGACTTTCAGTTTCTCATAGGACTTCCAAATTATTAATCACTACTTCTTCCTACCTCAGATTATATTTTAATTGTTAATAAAGACAGATAGCCTGGAAACTTCTTGAAACATTTTTTTTTTTTTAAGACTATGCATTAAAAAGCAGGTACCGGTCTTGTTTCAATTGAAAGTACCTTTAAAAGATGGCATTTGAGAGAAAACCTGAAACTGGCAGATTTGTTCCCTCATGTTTATAACAGTTATTGACCCATTTTGCCTTGTCTCTTCCAGACTGCAGCTGGCAAGTTAAAGCAAATGATGAATGCTTCTACCAACAGCCCCAGTTTAAGAGAACTGTGTTTCTGTGCTTCAAAAAAAGCAAATATGCAGTAAGTTTTCTTTATCTCAACTATGTGCTAATAGTACTTGGTAGGGTGAATACTTTCTTAATCTCAGTAAGATCTTTCCAACCACTCCTGATTAGTGTAAAACCCACAATTAACACTTCCATAGGATTTCCATCAAAGGTGGAGAAGTATAACTGCTTTTGGGTTTGTGATTGGAAAATCAAGGTATGGAGAGACTTGTTTAAGATGTAGAGATCATTAGAAGCCAGGTGTTGTCAGTCCAAATGCCGATTTTATCTGCTCAACTGCGGCTGTTGCAAACGTCTGCGCAGGTGTTGTCTTTCATATAAGAAGTCTTAGTGTAGTATTAAGCAATATCCTGATTAAGCTAGACCAGGACAGTCTTAAAAATAGACATTTGGAAATGTCTACTTGTTTAAACAGTGTCATTCTGAATCCACCTGATTTTGATACAGGAGACGTTTTTATCTCATTTATCAAGACAAAAGGTTGGGGTTTTTTTTCTTCCCCTGTTGTTAAATTTTTCGCTTTTCAGAGTAGTAAAGGTGTGGTGCTTGTATGTGGTGCTTGTTGCAAGTGACAGAGGTTGCTTGGACTGGGGGGGTTACATGTGGACTATCTGGCTTTATCTGTGATGCGTTGGCTCATGTGGTGCCCTTGTACCTGCTGAGGTACCTGCCTTGCAGATGTGAGGCGGTTTGGGTTATCTCATGCATGAGGATGAACAGTTCATAGTAGAACTGCTACCCTGGAGCTATTCAAATGGAAATCTTTCTGCTTGGACTAGGCAGGGACTGGCACTCCTGAGAGTTAACCTTTGCTGGATCTGACATTGTCCCTCCTGAATAAGTCTAGTTAAGTTCTTTGTATCAGGATTCATGATTTGTAGTTTGATGCCCGAGACCAATTATATCCCTAATAAAGAGGTCATGTATTTAGCAGTTAATGTCAAAAGGCGTTGCAGAGAAGACTGCCCAGGAGGAGGAGAGTGCTGAAGTTTCCTCGCCTTCCCTGTGCTCGTCTGGCAGTGCCACCTGCAGGGTGTATTTCCCTGGGCAGAGGTGGTAACCTTTCCACGCTGCGGCTGTGCGGTGCCCTGTAGCCCTTGGTGTAACGAAAGCTTCAGTCTGAGATGCCTTTGGGGATTGTTAATTCAGGCAAACAGGCCTTTTTTGCCTTGTTACATTGAGATGGTGACCCATGTTAAACTGTTGAGGAAAGGTCCAACTCTAACAAAGTTCATAGGAAAGATTTCACTAGTAAAATGCTTTAAAAATATGCATTGGACATTTGTAATGTAAGAAGAATCTGCTGTTGTGAATGACGTTTGGTTTTCTTCAACAGGGAAATGCAATTAAGACATACAAGTACAACCCTATCACATTTTTACCTCTGAATCTGTTTGAACAGTTTAAAAGAGCAGCCAACTTCTATTTCCTTGTTCTTCTCATTTTGCAGGTAAGAAAGACAGAGAATACTAACTGTAAAGTGAATTTGAGGTGCTCAGCTACTGAGCTGAGTAATACTTACGGCACAGTTCAGTGCTATCCTGTTGGGAAATTGTGGGGTACTTCGTAAGTGACTCTATCTGAACTGCTGCAGAAACTAGGCCCATCTTGGCAGAAATCTGGAACAACCTACCCTAGCTTTGTATTAGCTAGGATGAGATAGTTGAAGGGTTCATGAATTTCACGGGGGAAGGATGTTTCCTTTAGTTTGTAAAACACGATGGCCTTAAGTTCCACTCATGAATCGGAAGTGCCAACAGAAGATAGGAGCAACTGCAGGTGTTACGGAAGCCGATGCTGAAGTAGGGCAGCACAGTCAAACTCTCCCCAAGAGCTTTGTTCATCTTCACACCTGCTTTAAAATTCTCTTTCTGATGTGTTGGTTTTCTTTCTTAAGTTATAGTCAGATCACTATGAAATGTCTCTGAATTGAGCTTGATTGATAATCCTGTACTGAACTGATTTTATTTGTCTTTTGCAGTCAATTCCCCAAATAACTACCCTGTCATGGTATACAACACTGGTGCCCTTACTCTTGGTGCTGGGAATAACTGCCGTCAAAGACCTAGTGGATGACATTGTAAGAAACATGTTTTGTTAATATGAAAAGCAAAAGAAAACGGTGTAGTTCATTTCTTTAATTGTGATACACAGTAGGGAGTACATTCTCTACTCCTGGTTTTCAGGCTCGTCACAGGATGGACAACGAGGTTAATAACAGGACATGCGAAGTCATCAGGGATGGAAGGTTTGTACTGTTCCCCTCTTAACTTTGTAAATAATGTTTGTTGCCTTGTTACTGAATTTCATTACAGATCTTAAACTACAGATGCTAGAGAAAGTTCAGCTTTTTGTTCTCTACTGTCTGTGTGAAAACCTAATTGAAAATGGAAGAGAATTGCCCAAAGGAGTAATTTAAACTTAATTCTGTGGCACTAAATCTGTGCTAAGAGCAACTTCTTTGGAGAGGAAGGCAGAAATTCATATGCAGGTGAAGAGGGAAGAGAAGAGGCAGGTTAACTTCTAAGTTACAGACCCTCAACTAAATTGCAGTTTCCAAAAACAAAAAGCACACCTTACCAAAGTGTAATGTTTTTGTACTAAGGGAAGTTCAACGTTTCAGGATTTATAGAGTGCATAGTGTTCTAGATTAAACAGTAATAATTATTAAACTATCTTGATATTAGGTTCAAAAACACAAAATGGAAAGATATTAAAGTTGGTGATATCATTCGTCTGAAGAAAAACACTTTCGTTCCTGTAAGTGCTTTAGATATATTTGTTTCATGTTTCTACAGAGTTCTGTATGAATCTTGACTTGGATTTATTTGATGCTTATTTATTTGGTTTTCTAGGCTGATATTTTGCTGCTATCCAGCTCAGAACCAAACAGTCTCTGCTATGTAGAGACAGCTGAACTAGATGGGTAAGGCTCTATTTAAGGATTTCTTGGATTTAATTTTAGCTTTCTGGTAAAAGAGCAAGATGCGTGTACTTTGGACTCTACTTGTCACTTGTTAAACCACGTCTGGAAAACTGTGTCCAGTTTGTGATTCCCACAATTGAAGGATCATTAAAAATTGGTGAGGATCCACTGGAGTGCCACAGAGATGTCTGAAGGGTTGGAGAACATGACGTAGGAAGAAAGGGTGAAGGACTTGGGTTTATTCAGCCTGGAGAAGAGAAGGGTGATTTAATCAGTCTTCAGCATCTCAAAGGTAGTTACAGAGGAGATACTCCCTTCACAAGGGTGCACATTGACAGGGCAAGAAGCAATGGATACAAGTAGCTCCAGGGGCAATTCTGTCTGCATTCAAGAACAATTGTTTTCATGGTGGATGATTTTTTACCACTGCAATAGGTTGCTCAGAGCAGTGGTGGAGTTTCTCTCACTGGAAGCAGTCAAGGCTTGGCTTGACAGGGCCCTGGGTAACCTCATCTGATGTCCCGCTTCCAGCAGGAGGTTGGACTGTTGATACCAGAGCTCTCTTCCAGTCTGGTCTTTTCTATTATTTTAAACTTCTCTTATTCCCTGTCAGAGTGGGGAAACAAAAAGACGTATTTTTCTGTGGAAGTTTTCCAGAGAAACTGCTTAGATAGTGTAAATCTTACTGTCTCTGTCACGTTGCTTTGTAAATGTTCTAGTTTGTGTTGTCAGGAGAGCTAGTGCTGAATTCTTTTAGAAAAGTCTGTAAGGAGATGAACTTCACCTAATGAGGTGAAGTGCTAGTTTTTCTGAATGAGCAGTGTATTCCTCACTCAACCTTTAGTAATCTTAAAACTGATAATTTATAACATTACACAGAGCGAGGATCTGTTTGTGTCGTGAAAGGTTTGTTCTCTATTGGAGCTTCTAACAGTACCAGTTACTCAATACTGCTTTCAAATAACCTTTACTTCAATCTGAATTATTCCATTAGTGAAACAGTGATTGTGAGAAGCTTCCCTGACCTGCAGTGAGCAGAGGTAAAGGGGTAAGATTTCTCTTGTGAAGCAAAGCAGCCAGTGTAAGAGCTAGTCACACGGTTCCTGAATGCTCTGTAGCCATGTGTGCACGTGGCTTTGCTTCCAAGTAGGAGCTTGGTACCTGTGACATATGGATTTCCTTAATTTAATTTTGTTCAAACTCCTTTCCTGTATCCATGTTTTATGAAATGACCTTTTTAATCCTTTCTTCTTAGTGAGACTAACTTAAAATTCAAAATGGCACTTGAGGTCACACACAGATATCTTCAAGAAGAAAGTGCGATGGCAGACTTTAACGGTTTGTACTGTTATATTCTTACAACGATTAGATGTTGCTCAAGCAGTTCACGCTACAAGTAAATAAACTGTGGGTGGGGACGGAAGCGTTGCCAGTGGTGCTTGTGATTCTGGAGCTGGTGGCTTCCTGGCTTTTGTCACGAGGCAGCGTAAGCAAATTGCACAAGGAAATTGTGCTGCTGAGCAAAGTATAGTCTGTCTGATGAGGCCTTTGCCACGAATGAGCTACGGCACACTGGGTAGAGGGGATGGGGCCCCTTACTACTGTTTGCCTGCCTGTTGTCTTTGGAAAAAAGCCTACTGTTGGGATTGGATCTGGAAAATATCTTCTACTGTCCTTTTCACATTTATCGTTATGATCTAGCTTTCTGTGCGCGTTGTGGAAACTTGAAGGGCAGGAATCCCTTCTCTTTCTGAGATCTGACACAGAGTTTTATCTCAAGCTGACTTTTTAGCCATCCTAAAATTGCAAATGCTTAAAAAAAAAAAAAAAAAATACTTACAACCGAGTGACGTGGAGAAGTAAGCAACTAGGGACTGTTCCTGGTTTCCTGCAGTGTGAGAAATGAGGAACACGAGGTGAAATGAGCAACTGACACATTCAGAATAAACAGAAGGGAGACGCTTTTTCACACAATACATAGTTAAGCTAAAATTCACAGTTTGCCAAAAGATCTTGTGGACGTAAAAAGTTTGTGCTTTCAAAGAAGGTCTCGAGCGAATTGCTATGGAAGAAGAGGCTGCCCCCAAAGCCGTCGGCTCTGGTTCAGGAGGCCACAACTTGCTGTGAGACTGTGAAAGCGTTTCAGTGGCCTGTGCCTGTAGTTTTACTCTTCCTTGCACATGCACCGGTCTTGACAAGAACAGCAGTGTTTGGGCCTGAAATGGCCACGCTGTGCTCCCCTGTGGCCATCGGCAGCTGCGCTGATATTTACAGGTTTTTTATGTCTGAAACAGAGTTTTCATAATGGTAAATGCAGCATGAACCAAAGTTTTAGGATGAGCTCAGTTTTGGGGATGGAAATGAATAGTCATAAAGCAGGCAGTGGGAATAGGGCACATCCCAGGAGTGAAAGCAGAACGTCACTCCTTCAGCCGTAACGTCGGGCACCCGCGCAGCAGCCGCGCCTGTCGCAGTGTGTCGCACGCGAGTTGTCTTCCCTCGTGGGAGGGATCAGCACTAGCAAGTCTGCAGTGGCAGAACGAGCGGCACGCTGCGGTCACGCTGCGGTGTGAGATCCAGGGAGACGCACGCTCTTCTAGGCAGGCCTTTGGTAAGGCTGAGAAATGTTAAAAGAAAAGGTGAACAAAAAGTGTCCTATTTGGCACTGAATGCTGTGTGTGCTGGGCTTGGTGCAGAAGTGGATTGTTCCTTGCTGCTTCAGTCTGGAAAGCAAAATACCACCCTAAGATACTGTATTTAACATATAGGCAGTACAGCACTGAGTGTTTGTACTCCATAAATTTCAGAGAAATTGTTTATTCAGAACACTTGCTTTCTCAAGCAAAACAACTTCGTGAAGTAAAACTACTTCTATGGTGGGTACAAATCAATGCACTTTTATTTAACTGTTGTATATTAAACATCTTCTCCTCCAAATTTTTTAGGTCTGATTGAATGTGAAGAGCCTAACAACCGACTGGATAAGTTTGCAGGAACATTATTCTGGAGAAACATGAGTTATTCCCTGGATGCTGATAAGATTTTATTACGTGGATGTAAAATCAGGAATACAGATTTCTGCCATGGAGTGGTCATATTTGCAGGTATTTATGAATTGAAGGTGTGTAATATTTACTGACTAAAAGCATGCCCTACAGAGTGAAATGACATCTTTATCTTATAAATGACTGTGTTTTATGTCCCAGTTTTGTAAAATAGTAATACTAGCATTTACAATACTTTGTGTATTGTATCTTTCCTTTTTTTTTTTCTTTATTTTCAGGTGCTGATACAAAAATAATGAAAAACAGTGGAAAGACGAGATTTAAAAGGACAAAAATTGACTCCCTTATGAATTACATGGTTTATACTGTAAGCTTTTTTGTTTAAAATTCAGATGTTTGAGTTCATTTTTAAGTGAATAGAGTGAATGCAAATGTAGGAAGCTTTTTTTTTTTCTTTTGGTGTAATAAGTAAGTTTCTACTTTGTTTTGACCTGATGAGTTGGGGTGAACTAGGATGGAATCCAAAAAGGTGACTCGCTGTTGGTGGAATCTGTGACCCTAAACTACAGGTGTAAGGCAGCCTTCGTGAGGCAGAAAAGTGCTTCAAGACGGGTGTTGCAGGTGCTTCTGCTTGTCTGCGCCACGCTGCTGGTCAGGGACCTGAGGCCCAGGTCCTGGTCCGGCGGCCGGTTCAGCCTGGCAGGTTCAACACCCGTGGGTTTTGTCGTCGGTCGGCACCCACGGGGCGTGTGTGAGGGACACCCGCTGTCCTACGCCCGCGCTCCGCTGAGGGCGACTCCCTGGGGCGGGGACGGGGGGAGAGGAGCTGGGCTGGGGGCAGGCAGAGGCGCTCACCTCGCACGGCTGCGGTGCTGCCCCTGCTCCGAGCACGTGCGTGTACCCTGTTCGCTGCCTGCTTAAATAAACCTGCAAACACAAAATCGATGCTCAGGGAACAGACTAAACTCACAACCCAGATTATTTGAAGAGACCCTTTTGTGGGAAAGGGTTGCTCCCCTTCTTCTTACTTACAAATACACGTAATACTCTATTTTGAACGTGGGGATTTGGGATTTAAGTTGAGGAAGTGTTTCTGAAGCATGAGAGGCCTCTCTCTGTACCCTGTAGATTTTTGTTGTGCTCATCCTGCTGTCGGCCGGCCTCGCCATTGGACACACGTACTGGGAGCAGCAGATTGGCAACTTGTCTTGGTACCTCTATGATGCAGAAGACTTCAGTCCTCCGTATCGTGGCTTCCTGAATTTCTGGGGATATATCATTGTTCTGAACACCATGGTTCCCATTTCCCTCTATGTGAGGTACGTAAATACCTCGGCCTTTAATAGCTGAACTGGTAATAAGGTTGAATTGCTTAACTTAGGGACTAATGGTGAATGGACCTAATTTCCCATTGATGATAAAAAATGCAGCTTTACATTGGATGGGAAAGCGTGTTAATTCTGTCTTACTGAAAAGATATTGGATACACTCACCCTTTTCACTGAGATTTTACAAGAAAGTGATCTGTATTCCTTTCATGTAAAATCATCACTTGGGGATCTTTGACTCAGAATTTAAAGATGTTAAGCTTTCCTTACAGTATTAAGGATATCTGCTCTATACCTTAAGTAAGGAAAAAATTCTCCCAAGTAGTGATCTCTGACAAAATTGGAGGCTTTTTAAAGTGAGACTGAGAGACTTTAATCTCTCAGTCTAACTCTACAGTCACAGTGCATGGAGGAAACTACTTGAAAATAAAATTAAAATAGAAAAATCATACTTTCCAGATTTATTCTGAAAAGAGCGGCCTTACTGCTCCATGCAGTGTGAATAATTTTGCCCTTGACAAACCTGTCTGTAACATACTTGAAGTCATCCAGCCTCCTACCTGCTCTTCTCCAAATTGTACTTAAAATGCCATTCCCAAGTGGGATTTCTGTTTGTTACGGGAGCAGCACCACTGGTGCTTTGGGCTTGATAAGGCCATAGAGGCTTTTCCACTGTTACTGGGGCGGTGTTGGAGCTGAGCTGTGTGGTGCAACATCAGTTTGAGTGGCCTGGGCTGGGTGATGGTGCTCTGAGGTGCTGGGAAATGTCATTGCTTTGCCTTAAGCTCCTGGGCAGCTGTCTGAGCAATCTGGGTCCTCAAAAAGAGTCACAGTCCCCTCGATCTGATCATGCGTTGTTATTTTGAAATAAGAGATGCAGCTGGGAGTGAAAACATTCATTTTCTTTCCCTCAGCGTTGAAGTAATTCGTCTGGGCCAAAGCTATTTTATCAACTGGGACCTGCAGATGTATTACCCCGAGAAGGACACGGCTGCGAAGGCCAGAACCACCACGCTGAACGAGCAGCTGGGGCAGATCCACTACATCTTCTCTGACAAGACGGGAACGCTTACGCAGAACATCATGACGTTTAAAAAATGTTGCATAAACGGCCAAAGATACGGTAAGTCTGTGCTGTGCTGCTGCGCCCTGTAGCAAAAACCCTGTGCTGTGGCGGGAGCACGGAGGGGAGATGCTGCCAGTCCCTGCGTAGCGCAGCTGGCAGCCGCTGACCAGCCTGCATGACGGAGTAGGAATTAATGCTGGTTTGACATCAGGTGCTTATGAGTCTTAGCTTCAGCTGAACCCCCACAGTTTAGCCCTAGCTTTGAGTAAAGCTCTAGTAAAATTGAACTGTTGGTGTTTTCCCACTGTTTTCCCCTTTAAAAAGTGGAAACTGATGGACTTGAGTGGAAATTCCCAGCAGAAAAGTCAGAAATGAGCAATTTACGAATGCTTTACTGTTGGTAGAAACACTTCAGGGACAAAATGAATCTCGAAACAAATAAGAAAATTTATTAAGAGCAGCAGTTTTCTGTTTTGGTGTCAGTTAATTATAAAAAATAAATATGCAGCATATCTGCTCCAAAACGATTGTTTGGTTGGTTCAAATAACAAGGAACACAGTGTGCTAATGCTATGTGCTTTCTAAACATCCTGCCTCTGAAGAGAAATGAGGACTTTCTGACAGTGAAAGCTGTGTTAAGCCAACATGGATGTTTTATGACAATTCCACCACATGCTTTTTTTTTCTTATATTTGCTTTGGTGTCACTAGTATACAAAGGTACTGTGGCTGGGAATTAATTTGCTTTTTTTAAAATCTGAGCTACTCTAGTGTGGCAGATACTCCACAGATTTTTTTACTTTGTGAACGAGTTGTAAAAACTTTTGTTTTTTCTGTGCTGTGTCTCCTAAGTGGTGGTTGTTTGCATTGCAGGAGAGTGCCGGGATGGAGCAGGGCAGCTTCAGAGCCACCCAGAGGTAGGTCGGTCCAGTCTGGCCCTGAAGTCCCTACAGTCCGTAGAACCTTCCCTTGCCAGAGTATGAAGAGATGCAGGTGGGCACAAAGCAGTTGTGCGTGAAATAACTCCAACTGTCTCTTCTCCTTTCTGAGCAGCAAGTGGATTTCAGCTGGAACATGTATGCAGATGGAAAGTTCTCATTCTACGATCACTATCTGATAGAGCAAATAAAATCTGGAAAGGAGCCAGAAATTCAAAAGTTCTTTTTCCTGCTTGCCATTTGTCACACAGTCATGGTTGACACTTCTGATGGTGAGTATTTTTTTCGGTTGGTTTTTTTTTCTCATGTAAATGGAAAGAATAATTCAAATCCAGTTGCACAAGGGAGAGGCCCAAAACTAACGCCGATCCCAGAAGTGAGGAGGAGTGTTAGGCTGCTCTTTTAAATTAAACAAAAGCAAGAGCCGATGCTGTTCCCTGCGCTGAATTTATCTGAGCCTTTACGGAAGGAGGACTGTCTTTATGACAGTTGCAGCTGTGGCAAATGTGCATCTTAAACAACAGATTTAGAGAGGTGGGGGAACAGTTTATACAGTCTTGTGTTTTCATGTTATGGGCCTTCTCTCTGTTCAAATACATCTTTAAAATCTCAAAAGCATAAACGTCTAACACAATGATAATGACACTAGCAGTGTGTCTGGTTCCACCTACATATGTGAAAGTACAAACATCTTTGGAAACTTGTTTTCAGTGTGGAAAAATGAGTGTTTTCAGCACGAGGGTTTCATGCTCTTACTCTTTGACTCACAGCCCCACAGACCTGCACAAATCATGTATGTCTGTCCTAAGAGTATTGGCAGCAAATAAGCAAAATGAATAACAACAATGTGACAAAACTAAATTCAGAGGTGAACAACTATTGGAGAATTCATGAAAGTGAAAAATAAGGTTGGAAGATTTAGTTAAAACATTGAAGAGTAACACTGCTCTACTCCCATCTTTGCGAGATCTCTGTGAAACTGGCAGTCTCCTGCCCTTTCTTGCTCCTCCTCCTAATGTTTTTGGGGTTGTTTCCACTACACTGTATTGGTGTCTGTGGCTGAGCTTTTTCTGGAGCTTCCTTTGAAAATGCATAAATGAATGTATTGAGAACTTAAGATATTTAAGTTGTAATTGTTTTGAGACAAGTTACAGTTGTTGCTTTTATACCTGGAGGGAAGAGGTTCAGCGACGTGTGGTGTTTGGAAAGTGTGTGTAATGAAAAAGGGGAGGGGGGTGTCGCTGGTCCCTCTCCTCTGTGTGCACTGCTGTCGGGTGCTGCTGCAGTGTATTAGACCCCGCCTCAGAAAGGGGAAGGACTGGCACATCCAGCTCTCAAGCGCTCTAAAGAACGGCTGTGAATTTTCCAGCTGTGGTGTCGAGTGCCCCTGTAATGCTCAGGTGTATCCTGCCTTTCTCCTTCTCCCACGTTACAGGTCAGCTCAATTACCAAGCAGCTTCCCCAGACGAAGGGGCCCTGGTTACAGCAGCCAGAAACTTTGGCTATGTTTTTCTTTCCCGAACGCAAAACACTATCACTATAAGTGAAATGGGGATTGAAAGAACTTACAACGTCCTTGCTATCTTGGATTTCAACAGCGACAGAAAGCGGATGTCTGTCATTGGTAAGCTGGTTGCAACCAACCTTTACAGAAAAGGTCACTTGTATTTCAGAGGTGAAGTACCTGCAAGGGAAGTTGAAGTCAAGAATTAGGGCTGTGTAACACACAGTCCTAGGATAGATTTTAATCCACAAAGCTCTGGATAGCAAAAGAGAGGCTCTGTAATCAGGTGCAAATGTGTCTGCTAGACAGTCCTGGTGTCCAGACATGGCCTCTGCTGCAGACAATCTCAGCTCTCTTTAGGAGAAGCATGAAGAATTGCTGCAAAGATGATTTATTCCCCTTTTTCCTCAGAAAACAGACAAGTTGTATGTTCCTCTAGCTATGGGAATGCTAGGATTGCCAGTTGAGGTGTAAATAGCTCTTTAGTTTTGATTTTTACTCTCTTTAAAGAAGTCAGTCTTGAATCAGTTAGAGGTCTGTTGTTGTTTAAGACTGTAATTACGGTGCATTGTATCTCTAGCATATGTGTCTGCCCAGCTCCTATGGGCAAGTGAGATGTTAATACTATACGAACCATTATCAAAAACATAATCCTTGGGAGTTTAAATAACCTCTCCTGTCATGAGAGAGAAGAGGAAATGCGCTTGTCAACCAAGTTGCTTAATTGAATAATATTAGAGATGATGAAGAAGACGACCTTGTAGTTTTGGTACTTAACAGCAATAGACTGAAAAATCTAATCTGAAACTATTCCATTACTTAAACGTACTCTTAACATTTTGTCCCATTTCTCCTATTCTACTCCACAGTAAAAGAATCAGGTGGAAATATCAGACTATATTGTAAAGGGGCCGATACAGTAATTTATGAACGGTTGCACCCAAGGAATCTAAAGAGAGAAGCTACAGAAGAAGCACTAGATGTATGTTTGTATTTTCTACGATAATCTAATTTTATTAATCTCCTTTTCCTAAGCTATTAAGACAAATGCAGACCTATAATTGGTTCTACGAGTCATCCCAAACCTGAGAAGTAATCAAAGCAATATAAATTTTCACGCATGTTCTTAAAAATGCATTCATTATCTTTTTGTGAGAAGTCAACTTAAATGTTGTTGACATGCTTTTTCTTCATAATTATCAGTATTCCAGACCACTACACTCTGTTCTATTTGTCACCTCTTCAGTCTTTCAGCTCAGACTGCCTTGTCAGCTATAATTCAGTTTTTGGCATTTCTGAAATACCCAGGACTAGCTGCACAGTCAGATTTGTTATATCAGATTTACCAAATGCTTATGATCTTAACTCTTACGCTTGGATTGCAAGTGAAGGGTTTTGTTTTGTGAATGTGTTTTTTTAAAATTGTTTTACAGATTTTTGCAAATGAAACTCTTAGGACGCTCTGCCTGTGCTACAGAGACATCAGTCATGATGAATTTGAAGCATGGAATAAAAAGTTTGCAGAGGCCAGTGTAGCTACAACGAATCGTGATGAAGCTCTGGACAAAGTATATGAGGAAATAGAAAAAAACTTGATTGTAAGTCAAGCTTTAAATTTTTAGTGTGCTTTTATTCTTATATAAGAAGAAACAGATCTTTTTGAAAATAAGTTATCCTTGTTTATTATGAAGTTTTCATTTAGATCTTCTCAGTATTTTATTGGCTTTAGAGCTACGCCAAATTTTAGAGTTTAATAGAATGAAGGGAAGTGTGGTTTAGGACGTATATATTGCAGTGTGGTCGCTTCTACATGCAAGAGTTTGTCTTTACTGAATTCTTAGCTTGAGCTGTACCTTGGCTTGAAGACATGTCCAGAATAGTTTAATTCTCTACTGAAAATGAGTCATTTTTCTATATATGTTTATCCTACTGAATAGCTGTATTTCTAATACCTTCCAGCTGCTTGGTGCGACAGCTATTGAAGACAAACTGCAGGATGGAGTTCCAGAAACTATTTCCAGACTTTCAAAAGCAGACATTAAAATCTGGGTGCTTACTGGTGACAAAAAAGGTGGGTTTACTTACAGCCAAAGAGCCAGTAAAAACAGAGTAAGGGCTCGGAGAGAAACTGGGACAAATGCAGACTAGAAATAAAGCACGTGCTTCCAGAAAAGCTTAGTATGAAAGTCCATTGAAATCAAAACTGGAGGAATTTCTACAACGTGCAGAATTTCAGTTCCACAAATGGCGTTCAGTGGGTCAGAGTGGCTGTCCTTAAAAGGACTTCAGGTACTTCTGGCTGCTCCCAGCAGTTACTCATGACACAACTTTAAGTAAATCCTTTCTTATCTTTTTTATTGTAGAAACTGCTGAAAATATTGGATTTTCTTGTGAACTCTTAACAGAAGAAACAACAATCTGCTATGGAGAAGATACCAGGCAAGTGAAAAGCCCAAAGGATTTCTTTTGTGGGAATTACAAGTGTTCCATTTTTAAATTAACCCAGCAGTAACATTGGTTTATCCCACAGTGACTCTTCAATGACCGAATAGTGTTGCTTGGCAGTTGATCAGCAGTCCATTGTCTGTTTCTTTGCTTTTTACAGAATTGTAATTTTGCAAGACAACCTCTTAATTGTGGGTAAAGGTGGCAACATCCTGTTTGCAGGAGGTTATACATTCTAGGTCAACAACCGTTGATGTTAAATTTGTCCTGTAGTTCAGACAAGTCTGGAGCCCACCTGCAGGTCTCTCCCTAGCCCAAATCTTGAGCAGTTGCCAGGTTTTGCTCTCACTACCTGTCCCTGAACTCACCCCAGCTGGTCCTTCACCCTGTCCCATTCTCCTGGACATGGTACAGAGCTATGCTATAAAAACACAGTGGATCCAAGGTATTCAGCGTGTAGTTGTAACGAATTTCTCAAAATGGTTAGACCCAAGGAAAAAAACATGGGACCAGGAGAAGAACTAGGGCCTTGTAACAGTGTCACAACTATTCCTGACTTGTTTTTCTAATGTTTTCCTTATTTGCAAACCAGTGTGATCCTCTGTTCACTGTTGCTCTAGCACTGCTTAGAACATCACTTCATATATGGCAAAAAACCTCCTTGCAGCTTATATTGCATTTCTTTCTTGCAGATTTTCATTCTGGGGCTGATCTAGCTTAAAATTGGTCCTGATTTTCCATAATAGTATCCACCTCTCTTTCCAGCGCTCTTCTTCAAACTAGGTTGGAAAACCAGAAGAACAGAGCCGGATCAAGTACCCACTCCTCTCTAAGAATGAACGAGCCCTTCTTCCAGGGTAGTAGAGATCGTGCTTTAATCATCACCGGCTCCTGGCTGGTATGTGCAAAAGATCTTCTCCCGTGTATTTGAGATTTTTGGGGGTACCACTGAGTTACAGTGTCTTTCACTGAGGACTAGGTTCATTTGTCCACCTTGGCCGTTGTACCGCCAGCTGAACACATCTGTCTGGTATTTTTTGGTTTTGGAGGTTGAAAATAGCACTCAGTAAAATAAGGAATGCCTTGGGCCTTTCAAATCACCCTGGTAGCTGCCATCAAAGTAAAGCCAAGCCCCTGCAAAAGCACAGTCTGATCTTCAGAGTATTTATTCTTCGTGGGGATTCCAGTCTAATGGAAAAAAAATGAGGAAGAGATGACTGCCGGCATTGCAGGATGCACGGCTTCACCATAGGCCCAGAAATCCTGCTGGAAATGAGAGATGGGAGTGAAAGGGTAGAAACAAAAGACAGGTTTCCTGCTCAGTCCTGCCATACAGTGCTCTGGCGGGAGCTTAGGAAGCAGAAAAGAGCTTTTAGCAGAGAGGTGACTGGCAGTAATCCAGTGACTGTTACCCACGCTGTTGGCAGACTGCTCTTACAGACACCTGTAAAGGAGGAAGTCTGGTGAACAGCTAAAGACCAACAGTCTGCCATGTTCCAGCGTTTCAGCCCTAAACCTTTATTTTGTGTTAAAAAAATCTACATCGGTGTGTGAGGCTTAGGAACAGGCTGGGGACTCCTCAAGGTAATCTAGCAGGAGCAGCAGATAAAATTGCAGGTCTCAGTTAACCCCCGCTCCAGCCAAACTGCCCCAGAGCTAACCCCGGAATTTACAGGGCACTTCCACGTGTGCTGGGTGTGGTCGGGCTTCCTTTAGGAGATGGGGAAATAGGACAGAGGGGAGTTTAAATACCAGAATGTTTTCAAATGTGAATTCGTTCCCATTAGAAGAAATATTCCTTTGAACTCTGCAAGAAGTGCTCTGACACTAAATACAAGCATTTTGCTTTTGTTAATCCCATCAAGTACATTCTTTTCTTTGTTTCCGTAGCTCTTTGTGCACTCCTCTGCATGAGGATTTTATGAAAATTCTGTAATTGGGTAGTGGGAGCATAATGAAGTTGTGTGTTGTATAGGTAGTGCTTGGAGTGCGGCTTGAAATAGCGTAGAAGGGAACATAATATATTTTTGTTACACAGAATGAAATCCTGCTAGAGAAGAAAAAGAAGAAAAAGAAACTTAAACTGAAATTCCCTAGAACAGCAGAAGAGAAGAAAAAGCAATCTGAGAAGAGAAGAAGGGCTGAAGCTTACAAAGAACAGCAGCAGAAGAACTTTGTTGATTTGGCCTGCGAGTGCCGGGCTGTGATCTGCTGCCGAGTGACGCCGAAGCAGAAGGCCATGGTGGTCGACCTTGTGAAGAAATACAAGAAAGCTATTACTCTGGCTATTGGGGACGGTGCCAATGATGTAAACATGATTAAAAGTAAGGCAGCTGTAAAACTTCTCTCGGTAGGAAAGATCTCTTCTGGGCGTTCTTCTGAAGTCTCTTCACTATTACTCTTTGTTCAGAAGACTCTACCGTCTGTGTCATTACCCACGTTAACATCACTCGGGTTTTGTTAGCTTCCATGCCCGTGCTTTCCCTTTGAGGAAGCCCTTTATGAAATGGTTAGTGGTTTTTGCTGGTACATTTTAGTTTTTTCCTGAGAAGGGACTTGAATTACGTCTGTTACCATGTTGTGGGTTACTGAAGTGTTACAAAGAGCGAAGCAATAGTTTAGCTGCCCCTTGCTTGGAGGCTTAGCCCTCCTGTTTGCAACTGGTGCTCTTGGAACCGCTTCCTCTGAAATCCCACTGAGAAGGAAACCGCTGGGATATGGTTTGTGTTATGAGTGTGTTTGTAAACTGCCTGGCCAGTTCATTCGGGGGTTTGCTTGCTCTGTCTCATCACTTAGTTCTCTCTGGTCAAACTTCCCAGCGTCTGTTCCGAGGGAACGAGCACTGAGAGAGAATCCAAGCGATGGTGGAGGTGTGAGCAGTAAATAACAGGGCAAGGAAGGGCTTGTGCACTGTCCTGTTAGTCTTTAACGCAGCCTTTGTGCTGTACAGAAACAAAACGGGGCAGAAGAACCTGAAGCAGAGAATAGGAACCAGTAGATTTGCCCTCGGTTGTGTCGTTCCTCTCCTGTGTTCAACACGGTGTGTGGTGTTTGTCTCACTGACTTAGCTGCCCACATTGGAGTTGGAATCAGCGGCCAGGAGGGGATGCAAGCTGTCATGTCAAGCGACTACTCTTTCGGGCAGTTCCGCTACCTGCAACGACTGCTGCTGGTCCACGGACGATGGTCTTACATTAGGATGTGCAAGTTTTTAAGATATTTTTTCTACAAAAACTTTGCTTTCACGCTAGTCCACATCTGGTATTCATTCTTTAATGGCTTTTCTGCCCAGGTAAGAAGGCATTTGCCTGTGTAATATTAACAAGCAGATCTTGTTTGTCAGTGCAGAATAGCAAAGGCTTAACCTGGGAAGTGGTGGGAACTTGAAGTTTCCATCAATAATTTCTGCAGGAGAATAGGTGATAACTATGAAGATAGTTAGTGACAAGCTAAGCAGTTGGTTATGATTTCAAAACACTGAAGTCAGTATCAGGATTGTACGGGAGAAAGAGATTGTTATATAGTGGTTTGGGAAACCTTTCCTTACCCTGCTACTTCAGATAATCCTAGGTGAAGTGAGACGGTGCACATATGGGTCAGTAAGAAACCAAATCCGGAATTGTTTATCTGGAACTGCTGGCTACAATGGCTTGAAATGAGCTGCTTGTAACTGGCAGTGTTTGATGTTCACCTGATGTTGACAGGGCACAGCCAAAAGGCAGGGAGGTGTCGCTGCCTGGGCCAGCAAGGAGGGGCAGGGCCGTGGTCCCAGACGAGCAGCCCTGCCTGAGGTTAACGCTCTTTGCTGGTATGGGAACTGTGGATGCCTAGGACAGAGCAAAAAAACACAGGAAAAGAAACCAGGGCTCCCAGACCTGTACGTGAGATGCCAAGTCTCATCACAGTCGCAAGCGCAGCTATAAACCAGAGTGAGGGGCTCGGTTTTGATAGTGTTCCAGGTAACACCGACGGTTTGTAAGGGGTGGGACAGCTTCATACAGGCTAAAACCAGTTCCAACAGAGCTTTGAGCTAAGGTGCTGCCCGCCCTTTGGGTAAACACTGAGACAGGCAAGAGCACGTGTGGATTTTCTGGGGAATTGGAAGGAGAAGGTGTAATCAAAAAGAAACCATTAACCACTGAAATTCTTCCTCTTCTTGCAGACAGCCTATGAAGACTGGTTCATCACGCTGTACAACGTGCTGTACTCCAGTCTCCCGGTTCTGCTGGTTGGCTTGCTTGACCAGGTATTCTCCATGTCGTTAACAACAGATGAATCCAGAGGCATCTGACATCAAGTCTTTAATGACACTGAGACTGGTTGCTTTGGTTTATGTACAAGGCATTTTGAGGGTTTTGTTTGGTTTTTTGGCTTTTAAACGTGTATTCCTCTTCCCAGTGTGTGGGGTAACGAGAGAATAAGCAGAGGGTTACTGAAACAGCCAAAGTTAATTGGGTCAGTGGTCTTCAGTGCTAATAACGTTTGTTAAAATTGTAAGTGCCTGCTATTCCCTGACATCATTCCCACAGCGCAGGTGGCTTTGTGAATGGAAAGGATATTCCTTACTTACCCTTCTGAGCTGAAGATGTAGGAACTGAACACTTGGCTGCATTTGACAGGAAATCTTGGTGTGCAGCATTTGTTTTAATTCAGTGGGACAAGTGCTTTTGGCCTTCCCCACTTGTTTTTCCATACAAGGCTTACCTGCTGATCAGGCAAAGCAATGTTTCTGCTTGCTTTTGTGATAAAAGCTAAGAAACAAATCCAGTACCAAATTAAGATCTCACTGGAATGTTTGTTGGAGACTTAAGACATGCAGTGAAAGGACTGCAACCCAACGCACAGCTGTAAAGAGCTGCGCAACTGTGGCTTTTCTTCTCTCGGCAAGTAGTGGGGTAAAAGTCCAGAAGCCTGGACACAGGGTATGTGGTAGCTCAGGGAGAGACGTGCTCCACACTTGGTCCTTCATACTTGCGTGCATTAGTCAGTGCAGAGTCCTGCTGCCCACACTGCTATTTGAGGAGGAAAAGAACCCATTTCCTTTCGACATTGTGTAGTTGAGCTTCTTACTCTTCAAAGCTCACACTGAGAACAAGAAATTGCAGCAACTTTTTTTTTTCTTTTCCCCCTTTACTAAGGACGTGAGCGACAAACTGAGTCTTCGGTTCCCTAGACTGTATGTTTTGGGACAGAAAGATTTACTTTTTAACTACGAGAAATTCTTTTTAAGTTTGCTTCATGGAGCTATAACTTCACTGATAATCTTCTTCATACCATACGGAGCTTACCTGAAAACTATGGGACAAGATGGAGAAGCACCTTCAGATTATCAGTCGTTTGCTGTCACAGCAGCATCTTCTCTTATATTTGTTGTCAATTTTCAGGCAAGTAAGCTTAGCTTCCTCATCTCTGTTGCTCTGAGAACACTTTCTGCTCATGTTTCTAAATTTGTCAATTAAAAACATAACGCTATGTAAAAAATCTTTCCTTTTTTGCCTTCTCCTCTGTTGATGCTCTTTCTCTGATGTGACTGGATGAGAGATGCCTCGACCAAAATGCTGTCAGAGTACTTGGCGGTATTTTGAATTGATAAAACTCATCTGGGGCTTTTGTTTGCTTTCAGATTGGCTTGGATACATCTTACTGGACTTTTGTTAATGCTTTTTCAGTATTTGGGAGTATTGCACTTTACTTTGGTATCACATTTGACTTCCACAGTGCTGGAATCCATGTTCTCTTTCCTTCTGGCTTCCAGTTCACAGGTCAGTCCTTGTCTCTTGTGTTTCTTTGTTCCTGTCTCAGGCAGCTTTCTAACTTGAGCAGAACTTTGGCCAAAATGTCATGTCAGGAACCTGGTGCCTGTGAAAGGGAATGATGTTAAATACTAATTCACTTCCAAGGAAGGGTTTTGTTTATGTTTGGGGCCAGGTTTCTTTATTGGAAGTATTTCTTTTCTTTTAATAAAAATGAGCTGGAACTTGATGTTGCCCAGCAGTAGGAGTCTGCAAATGAAAACAAAGTTAAAACTGGTGGGGCAGCTTAAAGGGAATGTGATGATCTGGCAGGGTATGTGCTTGCCAGTGCTCTAACTGATCAGTGGAAGGTGAAGCCCCAACGTAACAGAGCCGGGTGCTGTTAGCAGCTCCTTGGGATTTTACTGGAAGTCTAGGGAGATATAAGTTGCAGCCAGTTGGAAATTTTTTTCTGAGGGAAAACTGTGTTTCCTAATTTTCCTAGTGACAAATCTTTGATACATTGCCTTGGATCTAAATATTCCCCCCCCAAATAACAAACCCCCTCAGTTTTATGTTCTCATTTTTAAGCTGAACCTGATTGAAAAAAGGTAGTTGCCTCTAATACAAAGTTTTTCTTTGACCTTTAGTAATGTTTTAGACTTCTTTTATAACTTCCTTCTGAATACTTTATGCATTTCAGAAGTTTTATAAAGATACGACTGCTACTTAGTTTGATAGAAAGTTCTGTGAGATTGGGTGTTTGGCCACTAAATACCGCCTGCTTTCTAGACCACGCACATACCAGTGATACTGGGAGGAGTTTCTCTTGCCCTGCGTGCTTTAAAGCAGGCAGAAGCCACGTGTCTCAGCCAAGCGTTTGTCTCACAACCTCCCATAACTCTCAAAAGGGCTTTGGCATGAATGTGGAAACGTTGTAGCAGAAGTGCTTTATAAAATTCTTGCCCTTTATGCTTCCTTCATAGTAGAGTCTCTGAAGAAAAGCTTGAGGTTGTGATACACAGAGTACCTGAATGTTAGGTCCTCAGGAAAGAAGCTGTGGCTTTTGGTACCTTATTTGTGTTTTATAACTAGTTTACTTATCATGTCATAAACGAATTTTTTGCTCTTTTTATTCGTAGGAACTGCTCCAAATGCTCTGAGACAACCGTACCTCTGGCTGACCATGATTTTATCGATTGCTATTTGCTTACTTCCTGTAGTGGCGTGGCATTTCTTATCAGTGACAATTTGGCCTTCAGAAAGTGATCGGGTGAGTAAAGTCTTAGGTTATTTTGGTTAATTTGGCATTATTTACTTAGAGGAGTCAGGATTGGTGCTAATGCTAGAGACAAGTAGGTGACTGTGCCCCAGGGAGAGCTGCAGGAGGCTAGGGCTCAGGTCCTGTGGCCAGGGCAGTGGAGCAGTGGCCAGCCCGAGCCGGCCCCTGCCAGGGGGGCAGCTGGTGCGGTGGCACTTTGCCCTCCAAAGCAGAGCGTGGCTTTGCCGTGTTCTTATTTCCCAGTATCTTCCCAGTGTGTTTCTGTGGGGTGCAGAGGTACATGTACAAGCTCGGCACGCGGTGTGGTGTGGGCTAATTCATTGTTTGTCTTGGCTGAGTGCTCGGCTTTGCAAAACCACAGAAACCCACTCTGGAGGTACTGACGGCCTGACTTCTGCTTTTATTTGGGTGTGTTGGAGTTCCATTGTTAGGTGTCAGAGTACAGAGGACAGTTTGTGTTTCTTTCTGTTCTGCCTTGAGCTGGCAAGTAGCATATGGGTATGAAAATAGCTAAAATGGCAGTAGTGTTGTTTCAGAAGATATTAAGGAAGTATCGAGAGCACAGGGATAGCTTTCAGTTACGTATCTTCAAGCCACCTCAGTGAAAGGCATTTAAAGATAAACAGAAATAATGAAGTTCAAAATAAATACAGTAAGTCTTCCTGCAACGGTGATGTGTCACTGCATGTGTTCTTGTTTCTAACAAGATCAGATTTAAACAAGAGAACCCTCGTGTTAAGCAGTTTAAGGATCTAAAAAAAAGGATCGGGTTATTTCTGCAGACAGCAAATGCAAACCAGCTGTTTTCCCTTGTAACCCCTAAACTGATCTGTCTTTGCATGCGGGAAGATTCAGAAGAACCGTAAGAAATACATGGCCGAGGAGCAGCAGTGGAAGCGAAGGCCGAGCGCTTTCCGCCGAGGGGTGTCTGGCCGCCGCTCCGCCTACGCCTTCTCCCACCAGCGGGGGTACGCTGACCTCATCGCTTCGGGGCGCAGCATTCGGAAGAAACGGGCCCCCTTAGATGCAGTCCTGGGCCACGGCGGGGGCCACGGCGGAGGTGCTCGGGAGACAAGCTGATGTTCTGCCCTCTGGGGAGAAGCCTTTTATCCCAATGATTGCACAAAGAAAATTTTTTTAAACGAACTCAGGATATTTTTCTAACCAAATGGCATAAGGATAGGAAGATTTTTATGTTTTATCACAGAACTTCCTGGTTTTGGACTACTGGAAGCATAAAAAGGCCAAGAGTTCTCTATGGAGCTACTAGTCCTTGTGCAGCTGATTTCTGTTTCATGTGAAAATGAAGGATATGTGTGCTAGGGTATGGAAACCCAGCATTGTAATTTTTTTTTTTTTTTTTTTTTTAGCGATGGCTGGAATTGCAAACTTTTTTCACATTTTAGTAATATGTTGGTATGAAACTGCAGCTACATTTCATATTTTGTCTTTGAAAGCGAACTGCAAAGTAGCAGTTACCTCATGTGCGCCATTTCATTAAACTGCACAGTGCGAATGGTGAATCAGGCGGTCGGGCTCTTGAGAGGGCTCTGGGTATTCTCATCTGAGCTTGTACAGCTGGGATTAAGATACATCTGGTGATAAACTTTGGTCAGTGTCAGGTTTTATTAGGAATTCTAACATTTATAGGTGTGGCTTCTGTTCGTTTATTTTTCTGCAAGGGTTGACCACAGTTTGCTGCACTAAATCAGTTCTTTGCATCATTAGTAGGAGTGATATGCCATTATTCCTGTCCTAGCCCATTCCTCGGTTTCTCCTGGAATGAAGAGATCCAAATCAATGGTTAATGGAGTTTTTTTTTCTCACCTGCTCTTAGTTTCTCTGCCTGTCTCTTTTCCAACTCCAGAATCTCCTCCTTACACAGTGTATTCATGAACAGATATGTCTGATCTCTGCAAGGCTGCCCTTGGAGCGGGCAGGAGTTGGGGCATTTCAGTTCTGGATACAGTCAGTAAAACGGGCGCTTTGACCTGGAACCTGTTTCGCTGCTCGGGAGTCAGTTCTTAAACTGTCCGGTGTGGTTTTATGAGTCTCTTTACATTTGCACCTACTCTTCAGGGTGAGAGGTAGGAATGTTTTACTTCTGACTCCTGGACTAGGGTTGATTAACTGAAATGGTTTTATAGTAAAAATCATGATACACAGCTTTTGTTTAATGGAATGTACATGTCAAAAATTTAATGCAAATAAATGTCCTAAACTGCTTCAGCCGAGGCGTGAGGCTCTGAGGAGAGGGGAGCCAGCGGGCCTGGGCCTGCTGCAGCCTTCCTGCCCTCCTGGGACCCCCAGCAGGGCTGGGTCAGGGGATACTTACCCAATAACGCCTTGTTTTATTAATTACCCAATAACGCCTTGTTTTATTAATTACCCAATAACGCCTTGTTTTATTACCAGCCCCAACGCGGGGCTCCAGGCCCGACCCCGTGACCCCCCAGAGCCTCCCTCGGAGGCAGTTCAAAGCAGGATTCCGGTTTCCCGGTAAAAACGGCTTTCCTCTCCCTTCCCTACCGCTGCATGACGTCACGCGCTTGATGACGTCACGCGCTGCATGACGCCAGGCGCTTGGCCGAGCGCCTTGCGGTCTCCCCGGTCACGTGTCGGGGCCCACGCGCCCGCACTGCGCCGTCACGTCCGTGCGTGCCTGCGTCATCGGGGGCGGGGGCGGGGCGGGGCGGCTGACGCAAGGGGGCGGTGGGTTGGCTCAGCGCGGCGGTCGCGCGGTAACGTCATTTCCGGCGTGCGGGTGCGGCAGTGCGGCCGCGGCCATGGCGGGAGAGGTGCTGGGCAGGACGGCGGCGCTCGTCCTGGGTGAGGCCGGGAGCGGCGGGCGGCTCCGCGGGCACGGGACGGGCCCCGTCGGGACGGGCGGTGCTCGGCTGGGCGGGGCGGTTGGGCCGGCCGCGGCCCAAGATGGCGGCAGCGGCGCGCGACTGCTGGTCCCGACGCCGGCCGGAGCGCTCTCGCCCCGGGGCTCCGGCCTCAGGGTGGGAGGGCTGGGGCGAGCCGCGGTGGGACCCGTCAGCGCCGGGAAGGGCGGAGGCGCCGGTTCTCCTGCTCCCGGCCCTGGCAGCCGAGGCGGAGCCACCTGCGGGGCGGGGGGGAGCACCGGGCCCCATGGTGGCAGGGCCGGGGGCTCCGGGGCGCGGGCGTCTGTCCCCGGTCCGTCCGCTTTCACGAGCGAAACCTTGACCTGAACCCTGACTCTTCTCAATTCACCGTCTCCCTGGTGGCCCAGAAGAAGTTACTTTCGTAAGAAGCTGTTTCCTTGGCGGAGCCTGCTGTGCAGCCGGTGACTTTCAAGCGTTCAGTGTCTTGGGAGTCCTTGAGGCTTTGGCGCAACACGTTTACTGTGTGGATTGGCTTTTAGAATGGAAATTAATTCATATCCGGTCTGACCAGATGGTTGGTTTTGAAGGTTAATCGCTGCTGAGAACTGTGAAGACTTTATATCCTTGTGTGTCTCCATTTTCTTCCTATTTGCATAGCTGATAATTTACATTTTTCTGAAGTAATTGCCATTGTTGTTCTGTGTTACAGAAGAGCTGTATGTTTCTGAACGAGAGGGCAATGATTCCACTGGTGATGGGACACAAAAGAAACCCTTCAAGACTGTTCTAAAGGTAACTCTCAAAAACACCCGCTCTTTGTTTTGAAGAGTGAACTGTGCTTTAGGTCAAGTAACTGGCCTTGTAGTTCTGTGTGTAAATTTTAGAGCTGTTTTTGCAACCCTGACCAGAAGGATCAGAAATAGGATGTCTGCTCATCTTTAAGGATGACTTCAGTGTGCTTGCGGTGCCATTGATTCTGTTATTTTTTTCCCCTTTTTAGGCTTTGATGACAGCAGGAAAGGAACCATTTCCTACTATTTATGTGGACTCACAAAAAGAAAATGAGGTGTTGTATCATTAGAGTTTCTTAGTAGAAATTATTTTAATGTTCCTTTGTGCGAAGAGCCACAAATGTAATCTTTTATCTTCTGCTCTCTCCTTGGGTTGATTTAGAGATGGGCCATTATTTCAAAGTCACAAATGAAGAATGTCAAAAAACTGTGGCACAGGGAACAAACAAAGAACGAAGCGAAGGAGAAGAAGGAGGTAGGTGGCAGATGATGCCAAGTTGGAGGAAGCACTCCACCTTTCTTTTCCAAAACCATTAAGCAGCATTGTCGTTCCCGCCCCTCCAAAAAAGCTTCAGTTTGGTCTTTATCTGTGTCATCATCATACATGTACATTATTTACAATTTGTCTTTGCTTAGGTTAGGATGAGCAAATCGCTGCAACTGGGTGAATTTTGAATAATTGCAATCTATTGCCTTTAGACTTCCCAGAAGAAGTGAGAAAGGCATTTGTGCATTGTTTCTCATCCTGCCCCTAAACCTGGGGCAGGTTTAGGCCCCAGCAGGGTAACATCAAGGGTTTTTATGGTCTCCAGTAATTGTAAAGAGTAGGAATCTTACAAACCCTGGTTACAACTGTTTAATACTTTTTTCTTTTTTTTAAAAACAGGCAGAAGATCTCTTGAGAAGAGAGAAGAACCTGGAGGAAGCGAAGAAGGTTGTTATCAAGAACGATCCTAGTCTTCCAGAGCCAAAATGCGTGAGTAAGATCCGGTGTGCTTGCTGCATGGCCTGTGTTACAGCCTCTTGTCTGCGCAGAGATTTAGCCTCTCTCTGCTTTGTGGCTCTGGCAGCTGTGGAAGGGCCCTGCCTTGTTACTATTTGTAAATGTAACTTTGTTTTTCTGATTATCTGTGCTTTCTAGTATATAGACTTAGTCTTTCTCAGGTGCTTGATGGGTATCTGAACCTTCTGAGTTCATGTATCAGACTTATCTGTGTCTGTCTGCTGGTACAGACCATACTTCTGTTTGAAAAAGTTCACTGGCTTGGCTTTGATGATTGTGGTGGTGGAGAGTGAGGAAGCCTCTGTGCTGGTTAGAGGCTGTGGTTTGAGTTACCGAGGCGTGGAATGCAGTTCCCATCCTGCTGGCCTCAGTGACTTGGTGCAGTCCGTACCTCAGTAAGCTGGTACTACACGTGCTGCGCTGCGGCGGGTTTTTGGATAGACCCCGAGTAGAAGAGACTTCTAGGTGTGTGTGGAGGAGGTGGATTTGACTGGAGCCCTGCGCTCTCCTGGCCGCCCTTTGGGCTTTGACTGCAGGCTGGGCTCATCCACTGCACGTCTTCAGAGATGAATCCAGAGCACGTTCAGAGCGCCAGAAGGCATGTCAGAGGCATCCTTCCCAAGCCGCCTGGTGATTGAAGGCACCTGGATTTCCAGTAGTACCGCGTGCTCTAGCCTTGTGCTGTGAGCTGTTGCACGTTTTCCCTTTGGTCAAATGCCAAGTGAGCTGCTTCAAAGGCCGTTACAGTCCTTAGCTTCTACCTGGCAGAGTAAACCTGCAGACAGAAGGGACTCGGTGCGAGCTCTGGGAATGCTGTCCCAGTGGGCTGCCTCTCCTGGCTCAAACCCTCTTTCCTCACCAAAGAGCTGCTGAGTGTCAACGGCCACGCCTGTGCCCCGTCGCTGGGGAGGAGCCGCTCTGCGGAGGGAGAGGTCACACGCACTTGTGTTCTAAGGAATCCTGTGGAAAACACCGTCTAAATGGTGATTCACTTCTCAATTTGATTGCTCCCATTCCCTGCTTTACAGGTAAAGATTGATGCGCTGGAGGCTTACAGAGGCCAGAGGGTGAAGATTTTTGGCTGGATTCACAGATTACGGAGGCAAGGTAAACCACAAGCATTTAGAAGTTACTGAACTTGTGCAGAGAGATGGAATGACTTGCAGTAGCCTTCACAATTTGGATGCCTAAAATGAATCAGGCAGCACCTCTTCTTGAATTTTTAAACCATCAGTCAGATGTTAACTTTAGTTTATCACAGTGGTCACTACAGCGCTGAAAATGCTCTGTGATGTATGAGTGTATAGACAGTTCTTAGCTGAAATCTCATGGGACTTTCAGTTTGGAGGCCAGTCCTGCAGAATTTCTTCAAAAGGCTTATATTGTGTTTTAAACTAATCCCACAAACCAAGGAGCTAACCAGCATCTGTTCAGAGTAAAATCAGCAAATTGGAATTTTAAAGTTTATATAAAGTAGCATAACTTCTTTAAAAATAAGTTTAGCAGGTGTTACTTGCTACCAGAAGGGTTGGTATTCTGGCCAGCAAGGTGGCTTCGGTCGGGGCACAGAAGTGCACGGCAGAGGTTTCAGACTCCGCAGGTATTTGTTCTAATTATCACTGAAGGACTTGGCGAAGTGGTTGTGGATCTGGATATAGTGAGCAGTTATTTCTTGTGGAGAGGTGGGTGAGCAGGGTGGCATCGCTCCCTCGGTGTCGGGCGTACCCTGGGCCTGTCTGCAGCAGACTGTGGAGCAGAGGGACGTGGGGGGTGACGACGTGGCGGTGCGACCCTGCCCCGCTGGGGCTGGCACAGGCTTTGCTCTGTGAAAGGTTCCTGTAACGCTGCTGGTGCTCCAGCGCTCGCCGCAGCGGCTTTGCTTTGTAAATGGAAGAGTGGGATCACTGTCCTGCCGTCATCACCCGCTCAGCAGTGGTTCATGTGTCTTGAGTGGGTCTGCTCAAATAGATCAGTGAATAAAGCTGAGGCTCTCACGGTTTTTTTTCTCTTTAACTAGGAAAAAACTTGATGTTTGTTGTTTTGCGAGATGGCACAGGTTTTCTTCAGTGTGTCCTTTCAGATGAACTGGTAAGTTGCGGTGGTTTAATTTTGTCATTAAATAAGTGAAGTGCTCACACCTCATCCGTTTTACATAGATGACTGGAAGTTCTCCTAAACCTACTGATGAAGTTGTATTATTGTTAAGTTGTATCTCCTACCACTGGAGTGTTTTTGTCAAGGCAAGAACTGTTTAGAAGTGACTCTGAGTTAATTTTGTCTGTGACTCCAGCAGATGTCATAGGAAAAGCAAAAATACCGCCCCCCCCGTAACTGTGCCTTTTTCTCTCCGCAGTGTCAGTGTTACAACGGGCTCGTTCTCTCCACAGAGAGCAGTGTTGCAGTCTATGGTACACTGAACCTTGTTCCTGAAGGCAAGCAGGTACGGGACGTGGTGCCTTCGGGTTCTCCTCCTCTTTAACACTTTGTTGTTTTTCTGATGGAAGGAGAAGCAGAAGTGAAAATAATTATTAGATGATTTTGGTTTAGAGAAAAGAACGAACCTCCCAAAGCTGCTGCTGCCGCCCACAGTTCAGTGTGTGACAGGTGAACTACATGACCGATCTGCTTTTGTCTGAAACAGTCTTCCACTGATATGTCCCATAGATACTTCCTAGAATATAACAGTGGAAAATGGTATTGAATAGGTGACATAGCTTTGCTTTTCCGAACAAGAGGTTTCTTCAGTTTTTATGTGGTGAGGCTAAGAATTGGGGATTAGCTCTCTTACTGAGGTGGGTTTGTAGTCGCTTCACTGTGCTGTTTGTCCTCCAGCACTTGGCAGGTGCATGAGCCAGGCAGTTTAATAGAACTTGTTTTGTAAAGCTCTGTTTGTAACGGTGGTCTCAGATTAAGGGCTCGGCCAGTGTGATTTTAGGTCTCAAAATATGATGCTGCTTATGCCTTGTGCCTCTCGTTCCAATCTAGATCTACACGCTGTTACTGTGTGGAAAGTCGTTGGGATCTGGATTTAGGGCTAAAGTTGTGTGAAGCAGCTGTGCATGAAGGACGGCCCCTAGAAAGGATTCAGACTGAAGGTGGGGAGGAGCTGTTAGGAATCGTTATCCATGACAGCAGCTCAGTGCCCTCAGCGGCTGTGCAGGCCTATATCAGGATAGTTACTGAAAATCCTTGTAGGAATTCTGCCTTAGTTATTAGGAGGTGACTGAAAGACAGAAGTAAGTTGGTGTTGCAAAAAGGCTGTGTTGCAGAACTTAACTTGTGGTGCAGAAACAGCAAGCGTGCTCAGGCCATGTGTTTCTTAAATCTTGAGTAGGCCTTAGTAGACATCAGCTCTTGATAGCTGCTTCTAGTAATGTCACTTTTTTCTGAAGGAGAAAGCAAAGCAGTAGTGCTGAGACTTAGAGGATAGATAATGTTTAATCTTGCTAGTCTGTAAGCTTACCTCTTCCTTTAGATACATATTCAAAACGGTCATTGGCTCTTGCAGTGAGAGTTGTTCTTTTGCGTGGATTGGCAATCTGTATTCTCCTGTCTGGGCTCCTGAGTAAGCATGCTAACTCTGGTAAAAGTTAACAGGGAGAAGAAACATGTCTGAAAAAAAAAAAAAAATCACATTTTGGAGTGTTCTGTTGCTTCAAACATCCAAGATGTGTTAGACAATATTTGAGTGATGTAGTCCCTCTCTGTGGCTGCCTGTAGTGTGTAAAATAAGGTCAAAGTGTTAACCTTTTGTGGTGCTTTTTAGAAAATTCAATTTTCTTGTAAACCACGTACTGTTGGCCATTACTGGCATGTTTTGCAAATGAAATTTGGGTAGGCTTAATTGTTCTAGTTGTCCCTGCTGCTCGGGGTCTATCCCCAAGAGATCGATCTAAGGTTAAAGAGCTGAACTCTGTGAAATGTGAGTCCACTCCCTGTTGGGTTTGCTGATCAGAAGGTAGCAAGATTTCCTTTCCTTCACTACTTGCACTACTGGGACTTGTAAAAATAAATGCAGCCAATCAGCGATCACTTTTTTAAACAACTTTATGCACTTTGGTAATTATAAGTAACTCATGGTATGCTCTGCCCACAATGTTTTGGGCAGTGAAAACCCTTCATGTTTTCACGTCTTGTCACAACGATGCAGTGCTTCTAGTGAACAAAAGCACCACATTGTGGAAATCTGTTGGATTAGACTCTGAAAATCTGCCTTTATACCCTGAAAATACTATAAATGAGAACACGGTTTCAGGGGAGAGAAGCCGCCTGTGCCCCACACGGGGGAGCTGGTGAGACCAGAGAGGCAGCGAGAGGTGTGCGGGCTCTGGAGCCCCGGGGGATTGACCGGCACCGGACTTGTGTTTTCACAGTGTGCTGAGATGCTGCCTAGTGCAGAAGGGTTGCTCGGTGTCTGACAGACAAACCCAAAAGCACCCACAGTGAGCTAGTTCTTCCGCTGTCATGGTCTGAGCGAGGTTTCTCAATTTTTTTGAAGTTTGCAGCCAGTGGGAGAATGTGGCTCAAATAGTACAAAGAACAAAATACCTTGAACGTCGTACTGTGATCTTGGGTCTGCATTTTCTTCTAATAGGTGGGAGGACTCTTGACTCTGTGTGTGTGTCGTGTTCTTAAGGCTTACAGGAAGGTTCTTTGTGCCAGTGTGTTGCATTGTAGCACCGTACAAACTACTGTGAAGAAAACTAACTCTGTCCTAGCCAAAACTAGTACACGTAGTGCACAGTGTAAGTTACCACGGAATGGTTTTGGTTGGGGGGGACTCTCTGAAGGTCACTGGTCCTCCCTCCTCTTGAAGATCTAACATGAGGTCAGGCTTGTCCAGATGTTCTGCTCCTGAACGTCTCCAAGGCTGGGGACTGCAGGCTGGCTTGTCTGTGCTCTAGAATGTGAACCCTGTGAAAATTGTTCTTCTTTATAGCCAATTGAAATCTCTCCTGCTGCAACTTGAGACAATTGTCCTTTTGCTGGGCATGTCCAAAGAGAGTCTGGCTCCACCTTACCTATAACCACCCGCTAAATAGTTGCAGGTAGTAAGTAGTTTCCCTCAGCTTAGCTTTCTGTTCTTCCAGCTGAATAGACCCGGCCGTCTGTGAGGTGTTACGCTTAGACTGAACATGTCTGAAGTTCCTCATTACCTGGCGGCAGTGCCCCGTCCCATTCGCGGTCAGTTGGAGAGACCCGTGCTGGGTCACAAACGGCGTTTCCAACAAAGTGCTTACTTGGAAAATACTGCCATTAGGATTTCAGCATCTTTTGTTTCAGCTGGATTAACGTCTCCGCCATGACACTAGGTGGTGACATCCAAGGGGCAAAAAGTGGACTTGTGAAATTTTTGTTTCTCTTCCAATTGTCAGGCTCCGGGAGGCCACGAGCTGAACTGTGACTACTGGGAGCTTATTGGTCTGGCCCCAGCAGGAGGGGCTGACAATCTGCTCAACGAGGATTCCGAGGTTGATGTGCAACTTAACAACAGGCATATGATGATTCGAGGGGAGAATATGTCCAAAATCTTCAAGGTGCGCTCCATGGTAGTACAGGCCTTCAGGGATCACTTCTTTGCCAACGGATACTACGAAGTAAGTATGCTTTCCCTTGTCAGCAAGCAACTACAGTCATGTCCTGACTTGAAGGCTGTCTTTTTCCTGGAAAAACACTGCAGACTTTCTAATTGACCTGACGGGGCAAAAGAAAAGCTGTTTCTAAGGAAACTGTTACTTGATCGCTTCCATAGACGCACCTCAAAGGTGTGTAGACACTTCTGAGGCGTGGAAGTGTCACGGCGCGAGTCACAAACAGCCTGCGTGGCCCTTTTTAACGTGCGGAGGGACACCAGACTGAAGAGCTTGTGTGTGTTCTCCTTAATTCTTCTCTCGAGTAGTGACCGTCCTGTTCTTTAACAGGTCACACCACCCACTTTAGTGCAGACGCAGGTGGAAGGAGGCTCGACCCTGTTCAAACTGGATTATTTTGGTGAAGAGGCGTACTTGACGCAGTCGTCCCAGCTCTACCTGGAGACTTGCATCCCGGCCTTAGGAGATGTTTTCTGCATTGCTCAGTCGTACAGGGCGGAGCAGTCCAGGACCCGCAGACACCTGGCAGAGTACGGAGAGAGGACACTTCTTTGCTATTCTAAGTGGATTGCTGAAGCAGGGGAGTAGCGGGCAGCTGGGTGACGTAATGTGCAGTGAGCAGCCAGTGTAACGCTACCGTGGAAGGGCTGAGCAAAAGTCTGTTTGGGTAACACCTTGTCCTGGTGAATTGTCATGCTGTGCTGACAATTCATAAAGGCAGGTCCAGGTGAAACAGAGCTGAGCTATTTTTAGGAAGCTTTGTCTTTTTAGAAAATACAGTTTATATTGTTGTTTTCTTTCTTTTTTTTTTTTTTCTTCTAATGGCTTTATTTCCAAAGGGGACAAAAATGTGTGGTTTGGGGTTGTGGGGTGTTTTTTTATGACAGTTTTTGTTTCATAGCTAAAGATTTGTTGCTCGTGTGTGGTTGTGTAATGGTGTGGCTTTGTGTTTCAGGTACACTCACATCGAAGCTGAATGTCCGTTTATAAGTTTTGAGGATTTGTTGGACCGACTGGAGAGCTTGGTTTGCGATGTGGTAGACAGAGTCTTGAAATCGCCTGCATCGAGCTTACTGTACGACCTAAACCCGGTAGGCAGCCCCGTGGAGTGGTCACAAATAGCCAGGAAAATACAATCTTCAGCCTTTCCTGCTGAGCACCTTCATTTGGGGAAGGCAGGGCATGGCAGTGAGCTCTGCTAGCTTACTGTTGTTAATAATAAAAATACTAACTAACCTCAAAAGAATGAAGATGCTGCAGGGCTGGTAATGACTCTTCCAGAAGCAAGGGACTGTGGGGAAAGAGTTCCCTGGTAGCCACTTCCAGGAGCCAGCAGTGTGCTGGGATTTATTGCAGCGTGCGCTGTACCAGTGGAATAAAAACCTCTATCCCAGAGCTCGTAATATTGATCGGCTGGTACTTGCAGATTGAGCACAAGGGAGCAATGAAACAACCAGTGTTTTACTTTCCACCCTGGAACGTGGAGCTCTAAGCTATTTTCATTTGTTAGAGACCCTTTGTCTTCTGTTGCCTTTGCAAGGAAGACGGCTTTAAGAGCCTGCTGACTTTATCTCCATCACTAGCTTTTCTCTCACAGCAGGTACAAACTCAGTCCTCCCTGTTAACTTGCCCCAATTTCCCGATAAACGCCCGGAGGTTCAGTTTTAAATTTGGGCTGAGACTGGGTCAGGAGATGGGAAATGGCGGGAGCAAACGCACCTCGCGCAGGCGGATGCTGAAGCTGTTCTGGGCACAGGGAAGCAAAAACCTTCTTCTGCAGCCTTGCCCGTGGAGCCAATGGTAGGGGCTGAGTGTGAAGCACCCGCGCGTGCAGTGAACTCGTGCCGGAAGGAAACGGCTTGGAGGATGCTTCCTCTCTTCTCCCTCCTGCCACCCCTTTCAGCACCTGTCCTGTGAGCTTTACTGCGCTTGGACAGTGCTTGTGTTTGGCTCTAGCTTCTCAGTACCAAGTGGGATTTCTTTATTAAGTAATAACTTGTTGATGTATGAGCTGGGAAGACTGGTGTGTATGCTTCGAGCCTGGAAGTGGACTTGCTGATCAACTAGAAATGTCCTTTTCTTTGAAAACGGTGCTCTTCTGCCTGGCTTTATGTCTACTCTTATTTTCAGGGCTTCAAGCCCCCTAAACGTCCTTTCCGACGAATGAACTACACGGAGGCCATTGAGTGGTTAAAGGAGCACGATGTGAAGAAGGAAGATGGCACTTACTATGAGTTTGGGGAAGTAAGTCTTTCTGGGGCTCTTTAGGAATTCAAACCAAACCAGACCCTGCTGCCATGCGCTCGCACTGTGTCAGTCCCTCGAGGAACAGTGTGTTTGGACCACGGTGCTGTTAGCCTGGCTGTTGCTGTGTGCATCTGTTGTGTTTTGTTTGGAATGATACCGATCAGGAGGGACATTCTAGTCCCATTTCAGGTAATGGGAGGTTTGCTATAAACCAGAGGCCTGGATTGTTGTCTGGATGGTGCTGGGAGGTGTAGTGGTCCTGTACTGGGGAGTGCAGGCGTGGGTTGGGTTGTCATAGAACGTCTTTGAGCATGGGAATCAAAACCTGACTTATCTGTCTGTCTGTTCCCTGTCTCGCTCTTCTCCAACCTGTAAGACAAAATGGTATGAAGGAGCTTGAGAGGACTTGGTGGTGTAGCCCTGCTCGTCAGTGGACTTAAGTGACATTTTTAGGAGGAGATTTAAGAAAATCAGAATCTAAGAAAAATGTGATACCATTGGCTGAATAAAAGTCAGAATTAAACCCTCTAGGGATAGACAGGGTTTGACTAAGCAAAGTGTGTTGGTTTAAGAAGCTGTGATCACGGTATCAGTGATGTGTCCTGTCAGCGTAACTGGGGTGTCACCCTTCACTTCTCCCCAGTTTTCAAACAGTAATGTTGCTGAATTGGTCAAAATGAAACTTCTGCTCGGTGTTTCACAGTTTATCAAATTGCAGTCAGAAAACTTGGATAAAATGAAATAACCTCATCTATGTAACTACTGTTACTGTTGAGGTTTTGAAAAAACAGCCCATATACGTAACAGGGAAACACTTTGTGCTTCTTAGCCTTGAGATCTATGGGAGATGGTATTGGGGAGGAGGGAGATCAGGCTCTTTGGTGTTTACTGGTTGTTTGGAAAGTCTACATTTCAGGTTAGGTTTTCCTCAGTTTCCTGTCTGAAGCGTGGGGAAGACTTGGATTTTAATTGAACAGATTTTCTTTCCCAACGTATGTTTTTATATATATTTTCTCCTATGATAAGTTTGTTTTAAAAATTTAGGTACATGGGGATGAATGTGTGGATACCTGTGGTCTGAAACTGTCTTTGTTTCATGCCTGATGCGTGTGGGACTCAAGGTATTGGAGTGGTTTTGGTTTTAAATGTTAATAAAGCCTTCTTTAACCTTAGGATATTCCTGAAGCTCCTGAGAGGCTGATGACAGACACCATTAACGAACCAATCCTGTTGTGCCGATTTCCCGCAGAGATAAAGTCTTTCTATATGCAGCGCTGCCACGACGATTCCCGGCTAACTGAATCCGTAAGTTGGCGTTTTATGTAGCGCTGCAGGAGCGGGGAACGTTGGTGTGAGCGAGCATGAAATGAGCAAGTGCTCCAGGAAAACCCTGGAGAATTCTTCCCAGGTTCTGCTTTAGGTGTCTCTTGGGCGTGGCTCTTGATCTTACAGAAATAAAGGAAGGAACTCTGCAGAGCTGCTGGAATGTGGGGGGGTCACCGCGAGCTCTGCACCCACCCCGGGTGAGTGGTGGGGTCAGGACAGTACGTCTGTCGCTCTCGGAGAGGTGTTGTCTGAGCACTCGCTGTCTGGCAGCTGGGAAGAGCGGTGGTTGGTAGGAATGCTGCTGGGTTTGTGGTTTTGTGGTGTGGTTTTTGTTTTTCTGTTGTTGTTTGGTTTTGTGGTTTTCTTGGTGTGTTTTCTGTGGGTTGTGTTTTAAATTTTACAGTTTAGTGGGGCCAGGAGTATTAGGTTAGAGAACCTAGTCAGTCGCTTCATTCCATCTGTAACATGGGTCTGGAAGGAGTCACCTGCCTTCCTGTCACGCAGAATTAAAATTACATGGTCAGATGTGTTGTGGAAATAGTTTTAAGTCTGGGCTGTTCTGCAGGCAGCTCAATTGTCATAGTTTGACTGTACGTGGTGTGTTGTAGGTTGATGTGTTGATGCCGAACGTTGGTGAAATCGTCGGAGGCTCCATGCGTATCTGGGACAGTGAGGAGCTGCTCCAAGGCTATAAGAGAGAGGGCATCGATCCCACGCCCTACTACTGGTACACCGACCAGGTCTGTAAAACAGACCAGCCACACTGCTTCTCGGATACGATACTCGATTATTCTCTTTTTAACTGTGCTTAAGACAATGCGGTCTGAATTGGAAACGTATTCTTGGTGGCCCAAAGTAGTTGTCATGTAGCCAATGGCAAAATGGGATGGCTAAGAGTTTCCCTTTTGTTAAAACTGCTGCTGTTTGGGCAGTTGTGTGCAGCCTGTTCCAGGTCACAGCCCCCAGACTGGTGGTGCGGGTGTGCTCCTCTCGTGACGCCTTCTGCCGTGTTTGCCGTTAGATACGGGGGTTGGACCTCACCAGCCGGAGTGGCTGAGCTCTGGCTGGCATCAGGGGAGGAGAGAAGGAGGCGACTGAAAAAGAGTCACCAAGACTTCCTTTTTCACCTTCCTTTTTCCTTTTCTAGTCCTTTTGCTGCCCCAGGAGACTCAGGACAACTGAGCACTGAAGCAGTATAGTCCGCTTTCCTCATCACTCGGAAAATAATCTTGGAAGGGTTTGCCTTTGGGTTGGTTTTTTTTTTCTGGTGATAGTACTGCAATGATAAATAACAAGAAAACGTTTAATACCTACTCTCCGATTTTAATTTCACAGAGAAAATATGGTACGTGCCCTCATGGTGGATATGGCTTGGGGTTAGAACGGTTCCTGACCTGGATCCTGAATAGACACCACATCCGAGACGTCTGTCTCTACCCGCGCTTCGTCCAGCGCTGCAAACCGTAGCCATCCTCCTGATAAACTGCTGGAAAACGGGCAACTGGTGCTTGGAAAGGAACGATACACTCTGCTATACTACAGCCTGTCTGAGGACAAGACTTACTGCAGTCTGTTGCTAATACAAATACTCATTTAGGATGTGAAAAGGAAAATAAATAAAGCCCCTTTTTAATGGAAAATGCTACTAATTAACTGGAAGAAGCCTTAGGAAAAAAGTGTTAGGTGCATTTATGCTCTCAAGTCAACACAAAGATCCTGATACACTGTCATTTAAAAAACAAGATACGCTTCTGGTTTTAGTTTCTGTGACTTAAAATATGCTGGGCATAAATATGCTGGGCATTTGATTTATGGTTTTTTTAACCTGCTTTAATTTCACTCTGTGTTCTCCTGTGGTTTCTTGTCGGAGAGATCAGGAGTTCAGGCTCTTTTAAATTCCCAAATATGACTTCTGAGAATGAAGAGACATCTAAAGAGCTCAACAAAGCATAAAAATGGGAATAATTATGTTAAGTGCTGTGATTTTGTAGCTGCTACTGGTTTTAATGGAAGTTCTGTTGCAAGGTATGTAGTACTGAGCACAAAACTCCCCTGCAGGAGACGTGGGTTGGTTGGTTGGCAGGTTTTTCCCAATTATTTATTGGTTAGAAGTGAAGAGGCTGGTGGTGGGGGAGGCATTGCTGCTTTTTTTCCCTGCTCCCTGGGTGAAGCGCTGCAGCGGGTCCCTGCACACCCGGCCCACGCTGAGTGACGGTGGGAGGGGACCCTTCAGGGCGCTGCTGGCCCGTGCACACTGGGGTGCTTGTGGTGCCTTCCAAATCCAGCTTCTGCCCTCTGTTTCAAACCAGAAATGACTGAAGACCCAAAGAAACTTGTAACTCCGCAGTGCAGTTGGATTTCAGCACTGTATGCTGGCTGAATTGCTGTCCTCTAGGTGAATTGTGTCCCGGCAGCGCTCCCCTGCCTCACACTACGGTAGGTTTTCGTGTAGAGCAGTTCCCTCTTTCCTAGCTGGCTCCCCGTGTTCTTGTGCTGCTGCATCTGAGCAGATTCTCTGGCTGTAATCAAATTATCAGATAGGATTAATTAAATAGTTAACGTGTTGTCATCTGTATGCTTTTTAGTCATAAAGCAGTTCCTTTTGCTAGAGAGAAAAAAGTGGTAGGTGTGTCATGCACCTGCACTGAGCCTCCATCCGGATTTGCCATCCATAGCATTGTTGAGCTGTGCGATACCCATATTTTTGTAATAAATCACTGGTTTTCTTCGTTGTGCATGTTACGTATATAAACTGGTCTAAATCAGCAACCAATAAATTGTGGCAACATAAGCTGGAGTGCAGGACAGTAGCTCCTGACCTGTGATGTCTGTTCCTTTCCTTTCCCCTGCCCTTTGGCGCTTGCTCAGTGCAGCCCGTCCTGGCACGGGCACGATCCACGTGGGCAAAAGCAGAGAAAAAGTGACTCTTCAAGTGCAGGAAGCAGACATTCTAGTTCTTTTTAAACTAAATCCCCATTAATCGACTTAAAGGCATGAATTTTTGTCATTTGGATAGACCTCAGGTGCCCCGTTGAAGCAGCCTAGAGAGAAAAACTGCGAATAAACGTGGTGCTGAACAATGGGCTGCCCCGCGTTGGGCCACATTTGTGGGGGAAGTTAACGTCTGCCTCGCCAACGGGTACAGGCGGAGGAGGAGAGGTTGTTCCCAGAGCTCCAAACCAGCGGGATTTAACGTCCTGGGTTTGTTGGGGGCCGCAGCGGCATTGCTGGGACCTGAGGGGTGCCCCTTTGCAGCAGGGGGGGTGAGAGGCTGCGAGGAGGAATGACAGATGCTCTACAAAATGAGCACTGCTGGGATGGTTTTCCTTCTTACCCACCTCTTTGAATTCACCCTTTTCACCTACTTTTCAGTCCTTTTGTAGCCACAGTAGAAGAAAATGGTGTGCAGTAACCTGCCTCAGTGCTCTCTCACACTTTCCCTACTCCATTTTTGATGGGTTGTTCTTCAAAGGTAGAACTTAAAAGATTGTTTTAAATACCTGCAAAAGTATAGTCAACCGTAAGTTTGCAGTGGTTTGGGGGATTGCTGCCTGTGTGTTAGCTCCAGAAGTTAGAGGAAGAGGAGAAAAATTAACCAGCTTGACAGCAACAAAATGCCAGCAATTCCTTACTTCTTACATGACAACTTGAGCTACAGGAAAAGCCACTCCAGTCCAAAAGTTGGATGTGCTGCCAAATAGTAATGATACCCCTTGGGGTTTAGTTTTTGTGGGATTTTTTTGTTGTTGTTAGCATTTTGGGGGATGGTGGGGTTTTTTTGGGGAGGGGAGCTCAATAGCCTTCAGTAATGCAGAATATTTAGGAATTTATGAGCATATAAAGAGTTTTTATAAAAAGATTTCCTTCAAGTGCCTGAAGTGATGAGAAGGGAGGAGAAAGGTTGGGAAAAGATCCTACTAGAAAAACATCACTTGTTGGCAATCGGTTTTCTGTCCTTAAAAGCAGCAGGGCTGAGCTGCTTTGTGAAGGTTAAAAGCCTCCGTATCAGGGGAGCTGCTAGAGGAAGGTCTGAGGACTTGAGAGGTGCTCGAGGAAGAGGCAGATCAGATAAGGAGCTTAAAAGGTGACGGGGATGAAAGATGCTGTGGAGTTGAACGGAGACTGCTGTGCCGATCCATAATCTGCTGGCGGAGCAGAGGGGGTGCTGGGCGAGCGCCTGCGCGGGAGAGATCCCCCGTGGAAGCACCAGGCTGTGCAGAGCTGCTGGCAGAGCCGTAAGGAGCATTCCTCCGGCGGGACGTGGTCATCCCAAAATGCTGCTTCAAAACCAACCTTCGCTTCTGGGAATAGGAGTGCGGCGGTTCCACATTCACCATCGAGGCTCAGTTCAGGTTTTTGATCATTAAGAAAAACAATTACTTTTAGAGATGGAAAAATGATAGATGTATCTTGGTTTTATTTCCGGGTCCTATCAGCTGTGGTTTTACATGGTGTCTTATTTCTTTTTTTATTGTGTTCTTACAAAATTTGCTGAGTTTGATTATGTCTCTAGTGATTTAAAACTGATGGTGATCCTGGGTGTTTGTGGCAGCTGTCCGGAAAGCTTATTTCCAAGCTCCCCAGCAGCGAAGCTTTCTGAGGGTAAGTTCTTACTCAGGCTGGTTTAATCCTGTTTGCTGCTTCACGTGTTCCTTGGACTAGCAGCGTTCCCAGGCCCTTCCCATCCGAGCTCGAGGTTTAAGTCCCCCGTGCTAATACCAGTACTTTGTATGTGTGGGCAGTGCCGGGCAGGTGCTGGGGGAAGCGAAGCAGCTCGTAGGCCTCGCTGGCCGTGAGGACTCCAGGGGCAGGAGGGAGCCGCGCTTTCCTCTGGGCTCCATCACGAGTTCTGCACCGCTGACGTCCCTTGCAAATTGTGATCGGTCAGAGCAGTGCTCAGAAGGGCACGGCAGCTGCTTGCAATACAATGCTTGGGTTTGGTTTTATTAGAAAGGCTAAACCGGCAAAAGAGGAGAAAAGGTGCAATCAGAACTTGGATTTCTCCTCATCCCCCCTTTCATCTTCCCTCGAGGTATCGATCTCCCCGGTTGGACTGGTACTTGAACTGGAGTGCCAGCGCTGGCTCCCGGGCCCTTGCAGCCTTGTGACGGGCAGCTCTGAGATCCCCAGCGTGTAGCCGTGTTTAATTACATCTCCCTACACGCGTTGGTTTATATTTATCTGTGTTGGAACTCATCTGGCTGCCCCTTGTGAGGACCTTCGGAAGTTCCTCCACCCGAGCTGGAGCATTTCCCGGCCATCCTGCTCCTCAGGCACAGGTCCTGTCTAAATTTATAACGTGGAGAAGAGAGGGAAGGACTACGGCGAGAGCCCCAGCGCTCAGGGAGCAGGTCGGGAGCAGCAGCACCTCCTGCCCACCAACCTCCTTTGATTCCCAGCACCCGCGAACCACGCTGGCATGGAGAATCGCCACCTGTGCTGTCACGGTCCGCAGGGGTGCTGCTGGTCGGTAAATCCAGCTCCGAGATACCTGTCTCCAGCCCAGGAACGCTGTTCCTCCCAGCCGGAGAAGGAAAGCTCCTCCTAAACAACGCGCACCGCAAACATGGTGAATGTCCCCGTGCAAGAGGCGCAGCCCCATGGCGAAGCTTTCCCACCGTGCCCGGGGGGCTTGGAAAAGCCTGTTCAATCTGTCTCTTGGAGGGAATTTCAGTCTGAGAGCAAAACCCGCGCCTGTCGCAGGAAATAATGATCTCGGGGGTTTTTTTTCCTGGTGCACCCAGCCGAGACCAACCCATGCATTTCACTCGGGAGCATGGAGCCAGCTCCCAGCTCAGCCCCTCGGCCCGCTCAGCGCGCAGGGGCCAGTGCTGGTTTTGTCCCTCATTTTATCGGCGTTTTTAAAGCAAGTGCCCGGCTGTCGTGCCCCGTGCGCAGCGTCCAGGCGCTGATGCAGGCTTGGAGCATTCAAAATGTCCGTGTGCGGTGCTGCCGGCGAGAGCCTCGTCCTTCCCTTCCCAGGGGAGTAACGCTCTGGCTTGAGGGCTGTCCGACCCGGGCGAGGGGCTGGGGACAGGCCGGGGGGGCCAGGAATTACTGGAGGAAAATGAAAGGTGGGACGGTGGAGGAGGCCATCGGTCACCGCGCCCTGGGAGAGGCGGGCGGGACAGGGATCCCCGGTGAACCGCGAAGGCTGACCCAGCTCTGAGGCGCTGGGGGAATTTCTGGGCTGATACTTAGTGTTTAAAAAAGATTTTAAATCTTCCTTATTGTGTTCTTACAAAATTTGCTGCATTTATGTCCATTCTAGTGTTTTGTCACTATTTTAGTGTTTGTCACACATTTTAGTGTTTGTCATGTCAATTTTAATTTTTTTTTCAGTGTCAGTTTAAGATTTCAAATCTTTATTTTTTTATTGTGTCCTTAAAAAACTTGCTGTGTTTGATTATGTCCATTTTAAGGTTTTTAATGTCAATTTTAGATTTTTTTTTTTTGGTGTCAATTTAAGGCTTTGAATCTTTATTTTTTTATTGCGACCTTACAAACTTTGCTGTGTTGGCTTATGTCCATTTTAGGTTTCTTAACGTCCATTTTAGATTGTTTTGGGTGTCAATTTAAGATTTTAAATCTTTTTTTTTATTGCATCCTTACAAAATTTGCTGCGTTTGCTTATGTCCACTTTAGGGTTTTTAACAACAATTTTTAGATTTTTTTTTTTTCGGTGTCAATTTAAGGTTTTAAATATTTTTTTTATTGCATCCTTACAAAATTTGCTGCGTTTGCTTATGTCCACTTTAGGGCTTTTAACACCAATTTTTAGATATTTTTTTTTTTTCCGGTGTCAATTTAAGGTTTTGAATCTTTTTTTTTTTTTTTAAGGACCCGCAGCTTCCTTAGAGCCCAGCTGTGCAACCCTGGGCTGCCCGAGCGCTTTTTTTCCCCTGTAGCGCGCTGCTGGCAAAGCAAACCTTCATAACATCCCCCCGCCCAACGCGAGGGGTGCCCGGCTTCCAAAAATACTCGATATTGGGTTTAAAAATACTCGATATTGGTGGTTTTTTTGTCTGGATCGCGGGGTGCTTCACCCTCTCCCTTCTGGGTCCTGTGGTAACGGTCGCGCACAGGGACTGTGAGGGACGGCGCAGCCTGAGGGACTCCCGGGACGGCCCCGCCGGCTCCGCCGCCGCCCCCCGGTACCGCCCCCGCTGCAGCGGAGGCGGTACCGGGGGGCGGCGGCGGGGCCGGCGGGGCGGTGGAGGCTGAGGGGCGGCGGCGGGGCCGTCTGAGGGAATGCAGGCGGCCGCCAAAATGGCCGCCGCCGCTGCTGCTGCCGCCGCCGGCCGGGCGGCGCGTTATCGTGAGTCTGTGGGCGCCGACCGCAGCCGGCGGGAACGGGGCCGGGGCCGGGGCCGGGGCCGGGACCGGGGTGTGCGCTGAGGGCCGGGGGCTGCGGGGCCGGGAGGGCGGCGGGACCGCCGGCCCCGCGTTATACAACGCCCGGGAGGTGCCTTTGCGTAACGCTGCCGGCTCAGCCGGGGCCTCCGGTGCCCGCGCCGAGACCCGCTGGAGCCGCCTCTGCCCCGGGGGTCGCGGGGACCGCGCTGAGGGGACGCGGCTCCATGCGCGGGGCGGGCGGGAAGCGCGGGGCGGGCGGGGGATGGCGCGTTCCTCGGGCTGAGCTGAGGGCTGTGAGGCTCGGGAGCTTTCCCTCGGAGAGAGTTTGTCATTCGCTGCTGCTGCCGGGCTCGCTTTTTTATTATTTGAGGGGTTGTTGCGCTTGGGGTTTTTTTTGTTTGTTTTCCCCCTCAGGATTTTAATTTTCAGTGAGGCACTTCCCTTTTTAGAACGCGTGTAAAAACCATCCTTGTTTAACAGTTCACAGGTTGGGGGTTTTTTTTTAGTTTTTTTTCTCGTTTTCGTGTTTGTTTTCCCCTCAGGATTATAATTTTCAAGGAGGCACTTCCCTCTTTAGGATGTGTGTAAAAACCGTCCTTGTTTAACAATTCACAGGTTGCGTTTTTAAAACAAGGGCAGGTTCAGAATAAAGAGTTGCGAGTCAGATTCAGAGCTACCCTGACGCGCTGCCTGCACAGCCGTACGTGTTTTAGGTTTTACGCTCGGTGTGCTCCTCCGGCGGCAACTCTTTTCCTTACCTCTTGTAAGTACAACACGTTCCCCCGTCCCTGCCGTAGCGGTGGAGTAACTTCACCTCATACCCGCCCAGAGACACCGGTGCTTGTCCCGGGACCAGTGGAAGCGTGGGTACGCCCCGGGGACCTGTTTGGTCAGATAGGATAATGCCGTTTCTAAAACTTTTATTAAAAGAACACTTTGACCAGCGTTCCATCAAGCTGGGGTCGTGGTCGCCGCACACCCTGTGCGTTCTGCGCCGTGTGCTTTACGGTGCAGAGAGAAACGTGCCCAAACCTGGCCTGAAGTTCCGCAGAATCAGAATGGTTGGGCTGGAAGGGACCTTAAAGATCATCTAGTTCCAACCCCCACAGTAAAACAAATGCTTCCTGGTATCTATTTACAGCCACTGAAACATCTCTGTTCTATATAATTCACATACAGTGTCAGTGCTTCAAAAAGTAATAACCCGAGAACTGGAGGGAGAACGTAAACATTTGAAAAGAGCCCGTCAGGCATCAGCGATGCTTGAATTGAAGTTCTTCAGCTTTCAGCCTTTTCTGTCTCTGCAGACACAGGCATCCGCAGCTACACGCTCGTAATCCCGAGTAAGAAGCTGCATTTTCAAGATGCTTTTCGCTGTCGTTGATCTCGGCAGGTTTTGAGGGCATTCAGCATCTGTTCAGGATGTTGTTAGGGACCTGTGAACCGTAAGATGCTCTTCTCAGCGGGTGGATGGGCGGCTGAGGAGGTCTGGGCTGTCGGGGCTCAGTTGCAGCTGAACTCCTGCAGTCTGCTGAGGGAAGTGTTGCACCAAACGATTGCTGGAGAGCCGGGGATGTGGGATTTAACAATTTTTTTCAGCTTGGGCAATTCACACTATTGTTGCACTGAAAAATACCGTGTAACGACTATGAACTCCTGAGGAAAACAAAAGTGTGCTTTTGACAAAGCAGACTGTAACCAGCATGTGGGAAGTAAAGTGTCCTGGCTTTTGGCTGATGCTGAATCCAGGAATAATAGAAGTCGCTGGGCTGGGTAGGGAGAAAGAAGGCTGCCCACCTCCCGGGGAAATGGATTCTGAAATTGCTGCTCAGTGCACCCGCTGCAGGATCAAGCTAAGGAGCTGTGTGCTTATGGCTGACCTACGTTGCTGAAGTTTGCTGGGGGCCCTAAATTAATGACTGTCTAACCTACGTTGTGGAGGTGGTGCAGAAATACTTGGCTTGTCTAGAGGTAGCCCAGGTGTGACTGTACCGTGAGGGGCCACATAGCTTCACACACTTAACCCTCGCCGTGTCAGCCCTGCGTTGTTTCCCTTGTGTTGTCACCCGTTACTTTGGATTTACAATCAGAGCTTAAAGATTAGTGAGGCTTTCGTCTGGGTTTAGGTAACTTCCTGGTATCTGAAAAGCTCTTAGTGTACAGAGTGTTTAAAGAAAGGCAAAAGCTTGCAATTTCCTGACTTTCTTTGATTCCAGGACCTGGAGCTTAAGGGAGAAAATGCCAAGCAGCACGCCACTGCCAAGTGTGTTTGTATAGCTGCTGAGGGATTAGTGCCTGCCTGGTGAAGAGGCCCCTCAGCCCGGTGCGAGGTTATCAACATGCTGTTATCTTTCTTCCAGCTGTAAAAAGCAGCAGTCAGCTGAGGGTCCCAGTCCGATGGAGGGGTCAGGCAACTGCAGCCGCAGTGACAGAGAGCACGAAGCCTCAAATTCAGCCAGAAGCACGGTAAGTTTGGGGCGAGGTGCGGGTGGGTGTGCCCTGCTCGCCTTGCCCTCTGTCTCTCTCTGATACCGTGTGCGGCCTTCCTGGCAGAGCAGAGCTCGATACGTAGTAAAACACAGCAGGGACGGGGCTTGATCTAGCTTTTTTGTGCTTGTGTGATTGCTTTTATCTGGCTGGCTGCATTCACCCAGCCTCTTGTCGCAGTTCTGTGGGGCAGAGGAGGCTGCCTTGTGCTCTGCAGAACGCGCTGGCCCGTGGTGAGGCCTGAGGCAGTGCGGAAGCAATAGCAGAACAGACAGTAGGATGGTGTTGTTATTACTGGAGGCTCTGGTTCCTGCTTCCTGGGTTTTATTCAGCAACCTCCTGGCAGACACTCCAGGAGGAGGGGAATGGGAACTGAGGCCCCGACCCATCGGGGCAGGCCTAGGCTCCTCTCAGTGCCCCTCTGTAAGGCTCTGGCTTTAACAAGAGGAGGGCAAAGCTCCTCGTGCAGCCTCGGCTCTGCCTCCTCAGGAGGTGAGAGATCCTGATTGCTGGGCTCCCTTGGGCAGGGGAAACGTTTCAGTGGGGAAATCCACCTCCTGGGTGAGAGTTGTGATCAGCAGCTGTTTCTGTAAAAGCTGATACCGCCGTCTGCTCCGCTCTGCTGTGCTGGGAGGGACGCTGTCCTTAGGACAGCATGCCGGACCCGCGCCTGCGTGGAAAACCGCTTGTGGAAACAAAACCCAAAACCAACAACCCAAACTAAACCAACCCTGCACTTATTTTATGTGTAGAACGGCTCATTGCTACTCTCACTGCTTCAGGAGGAGCTGTGTCTCCAACGTAATGAAGAGAAGTCCTGTGTGGGCAGCTCGTCTGTTTTCTGCAGAAGCTGCTGCTTGGTTTGGTTGGAATCTGCAGCTGGCATTCAGCTGAGATAGTCCTTAGGCCCTGTTTTATAATCTCCCTTACAGCCTTCAGCTGCAAGATAATTTTCTCAGTATATTTGCAGTTAAACTCTGTGTTGCAAAGTGATTACTTTTTTTATAAAAAGTAAAGATCATGTAAATACTTGTCCTCTGGTTATTCATGCTTGTAGTTCACATTTTTACATAAGCAGGATGAACTTCCAAATAGGATGCTGCTTTTGCAGAAGACATATGCAGAAGGATAATGTTTTGTAATAATAATAAAGAAAAAAAAGCAGTAGGTCAGTAGGATTTGAAATATCTCTTGCTTCCGTAGGAAACCTAAAACAGGAATCTTGATGTTAAACATGGGAGGTCCAGAACGGCTGGATGATGTGCACGATTTCTTGCTTCGTCTCTTCCTGGACAGAGATCTAATGACGCTTCCAGCTCAAAAGTGAGAAATACCATGAACTTCTGTGTTACAGTTAGTGTTGGGTGTTGCTGTCTTAGCTGTAGGCTCGGACATTTAACTTTGGCGTATATTTCTTAAGACTGTTTCATCTTGGGACCAGTCGGTGCAAGAAATGGTGTTATAATTTTCTGGAAATAGGCGTGCCCAGATTGTTCTCTTTTAATTGCAAATTGTGGTTTCCTCTTATCTAGTAAGCCTTGGGAAGGGTGGTGGAGTATAGCATTAAACAAGCCGTGCAGGACTGGTTTGCTGTAATCCGGAGAGATTGCCATGGAAGAACCCACTGCAGCGGAGGGATTTGGGGAGAGGGGTGGTGATCTGGGTGGTGATATTAATACGTGTACCTTTGGAATGCTCTAGTAAACTAGCACCATTCATTGCCAAACGCCGCACGCCGAAAATCCAGGAGCAGTACAGCAGGATTGGAGGCGGATCGCCCATCAAGAAGTGGACGGCGGTGCAGGGAGAAGGCATGGTGAAACTGCTGGACAGCATGTCTCCGCGCACCGGTACTGACCTTGTTAAAAGTTTCTTTTGCTTCCTGTGTTAGAATTAGACACTTGTACAGTAGCTTTTGCTTCTCCATTTTGATTGTGAGTGTGACCAGTGTTTTCAGTCCTGCTAGGAAACCATGACAAAGATATTGCAGAAGTTCTTATTCGTTAAAAACTCAGCATATGCAAAAGCGTGGGGTTCCCACACACGCCAGTACATTTTTGTGCTGTGGTCTGCACGGTGGAATGGCTTTGATCTTGGAGAGTACTGTCAGTGCTCCTTCAGCCTGCAGTAACGCAGTGTAGCGCCAACAGCCAAACGTCTGCCCGCCTTCTGAGGCCGGATCCAGCGTGTGCTGTGGCCCAGCTGCCCTCTCTGCCCGTGCCCACGGTAACTGGCTTAAAAGCTGCCCTGGGTGAGCCCACCCTTAGGTGCTTTGGCCGTGTTTCATCTTGCGCAGCTTGGGCCATCAGGAGTTGGGCATCTGGCCTGTGCGGGTGGTCTCTGCTCCCTCTTTCACCGAGGGAGAGTTGGGCTTGGAGAGACGGTGATTCAGTTCATCTTAAGGTCACTGTCAAAGGGTGGGCCCGGCCTCTAAAGGTGCACTTGTCTCTCTCCTTTGATTCAGGGAAGAAATCTAGATGACTGTGATAGGCAAAGTGTGTCTTCTCAGATGGCTGAAGCGCAGGGACAGGAGTCTCCGCCGGTGTGTAACGGCGAGGCGTCACGCCTTGTCCTGTCAGCCCTGCTTGAGCTTGAAGAAGTCTGCACTGAAGACGAGTGGTCGAGCCTTAGCTGATGAGAAAGGGGAATGTATTTCACGTGAACAAATAAGGCAGGCAGGGGAGAAGGGTGTTGAGAGTGGCGTTCTCACTAGCATAAGAGTTGGAGATTTGTGACCAGTGGCAGTATACTCTCATGTAATTTTCTGCGATGAAGAGGCAGAGCGGGAGGATGATGCTGCTGCTGGGCTGCGTGTGTGCCCACAGGCAGGGTACAGAGCACCTGTCTGCAGGCTTTCCTGGCCCTGCTCTGCACGCTGGTGCTATTGACTTTCACAGGGGGTGGGCTGTCCCGCTGAAAACCCACGGCCAGCTTCCCGTGGCTGCCACACGCCCGCAGCAGCCGGCGGTGGGGGCTCGGGACCGCAGCGTTCCCTGCTCCCACTGCTCCCCGCAGCGCCCTTCCCAGTCAGGGCCAGCTCAGCCGGGACGTTCTGCAGGGACTGTCTGATGTAGAACGGCTCCGAGGCCAGAACTGAACGCTCTAAAGCCTTTTCTGCGTGCCTTTGTTATGCCAGCCTGAGCCTAAAGAATAGGTATGTGTACAGGAGGGTGTGGGAGCCTGACCTCCAAAGCTGTGGGTGTCTTTCATTCCTCTGAAATGTCCCTCTGCAGTTACTGCTTGGATAGACCCAGAGCTTTTGAAACTCGGAGTCTGTCACTATTAATAATGGATAAAAGAACACATACCTATTAGGCCTGATTTCAGGGCTGAAGAGGAGGTCGGTTGGAAGAAGAGACAAGGTTTCGTAGATGAACAGAGCTGGGCTTGGCCTAGTGATAGCGGTGAGCTGCGCCCGAGGGCATGAGCGGGAGATAAGGCCTAACAGTTTGGCTTGGGTGGGAGTAGATGCTGTCCTTGCCAGTTCTTGCTTGGTGATAAGAAAACTTGAAAGGTGCCTGCAGCCTCCCTCCCCGCTCCCCAGATAACTGAATCTCTCTGGACCTTGCTCCCTGCCAGCAGGGAGCTGTGACCTGCGCGGCTCACCCTCTGCCAGGCTCCCCCCGCAGCACTGGTGTGATGGGAAGGGGTGTGGGCACCTCCCTGAGCGTCCTGTCACCGAGGGCTTCCGCTGCCCCATCTGACCGTGTGGCTGCAGCGGGCTCGGTGTGCAAACACAGAGCTGAGCCCTTTCCCTAACGCTGATTTCTGGGGATTCAGCCACCTTCAGTCTCTCTGCTGAGAGACCAAATGGATACGTGGGTCGGTTTTTGCCCAGGTTAAGTGCGTTCATGGTGGAATTTGCACCAGTTTAGCTAAACTGCTCTCGAATTGGTTGTTAGTTGGATTTGACTTCAGGCTGTGTTGTTGCTCAGTTGGCACCTGCGGTGAACCTGTTTTTCTCTGCTGGTTGCTGACGGTGGTGGGTCATTTCCTTACAGTACCTTGTGCACTACAGTTTCTTGCTGTGTGACATTAAAACCATGGCGCTGTTAAACGTGAGTGGCAGCACTAGGAATTAAACTTCCACATTCACACAGCAGCTCGGGGGTGTCTGTGTCCTGCCTCTTACGGGACAGACGGAAGAAGACAGCGAATCACCACTGCTTTGATAAAAGCCAGGAGAAACAGTACCGTGATGGCTGCCCTGTCTGAAATGACCTGTCTGGGGGTCACCTTTGTTCTGATAAAGGCATTTCTCTGCATTATGCTTTTTGTTCTTGAAGCAGCAGACTGCCTTTGTGAGTAGAGGGAATTAACGAGATCACTAAGCTGCCCGCTGAATTCCTCACCGGTGTGTTAGCTACACATAATACTTCTCATCCTGCCACTCCAACAGAAACACTAAACGTTTTTAATAGAAGAACTGCTGGAGTAAGAGAAGCCAAAGAGGAGAGCTCTTCATTCTCTTCAGCTCAGCAGCTTTGCAGTGCGTGGTGCAGCCAGCCGCCTTCTCCCTTCAGTTTCCATGACCTTTGCTGATGTGGTGCTGGCGTGTCAGGGAATCCCCCTCCAGGTCTGACAAAATGTGTTATTTGATTCCTAGCTGTTCTGTAGTTCTTTGTGGCACCTGCTTCAGGCTTGTGTAGAAAAGGGCGAGAGGTAGAAGGCTGGTAAATGGCTCTGGAAGGTGAAAAGTAATGCTCTTGGAAGGCTAGAACTACATTTATTTCATTTGTTCAGCATGTAACATGTCACTGATACCTTCATTTGGGTGACATACGATCCTTTTTTCCACCGATGCTACTCTCTAGCTTAATTCCAGCTGCGGTCCCTGCAAGTATAGTCAAAGCCTGAAGCTGAACCTGCACCGGGCTGCGGCATCTGGGGCAGAAGTGTTTTTAGCAGCAGCAGCCCCTGAAGGGTCAGGCTGGCAACAGGTTCTGAAGATAAAGCTTGGAAAGTTTATCTGCTTTTCTCAGTGCGCCACTCCCGCTTGCTTTTGTTTGGTGGCCGCTTTCCGTGAAGTCGTGCCCGCTGCTGTGCAGCTCTTACACCTGATAAGTCCTTTAGAGGCCTCCTTTTCTACCTAGCCGTAGCTGCAGTTTTAAAAATGGAATGTGCTAACCACTGAGTTGAGTGCTAACCGTTTCCTAAGCGTTTCCAGGAACCCTGCAGCCGTACCCAGTACTGTGTTGCTTCAGGATAGCTTGAAAGAGTTGGAAGTGCTTCCAGACTGAGCTGCGTGTTTGGGAATGTCGTGTGCTGGCGGGGAGCACTTCGGGAGCGCTGGGCCCTGCTGATGAGTAACTTGCAGGTTGTGGTGACAGGACTGGAAACACATGGCAAAGAAGAAATGCTTTGTGTACTCATTTAACCTTGATCTGGACTTTTGGGGCACAGAGTTCGTAGTTGCCATGTCTTTGCCGTTGGTGAAGAGCCCGTGTTCGTATCAATAACCACCTCTGAAATTCCCTCCTGTATGAATTAATCTACTGATTTACTGACTTCTACTATACATCTGACATGTTATGCTTTGGCAGTGGGACTAATATAAAGTAGTAAATAAACAGCCTCACCCGTATCATCTGGGAACAATTTAATTTTAAAATGAAGCTTTGTTGTTACAGGCAGCTGTCTGAAAATGAACAAGAGTTCTTCCTTCTGAATGAGTGGGGTTGGGTATGCTCAGTAGTCTGTAAGAATAAATCACACAAACATGATGATAGGAAAATCCATTTCTGTTGTTGGGGTTTTTTTAGTGCTGGCATCAAATAGGCTAATGTCTTGCAGCGGTAATTATATTTTAAGAAGGCACATCTTGCTTTTTTTTATTGTTTTTGATTATAATGGTTCTTAGTATTTCTTACGAGCTGTAGTTTAGCTGAGATTCCCTTGACAGCAGAATGAAAGCTCACAAGATGGGGGGGCCACGTTGTTTCTTTCGATACGCAGCTTTTTGTGGAAGGAGATGTCACTCAGTTTCCAGTGGTTCTGACTCCAGCTGTAACAACAAAATGAACGTGTATACAGACACGAGAATCTCTCCTTCGCTGCCCGTGATCCAGGACAAAATGTAGTACCGAGGGAGTATGGCAAGAAGTTTCCAGGCTGGCCATGCTTTTTCCCAGTATGTCTTTCCCCAGGTTAAACTCCTCCTGTCTTTGCTCTGGTTCGTCAGAGTTTTGTTTTTAATGCCATTTTAAAATGTTAATGAGGTCACTGGCTCCGGGGGCTGCTGAAGTTGGGTCATTATTTGCTGCTGCTCCCAGCTGGGAGCTCTCTTGCCTCCTGCAGAGAACTGGGGCTGACTAAACCTGTTTTCTGAATCCTGCATGAATGTGTGGAGCGGAGACCAAGCACAGGACATCTGCTTCCTTCAGAAACCTGTTAAATGTTATTTCAGAGCTAGTGACCCGGAAACCCTGAAAAAGAAACTTTGCTTTTGTTCTCTTAAGAACCTCTGTCCTCTACTGAAAAAACCCAAAATAAAACAGCAAGCCTCCCCTTCCTCCCTCCCCCTAACCAAACCATACTCCCCAAACCTCAAAGCCGATGCCCAAAAGATTAGAGGCGGAAAATGGAAGAACCTAATTCTTGGAGAGAATAACGTTGCCTCCAAAATAAAGTGTTTAAAGATGTGAAGATTTCTATGAAAACCTCCCCAGAAACTGGAATGAAAGAACATGTGTCCCGTGTTCAGTATCACTGGTCTCCTGCCCCAGACAGCAGTCCCGGCCTGTGGGGGTTTATGTGCAAGCGGAGCAGCCTCCCCAGCGAGGGGGAAAGCAGCTTCTCTTGCCAGGATCCTGACCCCAGGATGTCCTGAACCATAGATGATGGTTCCACCTTGGCTTGTTTTTAGCTTTATTTTATAATGTGGTTAATGGCAAGGAGGTGGGAAGAAGTGAACTAGAATTACATCTGCATCAGTGATGAAGGGAAAGAGAGCGTGTGAGGGAAGCGCACAGGAGCCAGGTGTTTGCTGAAGCAGGACTTGGAGCAAATGCTGGGTGCCTGGAAATCCTGCTGGAACGCCCCTGCGGTGCTGGGCCTGAGGGCCTGACCCTGCAAAGGCACACGAATCCTTCCTGTGCTGAAGGCACCCTGTTTTGGTGACTTCTCTGTTGGCACCTGGAGCACGAAAGGGATAAAATTACCTGATTTTCTTCAGATGCCTTATGGGCAGCTGATGTCTGTGAGGTGCAGGGCTGTTTCCAGTTGGAAGCTGATCCCTGTAGAGCAGAATATCTCAGTGCTGGCACACAGAATTGCAGCCCAATTATGTTTGAAAGTTATGTAAATAAAATTTTCCTGGAATGTGCAAACTGCTTAAGCGAGATGTTTCCTTTTGTATGGCAGAATGAAGAAAGCCTTGTCTTTCTGAAGGTTTTGCATTTTAATTACATTGGTGTGTGTAAAACCTCTGATTTCAGTGAGCAAATTGAGCTGTGCTGCTAGGAAGCCCGTAGCATGTCTGTGGCTGGGCTCTGTGTTAGGGTGTAGCAGTGTTCATTGAGCATCTCACAGTGACACGTTTTTACCAACACGTCCTTTAAATCAGAACTTGCCCAGTAAAACATCAGAGCCCTGTACAGTCTGGAAACCACGCCTCTGCTAATCAAAGCGGAAGCAGAAGAGTGATGCTTCCTGCAGGAGCAAACAGTAGTCTAAATAATTTTTAAATTCTAATAACAGCAAAGTGAGTTACTGGAAAAATACTTGGCCAAAGAAAGGTGTGTTTATATGACAGTGGTTTAGAAAAGTACCTGGAACATTATCAACAAGTTTACTTTAACAGTTTCAGTCTGTCTGGTTCTGTACTTTGTACTTATTAATGATATGTTATTGAGAGTTCTTGGTTTTTTTCCTGCAATTTCTTTTCGTGTGCTTTGGCTGGCAGCACCTCACAAATACTACATTGGCTTCCGGTACGTCCATCCCCTGACAGAAGAAGCGATTGAGGAGATGGAGAAGGATGGCATCGAGAGGGCCATCGCCTTCACGCAGTACCCGCAGTACAGTTGCTCTACCACAGGTGAGCATCGGGCAGAGGGGAGCGCGGGGCTGCGGGTGGGTGCGAGCTGTCCCCTCTTCCCCAGAGCACCCCTTCCCGCGGGCCTCGTTGCCAGCTCGGCGTCTGCAGGATTCACTGTCATTCTGAATTTTAAGTAGAAGCTTTTGAACTGAGGATAGCTTTATGTTACCACTGTTATTGTGAGAGAACATAAACTGAAGGAACACGACTGAGTAGGCTTTCTTCATGGAAGCTACAACAATAATTGTTCTTCAGTTAATGGCTTAGCAAATTGTTCTTGGCTTGTACGTTGTATGAACTTTGATATAATTGGTATGTTGTACGAACTGTGATATAATTGGCATGTTGTATGAACTTTGATATAATTGGTACGTTGTATGCACTGTGATATAATTATTCCCGTTTGAGGCGCTCTGATCTGATTTACGATGGCATTTTAAATATGTAGCATTTAAAAATATTATAATACCTTGCTAAAGAACTGTTTTAATCTGACAGGTTGCTAATGCCTTGCCTGAATTTATGTTTTGTATTTCAGGAAGCAGTTTAAATGCCATTTATCGCTACTATAATAAGAAAGGGGAGAAGCCAAAGATGAAGTGGAGTATAATTGACCGATGGCCCACACATCCCCTTCTTATTCAGGTAGGGATGAGCCTGTGCCGTTGGCAGTCAGAATGAGAGCTGTGGGCTGAGCAGGTCTGGTAGGTCACCAGAGTGGCCTTCCTTGGGGTTTTGTTGGGTTGGTTGATGTAGGAGAAACTTGGTATCTTTGCATTGCCAACTGACTTGAAAACAACAAAGAACTACATAAATACAGATGTTTATTGAGTTTCCTTTTTAGAAATATTTGCTACCAGTCAAAAGACAGTGTAATGTTAAGCAATAGGAACATTCTGAGGAAACACTTCTCTTAGATTAAATCTTAGCTTCTAACAAAGCTTACAAGATACTTAGCTATAGAAGGTACTAAAAGAAGATTAACTTATTTGCTGATTTAGGCTGTGTTGATAGATATTTATTTAAAAAAATTTAAAAAAAATACTTGAGAAGAATAACAAGAATGCTTCAGTTTGAGGGTACATTTTAGTTACGGTAATGAAATGTGTCTTGTCTACTAGGTATGAAATTACAGGGGAGTGATGTTTAGTTCATGCCAGATGTTTTAGCATAACACTGGGTGAAAGTGACCATTGCACACATCTTGTTTCAAAAGCGTAGTCCTGTTATTGTCGCAGTGTTGGCTGGAAAGATCCTCTAGAGGTCATTAGTCCACATTCCTGCTCAGGGCAGGTCTGTGCCCGATGCACACACAGATCAGTGGTTTGTCCGGTTCTTGTCCAGCAGCAAAGAGGTCATTCTAGGCACGGCACTGGCTGCAGCAGCAGCAATTAAGGGAAACCTTGCTCCTTTCTTTTCAGAAAATGTCTTTGTTGGGGAGCTTCTCCTCTAGTTTGAGTTTTGCAGTTTTTGTGGTGTGCTGAATAGATGATAAAATGACTGCTGGAAGGCAGGGTGGAACTGCCTGCAGTGTGTGACCTTCCCCTGATGCCGTGACACTGCTATTCTGCACTCCCTGTGCCTTCAGTATGTGCTCTCCTTGCCTTCAGTGAAACACCTCAGCCGGATTTAGGAACCTTTCATACCTTCAGGGAACCCGCAAAATGGTTTCCATTAGACAGAGTACATATATAACGCTTTTTTAAAAAACTGATTCTGTTCTTTCCATTTGTTACCGGCATCTTAAAGCCACTGGGGTGATGAAAAGTTCGCGGGGAGCTTTGGTGTGTTGGGCCTGGGCACTATGATAGCGTATACTCAACAGTATGTAGCACGTGCTGCCTCTCACTATTGCCCCACGTGTACCGAAAGGGGAATTTCGAAGTTTTTAAGGCAACCTGGAGCATTGAAGCTGCCTGTCTCAGGTTATCTGAGAGCACGTGATGCCTCTCAGTGTTTCTGATTCAGGTCTTTGCTTTTTTTTTTCTGAACAGTGCTTCACTGATCACATACAGAAGGAACTGAACCTATTCCCACCCGACAAAAGGAAAGATGTCGTCATCCTCTTCTCGGCTCACTCGCTGCCCATGTCTGTGAGTTCCGTTGGGTGGTTTCTGGCCTTGCTAGGCCAAGGTCACGCTGGCTGGGCTGAGCGGGAGGGGACACAGCTCGCACCCCCCCCCGCCCCGGGTAAGGCCATGGTTGTGGAAGTGCCAGGGAAACACGAGGGTGAGTGGGAGCCTGAGGCGGAGCTGAAGGCGTGGCGCCTGAGCTCTGGTTACTCTCAGATCTACGCTGCTGCCACCGTTGTAGGTGGGGCGCTGGGTTAGGCCAGGCTCAGTAGAGCTGCTTTCATGGCCTCACGAACTTGCCAGCTCAAACCTGGATGGTAATGGGGGGGAAAATTTGGTATTTTCTCACCTCTAGAAAGCAGTAATAATGCTTTCCCTGAAGGAATGACGGTAAAATCTGTGCAAGGTTGCAATAAATGAGTTAATCCTCAGTCAGCAACCAGCAGCTGCAGTGAAATGGCTCTCAGATAATTTTTCAGAAATGCAGCGCTGTTACCGAAGATAACCGTATCTACATGTGATGATAAAAGAATTTATCTTTTCTCATGGGGAGGAGGACGAGGAGATGTTCTGGTGAAGCAGCTTCATAGTGGGTTTTGCTGGGCCAGAATGCAGTTTTTCTTCCCTGTTTTGGATGAGCCAGGCACTTGATACAGCCCCATCACATGCAGCGTGCTCGCCTTCCCCAGTCTTTAGGTGGTCTTTGCCCAAACATGTTTGCTGGTAGAAAAACGTCTGGTGTTTCTGTGTTGAAGGTCGTGAACCGTGGTGATCCATATCCTCAGGAAGTGGGAGCTACTGTCCAGAGAGTCATGGAGAAGCTGAACTACTCCAACCCTTACCGGCTGGTGTGGCAGTCCAAGGTACGTGTGCCACACTAAAACTCCTCAGGTGATGGTGTTTATGATCTTCCAAGCTTAAGAAGATCATAACCTCAGTGCCTTTTTCCCATTTCAGCAAGTATTTCTGCTAGAACAGAATCCCCCATCTTTTACTCAAATTCGGTCTTTCCAGATACTCTTTATCCGCAGTTTCTTGCCTTTTTTTGTGTATCGCACCTTTTTAAAGTAGATTTTTGATGTGTCTGATAGAAAACCTATGATCTCATAACATCTACTTTGGCATTTATCTTTCTCTGTTTGGAGGAGTTATTGAGCACTGACTGGATTTTTGCTTTTTGAGGATCTGTGAGCCGTTTTCCCAAAGTCATCACTGTGATACAGACATTCGTAATGACGATAATCCAGACAGTCTTCATTATTCTTGAGGAAGACTGCTTGTGTTACTTTGTACTTATGTTCCTCACTATTTGCAGTAGTAATAATAAGTTTTACCAGAATTATGTGGTACAAGTAACCCTACGTTTTAGGGGCATTACACCTTTTATACTGTTGTTGTCTTGTTCTTAAAGCTGCATATTATGGTACATCAGCACCGAATACTTCATGGATAGGAGAGAGGTAAGGATAGTTTGCTACAGCTTGGTAACTTATTTAAAGGGCAGGTAAACCCTGTGCAGTGGTGGTCAGGGTTTTACTGAACTGGCAACAGTAGACCTTTATTTAAACTTTCACTGATTTTAGTGAGAGTCTCATTTAGGCCAGCCCAGGTTCTGTTTCTTTGGAATTTAAATAGCGGAACAGTATGTCTTCATAAAAAATTTAATGGAGAAAGTGAGAGGTACTATCAAGAGCAGGGAAATACAAATAACTGGCTCCATCTTAAACATAATCTGGTCTGTGCTGTCCTACTTAAGACAACGTGGGTGTTCTTTGTAAGAATGATTTAATGAGGGGGTTTTTCTTTTTTACTTCCCTCCCCCTTTTCTTCCAGGTTGGACCAATGCCTTGGCTAGGTCCGCAGACAGATGAGACCATTAAAGGACTGTGCCAGAGAGGGAAGAAGAACATGTTGTTGGTCCCAATAGCGTTTACAAGTGACCACATTGAAACGCTTTATGAACTGGACATTGAGTATGCCCAAGTTTTAGCGAATGAGGTAAATGTTTTATAGCTTTTATAACTGTTTGGGTAGTGGTGCTCCAAAATGACTTTTTCTGTTTTGAAATTTGCTTTGTAGTTGCTTTTTGCAATATGATTTGGGGCAAATTTAATTTTTCTGTAAAGTGAAAATTAATCTGAACTGGCTTAACTCAAATGAATTTTTAGCAACACAAAACAGGTGGGAATTTGTCTCTCTAGATTTAACTACTGTCCTTACTGAAAAAGAATCATTGATTTTTGGCAACAAAGTGAAATTTTGCATTATATTTATTTTTGCTGTATTGAAAAACATGGTATTGCATTTAATTAATTTTGGGGGAACTTCTGAATGAAGTAGAAAATATTTTGAAGGCTGGCTGGTGAAGGGTCTGGCAGATTTAACTTCTCCTTATTTTTGATTCAGTGTGGAGTTGAAAATATCAGAAGAGCAGAGTCTCTTAATGGAAACCCGCTGTTCTCCAAGGTATCTTCTTTGTTGCAGTAGTTGTAAATATTTGCACTTGTGTGTCTCCTCCTAGATTGTGTATGCCTTCTTGTAGTTTTCAAGTATTTTGAGTTTAAGAGCGAAAATGGAACGCCCTTAGTCTGTATACCACAACGTGTTTTCTTTTACCACAGTTTGTGGTTTGGGGTTTTTTTTAAAAAAAAAAAAAAAAAAAAGGTTCAGAAGTTTGGTTTGACAAAAAAGAAAAACGGTTTTGCATTCATTTATAGTAATCTTTTAATGAAATATTTCTCTGAAGAGATTATGCCCGTGCAGTTTTAAAGTGGGATTTTCCCCTGAAGTAGAGGGTGGTGGTGCTCCGAAAGCGTAGCCTGGTGGATGCACGGTTTGGCGATCTCACTAGTCAGTGTTCCACACGTTAAAGCCTTTATTTTATGCAGATGGGTTTGTTCACTTCTGATTTTTAATTAACTGTCTTTCAGGCTCTGGCTGACTTGGTCTGTTCGCATATCCAGTCGAATGAAATCTGCTCTAGGCAGTTAACCCTCTGCTGCCCGCTCTGCGTGAATCCCGTCTGCAGGGAGACCAAAGCCTTCTTCACCAGCCAGCCGCCGCTCTGAGCGCGGAGGGGGTGGCGGGGAGCCCCCCCGGGCCCCGCAGCAGCGCTGCCCTGGAGAGGCCCTGTGACTTCTCCGCTGCCGGACCAGACTCTCCTCCGTTACACGCAGTCTCGGTGATGTTAACCTCACGTAACAGTGAGGAGCACTTGACTTCTTTGTTTTATTTTTCTTTTGTTTTTTTTTCCTTTGGGAAGAGTTCGTAGAAAGTAGGGAAATAAGGGCGTTTATCCTGTGACATGTGAAAAGATCTCATTTCATCCGATTCTGATTGGACTTAGCGTGAGCCCATGAGTATGCACTGAGAAACTTACAAAACTTTTCTACAGATTAGCTTCTATTTCCTATGCAGGGATTTATTTGTATGCAGTTTTCCCATGAGTGCATTAATTTCAGCTTTCCAGGTCATAGTCATTTGTTTTGTTTATGCTTAAGGTACAGTATAACCAGTACAGTCGCCGATTGTCTCTTTGGAGAGTGATTTTTCAGTTGGGTTTGACGATCAAGTGATTTCTAATGCTTTTTAAAGTCTATATTTTTTTAGAACATAAGGATAAGGCTTTGTTTTTGTTTTTTTCTCCTGCCAGAAACTTCTGGTGCACGCTTAGCTGGGATAGTAGAAGGCACAAGATTTGTTTACATTTTCTAGAAAAAACACTCTCGTTATCTGCAGGAAAGCCTCCGCATTTGAAGAGCATAAAATGAAAGGAATAAGCCTGCTGGGTGAAGCTGAAGAACGTGCTCAGTTGAAACAAACTATGTATGTTTCCAATCTAGCAGCTATTAGCAGCATGTGTGGAAACATGTTGGCTTACCTTTTAAGCAAAATGGCTTTTCAAAATTATTATTAAAAAGGGCTTTCTCTGGTTAAGTAAATTTAGGAAGTCAGGCTTGCTCTCCAGAAAGTTTATAGATCTGCTCTGTGCTTTCTACTGTGCCACAGTGCTGTGGTTTTTGTGGGATACCTACAGAGTTCCATAGGTATAATTGATCTAGCTTAATTCATGTTGTTGTTTAAAACTGAGATGATAAGTCAGGAGTAATTTACCGTGCAGGTGCCTGAGAGCAGGCAGCCCTGCAGGCTGGCAGCTGTGTGCTTACGCACGCCTTTCTCCAGAGCTGAATTTTGCCTGCTAGATTTCTGGCACTGCTCCTGGGCCGGGAGTGTGCGCCCATCACCCAGCTAAACTTCTTGCTTGTTTTGGCAGGCGTCTGGGTGCATGAAGGCTGCTGAATCCACTCCTGGGTAGTGGTGGTAGTTTTGAAGAGTGAAAAACCTTTTCAGGGCAGTATTTCCTCACTGTCAGCACCGGGACCTGTGTCTCGGTGAGGCTCGGGATGGGCGGGGGCTTTTCCAAAAGGCTGGTGGCCACACAGCACGCCGGAGCTCGGCGCTTGAAGTCGTTCAGGGCAGGAGTACCCCAGCACCTCAGTTGTGGTCCTGGCGCCCGGGGACCTCTCCTCCTGGGGGGGAACAGAGGGGCAGCGAAGCTGTGACAGCGTTCTGTGGGACTGAGCCATACACATGTTAGTCTGGCTGTCAGCTTCGTGGGGATAAATGTTTACTTTATGTAGTTAGCACTGAAATGCCGGTACTTTGGCAATGCAAGTTTCCTGTAAATCAACGATTCAGCTAATTGTGTTGTGTGAGAAGCAGATGCCATGCTGCTCGGACTGTTTTATTTGCTTACATAACTACGAGGCATGAACAGCTTGAACCTCTGATCTTTCAAGGGTAGGGTTGTTTAAAAAGAAGATAGGCCTCTGTTGGCAAAGCAGGGGTTTATCTTGTTCTGTCTTATGTTGAAAGAATTAAACAAGGGATGCTAAAGACATGAATGGGTGCCGTGTCGAGCAGCCAGTGGGCCAAGTACTGCCATGGAGTAAATCCTCCTGCACAGCCTCATAGGGCCTGTGGCCTAATACCTCTTGAGAGTTGGTTGAGGAGTCTCCACTGCCGTACTGCAGCTTCCAGGTGTGATTATGGTGAGCCAGACTTAAATCCCTTCAGTGCCAGAACCTCCTACGTTACTGCTGTCCCTCATTGCTGTAGCAGAAAGAAGTCTTCCTCAACCCTTCGTACCGTGCCTGTTTGAGGGGCGGGGAGCCAGGAGCTGGGGCTTCGGCTCTCCCTTCCTTGCTCCATTCTTGGTCTCTGCTTGCTGACTTGGCAGGGAAAAGGAGCACAAAGCTGGTTCCTGCCCTTGCTCAGGTGGAGTAGGTAGGGTTATCATGTGTATGGAAGGGTGAAATCTTCATGGAAAAGTTTTGAATCAATGTCAAAAGAATAAAAATGTCTGCAGTATGCCTGGGAAGGGAACACTGGCCTTACGTCTCTCGTTGGACAAAGAACTTTCTCTGTTCCCATTTCTCTGCTTGACGCTCGTGGGTCAGTGGAAAACAGGCTGTTTGGTAAAGTCTGTCTACTTATACCTCTTTCCTACCAGCTGAAGGGTGTATCGGCCTTCAAATCCAGGTTGTGACCAGCACGTTTAAAAGTGTGGCTGCAGCTGCTGGAAAGTGAAGGTTAACTTCATGTGAACATTGCGATACTATAAATACAGGCTGGCTTTTTATTCCCATACTGAAAGTATTAGCTGGTACTAATTATGAGGCATTATGTTTGTCCCCAGTAATAAAAGGTATTTAAAATTCACTTTTTAGTAAAGCTAACCACAAGTGAGATAATTACTGAGCCTATTGCTGCTATTAGACCATGATGTAGAAATCACTTAATTTTCTCTCTTTCAGCAGATGGGTCTCATCTCACAGGGTTGGTGGGGTTCTTCATTTTGCTGAACAGATCACGCTGTCCTGCTATTTAACAGACATTATTTTGTCTTAGTGCAGCATCAAAAGCCTGTTGAAAAACTACCTGAGCAAGTTTAGCTAGCAACTCTGCTTAATATTTTTAATAGAAATCAAGATAAGAATGAGATTAATAACCATGGGAATTCTGCTGCCATTGAAATCTCCTAATTTCTGTTTGGGAGCATTTCTGACTACACTAACTAACAGCGGAATTCATCTGACCTTACTTTAGATGCTTCCGAACTACATGTCAACAACTGAGCTGGTCTCCTAGGTACTATTTACGGTCAAAATATTGTTTTAATGTGCATTTCTGAAAGTGTATTCATCTCTCAAAGCAGACGTCCGCAACGGGTGGGGTGAGCTCGGCTCCGTGCTGCCCGCGCAGGAGCGCGGTGCCCTGGCTCAGAGGTAGTAGCTCTGTTGCACATATCTGACGTGAGGAGATGAATCCCACCCGTTTACGTGCCTTCGTCAGCACTCTGCTGGTGACGTGTAGCCGCTGCCTTCGGGAGATTGCACTCTTCATCCTGCAGTTATGCGTTCAGTTTGCCCCTCTGGCAGATGTGAAACATTTGGTGCTACTACCTCAGGACCAGTCTCATCAGATCCTGAGCACTTCCTGCTCCGCTGGGATTGATCTGAGCACGTGGAAGTGTCAGCATCTGGGAGGCTCTAGTCCTCGGACAGTAATCGGGTTTGATTCTTTTCGTTATCAGTTACACGCCTGGTGCAGTACTTCATTTCACTGGCAAGTGTTTATCATTTACATCTGCCCTGACAAAAAGCAGCCGGTGGAAGTGAGCTGGGGTGACGCACTGGGGCGGTGTTATACCCCAGGGTTTCGGTGGGGAGAGCCAAGCCCTCGGGCCCTGGGGCGGCGGGGAGTTGCTGTGCCCAGCCCAGGTGTCTCCGCATTGCTCAGGCAAACGGCTGCGTGGCCCAGACTGCGCCTGAGAGCGGGGATGAGGGAGCTGGGCAGTGAAATCTCCACGCCAGCGCTCCGGCGCTCTGGCCTGAGGGTGGTTGAGAAATCGAGGGCTCAGAGGCAGCCCTTGGTGTCCTAAGGAAAGAAGGGGGAAGTAAAGCTGTTTGCGGGTGGAATGTTTTGAAGAATTTGCTCATGATTAGGCTGTTCTGATTTAACTCTCTGCAATTTTGCTTTTTTTTTTGTTCAGTTGAAGTTTTTCTCTTTTGGAGTTTATAAAATAATCTCCCGTATTACTGGCTGCATTTTGGAAAATGTGATTGCTTCCAAAAGTGGTGCTGTAACATTAAAAGGTGTGTGGAGAGTGTCTGTGAGCTCCCCCTGGAGAAGAGGATGTTACAGTGGGGTTCAGCAGGGCTGGGGTTTTCCTAAGAATAACTAAAAGCTCACTTCATTTTTCCTTTCTACCACCCCCGGAGAGCTGGAAATCAGTATGAAGTGTAAGATGCAAGAGAAAGAGAAATTCCTTTTATTTTTAATACCAGATGTGTACAAATACTTGCTTTTAGTCCAACCTACTTATTTCAGATTGGACAAGGACTTCCATTTAACGTCACACAAAAAATTTGTATAATCTTAACTGTGTATCATTGGCCATAAAGATGGAATTTCAATTAAATTTTTTTTGGAAGAAATAACTGAGCTGTGTGTCTTCAGTAAGAGCCCTTTCTGATGGCGTTTGATATCCTCTCTCTTCCTTCGCTTGGAGCTCCAGGCCTGCGCCCCGGCCTCGCCCAAACCCCGTGCTGGGCCGATCCCCGGGGTTTTCAGGGGAAATAACGGTGCTTGGCCCCGCAGCCCCTCAGGGCCAAGCTGGGCATGCGCCAGGGCAGAGTTGGCTGGTGAAGTTCCATGAGCCACAGCCCTTCTCTGGGTATTTACACACGGGTTTGAAAACGGGTGTCCCCAGTAGTCGGAGCCGCTTACTCCGCTCACGCGGAGCTGTCTGTACGCGTGACCTTCCCGCAGTCGCTGCGTGATAATTTCACACTGATAAAGTCACCTCTGTGATGTCCCACAAACTCTGGTATCCGTTAAACTGGTCCCTTGCTGGAGGAGACCGTTGTGCAGTGAGGCTTTTGCCCAGGAACCTGCCTACCTCTGGCTGGGAGAGCTGTGCCTTTGTTTTGCCTTCTGTATAAGGGATCAAATCCAGCCCAAGCCTTTGTTTTGAAGGTGCAGCCTGTTCCTGAGCATGAATTACACCTCACCCCGCCTCTTCGGCTCCATCTCGCCGTGCCTGGGACAGCGCCGAGTGACCCTCAGGCTGTGGAAGGTGATGTAGAACACACGGGTGGTGCAGTTTCCTCCTGCTGAGGTCCAGCTTGGACTCAGAGGGGATGTGGAGTTGAGTGTCTGCTTTCTGTGAAAAGAGAGTTTGCGTGTTCTCTGTAATAATGGGCTCAAGAAGATGTGAAGAAAAGATTTGCGCTAGTTTTGAATCCCACCTGTGATTGTTAATTTATTCAGTTATCTATTAACAGTCTCCAGGCATCTTATTTCTTGTGTAAAAATTAAGTACTTGATTGATTATTTTCTAGAACAGTGATGAGAGTTGTTGTATACTTAAAGTTGATCCATTAGTGAACTCCCATTACCGGGTTGTGATGGGGGAGAGCTGAACGGATGGAAGATGGGTAGAACGAGGGAGACAGGTGATTCTTTCTTGCTTTCTTTTCTCTGGTGTTTCAGTCAGTAGCTTTGCCATTTTGCGTTTGAGTGGAGATTTGCCTCCATTTTGCACTGTATGGCATTTGAATAGAGTTTTGGCTCCATTTTGCACCGCTTTGCGTTCGAGTGGAGATTTGGTTGAGTGAGCGTGGCAGAAATTAGGCAATGTCACATTTATCTGAATCCAGAAGCATCTCTCTAACGTTATGGAAGCGTTGGCTTGCTCTCCCTTTAGGAAGCTACGGTAGGGTAAAAAAATGTCTGTGCATCGGTTGGTCTGCGGCAACGGCCGACCCGCTGGCTGTCCCCTTCCCACCTCCCAGACACGGCAGCGAAGAGAGAAGCTCCTCTGTGCTGGGCAGGAGCCGCAGCCCCTCTGCTGCTCTGGCGGCGCAGAAGCTGGGCTGGGCAGCTCCTCGTTGCTGGTTTCCACTGAGGTTTGTCCGGGCAATCGCCGCCTCAGGGGAAGCTGCTCGTCCCGCTGCGGGTGGGCTCAGCACGGGCGGGTCGAAGGCTTAAACTGATTTGTACCTCCTGGCTGGGTCAGACCACGTGGGGCTGTCCAAGCACCTACTGGCCGTGCTGTGTCCTTCATCCTCTGTGAAAAGCACCCACCTTCTAGCGACACCACCTGCGGTGCGCTGGGTGAGGGATTTATTTGTCATTCAGAACTTTCAAGCCCTCACAGGCAAGTTCTGTTCTTGCACGTGGCGCACAGGGATTTGTAAATTTGTACCGGGTCTAAAATCTGCCTTTTGTTTTCCTGCTAAGTTTGTGCTCATCAGTAAGTGGCAGGAAAAGGTTATTTAGTCTGCATCTGTTGGCCTGGCTGAACATCATCCTTTACCTGACTGCCTGGAGAGGGATGGGCACTGGGACGTGCGGCCTTTTGTCCCCCCGGGCTCAGAGGCTGTGTCGTGAGCGGCCGCCCGCTGACATCTGAACCCCAAAGGCCAGGAGGTCGCAGGGCCATAACGTGGGGAGGAAGCGCTAAAGCTGTCGCGGCCGTTGTCCTCTGAGGAGGGGACCTGCCTGCGATCGCGTCGCTCGCAGGGCGGGGAGAAGGGCCAGATGTTACGGGATGGGGACGGGGACACCCCGCTGCAGTTTGTAAATGGGAGTCTGCGTCCCCTGCTGCAGTAAGTCACTTTAAAGAGGGAAATGCTGCGCTCATGCTATTCTTGTTTTTAAGCAGTGGCTGGGGCGCGGAGCTGGTGTCATGGGAGGGAGCGGGTCTGTCCCAAATGGGCCACAGCGGTGTCTGAGCCTCATCCAGCGCGGGGCCGGGCGTGGCAGAGCGATGCCAGGCGGCACCGGGCGCTTCTCAGCCAGGCTGCGAGGGCTCGACCCCCCCAGGACTGGAGCCGCCGCAGAGGATGTGGAGTTGGAAGTCAAACCTCTGTCTCATTACCTCGATGTCAAAATACATTATCCACAAAGCGCTAAGGAGCGACGTTACCACCTGCTGATTTATGGCCAGGGTTCCAGGGTCTCTCCGAAATGCCTGTGAAGACACATTTACACTCCCTGGTGGCGTGGAAAACCTGACACAGCGGCGGAGAGCAGAAAGGCTCCGGTGGGGCTGAAAGCGTGAGCGCTGCGCCCACGCTGCAGCGCCTGGAAAAAGCCCTTATAAATAGCAACCTCTCCCCGCAGCAGGCTGGGGTGCTGGGGCACCTAACGCAATGCCAGGAGGCCTTTGACATGGCGAACCGCAGAGCGGAGGGGTGCAGCCGAGAGGGAGGGGGGTGGGTGAAGCCTCTGCGCAGCAGCGGCGGGGGCCGAGGTGCTGCAGCGGGCTGGGGACCGCAGCCTCGCCCGACAAGTGTGCGATGCGCCCAGGACGCGGCAGGGCTTCGTGTGAGCGCAGGATTCTGCCCGAGGCGTCCAGAATTTATGTCGGTGGTTGAGATAATTTGCTGCTGTTAATTTTGGCTGGAGTAAATAACCTGAAGTCAATAGAGCTACTTGAATAATTATGTCAGCGTAATTTCTATCAGAAGACAGCCTGTCACATTAAACTGCAGCACTCTGCTTCCATTATCGGAGCTGGAGATAAACCGCAGATATTAAGGGAGATTTTGGGATTATTGAGCCTCTGAGTATGATTTAGACTAACGGTGTCATGTTACCCTAATGAACAACGTACTGTTTCCCAGCAGCGCGGCCGTGCCTTGTGTTGGTCTGAGCTGCAGCCGCTGCAATGGGCACAAAGCGCTCAAACTCGGGAAAATATGGCAAAACCGTGTTTCTGTAAGATGGCTGGAAATGCTCTGACGCTCTGTCAGGTGGGCTCAGGATACGCAGTGGGGACAGATGGGACTTAAATGTGCAGTAAATAATGTCCTGATGTCCCCTGCAAATGTGTTTGCTAATTGCAGCTACCAGGAATTTAATTAAGACCCGGGTTAATGCCCGCAGGATCAGCGGGGCCCTCCTGTGCCCGTGGGCTACGGCCAGACCCTGAGGTGATGACGAACACGGTTTCAGATGATGGTAAAGCAGAGCTGCAGGTGTTGGGCTCTTCCTCCCCTTGGCTTTACGGTCAGGGTAAGGCCGGGATTGCAGTAAATCAACCACAGGCTCGGTAGTTTCACGCAGTCAGTGTTTAGAGTCAGCGTGTTTGTGTACCCTCCCTCCAACATGGATGCTCACATGGAAGAAAAACCCTGCTTTCACAAAAAGGGGAAAAAAGGAGCATGCTGCTGCCTGACAGCACATCCCCAGGCTTTTGTCCATCATCTCTGGCCAACTCTGCTGACTTCACAATCCGTATTCTGTCCAGGTCCCTTCAAAAGGTACCCGAGGCAGCTGTGTGTGGGAACCTGTTTTCAATATTCCACATTTCTTCAGGAAAATGCCCCGTGTTTGGCACAGAGGCAGCATGTTGTGTAAAGGCCCTGCTCCGGGCCAGTTCCCTCCCAGTGCTCCCAGCATCAACACCTCCCCACCTGGTAACTGGAGGAAGTGGAAGAGCTGGCCTGCGGGACATCGAGGTCTGCCAGCGGATTACTGGAAGCTGGGGGGGATCTGGACATGAGCCTGCCCAGCGGTGCAGAGATCTTCTCTGATGGATGAAGTTGGCATTAATCCACCACGCCTCGCCCGGGAGATGCTTTGCTGGCGGCATGGTGTGTGTACCACCCCTGCCCAGGGAGCAGCGGTGAGGGCCGGGAGCAGGGAGGTGATGTGAATTGTACCCTCTGGAAAGGTGCTTGACACAAATCCGTGATGCCAACGGACGCGAGAGCAACACTGCAGCCAGCCCAGATCAGCTCTAGGACGTACGACGTGCTGTGGAGGCGAGGAGACCAAGCAGATTTGGGTCTGAGGGATGGAGACCGCTGTGTGCACAGCTGAACGAGGGTCCCGGGGGAGGCTTTGGGGGCTTGTACAGGAGCGGGGGGGGCACCAGAATGGCGTTAGCAGCCGTCACAAACCACCCCAAATCCAACCGAGCAGCCGAGTCGGCTCTGCAGGATTTGTGGTTCACAGTGAAGGCGCTACGACTGTCTGCCCTCATGGAGAAGACGGTGGGTCCCTCGGTGAGCGGAGCGGAGTCTTGGAATCATTTACTGCTCATCGGGGACCCAGTAGCCCAAAAAGGCTTGAAAAGGGGATTGCAGCTTCTCACCGAGTCAGCACAGACCCGCTATGCTCCTGCAAGCAGTGCCCGGCAGCTTCTGCCCAGCACCCCAGCACAGAGCCCAGGTGTCCCCGTGCTACAGAAACAGCAGGAAGGACCCTGGGGAGAGGAGTTTCTCTTTGAATTCTGCCCCGAGAAAACAGCCAGCTCCCAAGGGCTGACCTCGTGGTTTGGACGCTGGCTTTGGCATAAGGTGATGTTTGTGCGTGAGGTGCTGGAGGTGCAAGAAGTACCTTAATGGCACTTTAAATCTCTTTAAAACATCTGCGCCTGCGTGAAGGTACCTGGGGTCAAACTTAAGCTTCGCCTGGCCGCACAAGTCAGAGGGTTTGCACTGGCCGTTTGCGCTCCTCACGGTGCCGGGACGTGAGGCCCCTGGCAGCCACCTGTGCTCCACGAACCAGCCCCGCTGCCCTCGGCATGGCCGCCCAGCAGCCTGGCAGCACTGGCCCTTCCCAGTGCCGGAGCCAGCCCAGGGGACAGGGTGGGTGCTGCCAGGGGGCTGGTTTTCCCCCCGGGCTGATGGAGAGGGAGCTGTTACACAGAATCCAGAGCCCTCGGTCGTTCTTCTCCTGTCATTTTTAAGGATGATCCATAACGTGTGAACACCACCCGCAGTCGAGGCCTAATGACGCTTCTCAAGCGATCGGCTGCATTTCCAAGGAAGTCTTAAACGAGCACTTAAGCTGTAGTGCTGCTGAGTGCCGGGCTGCGGGTGCCGGGGTGGCTCCGCATCCCGCGGCTGGGCTGGGCTCCTCGCAGCCAACTCCCACAAGCGCTTTTATCGCAGAGTTATTAGGCCATTATGGTCTACGATTGTCTTTTACTGCCTTTGATTTCTTCTGTTGTCAGGCGTGAGGCAAGTGATGTGTAATATGATCCAAAGTGTTCTTGTTTGTTTTAATCTACTGTTTTAATATATTATGGCTTCCTGCCATTATGCCTTTCTGAGATGGACCCTGGAGTCACTCACAGAGGTTTTATATGTGCAGGAGCTGAAAGGCATTTTTCCAGTGGGTACATCTTATGGCAGGCAGAGCTAATCTTAGGTTTTTCTCCTCTGTGTGTGTGTGTGCATTGACGCTGGTTGTTTCCACCTGAGCGTCAACAGTCCCACCACGCTGCCTATCACAAGTGTTCTTCCATCCTGATTGTTTTGCTTAAGCACCTCTGTGCCATATGGACTAAAAATACCAGTATCGGTGGCACTGCAAAAGCTTCTGCTGTTTTTCCCCCAAAGAAAGGCAGCTGCCTTACAATGTCATGTGGTACCATGGCGTGGCTTGTCCTCCCTGCTGGCTTCCAGGCTTTCCCCCAGGGTTCTGCAAGGCTTCACACCGGGGCTGAGCATTGGGCTCAGAAAAGGTGGCAACACTGTGAGTTAAAAGCCCCACTGCCAGCGCTTCATCTGCCGTCGGGAGGGGCCTGAGCCGCGATCACCGCAGGGTCCAGCACTGTCAGTTCAGCCAGCCCGTCGAGGAAGAGGAGGAGGGGAGCGTGGCGCCTGCTCCTTTGGGCTGGGCTGCTCTGCCCTGCCTGCAGGTGGGGGGACTGTTTTGGGGAGCACCCCAGGCTCCCTGCCAGGCACTGGGGAGCGGGGGCACCAGCTGGGACTGGCTGCCCCGGGATGCCCCTGCATCCCCATGACGCACGTGCTGTGTTTTGGTGGGCTTTTTTTTTAACATTGGTGACAAAACTGAGTATTTTTGTAAAGCATTTTAGCCTGGAATAATCGTGTGAGCCCCAGCAGGGTTAAGAAGCAGTGATTTGAGGGGAATTCACGGGAATGAGCTGCTGCAGCGGGGACAGGGAGGTTGATCCCCTCGCCACGGGAGGTGAAGTCTGCCCTGGGCTGGAGGCTGTGGGGGAATGGGAGAGCTGTCGTGGGGGCTGGGATCTCTGCCCCAGGGACGCCGCTCCAGCCGTGCGCTGCCTGCCCGCGGGTCGCAAGGAAGAGCCGGAGGAGGCCGTGCAGAGAAACACCATGGCTGCTTAACGCCCTTTTGGGCTCACACCGGTGTGATTTTCAGGCCCACGTTTGACTCAACCATAAGCCAATAAACTGAGGTGGGCGAAGAAGAGCCTCACCTAGGTGGTGTGGGTCCCCGGTGCCATGCGGGAATTTTCCACAGTTAAAGCATTTGGGGCTGGAGCTGAACAGATCCAGCATTGCAGCTCGGCTGAAATCCTGCCACGTGCTCGGGTCATCCTTCAGCTTTTTGTCAGCTTAATGAAATGGTCCCATTTCCTTCTTCCAGATGTGCCCACTGCTAAGTGCCTGGAAAATGCATTCCCCGGGGACTGAGCCCGCAAGCGAAATGGAAATGACCTACTGTGGGCTGCATTAGTCTCCGTGTCATCGCTTTTATCTCCCTGCTGTTAAAGTGTTTTTACCCTTCCAGTGGTCAGTCACCCTCCCGGCCCTTCCCTGGCCCAGCGGCCATCCTGGCAGCGCCCGCTCCCGCCGTCCTCACTGCCGCCAGCACATGGCAGGAGCCCGCAGCTCTGTGCAGGGAGGGGGCCCGTGAAAACACCCCCAACCCAGCTCCTTCCTCCTTCCTCTGACCTGCTTTGGGCTCCCTCCCTGGGGCGGCGGGTCTGGGGGGAGGCTGCAGGGCCACGTCCATCACCCCCAATGTGGCCTGGGCCGTCGTGGTGGTGCGAGGGGAGCACGGGGCCGGGCAGGGCCCTTGGGGGTGCTCAGTCCCGTGTGTGAGCTGCCGGGGCACGGGGCTTGGGGAGGAGGGGGCTCGGTTCCCTCCCCTGCCTCAGGGGTCCCCGCCGCGCCCCAGCCAGAGGGTGAAGGTGGAAAGGAGACTTGAACGGCAGCGTCCTGGGCGCTCCGACACAAAATGCTGAAGAGGCAGGTCTTGCTTTTATTTGCACCGGTAGCTGCTCAGCAAAGTTAAATGAAGCAGCGTAAATTTAATTAATGGCAGAATCTGGCTCAGTGGTGAGAGAGGGGTATGAAGAGAATGAGCATGAAAACGAATTCTTCTGTGATTTTAACCCCAAGGTTAACCATCGGTGCTAAGGTTAGATTCAAGATAATAAACCCCACGGTGCCTTTTTAACGTCGATGGTGCTGCAGCCCCCCCGGCTGCGCTGTGCCCAGCCCGGGGACGGGACACGGCGGGTCCCGGGGGGCTGCAGAGTCCTGTCCCCTGCCCGTGCCCTCCCTGGGCTGCCGAGGCTGCGGGGCTGGCAGGGAGAGGAATGGCACTGGGAGGGAATCTTCCAGCACTGCCTGAAGGTTAAGGAAGGGGATTGGGGTTTTTTAAGAGCTAAACATAGGAAAGTGGTTTTCCTTGTTCATTTAGTTTTGCATTTGATGAGATTATTCAAGGGGAAAAAACAAAAAAGACTTGCCCATAGCTGGAGTAAAATGAATGAATGAATGAATGCAAACCTGCTTGCCATTAAATTTTAGCTCAAGGAACCGCCTGCCTCCTCCGGTAGTGCTGCTTCAGGGAATGGAAGTGTGATAATTTACTTAATTTTATGGTAATTACACTGCATCATGTAATTCCATGACTTACAGAAATACACAGCGATGTCTTCTTTAACAAACACCTTCATTGCTGTAATGTAGACAGCGAGGTACCACCGACCGAACTGGCTTTTGCAATTTTCTTGGGAAAACCAGAGGCTGTTGGAAAAGGAGAAGGATGAAGCAGCGGAGGCTGATGACGTTTGCCCTTGCTGGTCCCTCCCACAGCTGATTTGCCCTGGGCAGCGGCCGGAGCCCCCCCAGGAGTGGTGTCGGGGGCCATCGCTGAGGGGTGGCTGGTTCCTCAGAGGAGTTCCCCTCTCTGAGCAGGACCTGGCACGTCCCGGCCAGGCTGAGACAGGATTTTGCAGACCAAGCTCTGCTACAACCGCAGGCGCATCTGCTTGTCCCATTTGTGAGACCCAAACCCGATGCCCCCCCCCTCCCTGAACCAGCGCTGAGATCAAGGTGCTGGGGAGAAGGGTGGGTCCAGCGCAGGAAAGATGGGCCACGTTCCCTTTGCTTCCCTCCGAAGCGCTGCCAGTGCTGTCACCGCCCCCGGCCCCGGGGGAGCCAAGGCCCTTTCGGGGGGAAGGAGGATGCTCAGCAGGCAGCAGTGCTCACCCCATTTTCTTGTCTTGCTCTCAGCCTGCGGAGCAAAGCCGTGTCACCTCCCTCTGCTCGGGAGCGTTACCAGATGCAGATGCGGTGCTCCCTTTCATTTCAGTCAGCCTGCAGGATTCCAGGATTTTTCTCCGTGGAAGACCTTAAATACTCTTGTGCCAGAGCCCAGGTCCCTGCCTTGCAAAGACCTCCGAGCAGCGGCGTGAAGTCGATGTGCACGCACCATACCGCGTGGGATAAGCAGGAGTAAAGGTTAATGCACTGGAAAGTCTGTGCGGGAGGAGGTGGGGAGAGGAGGTTTGCAAAGCCCTCGCTCCGCTTCAGAAATCACCTGTGGGATAATGAAGTCGCTTCTCTGCCTGCCCTGATTTGTCCCTGTTCTGTTACAATCCCTGTCTGGCACTAGCGACACGGCTGTGTTCGCAGAAGGTGCCAGACCCTTTTTTCTGAGTTCTTTTCTGCTCATATTTGGCCAGATCCTACACGAGCGGTAACAGCCCGAGCAGCAAACTCCGCTCTGCCCCGGGTGCAGGGTCAGGCTGCGGTGAGCGGCTCGGCACTAGGAAGGCACCTGGAAAAAAAGAGGAACTTTTCATCGCACAAGGAAGCAAAAGCGTTGTTTTCCTCCTTTATTGAACTTTGGCAAATAATATGTGTGTGTGGGTTTTACATCAATAGCTATAAATAAAAATTTGAAAGCAATGTAATACTTGTCATTAAGATAAAGGACATCTATTGGCACAAATCATTGAGTAAAAACCCTTTAATGATAAAATAACATTCACTCTTTAGCTACTTTATTTGTCTGAAAAACTCAGCTTACACTCAGTTCAACGTATCACCTTCCACAAAGTTAAAAAATGACATAAAATGACATAATAAAATATACCTTAAATTTCATCATACAAGTACCTTGGCAAATCTGAGCAAGCTGAACCGTCTACTGCTGGCCGCAGTAGTGAACATTGCCATTGCCTCCCATACCCCTTGTTGCCTTTGGACTGAAAAATGCAGGTGGACTCAGCGTGTAGGTATTACAACAACTGCGTGTCGTCTGAGTGGTGGTGGGATCTGCTAGCATGAGTTGAGTCTGCTGAAACAAACGTCGAGTCTGCTTATTGCGGAAGAACATAGAAAGCTTTCTGGAAGATTGAACACTATTACAATCATTAACTGTCTTACAAAAAAACCCTAGTTAAAATTCTTGTATCTGTTACTGTCTTTGGCAGATAAATAAGAAAAAAAAATAAACAGACTATATTACAAAGCTTTCATTATCACAATCTACTGTATAAGGCCAAATAAAAATATGGTTCTTTGCACTAATGAAAGCACATCTCTAATATATCCTTAATGACAGACAATATAAACACTCTACCGACGTTACTTCAGATGCCTCGTTAGAAGACTGCGACTTGCGTACTCCTGTTCCCCCAGGGGCACTCTTCTACGCGGAGTAAAGTGTATTGAGCAGTTGATTTGGCTTTATGTCCGGTACGATGGGTGAGTCGGGGCTCCCTTACGGGGCTGAAGCCGGGCCCGGGCAGACAGGACAACCCATTTGCCAGTCCGCTAGCGGTGCTGTGGAGCTGGGGGCCTTGGGCCTGAACGCGGTTTGTGGCAGGAGCAAACACTCCGAGGGGGCAGGAAACACCGTCAGGAATCTGGAGGCAGAGCGGAGGGTGGGGAGCGGGGGCTGCCCGCGGGGGCCGGGCGGGTGGGAGCCCCAGGCGAGGTGAGGGGTGATCCCGGCACCCCCCCCGAGCACACTCCCTGCGGCCGGTCCCCGGGCCATAAAGCCAAAGTAACTCCTATTCCTGGGAAAAAACGCACAGTTGGCTCCGGTTCGAGCAAGGCATGTGTCCTACATGACGAATCGGCTGGGAAAAGAGTTGCCAGTTGGGCAAACTTTTCCTCAAATAACAATTTAGTTTAACTGGAACTCAACTGGAGTCTGTGTTTAAAACACGGACAGATCAGAACGGATCTAAGTATCAGTTCTGAGTTGTACGAGGCAAAACTGTGCGTGTTTTCACAGCCGGAATGTACACACAACTGCGCCACAAGTGCTAACAGATAACAGGCTCCATGCATAAATAAATACCATCGAACCAAAAGACCTATTTTCAAATTCAAAAAAAGAAGTTGCCATTAAGAACCACGATGCATCACACTGCTAAGGTTTTGCCTCATGCATAAAAATGATAGCGCTGATTGGCAGTTGCTAATTATAATACTACACCGTCACACAGAACAATTAGCTGTTCAGACCAAGTAGCACAAATGTAGAAAATAATCTTTTTTTTCTTTTTTTTTTTCAACAGAGCAAATTAACACAGATTGTTTCTTCAGCAAAATATGAAACTGTAAACTTTGGGCTCATTCTGCAACTTTTCCCCAATCTGTAATAAACAAAAAAAACCCAACGGGAAGAAAGACTGACGTACATTTTTAAGCGCACCTTTTCCGTCTATTACAAAAGCACAACCTAAAACGTATAAAGCTTTTTCTTTTTTGAATCACAGTTACCAAAAAGAAACAGTGAATAATTTATTACATACGCTATAATAACATTACTCTAAACAACTATTCTCTATGAGGTATATCTGAGAAAATTCGGTAAGGGATTGCACGGTCTGCGTTGCCAACATGCCCAGTTTTATATTAAAGCTTTGGAACCATGAAGAAATAGAGGAGGAGAGGGAGAGGAGAGGAGGAGGAGGAGGAGAAGGAGAAGGAGAAGGAGAAGGAGAAGGAGAAGGAGAAGGAGAAGGAGAAGGAGAAGGAGAAGGAGAAGGAGAAGGAGAAGGAGAAGGAGAAGGGGAAGGGGAAGGGGAAGGAGAAGGGGAAGGGGAAGGGGAAGGGGAAGGGGAAGGAGAAGGAGAAGGAGAAGGAGAAGGAGAAGGAGAAGGAGAAGGAGAAGGAGAAGGAGAAGGAGAAGGAGAAGAGCCTTTGGTATTATTAGGAGTTTTGTTCTTTGCAGGGCTGCGTTGCAAAGCACCACAGTACAAAAAGCCCACCAGGTACGATTCGGCGGCCCAGTTGAAGCTGAGGTATTCACAGGAAGAATAAAAAAAAGCACAGAGAGGTCTAGACTGGCAAAATCGTTGCTTTGGTTCAAGCAAGGCACTCGTCCCGTGGTAATGTCACACTTTGCAAGTGAAGCAGGAGTCTGGAGAGAGGCGATTGCTGCAGAGGACCCTGCCAGCTCTGGGGGATTTCTGTGGCCAGGCTGCCGCCCGCCCGAGCCTGGCCACGTGGCGCGGGGGCTTCGCCTAGCACGGGGGCAGATCGTCTCCTCCGCGCCCAGAAGGCATCCTGAGAATTCTTATAGCTTTGTATGGAAGGAATACAGAGAGAGATACAAAACGCACACTTGTCAAGTCCCTATCTTTCCCAATACAGACTTCAAACCAAAAAGAACCACAAACCAAAAGGCCACACTTGATGACAGCGGAGCGGTGGTGTTGAGCTGTTGGCCATCGGTCGGGGTGACCCCGCAGGCGTTGCTCGGGCGTGTTCTTAGGGAACGGCTCCAGCCCCGCCGCGCTGCCGGCCCCCGGCCCATCCGGCCGTGGCTCCTCAGGCCCCACGGCGACGCGGGAGATGCTGCGATGGGGGGAGCATCGCCCACCCCGACGGTCACCCGTGCGGGTCAGGGTCAGAGATTTATAATCCAGCTTTTAAGCTCAGCCAAAAGTGCGTACCTGCCACCTGAGGGAGGGGTTTTAACCTTTTAAATTCACCTCCCAGCCCGTGCCCACCTTGCTGGTGTTTTCACTGCGGGACAGGCGCTGCTAATGGCAGGATGAGGGGGGCTCCTAAAGAAAAGCTGAATTTGTGTCTGGAGGGGCCTGGGGGAAGCGGTGGGAGCAGCAAGGTGTCCCGGAGTGGATTCGGCCCATCAGAACACCTGGTGCAGTCGTATAAACGGGATAAAACAGGCTAAAAGAAACAAATGCTAAAGGGCACCACTAATTCCCCCAAGACAAACAACCGACTTTTAAGTAATCACTTAGGAACATGATACTAATGGAGCTTAATGTAGCTTTGTTTCATTGCTAACTTGAGAAAAATAATTAATTGATTTTCATATGAAAACTGTAATTGCAAACACCACCACCAAAAACATAAGCAGGAGGGAGCAGCCTCTGTCCCTGCCGTGCCCACCAGCGTGCGCCTGGGCTCAGGCCGGGCCAAGGGCTTGCTGCTGGGTGGCCAAGTGGCCAAACTGAAGGAGAATCCCCTCCCGCCAGCCTGGCCACCAGCAGTGGGCTCTGGTAGCGTGGGGGCCCGCGGACCAGCCCGTGAGATCTGTTTCAAGCATGGCACTGCTTGAAAACACTAATTTCTAAGGCTAATTTGCTGCTGCAAACGCCCGCCCGTGAGCGCGGCGGCGGGGCTCGTGCGGGCGGCGGCACGCAGGTCCCTTCCCCGGGAACCGGCCGATGGCCAAGGCTCGGCTTCATCTCCAGGTCAACACCACTGCTCCACCCATCTGGTGGGGGGAAGGACGTGACACGCTTTCACGTCCCCAAACGTTTTTGGCTGGCAGGAAGGCATAAGGGAAACACAGAAAATGTCATCACCAGAACTGGCAGCTTCCACGAGAAGTATTTCTTTGGGTATCTGGGTTGCAGCTGTACGTTACTGGGTGTAGGAGAGAACAGTTGAAACTATAAAAGAGCACAAGCAAAATGCAGACCGCACAGAGAAAGAAATCTTTGGTATCTTTGGTATCATCAACACGATTAAAATTACAAATGGAAAAAGTCAGTGAGGTAGCCTCTTTGGTTCTCACTAGAAATAGAAAGGTTTTTTCGTTTTTTCTTTTTTCCTTTTTTTTTTTCTTTTTTCTTTTTTTTTTTTTTTTTACACACACAGAAGTTCATTCTTGGAAGCAGCTAGTTTAAGGGTTTCTCTCTTTTTGCTTGGCATGTATTATTTTTTCCCCCAGCTTAAGTTTTAAGAAGCCACAAAGTTCAGGCAAAGTATCCCAGTGTCTTTTTTTTCCTATTGTTTCTGAATGCACAGTTTTAGGTTGAGTATTCATTGCTTGTCCTCAAAATTCGCTCTGTTGTTCTTACAGAAAATCAGCTGTAGTGCTTTAAAGATAATTCTAAATAAAAAATAAAAACTATACAAGGGCATCCTCAGATGATGATGATGAATAAGTTAAATAAATAAGTTATATTATGAAGGCTTTATGTGCCATGATAAAGGTACGTCGCACTTTCTAATCACATGGGAAGAGATTAACTTAAATAATTTAAACTTTGATATTTAAAAAATTAAAATGAATTCAAAGAAGAAATTAAAACTAGACTCCTGTTTTATGTAACTCGTTATTTTTCTCCTGTCTGTAACAGAACCTGGCTGCTCTATGAAGCAATACTAACTTTTAAATGTATTTACTAACATAGGCTTAGCATCTCTGATGCGCTACAACAGTAAAATGGATAAATAAATTATTAATCCCAAATTAATTAATAAATGATTGAATTAAATAGTTACAAATAACTAACACTGGAGCCTGATCCCGCAGTCTCTATTCAAGCAAAACTCCCATTGAACTTTAAAGCTAAAATGAAACCCAATGGGATTTAGACTGAACAGAGATTTCAGGACCTACTCTAAGACTAAATTAAATAAATTACATTATTGATAGATAATATATTGGGTTAAAACCCACAAGTGTCTGGAAAAAAATAAAACCATTTTAAGCTTTGCCTTTTTAAAAAATTTAAACAATAAAAATTCCCCTTAATAAATATAAAGGAGGCCAAGTATAAAGTTTCCCCGTGTCTTAAAAATACTTCGGTGTTGTGACAAGCAAGAAAACCATTGGGTTTTGTCCGAAGCTCACACGCTCTTTGCAATACCATGTCGTTACCGTGTCTGGCTTTGGAAGAGGAGATCCCTACTCCCTTATGCAGGTTTGAGCGTAGTTTGCTGGTTTAGTCCTTCGCAGGTCTTTGGATTCAGCTTTAGGTAAGAGAGATCCAGAATAAAGCTATTCAACCGAAGTCATCAAGCACATTCTTTGTTCCTTCGCGGATGATTAAGGAATATCCAAGGTTTCTTGAAAGTTGAATTCATCTCGGATGTGCCCATGGTAGTAACTCCAAGTACACGGTACAGAAGATGCTGGGATACTCTCTGTACATACTAGTCTTTCGTATCAGAATAAATAAAAGGAACAAGTTACATTACACGGCTCTATATTCATAAATATATGGTATATAAATGTAACATATCTATTTGAGTTTTAGTATGGGCAGAATACAGCGTATATTCTGCTCATATGTGTACATACAAATATATCTACCCACAGTATATGCTGTCGACACTCCTCTTCTGAGACAGCTCCTACCTAAAAGCCTACAAGAGTTGACAGTGAAATGGAAGACGTAACATCGGGCCGTGAAAGATGCAGGGATAAAAGATTTGCAGCAGTACTTTCAGATGTTCGGATGAGAATGATTTTTTTTGCACTCCCCAGCACAGAGAAGCCTCACGTGCTCTGCTGAGCAAACGCTGGGGCGCGGGCAGTGAGGTCAGCCTCGGCGCTCCGCGGGGCAGTTACAGTGCTCCCGGGGTGCGACTGTGCAGCCACGTTGGAAAGAGCGAGGCAGAAACTGAACCCATAACATTGCATAACAAAAAATTGCAGGATTTGGGGAAAATTAATGATTTCATTCAAGATACATTTTTTAATAATTCAGTAATTGATCTAGGCTTACGTCGTTACGGCTGTTGGGATGAACTCTGACCAGAAATAAAAAGCCCAGGTCTTTGCTCAGAGAGCTCAGGAGAAGCCCCGGGCAGTCTCCCCTCCCCTCTCCACGGGAGGCAGGACCGTCCCTCCCGGGATGTCCCTACACCCAGTGCCCCACGGCCCGTCCCTGCGGCGGCCACCAAGCGCCGGCCTCGGAGGGTGCCCGGGACTGGCGCCTTGCCCGTGACAATACACTTCTCTGCCTTGTGACTGCAGTGAGGAAGGGAGGCGGGGACCGCCGGTTGGGTTTTCACTGGCATCTCCTGCAGTGGTGAGAGGGGCACTATGGGATGGAGCGTGAGGAAAGCGATCGACAGCCAGCGTCGCCTGACCCTGCCTCAGACCGCGGGAGGACGCTTTCGGAATGAGACGTTTCCCGTGAGGGCGACGCTGCAGCCAAAATGCACATGGAGAGGCTGGTTTAGAGTGGACCCTCTCGGATGGGAATGAAGGTGAAAGTTCAACGGGCCCACACCACCTCAGCTGGGCCCTGCTCCACCGCCTGCTGACTCAGAACGTCCCACTCAGAGAGCCCGAGGCAGCAGTACGCATCAGCCCAGACCTGAACCATTTTTTGGCAGCTTCATTCCATGTCTGACTACGAGGCTTCTTTGGATCATTTTCGAATCAGGCACGATCTGTCTGGAAATCTATGTTGAAGGATGTTTTGATTCCCAGAGCTGGTACATGCTGTCTGTTTAGCTGTGCAGATCCTGAATTTACTTTTCAAAAACCTCTCCTGTCCTGAGCAGACAAGGTTTTTTGAGTTTCTTTCATTTTTTAAGCATAAGCATCGGAAAATGAGTGCAGCAGTTTTGCAAAGCAGTTAAAAAGAAGCCCTCAGTTAAAGGTAGAGATGGAGCCAAATGGTACCACTGTGCTCCAGCTCTGAGGATAAATTTGGACCAAGGTCTGCGTGTCATGATTTGGATCACTATGATTTGACCAACCCACATAACATGTCTAATACGTCAAAACAAACTACTGAGCTGCCACAGGAACTGCTGAAATCTCAGTTTTGGTTCAGATCAGGATCTGATCTCAGTGAGCCAGGCTGCGGCGGTGCTCAGCACTTACAGTGACATAAATCGGTACATATATATATATTGCAAGTTTTATCCCTGGGGAAGAGAGAGAAGGGTGCAGGTTATTACTCAACCGATTTCACACACAGAAGGAAGGCTGTTCAGAGCTCTAGACATACAGGAGACCAACTCTACCCGACAACACAAGTCACACCCAACCAACAAGTTTTTCCTACGTGGCTCTGGAGAGAGGAGACGTACCAGCGTAGTATCCCAACATCTTGCACTTGGAGTCCGTGTAGCTCTTGGAGAGATCCCGTGTGGGGCAGAAACAGGGAAAACATAAATAAACCCACCCTTTTGGTTGCGCAAAGAAACAGAAGTGGTTACCTGTACAGAGATCAATGGTGCTATATGCATTTAGTCGTGCAAGAGGAGATAATGAACTGAAACACAAGTCGTGAGAATCCTCATCTTTGGTATTGTAGCTGTTGAGGTTTTGGTTGCTCTGTTCCTTGTTCTTTTGAAAAAACTGCATAGGCACAAATTAAAGACAATCTTCAACTTTAAGATGACTGAGTTGTCAAATGAAGCAGCAATCGTACTGGCTTTGCTTTGTTCTCGTTCTTGTCAACCCTTTCTTTGAGATCTGCTTCCTAAAACGTCCAAGATGTCTGTCAAAACACAGTGTGTTACTTGTTTCCTTCCTGACGTGCTTCCTTGTTTTTTTTATTTTTATTTTATTTTTAAATGGAACAGTTTGTTGCAGAAGAAGTAGGTGCAGAAAACGTTTCTTTGGTTTCGATTAAGTAGTACATAAAAAAAGTCTCAAGTGTCTCTAAAGAACCACGACCGCGCTTGGCTTGCTGCCGCGGGCTCGGCCGGTGCTCCAGGAGGGGCCGGTCACTGGTAAACGCGCACAACGAGCGGCCGCGGCCGTTTCGGCGGCGCGGGTCGGGGCTCTGCTCATGTCGGCCGCCCGCTCCGCCGCGCAGCAGCCGCTGGAGGTGGAGAGAGGGCTGGGAGTTTGTGAGGCTTCCCCATCGCCAAACAGCCACCCGCACCAGCGATGACGAAGAGAAAATGGCAAGTTATAAACATCTTTGGCTTGCAGTAATCCTGTCTCTTTGGTGTGCTGTGTTCCCGCCAGCTTGGGTAACTGGTGGATAAAAGGAACTTAGGGATGCAATAGATCTAGATGGCATATTGAAGTCATATGCGGCACATCTAAAACGGTCAGTGGCATCGGAAGGGCTTGTTTCTGGTTTTTTCCTGCTTGAAAGTACCATAAAATACCAAAAAAATGAACAAAAATACATCGAACGCTAAATACGATTCAGTAACAAGGACGTTGTCGAGGAGAAGCTAGATTCCCGGTAACTAAAAAGGACGTATTAATGACCTAAAAAAATATCTTTCAAAACGTTGTGTTTGCTCCATGTACTGTAGCAGTTAAATTGACCTCCTGAGTGTGCATCTGCATTGGGTACAAACACAGAACTTGGGACAAACTGCAAACTGTGCTTGAGGCGCGTGTGGTCACGGAGGCGTTCCCGACCCACCCCGGGAGCTACGGCTGCATCTCGGGACAACCGCTGTCGGGGCCCAGGGTCGTACCTACCTCGATAGCTACTGGCTTTGTGCTTGATACTTTGAGCTCAAGTGAACTGAATTTTTTTGATCCAAGATCAAGCTATACTCGCTGATTAAATTAAACTAAAAAAAAAAAAAAACCCAAACAAAAACTTAAATTTGATCTATTTTTTTCCCCTAAAACACTTAACAAAACCATGCCTGAGTTTTAAAAACAGGTTCTCGGATTCTTTAGCGTCTACGTGTCAGACTTTGTGCTCCGTTCTCACGTGGCCGCACCACGGCGACGAGCTTTGGTGCGGGGCAGCGTGGCCAGCGCCGGGGCCCCGCTGGCAAACGCCGGGCACAGGCAGGCAGCCCGGGCTGGCAGCGGCACCCCACCGGCCGCGGCTCTTTGGGGCTCAGGAGAAACTTGCCTCACAAACGACTCCCTTACGTTTCAGACCTGCTTCGCCTGTCCTGAGCATAGTATTGTATAGAAAGAGGTTAATTTTTAACGTGCGCCTGCTAAGACTGACTAAAAGCCATAAGAAGTGTCCTCTGGTATAGCTGGGCTGGGGTTCGTTTCCAGGAGGATTGTGCTTTAAGTCACCAGTGAAGGGCCCCGCTGCGGAGACGCTCTCTCCGCCGCGCCGTGCCGTGCCGTGCTGTGCCGCCGGCCGCTCCCCGTCACGCTTTGGTACAGGTGCTGGGGGCCGAGGAGGAGCCCCCGGAGCTCAGGTCGTCCTGCCACTTCTCCAGGCTGCGCCGCCGGGCGTTCATGAAGAAGTTGCTGACGGTGGTGAGCTCCAGGCCCAGCTGCTGGGAGATGGTGATCTGCATTTCTTTGGAAGGGCGCTTGTTCTCCTTGAAGATGGCGAAAAGTGTTCTGCGCTGGAGGTCCGTGAAAACCAGGCGAGATTTCTTCTGGGAGTTGTTCCGCTCTTTGTTCGGCTCTTGCTCTTTGCGTTTGCAGGCTGGGGAAGGGGTGGGCAGCAACAGAGAGAAAGCAAGTGTCAGGACAGGTGTGGCCACCCGCAGAGCCCGTGGCATGGCCATCACCGCACCAGCACGGCGGCCGGGGGCTGCCAGGGGACTCCCGGGGGGGCTACGTCGGGGTCTGCGCCCACAGCCCAAAGACCCGCTTTTGCAGAAGTGACGTGGGATGGGCACCTGACTGTTGGGCGCTGAACTCCCGGGCAATCCCCCCCTGCCATCCCCAGACAGAGCCCTCCAGTTCACTTGCCGTTTCTGGGCAGTGCACAACTTTGAGATATTTCCACACTTTTCATAAAGCCACTGTCTGAGAAATGCGTTTCTCTTCTGTTCCAGCAGTGTTAGAATTAACAATTTAGCTTATCTGATGTCAGTCTAGGAAAGAGAATGCAAAGCACATCCTTTTTTTCCCCTCAATAGTTAAGACAAAGATTAATTCTTTGCAGAAACTTCTCACGTGCCGTAGCACATAACAACTGCAGATTACTGGCTTTTTAAACAAAACTGTGCAGGCCACTAGTCCATAATGTAAACTCCACCCGCTGGGTAATGCACGGGACAGAGGAAATTTCTGTTCATGCATTTAGAATAAATCTGTCCATATTTTGGGACAGATAGCCTTTGCTTTGATCTGCCATTCCAAACACAAACAAAACAATTAGGGAGGGCACAATGGTGAAGGCAGGGACCCGCCAAACCCGCTTTGTTAGTCCAGGGGAAGGAACAGCTGAGCAAGCAGAAACTGCCCCCCGCCCTCTCCCTGCGCTCCCTACGCCATTCGCAGCACAAATCCACCCCTCATCTGGGGCTGTGGTGTGTTTTCTGGGCACCAGCCAAAACCCACAGCACACGGGGCTGCCAGCGAGAGCACCCAGCTCCAGGAGCAGGTACCTACAAATCCTCCTGCCCCCGGGACGCTCGCAGCACCCACACCAAGGGGTCCTCTCCCGGAAGATCCGTGGGATGGCGAGGTGCTGGCGATACATCCGCAGGCGCAGAGGGATGGGTGAAACCCCCTGGCAGGGGAGATGCGTGGTCGAACTCTGCTCCCCGCATTCACCTTCTCCATCCCCAAAGGAGGTCTGGTTCTACCTCCCCGGCAGCCAGGTCTGACATCGGTACAGTTTTATTACTTTAAACACCCCAAAGCAAACCCCAGCCAAAGCTCCCGCAGCTGCAACTCCATGTGACAACCACTGGGGAAAAAACCATGTTCAACAGTACAAACTGCCACCGTCCAGCGGAACCTTCTGCTTGCTTGAGACATCTCTGTGGCCACTTTTTAGCCTTTTACTGATTTATCCATGGTTTCTATCCAGGGCTGCAACAGCTGCTGTCTGAAAAAGCTGCCAAAACTTCAGACAACTCTTGTGAGATAAACCCACAACTTCTGCTGCGAGACCACTTGCTTACGGCCTTGTGTAGAAATAACCACCTAGTGTGTCTCAAATTCTGCAGCTCCCTATCAGTTTGCACTTCCATGCGGTCTCTCACAGACTACAATGTTGAAAAGCTATGAAAAAAAAAAAGACGTGAAATTGCAACTTTCTGAGAGGAAAGGGCAGCAGTGCCTGCTGTTTAGGTCCCTAAGATGTCCCCAGAGCACGTGGACGTCCAGGCAGCCACACGCAGCCTTCACGCCAAAGTTCTCACGTGGTTTAGGGCCAAGCGAGGCTCCTCCTGGCTGCCTGCATCTGCCTGCAGCCAGCTCGGGCAGGCAGGCAGCCTCCCCCAGGCACCCCACACCCTCCAGCAGCTCCATCCTCTCCACCGCTGCTTCCCTACCCTGCAGCGAGCGCATTTTCCACAAGCAGAGGTGGAAGCATCGCTGACACCAGCGCGGCATCGCACAGCACCTGACACTCCTCCGCACGACGCTCTCCACCAGTTGGTCCAGAAACGAGGTGACACTTCTCAACGGAAATCATCTACGAACCTGCAGCTTTGTGTAAACACGCTGGATGACTTTTTTTTCCCCAGTGTTGCCCGGTGGTGGTTACCAGAGCCCGTCCCTTGGAAGAGACAATGCTCAGGCTTCCACAGCGGCGGGTCAGGCGCTGGCTCACCTCGGTCCTTCTCCCCCTTCTCCCCTGGGGTTTTTGCCCCAGCCCAGCTCCTGGCAGTGCCACCACCCCAGGGCACCATCCCCTTCTCCCTCCACCCCCTGCAGAGGCTCTGCAGGGGCCAGCGCCGGCCCCTTCCCCAGGGCATCGCCCAAGGCCAAGGGCGAAGCCAGCCAGAGGTGCCCGTCAGAGCTCAGGTCAGGCAGGGCAGCAGTGCCGGACCATCGCTGTGCCAGGCGATGCTAATGGATCCTAAAAAAAATCGGTATTAATAGCTGATCTGTATTTATTAGCACAGAGAGAACATCAAGTGCTGAAACCAATACCGCTGCTGTAGCATACCCAGATTTAAAAATAGCCCGATAAGGCTGTCAACACAGGGCGGTAAGATAAAAAAATCCATATGTTGACATGGTTAGGTAATGCGCAGGGACAAAATAAGTAGAGTGAATTGATAAGTGGACGGGTTTTTAGGCAGCCCTATTAAATAATTCTGCAGGTCTAGAATGTGAAATGAGAACCGGGCCTAAAAAAGTGAAACTCAGACTGTGGCAATGTCTGTAATTAACGCGAAGTCAGGACCGCACACGTCTACCTGTGCCGGAGCGTGGCACCACAGGGAGCCTGGCTCAGCCCGGTGCGGAAGAGACTACGCTGACCGGCTTAGTTTTGTGCGTGGGACAGTATTTCCCAGCATTTTAGCAGGAAACTGGATTATTTCATCAGAGTTGCCCCTCTCTTGTATCCATTCTTAGCTGCCAAGTGCAGCTCGGGTCTCCGGAGGCCGACAGCCCAACGGCATCCCGCGGGGTGCTCTGACTGCACCTCTAACACACTCCACAGATAACATTTTACTGCCCGCCCAAGGTGAAAAAGCAGATTTTAGGCTGGATTTGTGCGTTCGATGCTTTACTTTGCCTTTTGCCTGGCATCCATGCAGTGGTATCCCCAGCACCGTGGATGTGAGGGGCGTCTGCATCTTTGCTGCAGTTCCTAATAGGTTCCGGGACACTGGGAAGAGTCTAGTGTTTCCTAACATCACTAATTTATGTCCAGAGATACTCTGCGTTTTACAGTTATTGGTATCTTATAATAAATAATGCAAAGGTATGTGCTTTTCAATGCATTCAGTAAATACTTTCCTTGAACTGTTAAGTTTGCTCTTGAAAAGGCACCATAAAGGCAAGCGTTGTTCCTTGACATGCATTTATCAGAAGAGAAAAATGGAGTGAGCACTCTAATAAAATAAAGTTATTTTCCAGGAAACCTGCCTACAGAAAGAGAAACGTTTTAATAGTGGAGGGAAGGGAAGCGGCCATCTTGATTTAAGAACAATTTGATTTATTAACTGCAGTTAGTACCGAACATATTCTATGGAAGAAAATGGACAACTGGCAAGAATTGAAAGCCATAACTGTGGAAAATAAGTATTTCCTTTTCTTCTACACTGGACTAAAGACGCTTTACATAGAAATGATATAGAAACTGCTCAGAAATAGACTCAGTCCTGCCTCACTTAACGTTGACTGAAGTGGACCCCTGCTGATTTAAGGGCATTAAGAGCGGTCCAAGGCCTGACACGGCCGGGCTGGGACCCCCTGGAGGGACAGGCTGCCCTCACCGAGCGTGGGTTTGTCCTGCAGTGGCCACAAAGGGAATGGTTCAAAATTACTGCTTTAGAACAGAACTAGGTAGTGCTTAGAAATAAAAAAATAAAATCAAATAGTGCGCCCGGAGTCAGTGTGGAGAGGCGGGAGGTGAGGCAGATGATGAGAATGAGCCCCAGAATCTCTGCAGTTCTCAGCGCCCCACGAAGACACAACTACTCCGATGATCAACTTTAAATACACAAGACGCTCCGTTGATCTCTTTATGAGTGTGTTTGCAAGCCTGAGGTGAAGCGTGCGCTCAGCAGAGCCCTGCCAAGGGGCTGTCCCCTGGATCCCCTGCCCTCCCGAGCCAGCTGAGCCTGGCACTCGCTTCACCCAGCGTCAGGGAAAAGCGGAGCATCCCATGTCCTCAGCGTCGGACGCAGCCTCCGCTCCCGCCCGCCGCAGACTCATCGCGCCTGGGGACACACCTCTCTTTCCTGAAGAAAATTTGCTCTAAACTGCCCTTTTTTAATGGCTTTCAAAACAATTCACATGAAAAAAGAACCATATCACACTGCTTTGGAAGAATCACGACCCCACTGCAACCAGGAGCTGGAGTGACTGATGTGTCCTGCATCCGTTCCAGCATCTGCATCCCCATCGGCTTGGAAAGGATCTGCAGAAAAGTGGTGATTTTTAAAATTTTATTTCTGCAAGCCCATCCGAGTTCTGGTTTCCTTGTGAACTTCACACGCTTCTAATTTAAGCTCAATTTTTTTTGTGACTGAGTATCATTAAATTGAGTATTTCTACTAATAGTTCATTTGTCTTATTTTCTGCAACAATAACTCTTATTTTCCATTTTCTTCCTCAGAGGAGAGGAACCTAGCCAGCCCATGCATTACAAATAGCTATAAATCCTGAAAAATATCTAGAAGCATTTCAGCTGGTAAGTATTGCCTGTAAAATTTCCGTGTATAAAGACCGAGGCGCTGGGGAATGCGTTCTCTCCCGAAAGACGAATGCATGGCCACCGCCAGCACAGGGCAGCGCCGCACTGGTGTTCGGCCAAATCCCACCCTCCAAACCCCCCAGCACGGGGCAGGGATGGGTCCTGGGGTGAGGAGGAGGAGGAGGAGGATGGTGGGTGTGTGTTCACATGAACACTGCTGGTGGCTCGCACAGCCAGAGCAAGCCCATGTCCTGCACCCGAGAGCGAGGGACAGGGACCGTGCTGCTGGCAGAGGATGGGCAAACTCTGCTCGAGGCTGCACTTGGGGCAAGTGTGCCAACGTAGAAATGATGACTGCTCAAGCAAAGGCAAAAACATTGACGTGGAATCTTCCAGTGGCTAATGCCACCATGGCCAGAGCTGCGGGGAGGCCAGGGAGCGAGGTCCTGCAGGTGTGGGAGCCGGCCTGTAAGGGGCACTGGGCGGTGATGCCTACGGGCAGGGGGGCTTTGCCAACCCAGATTTGGGACCACATGCTGTAGAGACAGGCACGGAGGGAGCTGTGGAGGCTACAGACCCATCCCATTTATTTTCCTGGAGCCTGACACCAGTTTCCTTTGGCTACTGGAAGCGTTAATGAACCAGCTCCCGTGATTCTCTGTCCTGTGAAGCACCGACGCAGCACGAGCCCGGCTCCGGCTCCTCATACAAACAAAACCCCGACACAAATCTGACGTTGATCCATCTCCCCCCTCAGGTATCTCTACTTTTAAACCAATTAGGCAAGGGGTTTTTAACCAGAAACCCAAGAGCACTGTTTAGCAGTCTGAAATTTCTCAGGGCCATACTTCATGGTTTACTTTTGCTGAAAAAAGCTTCACTTCATCTTAATCTCTAAATTTGGTTCTCTGCAGTTTCTCAAGTTAACTAACACCTTCCGATAATCACCCATTTTATGATGTTTTTACTCTAACAGCAAACCTATGGACCTAGAATCAAACAGCAGATGTTAAGAAGCAGCCAAGGAGACAACAATATTCCCTTAATCCAGCAGTAATTTCTCTCTATGGTTCGTAAGGATAAGCCATGAATATTGATCTCCTGTATGCGGTTTCATGCGGGTGTAGTCCAAAGTCAACTAAACCCAGTTATCTGTCTGATGGAACTAAAAAATGTTCCTCAATTTGATTTCAGAGAGAACTCAATGTGAAGGAAATTTAATTATGCTAGTAATACTGAACACAATGAAATGGCCATCAAAACGTTTTCCAAAGGTTTGAAATGTTTTTCTTTCATTATGATTCACTTAAAGCAACCTCTTGTATATCTGTGTTACTACAATCTCTTAAAAACTAGGCCTCAAAAATCAATTTGATTACCTCTCTGAATTAAGTATGCACAAATGAAAGCAATTGAGATCGATACAAATTAGGTTAAGTACTCCACTGTGTACAAAATCATTATGTAACAGAAACAATTTGAATGAAGATGCAAATAATCACATTGTGGGGGTGTGCAGCCAGTGCGCCTTCACCTGCCCGCTTCCATCTGCTGCACACACACGAGACCCTCCCGATCTCTGTGATCCCTGCGACTGCCTCCGACGGCATCGAGCCAGAAAAACAGAGCGTGCCCACAAGTGAGAGGTGCAGCACGGAGCGTTAATTCCGTTCTTCCAGAGAAGATCCGCCGTTATCGGAGGAGATCTCTTTGCTGGCCCGAACCAACCCTCCCGTAACAGCAAGATGCTCCCTACGCCACGATTCCCGTTTGGAGATATACAGGGATTCCTACAACGCCCCGAGAAAGCAGCACACAACCTTGCTGCCAGGAGCAGGTTTTCTTGGTACTCAACCTGATTTTTCTCTTTCCAAATTCCGTCACGGAAGAAACGCCTTCCTCTCCCGAGGTCTTGCATCCTTCCGCTATTTGAGAAAAAAAGATGAATGGGTTTGGGGATTTGGTTCTTTTATATTTCCTTCTGGCATGTAGCAGGTCTCAGGCTATTCATGTCAGATCTTATAAATCTGCTGGGTGGCTGAAATGGGGCTGTAAATTCTGCGGGGCAGGGGCTGCTTCCTCCCGTGCAGAGCTGCAACACCCAGCTCCGTGCAGGATCTCTGACAAGGGCCTCTAAGTACTCTTGTAATATACTTCCATCATTAATACAGAATAATAAATAATAGATGGGATAGGGCCAATTTATTGCACTCTAGGGCGAGAACGAGTGGAGGCTCGGTGCGCACGTGGTGCAGTTTCAGTGTGTTCCTTGTCACCCAGCGGCCACGAGCTCCCACCCTGCACGGAAGTGGCTTCCCCCCCGTTTCTCTTCCGTGGCCGAGGCAGGGAGCGTCCCCTGACACCCAGCCCCCTTTACAAACACGCTTTTCTGCCAGCTGCAAAAGCAACAGAGCCGACTTCTGACGGATTTCTGTTCAGAGTTGACGGTGAGCTCATAAGCTCTGTTTTCCAGCAGCTGGGGACGCAGGAGCTCTCCCTCCGCCGGGATCGCCGCCCAGCCGGCGTGAGCTCAGGCCGAGGCCTTGTTGTGAGCTCTCCCTTCTCCCCCCAGACTCCTGCCTTCACAAGAAGGGGTGCGACCACCCACAGTGACCAGTCAGACCTCTGGTCCCGGGTGCAGGGACACCCCGGGGTACCCCGCCGGCTGCGTGGGGAGGGACAGACACGCTGCGTAACTGCACCAACTGTGCCGAGGGGCCAAAACAGACGAGCGCTGGTCGGAGGGGCAGCTGCTGTCAGAAACACAAGCTGATGGAAAAAGTAGAAGCGGCTGCGATGAGCAGCATCACCCGGCGCAGCGCTGGTACCACTCCCCGGCACTGCCGCAGCAGCGAGGCTGCGCAGGGACTCTGCCCAGGCCCAGAAAAGTGTCAGATCCCTCAAGCTGCCCTCGGCGAGTCCTTCGCTTCTAACACCTGGGAGATTTATGTCTCCTCTTGTCCTGGAGATTCTCCCTTTCGAAGCCTCAAACAGTTTCCAGCTGAATTATAACACTTTTCTGTAACGAGGATTTATATTCCCCTCGTCCGAGCACAGAGCTGGAACCAGCCCTTCCCCACAGCGAGTGCTCTGCCTGGTGTGGCAGCATCTGCCAGCGATGCACCAGCACCTCCCCGCAGGTACCAGAAGATCGCTGTGACCTTCCCCCCGCTCCGTGGGGAAGGGGAATGCCTCAGGCATCTTTGCCAAGAAAGGACTGGGAATTTAAAGCTGAGGCAGGTGAGCCAGCACTGAACAGGAGTCTGAAATCTTCGAGTGGATTAGAATTTTAAATATCTTGCCGACTGCATCTAGCGGCTTTCGCTTCCTGCGCTGCAGCTCCCTCCTGGCGTCTCACACTCACAAGTCAGGGTCATGAGCCCAGTTCCTACGGCAAGGGGAAGGTCGGATCTAGGGAGCTCTTGCTGCTGCCTCCAGACCCAGCTTGTCTTCAGAAATTCTGACTCATGGGAGAAAGCAGGAGATGATTATTCCCTTTCCACGGCTGTCACTGACAGGGCACCATGAAGAACAGGAGAGGACAGGAGCGAAGCTCTGCCAGCTGCTCCGGGACAGACAGACCCGTGCTGCCTTCCTGGCTCTGCCAGCTCTTCACCACGGCTGGATACACAAAGCGAGAGCAGGCCTGGGAGGAGGGATGCTGCCTGCCACGCAGTCGGGTTCCCATCCCCTTCCTCCCCGCAGCTCTGGGGAGTGTCCTTCCCCACCAAGGAAGCACGGGGCGGCGAGGAGGGGAGCGAGCTCCGGGCATCCTCACCTGATACGGGCATGGAAGGCACAGGGGAGAGGGAAACTGTGCTTGGGAAGCTCTCCGAGGAAGACTTCCTCCTGCTCTTCCTTTCTCTTCCTCAGCATGTGCTGCCTGCCAAAGCTTAATGCCTCAGCACAGGCCCCCGTTCTTAAATGCCCATTATGACAAGATGAGATCTGCTGGAAAATCACCACTGCTCATAAATATGTTCCCTGCTTACTTAGAGATATTTTGGTCTCAGAGACAATTTGCGTTTTGGGAAACTGCCAGCCTCTATCGCTTGTCTAATAATTCCTTTGTGCAGCATTTACCAGTGGTTTGAGTCCCCTTTTTTTCACAATGGAGTAGTTTGATTTTACAGCTCAAAAACCCCAAACAGCCCCAAAACACTCCAATTTCTTTTTTGATTGCATTTCTATCTGCCATCAGCAAGTTGTCTGGCTGATCTTATCACTGAACCCATTTGAGATTAGTCTATTTTGTATGATTTCTGCGTACAAAAAATCCTCTATAAATCAGAGAGCCTTTTATGCAAAAGTCTGCAAGATTGATAGAGCTGGCTACAGAATCTTTTACCTTGGAAAAAGAGAGGCATTATCTGTCCCATTGGACAGAATGCTTTCTCTGCATATTCATCTCCAAAGTATGATGGGGCTTTTTCTAGAGAAGACAGGAGACAAGATAGGAGTCTTAAATACAAACAGATTGCTATCAGAAGAAAGGGAGTAATTTTTTTGCTGTGTCTAGCGGGGATAAGATGAGAAGCAAAGGATTTAAAAGACAAAAAGGGAGATTAAGGCTAGTCATTAAGGACTTTTTTGTACCTGTAAGCCCTGAAAGAGATTGCCTAGGTAGCCTGAGAAATCCCCACTGCTGGAGATTCTTGAAGAAGGGGGCAGACTGTCAGGACATGTGATGTCTCAAGTCCTTTGCAGCCTTGCTTTCCCTGTTAGATTAATTCTCCGACACCTGCAGAGCCCCGTTTCCTCTCTGAAGACAGCCACAGGGGAGCTTCTCTGCTGCGAGGAGTCTGCTACTTCTAATGCCTGGAGACTCAGACTAGACATGTTGGGTTACTGGCAAGAAGCTCGTCAGCCCTGAGTAATGTCTAATTGGAAGGGATGAAAAAGCCTCTTGCAACTGTTGGATTGGAGGAACATCTACGACAAGATTTTGTGAATAATACAAGGGAATAGGGCTAAGGATGAGCAATCAGGGCCACGGTGCAGAAAAAAGCGCAAAGTTTGAGTCAAAACGACCCTATAAAGAGCGAGGGAAGAAACTGCATCAATTACTGGAAAATAATTCTTTTGGAAAAAAATGTTCTCTGTGTTCCTCACCACAAACAAATTCTGGCAGTTTTCAGCTGCAGAGGAATATTTGAGTTTGGGATATTTCAGTTCAAATGGTGATGGCCAAGAGATACTAGGAAAAAAATGAGATGCTGGAAAAAATCTAGTGGGGAAATAGTGTAGAACAGCTTGGAAAAGCTCAGCATGAGTAACACATGTTGATCGACTAAGTGTTTCTTTAAAAAAGTAGAGGACAAAAAAGATAGAAAAGCATTTAACGTGGTCAGATTTAACTTTATCAACCGATTGAGAAACTGATAAAGCCTGGTTGCTTAACAAAAATGGTATTCAGATTTCTGCACGGCAGAAATGTCTTCAGAAATAATGTGGAACAAAAAGATAGGGCAGGATATTATTTCAGAAAGTTGGTCCATGAGAAATATAATTTATCACCCAGCACCACAATTTACCGCATGGATTGTTCAAACACAACCACTAATCTATAGCTGAAGAGAGTACTAATATTTCAAGCCGCTAAGCACCTTTCAAAGAATCTTTATGTACCTGTACATTTAGTTCAACGCTAAGAAATAGTTTTATATATAGATAACGCACTTGACATAGATGTTATTAAGCCTTAATTTTTAGCTGTAGCTATAGACAACAAAATAGTCTCAGAATTCAGAGAAAGAGGCCGAGGACAGACAACAGCAGTCCGGCTGTCCACAACCCACCCCCTGCAAGGACTGTCCCGGGCGCGGGGGGGCCGGCAGCACCCCAACCTTGGCGGGATGTGGAGCCATCCCCCTCGCCCCTCTGTTGTGCCCCCCGCTCCACTTCACCGGGGTCTGGGCCAGGGAGAGGCGGCAGCCACGGCCTGTCCAGGGTCCCTCACCCTCCCCTGCTCCCCTCCCTTCCCCTTTCCTCCCAGCTCTCCCACCCCCCCATCCCTGTCCTGTCCACCCGTTCCTCTCCAGTCTCCCCATCCCTGTCCTGCTCCCCCATCCCTGTCCTGCTCCCCTATCCCTGTCCTGCTCCCCTATCCCTGTCCTGCCCCCCCATCCCTGTCCTGCTCCCCCCATCCCTGTCCTGCTCCCCCATCCCTGTCCCGCCCCCCCGTTCGCCGCCGCTGTCCGTGGTGCTGACGCCGCCGCCGCTCCCGCCCCCTCCCGGGGGTCCGCCCGCTGCTTCCCCCGGTGGGGTTCGACACCCCCCGGACCCCCCGGGCCCTGCCCACAGCAGGCAGAGGTCACAGGGGAAAAAAGCCGAGCTTGTCCCCGCGAGGGCCACACGCTCCGGGGACCGGACACTCGCGGCCAGCAAAGGCCAGGCACGGCCGGCGCGTTCACGGGTTGGGGGGGGGGGGCGTCATGGAGCCTCGAGCTCCCGTGAAACCGGGTCCTCGGAGCCCGTGGGGGGGAGAGAGAGACACCCCCGGAGGAGGGAGAGAGGGAGAGACCCTCGGACAGGGATTGGGACCTCGGAGGGAGAGACACCGCTGGAGAGGGACCTCCGGGGGGAGAGACATCGCCGGAGAGGGACCCCCGGGGGGAGAGGGACCCCCGGCAGCGGCCGCTGGCCCTCGGGCGAGGGCAGGCCGAAAGGAGCAGGGCTGACAAAGCCGCCCCCCCCTCCCCGGGGCGGGGGGAATACGGCGAGGTCAGCGCGCCCGTTCGCCCCGATGAATCCTTGACGGTGTTTTGGGACAAAACCGTTTCATCGTCACTAACGTGATTCAGCGACCGGGAAATGTCAACCCCCGCTGCGGGCGATTCGCTGACCGGCTCGGGAAAACGGCAAATCTGCGGGCCGGCCGTGCCCGCCGGGGCGAGTGGTCGCCACCGGGCCATTTGAGGCAAGCAACGGCTCCTGGGCAAGCAAACCCCAGCAGGAGCTCGCCACCCGCGGAGCCCCCCGCAGCCACGCACTCGGAAACACGCGGGGGTCTCCCCCGGCCCCCCAGGACCCGCCTGAGCCCGGCGGCACCGGGGGATTTCCCGGCGCTTTTCCCGTGTTTTCCCGGCGGGGGTTGGCGGTACCGGTAGCCCGGCTTCGCGGGGAAGCCCGGCCTTAGGCCGCGGCTCCCGGTTCATCCACCCGAGCCCTGCGCGGACCAACGCACCGACTCACCTTGAGATTCGTGTTTTTTACCCCGGCAGAAATTCAGGGAGCGCCCGGCGGGGCGGCAGCCGGGCCAGGCTCCCCCGGGTCGCTCCGGTTCCTGCCCGGAGCCCCCGCGGCTCTGGGGCCGCCCCCCCCCCCCCCCCCCCCCCCCCCCCCCCGGGAACCCGGGGACGTTTTAGGGACGAGGCAGCGGGGGTGATGCAGACCGAAAACCCGGGGAGCGGCGGGGTTTCTCGCGATTCGTTTTGCGGGAGAAGCGGCTGCCCGAAGCCCAGGGCGGGTCCCCAAAAGCCCCGTCCCTGCTCCAGCTGCCCCGGGGGGAGCCCGATGTCCCCCGGGGAGGCCACTCGCCCCTTCCCCCGGCTGCACCCGCCGCAAGACACTCGCACGGTCCTTTACAGACTCCCAAGAAGAGATAACAAGCACAGAAATAATAATAGAATAGAATAGAATAGAATAGAATAGAATAGAATAGAATAGAATAGAATAGAATAGAATAGAATAGAATAGAATAGAATAGAATTATATATCTTCTATAATAAGAAAAAATAATAAGCACACCCCACTGCCACCGCTCCCACGGGGAGAAGCGGGATTTCCCTCCAAAGACAGCAGATTTTCATCAGTTGTAAGGAACAACTTACAGGAGCACGGGGCAAACTGGCCAGTTTTCAGGAATCTGAAATACTTTCGTCTCATTCCCCTCACTCAGAGGGGTTTAAGCAGGTGAGTAAAGGAAGCACCGAGGCAATGAGGCTGCATATTCACACGTGGTGATAAAAAAAAAAAAATAATAAAATCGATTTCCCGAAGGGAACGGTAATTTGCAAAGGTCTTTTCCGCTCCGGCTCCCGCTCCACGAGCAACCCCGCGCCCACTCGGCGACCGAGCTCTCCCCAAACTTTACTCCTGGATGCAAAAGGCGTTCGGGGGGGACTGGGACGGCGGAGATCCGGAATTCTGGATGCGTTAACTCCGCGGGTATGGCAGAAAACCAGAAACCCCCGGTGCTGTCTCCCGGCGGGTGCGGAGATGCGATTTCTGATTTTCTGCCCTGTACGTGCGGCTTCGTGGGGAACCCCCCACCCGGGGCCGGTGCTGGGAAGGAAAAGCACCAGCAGCTTTACTGGAAATGAGCCGGCTCAGGTTCCAGATCAATGAAAACTGGGTCCACGCATTTATGCCCCTGTTGCCAGCATTAATGCTCTTTTAATCTTCTAAACATTATCTGCATCGATTTCCCTCCAGATACGCGTTTGTGTGAGAAGGCGACATCCCCGCGTGCTCCGGCAAAAAAAAAAAAAAAAAAAAAAACAAACCAAACCACAAAAAAACCCCAACAACCCACCCCAAACCTGACGCTCCTGTTGCAGACAAACCTCGGGACCTTGGTTTGGCTAAAAAAACCAGAAGACCTGGATGCCCAGGGGGTGGGGGGGCGAGGACGGGGTGGGGGGGCGAGGACGGGAGGGGCTGGCAGTCGCCGTTCGAGCCGAGGAGCTCAGCACCCTCCTCCCCCGAGCCTTCCTCCCCCCGGCCCGGCCCAAACGCGCTGCGGGGCCGCGCAAACCCTGCCGCAGGCAGCCCCCGGCCGGCCCGCAGGGCTGAGCTGCCGCAGGGCGCGGAGGGGGGGGGCCGGGGCTGCCCCAACACCCCCCCAAACCGCATTGTTCCGCCGGAGACAAAGGAGGGGCGAGCGCCCACCGGGGCCTCCCGCTCGCCCCGTTGCCTTGCGGGCTGTCGGACGCGTGGAACTACCGCGGTGCCACCGCGGGGAGCGGGGCAGAGCCGCAGGGGGGACACAGCGTAGGGCAGAGACCCCTTCGGTCGCCCCGGGGCGAGTGGCAGCCCCGCGGCCAGCCGGCTCGCGCCTGCCCCCGGCTGATTAATCCGTCCGGGTTGGAATCAATCGGGATAAAAAGAGCGACGGAGCCGTCGGAAGACCCTGCACCGGGTGTTCAAACCGCGCCGGCGGACATTGCGCGCCGCGGCAGCGCGGGGGGGGACACGCACGACACGGACACGGCACCGCGGCTGCCCACGCGTGTCCGCCCGTGTCGCGGCCGCCGCACGACCCGCCGCTACCAGACGGGCGGTTTCCACGGAGGGGGCAAATCCACGCCGGAGGGGGGGGGCCTGCCCCCAGTCCCCCGTGACCGCGGGGGGGGCTGCACCCAACGGACGCGTTTCTGCCGGCACCGCTCTGCCCCGCGGCACGGGATGGCGACGGGTCTGACACCCCCCCCTCAACGCTCCGTCCCTCGAGCCCCCCGGTGCGACGCGGCAGCGGCGGGGACAGGGACCCCCACACACCCCCCCCCGCGGCCCCCGCAGAACAATGGGGGCTGCGGAACCCCGCGCCCGCGCCAGGGGGAGCCCGCGCGCCCTCCGCGGGACAATGCGGCCGATCCGCGGGGATGCGCGGAGCTGCCACCCCCCCCCCCTCCCAAACCAGCCCGACTCCGGGACCCCGCGGACACACACACACCCCCCCCGCCCCCGGCTCTCCCGGTGCTCGCTGAGAGCGCGGAGCGGCGCGGCCGCCCTCCCGCACCGCGGCCGCTCAGAGAGCTCCTCCGGCGGCCCCGAGCCCCCGCTCCGCCGGTCCCCGGGGCGGTCTGCGCAGGTACCGGCGGGGATGGGGAGGGGGTGCCGGGACACACATACCCCCCCACACACAAGAGCCCCGAGCCTTCGTCCGGCCGCCGGCAGCGGGCGAGGCGGAGCGCGGGGCCGGTACCGGCGGGGAGCTCCCCGCGGAGCCGGCGCCCCGGTCCCCCCCGCTCGGTCCCGCCGGCCCGCACCTACCCGCCAGGCGCAGGGCCGACATCCTCTGGAACTCCGGCTCCTGCAGCCACTTCCACATCCTCCGGAAGGTCTCCCGGCCGGACTTGAGTTTACTCCAAGGCTTGGGGTTCCGCAGCAAGTCCGAGAGGGTCCCCTGAGAGCGGCAGAGCACCCGCTGCGCGAAGATGGCCTGCGGGATGCTGTAGCGCTTCAGCTCCGCCGTGATCCTTTGGGCCACTTCTTTGGTGTTGATCTCCTCCAGCTGCCCCGAGCCGCTCACCGGCGGCCCGGAGGAGGAGGAGGAGGAGGAGGGCGGCCGCTCCCGGCCGGCGGGCAGCGCGGGCCCGTGGGGCGGCGGGGGGCCGGGCCCCGCGGCGTGGTGCATGCCGTTGAGGTGGGGCATCATGGCCGGGGGGGTCCCCAAGCCCCGGGAGAGGTGCTGTTCCCCCCGCGCCAGCATGGCAGCGTGGGCGTCGAAGTTGGGCCCCAGCATCTTGTCGTGGCCCGGCGGCCCGTAGCCGTGGAGGCCCTGCTGGGCGCCGTGGAGGGGGCCCAGCCCGTTGCCCAGCGGCGAGAGGCTCTGCCCCATGGCGGGCATCTCCTTGTAGGGCCCGTAGAGGTTGTTGACGGCGGGCAACCCGCGCTCGTCCCGCATCAGGGCGAAGCTGCCGCTGACGTTGCCCGGGAGGCGCTGGTGCGGGTGGTGCGGGTGGTGGGGGTGCGGGTGGTGGTGGGGGTGCGGGTGGTGGAACTTGTCGGAGACGGTGGAGATGGGCGGCAGGGGCTGGAGCGGCGTCAGGGTGGTGTAGGTGCTGCTCATGCCCATGCCGGGCGGCGAGGACTCGCAGGGCATGCTCATGGCGTGGTGCAGCGGGATGGAGAGCTCGGCGCGGTACTCGGCGGGGCCGTCCAGCAGCGAGGCCATGCTGGACACCATGGCCGGCCGGGCGGCGGCGGCGGCGGCGGCGGCGGCGGGGGGCAGCTCCTGGGGCGGCGGCGGAGGCGGCGGCGGCACCCGGAGCGGCCCAGCGCTGCGGCCGCCGTGGTGGGGGCTGGGGCTGCCCATCAGCTCCGGCTCATGGCCGGCCGCCCCGTGCAGGCTGCCCAGCGGCTCCATCGCCATCTCGGGGTTCATGGCGCAGGCACCCGCTTCCCTGGCGAGGAGGCATCGACGGGCGCTGCGGCCGCTCCTCATCCGCTCATCGTGAGGAGGAGGAGGAGGAGGGCGGCGGCGGCGGCGGCGCCCGGGGGGGTGCGCGGGGGGGGCGGCTGCGGCCCGAGGCCGCCGGGGCAGCGGGGCAGCGGCCGCTCAGCCGGGCCCAGGCCGGCCCCGCGCCATGTCCGCCCCGCGCCGCCGCCGCCGCCGTCTGCGGGCGGCGGGAGCTGTCCAGGGCGCGCCGCGCCTGGCCGCGCCCGCGGGGCCGGGCCTGCGCCCTCACGGGCGGCGAGGGGCGGGGCGAGCGCCGGCGGCCAATGGCGGCGCGGGACGCGGGGCGGGGCGGCCAATGGCGGCGCGGTGCCCAGGAGGGGCGGGGCGACGGGTAGGGACCCCGCCGGGCCCTTAAAGGCGCCGCGGCCCTTTTGTAACCGCGGGGTCCTTCAGGCAGCGCCGCGCCGGAGTCCGCCGGTCCGGGCATCGCCGCGGCCCCGAGCCCCAGCCCTGGGGCTCCTCGCGGCCCCTCAGCCCCTCCCGGGGCTCCTCGCGGCCCCTCAGCCCCCCCCGGCTCCTCGCGGCCCTTCAGCCCTCTCGGTCCCGGCCCGGTGAGCGGCTCCCCCGAACGGCGCCGCACCGCGTCCCGGAGGCGGCAGCCCCGCGCTCCCGGCTGCCCGCGGTGCCTTTGTGCGGAGCCGGCGGTGAGGGCACCGGTGAGCCGTGACCCATTTCTTCCGCTCGGAAGCCGGAGGGCGAGCAAGGAGGGGCCTGGGGCTGCCCCGGAGCTCGGGGGTGTCCGGTGCGCGCAGCCCCCGCCGCCGCGGGGACCCCCCGGGGCTGGCGGCCCCCGCGCTCTCCCGCCTGCCCGTTTGCAGCCGAGGCGCGGCGTCGACCGGCGTTAGGAGCTGAATTAAACGCGGTTTGGGAAAAGCGGCGCTGTGACCGTGACCGTGAACGAACCGGCCCGGCCACGGCAGGCACCGGTGTCCCCGTGCCGGGCGCGGAGCCTCCGCGACCGCGGGCGCGCCCCACGCACACGCGTGTGTCGAGGGAAGGGTCGGGTCCCCGGCCGCCCGCAGCCCCGCTCTGCGCCGGGGAGGCCGAGCCCACGGGCACGAGCCGGCGTGGCGGCGGCGAGCGGCGGGGAACTCTGCCCTCGCCAAAACCGCCCGGCCACCGAGGCGCGGCGGGGAGCTGCCACCCCCCGGCCCCATCCCGCCTCGCGGCTCCGGAGCCCCCAGGTAGGCTCCTGCGTGGGGGCGGCCCAGCCCTGTCCCCCCCGGGGCTGCGCTGGAAGTGGGGGGCAGCGGCGGGGAACACCCCGCGGGCTCCAGAGGGGCCTCGAGCGCGGCCGTAGCCGCGGCACACGGCGCGGTGTCGGTGCTGCGGGGAGAGGCAGGGAGGGATGGAAGCGGGCAGCGGGCAGGCAGCTGTGCGGGCAGGCGAGGAGGTGGGCAGGGGGGGCCCAGTGGGAGCAGGGCCCGTGGGGACAGGAGCCCCCGGCACGGAGCTGGCAAGCGGGGACCTGCCTGCTCCGGCCAGGCCCCGTCCCCTCTGCACAGCCCACTGCCGGACAACCGCCTCGGCCGGGCTGGTCCCGCTCGTCCCAGGCTGGGCTGTGCTGGGCGGGGCTGTGTTGAGGCGTGTTAGGGTGTGCCATGCCATCAATGCCATCACAAACATGGATGGTGCCGTGTTGAGGCATGTTGGGCCATGCCATGCCATCCCAGTGATGGACTGTGCCATGTCAAGTCGTGTTGGGCTGTGCCACTCCATTGCAATGACGGATGGTGCCGTGTTGAGGCATGTTGGGCCATGCAATACCATCCCAATGATGGACTGTGCCATGTCAAGACATGTTGGGCGGTGCCATGCCATCAATGCCATCACAAACATGGATGGTGCCGTGTTGAGGTGTGTTGGGCCATGCCATGCCATCCCAGTGATGGACTGTTCCATGTCAAGACGTGTTGGGCTGTGCCACTCCATTGCAATGACGGATGGTGCCGTGTTGAGGCATGTTGGGCCATGCTGTGCCATCGCAATGATGGACTTGGCCGTGGCAAGACATGTTGGGCTATGCCATGCTGTCGCACTGATGGGCTGGGCCATGTTGAGGCATATTGGGCCATGCCGTGCCATTGCAATGGTGGACAGTGCCAGGTCAAGACGTGTTGGGCCGGGCCGTGCCATCGCAATGATGGACGGTGCCATGTCAAGGCATGTTGGGCCATGCCGTGCCATTACAATGGTGGACAGTGCCAGGTCAAGACGTGTTGGGCCGGGCCGTGCCATCGCAATGATGGACGGTGCCATGTCAAGGCATGTTGGGCCGTGCCGTGCCATCCCAGGCTGGGCCATGCTGGGCTGTGCCGCACCGTGCCAGGCTGTGCCCGAGAGTGCCGTGCCGTGCCTGGTGGTGTTGGGCTGTGCCGTGCAGGCTGTGCCGTGTTGTGCCATGTTGTGCCACGCTGTGCCTGACTGTTGGGCCGTGCTGTGCTGTGCCGTGCCAGGCTGTGCAGCTGCTCCCAGCAGCGCGGTCCCCTCCACTGCCCCCTCCCTCCCCCTTCCACTTTAATCAGTAACGCAGAGACTTGCGTTTTATGTCATCCTTATCTCGGGCCCTGATAACCATCTCTGCGTTTGTAAAGGTCCCACCCCCACGGTGCCTTTCTGGTAACAAAGCGGGGGGAAAATGGGGAGAAATGTCACCTTTTCGATAGCGAGAGTTCAGCCTGGGTTGGAGAAAAATGCTGAAGAGGGCCAAGGTGTGCAGGGGCGGTGTGGCGGGAGCTGCGGGGAGCCGTGGGCAGGGCAGGGTGGTGTGGGCAGCGTGCCGAGCCTGGGCCCAGGTACAGGCAGGGATGGGCGCTGGGCATCCCTCTGCTTTGGGACATGGGAAAATACTGCGGGGCTTGGAGACAAATGCAGGTGGTGAGTGAAAACGGCCGAGACCCGTCTAAAACCAGCCCTATTTTATATTCTTCCGAGGTACAACGCCGTTTGCTCCCAGGCCCCTCTGCAGGGCGCCCCGAGCCACGTTCCAAACGGGCTGTGTGATAACCCCCCATTTCCCGACGGATTTCCGCTGCTGATCCCAAGGGCTAATGATCTGTTTCTCCCCATGCCACCAGCCCCGCGTGGCCCCGGAGCTCACAGTATTTTCTGAGCTGCTTTTCGACACAAACCAAGCGGGTGTGAAATGAAGCTCCCCCCACCCCAGCTACCCCAGGCGCTGTCAGCTTGCGGTGGAAAAGGAGAAAGGAAGGAGGAAGCAGCAGCGAGCCTGGCGTGAGGTGCCTTTGTTCGGGGCAAGCTATGCGTGAAATCTTCTTGTCCTTCCTAAAGGGGGGCAAAAGTTGCAGCTGATGTGGGGAAAAGAGGGGCAAGTGCAGGCAGGGAGGGGAGGGGGTGGGCACAGCCTGATGGGAGCCAGGTGCTGCAGATGTGCTGGCGTCCTCTTCCTCCTCTTCTTCCTTTTCCTCCTTTTCCTCCTCTTCCTCCTCTTCTTCCTCTTCCTCCTTTTCTTCCTCCTCCTCTTCCTTCCTCTTCCTTGCTATTCCTCCCCTTCCCCTTCCCCTTCCCCTTCCCCTTCCCCTTCCCCTTCCCCTTCCCCTTCCCCTTCCCCTTCCCCTTCCCCTTCCCCTTCCCCTTCCCCCTCTTCCTCTTCCTCCTTTTTCTTTTCCCCCTTTCCCTTTCCCTTTCCCAGAGCTGAGGTTGGGATGTACCTGTGGAGACCAGGCGCCCCAACCCCTGCTCACCCCGTGTCACGCTGCGGGAGCTGGTGCCGGGAGGTGCTTTTCTGGACGCTCAGCCCCAGCCCCTCCTGCTGCTCCTGGGAACTCCCGCGCTCTCTTACAGAGCGGGAACCATTACCTAAAAATTAAGATTAATCATACTTTGAATTTTAGCTTCATAGGGCTGCAAAGATCTTCTAAGGCGTTTCATAACTTAAATGAAATCTGACTTTTTGTTGAACAAAACCTGTACTGCACCCTTTCACTGGATTGCGCACTGGTGCCCATCTCCCAGCAAGCCGGCTGCGCTCTGCTCCTCCCGTGGGCACCGGGACCCCTTGCTGGTGGTTGGGGTGGTGGCTGGCGTTGTTCGGCGGGCACCGGGTGGGGTTCCCCACCTCGGCAGAGCAACGGGAGCGCGGTGCCGCAGCACGGGGAGCAGGGCTGCGGGCCGGCGCGGGGGCAAGCGGGTGGAGGGGGCATTTGCCAGCGCCTTCGGAGGGCTGGGCTGCACCCGCCGTTCCCATCAATTACTCTCTCTTTACGTTAACAGAGGAAAGATGAGAAATCGATTTTTTTTATTTTTTTTTTCCCTGACAAAATTATATTTTCAAAATTGAGGAGAGAAGGCCCAACTTTGACCTTTTCCTTTTAAACCTGCGCCCGATCCTTGCGTTCCATGATGATGTGAGATTACACATGGGAGCGCCCAATTCCGGCGTCTTGCCAAACTGATGTCCAAATCTTCCCAGGAATCAACCCACAAAGGTGACCAACATGGCCCGTGTGCTGACTCCATGAGGGCTGTGAAGCCCGGGGCTGCTGTCAGCCCCACCGGGACGGTGCGGGGGGAGCTCTGCCGTTCTGCCCCGCGGGCACCATCTGCTTCGGCCTCACCACAGGGCTCCCCCAGCCCCCCACACCCGTTAAACCTCTCTCCCCGCACCGACGGTGTGGCACGGACCTGGGGCCTGGCTGCACACCCCCTATGCTTTCTTGCTCAGCCTCCTCCTTTTTTTTTGGCTGGGGCTCCCCTGAGTGTGTGGATTTTAACTCCTCTTGTGTTCCCCAGGGGTTGGGCTCTGCCGTCTCCTCCAGTACCCACACCCATCTCTGAGCGCGGGGAAGAGAAGGGCCAAGCCCTTCGGCGCTGCAAAGCCGTCTGGCTGACTCAAACCGCCCGTAAAAGGGGGAGTCCAGGGGTTCATCCCCCGCGCTCACAGCCCTGCACGCCCCCCTCAACGTCAGCGTGGGATGTGGCAGGGGCACGAGTGGGCTTTCCCTTCAAACAGCGAGCACCAGCTGGCCAGGGATGGCCCACGTCATCTTCACCTGCTTTTAGACAAATATTGCACGTGTTTTCTTTTGGTATTTGGAAATTGGTGTCGCAATTTCCCTGCGGAGGGCAGAGGGCCTGGCTCCAGCCCCCTGTGCCGTGCTCCCAGTGACAGCAGCGCGGCTGGACATGGGTCCAGGGGTCTTAAACCTCCTTTTTGCTGGTGAGAAGCAGAACCAGGCTTCCTTGTGATTCTTCTCCTCCCAGACATGTTATCAGTTATTTAGAAGTAAAAAACCACTTGGATAATATGGGATTTTTTCCCCTAGAGTTTTTCCGGGAGCAGTTTAGAGGGTAAAGCAGGCCTGAGAGAGCTGGACCCAGCTTTATCAGTGCAAACTGATAAACAGGGAAAACAGCTCGTGGCTACCTGGGAGGAGCAAGACCCTGGCCAGGCTGCTTGCCTCCACCACCGGCACCCCCCGGCCCCAGCACCGAGGGGCAGAGGCTCTGGGGAGCTCCCTCAGGTTTAGCAGTGGGAAGATGAAGGAAAAGATTTGTTCCTCTCCCATCACTCCACTAGAAATTGGATTATGGGGTGATAATTCCCAGCCTGAGTGGTACTTGCGGGGCTGCTCGGGGGCTTCTGCTCCATGCATGGACATCCCCGTCGCGGTGCACCCCGCCGCGAGAGGGGCAGCAGGGCCGTCCCAGTGTGGCTGATGGCACACTTGGCTGGCCGGGGCTGTAGTTAAAGATTAAAACTGGATCCAGTTTGCAATATTTATCTTGGGAGCAGGAGGGCCCCAGCTTGTTTGGTTTGTGGGAAGTGTTGGGAAACGGTGACGCCGGTGTCACCCCACAGGGGCGTGGGGTCCCGGCAGTCGCCGTGTGGCGAGTGGGGCGTGTGACGGTGCCGGCGACACACGCAGGGCACCGCGGGGGGACCCCGGAGAGGGGTTAGGACGTGGTGAGGACGTGGCTGCTCCCCTCCCACGCTCCTCCTGCCTCTCGAGTGGGGACGGTGGCTCCTGCCTCCCTCCCAGGGTCGCGTCAAGGGTAAATGCATTAGATAAATCGGATATTCATCGTGGGAAGAGCGCGAGCAGTGTAGGCAGATAATGCTTTTTCATTTATACTGCACTAAACGTTGCCTACTAAAATATTTTTCAAAGATTAATATCTGGTTGCCCAAAGTATTAGCCCTGCTCTGGGAACATCCACTCAGGCGTGCTGGGACAGCGAGCCGCCCGCTTTGTGCAGGGTTTAAATGTATTTTGGCGGTGACAGCGCCTGACACGTGCAGGGGTGACTGAGGTTATTTGGGAGCTGCCCGGATTTGTGCTGTGCAGCCCAGACAAACCTCCCCAGAGCGACGGGGCCATTCAGGACAAGCCAAGAACGAGCGGTCCTGACAGAGATGTCCCGAGGAGGCTCTGAAGAGCAGCCACATTCGGAGGGTGAAAATGCTCCCAGAAACGGGGCGTGGGCCGGCGCAGGCAGGAGGTTGCGGTCAGGCGGTGCCCCTGCCTCCTGCCTCCGCCGTCCCCTTTAAAATCAGATTGAGTAAAGTACTAGAGTGTGTGCTGCAGAATACTGACATGGCATTAACCACGGGGGAACCGGATTATGGAACAGCTGATTTCCTGTTTTCATATATATGATTTTATAGATGTTATATATTTATATATGTCATATAAATGTTGCCAGAAACTGCTTAGAATGTTTAGATATGGTTAGCACCTAAATTATTACTTTTTACATCATTTTGAGGTTTGGCATCCCCAAAATACCCCCTAGTGACTATTGCTAGGCAATGAACGTGGTAATGTAGATGGATTTGGCAACGGTTTACCTGTCAGTAGGGGTCAGAGGGAGAACCCACACAGCTCCTGCCTTGCCGTGTCTCCCAAAGAGCCCCACCCAGGGCTTTGTTAAGTCTGGAAGAGGGATGGGAGGGAGCCAGGGTGCTCCCACCCTGCTCTCACAGGCACTGAAATAGGCAGTAAAGAGGAACTGGTAGGTAGAGGGAGAATGTTCCTGTTACTGGACATCCTCTTAATTTTGTAATGGCATAAAGGGATCCGATACCCCCAAGCTGCCTGTAACGAAAGGCTGGAGATCCAAAGCCCATTTTAACGGTGGGCAAATAACCCCTATGAGAGCTTAAAAACAAGGCAGCAGTTTCTGCAGCCATATGAGCTCTTAAATCAGCCAGTTTAAAATCTTAAAGTCCTTCAATCAATCAATCAATCAATCAATCAATCACTCACTCACTCACTCACTCAGCACTGCCTTTCAGCTGCAGCACAGTGTGCCCCAGCCAAGGGTCTGTTGTGGCTCCTGCCCCCCTGAGAGAGTCTGTGAGTTTGTGTGAGCTCCCAAACCCGGCAGCTGCCCGGCAGGACCCAGGCCCCGGTGTCCCACGGTTTAACCCTCCGAATCGCCGCCTGCTCACACGGACACCCTCGGGCTGGTAGCCCACGCAAAGCCAAAGAGGAGGAGTTGCCCAGCACACCTGGCAGTCGCCTCCAGACAGGGGGTTAAGGGCACAAGCCCCCCCCTGCCCCGGTGCGGGGAGAGGACAGGAAGGGCACTGGGAGAGCAACCGAGTCACAAACTCTCCAAAAAACCCCTCAGCACAAGGAAGCAGTGTGTGGTCGATGGCTAAGGACGAGGATGGCACCAAAACGAGTGGGGGGGCTACCAGAGAGCCCGAGGCGCAGGTGAAAGCCGGCCAGCAAGGGAGTTAAAAAACACCAATAAAACTCTCGGTGAGTTGTTAATGGCGAGGAGACGGGGGAGGAGAGTTGTTCTGCTGCTCTACGGGGAGGGAAAGCTGCCAGTGGGGAGCGGAGGCTGTTATGGGTGCTGCGGCATCCCGGTGGGAGGAGACATCGATCGGGAGGGTTCTGCGGGGTCTGTCCCCACTGGCTGCCGTGCAGTGTCTTGTTAGCAGCTGGGATGGCGGGTGGGGAGCGTGGGCAGCAAATGGGGGGCAGCACTGGGCTGGGAGGAGCTGCGGGAGTGGTGGGGGACCGGGCGAGGATGGGAGGAGGATGGGGTGAGGATGGGATGAGGATGAGGGGAGGACAGAGTGAGGACAGAAGGAGGATGGGATGAGGACAGGAGGACAGGATGAGGATGGAAGGAGGATGGGGTGAGGACGAGAGGACAGGATGAGGGCAGGAGGAGGATGGGGTGAGGACGGGATGAGGATGAGGGGAGGACAGAGTGAGGACAGAAGTAGAGCAGGGTGAGGACAACAGGACAGGATGAGGAGGACGAGGGGAGGGTGGAAGGACGGGCCAGGTGGCTGGGATGGCCACAAGCCCCACCTGGTCAGGAGCTGTCGGGGAGTGGGAGATGCCCCGAGGCAGCGCTGCTGCTCCCCAGCCTGGCTCCTTCCCGGCAGGGACAGGCAGGTTTTGGGGAGGGTGTTTTCACCCTTTGCGAACCGAGGCAATGCGGTGGCAGCACGGGAACTCGCTAAACGTTGTCGTGGGCCTTTGTGGACAATCACCCCCGCGCTCTTTGTGCCAGGTCGATATCACTGGCGCTCACCCAGCGCGTATTTCCGTGGGCTAGTTATTCCTGCGTGGGGATTTTCCAGGGGGCATTTTTGGTGTTATTTAACATCGGTGTCACTGGCATAAAATACGCCTGGAGCTTGCACAAGAGCCATGGAAGCAGGGTAATGAGAACTCCATGTGCCAGCTCGGAGTGAAAGACATGTAAGTCCAACTTCACTCTGTGTTAATGTTAGTACCTGGCTGGAGGCGCACAGGACCGGGCTCCCGGGGCAGCTCGTCCCAGAGTGGGGCTCCTTCTAATCCAGGCTGCGTGAAAATCCCACCCACAGAAACCCCGGATTTGGGAACTTTTCTGAAAACGGGACTTTGCTCCCTTCTGACATGTGGGTAACTATTTCAGCTGGGTTATTGTCGAGCTGTAAGTGTGCTTGAATCTGCGAATAGTCTCCGTATTTACCCACTCAGGAGAGAAAAAAGATCAGTTATAGTGGGAGAGAGCATTAGCTGTTTGGGCTCATTAGCATGAAGGGGTTTTTGATTAAAATGATGATCTGGTGCTCAGTAAAGTGCGTCTACAGCACAGAAACCCCCCCAGTGCTGGCCCGTCGTTATTGCTGCTGGGAAGCAGGTCAGGAAATAGTAAGAAGGAAGAAGCGGACACAGCTGAGTTTTACAGACTTCCAATGCACAATAAAACATTTTATTTAAAAACAACGCATTCAATATTGTGTTTTGGCACATGAGTCAATGTTGCAGGCACGTTCACACCAAAGAATCACATTGCTGAGAGGTCCCACACGAATGGCCGCGTCCTTTGGCGCAGCCGCCACCGCCGCGATGGGGCCGCGGGAGCCCCTCGCGGGAAGGGCCAGGCCCTGGCGCTCCCGGTCCCGCCGACCCCCCCGAGGCGCTCGGGGGAGCGAGGCTGGATGCCAGCACCGCGTCCCGCACCATGGCCACTCACCTGAGGCTGTGCCCTGGCCCTCTGTGAACATCAGCCATTTAAAAATAAATAATGCTTTTAGTATGGCCGTTAAATAATGAATCCTTTATTACAATTATGGCATTTTTTTTCTTTTTTTTAAATATTTATCTTTTTTTTTATTGAAAACAACTCCATCAGGCATTGAACTGTATAGCCATTGGAATAAAGACACATTCATTTACAGAAAACCTGCTTTTTTCTAAACAATCCGTTTTTGCAACCTCCATTCACAGTTAGTTATAGTCCACAAACGCTTGCTTTTTGGTATACTCCACAATTAAAACTGGTAGCCAAAATGACTTTGTCTGAATGTATCTTGCTACCATTCACTGAAAAGATGCAAGCAACGAAAATACAAACCCCAGATGTATAAAAGAAGAGAAGGTAACACACGTATTTCCACTCCTATGTACACCCCCTCTCCACATCCCCCGTCCCCGCTGCGGGGTCCTCGGCACAGGGCTGGAGCAGGATGCGGCCCCGCTCGCCTCCGGCAGCGCCTGGGACACGGTCCTGGCAGCCCAGCAGGGTCTGCGTCCCACCAGACCCTTCCCTCGGAGCTAGTCAGGACCTCGCTTGCTTTTGTAAACTCAAACCTTTCGTACTTACGAATATTGATCACGCTGCGTGTCGCATACGTTCATTTAGCAATATCCGCTTGCCTAGACGTTCAGGAATGACAGCGAGTATTTTCCCCGAACCATCAGGAGTTGGTTTAGGTAGACAAGAGGCTGGAAGGTTTTGGCAGGAAGAGTCTGGCCAAGGTGAGACCGAACGCAGGGGCTGTTTACGGTCCCGAGCCTGGCGGGCGGCAGCCGGCACCACCCCGCCCGGGGAGCTGCGGGCGCTAGAGGGGAGCAGCTTATTTAAAAAGGCATTTTCTGCCTCTCCCCCTTGGACACCGTCTCCTCCGCACCCTCCGGCCCTCACCTCACCCACCACCTCCATCCCCTTCATCCCGAAGCGCAGGAACCTGCCGTGAGCGGCCCAGCCTGGACCTTCTCCAGCCGTGGGCCACCAGCCAGCGCCGCAGGCAACGCCAGGGCTCCTCCCGCTGCCCACCACTGACTTCCTCCAGCTCAGAGGGGTTTTCTGATTATTTTCTACAAAACCAGAATTACATGTGCTGTAAGCCCGGCGCAGTGAGAAAAGGACGCCGAGCCCTGACCTTACTGCCAATTCTGGGGGGGGTCACCCCCCTTTGCCGCCCTGGGACACGCAGTGCCCCTAATGTGAGGCCCTACAAGAAAACCAGCCTAAAAATGGGGGTTTGGGAGAGAGCCCAGCCTGACCACGGGGCAGCAGCAGGGGCTTTCCCTGCCTGGGGGAGCAGAGCCCACCCTGGGCCACTGCTGGTCCCACCAGTAAGCACAAGCCGCCCTTCCCCTCCGGTCGCTCTACAAAAGCAGAATTCAAAGAGCAGGAAACAGGCAAAAACAAAAGATGCACATTTTAAGACGGCTTTCCACACTGCAAGAGCTTGGACAAAAAAATATTGATACTAAGAAGCAATTTACTTTGGGCTGTATTGCGCCATTGATTTTGGGGCAGAACTCCCCATTAAAATCAATGATTCTGAAATGTTCAATGCGGTTCTGAAAAATCGATGGGGAGTTTTGCTTAAAAATCAATGATATAATATGGCGCTCTGTCAATAATTTTTCTGTATTCCCATTTCCGAATATTTGCAGCCATTTTCGTGCTTCCTTCTCCGCACTCGGTGCCTCTTTGTGCCTCTGGAAAGTTCCAGCTGTGCTGCCAGAGCCATCCCCCGGCACCGACGGGGGGTCCCGGCCCTCCCCGGGGATGGGAGGGGGCTGCAGAGTGCTGGGGCTTCCCCCAAGACCCCCCGGTGGGGTCTGCTGCCTTCAGCCTTAACAGGACCTGGCTGTGAGCGGGAAGAACCTGAGAGATGCTCCGTTTGCTGAAATTAAGCAAGATCAAACGAAGGTACCGCACATGAAGACACCTCCCCATCGCCATCCCCCCCACGACCGGCGTCCCTGGCGCTCTGTGGGGTGAGCGGGGCCTCGCAGGGCTCCCGAGCACAGAAACAGGCTGGGGGGCGAGTTGGGGGCAGAACAGAAATTACAGCCGTGGACAACTTCCCCAAGTTTAGTGTGATTAGGATGGGAAATTGAATTTTTAAAAAAAAAAAATTATGAAAAATTAAAAAACGACCCCAGACCAATTTTGGTTTTTGGTTTCAACCTCTAATTTTTGCATTTCATCTTCTCTCCCAGACGCTCTAAAGCAGCGGTTTGAGCGGAGAGAAGATGTGCAGCGCTCAGGAGCGACCGGCCGAGGCCCCCGGGCATGTCAGAACTGCTGGATGCTGCAGCTCTGTGCGTGTCCCACCGCGCAGTGACATGGCCGGGGCCACATGGCTGGCAGAGCTGCCGGGGGGGCCATGGGATGAACCGCCTGGCCGCAGGCTGAACACCCCCGCGGCAAAAAGGGCTCCTGGAGATGCACGGGTGGAAATACGTCTGTTTAGGCTAATGAATGGTTGCTGGTGACTACTGGTAATTTAAAGTGGTTACGCCAGGTAAACACCGTGCAGCAGCCAAGCAGGATCTGCTAGTGCCATTCCCCATTACAGCCAGCAGCCAAAAGTTGTATAGAGCACACTGCCCCCCCTTTCACACCAATATAATGACAATAATTCACATTTCTTTAATGCGCTGATTAAAAATGGTTGCTCCCTACATGAAGTTGATAAAACGCCTCTTAATGAAAATATCAGGCGTTAACCACAAGCCAAGAGGTGTCAGCCAGGGTTGGGGGTGACCCCTGGCCCCCGCTGGGCTCTTGGCCACTGGACACACCTTCAACAAGCCCCTCGGTGACCTGCCGAGCCGTCCGCCTGCCTTCGCAAGCATGTACAGCTTGAAACGCCATCGGAAATGATAAATTACTGCACCTCATTAACAACTAGCACAGAACTCCATGCAATTTCTCTTCTTTCTGTTTCTTGGGCACAAACAATCCGCGTGCTCCGGCACTCAGAGGAGGGTTCCCGCAGGTCAGGACTGGTGCTGCCCAGCTGCTCCCGGCCCCGCAGTCCCAGCGTCTAGGGGGTGCGATCCCGCACCCCTCAGTGACAGGCCCGGCGGGGTCGGGGGGTCCCGGTCCCTCCCGCGGGCAGCTGTGAGCAATGAGGACAGCCTGTCCTCATGCTCTGCCACGGCCTGCGCCCAGTACGGCCGAACTCCGCTCCCGGGCCCTCGCGCATGACTACGACACAAATAATAGGCGATAACATCAAGGACAACTCCTATGGCACCGTACGGCATAAGACACCACCGTCACTGCACAACTATGTCTTCGTAACAACAGCTGCTGGAGGTTGGACTCTGCTGCAGGGACAGTGATGAGCGTGGGACTGATGACAGCACGGAGAGCCAGAGCACCCAGCAATGCTGAGCCAGGCTTGGCAGGGCGGGCGGGAATGCCATGGCACGGCGAGACCCCAGCCCCTCCGCAGCACGCCCCAGCCCTGAACAGCCTTGGAAAAAGCAAAAGCCAGAAAATGTGGGGTCATTAAAACGGGGAAGAAAGCCACCAGCTCCTTCTCCACCCTGGGGCGTGGGGGAGAGCGGGGACCCAGCTTTGGGGGCCGGTGGAGCTGCGGTTTGGTGTTGTACTCAAGATCTTCCTCACCTCCTACGTCTGCTTGTAGGTAAAGAGGCCGAGAAAAATTAAAAGGTGCCATTTCAAAGTATGATTTTAAATTGGATTTTGCATCTTCTTTCAGTGTGCAGTCAGTTCTCAGCGTCAGAGAGAATAGTAGAAAAATGTTAAAATACTTGTAAGCAATACTTGTAATAAGAAACTCAGTTATTTTACACGCTCCTTTATCCTGAGACATAATGGCCAACACTTTCAAACCCTAAGGTTTGTCCTCTCTACAAACAGCCGGATTTCAGCGGTACCGAGGAAGCCGTGTCTTCCTTTGCCTTCCTCGGGTGGCTGTTGGTGATTGGAAAACGGGGCCGCTCATTTAGTTGTCTGACCGTGGATTTGGAGATGTGAATGGGGAGACCTGGTAACTGTATTTCCTCTTCCCTGGATTCCTGCCACACTCACTTCCCTTTAAAAACCATTTTTAAAAACCCTGGCGCCTGGCTCCCGCTGCTGCCCGGCCCGCCCGCCCCGTCGCCGTTAGTTGGACTAACGAAGGCTACAACCACTCCCTACAGACACGCTGAGCAACGCACCCCATGGCCACCGCGGGAGTGCTGGCATTTTGGGTGGGACCTACCAAAACACTCTTGCAGCGGAACGTTGGGTACGACCGCGGCGGGTCCCACCCAGCAGAGCTCACCGGGACGGGCGCGGCGCCCGGCCACCAATCTGGGGGCAAAGGGATGGGTGGGACCCCCCCGTGGTCCCCATGCTCGGGGGGATCGTCCTCCCAAAGCACCCCCTGGCGTTGGAGGGTGCGAGGAGCCGGCGCAGAGGGAGGTGTGCCTGCGCCAGGGCCTGGGGCTCGTCTCACCCAACGCATCTCCAGAGAAACCTAATGGCCTTGATCACGGTGGTTTAACTTTAAAATCAAAAGACCGGATAGTATCACACGGATGGGAACGACCACGGTTCAGCCTAATTAGGAGTAGGGTTTGGCCCAAGTTGAATTAAAATGCTGAAGTGTTCTGAGAGCGATATAAACACCTAGCTAAGGTACAAGCCGGATTGCGACCTCCTTCTTCACGTTATGCTTTGAAAAATGTCAAATTCAGTAAATATGAAAATATGCAAGCAGTGGAAATCAGGATCCACACTGAAGAACTTGCAAGTGGCGATGAACTGGAATTCCGAGTGGCTTCCTCGATCGGCCACAGCGATCTATTATGCCGAGCAATTGATAGCAACATACACAAAAGCAGCAAAACCTTTTAAAATTAGCATTTCTAGTTCTAGTCAGGAAGGAACAATAAAATGAAGAGTTTCAGGGCATTTAGTGGAATGCTAAAATACGAAAGTATCTTAAAACATACTTAGTGGCTTATCTATAAATGCAAAATATTTCAACTTTGCTGCTGCGTGAATAGCATCCACAGAATTTGATAAATGCTTCTGCACTGCTAAATAGGCTTAAACCCTCTGATGAGCAGTGACAGGGGTGACTAAAAAGCATCTTTATATTATGGAAAATATTTTAGGCTGGGGTGTTTGTTTTTTTTTTTTTTTTTTTTTAGAATTCTATCTGAAGAACGTTTAATTGGGTTTTGGGCACTTTTTAGACAATCATTTGGCACTTCAAGATTTAGGTTCTTAGGCACAATGCGACAAGGTGAGTTTGGCCAGTCCTTCACCGTGCATCCTGTAGAGCAGCTGGAACTCTGCAGGCAGCTGGTGGGACTCCTGCCACTTGGTCGTGAACTTGGTTCCCTTCTTATCATAGTAGTGGTACGGGAGGTCCTCCCTTGTGTTGGGGTCGAACCCGAAGGGCCAGAATCCGTACAAGTGGATCTCTTCACATATGGCAGAAGCAAGGGTGTACATGAGAATACCTGTGCTCAGCCGCTTGGGCGACAAGTGTTTGTTCTTCCAGTACCTGCAAAAAAAAAAATAGAGGCTTGTTAGTCTCGGCGGGGGGGGGGGGCGGGGGGGGAGGAATGCCACGGGTTTGCTGTAGGAAAAAGTAATGTTACTGCCCAGCGATGGTGCTGAGAGCCTGGGCGAGGCAAGGGCTTCTCCTCGGGCCAGTCTGTAATGGGCGGGAGTGCAGAACCGCGACAGGCAGAACCCCAACCCCTAGTCTCTTGTGTCCCCCTCTGAACGGCTCTGGATTTTGGCCAGGAGAGGTAGTGCCTCATCCAGACAAGTACGATCCACTGGCTCTGCTCACACTCACTAAAGAGAGGCAACGTCATCCTGCTTCGATGTACTGCAGCTTTCCTTGGAGAGCGCCGCAGCTCCCGTGAGTGGGCTGGGAAGAACACGCTCTCCCAGACACGGTGCTTTGCTCCCGCCGTGCCTCCCTCGGCCGCCCCGCGCTCCTCCAGGCTCCATGGCAGGAACAGAGCCCAGGGCCGGGCCTGGCCCCCAGGCAAACAACCCACCCGCTCCGCTGCGCCGGGCAGACACCTGTGAGGAACCACCCGAAGGACTCACTGAGGCCACAACAAAGCTGCATTTGCTCTAAGGCCCAGCAGACCCAGGTCCTGACTCGCTAGACGGTGCCTACCAGATCAGGCACGAACAGGAAAACCAGTTCTATTTGTACAGAGATGTGTTTGGGCAAGCTAAACGCAAGGCAGAAACACACACCTGTTAACATGCTGCATGATATTTCCTGGCCAAGCCAACTGGACCTTCAGTTGCCCTCTGTGCTCAACAAAGAAGTCAACCAGCGTTCTCGTGACCGTTGCTGACGTGTGGAAGAAAAAAGCGGGGATCCAAAGGATGGCCCCGTCGAGCTTTTTCAGGCTTAAAAAGAAGTTGTTGCGATCCTGAATGGTCAAAAGATTGTTGTAATACTTTTCCAGGATGCTGGGGTTGAAGGTTGTAAGATTGGTTTTCCTTCCAACATCTTTTTGGAAAGCCTCCGTTGGAGCAAAATTGCAACGAAAAACAAAATCAGATTTATCTATTTCTTGCCCACACTGACTCCCGGTCAGGATCCCACTGTTTCCAACCACAGCACAAATGTTGTAATGCTTGTTCAGGATGGGCGACACGTCGGGAAGCAGCGATCGGAAGTTATTGCTGATAGAGAAAACGTACTTGTGGCTGGAATAATCGTAATGCATCAGCTGCCCGATCCGAACGCTATTCTTGGTCAAAGAAAAATTTTTTATTACATCGACATGCTGAAGGATTTCTTGCCTAAAATAAAACAGAAAAAGAGAAAAAAACATGGAGTTATATTTCCCCTCTTTCTGTGGTGGAGAGATTTTCTTTCCAGCTAGACTTACATTTTTCTTTTTTCTTAATGCAGAATTTTCCCGAGCAGCGTGGCGCAATGGCTTTTAAATTAACATAAACAGAGAGGAACCTGGAGCTCCGCTGGGCTTTACTGGGCCACCCTGAGTGACGCCAGCTGAGGGTGTGGCCGTGCCCCTTGGAACAGTGTCCGGACTAAAACACTGAATTCGCTGTGTAAGCCCCAGGGGTGCAGCTAACCGTTTGCCCCTTCCCCAGGCGCCTCGCTGAGGGGTGCTGTGCCCGTGCCGGGGCTCTCCGCACGCACCGTGCTCTTGGAAGTGGGCCGCGGATCTGGGAACGATGGGTGCCAGGATGGGAAGCAAACCCAAGCGGTCCAAGACATTTGGTTGAATTAACAGGAGCAGATTTTTAAATACATGTATTTTTTTTGTGTTCTCGTTAAGAAGCACAAACCCAAGTGACAGTCGCTGCCTCCATTTATGTAAAGATAATTCCTTAATGTCTTACTTGGGCAAGCACACCGGCATTTTTACAAGGGTTATTAGGGATACTTAAAAGCTAAACAAAACCAAGCCTGCTCAGGAATTTCCCTAGCAGGGCATAAAATTAGAAAACCAATACCACTTTATTTGCTCATGTTTATGGAAAACAAACAACCTTTCTTCCAGCTTGCAACCTCCAATGTCTACGCATTAATGGAGTCCCACTGGGTGCCCTAATTATGGGTTATGGCTAACGGACAAGTGCAACGGCAGATCCTGAGGCATCAGCTAAAACCTTCAGCGGGGTGGCACGGAGACAGACTCACAGAATCACAGAATCATCGAGGTTGGAAAAGGCCTTGAAGATCATCTAGTCCAACCATTAAAACTCATGATGGATGAGCTGGTGGTGCCAGGAATGAAGCCGTACTGAGGGGCGGCCACCATCCTGCCAGCCCGGCGGGTCCCAGGAAAGGATGGGGCAGGCAAGGAGCCCCCTCCTCACTGTGCCCCATGGCTCCCTGGGGCAGCCCTTGTTGGCACTGGAAGGGCATCGCTGGCCCTGCTGTGCCAGAGAGGGCCCAGGGGAGGAGGGGAGCACTGAGGGGGGCAGCACCCCATCCCAACTGGGCCGCAGAGCTGAGGGGACAGGGTTTCTGCTTCTCAGGTGGGAGATGGGAGCCGGGTCACAATGCAGTCTCTGAAAGAGCAGGCTTTTGTCAGGACAAAATTACAGTCCAGGATGGTAGTAGCTGTCTTAAATGGCTAAAGGGTTTTATTTTCTTTTAGAGACATTTTTAATACACATCAGTAAATATATCTATATTAAAAAAATGTATAAAGTATATATTTACTGATCTCTCTCTCTATATATATATCAGTAAAGCCAATAAATAAAAGAGGCTGGCCAGACAGTGCCAAGTTCACATCACACTGAAAACACATCTGACTTCCACTAAGTACGGAGCAGCTCTGAGGAAGCTGAAGGGACCGAGAAACCCTTTCCCTTGCCACACTGCAGGGATGTCAGTGCAACCTGTAGGCAGGAGGCAGCAGGTGGTGCCCAGGGAGGGTGTTTTGGGGCAATCCGGGCTCGAGGGCCCCCATCCAAGCCCCTCGCCCTGCCCGCCCCCTCGGCCGGCGCCGCGCCGGGAGGCAGAGCAGGGCCGCGCTTGCTCAGAGCTGCCGTCAGCTGGGAAGTTTATCTGGGCGCACGTCGGCCTCCACGGATGCGGCATTTCATGGCCGATACCATCCCGTTTGTTTCAAGTTTTATAAACCCCAGTCGTTTGTCTTGAAGTGACGACGATTTCACTCGCACACCGGGACGCCGGGTCACGTTCCATTTGGTATAATGCCCTGCTCTCAAATTTCTCCCAAGATAGCTGTAACCATCTGGGGAAATGCTCCGATTCAGCCTTTGTCTCTCGCCGCTGGCAAATTAAAAGTATTTAGCAGTCCCCGACTGTATTTTCTGCAGTCCGGGGCGGGGGGGGGGGGGAAGGGGACAAGCCCGGGGGGCGCGGAAGGTCCGCGGGCGCGTGCTCACCGCTGGTGGGCGAAGGCCGTCCGGTTGAAGGCCCACTTGGACGGCTTCTCCTGCAGCTCCTGGCTCAGGGAGTTCGTCATGGGCACGAACGAGGGGTCCAGGAACTTCAGCGCGAACTGGGACCTGCAAAGGAGCGCACGGACCCACGCACGGACCCACGGACAGACAGACACACGGACAGACACACGGACAGACACACGGACAGACAGACACACGGACAGACACGGACCCGCAGCCCGTTACCGGCCCCGGCCCGACCCCGCCCCGGCCGGTCTCAGCACCACGGACAGCGCCGGACGCGCCGCCCGGGCCCTGCCGGGCCGGGATATACCGGGATATACTGGGATATACCGGGATACAACGGGATATACCGGGCCGTACCGGGCTCTACGGGGCTCCACCGGGCTATACCGGGCCGTGCCGGGCTCTACCGGGTTAGGCCGGGCCGTGCCGGGCTCTACCAGGCTGTACCGGGCTCTATCGAGATCTACCGGGCCAGGCCGGGCTGTACCAGGCTGTACCGGGCTGCACCGGGTTGGGGTCTACTGGGCTGTATCGGGCTGTACCGGGCCGGGCCGAGCTCCACCGGGCTCTACCAGGCCGTACCGTGCCGTGCCGTGCCGGGCAGGGCGGTGTCGGGCCGCTCCCCACCGTTCAGCACCCCCGGGCCCTCCCCGGTCCCGCTGTCCCCGGGGGGTCCCTCCCGCTGCCCCCCGCAGGCCCCGGGGCTGGACGCGGCGCTTGGGCGGCGGGGGGGGGGGGTGGGGAGCCGCATGCCCGCCGTGGGGCCTTGCCGGGCCCGCCGGGGTAGGAAGGGGTGGGAAGGGCGGACCCCCCCCCCCCCCTCCGAGCCCTCACCTGAATCCCGCGTGGAACATGTACATGCGGGGCCCCCCCGGGCCGGCGGCGCGGGGCGCCCCGAAGATGTTGTCCTTCTTGAGCGAGACGTAGCTGATGAGGGAGAGGATGAGGAGCGCGATGCTCAGCATCACCAGCCCCAGCACGCTGGCCACCCGCACCATCTTGCAGCTCCTCATGCCGGGAGGCGGCCCCGCGGCTGGGCGTGTGCGGGGGGGGCTACATGGAGCGGGGAGGGGGGCGGGTGCGGGACGGCGGCGGGGACGGGGCCCGGCACCGCCGGCAGCCGGCGAGAAAATGGAGGGACCGAGCGGCGGCGCGATGAAATGGCAGCCGGGAGCGGCCGCCCCGGCCCCGGCAACCCCGGCAGCGCCGCCGGGCCCCCCCCAACCACCCCTCGGTGCCCCGGCGGGCCCCCCCCCGGCAGCCCCGGTGTCACCCCGACAGCCCCGGTGACCCCCCCGAGAGCCCTGATGTGCCCCCCCGACAGCCTCAGCGTGACCCCCGACAGCCCCCGTGCCACCCCAGCAGCCCTGGTGCCCCCCTGACAGCCCTGGTGCCCCCCGAGAGCGCAAGTGCCCCCCAGCGTCCCCTGTGCCCTCCGACAGCCCCAGCACCCCCCGACAGCCCCTGTGCCCCCCAACAATCCCCTGTGCCACCCCAGCAGACCCAGTGCCCCCTGACAGCCCCGCTGCCCCCCCCCCGACGGCCCTGGTGTGTCCTCCCCAGCAGCGCTGGGCACACAACCAAGTGTGCCCCCCCTCCGACATCCCCGGGGTGCCCCTGACCACCCTGGGGTGCCCACAGTGCTCTTCCCACCGCCTTGGGGTGTCCTGAAGTGACCCCCCCAAAGGACTGGGGGTGGCCCAGCCTGGCAGCCACAGTGACCCCTCAATAGCCCCATGGGCATGTGGGGGGGGGGGGGCTGAGCCACAGGGCGCCGGAGCTGCAGGGGACCCTGTGCCTTCGCTGGGGGCCTGCTGTCCGGGTGGGTGCCCCATGCGCCCCCTGCTCCCCAGCTTGGGGCCGCGGCGCTTCCCCGTGATGCCGGAGATCACCGTATGGCACGTACGGCCTACGGCGCCCGGCTCAGGAGACCCCTCGTTCTACCAAAACCTGGTGTTTAGAGCATGATACCGCTTAAAAGAGCCCTACTGGTAATTAAACCGGCCCATAAATCACCCAGCAGATGCCACGTGAACTCCAAGAGAGCCCCGACTGCTGTAATCTGAGGAATGTCTCCTATGAGCATGACTTCTGCACGCCGCAATACTTCCAGTGTTTCTTCAAGCTACGTTTTTTTTCCTTATAAAGCTCGCCCCCATGGAGAGCTCTGCCTCTGAGCCCCGAGTTCATAGAAGTGCCTTATAAATAATAAATACTGTCTTTGTAGCACCATCCTTGCTCTGGGCTATATCCTACAAGCTCTCCGTGCATGAAGCTCTCTTTGAAGAGGAGGAACATGAGGAGCTTGCAGGGTTGGGTCTGACGTCACGGCATGGTGCTTCAGCCTTCAGTGGGAGTTTGGCCTGAGCATGGCCTGGGGGTCTGCACCCCAGTCCTGTGGGATGCCTGTGGCTTTGGTGGGGAGCGAAAAGGATGGGAATGGAGGAAATATCACCCTCTGATAGAGCAGATTGATTTTTTACGTGACTCTTCACGTGGTTCCTGTTGTCGTCTGCCCAGCACACAGTGTACCCAGCTTCAACACATCCACCCAGGTGTCCCAGGTTACACAACCGGCAACTTTTTGCCTTTAGATATTTTGGAAATCCATTCTGTAACGCTTAACACTGTCTTCCGTAGTTTCTGACCATGCATCCCAGGGCTGGGTACACACCCCAGAGCAAGACTGTACAGCCCTCGTGCCATATACCCTTCTGCTTTTCTAGTACTTCTCAGTCAGGAGAACTCCTGCTGTTGGGTTTTGTACAAAACTCCCACCTGCCCCCTGGAAAGTTAATGAGCAAGAGCAGGGTATTTATTGCCAACAGGCTGCTGGGCAAGCGGGACCTTCTGCAGGTGGCCCCGCGATGTCCCGGAGCCCAGGAAATGTGTCCCCGGCACAAGCTGTGAGTGAATCAGGGTTTTTTTATCATGAGTGAGCGAGCAGCATGGAAAGGCTGCGGTGGCCCAAGCAAAGCCCCCGGCAGCAGCGGCAGAGGATGGAAGCTCGGAGGGGGATGTGTTGGCCGTGGCAGGGCAGCCGGAGGAGCAGCAGCGCTCCTGAGTCACTGCTGCTGGGGACAGCTCAGCCAGGACGTCAATGGGATGCCAGCCCTGGGTTTTGGACCCATTTTTCCCAGTCCCTGAGATCTACAAGGACATCGGAAAGGCACTTTGGCAAGAAATGTTTCAAAACCCTGCTGTGCACAGTGGCCGCTCTCCTTTTGACCCCGTTGTGAGCCCCAGCCCCGGCAGTGCCGTCCCCGGAGCCTGCGCACGCCAACAAGTTGCAGTGGAAACAAAGGCAGTTCTTGCTTCAGATTCTTCAGAGATAGCAATATGTCAGGAGCCCCTGGAGAGGCTGAAAGTAAATGAATCAGTGCTAGAAAGTGAAGGATATCATCCGTGCTGAATGGTGAAAAGGAGTCCTGAGCAGTATCTTCATTGATTTTCCTGTAATTGACACAGCGGCTCGGCTCGCCGGAGGCTGCGGGCGAGAGGAGTGGGGAGGCCCCGGTACAGCGCTCCCGGCCCCGCATCCCGGGAATGTTGCTCCTCAATTAGGTGGCTTGGTTTTTGTGTGAAGCTTTGAAGGAGGCGGTGGGTGGGTGAGTGGGTGGGTGAGCCAGTATTTTCACTATTTGAAGGGTGTTTTGCAAGCTGCCTTGAAGCCAAGGGGCAGAGAAGGACACGTCCCGCGCCGCTGTGGTGAAATCCCCGGCGCGCAGGTTACGCCAAGAACTCGGCTGGTGATAAACACCCGTCCTTAAGCGAGTGTGTTTGCTAGGAAATAGGAAATCCGTAGGAATGGCTATTTAGGTTAGATTTGAGGCTCTCCAAGGAGGAATGGGCAGGGCAGGACCACCAGCTTGGAGGCCCTCACCGGCCATCAGCCTGTTGCCAATAAGAAAATAACATCCAGCAGATGCATCTGGGGGGATTTTTACGGAAAAGACTGAAGATGGGAGGAAATGTGTTCGAAACAGAGAGAAGGATTGAGGCTGGCGGAGCAGAGGAGAGACGACGTTTCAGCGGAGGAGAAGTGCAGCTACACCACATAAAAGGAAGCAGGAGCATCGATTCGCTTTCAAGCCCGACGGAGGAAACACCCATTGGGTTGGCTGTGCGCTTAGGAAAGGTTCCTGCTTTTTGACTTATTCATGGAAACGGGACACGGTCTTTTTAACTCTACAGGAAAGTTGGGATTGAAGATTTGCCCCCACTGAAATCAACCTTTTCCGGGCTGTATTTGCGGTTTCCCTCCCTTCTTTGAAGCTGGTGTTTAGGGTCTCCAAGCATAAAGGGGTCTCAGTCTGACAGACTGCACCCAAAATAGTTTCAAAGCCCCTTTAAAACGAGGTGCTCGTCAGCCCGCTGGTGTGTGAAGATCTATGAATTTATTTACCGGGAGCATTCTCCCTCCTGAGCCGCATTTAGCAGCCAAGGCTCCTGCTTTGCAGCGTCTCCACCAGTACTGGAAGCGCATTCCCTGGGGAAGGCGGTGAGGAGCGAAGCACCCACGGCTGCCGTCACGCTGCCGGGAGGACAAACCGCCCTCTCCCTGGGTCTTAAAGCGGTTGCAGCTGCCAACCGAGGCAGGAGCCAGTCACAAATAGAGCGGCACAGGGGACAGCACCGCAGAGGGTGCTTGGGGCCCAGGCCAGACCTAGGCGGGACACAGAGGGGACCCAGGTGGGACACAGGAGGGACACAGGTGGGACTCAAGCTGGACCCAGGCAGGACCCAGATTGGACCCAGGCCAGACCCAGGCTGGACCCAGGCAGACCCAGGCCAGATCCAGGTCAGACCCAGGCAGGACACAGGTGGGACCCAGGCAGGACCCAGGCTGCTCTTAGGCCAGACCCAGGCTGCTCCTGGGCCAGACCCAGGTGGGACCCCAGCCATCTCAGCACCAAACTGTGGTTTCCCTGAGTCACTCCCCTGAAAGAAGGCCCCGTGGTTTCTGCTGATGCTGCGCGGGGGTAGCTAAATGCTTTGTTGAACGCCTGCCCGAGTGTGCCTAAGTGCTTTCAGCCCGGGTGGCTGCTGAATTGGGTTTCCTGGGACAATTATTTTGAACATAAGTACCCAAAGTCTGCTTGAGTCCTTTTCTAAGTGCTTAAGTTATTTTGTTTTAAAAATCTGGCACTGCATCGTTATACCTGCGGTCAGACCAGTCCCAGATATGTATTTCTTTTAATTATATTTGCAAAAATGCTTGCTGGACATAAAGGGCATGCCTCCCTTTCTGACTTTACTACGCACAGTATTTTCTTTCAGGCTCTGAGCTCCCACTTTTCTGGCAGCCCCAGGAGCCCACTGCCCATCCCCCTGCGCCCCAGGCAGGGGCTGGCCCACGCCTTGCTCGTGTCCCACCAGGAACGTGTGGGAATTCAGCCCCAAGCGTGCGTGTAGTCGCCTCCTCCACTTGCTGCTGCTGTAAATGCAAGGCCAGGGTTAGTTAAGCGGAGCTTTGCAAGCCTGGCAGGGAAAAATGAGGCAGAAGTGGCAGCTCTGTAAGGGAGGAAGCTCAGGCACACACAGGGGATGGGGATAAAGGCGGCAGATGCTCGCACCAGCGTGGGGGGGTCCATCTCTCCATCCCCACCTCCAGCTGTAACACAAGGCACATCACTGGCTGGCTGCTCAGTGGTGCGGGCAGGCAGGCAGGCAGGCAGGCAGGAGGGCAGGCAGCTGCCTCTGCCCAGCTGGCAGCGACCTGTGCTGGCCAATGGAGGTTCCTGGAGACTCGGGGAACATAGAGACATCTGCCCCCGGCCTGGGGAAATCGCCAGCTCCCACACTGTTACTCCTGATTCACCTAGTTAAATCATCAGGAATTTCCTAAAGGCTTCAGGATTGAAGCCAGTCATCTCTTTTAATAGTTTGCTACGCTTTAAAAAGATCCTGCCAGCTGGTTTGCGGCGCTGTGTTACAAGTTTGCAGGGCTAATTACTGCACTTTCCTCCCCAAGCAAACCAGAAAGGTCCTGGGGTGATGGGCAGGAGCAGCCCCACGCCAGAGACCCCTCTGGAGCGGAGCAGGAGGCAGCAGCCCAGGGATGCCTGGCACTGCAGGGATGTGTCTGTCTGTCTGTCAGCCTGACCCCGCCGAGGACAAACAGCCCTGCTGTGGCAAATACTCCTGAAAGGAGAGTAAGGAAGCGATCAGTGGTGGGCATGCAGCTGAGCTTCCTGCAGATTACGTGTATTTAGACCTAATCCTCTGCACTGAAGAAAAATCCCAAATCTCTTCATTTTTTAAGGAGTGATTACCATAGACTCTGGAATGATTGTGTAAAAATTAATCCTGGGGGATGAGATCAGTTTGGGAGCTGCCGTGTGGTGCTGGCCAGACGTAGAAGCAGCTGGTAAACAAACCTTTCCCTGAGTGAGGGAACAAAGCTCCAGTCAGGCTCAGAATCACAGAATGACAGAATCATCCAGGTTGGAAAAGCCCTTGAAGCTCCTCCTGTCCAACCATGAACCTCACACTGACCGTTCTCAACTCCACCAGATCCCTCAGCGCTGGGTGAACCGGGTTCCCTCGGTTTTGGGGGCTCATCTGCTCGCCTCAGCAGGAGCAGCGGTTTGGGGGGTGGACTGGGGATTCTGGGGATGCCCAAGGGCTTCCCAGGTCTCCCCCACGTTGGGGCTGTGGAGCAGGCAGGGGCTTTGCTGGGAAAGAGCCATTGCCGGTGGGGGGGAGAGCGCGGAGCACCCCAGTGCTGTATTGTTGGGGACATGGGCTGATGACTCTGTCTGGTGGCCCTCGTCCACCTCCCAGAGGTCTTTTCTTACAGGAAACATCTCAGAAGGGACTCTGGCCTCCTCGGCACCGTCTGAGGAGACTCCAGGCTGCCCTCAGCCGCACTCCAGGCCGAGCTCTGTGCTCCTCCTCGGGGCTCAGGTTCAAAAAGGTGCTTAAGCCCAGCATTCGGAGCGCGGGTGCGCACCGTCCTGCTGCCAAGTGTGATGGATCTGTGACTATTCTGAAGCCATCCATGAATATTGCATGTGAATCCACTTATTGGAGCCTGCGCTGCATGGCTGCCTGGCTCTGGTTTAACAGGCGGCTGTCAGGAAATGCAGGCAGGGGAGGAATAGCTGGAGAGAAGCCCTTTTGCTGCTCTTACCCCTGTTCTGAGCCCGGGGGGGGACACTGGCAGGCACGGGTTTGGGCAGAGGCAGGGTTTGAGCTCAGCATCCTGCGCCCCCGCGGTGGGCCCGCGGCCAGGTTTGACCAGCACCTGGAAAAGCCACTCCGAGTGGGGCTCGTGCAGGAATTTACTTGGTGACATTTAGTCAGAAGTTGGAGGTTATGCTGTGTTTAATTTTATGCATTAATCAACAAGAGGGGGAACATTTTATCTGTGCGTAGATGGCCACCGTCCCTCTCCCATTTACACTGTGCGGCTCCATTGATTTCATTAGGATCCGCCAGGCAGAAAGGAGAGCGGAACTTGGCCCCCTTAATTAAGACAACTGTTGCTAAAGGCGGAATGATGGAAAATAATTAACCCCGTAAAAAAGACAACAATGCTGAGAAGGAGAAATACATAATTTAGGAATCAGGAGGCTGTTATGCAATATTAATTGCAGACAGCATGTCTGAACAGCACGACATACCGAGAGTCGTGCTGCTCGTCACAAAGCCGCTGGAGAAGGCCAGTTTTGCTCTTGATGTTGAATGAAGAGCCCAAAAGATCCATCCCTGGAGCAAATGGCTGCCACGGCGGGCTGGGGCTCTGGCTGCGTTTTGGGGGGAGCAGGGGGTCTGCGCAGCTCTGCCCGCCAGGGCAGCCCACCGCCCCGCGGCGTGGGGAGCTTGCGGCTCCCCTCCTAGATCTCTGCCGGGCAGGGACAAACACGCTGCCTCCACTGGCAGAGGCTCAGCCAATTTCATTAATTAAAGTTCTAATTGTGCTAAGGGAGCTTTGACCTCCTAGGAGGACCCTTGCCCTTCTTTGCAAAGAAAATTGGATTATTCTTACTAGTGCTGATTATCAGTGCCTTCTTTGCTGTTAAAATATTCTCTCTACTTCCTAATCAAATGACTTAAAAAGGCCAAACATGGAACTTCCAACAGCAATAACGAATACGCCTATTTATTTAAACAGGCACAAGAAATAGTAATTCAATAGGCAATTTCTAGAGAAGGCTATAAATGAATGCAAACAGAAGGTCCACTTGTCTCTGATGATGCTTTAAGGATTGGACACTGGGTTTAAAAGCTCCTCCAGTGCATTCTTTTTAACACAAAAGCATTACTTAGGAACCAGAGAAATGCCTTGGAGATTGGGATTGTTCGTCACACCAGGGATGGGGAGAACAGCAGTGAGTAGCTGGGTAATTTCAGGAGGAGGACGTGACCGCGGTTCACGGCAGACAGGACCCAGAGGGTAACGATGCTTGTGCATCATTAGACCAGTGGCAAATGAGCATCTGGGGGGGTCTGGGTGCCAGGGGGGGCTGTGGCAAAGGTGGAGCTGCGGCGGGGGGGCAGGGAGGGCTCCCATCCCCTCTCCTTGGCCACGGCTCCAGCACGGATGTTCAGGGACTGTGGGGCAGCACGGGGGCTATGGGGTAGCACGGGGCTGTGGGGCAGCACGGGAAGAGCAGGGCCCCATCGCTCGCTCTGCTGATGTCTCCCACGAGCTCCCGCAGGGGCTTCATGTGCCGGGTGCGTACCTAAGCCATAACTATGGCACTGTCATGCTGCTTCATCACTTGGCCCAGGCATTATTTTGCCATAGATGAAACATTTTTATCACGTTGGCTCCACTATTTTACGCTCCAAGGCAGCTCCATAATTGTGGGAGGGAAAGATATTGGTGAAAAATCAATCAGTGCTCATTTCCTGTATCATTGTCATTAATGGCAAAACTGATAAGAACCATCTTCTTGTTTAATTGTTAGTAGGTAAAAATGGTTACAGAGGAGTGTTGGCTCCCATTGACCTCCTGCTTGCAGAGAAAAGGTTGAGGATGTGACTAGCACAGGAGTGCAGAGGTAGATAAACCAAGAAAAAAATCCTCAGATTGACTTAAAACCTCAGTGCTGCTGGGCCAGTGGGCTGCAGGGGCTGAAATGAGACAGACGGCTGAGCAATTTAATCTGATGAAACTCTGTACTCGTCCCCTGCCTTACGCACTTCATGTTATCTTTGATGTAAATCTCAACCTCTGAAGCCAGCCCCAACCTGGAGTTCCCCAGATTTATGTTTTGCTGACAGACCAGAAGAAGGCATCTTAGTTTAGGGTGCTCCTTCAAGGTCATCCTTCTCAGATGATTCAGTCCCAACCGGGCACAAGGTTGCTTGGACCCAGCAGCCGTGCATGAGGAGGATCTATGCGATACAGTCCTGTTAAAAAGCTGTCAGCAATTATTCATGATAACGAGCTAACATGATTATGAAATTGCTTCCAAACACACATAACTGGTGTCAGAGATGTCCTCTGCCAAGTCCTCCTGCTGCTGACAGTCCCGTCAGCGCTGAGGGAGCCGTGATGCTGGTGAAGGCGCTGGGTCCCTCAGGGTGCTGTAGACCGAGGGGGTTTTGGACTTGCCAGCACCAACGGTGCTGAGCTGCTCCTTGATGAGCCAACAGGCGTTTCGTGGGCTCCTGAGCAGCCGCTGCGATTGTTCCCCACCTGTTTGTTTACATTCATGAATAACAGGCCAAACTTCAACCCGTAGAGATATGTCTGTACAATTAAAACGTTACCTATTATTATCCACAACTATTAGCAAATTATTTACGGTAGTTTTACAGCGCGCCGAAGTGCAAAGGTGAAATAAAGCAGACTCTTGGGGTTTTAGCGTTGGTGAGTCATGACAAGGCTCACTGTTAGGAGGACTTTGGAGCTGAGGTGGGCGCTCTTGCAGCTGCCCTTAGTCCCGGGCCATGCCTGGCGCTGGCTTTCGTACGCGAGCCGTCCTGTCCAAGGCGTGGACGTGCGCCCGGAGGAGGCCGTCCCTCACCCAGCACGTTGGCGAGCGGAGCCGACGCTCCCCGGGATGCCGGCGAGACCCACGGCTCCTCCGGGCGAGGCCGCAGTGGCCACGGCGCAGAGCCGGGCGAGGGAGGAGGTGGCTCATTTCGGCGGGGCTGGAAGAGCCCCGGCTGTGCCGAGCCCCCAGGCCTTGCGCCGAGCCCCCGCCCCGGGCAGAGCTCCGCTGTCCCCCTTGGGCGACACACGCTTCCTCCGTCCTGCAGCCTCCTTTTCTTAAACACTAAATCAAGGAATTATTTCTTAAATGACTGTAATTTTATTTTCTAGTCCTAGCTAATGAGCTCTTTGTGTAATGAATCATAAATTACTTAGAGCAAGATCTTTCTTTTACTTAGAATGGGTAAAAAATAGGTGGCGTCTCCATTCTGCGCCCGCCGTGCCCACACGGTAGTGGATTTTTCCAGCTGAAGCTCAGATATGCACAAGCCCTAATTTTGCAGATAAACAGCTTCTATTTCATTAAATGAGCCCTGCACAGAATGTTTGTCTTAGTTATTTCCAGAAAATTAATTCATAGAGTTTAATCTGTTTAGCATCTGATTAATGGGATTTTTAATCACCCATAATAATGATAATAAAAGGCTTAAAGTAATAACCGAGGAAAAGGTGTGTATTTGTCTTTGCTATGCCCATTGTCCTGACAGTCATCAGCGCTGCACAATAACTCATGATATTTGGCATTGTTTCTTTCGGATCTATTGATCAGATGAAAAAAACAGACCTTGTTTGAATCTGATTCATTTAACCATTTTTGTAAAATTACCTATTATCGGGAGAGGTAGTTTTGAAGCAAGCATTTCAGTCTCCTTGAGTCAAGACACATCTGTACCGTTCACTCCCATGACACAAATACCATTAAGCCCCTGTCTCCAATAATTAAATGCCTGCTGCATGACACCTAAAATCATATTTGTTGTCAGATATGGCACAGGGTACAATAGTGATGTATTATAGCATAAATTTAGTGTAAGAGTAACCACGCTACGGCAAAGATATTTGCCTCTAGAATGTTACGCTGGTGTGCATTTGGCTTTTATTTTGTTAAAACATGATAAAGGGTATGTCACGCAGCGTGCCAGAGCGTTGTGAGAGGTCCTGCCTTGCAGTGACACTGTGCAGAGCAGCTGAAACCAAACACAACTTGCTGAAGACGGGGACAGGGCCCGTCCTCTCCTTCAGGGGATTTCACACACTTGCTAAACCCTTCCCATGGTGCTGCAGAATGGCCGGGTCCCCACGGCCACCGTGGTGGCTGCCGCCACGCCAGGAGGGGCTTGGCTCTGCCTTGCACTGACCCCCTTCCCTCTTCTCCCGGGGGATGTCGGTGCTGCTCCCGGCCCTCCCATGCTGCTCCGTGCTCCCAATCAGCCCCCTTCCCTCCCGCCGTGCCGTGCCGGTGCCGTGTGCCGGGGCTGGGATGGGATGGACCTCTTAAGTGCCAGTGCCATCAGGTTTTGTCCCGCTGGCGCAGACAGGAGCAACTGCTTGAGAAATGTGCTTATATTTATTTATTTATGTCCTTATCTTTTAAAGGAAAAGATGGTTTTCACAGGATCAATCATTTTCCTGTAGGGGCATGTAAATATGGCGCAGGAATAAAATAGTGGGAAGATGGAGCGTCGGTGGCAGCCCCGGGCACACGCAGCCGCAAGCTGCTCTCCTGGCTGGGACAGCCTTCACCTTCTCCAGTGGAAAAACCGTGTGGTTTTTTGTCTTGCAGGGACCCAAAGCTGTGTGGTTTTGGCGCTGGCAGGGTGAGCTGGAGGTCAGGGTGCGAGCGCAGCCTGCTGCGCTTTCCGGGGAGGGATCAATACTCCCGACGAGCCGCACTCGCGCGCTCTGACCGGGGAGCGCAGGGAGGAGCACGCTGAGAGTGGCGAGAGGCATCCTCTGCCTCTCACCGGGTTCCTTCCCTCTCCCTGCCTGAAACTGGAAAGAAATGGATCGATTTTTTACTCTTTTCGGGGTGAGGGGAAATTGCAGAATGAAGATGACTTGAAAGAATGAGATGGATGGGAGTAACTGGAGCTCATCCTCCACGGGGGAGAAAAATGCAGCACAAATGATGATGTTAGCTATCCATCCTTCGGTCGGGGGCTTTATATGGAGGTCCATCACAGAAGGCCCCGCGTGCCGGAGGAGTGTGGGCTCTGCTAACGCAGGTGCCTGTGCAACCTCAATAATCCAGTGCCAGCAGATATTCATAAACATTAAAAATTTCAAATCCCCACGGGGTTGTCCGCAGAAGTGGGCTGACTGTTCCCCGTCGGTGTCTGTGGCCATGCTGTCACCCCGGCAGCGAGGGGACAGGGCCAGGCTGTTGTAAGGACTTGTTCTGAGGGGGCAGTGACACTGAGCAGACCTGGGGACCGTTGCAGTGGGTGCAGACCATGGGTGGCCACCCGGGGAGGGCAGTAGCCTGGCTTCGGTGCTCCCGGTAGCGTGGCAGGACCTTGCAGGTGCTGTGGCCTGCTGGGGGGGGGTTCTGGGGGTCCGGGAGTCCACGTGCCAGCAGGAAGGAGGAGGCATCTGCACGGGGCTGGCAGCCTGCAAGTCCTCCAGCACAAGAGGCAACAGCCCGGGTGGCATCACCGTTTCCAGGGGCTGGGCAGCGCCTCCCAAATGCACTTTTTCTCTCTTTTTTTCCGTGAGAATTCCCTTTTGCCCAACAGGCACATTCCTGACGGAGGTGCTGCCGGCTCTTTCCACGGATGGCCATCCCCCAGCGGAGGCTGGTTAGGAAATCCATTGCCATTTTTACCCTCTGGTCTTGGAGCTTATTTGAGGGGGAATGCTGGGGTCAGGGGACCCCCCGGGGGGGTGTTCCTCGGGGGGATGAGAGGTCCCTGCAGCTCCCGCTGCCGCTCCTGCGGCGCCTGCTGAGCGGAGGGCCGAGCTCTCCCTTGCAGAGCAGTTATAAATTCCCAGCTTAGCAGGTTTCAAGCTGATTGCCTTTCCTCACGGTGTCTCTCTGTAAATGAGGCTTTTCACAGATGACAGATAGAGCTGCTCCTCCGGAGCATAAATCCTCACCAGCCCAAAGTACCGCCACAACCTGTTTAACAGCCTGGCTTCCCAGCCGGCCCGGAGTTCAGCTCCTCGGGATGACACAGCGCTCTGATGGCAATTCCTCATCAATTAGCCCTGTCTGCAGTGCTGGGCCTGCCCGCCGCATCCCCTCCTCGGGAGATGCTCTGCTCCAAGCCGGGTACTCACCCCGGCACCCCAATAAACCTCCTGCCCAGCGTTACCCGTCTCTTCCCCTGGCCAGGCCGGTGTTAACCAACCCGGAGGGAGGGGACAGGTTTCCCTTCATCCCTGCGAGCTGAAATGTGGTTTTCCCTTGTCTGTCAGGTTCTCCAGGAGACCTTCCTCCTCCTCCTCCTCCTCCTCTCGCAGGACGTGCCATTCATCCCTCTTGCTGATGGCACTGCGGGGTCACGGTGCTCCCCGGGATGTTGGGGCTGAATGAGACCAAAACCTCCACGCTGCAATTAGCCCCGAGGACCATCTACCCCAATTAGCAACCTCCATCACAGCTATTTCATTTCTCCAGCGTCTGCCTCCACCATGCTGCCTTGTCGTGGAGCTTTGGGGATGGGGACACCCCAGCCCTGGGTCTCTGCCCAGCCCGGCCACCCCCGCAGATCCCGACCCTCTGGTTTTCTGCTGCATCCATGTATTTTGAGAGTAATCCCTGTCCCCTGCCTCCTCCTCCATTGCTTCGTCCTCCCCAGATCCTCTGTTTTTAATGCCTTCAGCAACACCCCCGGCTTCGGGGGGCTCATTGACTAATGACCATCAGCTCTGCTCCTCCCCTTCGTAGCCTAAGCAGGACATTAAGCTCAGTATTTCTTCACATTATCATTTACTGCCATAATTTATACAAGTTTCACTTTTATTTATTGTTTGAGCATCTTTCCCCCAGAGGATTAGTCTCAAGGCCCTTTTTTTCAGGCTTTCCCCACGCTATTGGCTTCGTTTATTATCTTCAGTTCTTGTAGTGGTGCACACAGATTTTCCCCGGGGTTTCAAACCCAACCTCTGGAGGAGAAACCTCCGGTTTAAGCACCGAGGTGGCCTCGTTCAGGGCAGGCTCAGTCTACAGGCACACATACGTCACCTGTAGGTGTATCCACAGCCCCGCGTGCGGGGGACAGCGATGGGCCCATGCTGCGAGTCCCGGGAGCTGCGGGGAGGGACCATGCTCCACCCAGTACAGACAACCCGCCCCAACCCGCAGGCGAGGTAAAGTGGTGTCATTTCCCTGAGGTCAGTACAGCGATGCTGATTTACACCCAGGAGAGTGTTGCCAAATACGCCAGATCAGAAGGCACCACGTTGCACCCTCTTACCCCATAAAACACGAAGCCCAACCCTGAGCCTCTTCTCATGCTGCCGAGGTGTGATTTGGAGGAATCAATTTTGCCCATGATTCAGATTACTTTGCGCTGCAGGACTGTGCCAGACACAAAGTTTGTAACAGAAGACAAACATTTATAAAATCATCTCCATTTTCAGAGGCAAGCTGGTTATGAACCTGTTTGAGAGTGAGCCCACATTCCTGCCGAGGCAGGAGACGCAGCCCGGTGCTCATTACTCTGCTCCCAGATGAACAGTAAGTCTCTGGAACAGTACTTACAGCCTGTAATAATATTACTGCTCGGTCTGCTACATGGTCCCTCAGTCATTTTTTCAATTAAAAAAGGACCAATGCTCTATTAACCTTTTGCCTGCTACTCCATTCTTCATACAGCCGCTGGCCTGAGATTGCAAGCCATGTATTAAAAAAGGCATATATTACTGTAAACCATCTCCAAGTTTTCTGTCATTAGAAAGATGAAGTATCATTTTTTCATTTAAAAATATGAGACAGTTTATCAAATTCACAACCTCTGAACTCGCAGTGAAATCTCTTTGTTACCCGCGAGGCAGAAGGTAGCTGGGGGGGCTGCCCGGCCGGCCGGGGTGCCCGTGGACTTGTGCTCGGGACCAGGGGTCAGCCGTGCTTCCCACAGCCTTTCTGATAGGGATGGATGTATCCCGCCTATAAAATCCTTCAGCAGGAAACATTGGCAGCTCGAGTAAATATTATAAATAAATACATCTGTTTTCATCACACTGGTGTATGGATCCTGTGGAATTGCTGTTCCTTGGCCATCCCATGGCAGTGCCAGCGTGCCCGGCCCCCCCAGCCTGCCCCTTGCCAACAGCCCTTCCTCTCACCTCTGTGGCTGAAAAACTTGATTTCAATTATGATTTGGTGAGGGTTTTACGGGGCAGAGCTTGGCGTACAGACCTGGGGAAGGGTGCTGCTGTCCCCTGGGGCTGTGGCCGTGGTGGCAGGACCCCGACATCCCATCCCCACCACCACGGGCGAGCACGGCCAAGCGTGCGCCCTCGCTGGGCTGCGAAGCGCGCTGGTTTTAATTTTGTTTTGAGGTTGATTTGTTGCTTTTATTCCTTTCTCAAGGCACCAGCTACTGGCTGTAACCACAGAGACCCTTTAGACAACTGCTTGTATATAACAGTCCCAAATAGAACCTCACTGATCTATCATCCCTCTGAAGCAGCCCCGTGCACAGCACGCGCCAGAGAACGGCTGCCGGCCGCACCGTAAGCGACGCGAGCCTGGGCTTGCAGCTTGCTGTCACAAAGTCCTAAAAAATATGGAGCTAATTGGTAGAATAGATCATTAATTTTGTAGAAAACACAGAACCTGGTTCATGGTGCACAGATCACACTGGAGTTTTTGCTTGGCAATTTATAAGCATTTTACACGCTTATCCTGAGGTTGTGTTATACTTTCCACAGCATCCACAGTAACGTGTACAAATTAACTGCGAAACTTTGGAGACTTTTCCCTCTATTGACACAGGGAATGTGTTAATGGTGTGAACTCCTAATCCGGGCTTTTTCTTTTTGCTGACACTCTTACACCTGTGTTTTCACCCTGTATTTTAGGGCTTCTCCTTTTTGTTGCCATAAATTTGTGCTGGCCTCCTCTGTGCTGACTTGTGGTGTGAAGCCATAAACACATTTTAAATAACGTTGTTTGGCTGGTGTGGGGCCGTGCCGGCACCGACCCACAGCCCCTCTTTACCCCAAAGTCTGGCATTTGAGGTTTAAAGTCCCTCCTCTATTTTATAGCATCCCCCTTCTCTCAAGTCCCTGGTGGGAAAGCGAACACCAGGCCCCCACAGGCCCTGTCTGGAGCCAGTGCTCACTGGTGTCGGTGCTGGCTGTTGCCCGTTCGCACGTAAAACGGAGGATAAAGGGTTTATTTTCAACTACAGGCAACCTCCTGGGCTGCTCCTGCTCCACTGTGCCCACTGCCCCGAGCCCCCGGGCACGGCGGGAGCTCTGAGGGAGGCCTCTGCTTGCCTCTGCCCAATCTGCCTTTTACAACAAATAAACCAAAAGCATTTGTGCACCAAACCGATGTGCTCTGGCAGCAACCAGCTCCTTGTTACCAGAGCCTGCTCTTAAATAAGCATGAACTAGCAAGACTTGGATGCTCCGGTTTGATTTCCAGGATCCACAAATAATGGTGTACAATACATTGTTTGCTAGAAATTACCTGAAGCTCAGCCCTTCTGAGATCACTCTGCTGCACAGAAAAGAGACCCTGTTGCAATCAATAGGCTTTCCATGGTCTCCGACTGTCCACTGGCCATTATTTTACCGGTTTTATTTTGCTTACGGTCACAGCTGCATCAATAAAAGCGTTCCAACTGTGGGTTTAATTGTGGCAGCAGTGATGAGGTGGTTTGGGTTTTTTTTTCAAGCTCTAACCCTCTCCCTGGCAAGGTTACAGGTCCTTCACCTAGAGAGAAGGAGGCAGTGGAAGACAGAGAGGGAAAAATGTGCTCCCTGAGCTCTGTCCTGACTGACAGCAGTTCTGCGTTTCTGGAAGCACCAGCCTCCTCCTGCCATGGTGGCTCTGCACAGCCCCGGGCTCCCCCTCGCCTTGCCCGGCGCAATTCTTCAACACAATCAAGGATGTGTGGGAACAAATGAGCCAAGTATATTCGGAAAAGATGGTGCCCGTACAATACCGCTTCATAATGGTCCAGCTATTATGTGGGCAAAAATGCACAGCTCCATCCCAGTGCTGGAGAGTGCAAAAGAACAGACAATTGGCAGCATAATCTCAATTTTGGGCAACTCCTACATACGTCTGCTTCCCAAGGATGTATGAAATGACTCAGATTAAATGAGAGTCACACCAGTCAATCTTATGTGCCAGAAATCAGGAGATAACTCAATATGAATATTGCTATTGAGCTTTTATACTACAATGCCTTATTGAAGTTCATAGATTGTTCATTTTTGAAAGGTCCTTGAATTTCACTCATTAATCCTGCATCGTGCCCATTAGCTTGTGTCTGTGTAGAAAGTCTGCTGGGGAGGGGCAGAAGACACTAAAGCTCCTGCACCTTTGGGTAGTTTGTCCCCATGGCTTTAATGTGGGGCCGTCTTTCCTCGTGGAGCTGGCCTCAGGTTAAAGATGTCCTGTTATTCCATCGTTTTTCCTGCAGCAGTTCCCATATTCCATAACCATGGCATCTTTCAGGCTTTTCTTGACAAGCCCAACATGTCAGACTCTTTTAGCTGGTTTCTGTGCAGCGTATCTTTGGCTTGCAAGTAATTTTTATGGCTATTTTCTGTTCCCTCCCCAATTTCTCAACATCCTTTTGAGACGTAAGTACCACAACAGGCTATAGCACTGCAATATCTGTCTACAAGTGCCACATGCTGAGATAGGAGCAGCTCGCCTCCTTCTCACCCACCGTGTTCACATCTACCCAGGGCTTCCATTAGCCCATTTTTCCACAGCAGCTTTTTGGGTATCATGTTCCATTATTTATTTGAGGATAAACACCTAAAAGCTAGCTGTTTTTCAGAGCCGTTGCTCCCCAGAGTAGTCTCCTCTGCGGTGCCCTCCTATTTGTGTCCTTTGCGCTAGATGATGTTGAAATGCATCGGTCTGAGTGACCCCACTGCAGCACATCCATGCTTTTACACCCCGCACGCCTGCTGGGAGCACGTTTAATGGTATATAATGCTTATTTTCAGCATTATTCAGGTCTTACTGTTTCCCTTCCTGCTCCTTGACTCTCTCCCTGCTGTGCTGGGCCGGGCGGGCTGGGTGCTGCGGGGTGGGCAGAGCCCACTGCCCCTGCCCCGACGGGCACCATCTCACCCACGGGCCAGTCGCCTCTTTTCATTTCTTACCTTCTCTCTAACCGTCAGCTCATGGTGAAGATCAATGTGCCTGAAGGAAATTTTATTTACTTTTTCTCCTGCGCGGGGAGACACTGTAGCCAATATCCCCAGCAATAAATTTAATTCAGGTGCTTGCGAGGACTAACAGTGCTCCTGAGAGGAGCGGCTCAAGCTGTGAGCGCTCAAAGGGCTTCTTTTAACTTTCTCCATTTGGCAGCGCCTTGCATCAGGGCATTTTGCATCCCGGCACGCTGGAACCCAGCGTGACACGGAGCAACGCGCCCGAGGAGCGTGCGGGAGCACACAAAACCCTTAATAAAAGAGAGGTGGCTTCCAGGAGTTGGCAGCAGTTCAGCCCTCTCAGTCATCTGCCAGTGCCCTCAAAGCTGGGCCGTGCCCCAGCCCCGGCAGCTCCTGGCTGGGGTCAGTGGGGGAGCACTCCCCGGCCCGTGCCCAGGGATGCTGAGCTCCCCACAGCCCTCAGCTCGGGCTCCGTTTCCTGATTTTAATCCTGTGCCCCATCTCCCTCGTGATCTCCTCTCTCTCTCAGAGCTTATGGGGATTTAGCAGGACCCTTTGTAGTAGCCATGAGCCTCCTCGATCCCCCTCTAACGGGACTGCACCCACCTTTTTCAGGCTGGCTGCCTCCGTTTTGTGTTTAAGAGAGGCTGACATCCCTGCTCGTGGGGCTGTTGGCGTGGGGACCCGGCTCCGCAGGGGCTGCAGGGGCTACGAGCTGCCCCCTCTCCCCAGCCGCCTCCTCCAGCCATGCTGTTATCCCTCCTTTTACTTCTTCGCCCCGAGATTTATTATTCTACAGTGATTGTGTTGAATTGCATTTGAAATCAATTAGCACAGGTACTCAAAGATGAATGTTCATGCTCTGAAAAAAGGTGATGAAAACATACCATTTAAATAGAAATCAATTTCCCTTTCATGTATTTCTTCCTAGCTGCTGCCCGAAATTAATAGTTTTTAGATATTTGTGCGTGCAGAGGAGACTCTCCCCTCATAAAGCACTTCCCTCTCCTCCTCCTCCTCCTCGGGCTCACCGGGCACAGCCCACCACCGCAGCCTTCGCTATCGCACGCAGCAGAGGAGGCTGTTTTGTTTGCCTGAGCAAGAACAGCTAGGTCAGGAGCGGCTGTAATTGCCTCCTCCCTCCTCATATTTTAGTGACATCATTAGCCATTTCTCCATGGGAAACTATTTAATTCTAGCAATAATAAACACAGGAACTGCAGCAAATGAACCCCAGGCAGCTACAGTACTTGCCATTACCCGGTGGGCTTGATCTTTATCATAAACCTCGATGTACCAATTAGACTAACAATGAGCAGAGAGCCAAAAAGGAGAACAAGAGAGGGATTAAGCGGCCATCCCTCCGGTCTCGGGGGCAGCGCCAGCCTTCCCAGGCACGGCAGGCAAGAGTGGGGCCGCATTACCGAGCCCACGGGAGCCTCCCCAGACCTCCGCCACCACCCGGGCACCCCTGAAGGCGAGCTGCAAGGGGCTGGGGCTGGGTTCCACCTCGGCTCTAGCTCTGACAAGTGGTGCCACTCAGGCCATTTCTTCGCCCAAAGCTTGTGACAAAAACAAGGAAAACACAAAAAAACAAAAGCACCTATTTCTTCAGGGCAGCTCTCTGTGTGTGAAGACTGGGGACGGCCGGCCGAGCCGATGGTGCCCTGTCCGTTCCTGGAAGGCTCGCTTTGTGGGAGCAGGGATTCCAGCCCCATCACCCGCTCCTGCCTGCGTAGCCCGGACTCGGGGTCTCCACACATCCTCCCCTTTTCAATTACTCTGGTAAGGTGTGTCTGTATCTGCCTCACAATCATATACCGAGACTATCCCATTAAAATGACATGACTTCTACCAAATCCCAAATAGTGCACGAGTCAGATAAAAAGAAGACAAAGAGGCATGTTGTGCTAAACTTCCCTGGAAAATTGTGGCAAAAGGATCCTCTTCCCATGCCTTATGGAACCCTTGAAGAACGAATTTTCACTGGGCTATAGTACTGCTCTCACATCTCTTATTTGTTGTTTTATTATTTGCAGGAGCATTCAAATAAGTTGCGAAATAAACAACTGCAGAACCCAGCCCACCCTTCAGAGTGTTACACATGCAGCTCAGACCATTCCCACAATCCGACTTGCCAAGCCACGAAGGTGGCAGCATGTGACAGCCGTTTGCCTTGTCTGGGGCACCAGCATCCCCCACGTGCTCCATCTCGGGCCCAGATTCCCGGAGTTTGGGTGGGAGGTGCAGTGCGAGTCCTCTGGTGCATTTTGGGTCTCAGGAGGAGGCCAGGGATGGCTCCAGACAGACACAGCTCAGTCAGCTTTCCCGACACCCCCCCGTACAAAACCCCAGGCAGGAAGGCGGCAGCACGAGCTGTCGCTGCCCAGCAGGACTCGTGGTCGGTGGTGGGGTTCAGTGCCTGTCCCTGCTCCCTGCCAGAGGAGCCCAGATGCCGCAGGGGGGGCGAGGGTGGCAGCACCGGGCTGGGGACATTGGCACGGCCATCGCACTTGGCCGGCAGCACCCTAAAACTCAACCCTGCCTTTCCCAAGGACCTGTCTCCTCATCCCCGGCTCTTAATGACAAGGGTCTTTCTAAAGTGCTTGTCGCTGGAGGACCAGTGTTTTAATACTGTAATCATTGCATTTATTATCTTCTTTAGTCTACAGAATCTAATCCTCAAATTTAAGCAAGCATCTGTCCTCTTCATTTATGGCAGAGACATCAAATTATTGTTCAGCCCCTCTGTTATGTCCTGATCCCTTCGATCTAGTTTTCTATCAGTGTTATTATTAATCTTCTCCAATCATTTTTCCTTACCATCTGTTTTACAGCAGGAGCCCTGTGCTTAGGCTGCTTCAGGCGAAGGACCGTGAACCGCGGGACTCCCCGGCTCTAATCCAGCCTGTGCCAACGAGGCACTCGGTGACGCCGAATGAGCCGCTGCCTTGACCTCCTTGTCACCCAGATGGAACCAGCGTGGAATTAAGACGGCGTGAAAACCGAGGTGCTGCGTTGCTGCTAAGCTCTCTGGGGCAAATGAAGTGCAAGGGAGGTTTAGTTTGTTGTTTTTTTTTTTTTTTTTTAATGTGAGGAATTTTCTGAATGGTGAGGATGGCCAAGCACCGGTGCAGGTGTCCTGGAGAGGCTGTGGGGTCCCATGGCTGGAGCCTGCCATTGGCATGGGGTCTGAGGGAGGTGCTCAGCACCTGGTAACAAGTCCTGCACTGTAATTATACGCTGATGTATCTCCTCCTGCTTTGAGCTCTCTCCTGCTCGTTTCCTTCTTATTGTGGAAGAGGTGGAGATGGTTGTTCCCCGACCACTCTTTGGTGATGCTCAGGCCCTCACGGCCCCATGGGCTAATGATGATGAATCTCATGCAAGCCACAACCACCATCTGTAGGCAACTGCTTCTTGAACCTGAGCTGTACGTCATTTTATGAAAATATCTATGTGGTTGTCTTTGCATCCAGCCATGGTGACCAGTCCAGCGCTGTGTTGCCCGATGCGCCGTGGTGCCGTAGGCACAGTCGTGGGCAGGGTTGGGTGAACGTGATGGTCGCAGCTGGCTGTGGGACTCCAGCCCTTGCCTGCACCCAGGGAGCTCGTGTTGCCTTCGCCACTTCCAGTGACGGTTTTGGGACAGGGACACGTTCCCTGGTCCCTGAACTGGACAGTGTCCAGGCGGTTGGGCCCCGGGGCCACCTTCCCCTTGTGCCAGGACCTGCACCCAGGCTGGCGGCGTGAGTGGGCCAGCAGCGCTCAATGCACTGGAGAGACGTTGCAGTCGATGCCCTCATTTAAATCTCTTTCAGTTTTTGACTATGCCTACACTTTCTCTAAGAGGAAACAGGTCTTCAGTTCAGGCCCCTGGTTGCATAGGTCAGGAATAAAAATTGCTCACAGTTCTCTTTTTGTTTCTGGTCTTCAGGTATTGATCATCTTTTCCATTTTCCCCACTCCCGGCTTTATTCCTGCCACTGTGTATTTTGGGTTTATGCTTCATGCCAACAGTTCCTTCCGGAGCTCTTCTCAGGCTCCTGATTTGCCTCCCACCGTCACTGCTGCACCTGATCGCCCTTTCCAGGTCCCCTTTGGTGGCTCCCCATGCAGCCCTTTGTGATTACTGCATAGCACATGTTCAAATCGCCTTTCAGATTTTAATCCAGACATCTAATTCATCTTCTAACCCCTCTGTATGGCTATTACTTAGATTTGTATTCGCTTTTTATTTTTAGATATAGATATTTGCAAAAAGTATAGATTTTTACCTTGTGCTTTCATGTGGACTGGTAACCACTAGTGGGTTTGGGTAGGACTGCAGAACTGAGTTATTAAACCTTTCTATACCCATGATACCATGTTAAAGGATAATTTTGTGTCATCACTGGGGTTATGTTTGTTTATAGGGGTGTAAATGGCAAACTGGTACCCAAATCTCTGTTTGTCCTCCATCCCTTGTGCTGAGGGTGTGCTCGATGTATTTGTTCTCCCGTGACTGTAATCTCCTTTTTGATTTCCTAATTTTTCCTTCTCTTCTCTGTGTTATTTGTTACCATCTTCAGCCAAGCACAGACTGGTAGACTCAGAAATCAATTCAGCGCTGGAGTTTCAGTCTCAGAAGAGCTATATGGGAAAGGCCTGCCACCTTCCTGGGATAGCCTGTGACAGAAGATAAATCATCGCAGATTTTTTGCCAACATGCCATATTTCAAACTCATAATCAGTCCACTATCACCCTTAGGTTCCCTTCAGCACTGTGCGATCTCCTTCCAACTCAGTGTGATTTATGTTCCCAGGTACCGACACCAATTGTACATTTCTAATCCTCTCTTGTATAATTTCTCTTTGCTGCATTTCCTTAATTACCCTCTTTCTGACCTTCCTTTTCCTTCCTCACTCCTCCTTCCAGCTTGCTCCTGGGCTTCCTTGCCCTCCATTGACTCCTTCTCTCAATTTACGGTGTGAGCATGGTTTTCGAATGCCCTCGAACCCCGGTGATTTTGGAGCAGGGGCTGGAGCGGAGGCGGGAGCAGCCTCTTGCTGGGCACGTTGCTTGGCAAAGACCCCCAGCAAAGGACGTGGGGAATCACTCACCTGAGGTGTTGAAACCACCACGACATCCCTTCCTTGTGTGTAAATGGTTCCTGACCTCAGCGCCAGGATTTGTCACCCCTGATGTCAATAATTCCCAACAACAAAATAATGGAGACATCCTGCGTGGCCGGTGCGCAGAGGACCTGGGCCAAAGCGACCACCCGGTGCCAGCGGGCTCTGAGTGTCAGCTCTGGGATCCTGGCTCAAGGAGGACGTGCTTGATGCGTACTAAAAAAGTTTTGGTTAGGGGTAATGGGGAGGAGAAGTGTTATGGCCCTTTTCTGACCAGCTGCAATGAGTGGTGTGACAGTCCTGCTGGGATGGAGTTTTGTGTCCTGGGGGGCGACGGGGAAAAGCAGGCAGCTTTTGAAAACCAGGAGTGTTCATGCTCATCCTGCTTCCTTCACGGTGAGCTGCTTTGGCCTCGGCTTGAGTGTTGTCTCCCCCCTGGTTCCGGCTGGGTTCCTTGGTTTTATCACAATGAGTTTTGTTCCCTCTGTGTTCATCCAGTGGAAACCCCCAACGTATGGAGGCAAAATTGGTTTTCCAAGGTTGGCCAGCGATGGTGTGGTAATTAAATCTTTAGGCTGGCAGAGGTGGGGCAGCAGCTTTAATCTGTAGCTCTGCCTCAAGCCTCCTGTGTGACACTGGCCAAAGCCTGTCATCTTTCTGTACTCCTAATTTACCTATAAAATGGCACCAGCCACTCTCTCTGCCACGGCCAAGTACGGTACATACTCCAGGGTGGAGCTTGTCTTTTGATGCTACTTTTTGTCCTGTCCTGACCTAGCCTAGGATTTGGTAAAATCCCAAGACTCACGTAGCAGTGATACTGCTGCTCAGAGGCGTGGGGAGGTGGGTGCTGGTGCTGGAGGAGCCAGGATCTGCCGCTGTCCCCTCGTCCCCAGCTGATTTTCTGCATCTGAACTATTGTGGTTGGGGTTTTTTTCCTGCTTTTCTCTCTCTCCATCACCTCCTGGCTCCAGCTGTGGGCAGGCAAAGGGCAGAGGTGCCTGGGCAAGCAGCAGCCCCGTGGGGAGGGTGTCCCTCCTTTCGGAAAGAGGAGGAATGGGATAACTCGTGCCAGGTGGAGAAAAGCACCTGCAGCCGCTGCTGCTCGTAGGAGCTGAGCAAGCTGCGCTCCTCCGAGCAGTCTGTGTGCAGGAGAGGTGTCCGTCCCCGCAGCGCCGGGGTCCGCACGGGCACAGCCTTCCTGCAGCTGCAGCTGGGCTGGGAGGGCTGAGCGGAGGGGGAAAAGCACAACAGTTAACTTTAAGAAATCACTGGAACATCTTCTTCATAATTAATAAATGAAAAATGTTACTGCAGCTGATCAATAAAGTTGTTAGAGGGAATTGATCGGAGGGGGAACTCTTTTTGTGGGTACAATTTTTCACCTATTCAGAACAAAAGGCTCCCCGGGGTGCTATCAAACAGATCGGCGCTTGGGAGCCTGACCCAAACGGCAAAAAAAATAGAAAGACAATTAATTAAAACCCGTGAGAACAGCATCCCCCGAGAGCCACTGGAGGGGAGGGACCCAGGCGTGGCAGCCGCAGCCCGGGGTACGCTTTGGGTGGTCCCAAGCTGAGACAAGACACCCCGGTGCTGCAGCTGGGGTGAGGGAGTGCCGGGCCAAAGTCCTCCTGGAAAGGAGGGCGCACCTTCCCGTGGCATCACCCAGCTGAGCCATCACTGAGCGCGGCCACATGTCCCCCGAAGACACACGCCAGGACGGTTTCCCAACGGGAGCGTGCCTGTTGCACAGCCTGGCTGCCCTGCTCCGTCTCGGCTGGGTCAGCTTTTCCATCACAAACCCGACCGCCTGGGCAGGAAGTATCTCCCCTCTTTATAGGGTGATAATGAGCATCAAAAAAACCTTGGGACTGACACTTGACATTCAAGTATTTGCCTTGGGAATGTAATTTAAAGATCTAGTTAAGCTGTGTTTTATTATTTTTTTTAAGTGGTTTGATTGTTTTTCCTCTCGGAAAAATTGTGTTTGGGTCATGACAAAACACAAATCTGCTTTCAGGTCAGCATTTTTAGGCTTCATTTTTGTTCTTGCCGAGGGCAGATGCTCCTCGACTGCAGCAGGCACAAGAATATCTCCTCTTCACCTTCCTCCCCGCTGCGCGCGTACCAGCACTACGGGTCTCGAGCCTGTGAACGTGTGAGGATGTGCTGGGGCTGCTCCGACGCACACAGCAGAACCGTCTGCCAGCCCAGGGCCTCTTTCCTCCTCTCTGCCACCTCTATTCATTTTTCGCGTGATTTTAATTTTTTATTGTTTTGATGTGTGCCGTAATGGAGGACTAGAAGAAAGGTGAAGAATTAAAATGAGTGCGCAGTTTAAGCTTTTTAACACATCACTTGGATTTGGGGATGAACTGGGGAACTGAGCTGTGGGAGTCTGATTGGGCATTGCTGTTCTGCAAACCCCAGCAGGCAGTGCAGGCAGGGCAGGCAGTGCGGGCAGGGTGGGCAGTGCAGGCAGGGCAGGCAGTGCAGGCAGGGTGGGCAGTGCAGGCAGGGCAGGCAGTGCGGGCAGGGTGGGCAGTGCAGGCAGGGCAGGCATGGTCCTTGTCCCTCGAGCCACAGTGGCTGAGCAGCACCTCGGCGGACCTGCCGCCAACCTGGGGGGATCAATGAACAATTAATTACTCTCATCAAGCGGGACTCCGCTCGGGGAAGACAGCACACTTATATTTATCAATTACTAATTAGTAGCTCTTGCCTGGCTGGCAGTTGTCTGTCAGCCAAGAGGGGAGCGGCGGCGAGGCTCGCGTGGGGTCACTTTCTTAGCAGTAATTAAGGATGGATAAACTTGTTTGGAAAAAGCTGGGAGCCTGAACTACAGCTGGGAGGTAGGAAAAAAATCCGAACAATTAAGACTAGATCTTTAAAAGAGCTTTTAGATGTCAAAGCCGCCAGCGTTCCACTTGGGTTAAGTGCCTGGCTCCCACAAGATCATGAAAATCCCAGCCCCAAATTAATTTTTCAGATGTGCTTTGGCTCAGGAACAAGGTGGTTCCTTTGGTTTTGCTTTCTGCCTCCCTTTCCCGGGGCCGCTGCTGGCAGGTCCCAGCATGATGTCCCGGTCCTGGAGGGGCTTTCTTCACCCTCCAGGCCAGCCGGGTGCCCCAAGGGTGGAGAAAATCAAGCGCACGAAGATTTTTCCCAATTTAGTGGACTGGGAATTACTGCTGTAGGGATGTCAACTGCGCTATGGGGTGAGATGCTAGAGACAGGGGTGTGTGCTTCGCTGGACAAGAGCGAGAAGATGATGTAGAAGTTTTTTATTTGCATTGTTTTTGGGAAGAGATGCAATCTGGGAAGAAATGCTGGCAGAAGGATGGATACGGAGTGCTTGCCCGCATCCCACATGTTGGGGCTGGGCAGGACTGGCCCCAGGTCTGGTTTTGGCAGCGCTGGGCTCTTCATTGAACCCTCCCGGCTGCTGCACCCCAGCCCGTGACCCCATGTTTGCATTGGTAGTTTGGTGACGTGGCACCGCTGTGATGGGGGACGGACGGACGGACAGGGAGCCAGCCCCGAGCTGTGTGTGCCTGGCCTCAGCACGGGGAGGACCGAGCTCAGGTAGGCTGGAGGAGACCCAAAACATCCTCTGGGAAGCTCTGGGGTGGGAGAGGAGACCCCACGCTGCTCGGGCCACTGCTCGGGCTGCAGCCAAGGGCCACTGCGGACTCCGTTTTCTTGTAGAGTAGAACAACCTCACCGAGGTGTTTTTTTCCTTCTGTAGCATCATGAATAAGTCACTGTTTAACCATCTCCTTCTGCTGTTTGAAAATGAAGTCCTGGCCTGGCCCATCCCAAGGAAGTAACGCTTTAACTCCTGCTTTGCTAAATCCCGCAGCTCCACGCCAGGTTGATTATTGACAGTGAGAACTAGTTTATCTGCCGCAGGTGACTGATCCCAAAGCGCGGGGTGAACCAGACACGAACCAGTATCTCATCACCTTGGTGGCATTATTGCCCCCCGAACAGCGGCAGCAGGACCCGGCTGCCCGTATTCCCAGGCAGCCCGGACAGTAACTTATTGTTCGTAATTAACTCGATCAAGCAAAACTCCTATAAATCAATCATGGCTTGGCTAATAAATAAATCTTTGATCAATTACTACCTGCAAAATGTGTAGACAAGGGTCAGTATCTCTGATTTACCACTTTCCTTGTGCTGAATTGGAAGATCAAAGATTAATGTCAGGAGGGACATCAGCGATCTGAATGCAATGCATTATTTAAAACTTCAGAGATAATAAAATTTTTGAGGAGACTGGCCCATTAGTTCAGCTTTCATATTGACATTTCTCTCACTGTATTAGGAGTTTTGTTAATGATTTCATATTCCCCCCTGACTCCCTACTCATTTTTCTTTGTCCTGTTGTCATTTTTAAGGGGGTGGTGGGACGTGTTCCCCGAGGGGCTGAGCTCCTGCCCCAGTAGCCCTGGCTCTGCTGACGGCACACGGTGGCTTCGCTCGGCTCCTCCAGGCCCCGCGGGAGCCGTCGCGCTGACGTGTGGCCCCACCTCAGCATCACACGTGTCTTCTTTGCTAATTCCGGGGCCGCATTTCTTAATCTAACGACTAATTCCAGGAACCTGGCTGTGCCGTAATGGGCTGCTGCCTCCGGGGACTTGCCGGGGGCGGTTTCGCTCGGTCTGGTGCTGAGAAGCAGAACAGGGGGGTCTGCCTCTGGAGGAGGGAGGATGCTGCTGGGCTTTCAGCTGTGGAGGAAGCTGGCCAGAGTTGCCTCGTTAGCTCATTAACTCGCTAATTGCAGGGTATTTGGTAAAGCCCAGAAAATTTCCTGGAAATGGAGGAAAAGGAGGGAGCACCCCAGCTAGGAGTAACACAGTCCCACGTGCTCCAGGGGAGGTGGCACATGTGCTGTGAAGATCTGAAGAAGTCTTATCCCCCCAAAAAGGGAAACGCACCATCCAAAACGTACCTCGTTGGCACTGCTGTGTGAAGGACGAGCCCCGGGGTGGTCCGTCTGTGCTTTGGCCAGCTAAGCGTGGTGTCAACAGCTCGGCCGGTACCCAGAAACGTGGACCTGTGCTCTGCTCCGCTGCGGCTGACGTGTCCCTGGGAGCCTCAGGGGAAAGGCCCTGAGGGAAGAGATCCAGCGGAGGGAGAAAAAAGAGTACTTAGAGCTGGAGGAACGCTGGCTTGGTCAAGCCTTGAACCCCAAGCCATCTGGGACTTCAGCAAAGCACCAAGCGGCTTTCAAAAGGAAGACCAAGGGTGCTGCCGGGCCACAACACCGGCAGCGCCGTGTGGGGCTGCCTTGGGCTGCCCCAGCCATGAGGTCACCCCAGCCGGGGCAGCCCTGGGGACATGTCCCGAGTGAGATTGATGCTCCTGTGGGGACGGTCTCCCCCTCTCCGTTGCCAACGAGGGGATGCCATGGGAGGCTGGGTTGGGTGGCACATGGGCACAGGGCCGGTGGCGGCATCTCCGAGTGGAGCAGAAGAGGCGGCAGGAGCCGTTGCCATTGGTTATCTCCCCCTCAAACAATGCAGTCCTGGCTCATATATTTTTCATCCCAGTTGAGGGTACAGTGTCAGCCGATGACCTTTGTCACACCCCAGTGCTTTCTGGGATGTAAATTAGGGGCTTTTTTTCCCCATCTGGACAGATAAGATGGACTCTTACTTGTACGTCTTGGAAGCAGATATTTATTGTAAGCCCACTGCTATTCTCAGCAGGTGGACAAAGATAATACTGTCATTATGTGCTCAGAAAATGCTTTGTAAAATTTGGTAAAGTATGCAGCGGACTCCGGAGCAGATAACATCTGCCTTAAAGGACTGTACTGCTGTAAACAGGGTTTAGAAAAATAGCACCCACTGCTTCTCCACGGGAGTATTGATTTTTGGTGTTGGAAAGGGTCAAATTCAAATTGCTGGCACAAAGAGCGGCTGCATCTCCTCAACTGCGTGTCTTTTAACAAAGAACAAAGTCATGCGACGGGAGGGAGGCAGGAAAGGGGACGGCAGCCCAGGGCGGCCGCACGCCAGCGCGCCTTTCCCACGGGAGCGGCCAGCTGCTGCCCCGCGGGGACTGTCCTCGGCTCCAGGCTGGGAGCGGCGCTGCCTTGGGGGGACCCCAACCTGCCCCCCCTCCCCAGCGCTGCCCTCGCCCACCCGAGCATCCCACCAGGAACCGTGGGGTGGCCGTGGCTCTGGCTGGGCAGAGCTCGCTGCAGAGGGGCTGGCAGCGAGGCACCGGGGATTTTTCAGCCCCCCTCACCCCAAGAGAAGCCAGAGCCCTGCCCTGTGCCTCAGTTTCTCCAGCTGTTGGACAGAGGTAACGCTACAAAGGGCTTTGAAACCTGCCCCTGAGGTGGGCTGGGTGTGACCGGGTGTATCTATTGCTGTGTGTGAGGGAGGAGGGAGATATGCCCTGGCTGCTGCTGCATTGCACCCGGCAGAGCGCTGGTGACAATATTTTATTGCCTGACTCCAAGGAGCGAAGGGTTTTCCCTTTCTTTACAGGTCAGGGCGAGCTAGAAGCATCTGCATCACCGCTGGAGATCCTGGGCAAGCCGCTCGCGAGCTGGGAGAGGGGGTAAAACTGGAGGAAACCTCAGAGTGGTGTGGGACATCCCAGTGCCCCATCCCAAGGGGCTGGGCTGTGTAAGACACGGGGACATCTGCACCTGGGGGACAGGAGGCAGCTCTCGCCGCCCCGCGCCCCGGTGGGATGGGGCCAGATTTGATGAGCCATGCCTGTGCCCCACGCTGCAAAGCCCTGCCCGGAGACCCCGTCTCCTTCAGCAGACTCTGTCCTGCTCCTCTGCCACCGTGGGAGCTGTGCTCAGCCACAAGCACGGCTTCTGACCCAGCCGGGACCTTGGCTTTGGCTTGGTGCGAGCCTGGCATCGGCAAACGCCAGCAGCTCCTCACTGCAGTGCTCGTCCTTCCCGAGGGCGCCCGCTCGAGCCTTCCCAGTCACTTCGCTTTGAGTTTCTTCTGGAGTTAATGCATCTGGAGGCCGTGCAAGCAGTGACAGAAATCACAATAAAGAAGAGATAACCTGAGCTTGCCAGGAGCTAAAAGCCTTTCTGCGACCTTGGGAGAGCTCTGGAGGACCCTGCTCTGCGGGATGCAGCAAACCAGTCCAGTGGGACTGGGAACACTCCTGTTCCCAGACTGGTTCTGCAGGGCACAGGGAGATCCAGCCCAGTTCAACCCTTTCCCCGTCCACCCTTCGTAGGCACAAGCACTGGACAAGGGTGGTGAGGCCTGTGAGATGCTTCCTCATCCCTGTGACACCCGGGCTGGGCAGCGGCGTGGGGCAGGAGACAGGCAGGATACCTCACTCCAAAAAGGCCATTGAATGACTCAAGCGTGTCCAGAGAAGGGCAACGGAGCTGGTGCAGGGTCTGGAGCACAGGTCTGATGGGGAGCGGCTGAGGGAACTGGGGGGGTTTAGTGTGGAGAAGAGGAGGCTGAGGGGAGACCTCATGGCCCTCTGCAACTCCCTGAAAGGAGGGTGCAGAGAGGGGGGATGAGTCTCTTGAGCCAAGGAACAAGCACCAGGCCAAGAGGGAATGGCCTCAAGCTGCGCCAGGGCAGGCTCAGACTGGCTCTTAGGAAGGATTTCTTTGCAGAAGGGGTTGTTGGGCGTTGGAATGGGCTGCCCAGGGCAGGGGGGGAGTCCCCATCCCTGGAGGGGTTGAAGAGTCGGGTTGACCCAGCGCTGAGGGATGTGGTGGAGTTGGGAATGGTCAGTGTGAGGTTCATGGTTGGACTGGAGGATCTTTAAGGGCTTTTCCAACCAAGATGATTCTGGGATTCTGTGAGCAGCACCTTCCTGCAGGCACCTCTTCCACAGCTTGGCCCCAGGAGGGTGAGGGTTGCCCCAGTGGCCACCCCTGCTGGCATTTGGGCAACCAGATACACTCCGGCAGAGCGACTCGGCGTTCCCCTTACCCACACTGGTGCAAACGCAGGTGTGCCGTGACGTAAAGCCGAGCCCCTATAGCGAAGCTTCACCTCGCAGCGCAGCCCCGGGCACAGGCGCTGTTCTCAGCCTTAGGCACAGACTTGCCAAGCACCTCCTGAGGCCAGGGCCCGGGGCTCGGCCTTGGCAGGCGGCTGGCCAGAGCCATGGCTGCAGCACGGCAAGAGAACGAAGCTCAGGCTGCAGGTCCTGGAGCACTTACAGCATAATGTCAGTTGTGGAAATTCACCATCCAAGTTATCGTCCCACAGGAATGCCTTGAAAATGTTTCCTAGACACAGTCTAACGGGAAGCAATATCCTCCGCAGCAGAAAATAAAATGCAGAAGTGGCACATGCAAAGGCTAATGTTTAAAGTAAAGAATTTTACCCAAAGAGCATGTGGCAGATCCAAATCCCCTTCATCCAAACGTCATTATTTATTAATATTCACATTGTACATACTGTTGATTTGTAAGAGACACAATCGATTGCTACCTCTCATAAAGCACAAAAAAAGGAAACCTGCTATGCAGGGTTAGGCTGGAAAGAGGAGGAGAGATGGCAACGGGATCTTGCAAAACCGAGTCCTGAAAACTGAAAGTGATATTTCAGATTTTCTGCAAAAGAGCAAATGTGAACGATGACTCGTGTGCTGCAAAAATTAAAAAGAACAATGACCAGTATTGTTGTTCGGAGCCTGCGGTCAAATCTAGCCCCCAGATAGTGCCTTCCCTGGGGCAGGACACGTCCCGTCCCGCGGCATCGCCAGGACTCAGCGGGTACCACGGCATCATGGCAGCAGTGGGTGCCACCGGCGTGGTGTGACAGGAGGCAGGGACGTGCCACCACTCTGGGGTGCCCCTGCGGCCCCGCTCAGCTCCGGAGGGCACCGATATAGACGGTGGAGAATCGCCGAGCACGAAGGAGGCGGCTGCGTCTCATGAAGAGGCAGGACAGTAGCGATGCCCGTACCTGTCCCTGCTGAAAGCCCGTGTGCCGCAAGCGCCGAGTGGAGGGAGCGCGCGGTACCCGTGGGCAGGGACGTGTCCTCGGGGTGTTTCGGCCGCTCTCTCCCCCGGGCAGATGCCCTGGCCCCACAGGGAGGGAGGGCGGCGGGGCCATGGTAAGCCAAGGGATGGGGGGATGATGCTCTTTGTGGTTACGTGCAGGAGAGAGCTGGTGTCTTTTAAGGGGAAAAAATAAATGTCTTTCCCACTCAATTAAATGTAACTTAAGGCATTGGAAAAGGAAATGGGCTTCCATTTATGGCTCCGGGATGGCAGGAGGGCAAGCTTTTGATAACAAAATCGTGACGGGAGCCCATTTGAGCGGAGAGAGAGCTGTTTGTTTAGCATATCGATCGACTTTTATCGTGTAAGTAATTAACACGCATTACTCAAACTCCACATTTTTCTAAAGCAACCTACTTCATATGATATTTTCAAGCGACGTGTGTGAGCAGCTGGTAGCACAAGCAAAGAGCAGGAGGGGAAGAGCTGTGGGGAAGGACACGCCGCTCCCCATCCTTTAGGACTCTTGGCCCTCGTACGACACGGATGGGTGAGGGGCGGCTTCCTTCTCCCTGCACCCAGGGAGCCCGCTGGGGTAACGGCTGAAGCCGAGCTGACTCCTCCGCGGCAGAAGCCACCCACACTCAATGTTTGATGCTCATTTGAAGCCCAGCCTGTGCCTGACTGCATCCCCCGAGTGCTACCTGCTCCCCTGCCCGCTCCCCTGCCTGCTCCCGCGGACAACGGGAGCAGCAAAATCCACTGCCAGCCACCCGGAGAAGGGCAATCTTTCAACTTCATAAAGCAAAACCCAGGCAGGTCGCCCCAAATCCCCCACGCTGCCACAGCAGCCGTGAAGAGTGGGTTTAAGCTGTTTAAAAATCCATCTCCCGGCTCATTATTATGCAGGCCAATTTTTCATTCATCGGGAATCTACGGCAGCATTTTAATGTGAGAAGCTCCCTACTCTGTTTCTCTTCCCCTGAAGAAAAATAGCTTAATTTCTCCAGTTTGATAGATTTTCCTGATCCTTCAAAAGGTAGAAAAAGACTCTTGAAAATCGGTCGTTGAACTATCCACAGGCATTTTATAATGGCCGTAAATAGGTCTATACTGAATAGCTCTCCAGGCATCAACTTGAATGGTGTCCTTGACACTGTTATTATTATCCCCACTGAAAAAAAAAAAGAAAAGAAAAAAGAAAAAGAAAGTCTGGGAGCCTCTCCACACCGCAGTTTGTATGTCTCTGTGTTGCGAGAAGGCTGGAAGAGCTCAATTCCCCTCGCCATATATATGCCCCCAGAGATGGGCGATCCGTGCCATTTTTCACTTCCCAGAATTGTCATAAATTTCATGGAATTTCATGCATAAAAAAATCAATGCACATGAGAAATTTTGCAAACTCCAGAGCAAATGAAGTATCAGGAAGTTTGGGGTAATTTATTTTCTGCCTTTCGCCCCTCTGTCCGTTTTCAGTTGTCCATCTAAATCCCCTGTTAGTTTCCATTGGCGAATATATTTTTGTAACTTCTTGTGCTATTGTGGCACGTTGCTCTTTGCTGGTGAACAGCACCTGAACTCTGGCTTCGGGGTGCTTATTCTTCAGGGCAACCATCTGATGGCATTACAATACATGGCCACGTTCAGCAGCTGCAAGAGGTTTTCAGCTGTAAAGCCCATTTTGGCCCTCCACCGCAGTGCCTTCGAACTTACCCCCTAAATCTGTCCTTTTAACCTTAGATCTCGTGGGATTAAGTCTTATGTCATAAGAGACATTGTGGAAAAGCTTGAGGTTAATCAGTAAGAGCTATTTTCTCAGAATAAATAAGGTGCTTTCATTTCTTGAAAGCCACTCTGATTTTTCCAGCCCACTCATAAGGCAAAAATAGCGTGCCCTAAAAATGTCACCATGCATGTATAGATTTCTCTCTATTGAAAACGAGCACAGCGACCAGCTACTTCTCTCCCAGAGCAGCCTCAGAGCCCTTCCCAGGCTCATTCTTGGGAGTGAGGGGGGCCCAGGACCCCGTGGCCCCCAGCCCCAGGCACGGACAGACACCGTGATCCCAGCCCGACCGGCACATCTCCGGCAGAAGGAGAGTGTGCTGGCGTGGCATTACCTGCCGGCAGATTTTTGCAGAGACTAGATTATCAATAGAAAATACAGTGTAAGGTAAGGCTGCAGATACCTTAGGTGCATAGTTAAAGCGCAGTTAAGGCTAAAGTTGTAAAGATGGCATCGCCCATGGACACATTCATCAGGCAAAAAGCAGCTTTTGTAACATCTGACAGCCAGGAAATCCAGAATTTAGCTGAAATCCTGGACTTGGCAGTACAAGCTGCAGAAGTGATTTGGAGTCGGGGTTGGTGGCTGCAGCTTCCATGACCCTGGGCTGAGCTTGGCTCAGCTGGGCTCAGCTTGGCCGTGGGCTGACAGTCCTGATGGAGCCTGATATATCTGTGGGAAGCCGGGGAGCTGAGGACTGTTGCCGTGCACTGTCCCCTCTCAGAAGCACCATGCAAAGTTGGGAAAAGCAGACACAAACCCAGCTCAGTTCAAAATACCACACCCCCACCAGCTTCTTCTTCACCCCAAAACCCTCCCTGCATCCTTCACCTGCCCCAGGAGCTGTCCCTCGGCTCTCACCGTCTCCCGTCCTCCTCCGCACTTCCCAGTGACCAAGGATCGAGTAGTCGCACAAACGGCAGCGGATCTGGTGGAGTTGGGAACGGTCAGTGTGAGGTGAATGGTTGGACTGGAGGATCTTCAAGGGCTTTTCCAACCTGGATGATTCTGTGGGGGGTGTTTACTGCCCTTGGGAAACACTGCTGGCTTTCGGGCTTCTCCCCGGTATTCTCACATGGGGACCCCAGGCTGAGGACTTCAGGGATTTATCTCAAAAACATGACAAACAAATGAAACGTGCCAGTTTGCTGTCCCCAAGGGCGCCTGACCCGCGCTTTCACTCACACAGGGATCTCCTCGGTGCTCACCCAGCGCCTGCCTTCACCCGCAGCACGTCTGCTCTTCCCAGACGTTACACTCTGCGAAACAAAGCCATGAATTACCTTTATTCGTCAGAGAATGGAGAGCGAGGTGGGTTTCTCTGGATTAATTTTGTGCACTGTTTTTCTCCCCGCTCTCCTGTCATGTTTTAGCACCGGCCAAATGCTAAATGGAGATGCCACGAAGGGGCCCAGCGCCTCGGCCCCAGTTTCAGTGGGAGCGACGAGCCGGTGGCTGGGGAAGCCGACACTGCTGCCACGTGCAGGAGCATCGCGCTCCTCCTATTTTTCCATGCAAACCATTTCGAAACAAAACAAGATAGAGAACACAAATCAATTCGATTGTCCTAGAATATGACAGCTTGACTTGCGACCTGTCTCATCTGGTACATGACAACGTTGTTTGCATCCTATTAGAGCGGATGACTTGTGCGCTGTTTGCACAGAGCAGAGGTTCCCCTTGGTGACAGCTTCTGAATCATGGCACTTTCTTCATCATACAATTCACCGCCAAACCCCTCCGCCAGTTGACATTGTAACACGGGTGTCACCACGCAGAGCAGTTTATCCTTCAGCACCAGCAACGCCAGTGCGATTTTTTTTATACCCTTTACGCTCCCCAATCCGCAGAGGATTTTCTGTGAGCCATGGCCCTGGCAGGCCTCTGTAAAGTGCCGAGGGGCGCCTTCAGAAGATGCAATATTTAATCTAACATCTCTGGGAGCATCTAAACCTTCTATAACCGCTGGGTCCGAGCAGCCTGGAGCCAGGTCCGCACCTCCAGCCCTTCTCTCGGGGAGCTGTGCGTGTCTTGGGTGCCACCCCGGTGTGCAGACATGGGGGGAGGAACCACCTCATGCCCAAGGACCACACGGCACAGACACCAGCTGTGGGTGCAAGGGTGTTTTGTGCCTGAGAGTTCACATTTACACCCATGTGCCACACTAAACCCCTGCTGTAGCCTGCAGCCGCACCAGGGAGCATCTCCTACCCCAAGGAGCCCCCCTGGAAACTGCTGAGCAGAGGAGCTGGCCATCCCCAGTTTTGCTGAGAGGCACGGTCTTGCTGCAAGGCTGAAATCAGTAATTAATAAATAATGATGTTGGCAGGGATTTCCGGAGGGCTCCAGCCCAAGTGGCTGCTCAGAGCAAGACTGGCCTAGAGCTGGCACTGCCCCCAGCACCCAGGGGTGACCTTGCTGTCTGCTGGATGAAGGAGGATGGGACGCCCGTCCCCCTCATCCTGGGCCATTATGGGGGGTGTCCTGGCCTCTGGAGGTGTCCCCGGGGGCTGTGGGGACAGCGACTGCCCTCTCCCAACGCTCCCCCAGGGCCAGGCCCTCCACATGCACGTCCCCAATTCTGCAAGGCTTGGTATTCCTCCTGCTAGGAAAGGCGTAAGCGAGTGATGTGCACAGCTAGCTGCCCTACATCTGACACCCTAAATATAGCTGTAGGGCAGATGGATCGGAATTCATGCATGCTCTATTTTGCTAATTTACAATTCAAGATCTACATTTTTTAATTTGCTTTATTTTTAAATCTCAGACTGTGTTAGAAAGCTTCTGCAATTTCCTAGTTAGAACAGGTCAGATCCAAAAAGGGCTCCTGACTTCTTTGTCCTTCTGGTTCTCATCCCTGAACCTCTGTGCGGAGCCTTGTCCCAGGCTGCACCACCGTGGTTAGCAAAGCTGAGCAAACAATTCCTAATCACAGATTATCTGGCAAATTCTGACTGCTCCTGTCTTTGGACTGCTCCTGTCCAGGATTTGGACTCCCTCTCCCACCTAAAACAGCAAACAGGCAGTAACATGTGTTAGTTAAAAGAGCTGTGCCAGAAGTACAGTGATTAGGATAAAACTCTTTTTTTTTGCTGCTTTCACTACACAGTAGCCGAGCCTGGGGGATGCTCCACACCACTTACCCTTCCTGCGGGGGGCGGAAAATAAATAAATCTCGCTTCCAATATTTGTCTCTGCCTGTCAAATATTGGGGAGCAGCTTGGGGGATGCCTCCTCCTGACACAGGTGCTGGGCTCTCCTCGGGATGCAGCTGAGGGAAGGGTCTGCTCTTTTTCCTGGCAGTGGTGGTGTGTACCAACAGCTCAGTACACGGCCCAGTACGACCCATTATGGCCCGCTGTGTCCTTCTGATGCTCGGGGTACCAGCCCTCCTGCAGCCTCTGACTCTGGGCAGGAGTTTCCCAGGGGTGGGAGTGTGGGGCCATCGGGACCTTGACTGAGTTCCAGATCCTGCTGAGGGTTTCCCCGCTGTTCCTGTGGTCCTCCATGATTATTCTCCCCCAAAGAGAGTCCCTCTGGCCAAGGTTTTGACTTCCTTTGCAGCAGGTGTTTTTCTCTTGGTTCTCATGTTGATTTTTGATTGGTGGCACGCTCGCCTGACTCACCCTGCTTGGCACGGTGTGCGCCAACCTCTGCCCTGTTCTTTCCCAGCTCCAATCCCAAGCCTTGTTTTCCAGCTCTGTTGGATCTTTAGCTGCTTTTTTCTCCCAGCCAGGTTTTGTTTGGTTTTAATTCCTGGTCCAATTAATCACCTGGGGTCCTTAGAAGCCTGTTACACGCTGCCTGCTCTGTCCTCCAGCTGTCCTTAGCCTCTGTACCTCTCTTTCTGCCCCATACCCTCCGCAGGACAGCTGTGGCTCGTATTTCATCTCAGATATTTCATCTCACACTGCATCTGACTTCTCCTCAGTGGTTAATAACACACAGGGATCCCCCGGACTGTGGTTTCCACCCTGCTGCCCTCCAGTGCGCTATGGCCGCAAGCACCGACGCTGAAGGACAACCAATCCTCCTGGCCTCCCGCATGCTAAGCACTTCATTTGATTTAAATTAATCACAAGTCAGATTTGTGGCCACCCCACCACAAATTACAGATTTTCCATGAGCAATTTCAAAAATGTTGACCAGCAGAACCGCAACAGAAACTGAAGAGCAGCGCAGAGGAGGAGGATGGTGGGTTTTTCCTCAGGCCTATCTCTGCTGGCTTCGTTAGGGTCTTCAGTCATTAGGTCTGTCTCGGGCCATGGGCATCTCTGAGGCCAAAGGCAGAGCCGACCCCATTCCCTGAGAGCAGGCGTCTGGCAGGGGCTCACTGCAGGGGATGCAGAAAAGCGCCAAAGCTTACCAATAACCCCAAAGCCTTTTCCAGCCCCAAAAGTTGGGCTTTTCTTGCTCTAGAAAATGCCAATTCAGCTTTACTTTGCAGAAAGTGAACTATCCAGGTTAACAAGTAACTGTAAAATCCTGGTATCCAAACCAGAACCTGGCCTGGAGCGAGGTGAGACCCTGTCCAGGGGGTGGCGGGGAAGTGGGCGACCCCCTCTGCGAGCCACCGTTTCATCCCTCCCTGCACCCTCTGGGATCCACTCGATCCCTCTGTGCCCTCTGGGATCCACTCAGTCCCCCCCAGTACATCCACCAGCAGCTTATTTAGGGGATGGCTTCGCGCTCCTGACAAATTAAAGCTGCTTGATACGGTGCCGACTTGGCAGAGCAGACACCCTTCCCGTCAGCGAGAGCCGCTAATCGCTCCCAGTTCGTTAGGGAGCAACAGCCTCCCTCCCCTCACGTCGCACCCCTCCCCAGGGGGCTCCACTGCCGCCTTTCCTGGAAGTTTATCCTCCCCTGAGCCCCGCGTTTCCACATCAAACCCTGATTGATATGAGGGTGCCATTTCTTGCCTGGAGGTGCACTGCCAGCGCAGGGCCTGAGCTGAGCTTTGGTGAGCCTGAGCGACAGATCGCATCCTGCCTGATCCCCGAAACCACCCCCCCAAACCTCCAAACCTCCCCACCTTCAAACGAACACGGTGGGAATATGGATGGATTGTACCACAACCTGCCTCCAGCGTGCTCGTTATTCACAGACCGATATAAACCAGGAGGCTCGGGGACTGGAGGTGCCTCACGCCGAGGCGAGGGAGCTGTGGGGAGGGTGGGTGCGCGGTGTAGAGATCCGCAGAGCCTCCAACGTGCCCCCATGCCGTGGCTGGAACCCGGCCGGCGGCCAAACCCCACGCACCGCTCACTCGCCCTGACGCGGGGGGCTCCATTGGACGGGTAAAGGGAGACTCGTAGGTTGAGATAAAAAACAGGTTAGGAATTGTAATAAAACAAAACACTGACAGTAACAGGAAGTACAAATGGGTAACGCACAACGCGATCGCTCACCACCCGCTGACTGACACCCAGCCCGCTCCCGGCCAGCGATCCCCAAACACCAAGATCCCGCCATCGCAATCCCGGAAGCGAGAGAGAACCCCCCCTTCCCGGCCGCCCCTCCTCTCTACCCTGAGCATGACCTTACACGATATGGAATATTTCACGGGTTAATTTGGGTCCGGGGCTCTGGCCGTGCCCCCTCCCAGCTTCTTGTGCACCCGCGCACAGGCAGGATGGGGGGAGTTGGAGAGACCTTGATCTCTCCGCAACAGCCGTAAACATCAGCGTGTTATCAGCATTCTGCCCATCCCAGATCCCACACTGAACCCGAAACACAGCACTGTTCGAGCTGCTAAGAAGGAAAATTCACTCTATCCCAGCTGAAAGCAGGACACCGTGGGACCCTGGCCAGTTGGTGTTTGGCTTTCGTGGTTCACGCAGTCCAGGCAGACAACCCGTGCCGAGTCCAAGCCCGGCCCAGGAATGTGCTGGGAAGGACCTGGGAGGCGCTGGGCATGGCAGAGCTGGTGCTGGGGGGGAGAAGGGCTTGGGCACGGTGTCCCAGCACAGCGCCGGGGCTGTGGGACAGGGCAGAGGGGACATCCCACCACCATGCCTGCCAAAGTGCAGGGCCCGCCGAGCAGAGCTGACGGCGTTTGGTCAGGGCAGTTTCAGCCAACCAGGATTTAGATTAACCCAGAAAGAAGAGTGGACAAATTGAGAGCACTAAATTGGGGCGTTTAGCTGCAAATTACAAACTTCGGTCTAAAAACTCTAAGGAAGGCACTTGTCCGAAGGTGAAAGCCCTGCGCTCGGCAGAGCAGCCCCTCTCCATCGGCACCCCGGGCATGACTGGTGGGAGCCGTGCTCTGGCCTTTTCATAGTGACGTCCCTTCTCCCAGCACAGGCAGCAGAGCTGCCCTGGCTGAAAAAAAGCCAATATGGCTTTCTAACGCCAGTTTTACTGCTGATTGTTCTTTTTTTCCCCCCAGATTTGGGCCCAGATTTTGCAGCTACCTATTTTATATATGACTGGGAACTGAATTTTTAGCTGTGTCAATCCCCTGCCTTGCTGGGAAACCTAATATCCCAAAATAAAATCTATATTTAATACCCCAAGCACAGCCAATAGTTACATAATTCACATCTATTAGCTAAGTACAGTAATGAGTGCTCTGCATTTTTAAAACATCAGTTAATTGTCTCCCTCCTCCCCAGCAGCACAGAAGAACAGAAAGAAAAGGCACAAAACGAATCCCACAAAACCACATCTGACAGGTTTAAAAATCTATTTTCCTACAAGGAAATATGGGAAAGCCGGGTGATTAATGAAAGACTATGAAGAAAAGGTTTTATCCAGCAGATTAATTTCAACGTGTGTTTAAATCCTTAGCGGAGTTGGACAAGATGCTTGGAGGCGAAGCCGTGGGGCTGACTGGGCAGTTGCCCTGCCTGCTCCCTCGTCCTGCCTGCGCCCTCGTCCTGCCTGCGCCCTCGTCCTGCCTGCGCCCTCGTCCTGCCTGCGCCCTCGTCCTGCCTGCTCCCTCGTCCTGCCTGCGCCCTCATCCTGCCTGCGCCCTCATCCTGCCTGCTCCCTCGTCCTGCCTGCTCCCTCGTCCTGCCTGCGCCCTCGTCCTGCCTGCTCCCTTGTCCTGCCTGCTCCCTCGTCCTGCCTGCTCCCTCGTCCTGCCTGCGCCCTCATCCTGCCTGTGCCCTCATCCTGCCTGCGCCCTCATCCTGCCTGCTCCCTCGTCCTGCCTGCTCCCTCGTCCTGCCTGCGCCCTCGTCCTGCCTGCTCCCTCGTCCTGCCTGCTCCCTCATCCTGCCTGCGCCCTCATCCTGCCTGCTCCCTCGTCCTGCCTGCTCCCTCGTCCTGCCTGCGCCCTCGTCCTGCCTGCTCCCTCGTCCTGCCTGCTCCCTCATCCTGCCTGCGCCCTCGTCCTGCCTGCTCCCTCCTTGCCTGCCCTCAGAAAGGGATTGCCATCCCCTGCGTGGCAGTGGGCTGCTGGCCTTCGTCCTTCACAGGGCGCTGCTCTGAGAAGTTTGGACAGAATTTGTAGGAATTCTTAATTTTAAGCACAGTATTGATTTACTTGGAAAATCAAGTAAGCACAACTAGCAAAATATTAAACTTTCTGAAGTCAGCCCCTGTTCTGAATAATGCTGACCATATTTTCACAAAAAGAGAAATATTTTTAACGTCCGCACGCATTTTCCCCTGCAGAGACAAATAACGAGGGCAGGAGAATGAAGCCGGCATATATGGAGGGCAATCATTTAAAGCTTTCATGTTTAGGGAGCAATTAATTATCCAAACCTCCAGTTTTGAAGAAGAAGATATTTAATCTCTTTTAATCCCTCGTGACTCGGACCTCTGACCTGAACACCATGACCTTCAGCATCCCACGCTGCCTCCCTCGGGACTGCAGGAAGGACCGTTGGTTCGTCAACAATCCTTCCACAAACCCCGGGAAGCGTTGCCCAGGAAAGCTTTGCTGCCGGCTGCCTCACGAGATGGGCTCTTCAAAACAGACCATGGGAGGAAGGGACCCGCAGCAGGTCCTGGAGCCCTGGGCAGGAGCAATCTGCTGATTTTTGACGGAGCAGCGGCGGGGTCTGGATGCTGATGGTTCGGTGCTGCGCACACCTCGCTCGTGGTGAGCATTATTGACATCAATTCTAATGGCTTGTATTGTCCCTCACCTAAATGAGTCAAACCTGGTGCAAAATAAACCCGGATGGGGGCTGCTGCGCGTGTCTCAGCATCGCCCTTCGCTCGCCTGCTGCTTGTGTCACTAGAGAGCCAGGGCAGGGGCTTAGTATTTGGTGTTGTGCAGAACCAAACTTTGATGAATGATTGTAAAAGCTCTGCGACACCTCCCCTCCCCTATAAATCTGGAAAAAATCACTCAAATTTTAGGCTAATCTCTTTTAAAATAACAAAAGATGGTGTGATCTGTTTTTCCTCCCGTACATTTTTTCCTCCATCCTCTTGATACCCAGAGCATCCATCCCCAGTCACAGAAAGCGGATTTCTTCCAGTGGCACTGGGAGAGGCTCGCCCATGCCCGAGCATTGCGAGGGTTGGGGGCTCGAAGGTCTGCAGGAGGTGTGATGGGCAGGTGTGGAGCCAGAGCCATCACTCTCTCCCAAACGGAATAATTACCAGTCATCGCAGAGGGAATAAATAAGCTGTCCCTGATAGGCAGCTTGTGGTTCCAAGTTCACGAGTCCCGTTCATGCTCCTTCCAAGTACCCTATATCATTTGTAAGGCAGCAGACCATCAGGGAGTTGGTATTAGCCTCACCTGCAGGCTTATAGGCCAAGATGAATTGCTGTACATAGTCAAAGTATCTCTTCTGCGGGAAAAACAACACCGGGATACGAGTGAGGAAAATGAGAACAGCGAGCGATGCTTTCATTCAATTTAATTTATCTGTGTTGTGCTCCCCTTAACCGTGGGGTGGGATATGTATGTTAACTACAGCGAGGGTCATGCAGGCTTTGCTAATTAATGTTTGGCTCATGGAAGGGAAGAATCTCCATCCTGCAGCCAGAGCTCTGCAACACCTCATGAGCAGGTGGATGTCCTCAGGAATCAGAGAAATACAGAAAATTATCACCGAAAAAAGTAATCACGGTGGCGTTGGCCGAAGCTCGCTCTGCTTCCCATTTCCCATGGTAAGCCTTCCCCCGAGAACGCGTGTGCCTGACCCTAAACTTTCCCCATTTTCCAAGCCAGTGCACTTGATGGGAACTCATCTCGCCGCTCCCCCCCGCCATTACATACCCCGCGGATCTCCGGGGGTGGGACTGCTGCCAATTTAGAGGTGGCTGAATCCATTTCACTTACGCAGCTTCTCAGAGATTTGGCTTTTATGTGTTTACTTCCATTCCTTGCAGCTCAGCAGATGACCTCGCCTCTGAAGTAAACGCCATTCGGTGCTGCCCTCACTCTTGAAGAAGACATGGATACATACGTTGTGTTTCCTTGAAAACAAACCCACGCTGGGGAACAACCGCCCAGGGAACGACGCTTTAACACCAGCTTTTTAAGGGTTTTTGCTCCCCCTTTCCAATTTTTGCTAAGCTAGTAAAAATCGATAGGGCCGTGATCCCATCTGCCCACCACCTGACGTCCCTGGGACACTCCGTGGGGCTCACGGAGGAGCTCTTGGGAAAGTTGAGGGTGGGGTGGGTACAGGTGCCCTGTCGGGCCATGGGGCACTGTACGAGGCCAGCCCGACTGCCCGGTGAGGACAATTCCTTGCAGCTCTGTGGACACTCATCGGCGCCGCGCGGGGGTTTTCCCAGGAGCTCCAGAAGCAGAGTGGTTACGCCGGAGCGGCTCAGCCCGGAGCTGAGGCTCCTCAAGGGCTGAGGGGCTGCTGGACCCCGGCTGGGGCTGGTCTAACTGGCACCGTCCGGAGGTGGGAGACAGCCCCGGCCACAGCGACAGGGATGGGGGTGGGAAAGGCAGGAGCGGGCAGGCACCTCCATCTCACCTCTCTCCCTGCTGAGACGAGTGGAGCTTTATTTCTGGAAGCAATTTAATGGTTTGCTGATAACTTTGATTGGTTTCGTGTCAGGCTGGCTTTTAATCTCTGCTCCGGTCTGCTTCATTCTTTAAAATAACTGTGATTAAAGGATGCTGTTCCAGCGTCACACAAGCTCATGGGCACGCGTGTGACAGCGTGCGGGCAGACGGCTCCTGCCTGCTGACCCTCCCTGCCCGCTGCCCACATGTCTGCGCGTCGGGCCGGGCCCATGCCGCTGACACTGCTCCTGCTGCGGAGGGATGGGGAGAAAACGGCCATGGAGAAGGGGAAGCTGTTGGATGGAAGAGGGAGCAGAGGCACCCTGCCGACCCCAGTGCTGCCCCTGTCCCCTCCACGTGCACCTCTCACCCCCCAGCCCCGAGGACTCTCACGTGCTCGTGCATCCTCTCCAATTGCTGCCGCACATCCAGCTTTGTTTTCCAGGTCCCTGGAGTTAAACAGACTGGCGTTTGCTCTCCACTCTGCTCAGGCAGAGGCTGCTGTTCCTCTGGCAATGCTCCTTCAGCTCCGCTTCCCACCTCCGTCCCAGCAGCAAGGACTTTCCATCCTAGTCTGGCCAGTTGGGCACAGCCGCATCCCTGGCACATATTTAACTGGCATTTCTGGGGCCACCGTCGAGGCTGGATGGGCAGAGGGTGCTAGGGGAGAGTTTCCCACCTCTGCCTGGGCAGAGCAGGGTGAAGCCTTGGACATGTGCACGGCAACATGTCAGCATGTGCTGGGAAGAGTTGAGAATGGTGGTTTTGGGGTGTAAGACCCCCCTGCACCCCCTCGGGCAGTCCCTTGCTCCCACAGGGCTGCTGAGCAACCTTTTGGAGGGGGCACTGCTTCCTGCTGTGCCTCTCCTTGGCCCCTGGAGTCGCAGAGACCCCCACAGTGTACCACATCTTTCACACCCCCAAAGCAAATTTTCTTCAGATGCAGCCTCTGCGCACAAATGGACCTGTTCTGGGCAAACACACCAGGAGGGGAAAGAAAACCCCAGGCCGGAGTCCCTGGGCATGCTGATGGTTTCCTTTGCTGCGGGGCAGATGCAGATTTTAATCAATGAGATCGATGGTGAGCGCTCGTGGGCTGCAGGAAGGGAGAAGGGGCTGCCCAAGAGCGGCTGCAAGATGGATGACCCATGGCAGAGGAGCAGGGGGAGGTCAGAGGTGGCCATCACCTTGAGATCCAATCTGCAGCTTGTCCCCACCACGACCAACGCTGCCCGGGCTCCTGCCCTCTCGCTGCCTAACCACGGGCAGCACTCCCCTGCCCTCTCCCATGCCCTGCTGTGTGACCGCCTTCCCTTGACACGCATGCTTCGTGCAAGTGAGGGCTCCTCCCAAGTCGCCAACCCTGATTGGCACCCGCAGAGCAAAGCACGTTCTTACCCAAACGCTGTCTCATCTCTTTCTGCAGTTTGCCATTACCTCACCCATCATGGCTCCGTGGGTGCCATCCGAGACCCCTTCCCTGCCCCAGAGCCACCCGCTGTGACCCCCGCAGAAGGCACGGCCGGCCGTGGCCGTGGCCAGTTGGGTTTGGAGCATCTCCAGGAATGGAGAAGGCACCGCCTGCCAGGGCAGCCTGGCCAGGGCTCGAGCTCCTCACAGCCACCTCCTTCCCTTCTCCCTTTTTTCTCCAGGAAGTCCACCTGAACATGAAACAAGGTGGGGGACAAGCACAAACTGGGCTGCCTCGTATTTCAGAACAAGCACTGGGCGGGACGGTTTCCTTGAGAGGGTGGATGGCTCCATCTCTCCTCCTGAAAACCTTCCAGCTGTACGAAATGGTGAATACCCCTTCGGCTTCACCCCCGCCTTGCTGCAGGGATGCTGCAGTCCAAGCATCCTCTCCAAATTAGGAGGAGGCTGAGGGGCCCCGTCTCTTGCCCCAGCCCCGAGCATCACCCCTCCTCCCAATCCTGTACCTGCCCGGCCCAGACACCCCACACCAGTGCCCCTGGTTTGGTCTCTGCTGCTGCTGCTGAGCTCTCTTTGCCAGCATCACCTTGACTCTCTGAATAACCCGGCGGCACAGAACAGCATTTTCCAGAAAAACAATGATTTGCTGAAATGACTTTGCCTGGCCCGAGTGTTTTGGCAGAGGTAACAGGAGGCCTCGCCGTCCGCTCTCATAAAAAAAACATTACCCAGGTTTGAAAACGCGGCTCAGCGAGCCCAGGGAAATGGCTCTGCCCGTCTCGGCAGGTCGCGCTGGGATTTGGGGTTGGCCCCGGAGCGTCTGGTGCTCGCTCCGGAGGCTCCCGCTCGGCCACTCGTGCTTGGCAGCGCGTCTCCCATCGCCTGGGTCCCTCTGACACCGGCCGGGGCTCGCACTGCTGCCCGCCCGCCCGCCTCCCTCCTGCCTCCAGCCCGGCAGCCGGCAGAACCGCAGCTGCGTTTGCTCCGGCAATAAATCTGGGACTGCTCTACAACGGCTCGTAATCCACTTTCTGGCTAAACTGCAAACGCAGTGATAAGATGCAGCCTGTCTTAATTCCTTCTCTGTCCTTAAAGCAGAAATGAATATTTTTTGCAACTCTGCAGCAGTGCTGTGCATTGCGGAACAGGTTCCCCTTCGGCTTCCTGCTGTTTTGCATCTCATTGCAATTCATTACCATACAATCTCTGTCTTGAAATATCATAAAATCCACCTTCGATATCTTCCTGGAGTAGCAAGATAATTAAAAATGGGTCAACATTATCCTCCAAGACAGAAAGGTAGCAAACACCTTCTCCCACAGCTAGAAGCAGCTGGTGTGGCAGCAGCGACGGTCCTGTCCCCAAATGTCCCCCCTCCCACTCTCCTCCCCACCCCACTGACCCCCACGGGCCTCAGAGGCAGCGCTGGTCCATCAGCGGGGCCGCTCCCTCGATATATTTACGGACTGAGATGACCATGGAACTGAACCTCACGGCTCACTGCTACTCCAGGTCCTTGCTAGAGAAGACTAGCTTTTAACAAGACCTAAATGAAAGAAATATCCTCATACTATAATCTGGGCTAAATTTATAGATGGTGCCACCCACTCTTCAGTGGAAGGGGGTGAGGGCTGGGGTTGGACCCAGAGCCTGAGCTGGTTTTTACAATGTCACTAAGACACACAATATTTCATAACGTATAGTACGAGAGCAGTCAGGTGCAGTGAGAACTGCAAAACATTATCCTTGACACCCATTAACCATCAAACGCACCTCCACGAACTTGACCAACAGTGATGGTTGCGGTAACCCCAACCGTGGGGAAACATCTCCTCTGGTTTTCCCTCCATCTCAGGCAGGTTGGGAGCGGCAGGGTGATGGCCGGGGCAGGGACTGGGCTCCTGGACGAAGCCACCGTTGTGTTTCAGGCCAGGTGGGATGTTCCCTCAAACACTGTCCTGCTGGCCCGGCCCGGGCACTGGCGACCCCAACACACCTACGCATGGTTGCTGTATTTCTTGCGTTGCTACCAGATCTCAGCTGAGAAACACAGCTAATGTGTGCACATACCAAGGTGTAAGAACATGGTCTGTTAGTAATGGAGTAAATAAAGCCAGAAGTCTTTGAGGTATTGGAGGTGTAAATGCCATCAGGTCCCGAGTGGGTTCTCGAAGGGGCCCTTGGGTATCCTGGCAGTCAGGGCCCAGTCGAGCTACACCACGTGTAGTCTCTCACTTGAGCATCTTCTCATCAGCTGAACCTTTGCAGATCAGAGTGGTAAGCAGCGCCAGGATGAAGTCAGCCAGACTGCCAAGGCAGCAGCCTTCTGCCCAAGCCAGCGGACGCCACCTCTGACATCCCAGGCCAAGCAGAAGATGAAGAAATGGTTCTTTTAAAATAAACTTGCAGTAAGCAAGATTGGAATGCGAATACTGATAAAACCAGGGCTGCAGTCAACTTCTCTCCCCCTTGGCTCCGGATAAACTTTTAAGAAGAAATACTCTTGCTCAAATCACTCAGACTTGGCTGCAACATTTGCTTTGACCACAGAGGAAGACTAATCTCAGGGGGGAACAAGTACAGGAGCTTCCCCCTGTGGCCGGGGGCCGAGTGCCCTGAGACACCGGGACCCCCCGGCTGTCCCGTGGCACCGGTCACGAGAGGGTGGCACCGAGCGGTGACACTGCCAGCACAGCAAGCGAGGACACGTGCCTCAGCAGTGGGAGCAGGAGGCACTCCTTGAGGTCAGAAATGTGGGTTTGTTTTTGGTTTTTTTAAAAATCAAATTTAAACTTGCAATAAGTGCAGATTCCACCATCATTTTTATGATAAAAACATCAGTTTTCTCTTACTGTATTGTAAACTGGGAGTAGCTCTACAGGAGTGAACAAATGCCTGTTTAAAGTCAGTTACTTCAGTAAATAAATATCTCCCCCCTCACCCCCCCAACATTTTAAGCTACTCCAGGCCTTTGCAAATAGGTTTCCAATTTACAAAAATCAATTAAAATCATATATTCTAAATGTAACAACCAACAATGATCTTCCCGTAGATGTCATTCAGCCTTCATTTTAAAAACAAAATCAACATTCAAAAAGCTATGCTGCTGCAGCAGAAAGTTTCACCTTTTAATTTTTCATACAGGATTAATTTTTAATTTTCAGACATCAGAGATAGAGGGAAGTTCCCCAGGAGCCCTCCTGTTCAAAGAGCACTCCAGGCAACTATTGCCATCAAGTGCCAATTTATCACACTGAAGGCTCTGATGCAGATTTTTACTGATATTTTTTGTTCCGACACAAGCATTATTGTGGTGTTCGCACCGCAAACTGCCAAGTTTGTTTGTAAAGTTGGGAGAACAGAAGAAACCCCTCTTTTCCTTTCTTCTCCGCCCACAGGAAGCCCCGTGGAGCACCGTCCCTGCCCAGCGCTGGCTTCCTGGGGCTTCCCAGCAGATCTGGATGTCACTTGTGGTGCCTCTACACGAGGAGGAAGAGGAGTTACTCCCTGGTTGCGCTTTCCCCGGTGGCAGAAACAGAGGGAGCGAGACAAGGGCTGCTGCTGGCCAGCGACTCTCTTTTCTAAAGGGAGGCACAACCGCACAGCTTCTGGAGCTTGCGAGGTGATGTTCAGGAGATATATTCAACTTTGGGTTCTTCTGCATGTTGGCGGTTCATGGAAGTTCCCGCAGCATCCAGAGGACAAAATACCCTTGGGTCCTCTCCGATTTCTGTTATTAACGCATTGGCTTTCAAAGGTGTAAGCTACTGCTGCGCGTGTTAAAGGTCTCCTGGTTACACTTCTTTGCTTGTGTCAATTTGAAAAAGTATTTTGGCTGCAAAAACCCCTGTTTGAAACCAAACTGAGCTGACTCCTAAGCGTTTCTTATCCTGAGTGCTGCCCCTCCCCTGCCTGCATCTGCAGGGGCGCATCCAGTGTGTGACAAGTGGGACATGAGCCTTGCTCTGGGGCCAGAGGGATGGGGCTGCTCTGAGCCGGGGGAGCCCGGAAAGCCACAGAGCGCCGAGATCCACGACCCAGCTGTGCCCTCGGCATCGCTCCAACGTGGGGGGATGCCGAGGGGAGGTCCCGCTCATCCCTTCGCCTCGGGCCGGAGGGAGCGGGATGCGTGGACGGATTTCTGAGTCAGCTGCAAGGAATGCTGATCGTCGGCAAGACCCACGCCGTGTACAACCGCAACGCTATGCTCTTTGGAAAAAAAAAAATCTCTGATCAATAAATACATTTGATGGAGTTTACACTGACCTCAGTGGTCTGCATTTTCAAATAGCTTTGGTTTTAGGCATGACTGACGTATTCTGAGGAGGACATCAACCAACCAGACGTGTGCTTTGGCGGCGGCCTGGCTCCCGTGGTGGTTGGCAGCGCAGCTGGCGGGATGGGGCTCCTCCGCGCCCGCTCCCCCTCCGCCGGCCGAGACACGGAGCTGGCAGAGCCCCGCGGTGGCCCAGCACGTCCCCCACCAGCCCCCGTGATGCGGGAAAGCGGGGGAGTCCTCCCTCACGCTTTATCTAACTGAAAGCGGCAGATTTGAAGTGCCTGGTATAAATTTTTCTAGAGTCCTTTTTCCTCTAAGTCTCCCGTGACCTCTCATTTCCAGTCTCTTACTCCAAATAACGCTCCTCAGCATCAGACAATCCCCCCTGCATCGGTTCAGGCAGAATATTGTGTGACAGTTCGGAGACAACCGTGCACACGCAATTAGTAATGTGCAAGTCCATCGCTCTGTATCTCAATCACCTTCCCTGAGGTTGGCTCGTCTCCCTTGGCCTTGATGTGCTCTCTCGAGCACCTTCCCCTTTGATCTCACCTGTCCCTTCCTCTGCCTCCCTCACTCTCATCTGTCCGTCCATCCCCCACGTGCTGCCCAGCCCCTTCTGAAGGCTGGTACAGCCCCTTCACCACTAATGATGGCCCCTTCGGGCCCCGGTCCCAAACCTCCTCTGGCTGTGACGTGGAATGTGGCCACTGCCGCCCCTGCCCCTCCTTACCTTCGACCACGAGCTCCTCGTGCCACCACAAACGCCGCGGCCGGTCCTGCACATTCCCAGCCGTGGTGGGGGTATCGCGTCCTCCCTCCTCCTCCCAAGGTTCTGCCGGACGCTGCTTGGCTTCATGAGACACTTCAGGGCGGTTTCGTTGCTTGGATCAGTATTAACCAACCCCAGCGCAACGTCCTCGCGGTACGCGCTGCCCTGCGCCGCGCCCGTCCTGTGGAAGGAGCCGGGGTGGGCTTTGACACCTCTCGGCCGAGGGGTGGTTTTACCTCCAGCGCCGGGACAGGGACGGACGTTCCCGTAAGCTGAGAAGGATGAGCAGCTCCATCGCGCCCCGTACCCGGACTCGCAGCCGGGAAGGGGTCGGCAGCAACGTCGGCGGCAGCGCCGAGCACCGCAGGAGCGGTGGCTTGGCCAGACCCAACTCACCCGCCAGAAACCGCAGGTGCTCGGTGCCAACGGAACCTCGGCCGAGGAGCCGAAGAAGGGCCGTGGCGCTTCTGACCATTCCGTGTAGTGCCCAAGGACACAGCCAGATATTCAATTACCAAAAAATGATGCTGCATAAATGAAAAAAAAGAAAAAAAAAAAATCGATCTTTGCATCAAAATGCAATCATGCCAAATCAAAAACAATTAATGTCGTTGAATGTAGATATATAGCAGGAAATAGGCACACACTTTTTATAGGTAAATTGCTTAAGATATAATCTAGGCTTTAGTATATTTTCATTTCTATTAAATGAGGAGACGGCAGAGAACACTGAGCTCACTACATTTGACCATCTCTCCACACAAATCAAATAGTTTATATTTTGTGAAGTAAACAGCAAAACCAGCGCATCTAATTTTTGAAATTCTTCTGGCTTTTCTTTTTGACCTTTGGTATTTGTACGTATCGATGCTCCCTCTAAACCATTGCACAAAAACACCTTGAAGTGTCAAGCTTTAAAAATGAGTCTTCTTTTCTCTTTCTCCTGTGCAGCCTGGATTATCTTGGCCTTGTCAAAAAACATTCTCTAGTTAGAGGTTGGAAATATTTCCCTCCTGGCTCCCAAGTATTGATTTTTCAAGGCTCAGCTCTGCCTGTCAGCCGAGCAGGGGCGAGGTGAGGGCTCGCCCGGCGCTGCCGTGCCCCGCTCGCCTCGTAGCCGGCCCGCGATCGCCCACTGAGCCGCTACCAGCTTCACCCGTAAGGAAACACCGGAGCCACCGATGTTTTAACACATTCACACCCCCAAAATTGGATTCACACAATTCCTTTGTGGGTTTTTTGTTCTGAAGGCTAAGTCATGTCTGACCCAGCTCCGGCTGCCCCAGCTCACCCCAGCACTCAGTACTGCGGCTTCCTCCGCAGGCAAACATAACTGCTGCTTTTTAAAAATAACTTGTTATCGCAGATTCCAACCCAAACACAACGTTGCATTAAATACATTTGGTAATCCCTCACGCCACCTCAGAAAAACCTCAGGGTTTATTTCAATTATTTTCTTTGGGGAATGCGAACCAGAGGGCAAGGGAAGCACATCGCCGGGCACCCAGCAGTGTTGGTGAGTTTTTGGAAGATTAACGTTCCCTTCTTTGCCTGGGTACGGTGTTCAGGGAGTTAAAGAACCTTATTCTCAGCACCCTCCTGCCTCCGTGGTCTGTAACGAAGGCTGAAGTCCCTCCACTGTGACCCCCCCGCCTGCTCTGCTGCGGCCTCATTCTGCTCTCCTTCAGGCCGATTTTCTAATGAAAAGGAAGAAGTTTCTCAAATGGTGGAAAGACTTCAGATTACTGGGCAGTGAATGAGCAGCAGGCGATTATTCACACACCGTCAGGCTGATGCCACGAAACCAACACCCTTCAGTATGATTCCGCTTTATTTCACAAGCATATTTACACCGGGAAGTTGAATACATACAGAGGACGGGGAGTGGAGTCATCAAGAAGTTGCTGGAGAGGCAGACACTTGAACCATTCCCCATCCATGTTGACTTCAATCATCACAACATTTTCATACAGGTGTCTCATCATGTCATCTTTTGCTTGTAAACTGCCAACGAAGCCACATACGTCTCTACATTTACAAGGACAAGTCCAAATACAGCACTAACAAATCAATAAAGCACTAAAAGCTTACACTGGAATGACAATACACTTCACCGCAGTGCCGAGAGCACGAGGCTGGGCATGATTTCAGGGCTGGGCTTAACCGAGTCACCGAGGCGGAGGCTGGGTTTAACGGGAAGGGATCTCTGCCGGGGACCGCGCGGCCCCGACCGGTCCCGGCTCCCACCAGAGACACGCTGGGGGTTGGTGACTCCTCGGCAAACAGAGCCCTCGCCAGCCGTGCCGCGGCTCTGGCCACACCAACCCATTTTCAGGACTGTGAGGAAAATCCCAGCTTGCTCCTGAAGCTGGGAAAACCCCGTACGCTTCTCGCTTCAAACAAATACACTTGTGTGAGCTACCACAAGCCCAGGGCTCGGGTCCCGGGGTGCTGGGGGGAGAACCCCCGCAGTGTACCCCAGCACTCTCCTCGGGAGCCTACACTGAAAACCACAGCGTTTCATTCCACGGACGAAAAGCCTCTGTTCGCTCCCCTCTCTTGTGTTTCTTTTAATCTCCAAGGTTACACATATATCTGTATAAACACAATGTACATGCATGTTGCATTAGTTCACGTAGAAAAGACCCTGATATTCTACTACAGAGTTCTCCACTAGACACTACATTCCCGCCAGAGAAAATTAAACTTTACAGCAGTTTGTGTTAAACATTCCTAATGGTCTTAATTTCTTGCTTTTTAGACTTTGAAAATGATTTTTAAACAGCAAACAGATATGTAGCTCTGGACTGTAAATCTCACTTCCGTGTACGGTGTACTACACAGGCCACCTAAAAAAAGAAAATCAATGCTTTTTATATTTAGAAGCCATTTTAAAATAATACATTTATTCCTTTTTGGGGAAGGGAAGCTTCTATAAGTACCGTTTTTGCTTTATTATGTAAAGACAGCCTCCTTAGTTCTGTGAGCTTTTCAGACAGAAACGGCAAAGAAAAAGCTATACAAACATATACATCAATATGTTTAAATAAAATAGTATTTTATAGATTTTTTTTCTTTACTGTGAGCGTAAACCAGCATACTTTCACACTATTAAATATTTCACAAAATTAGATATGTAAGAAGAGGGAAACACAGTCACAGCTAATGGTACACAGGAATGTTCCTACTGAAGAGAATGTTTCAACATCTCCATTCAGATAACTTACCTGCTCCACGCTTTTCAGCATTTTTCCAGCCAGAGCTGCTCCCCGCCGATGCCATTTGTGCCGCCCCCCCCAGGGCCCGTGTCCTTCCTGCGGGAGCCGTGGGGGTGACACAAGCGCAGGGTGCACGGCCCGGCACAAATGGGAGCGGCTTTAGGGAAAAAAAAGCTTTTTGTCATTTTTTTTTTTAAATAAATACCTGCACTGGTAACAAAAACCACCTGTATATATAAATACTCCTTTTTTCAAGTTTGCTATTCCATCTTAAAGAGATTTTTTTTTTTAATTATTATTTACACGTGGACTATTATCTTTCTTCCAGACTACAGCAGTGACTGGCCACAGCAGCGCTTCCAAATCTCTTGAAAACCGAGACTTTGTGTGAGGAAACATCCCCTTCGGATCAGAACACGGGCCACCCCCCCTAAAACTCACCCCCTCCCCATCCCGAGGCAACGAGCCCCTCACTGAGAAACCCAAGTGCCGAGCTCCGAGACGCGCCACGCGCCGTCACTGGGTGCTCCCTGGGAGAAAGTCCATGTAAACACGAGCCTTTTTGGTAAACACTGCGATCCTGCGGGAGTCTCCAAAGGGAAAAGGCGTTTAACGGGGGCTGCCGCCTGGACAGGCCGTCTGGCGAGGAAGGGGCCGGGTTGTGCCTGGTTGGGTGCTGTGGGCCCGGCCGAGGAGCGTCACCACGCCGCCGCCGATCCCTCGCCTCCGCCGCGCCGCGCCCACGCTGCTGGTGCCTTCCGCCTCCCGCCTGCCAGGGAAACGGGGACGGTGTCGGCGGCGCCCACGGGAGGTCCGCGGGCACCGCCGCGGGAGGGAGACTGAGGAGGAACGCTGGGTTTTTAGCGCGGGGGGTTTACCCTAGACCATAAAGCGATGCTCCTTGCCGTCGTGAGCCATGAGGATGACGTTGCGGTTGGAGGTCCAGATGAGCCGCGCCAGCCGCAGGGCGTTGTGGGAGCCCGGTGAGGCGGGTTGGACGGGGGGCACCTGGTAGGTTTTGATGCAGCGGAGCTGGGGCGCCGAGTTCAGCATGCCGATGCTCCCCAGGAGAGAGGTGTTCATCTGCAGAGACACCCCGGGGTGACCCACCCTGCCCACCGCTGTGGGGGAGCGGCTCACCCGCAACGCGCCCCTGGGCCTCCTCCCAAACCCCACCACTCCCAGGACCAGCGCTGTCTCCAACCAGGCATCCTGGCTTGGATTGATATAGTGTGACCAGCAGAAGCAGGGAGGTGATAGTCCCCCTGTGCTCTGCACTGGTGAGGCCACACCTGGAGTTTGTGTCCAGTTTTGGGCACCTCAATACGAGAGAGATCTCGAGGGGCTGGAGCGAGTGCAGAGGAGGGCAACGAGGCTGGGGAAGGGCCTGGAGAATAAATCCTGTGAGGAGAGATTGAAGGAGCTGGGACTGTTCAGTGTGAGGAGGAGAAGGCTGAGGGGAGACCTCATCACTCTCTACAGCTCCCTGAAAGGACATTGCAGAGAGGTTGGTGCTGGTCTCTTCCCACAGGTGATTAGTGACAGAACAAGAGGGAACGGCTTTAAACTGCAACATGGGAGGTTCAGACTGGGCATGAGGAAAAAATCTTTCCCAGCAAGAGTGGTCAGAGAGTGGAATAGGCTGCCCAGGGAGGGGGTGGAGTCCCCATCCCTGGGTGTGTTTAAGGGTCGTTTGGATGAGCTGTTGGGGGATGTGGTGTAGGGGAGAACTTTGTAGAGTCGGGCTGAGGGTTGGACTCGATGATCCCAAGGGGCTTTTCCAACCTCAATGAATGATTCTGATTCTGTGATATTACTAAAATTACAGTAATGCTAGAATATTATTTATCAAAATCGTAGATGCACTAATGCTGAAGACAGGCAGAATAAAGAGCAGCCGTCACGATAGGTACGAACAGATATAAAACCAACAGCAAGAGCTGTTTTATTGTCTGGTAGATGAAGAGGCTGCTCAGAAGAGATCGGCTGAGTTACGCTCTTCAGAAAGCCAGCCAATTACTGCTGCAGCATCCTGTCCAGCTCTGCTTTTTTAAAACTGAGTTTCTCTGATTTAACCCACCGCAATACCCCAAATCCTACGCTTTCTGAAACGCTGCTTTGCTCTCGAAAACCCCTTTCCATCCTCACGCATCGCAAGCCCAGGATTTCCATCAGCAGGCGACCGGCCGGCTGCAGCCCTGAGACGTGCCCCGTGAAACCTTGGCAAATCCTGGGACATTTAAGGCGCGTTATTGCTGATGCTACGTCCTGAATTCTGATCAGTACAAAGTACAAGCCATTACTTTTTCCTGGCTCTTCTCGGCAGCAGAGCGGTGTCAGAGAGTGTAAATCATGGCATCTCTAGCAGGGAGCATGCAAGCACCACTGACATTTTCACAATTTAAATCATCTTGAGTAATAACCCTTTTAAGATGACTAATGTTACTGATTTTCCTGCATTAATAATAGTGCCAAATAGAACACAGAAGGGAAAAATCACCAGTGCACGAGGTCACATTTTAAAACTAAATGTGTAGGTATATTTAACTCTTTATGTAAAAGCCACTTTAACAGGAACATTTATACACCTGGAAGAGCATGGCAGACCACAATTTAATACTCGTGCCTGACTTTTTTTCCCTGCCAATTCTGAAAGATCTGGCCTGATTGCTCTCCAGATTTTCCCTGAGCACTTAAGTAGAACAAACGTAACTGATGGATGAAGGCTCTTGCTGTTCTCATTCGCCGTTTCAGAAAGCACACAGTATAGTGATGGATAATTCAGGAATTTTTAGGGTACCTGTAGAACTACTGAACAACACAGGCAATTGGGGAAGTGTGTTAGAGTGGAAGTGGTGCTTATGGGCACACTGAGTTCTGTTTTATAGTCTGATTACTGGAAGACTCAATGATTTTGACAGCACACATTGCTCGATCAGATCAGTTCCTTCCAAACAAAGTATTTTTTAAGTCTAAAGCCATTTGAAAGAAGAAAAAAAACCCTGCTTGAGGAACGTAGGCAGCAGCCCACAACTGACAAAAATTATTCCTACTGATGTGAGATTACAAAGAAAAAGATTGCTCATGCGTTAAAGAAAAGAAACCTTTAGATACTTCACAAAATGGTGGCCTGGCTGTTTCTCCTGCGGTTTAGACCCTCTCTATATTGTTTATATCCCAGTTTTCCTGCCTTCAGGACGATCAGGGAAACAGAAGACAGCTCCTCCCCGACACAAGCACCGCACAGGGGCTCAGAGCGGAGCTGGGCGGGGGGCACGGGCACCGCGGTACCAGGAACTGAGAGTTTTGCATTTAAAAAAAAATAAGGAGACATGCTCCCCAAGCTTGGTCTGTTGGAACTGATGGGGTTGCAGGAGTTAGAGAACTCCCTCCCTCCCAGTCGGAAGGGACATGGACCAGGGAGCTGCTGCTGCCCCGGCCTGTGCCCAAGTCGCCCCAACTTCAGGGCCTTTCCCGTTGTCAGCATTTCCTCGCGCATTATGTGGTTCCCAAGAAAAGCAAGTCCCAAAGAGCAGCTCGTCCCCCGCGCGCGTGCAGACGGACGGTAACGTGCCCTTACCTGCCAGAAGGAGAGGTGGCTGTCGGAGTTGGAGTAGGTGGCGAGGTACCGGCCGTCAGGGGCAAAAGCCACCGCTGTGATGGGTCCTTTGTGGCCGTGGATAGTCTAGTGAGAGGGGGGAGAACAGGAACACAGAGGATTCACTACCCGTCACCACACTGACACCAGACAGACTTTTAAGTAAACACAAATGCAACGCACATCAACTTCTAGAGACCTTTTTTTTTGGAAAAGCGAGGGAGACCATCACCGTCAGTAAATATTAAACACTACGTGGAAACGCCTTTTCATTTTCACCTACGTTTTCTGTTATTCTAGCACTCATTTTCTGACTGTCAGCGTGTCAATCAGCAAATCCCCCCGAGGAGCACAGCGAAGCTCTGCTGCAGAGGTGGTTCCCGTCGGTCGGGGAGGACGGCGGGGCACGTGCTGCTCCCACGCAGCTGAAGAAGTGGCACGAAACCTAACTGCTGCCGTGTCACAGGCAGGGCTTGTGCTCAGCACGGAGAACGCCCTTTCCACAGCGCACTTGAAAGCCTCCAGACAATGTGAAACGTGAGAGCACGGCACTGAAATGTCCGATCGGGTGGGACTCAAGCACACGCAGCTCAGCGTTAAACACCACAGCAATTTCTTTTAAGTGTTCTAATAGCTGCTTAGCCAATAAAACGGAATTAAATCATCGTACGAACACACTCCCTGCCAAAATCCAGTTTTTAAACCAAAGTAATTTGTCAGGTATATGAACATAAATGTGTCTTTAACGGGAATTTTAAAAAAATGCCATACTTATACTCCCCAAAGGAGATTTTAAACAGGCTGCCTGGGAGGCTCCACGGCTGGCTGGGCAGCGGGCAGGGAACAACAAGATACACAAACCCACCCCCCTACCTTTGCAAATGGTCTGTGCAGAATTGTGACCCCGTTCAGGGTGCTGGACGTTTCCAGTTGGCTCCCTGACACCAGCACGAGGCCGCTGGGGGCCGGGGCAGAGCTGGGCAGCCCCCGTGGCTCGAGCACCCGCCTCCCCATCACTGGGGACCACCATGCTTGACGTTACTGCTCCTTCCTCGGGGTAGCTGCAGCGAACTCTGCACAGAAACGGTGACGAGACGACCACAGCTCCGCTCCCAACGGCACAGGAATGTGGTCACGTTTTCGTAAAAACCTCCCCAAGAGGCAGACGATGGAATTATGTCCACCTGCGGCTGCACGGGCTCATCCCACCCCTCCGTGTGCACAGGGCACCGTCTCACAGAGAGAGTCCTCTCCGCTCCGACCAACGACAGAAATATCACCAGAACACACCCCAAACATGGGGAGGCGGAAACATCCCCACAAAGGAGGCAGAGCTGCCCCCCCCAGCGAGGGCATCCCCTCTGCCCAATCTTGATCCAACTAGAAGCAACTGGAATCCTTTGGGTTACTGTCAGAATAATTAAAAGTTCAAACCTTATGTTGTAGAGGAAGCGTAAGGGATTTTTTTCCAGAACTAATACAACAACTGGAAGGGACTTCGTATTTTCTCAGTCAGAGCTGCAACTATTATTTGACACACGTACTTCTCATGGCAGGGCATCACAGATGCGCAGACACGCACCACACAGTCGTGATGCACTACTTTTGCCATCAAAAAAATTTTCTGGATCATCTTTGGCAATATTTAATGTTACACCCCCTGTTACAGCACAGCTCTCTGCGTGGCGTGACAGCAGCGCCGGGCTCCTCACTGGCAGGGGATTGGTGCTCCACCCTGGCCCAGCTCACCAGTGTTAAAATACTCAGTTTTTACAATATCCAACAACATAGAGACTGGCTCTTAGGAAGGATTTCTTTGCAGAAGGGGTTGTTGGGCGTTGGAATGGGCTGCCCAGGGCAGGGGGGGAGTCCCCATCCCTGGAGGGGTTGAAGAGTTGGGTTGACCCAGCGCTGAGGGATCTGGTGGAGTTGGGAATGGTCAGGGTGAGGTTCATGGTTGGACTGGAGGAGCTTCAAGGGCTTTTCCAACCGAGATGATTCTGGGATATAAACACGTATGTCGGAAACACCACGAACAGTTGCTTACTTATTCCCTGGTCAGAGCCACCGTTAAGATCTTTACTCGTTACCCGAGGTTACTGTTTGACAACTGCAAAACACGCGGGTGCTTTACACAAGGCAGACTCACCTGTGTTACATCTTCTCCACCACTTTGGAGATCTCAGACTGGGCAAACCCAGGGCTCACCAAGCCTCCCACCCTGCACCCCGGCGGCACAAACCCCAAGAGCCTCTCCCACAGCCGGCAGCCCCGCTCCAGCCAGCACCAAGGGCTGGTGGCAGAAGCGCACACAAAGTCTTGCTTCAAAAATACACAAGAGCAGCTCTTTCTGCACGAAGAGGCTCAGCGCCAGCTTTAAATCAGCAGGGTTTGGCTCTGCGAGAAGAGACTGGGCAACATTCAGTAAACCAAATTCGGCTGCAAAAATGAAAGCAGTGCTCCTGCACCCGTCGCTGGGGCATGAAAAGATGAAGACCTCCTCGGAATGGTACCCTGCACCTGAAGTTAGCCTTAGATATTAAGAACCCATTAATATATTAATTTCTTGCTTACCACTCCAACAGAACTCCAATAGAACCCCAAACCTCTCTCTTTAATGTAATCACCGCAGCTTGGGATGAAAGTTTGAAAGGGCAATTAATTAGATGATCCGATGTTTAGACCCATCAAACTCTTTAGCACTTAACAAGCAAGTAATACTTGTCAATAAAATATGTTTTGGTAATACAAAGGTAGAAAAATCAATAGTACCAGCACACTTGTTGCTCTTTTTACTACTGAAAATGTGTTCCAATAAGGACGATCCTTAAGGGAATTAATCTGCTTTGTTATTTAAAGGAAGTGCTTCTCTAATTGATGCTAATCCTCTCAAGCCAAGATTTATTTTTTGGTGCACTATCTAAACGGGCTTCCGAGGCCTTGGAGCCATCGTCACAAAACCAAAGTAACGCTGCCCACTCCGACTATTCCGCCTGCACCCGTATACCCTCGGGGCTCGGAGCCCCGGCCAGCCCCGCTCACCGCGGCGCACGGCGCTGATGCCGCAGCGGAGCAGCATGCCGAGCTCTCTGGGGCTGCTTGCACGTTCCTGTCTGCAGTTCTCTGGCTCCGGAGCGGTTCTGTTAGCACACAATGCAGAAATCTGGGTGATCCTGGCTTGGAAATAGGCTTCGCTCTGACGGGCAGACGGTGGGACGAAGCGCAGCTGCCTGCAGCTCCCCCCTGCCCAAGCAATTGTTTTTTAATGGGAGGATGCTCCTGGGAGACTATTTGACTTCTGCACCTGCCACCGTCGCTGTCCTGTAACACATGATATACTGAAGCTATGACAACCTAATTCTAAGTCCAATATTTGGTAAACTCTGCATTGAACTGCAATATTCTGTTAAAGCTGACATAAAAAATAAACACTGTATCACCGCAGCAATTTTATTTTCATAAATATACCGAAATGCATACTTTAAATGGATAAAGTAACTTAGGTACTCTTATAGACACACTAATATTTTATCACCTTTATTATTTGATATTTATCTCCCCGATCTCTAGGGGTACTTTTACTGAAGGGAAACAAAAAAATTCACTTTCTGAGAAAGCAGCCTGCCTCCCGCACCCGCGGAAGCGCTGCCCCTCCAGTACCTCCACAGGAAGGACGGGCAAAAGCAGAGGTGTCCCACAGCGAAGCGAGACCCTTCCAACCACACGCCTGCTTTTAGCTTGGAGCGGTAGGAAAATACCAGCTCCAACTTCTGCACGGGATACAAATCATCTCTGGGCAAGGAATGGTTATTTGAAAATTAAGGAGGCGATTCTGTAGCTCCTTCATGGATCAGTGAGGAGTCACTGGCAATGACTTCACGGGCAATTGCAGCAGCCAAGCCAGGGTGATCTGCCACAGCAAACACCCAGAAGTGTTCTTAGATATAAACGCAACACCATACAAGACCATAAATAAATCACAAACATAAAACTCATTATGCTAAAGGCAAAGTCTAACAACAGGCAGTTAACAACTGAAATGTTAAGCCGAAAATCGTTGGTGTTGGTGGCGCCACTGAAAAAAATGTACCTCTCCCTCTACTTCCCCCTCCCAACTAAACGAAAGTAATGCAAGTTTAGAATTGATCTTAATAAACAGAGTTGGGTCTGACAGATCAGTCATTCCTGGAGCTTTTTTTTTTTTTTAAAGAATCATATAGCAAATTACGTAACCAGAAACGAGCCAAAAATAAAAAACAGGTTAGCAGTGCTTTACCAACATGTATTTACTTCTCTGAGGTCCCCTGGCAGCGGCACGCGCTGAGTGATTCCACGGAACAGAAACAAAAGGTTTCTTTTATTTATTTTTTTTAAATAAAAAATTAGAAGTTGGCTTTTAATGCTAACGTAGGGTGCAAAACCCTACAGAACATTATACAGAGCCCAAACTGTGCAGAGGAATAAATATCAGCCCTCAAGATAATGATACAAACGGCAAACCCATGAAGTGAATATATAAAGATAAATACTTGCTACAATGGCAAAGAGAAGCCGCAGCGGTGCCCGCTCGGCCGCTCTCACCGCAGTCGCCAGGAGATGAGAAGCACCTTCACCAGGCTGCCACGTGCTGTGCCCAGCACCCATTTTTCTCTTTTTTCTTTGGAGATTGCGAATCTCCTCTTTGTTTGCAGCAGCACTCCTCCCCGGGGTTCCTGCACATCTGTCTGTCGCGGTACGGTTCTTCTGAATGATACAAAACTTGGAAGTCCTACGCTTAAGTCTTGAATAACGTAACATATACTAATCTTTGTGTTTAGAAAAAGAAGGGAACGCACTTGTTTACAGCCGTCCTCGCTGGATGAACCAGCCAAGCGAAGTCTCTCCCCCAAGATGAGCGCTGCCCTAGCCAAGGCCAGGCACCCCCCAGCCACCTCGCTGGCCCATGGCCACGACCCATGGCCACAGCCGGCTCTGGGGAGGGGGCAGGCAGGGGCAAGGGCATCCCCAGCTGTTATTTTTTATGAAAACAAAGTTATACAAAACTAAACGTCTTCGCCTGAAAAGGTATCTAAAATACTGTCTCGTTTTTCATACCAGAAGTAAATTCTTTCAAGATGGTCCTTCAGAGGTTTTTATGAACACTTTTAAAAAAAAAAAAAATCCCTACGTTCTAAGCGATTTAGTGGAAATATCTAAAATACTATTAACTTAAAGCAGTTTTAGTATCTTTAACAATCTAATTTCTATGGTAGTTCCAGTAATACTAACCGTTGCAGTAAAAATTTCAGGACTGTACTGAGAAAAAGAGTATATTTACGTTTTAAAATTAATTTTCTTCCTGTCCTTCAGGTGGCTTCTCAATAATATCATGATAAAGTCAAAGCGCATGCATTACATTTTTTAGCCGAACAGAATATATAACAACTTTTAACCTTACAGTAATACAGTTTTGCATCAGCCATTATAATTACTCAGTATTCCAACGTGCGGTGCACGATCTGACAAGCAGCATTCAAAGGGAGCAGAAAGTGCCCTTGAACGGCCGTGTATAAAAATACATTTATCACTGGAGCGGCAGGCCGGCTGTCAGTCAATATCTGCCTCTCATTTGTTAGGAGGTTCTCCTGCTGGGAGTCCCTCATTACAATTTGCTTTTACTTCCTGGGCAAATGACAACCAGAAAATGAAGCAGCTTCTTTCTCGACCGAACTTAATCCAGAAAAAATGAGACGACAGCTGCAGCCACCCAAGTGTTACGGGATGGTTTAAAACCGTCCCCAAATCCTACGGCTCTGGCCCCAAACCACTTCATGACGCTGCACAGAAGAGGCGAGAACTGCCCTTCCCTTCCCCAAAACCATCGTAAAAGCGTGTGCTTGGATCTCCACAGATCAGCCTTTCAGCCGTCACACACACACGTGTATGCTCTCGCTTTAGGAACGGACTTGTCGGGTCAAGATTTTCACATGGACCATCAAAATCCGAAAGACAATTAATCGCCCCCGAACATATAAACTGGCCACTCCACACTATCAGCAGTGATTTTTCTCCTCTGCAAAACTAATGCTGCTGTGCTTTATTTAAAGGTTCATAACACTGTAATGTCACCTCGGAATATCTGCATGAGACGTGTTAGACAACCTGGTATTGTTACTGAAATCCCCACCTCCCTGACAATTAGTGTTTTAAGTGAGGTTTCGACAGCTCATAGGCTAAGCTTTATGCTTTACCTTCTAGGAAAATAATTTAAAATATGAATTTGGAGTGTGATTGGGATATTCTTACCAATCAAAATGGATGAAGAAAGTGCTTAATATTTTTTCCATTTTTTTTAATAGTATTTTGCAAGATATAAAAGAATTCATTTCAATCCCTGCTGACAGGGGTCTAATAATAATCAGAAGCAGTTGGTGTAAGAAACCCAGCAGCTATGGACAGGAAGCTGGACAAGAGCTCATCCTGGCCAAGCACCAGGGCTCTGGATCCGCACACGCTCACTGCTGGGAAGCCCCATAAAACTTTAGGCCTTGAACCACAGACCCCTCCAGGCTGCCGCTCGACGGCAGCGAGGAGGTTTGGGCTGATAGCCCCGCGCCAGAGCGCGCTCGCCAGAGAGAAGAGGCACCAAACGCTCTCCAAAACAGCCCGACACGGACCAGATCTACCCATCGGTAGAGGGACTTCATCTCACCAACTACCAAGATGCAAACCATCCCCCTTGATGGGAAGAGCTGTGCAAATTGTTAGAAAGACAAAATTAAACCCTGATTACCGACAGCAACCCGAGCAGCGAGGCGGGAGGCGGGGGCAGGAGCACCACGGTCGGACAGAGCGCGAGAAGCTTCTTCTGACCTTAAGCTAATGGGTCTTCAACTTTAAAGGCAACAACGACTTCATTTAGTGACTACCTGAAGGCCTCAGGGAAAAATACTTATTTTTAATAGCTTTGGCAGGAGGAAGGAAGCCATGGAGGGCAGGGGTACCCCCACCCCGGTACCAGACGCGCAGCAGCCCCGGCCCCGTGCCCTGCAGGACACGTGCTCCGAGGAAAACCCGGCCAACGCTGTCGTTCAGCCCCGGGAGGACACACAGCCCATGGCCATGAACCCAGCAGAACGACGGGTTCTGGCTGCATGATTCAGGCGTGATGCGCGATTTTAAAAAGTGAAAAATAAGTATTATTCAAACATTTCAGGAGCAGATCGGATAGGTGATGTTATTTTCCTAGCAAACATGCAAGTTTGATACAACTCGCATCAGTGAACTGCACTGAAACAGCCCAGTTCATAGAACAGTCTTTTTTAGACATAATAAACTTAGGCCAAGAAATAAATCAGCACCTAGATAACCCCATATGGCTCACAGCACCAGACAGTCATGAGAAGAGAGAATGTGCTCTCTTGCAGACACTGTTTGTCAAAACCTCGTAATTTTCATTAAAAATCAGTCCCTATTGAAAGACAAAGTTATTAAAAATTCTAACAAGCCTAAGAATGAAATGCTGCCCTACAGTGAGCTAACAGGAGACAGGAATACATGGAGCATCCCCTCTTCCTATGTAGGTACTTACTGTTAGGGAAATATTGCTTAATAAGAGTTAAACTGATAAAAAAAAAATCTGCTTTTCACCTGCCTACATATGCTGACTTTAATTTGATAACTGGAGTACGTAGCAGCCAGAGCACAGAACGTTTCCAATCTCTAAAACTTCTCTGGTGACAGCTCAACGTGGATCGCAGCAATCTCATTTTTTCTCCCTTATTCAAGCAACTGCCACGAGATCTGCAGCCAGGCACAACGTTCCCGTAAGCTCCCCCCTCGCCAGTCCAAGCACATTTTGCCAAGGTACCCTTTGGCTAAAATTCATTCCCAGCCGCATCAGCGCCGAGGAAAGCCTGCGAGCTATGGGGCTTTGGACGCAGCGAGAAGCACTCGTCCCCAAACAGTTCCGTCAAGGTGCAGCTCTTCCCTCGCAGCTCCAGCTTTACTCACCCAAGTTTTAAAGAACACTAGTTAGAACGATGTCACAGTCATATTTGGAGCATCAGAGTATTTTAACCTTTGAATCAGAGCCTTTGATGCACTGGCAACACACACAAAGCCAAAACTCCCAAGTGACCCAAGACTTTAAAGAAGAGCGTTCAGCAACTCCAACGGAGTAGGAAATGCTAACGAGATCGGTGCTTCCCGCCAGGACCGTGGGGTTTGGGGACTTAATTATCCTTCTAGAAGTGTCTTCTGCCCTGCGGACTCAGGGAAAGCAACTCTGCTGTCATTTTTGAAGCCAGCCTTCCGATTCTTGCCGCTCCTCGCTCTAATTTTCTAATCGGCACCGGCCGTATCTCCAGATCTTTGGCAGTTCCTGGGCAAACTGTTGCCTGCTGCAAACTCCCCGACGCTGCTTGTTCTTTCCACAGTTACCACTCACACCCTCTTCCAAGGGTCACAAGCATCAGCACCAACGCTATCAAAACAAGTGGAAACTTGGAAATTGCAGTCCTCAATTTTAAAATTTTGGGAGAATGTTTTCCTACGAGTCTAAGTCTTACAAGTAGTTTGTGTGTGATGGCTTACACTTAGTGATGCCATGTCCTTGCATTTGAAGTTTTTCAGTTTCAAGTCCACTTTTTTACCATCAAACAAGCATATATATTACGCAGATTATGGACATTAGCATATTCCACAATATTTTGCTATTAAAACATCACTAAATGACGGTTGGGATGGGGGCAGAGGAAGAGGGTGAAGTGCTCTGGGCCCTGCGTTCAAAATGCATCCGGGTGTTCGGAAACCCTGTGGATAGTATCAGGGCTACTTAATTCACACAACTGCTCTAAATTTTAGGGAAGTTAATTCATGATAATAGTAATAATACCTAGAGCATTATATGCCATCGTACAGCCACAAAACTTTCAAACAAATTAATGATCAATAATTAGTCAATCATTGACAAAGTATACGAGATGATATGTTCAACAAATCTTTCTGGTTATGAGTTAAATATGTTAGGGATACAGATTTTCCTTGCTGGGTCTTAATTGTTTCACTTCCTTCTGAAAAGTACTCTGATACCTGGATGAAAAGCTTTATCCTCGTCGCAGATTTTCCAAGTGCCCCTCTCTCTGCAGCTGCAAAGCCATTTTGCAGCCGCTCGCCGACTCGCACTGACGGATGTGAGAGCAAAGCAGAAAGCAGTCGGGCACAAAGCCAGAGTTCAGGACCGTGTTTTTCCCTAACAGAGAACAAACCCCTGAAAGCAAAAACGCATTCACAAAGGTCATGTCTAGATTGGAGAAATAGGTCAGTTAAAAAAAAGTGTTAGTAACATGATTTAAACATCTGTACATCTACAGAGCGAGAGCCGGGTGTAAGTATGTGCTCGCTGGCCACGGGCAACCCTAAAGGGAGAATCCCAGAGCTGACCATCACCATTTCATGCACATTAGTGCTCTGTCTATACTTAAAATATGGAATATAAATTCTGAAAGTTATTAAATGTGAGTTAACAATAGACCTAAATTTTGATTTTAAAAGATATTTGCATACCCTCTTGTTTCAGTTTTTCTTTAAAGGAAGCGATAGACTTTTAGGAAAAGAAGTTCTGACACACAGAGGTGACTGACAACAATTTATCTGGCTAAACACTGTCAAATCTGCACAGTGTAATCTAGGGATTCTCTCTTTAACAAAAATAGCATTTCTGAGAAATTATTTCCTACGAAAGTTGTAAGAACAACGTGGAAAAAAATCCTTATTTGCCTTCCCAGCCGGCTGGTTCCCTGGACAGCTCCAGAAAACTGCTTCAGCAGCGTCCGAAGAAAAAAAAAGCTTTTTACAGAAGGGAAAAAAGAGTTGAGGCCACTTTTTGTGTAGGAAGTAGTGTCTGAATAGGAGGTAACAGCTAAATTAGACATAATTTTAAATACATGGAAGGCCAATTTTCTTCACAGACCTCAGGATAACTCTGTATACCTACTTTCTGTCGCTGCTCCTATGGCTGCTACTAACTCAGTGCTGTAACAAATCTGTAACTCAGCGGGGGGTTTGTGGCCTCCGAGGCTGGTCAGGAAGTTTAATATCTTTTTCCAGTCTATTTGACTTTTGTATACTGAATTGTACCACTTCAAAAAGGAAAAAACCCTCACTGGAATGGATTACGCTGTCGGCTCTCCACTTTGGAAGCTGACAGCTGAAGCCTAAGAGTTAAGTAGAAAGCCGTAGCTGAATCAATTTTTAATTTAATTTTTACTAACTTTGATTATTCAAGAGCAGTCCTGAGCTCTGCGCTTGGACTCACAGTCCTCCCTTGGCATCCGTCCCTGTCTTCCCACTGACAACAAGATGTTCCCCGTCCGCAAACGCGGGACGCCCGCAATGGCGGAGTGGGCAAGCTCCTTTAAACCAGTCTCCAAATCAACCAGAAAAACGTACAGAAAGAAAAAAACCCAACCAACCGTCTTTTAGCAAACTAGCATTGCTGATCAGCATGACCTAAAAAGCAGATTTAATGATTCCCGAGGCCTCGTTACTTCGCCTACTGAGGCTGGGAAGTTGGAGGGGCGTTACGGTCTGAATTTATAGCACTCGCAGGCCGCACGCGAGGACTCGCAGTTGACAGTTGTTACTTGTACCTTAATGCATATATTTATATGTGCAAAGGAGATTTATCTGCGATGCACAGAGGCAGATTCGGTGCAGATCAATGATATCTGAGTAAGGAGTTAATGCAGTTAGCGTGCTATGAATTCACACCTTGGCTAAATCCCCACCAGCATCCCTGTAGAAGCACATCAGCGCAGTTTACTCTCATAAAATACACTGCTAAGTTACCACCAGCTAACCAACCCCACAGAATTAAACACTGTTTTTAAAAGACATTTGAGAAACTTGGAAAAAAAAGTGGCCATTTTGTTACCGCATCCCTAACGTAGCTGGGATTTGCTGTTGATAGGCTGAGACCATTTCTTGTTACAGTAAAAATGAATAAAATCCCTCAACTGTAGCACTGGGCATGGTTAGAAAAATCAGCTTGGGGTCAAGCTACTGCAGACTAGAGGGAAAAAGGGTCTGCACCAGCCAGGCCAGCACGATGCCTCCCACAAGGCTGTCTGGGCCTGGAAATCTAAGTAGTAAAGCAGCAGAATTGCCCCGCACTAAGCGTGCTCCCCCGTGTGCTACATGCCGGGGAGACAGCGTGATGGCATTCATGCTGCAGTCCCACAGCTTCCCTTCCCTTCCCTTCCCTTCCCTTCCCTTCCCTTCCCCTTCCCCTTCCCCTTCCCCTTCCCCTTCCCCTGTCAGAAAAGGATTGTGGCCTACGAAATTAAGAGGTTATACTCAGTAATTATCTTTTATCTGCAGTTTGAGGATGTGTGTTTCGACTAAAAGGTTTTCCTGCCTCATCTGAGCTTGTCAGTGCGGCTGTGTCAGTCAACGCACCTACAGGTTACACATTATGGGATGGCTATCTTTCTACCTTTAATACAGTACATTGGAGAACGGCGTCTTTTATTCAGTAATCAAACTTAACTAAAACAAGCCATCTGACATGAGGAAAAAATGTTTCCCAGAAAGAGTGGAATAGGCTGCCCAGGGAGGGGGTGGAGTCCCCATCCCTGGGTGTGTTTAAGGGCCGTTTGGATGAGCTGTTGGGGGATGTGGGGTAGGGGAGAACTTTGTAGAGTCGGGCTGAGGGTTGGACTCGATGATCCCGAGGGGCTTTTCCAACCTCAATGATTCTGTGATTCTGTGACATGAGCGACTATTCATTCCAAATATAGTATGAAATAATTTTCTGCCTTATATAAGAACAAAAATTTGCAAAGGCATCTAGGTATGGAAATAAAATCATACTATGGGCAATTCAATTACTGCTGCGACTGCCAAAGCTCTGATTTTAATTCTGCAGTCAGCCAAACGAAGTACCCGGGACCAAACAGCATCGATTCCAGCCAGTGCTCAAAAGCATCTTTTGCTTTGAAATAAACCGAGCCAAACTCAGGCTTCTCTTCAATCTGCCAGTGAAAACAACAGAGTCTTTACGTACGGCAGCTGGTACCTGCATCATCTGCATCCTCACCCTCAGCTTCCTCCTGGGGAGCGCTCGGAGCCTGTCAAAGCAGCGATCCCCAAAGGGGGCTGGGGGCTCCCCCAGCCACGCACCCTCCGCGCCCGCCCGCGGGGCAGGAGCAAGCGCCGGCGGAAGGGAGCGATCACAGCAGCAAACATCTACAGAATGAGACACTACTCGGCCAAACGAACCGCTCGTTTTCACCACGAGCCCCTGCCGCAGCCGGTCCTGCAGGCGTACAGAGGTTTACACCGAGCGCAGCCCATTTCAGTATCAGTTACAAGTACCTCTCCAAGTATCTACAACGAAACCCAAGATTTAATCAATGAAAATAGAATATTTGATGGCTTTCTGGGCTATCCCGTGTGCTTTGCGTGCACTCCACAGAGCCATCCTCTATTCACAGGGGACACAGACCCGACTGCAAGTCCCAGCTGGTGTCCAGGCCCTGGGAACCCCTCGGTGTACACGTAACCCTGTCAGCAACGACGTCGGCCTCGGCAGGTTTCTTTACAGGAAACAAAGTTTTCATAAATTACAAATCAAATACACAGCAGTATATACAACCCCCTATCATCTATAGCTCAGTGCTGGGGAAGAGTTTCTGGTTTTGGAAAGGAAGACTGGAGCCCCCAGCCAGCAGGAACGCACGGACAGGCACACAGAATACCCAGGCTGAAGGCGACAGCCAAACAGCCCCTAAAAAATGAGAACAGCACTGCAGGTACACTGCTATTTTCCCATAACCTTCATGGATTTGTTCCATCAGACCCCCCTTGATGTGGAGAACAGATGGATTTTCTGAAGGAGGCTCCACCTCTTGACCTGGTGAGGGGCCCAAAGACGTTCGGAGCAGCAGGCAGCGTTAGTGCTCGTGCTTAACTAAAGCCTTGGACTAGTGACTTGGGCAGAGCCAGTCTCTATATACCCAAACACATTTCCAAATGAAAAATTATCAAATAGCTTGTATGTATGAATTAATTGGGGGATTTTGGACTGGACTCTGTTACCCAGCAAGAATTCACCTGACATAACTCCGACCAGAGATAATCACACAGACCCCAGGTTTCTGGGCTCCGCGTACGGTCGATGAGAGAAACAGACCCTCAAAGTCTGACGCAGGAGCTCACGCATCCCTCTGTGGCAGATACTTTCACGAGGTACATGAAACGCCAGCTGCTTACCTGCACAATGAGGAACAGCCCCCAGAGAGCGCGTAGGTGAGTTAATTCTTAGGGATTCTCACGATTAGAGTTAATGAATCATGACACTAAATCTGTTTTGGCTATAAAATAGTACTAGACACTCTGACAAGCAAACTACTATTAAGCAACTTTCAGACATCAATATTTTCCCATCGTTTCAAAGTCAACAACAATCATGTATCCTGAAATCTGGTTACCTGAAATATATCTCTACAGTCTGATGACACTGATTTAACGTTCCATTTGAAAAAAGTAGCAGAGTATCGTTCTTCTTCTGTATTACCGCACCTCTAAATACAGGAATTTCAATGGCATGTTGATGATAACTTACAATTTGTTTTGAATTTAACGTGAATCTTTAACTGCATCCAACCTGCTGAGACTGCTTCTAGCCTAGCAAAAATGACTATGCATTTTTTTTCCTCATATTCTTAATAAATATAGTTCTTTAAAAATGAAAAAAAAAAAAAAAGGAAGAAGCATGTCTCCTGGGTCATGACTTTGCAGAGTACCTAAGTCACTTCAGCAAATCTCCAAACTGTCAGTTTGCAGAATCAGTGGCGGAGCTGCCGTTTGGGCTGGGGAGCGCCGTCCAGGCACGCCGGCGGCAGGGAGCACGCGGCGGCCGCCCCAGCGAGCTGCGCCGGGGCACGGTTAGCGTTAGATAATCACTCCCCTCGAGGATTAGCAGCACACAGATGAACCCTGTGCCACACAACACACTTGGGGTGTCATTAGCTCATGATAACCCCACTCCCTGCCATCTCCTATTGCTTAATGAGAGGTTACAAAGGTTGTAACAGGACTAAAAGAACTTGGGTGAACAGGACTTGGAATGAGTGATACCTTAATCAATTCAAAACCAGGGGCTGCACCATGTCATCACAAAGGCGTAGGTGGGAGACCACAGGCATGCATTATGTTTTACATTAATGAGGTAAAGCTTCAGAGTGAAGAAAACTAGACATACACTAGGCCTTAATTTCCCTTAACAAATTCCAACTTTTTCAAAGTAGCATTTTCCCTAATTCAAATCACATGTATAAGTACTAAAAAAAAAAGATTTTAGGATACCAGCTCACCTGAAATAAATTATCAAGTGCAACCCACGCAGAAGAAACAACATCTCCAGGGTGCCTCAGCACAGGCACACTGAGCTACGAACACATTCCAGAAACTTCACTGTGACGGCAAAATTACGAATCGTGCTTCTCAGTTTAAGTGTTTTATTTCTGGTTAAAAATTGCCAGGCCGTGCTGAACGGCGCGTTTCGCGCGGAGGTTTAACGGCGTGGCTCCTGCTATGGTTTGTAAACAAAGGCCGCATTTGCAGATGGAGCAGCCACAGATCCGCTGCACTCAGAACTGTTTTCCAATTCACTGTGAAACATCAATTATCTTTATCAAATAACAGTATCTCATCTCAGTCCATTATCAAGATGGAGTCTTATTTTAGCCGGACTGCGGCCCTATCTGTATATCAAGGCCGGCCGCAGTGCCAGAGTGAGTGAAAGGCTGTGAAATAATCAATAATCATCATCAAATTGTGGTCGACGGGTTGCGAGGATGGAAGTTTTTGATGAAACCTCAACCTTTTTTTGTGCAGCTGATAAAGCTTAACCTTTGCAATACCTGATAACCATGACTCAGTTCCAGGTAGCTCTGCATACCCCTACAAGCTCTGACTGCTCAAAGCCCCTCGGCTGAGGCGGGCAGCACCTTCGTGCCGGCCAATGGCCCTCTGGTGCCGGGCAAGTTGGTGGACACAGAACCACCACAAACCTGCTTTGGGGATTTTTATACCCACACCTTTGTCTTCCAAGATGGGAGAACCACGCTCGGCTAAAGCTGCACCAGTAAAAGGTCAGGCTAAAAAGCACAACCTGTGCATAACAAAGGACAGGAACAAGAGAAAAATCGCCAGTGAGTATTCATCTATTTAAATGTAGGCAGCCTTCTGTTATCCAGAATAAAAGCAGGATGAGATCACACAGATAATGGAAAAAAAAAAAAAAAAGGCATAAAAACATACATGCATTAGGCTAATCGCATAGCAGCCTTTCTGTTGAAGTTGTTATTCTTATTCAGCCCCTTTCTTATGATAATTTATTTTCAAAATAGAATTAAGGCACAGAACATGGTTGTAAACATTTTGTACCGGGCTTTCATTTTTGAGCATAGGATGAGTAATCTGCAACCTGAATATAACCTCCCTGTGAGGAACGGAGAGGTGATTCAGCCACACGTTTTCCCTTTTTGCTATCCATCAGTTTCTCTAGAAACAGAAATTTGAGGAAGTTTGTCAAAAGTCACATGCACAAGCAGAATGGGAATTTCAAGCAGAATGGACATTTCTAATTTTCTTGGCTGGGACGGTGTAGAGCACGGAAACAGAAAGGGCACCAGCCAAACCACGTGTAAGCACAAAGTCACTGCTGTATTTATATTCACTACCTTAAAAACACACACACAACCACCCCACGCCCCTCACAAGCGAGATGTGCACTGACAATCATAGGCAAATGTAGGAGCTCTGAATGAAGCAGCCAAAGAGCTCACAGCTCGTTAACAGACTCCCACCAATCCTCAGAAAAACAAGGATGTTCTAGGGAAAGGAAGAGAGCTCCTGGTATTAGATGTACCTTAAAGAGCAAAGAGAAAGACCTGAATAATTATAGGCTTACCCACCTGATGCACATCCCCCCAAGAAAGGTATGGTTCATATGAAATTTATACCAATGGAATGTTTATATAAATATAAATGTTGTCAATAATGTAGTTTTATAGAAAAGAAGTTGTATCAAGCAAGCTTACTGAAATGTATGGTTTTGATGATAAAAGTCAAAGTTTTGATGATAAAAGTCAAAACCCTCGTGCGGCAAGCCTTCTGAAAGGGGTTTGGTGCAGTCTTACACATTCCTGGGAGAAATGAAAATGATACATAACGAACAGGTTGGCTGTTAGATGGATTAAATCTTGGTTAATCGATGTGGTTTGGAATGCAGCTGTAAACAGAAAAACTGCTGAATTTGTGCGTTTCTCCCAGGGTCCCAAAAGGGCCTGACTTAACCTAAAAGCCACACAAAAGCTGCTGCTAAGAGCTGAAGAACACCAAGAGGGTTTGGGGAGGAAAAACCAGGACGGCACAATCCTTGAGAGCACCCTGGGCCCGCGAACACCCTCCAGCCCTGAGGGGCCTCATCTCGGCGGTTTATCGAGTACGACGGTGGGACTTTGACCGAGCCTACAGCACTCACATGTAGAAATTAAATTAACAGCTTCTTATGCAAATTAACCTTAGTTGAAGGTAAAACAGGACCTCCTGGTCAGAGGCTGAAGCTAAAGCGAAGTCGAACTAGAAACACAATATAGCTTTAATAATGAAAATAATTAACTACTGAAATACTGATGATTCTGGGGGATTTTCCACTACTGGAAAACTTCAGACCAGGAAGAGATGATCTTCTGAAGACACACACTGCCCAGTGCTGCTGGATTCCAGCACCCGGGGGTCCGAGGTGACGATCGTGGAGATCCCTCCTTGCTGCTCCTCCCCTCGGCCCGCGAGCTGGCAGTCATCTGCTCCCTCCATTTACAATTTTGCTTTCCTGAGAGAGACATCACCCATGATGAATACACGCTGAACTGCTAAATGCTGCTCTGGAGACCGCTGATGTCACGCTGATGGATGTGGCACCAGCCACTATTAAAAAAAAAAAAAAATCTGCACTTACAGGGAACTGGGGTCTTCTGTAGGTGTGGAGGGGGCTCGGCATCTCCCGGAGGGCTGCTCCGCACGCCGCTGGACTGGGAAATCCTCCTCCCACCGCCTCTCTCGGCATGCCGTGGCTTTGCAGGACTTACAAATATTCTGGTCACAAACCCACTACTTCTCCAGCCACGGAGAATGCTAAATATATTCAACAGCAAATATCGTATGAAAATACACCAAGGTTTAGCTAGTATTTTAAATAATTCTCATTTGAACTTCAGAACAGAGTTCCTAGTGCAGTTTAATACTAGAAAATTGCTTATTGGGGAAAAATTTACAAAAATTATGAATATTTATGAAAAAACAAAGAAAACCCTCCATAGAGGCAGTTCATACTAATAATTTCAAGTACAGTGTAAAATAATATTAGTGTGAGAGACAAAACTGTTGCAGAGGAATCCTACCCGTACTCTCCTTCAAGATATGGCTATTTAATAGTAAAACGTAGTTTAATTGATTTGAAAAAAACCCCAAAGGGTTTGATATTTCTATTTGTCATAATTATTCTGGAACTTATTATTAGAGCATCTCAAATTTTAGAAGCGATCTTGACATTTTATGTTGATTCTCTTTTCGTAAGAGCTTTTTTTGAGTTTGTTTTGTTTGGGTTTTTTGTTTTTTTTTTTTTTTTTTTTTTTTTTTTAAAAAAAGACCTTCATGAACTCTTTGGATTATCCCAACATTTCAAAAGCTGCCCTGCGAGGGCCTCCCATAACCCTTCCCTGCCGCTGGCAGTGACAAAGCCCAACCAGCGGAGCCCCCTTGCCCGCTGCTGCTGGGCGCGGGTCCCCGCTGCCCCGGGGGTCCCCAGCCAGCCCTCACCCGGCTCCACCATCACAAAACGCCCCCCGGGTGGCCCCGTTGCCTTCCAGAGCCGCGCAGCACTAAGATAGTGTGTTTTATTATGAGTGTCATGGAGACGGTGTGAAAAATCCAGAGGCATCGGCAGCGCGCGGCAATGGGTCAATACCGTTCACCGAGACATTGTGCGGATAATCAACAACAAGGCCCCGGGTTCTGGCTGCGCTGCAAACAGCTGAAGGGCAAATCAATACCACCATGGGAAGGACACTGCCCGCGCCGCTCCCCACAATCCACCGCTGCCGCCGCAGGAAAGCGCCCGCGCGCCCAAATGAATTCCAACTTCGCTCCTGCCTGACGCTCGGCACTGGGAATACCAAGTAACATTTGGAAAATGCTTAGTAAATAATTGAACAGAAAAGAGAGAGAACCTAATCTCTGTATTAAATTATGGAAAAAATTAGATAAAACAAGATATGCCTTTGGAATGCTTGTGATATAATACAAAGGGGCTGCAATTTTCATCCTGATTTAATATTTTAAAAATAAACTAAAATCCAACCCTCCTGAAATGAGTAAGGTATTTCCTCAAAAGCAAGATTAAATGTAGAACATTTAAAAATATTATAATGAATAATCTATCTTTTAAAACATCAGGTAGAATTCACACGTTAACACACATATCTGCACAGCAGCCATAATGCAAACCACAAGCAAAATTCTGAAATGCAGATAACTTTGGCTGTGAGGCAACATTTTACTGGTGGTATTAATAATTGACACCTCGTTAAATAAGTGACCCTAATATAGTAAATTTTACTGGGAAAAACCTGTCATAAATAAATGTTGATTTATTATTTGTTAAAAAAGGTGATTCTTGACATCCATCATTCTATTAATCATTAGGTGCAATTTCTCAGTCAGGACGTACAACCACCTTTCTTGAAAACAAAATAAACGTGCTGCAAGGAAAAAGAACCCATACAAAATGTTTTTGTTTCCTGTTATTTCAGATAAAATGCCTCTTTTTTTTTTTCTGCAAGCAGATCATAAAATTCCTGTCATTAGCACCCTATTTCACTTGTAGTGTAAAAATCAAGTCACCACATTTAGAGTGCATACTACTGCTGGTAATTACTATGAATTTTTCTACCAACTATAAACCGTGTTAAATCTGTGCCGTAATTTCAGCAACACAAAACCCCACGCTGCTCAGATCCTGCCATCAACTGCACTTAAAAGATTTTTTTTTTTTTTTTTTAGCATGGCTGTGTGATATGAAGAACTAACATTTTAAGCTTTATTTTCATCAGCGTAACTACGTTAGCATGCACAGAGCTAAGTTACCAGATTATAGTGTCATGAATTATTCAACGCAAACATCACAAAATCCAAAGCAACTGCAAGCAAAGAAATCTTCTTTCTTTTATGAGCATTTCTGATATTTTCTTCAGAGCAACGCGGCTTCGGCGCACCGAGGCGGCCGGTGACGGCACTGAGCCAGCGGGCAGGTCTTAGAGCAACCGCTGCCTTGCCTTGGGGATGAGGAGCCTGCCTGCCCCCCTGCCTGCCCCCCTGCCTGCCCCGACCTGCCCAGGAGGATCCCTGCAGCTCCAGCAGCCACAGCTCAAACACCCCCTCACAAACAAGGCTCCCACGGCTCGCCTGAGCTTGCCCTCTTGAGCTCAGAAACAAGAGATGTTGCCCTGAAAAGCTGGTTTCCAGTTTGAAGCACCAGAGCAGAGATGCTGCACAGAGCAGGGAGGGAGAAAAAGATGTTCCATTTGGGGAAAAAGGAAGCAGAAAGCCCTTCTCCCTCCCCAGGAGGGCTGGTCTACCTGCACGTGTCACCCCAAGGAAGGGGAGCACGTCGGGGTGGGCACGGGTGCCCTCCTCAACAGTCTGAGGGCCGGCTGGAGCATGGTCCTCTGCTGCACACCGAGCCCAGAAAACTGCCCACCCCATTTTTGGGAAAGGTAAGCATGGGGAACTTGGGGTGAGCTCAGAGGAACCCACTGTTCACTCAGCAAGAACAACATTTTTTAGCGAGAATATACTGAACCCTGGTTCATACATGCATGATGTACCGACCCCCGGCTTCAGTGGGGCTGGGAGACCACGCTCCTCGGCTGAGGAGAAGGATGCTGGCTGCCTGCAACACCTTTTGCCATAAGCCAAGGTTTTAATTTAAGCTGCAGTGCTTTAATTGATGGAGAGCTTTTATTCCTGAATGCTCTTCATAACCGCTGCTCCCTGGGACCACAGAAGGCGACGGCAGTTTAGACTGGTTTTGGTGGGAAAGAAAAGAAAAACTGGAAGATGCACCTCCCCATGCGAGTTCTGGGGGTGCGACGAGCCCAGACCCACACCCTACACCAAGGGTCGGCCTTTGCGGCGATAACCAACCACCAAAACCCGCACCAGGAGCCGAAGGGAGAAGAGGAGGTTCTGCCTCGCAGGAACACCCACGGGCACAGCAGGGAGGCGGCAAAAGCGTCAGCTTTGACATGCAGTTTCATCTGGCACAATAATATTCGGATAAAAAGCCTTTCAAAGTTCTGCTTTGGTGTGGTTTCATAGAAGGCGAGAAAAGGAAAGATCTGGGGAAGCTCAGCAGTAAGGCTGGAATAAACACTGAAGTCAGTCTGTGCACAGCCCAGAACATAAATGAGTATTTTGCCTAAGGAGGATTCTGAAGAAGGGAGAGTACGTTACAGAGAGGGGTTTTTAGAGTCCTCTGCTCTTCTCACCTTTCAAAACAAAGGCTGAGAGTGAGTGTTAAGGCTGTCTGTAAATAAGGCAGCGGGGTAAAACCCAAGGAGAGGAACCAGTTACTTAAGCTAAAGGTCAGTGGTGGTACAAAGACTTAGCTACCCATACTGGTGTGCGAAATAAAAAAATAAGATACTACTAACCCGTGATATTTTAACCCAATGATATTCTGGAACAACCTTCCGCTGGGTGTGGAGAAACCCGAGGCTTTTGGGATGGCTATTTTGGATGTGAGAGGAGAAGGTGCAGTGCTCGCTGCAGCGGGAGCAAGCCCTCATGTCCCAGGGAGCTCCCACCTGCAGCACCCTCGCCTCACTGCCCTCCCCTTCTGCTCGTCTCAGCGGTAACCTCAATTAACAGATAGCCTTAATGAGGAGTATAAATGGGAATGGGGGGTGGGGGAAAGCAGTTCCCCCTCTTCTTATCCAATAAGTAATTCTGATGCCCGATTAAAAACAGCTTCCGTGTGAGTTGTGATTGGGCAACTAATAAAACCTTCATACGTATTTCAAACTTCTACTTTCAAAACACTACCATATTTACTAAACACAAAATTATGTTTATGGCTTCAGGAAAGAGTCAAAGAATCCTCTTTTTTGAAATGGTGAATGACTAAGCAACTTTTTGTTAGTGTGTTTCTGGTAATATTGTTCAAGAAACATTACAAACAGAAAGAAACAGAATGAGCTTAAGCTCGAGGATGGCCTGTGTTAGACAAACATTTTTGTTGGTGGAAATGGAGCAGAAATCAGCACCAAAAGTGAAAAGGTCCCAAGAGGGGAGTGCGAGGGAGAGGCACTGGCCAAGGGCTCCAGCACACGTCCCAGCGCTCGCTCGGCGTCACCGCAGGGCGCTGACCCCACCGGCGCGACCCAGGTACGTGTCCCCATTCACGCTCCATTCACACATTCGAGGCGATGGAAATATTTTCATAAACGTTATGAAAGACTTTCACTTTCATAAAAAAGTAAACTAACCATTTGAGCTTTTTTTCCGATTTCAAAACTTTCTCACCTACACAATCCCGAAGGTATTTCATGTCTTCCGAGCAGCCTGAAATCTGCAACGGTGAGAAATAACTTAAAAGATGAGATTTGGAATAAAAACCCTGTATCCAATAGATGGCGTCGCCCCCTAATAATCATATATTGGCACTCACCAAATTGTCCTATCTCATGAATAATCATAAAATCTGCAAAGGACCCTGCCCTCATCATCCTGAAGGTCCCCTCAGTCATACCCATCTCTGTTTTCCATCGTCTCTGAGGAAGCTTATCAAGAAAGTAAGAAAACAAATGCTGTGAATATTCACCAACACATCAAATGAACCGAGCGAATCGTTCTGACAATTTACTGCTGAAACGTGGAGTTAGTAAGACCAGATGTTTTGTTATGAGTGTCATGGAGACGGTGTGAAAAATCCTACTAACTCCAGGGTTTGGCCCTGGCCGGCCACGCAGCCGTACGCACCCCTTGCTGTGCTGCCCTACGGCACCCCCCGCTTCTGCAGAACTGCTGCGGGGCGCCGGGCCGTGCGGGAGGTGTTCCAGGCCCCTGGCGCTCCCCCGGCCGAGCCACAATTACCCCAGACACTATCGAACTCCTGCGCTCACCTCGGAGCCAGGTCGTGATGCCATCAGTTTGTGATGCCAACGCTCCCCAGGACACCCTGACCTCCCGCTCCCCCTTTTCAGCACGCTGATGCCCACCAAAATGGCCCGTGGCCAGGGTTGCCCCTGGGAGACCTTCAGCTGCTCCCTCGTGCCGGCTGCGGACGGGTGGGAAATGGCCACGCACCAGGTGCAGGCGGCCAAGGAAAGGGACCTGGGAAGGGACCTGGGAAGGGACCTGGGAAGGGACCTGGGAAGGGGTACACCAGCTCTGCGGCACGGTGCTCGTCCTGGCGGGGACTGCCAGGCAGCAACGATGCTGAGAGACATCGGACATATTACTATACAGCAGTTCTTGTGGACCTGTTTATAGTTAAATTAATAAATCATGATCCAAATGACTTAAGCTAAAACAAGGTAGAGCAGTCTGCACTTCCTATCTGCCTGCATTATGTAGCTATTTATAAAATAAATCTGGCCATCTTCACTTCCATAGGATGGATGTCTAAGCAAAAAATACTGGAACACACGTTGTCAGCTACAGATTTGGAAAAGAAACCCCAAAATTTCAGAGCAGACAATGAACCAGCCACGTATACCTAAGCATGTGGTTCTGCCAGCAAAGGACTGAGTGACACTGCAGATCTAACAGGATGAAATCTATGCTACCTCCTCCATAATGCACATTTTGTAGAGACTAAAGATAACAGCTTTTAGAAACAGCAAAAAAATTATACTTAGAAAAAAGCAGATTCAAAATACAGATATTTTATCCAAGTTTTATATAAAGACTATTGAAAGTCAATGAGAAATAATAGCTGATCACAAGGAATAATAAAGAACGTTACCAATGAACTTTTCTGAAAAGATAAGGTAAATGCTTTGTCATGAAAACATTCTTAAATTCCGAGCACCCATTTCAACATTATCCTTAAATGTATCACTGGTAAGAAATTATTTAACATCAGAAAACTGTAAATACCTCAAACATAAGCATCACAGCATTTTGTAGAAAGGAGTTTTAGGGAGGAAAAAGCCTCAGTGGATTTTCTCTGTCACCCCTACAGTAGATAAGTATACTGCTATAAATCCTAACTTTTAACACCCAGATTTCTTCCTTTATTTCAGAGCAGGGTATCACCTAACTTGAGGCTTTCATTATTAACCCATCTGTGGAGCCCATTCAGCTCCGGTGAATGAAGACAGTAGGGCTCTATATACTTTGAGTCCTTCATTAAACTATTGATCCCCTCAGCATTATCCATAATGTTCCAGCAGCTCAGCATGTCAACTGATGCAGAGCTCGCTGCTCTTTCCTTTCAATAACTTCCCCGCGTTATGGGGAGGAAGTCACAATGATTTATTTACCTGACATTTCCCAGTCCGGATGTCGTAGAGGGCCACTGAACCATGGCGGGCTCCCACTGCGATTCTGTGACTCCGCTCGTAATAGCTGACCATGTAGAACCTGAATTGGACATTAGAACAAGTAACAGGTGAGATCTGACCTGCCTGCATGATGTTAAAATTAATTTGCAATGCCACTGGGTAATTAACATCAGGGCCAGAACAGAGATTTGATTTAAAAATCCATCAGTTGCCAGTTTTCATACTTGGCATTCAGCAAACAAAGCCAACTGGTGTTGGATACGTTACCACAGAATCAGAGCAGATTTATTTATTTTTATTACACAGTGTTGAACGCTTCCATGGAGTTTGGGAATAATCCACGTGCTGACCCCCAGGTCCCTGACCGTCCACGTGCATACCCTGTTTACAGTGGAACACCCCAATAACGCTGGATGTCAAATGGTTAAACAAGACAACCTAACCCCGAATGATTTCAGAGCACTTCTTGAAAACCAAATGAGAAAGAATGAGAGAAAGTGTAGGGAAAAATATGCAAGCTCATAAATTTTTGATTGGCATACCAAAAAAAAAAAAAAGAAGAAAATTCATCAAACGCTCTCTAATCCAATAACCTCCTCCAGGTGCAAAGGGCCCGAGAAGCCTGGGATAGTCCTTAACGTCCAGCGTGACTGTATGGCATTGATTTGAATTCAAACAGTTGCAAAATTCAAGGAATTTCTACACCTTCAAACACAAGAGAGTCAAAATTCAAATCTTTGGGAATATCATTAAAAAAGGGAGAGCAGACCTGTGAAAACTGCTGACTGCATTTCCAATTAAATTTTAATTTTACGATTAAATTTTACTATAACAAAGTCTGCCAGAGATTTCTAGATTCAGTCTATAAAAAAAAATATGTTGCTGACCATATTTATGGCTTCAAACAACAAACCTTACAATGATCTATCTCCTTGTTCTCCAGGATTCCCAGAGTGCCATAGCAACTGCTCTCCTACAGGTATGATACACTTGTTCCTACAGTGCAGGATGGCAGTCAGGAAGAAAAACAGCATGAAACGTGGTGTTACAGGGGAAGAAAAAAAAAAAAGGGAAAGAAAAAAAAAACAAAGAAAGAAAATCACTAGTTGTGCAGGAGAAAGGGCAAGAGTACGCAGCTCAGAATGTGACCACCTTCTGCAGCCAGCATCGGCCTCATCAATCTGCTTTTCAGATTCCTCTGGGCAGCAGTGGCCACATTATTCATGTATTTATTACTGAATAATAATAATAATAGTTCCTCATTTATTAAGAAGATCGAAAGAAGTGCTTAGAAATCAAAAGCTGTTGGTAAATAGCTCGGGAGCAGGAGAGGCAGGAGCCAGTTGGGAGAAAAAAGAAGAGAAAAGGGACAATGCTGGGGGCAAACAGGTACCCGCAGGGTCTGTGGGGCTGGAGCAGGACAGCTTTCACTGTTTTCACCATTTCACGTCCAAACACCTGCACAATTGAAGTGGTGCCCCAGGTGAACAGGGAGGGGGCTATTTTTAAGGCTATTTTATATAACCAGCAAACTGGGGATTTATATATAAACTTATAAACCGCCCCCCTCGCTGCTCCATCACTACAAAATGGACCACAACAGAAAGTTTCTCTATAAAAATGTTTTATATCCCCATTAATTCTATTACACCACTGAACGGGCCCAGTCTGCTTGTCTCCCCCAGTAGGTTTCGGAAGAGAATATCCCATACTATTACACGTAAGCAAAGAGCATTCCTCTCCTTACTGCAGCTCAATGCCCATTCAGACAGAGCGCTGAGTCAGTCTTTTTCTTTGAAAAGACAAATCCAGACTACATCCCAACAGAGTTTGGGGGAAAAAAGCTTCATGGAAATAGATGGGTTTGAGTTTATTTTTCTAAAAAAAAAAAAATAATTAGTCCTTAAACTGACATTTAGCTGTCAGCTCTTTAGCTGCTTTCTTTATCTTTCAGTTAGCTTAGCACTGTTACAACCACAGAGTTCAGTATTTTAACCCTCTGCACGCCTTTCTAGGCCTCTCTGCAGTAGAGTTCAAGGGGGAACGATACGCCAGTGTGTATTTAGACTATATTACAAATTTATTTTCACCAGCCGGACGTCGCGGGGTAACGGGCCGCCCAGGCCGCAAGCGGAGCGAGGTGCTGTGCTGTGGGGGGGATCCCCGCATACGCAGGCCGGGTTTAGGATTCGAGGGCTGGAGGGGGAAATTATCTTTCCTCTTCCAGCGAACACGAGCCAGCACGCCTGCCAGCTGGGAAGGGGGCTGCTGGCTTGGGTTTAGGCTGATAGCGGAGAAGCCAGCAGCAGCAGCGCTGCCTCAGCGAAGGCCCACCAACCCTTAGTGACTGCTGAAGTATCCAGGGGGTTATAAACATTATTTTTTTAAAAACTAACATTCTAAGTTAAAAACAGCCCAAAACAGAATGTTAAATATTTGTTAAAGAGAATTTGTTGATTAACATCACGGCTTCCTTACATTTTAATTGCAAACCTCAGTATCTTGCAATAGCCAGAGGGGTTCTGGATTATAATTTTGATATTCTTCAGTCCCATTTCACATTTCATTCTTTTTTTTTTTTTTTCCCTTCTACAGAATGAGCCTCCAGGCTCCCTTGAGCATTACCACAACAGCACCTCCAGCTGATGGACTCCGATTCCTTCAATTATACTCTCCAAAATCCGAGAAATAATCAAGGTATAAAATTTTGTTGCACAACCTCTCTTTGTCTAATCCTTGAAATTCTCACTCTTCCTGCAAGACCACTCCCTGGTCAAACACCATAGAAAACACTTGTTATTTAAAATTTAATCTACCTTCCCGTGTGAGACTACGCTGTTACACAGAGAACTTTAACTCAGCGGACTGTACTAAATACGTGACCTGGCCACACAGAGTCCACCAGGGACCACTCAGCTGCAGTGCAACTGCCGAACCTGGAAAACGCTCAAGTCAAACAGAATTTCAATATTATGCTTCGCAGTTTTAAAGGAATTCAGAAATATTTCATGTTCATTGCGTTGTATGTCAACACATTTTGTTTTGGCAAGAAATGGGTTTGCAGAGAGCATGCCAAAAGGCAGTATGATCCTCTCCAAAGAGCAACACTGATGGGAAAAACAAATAGACACCATAATCATATGCTGGAAGAGATGATATCCAAAAATATCCACAGTGATGGATTTACCTCATCACCACCCATCAGGACTGAGTCACGCTCACAGCAAGCAGCAGCATGACTGCTACATTGGTCCAGCAGTCAAAAAAGCTGAAAACCCACGAGGAATGATAATCAAGTACTTTAATCCAGCTCACTGCTGCTCCCAGCCCTGGGTCTGATGTTCTACCAGAACAGGAACGTCGCACCCAGGCGGCCGCAGAGACACCACCCAACGTTGGCCACGCCATGAGCAAGGTCCTTCCATGAGGAAGCAGAGCTTGTGCACCGAGCACGGCGACACCCGGGTGCTTCTGCCACAGCGGGGGTGCGCGCAGGGCAGCACAGCAGGAAGAGCACTGTGACGCTACAAAAATTAACAACAGGATCACGTCAAAGTGCTTCCGCTTGGAATCTCTCCAGAGATTGGAGCATTCGCTAAAACCCGATGAACGTTTCCATTGGGCTGAACGATCACATCGGTGGGGTGCTGTATCATTTTTACAATGGCTATAACTATGTAGAATAGGAAATATTACTACTAATTTAACAAAATTTTAAGATAGATAACGTATCACTATAAAAATACAACAGGAATAGGGAGATTTTTGCACTAATTCCCACTTACCCTTGCGTTTATATTTTAAGGTAAGCCTTTTAAAGTATCAGGAAGAGGGAAGATTACCTCTGTCAGTATCCTACCTGTCAACAGGATAATTGTTCTTTTCTTGAAACTATTCAATATTTTAATAGCTTATTAAATTAAAATGTAATGGCCGACAGCTGATTATTTTAATTTATTGGTCGTACCAGTTTAATAGTATAACTGGGATATTTATCACAGTCTAAAGATACTGTAAATGTTCCCATTTTATAAATCACATTTTACTATGTAAAAGTGCCATTTTAAGAGCAGACTGGCCCAAGACAAAGACGACCGACGATGCTGAACCCCCACTGCAGGGCAGCGGGAGCCGGCAGCCGAGTCACCGACAAGGCGAGCGCAGGACAGCCACTGCTCTCCTCCTTCCCCACAGTTTTGTGTGAATTCCTCGTTGTTATCTCACCAAGCCACCCGTCATGGCAGACAAGGAGCTTTCAAGGCTGCCGAAGCCGTTCCCACGGGCCGCAGGGTGGCTCCAAGCCCCCAGCACTGCGCTCTGCTCCTGGCGAGGTTTAATTTCAATTCAATCTCCCGCGTCTGTCCCAAAAACGTTTCTAAAACCTGGGGAGAGGGCAGCTTCCTACCACGAGGGCGAGGCTGCTACTCGCTGCCTACGACAACAATTCCAGAGCACAACCCGCTCCCTCCGGACGCGCCAACGGGCCGTGGCTGCTGCAGGGCGTTGAGTCACGTCACCGCGTGTCTGGGAACACCCCCACGCCCCCCAAACCACACCCGTGTTTTCTGCTGGCACCGTCTTCTTTTTTCACCCCCAGTCTCTTTGACAGTGGTAACTAATTCACCCGGGCAGGTTGTGCCTATGGGAATCGGAATTTGTTCCTCAAGTACATTATTCTCATTTTTGTAACAACAAAGATATTGATAAACCCTTTGGGGGAAGCTGCTCAGCTTGGGTGGCTGTTCCAGTGGGACAGCTAGGACATACGGAGGGGGAACAGCACTGAGCTTTTCATGAGATAACACAATATTTGCCTCTTTTTTGACTTTGAAAAATATCCAAACTTCAGGGAGTTGTTAATGCTTTTTTTCCTCTGATCCACATCTGTCAGATGTGGCAGAAAACTAAAAGCCTACAAAGGCTTATAGGTGAGCTAAAAACACTCTTCCCATTTGCTGTTTTAAGAGGCAAGCATCACGTAAAAGATTGTTTCTCTCCTAAATAAGAAATCTATCCTGCTGGTGCCCCTACAATTTATTTCACGGTATTCTCGGAGGAAGAGCTCACCTGCAGATGGCTGGGAAGCATTCCTGAAGACCCTTCTTCTTAACTAAAGATCCTTCAAGGCAATACATGATGATGTCCATAACCTTGGAAACAAAATCATTTGACATGCTGTATTTTATGTTTCATAATAAAAGTTTTAACAGGCAAAAAAGGAGATTTTCTTTGGGGGGGGGAAGCTGACTGCATCTTTGATATCTAACTTTAAAATACAGCTGGGATAGAAGAAACAAGAACTGTCTTGCATACGATAAGAGTTTACAAAAGCAATGGCACTGGCAACTGGAACCATTCAGAGTACCTGTAAACAGTTATAAAACAACAAACTGCTGGGAAACAGAAGCTGTGGGAGCTCTAGAAGTACCTCTCGTGTGAAAACAGCCCCTGGGCATCAGTAGCAAAGTTCCAACCCTAGTACATCATCTGTACCATTCTGCAAAAATATTTGTCAGCACCAGCAAATGCAACAGGTGAAAACACCCGTGTGATCCCCCAGTGTGTTCAAGTACCAGCGCGACGAGGACACAGAATCATCTAGGTTGGAGAAGACCTTGAAGATCACCTAGTCCAACCATTAACCAATACACCGTACCTCCAGCAAATCCTCTTGCTTGGGCTTTTTCCCCAGCAATGCAATTGAATGCAATTTAGATGCAATTTAAGCTTTCAGAGTTCAAAAAATGGGCTGGGTGGTATAAAATTCTCTTCACACACAAGAAGAGCTTTGAGCAACCTGCTCTAGTGGAAGGTGTCCCTGCCAGAGGCAGGGGGTTGGGACTGGATGATCTTTGAGGTTCCTTCCAACCCAAACCAGTCTGCAATTCTGGCCCACGCAGGAAGAAACGCTCGATTTGGCTCCAGGCCAACACCTTACTCACTGTCGCACCAAACCCAAGTTCTCAGCCTTACCTCCACCAGAAGGTCCACGACGTCGGTGGGCATCTTCTCAATGAGTATCTCAATGACTCTCAAGATCTCGCCTTTAGCCCGAGCCAGAGTAGTGGTGTGAATATTCTGCTGGGACTGCGTGTTGGCGGCGAGGGCGGTGTGTCTGTGCACCTACCGAAGAGCAGGGTTACACGGGGCCGCTCCGCTCTCGACACCCTCTGCCTGCGCTTCGCTAGGCTGAACGCTGCGCCTCACCTCCAGACCTACGGAGCAGTTCCCCTGCCCGGTTACTCATCACCACTTGAGCCACTACTGGTTATCCTTGATAGTTTTTAAAGAAGGGCTTACCCGTTTTAAGTAATTCTTAATCTCATAAAACTAAAGGTCAGGATAAACAAATCCCTGGGTCTTGATTACACGATTTTCACATGCTTGAACATCAATCTTTAGGCATTCGACAGCTGCTTTATAACTGGCTTTTTTTTTTTTTGCCGGTCACTGAACAGGGTCCATCCTGCTGCCTCAGCTCAGCCCAAGCTCCCGCCTGTACCAGCTTCACCCAGACGCCTCTCAGACAGCCCGAGCTCTGAGCAGCGTCCCTTCCTCCGCACCCCCCAGCCCCACTCCCTTTAGTTCCTACTCAATGGGGTCACGCGTGCGTTGCTTCAAGAGCACGGGATTTTACACATCGCTCTTGGAAGTTTAGATAACCAGGATGCAACAAATTAAGACAGGCACAACTCCTGGGCCTCCGCTAAACATCGCTCCTGTCATAAGTTAGGGATGATTTGGGTACCTGCAGGCACGCAAATATTACACTCGAACTGGTTCCCTTTTTGGGGAGGGAGGGACAATTTTATTCTCTGTCTGTGTTCATGGAGCCTCAAGGCCGGAGGAGGAAAAGCTGCGGCAGCCGAGCCGAGCGGCCCCACTCACCTCCTTGGCGATGGTGGTGATGAAGGCGGGTGGTCTGGCCGTGGCGATGAGGGACAGAGCGTGTCGAGCAGAGCGGGCAGAGTCCGCGGCAGGGCTCAGGGGCAGCCCCATTGTGATGCTAAACGGGCACCAGACAAAGAGGGGAGAAAGAAAAGGAGCATTAGACATATAGAGTGAAAAGATTAGAAACAGCTTATAATGTCAGTTCAAGGTCAACGGGAGCACTCAAACAGTTAGAATATAATGGACTTCCAACAATGAGCAGTGATTAGGAGTCAGGGTGTTCTATCATCAAATACAAAATCGAATAATTAACCATGAAGATTGAAAACAGTATGTGCATCTGTCCAAAGTGTTAAAAAGGCCTTGTTAACAAATTATCTGTATGTGCTGAATACATATCACCTGACCGAGAGCAAACACAGAACGTCTTCCCAAAAATTTATGGTTTATTCTTTTACGACATAAACGCAGGCTGAAAAATACCCTGTTCACAGTAATTCTCCTTAATTCAGCTAAGCACTGGTTACAGGCGAGAAAAGCAAGAAGCTTCTTGAAAACCACCAAATCTATTCGGTTTGATTTTCTTTAGTGCATGACTCAGCCGCAGCAGCACGATGAGATGACAGACAGCCCTGCACCTTATGTCTTCTAATCACTGAAATTATTCGAAAGCTCTTCAGAATTTCTAACACCGAGGTTTTAACTGCAGTTCTCTGAACAACAGCGAGGAATTAACTGGCATCTAAATTTTCCATACGCAACGCTTTTATTTGCTATGACAAGATAAATGCAAGAGACAATAAGGTAATAAGTGCCCAGTAACTACATTAAGCAAAAATAAAATCTGGTATTTGGTAATTGAGAGAGTATGTACCTGACAGATGACACATAGGCTAATTTTTGTCTGAAAGCTGTACTACTTTAACTGTCTCTGTTGTACACGTCACAGCAGAGCCCAGTTTTGTCAGGCCAGTTGTACATTATCCAGCAGTTCTACAAATCCAGCTCCGGGGCCCAGCACACAGGTACCTCTCCAGGCGAACGACTCTGTGCCTTTAGGAAATCACCTAACACAAAGCTGTATCTGATCCTTGCCTACATACAAGAGCAGGGAGTTCAGGAGCACTGAAAGGCACTTGGGCAACGAGGGCGACACATTAGGGAAGAGTGAGGTGCTGGCGTCGACACGCTGTGGGCACACGGGCTCCCTGGGAGGGGACATTGCACCCAGGGAAAGCTGCAGCAGCGCAGGGGAAGAAACGGTGGGGAGAGCTACGGGGAAATCTGGGAGCACGAAATCTGGGATGAATGTGCTCCGACAGGGCTTTTCCAGAGGGGAGGGAACACCTGGGAACCAGCGTGTGGTGGGATTAACCCCAAACATTCAGCCTATCCCACAGAGGAAGCTCTGACATGACTATCACAGCAAGGCAAGAAACCACAAACCAGTTTGCCAGCTCTAAAACATTTTAAAGTTTTTCTATAACAGTCTGATCAATCCTGCTGCGATGACCACGCTCCCACCAAGCAGTAGCCCTAGAAGTTTTGGATTTTTTTTAAATGAAAAAGAGACAAAGCAGAAGCAAGGCAGCTTTTTTGCTCACCCCTGGTATCGGTCTGCCATTCGAGTATGTTGCAATTCTCCGTGGATTTTACTAAGTCATGAAAAATTGTGTTTGAGAAGGCACTGAAAGCCCTCCCCAGCTATCCTTTCTCTTTGTTATTGTACTTACAGATTAAGCACCAACAAGAGCATTAACCTGTAATCAGCATACAGAGGTTTTTCTGTGGGATCGAAGCACTTTTCTGCGTGGGCCCACGGGCAGCAATCGCTGTTCCTGCGGCTGGGAGAGGGAGCGGATCCTCCCGCGCTGCTGCTCCCGACCGCGCACGAGCCAACGGCGCTAACGGGCCAACACAGAGGCATCGAGTTTTAAAGCCCTTCCAACACCACAGCTGGTTGTATCCCAAGTACATGTGAATGCTAAATATTAACAGAAGTGAAGCTTTTTGTTAAAGCGATTATGTCATTCAAGCGCATGTTAACAGTACGAGATAGCTTTATTACACGAAGATAGATAATATCCGCAGCTTTCGCTGCTGTCCATGGGATTTCAGATGGTTTAATACTTTGACAGATGTACGTGAGATAAAAATACCTTCAATAAAACGAGTATTAGTGTGGTGAAAGAATCTTATGGAGCATGTGCAGTTCCAGAAGCAGCCAGCCCTGCCAGGCGCCGAGGAGGGCCCGGCTGGGCAAGCGGCGGCTCCGCACCCCCACCAACCCTCCCCAGCTGTCCCCTCCGAGCGAGGGCCCAGCTCTCCCGCCGCCATTTCACGGGCCCGTGGCTGGGAGGGAACGTGCCGCTCCAAAGCCCGGGCTGCCTGCGCCGGCTCGGCTGCGTCAGCGGGAGGCCGGCGTGCTCGGGAGCTCGGCGTGGTGAGGCACAGCGCCGCGGGACGAGCCACAGCCACGCCTCGAGGAGCCAAGAGATGGGACAGTACGACCAGCAACTGAGAAGCCAATATAAGGAACGCTTCTAATGGACCCGTTACGCTACACTGAGCAGACCTGTCGTCATCTCAACCCTTCAGGCCCCACGCTGGGTGCCAAGAAGGGCTGTTGTGGTTTGAACCCGGCCAGCGGCCAAACCCCACGCACCGCTCGCTCGCCCTGACGCGGGGGGCTCCGTTGGACGGGTAAAGGGAGACTCGTAGGTTGAGATAAAAAACAGGTTAGGAATTGTAATAAAACAAAACACTGACAGTAACAGGAAGTACAAATGGGTAATGCACAACGCGATCGCTCACCACCCGCTGACTGACACCCAGCCCGCTCCCGGCCAGCGATCCCCAAACACCAAGATCCCGCCATCGCAATCCCGGAAGCGAGAGAGAACCCCCCCTTCCCGGCCGCCCCTCCTCTCTACCCTGAGCATGACCTTACACGATAGGGAATATTTCATGCGTTAATTTGGGTCTGGGGCTCTGGCCGTGCCCCCTCCCAGCTTCTTGTGCACCCGCGCACAGGCAGGACGGGGGGAGTTGGAGAGACCTTGATCTCTCCACAACAGCCGTAAACATCAGCGTGTTATCAGCATTCTGCCCATCCCAGATCCCACACTGAACCCGAAACACAGCACTGTTCGAGCTGCTAAGAAGGAAAATTCACTCTATCCTAACCAAAAGTAGGACAAAGGCAAAGGGCCAAAAGATCTCTTTTTACTCCCCCAGAGCCACTTGGGCTTAGTCCTTACACCTCAGAGGATCCTCAAAGCTCCTTTAAAGCAGAAAGGTGACAGCAGCTCTATGGCAGGCAAGCCAGGAAATAAAAGCAGAGTCACAGAGAACAGTGCAATCGTTCCACACTTCTACCCCTTCAGCACCCCTATGCGCTTCCAAATTGGTAAAAACTGGTTTATCAGGGTCAACAAAGTTCATTCTGCTCTGAAAACAGAGTCGGACACAATCTGCTCTGTAAACAAACAAGGGGAAGGAGAAACTGAAACAACCCCAAAGAACTGGAAATCACGATACACGTGTCTCATACCCCAGGCACACCAACCCCCCCAACACAGCGCCAGCGTTTCCATCGCGCCGTGCCACAACGCCCATGTCATCCAAACCCAGGGGACTCAAAGGGGAAAGCAAAAGCATCAGGTCATGTGTTCAAACTCCAAAAATATTCGGGTTCATCTGCCTATTCACCGTGTGACATGAACATTTGAGAGCTTCTCTTCTTTCAGGCTAAACCAGAGAAATTATTTACCTTCAACAGAGGTTACTCTGATGTCTCCTATCCCAGACTTTACAGTGACGTTACCTGGAAGTGAGACAGGAGGAAATCCACGTTTTTGGAGCCAGGATGGAGAACACAAAATGTGATTTTTTTCCCCACAACACTTCAACAAGAGGCCACATGTGCAAATGTAAGAGAAAATAAGCAGGACACGGCACTTCTGCAGATGCACTGACGCTCTGCTCTGGGCACTGTTTGAAGGGGTTCCTCCTCCCCTGGGCTCTTCTGCTGAATTGGTTTGGTAAAGAGTAACAGAAGTTCACAAACCCAAGCAGCCTATTGCAAAGTCTTGATTTTGTAGAGGATTTAGGTAGCATGTGGTAACTGAATTACTTATTTAATTTTTCTTGGTTTTGAGAGAGAGAGAGAGAGGGTGTCTACAGAGCACAGCACATTCTCTTGATTTCTTTAAGTGTCTCGAAAAATAATTCTATATGCAATATTGGATTTAATATTGTGAAAGCTTACAAACTGAGTACTTTGCAACAATAACTTCAGAGTGGTTAAAGCGGGAGTTCCCTGCCAAATTATTTTTCTAAAGTAACAAGATGAGGTATGGATCGATCACCATTTTACAGGCCTGAGTTCATATAAATACAAACCAAAGTTTATTATAATTTTCTTTCCTATCTCCTCACCACGACTGTTTGCATTAAAATTACTGAATTTGAAAACTAGTAAAGTCTCTGCAACAATAAAGACGTCCCTGTTGGCCTTTTACTTGTAAAACCATATTTGAGTATAACTTTAGAAATGCTGTAGGGATGCTACAGACCAAGGTGATGAACCAGGGAAGGGAGGTACCAAAGTCAGGCTTTCAGGGGGGCTCATTATCTCCCAAAAGCAATCAAACCCCCAGCGCCTCACTACTTTTTTCTCTAAAGGGTTTCTGCCAGCAGTGCTCTTCCTTACAGGGTGCTTGGCAAAGCGTGCATTTCCCTGAAAAGCAACAGGCTTTTTTTTTTTTTTTTTTAATTCAGGAGCAGGGCGCAGCAGTGGCAGTATGTGGGCAGGATTAACCCCCTCCTGGGGCCAGGCCAGCTGCTCCGCACGTCCTCTTTCATCCCTGCGAGACGGGACAGGCACGCCGCTCCCAAACCCAGAACAAAACCAGAGCAGATGCAAAACTAACGCACAGAGGGAAACGCTGGCTTTCACACCCAGACTTCTGTTCTTGTATTGATGAGTTTTTAGGGCTTCTGCACATCCAGCAAGAGTCGGCAGCATGTGTTGTCCCTCTTGTCCTCATCCTGGCCCCTGACTTGCCACCGCACCGCGAGCAGACATCTGAGGAGTCATTTCTGTACGCCCAACAGACAAAATGGATGCAGCCTGGCCTGCAAGGCATACCTGTAACACCAGAGCCTATATTCCACCTGCAAATGACAGTAAAAAACTTTATTGCTGCAATGATTTGTGCCTTTTTGCTCATTTCTAGAAGGCTGATTCTCAGTGGCCACTAACCTGCGTCATCAGGGAATGCTGCTCTCTCTTTTCCCAAACCCATCACCAACTTCCCCCATGCCAGTAATCTGAATATCTTGAGTTTTTTGGGAAACAATATGCTATTTGAATAATGTTTTCAATGAAATCTAGACTTTTTTAATAGATAACTTGTTTATATGTTTAGCACAAGTTATCACAACTTCAGAGTAATGTTTGTGTACTTCACTACGGAACAAAAAAAATAAGGAAGTTGCATTTAAAAAGCTGATTTTTAAAACAAGTGGAAAACATCAAGCTGCCTGGGAAGAGCTGTAGGTCATACCTAGGTTTGGATGGCGATGAACAGAAAACGTAGCCATCAGATTTCTGCATTTCTTGACTTCCATAAAACAAACCCAGATGAAAAATTCATGGGACTAAGAATGTGAAATTTCAGCATAAAGGGTAATGATCGTGATTAATATCTCTTTGCTACCTGGGCCCACAGAAGGCAGCCGAGCACAGACCCAGCTGGTCACGCAGAGGTCCGAGGGGACCCACAGGGATCTTTTGAAGGGTGTTGAGACGGGGCCTTTCGGGGAAAGCTGCTATTCTGCAAAAGGGACTTTCAGCCCCTTTTCCCTCCTCCGGCTGGGGACTTTGCTTTGATGCTCCGAGGTCAGCAGAAGGGAGAAAAGGGAAGATGGGTATGTCCCGTCTCATTTAACAGAAACCTCTCCGTCAGCAGACTTCGGAACGACTCCTGTCTGTCTGGGCAGGCTCGCAGTGCTCCCCACGGCACCAAGGCAGTGAGCATGGTACTCCTCTTCCTCCGCCTCCACGAGAGGCCGCGGTGCCGAGGGACCCCTGCCCGATACAACTGCAGCTCATCGAGGCCCAGCTCCAGCCTCCTGGAACCCAAGGGCTAAACCAGAACGGACACGGACACAAATCCCTGTGCTTTCCAGGTTTAAATCATCTCTGTAGTGGCAGCATGTGGTAGTTTGCCACATCACCTCGAGGACCAAGTCCCCAGCTCACATTTCTCCTCTAAAACCCTCAATTTCAGCAGTTTTTTAGGCTATGTTCTAAAGATGTTCTACCGTACTTGAAAACTAGGGATGTCCGTGCTATATATCCTATGGCTCCACAGAGAGAATCGGTAAGAACACAAAAGGAAAGTTTTCCACTAAACACAATTAAAACTAAAGAGATTTAGCTAATTATTTTAGTACACACACATATATAAAAACACATGGATCGATTAGAATGCAATTTGCTAATTTTGGGATATTATATCATAACCTATACCAAACTGTAGCTCGTAATCCAAAGAGCAAAAATAATGGACAGCAACGATCCCTACTATCATCCATGCCAAGAAATCAAAGCCTAATAAACGCTAGAAAAAAAATACTCTTAATCCTCGCAACTGAGTGGTTTCATTTGGCATGGCAGGCCAGCACGGCATTACCTTTGGGGACTTGGATGAACTGGGAGAGTGGAGGGGTTATAAATACCAGAGTTTTGGATAACAGCACAGATATTTATTCAATTCAGAAGGGAAAAAGGAAAAACACTGGTATTTTTTCTGGTCAATACATGTGAAGTGATTTTTTTTTTTTTTTTTTTAAAGCAGAAGCTTGACATAAAAGCTCTTTCATAAAATGTTCTTAACATGAGGGAGAGAAGCCAGGCAGCTGTGCGCTGTTATTGTGTACACGGTAAATCAGGCACAAAAAGGGGCAGCTCAGCAGGGCACCGGGAGGGTGAGATGCACACTTAACCCCCTGCACACATTGTTGCTCTATTTCTTTCCATCTTGCTCTGCCTGCAGTCGGTACTGTATCTGTCATGAATGTAACAGGCCATTTTCAATCTAAATCTTGTTATGGATTAATAAGCAAACACTTTCTCGCTTATTATGCAATTTATCATGATGAAAATTGCATTGGGCTCCTCAAGGCTACATGCTGATACATTCATTTATTCAGTGCTCCGTGGATAGAGAGCCATACTAATCTTTATGACAGCTAAGGATGTAATCGCAAGATGGAAACGACTTTCTGCAGAACAATGTTCGCTTGGCTTCTCTAAGTCTGTATTTACATACAATAGGGCTTTGGAGATCCTCAGCCGAGGTAAAATGTTTTGGTTTTGTTTTGTCACACTACATGAAATCATTGGAGTTCAGACAAGGAACAATATTAATCCAGTTTGTACATATTTCTCCATTAACACCCCCCCAACACATGGCCATCAGTCATTCTTTACATTGTAAAATTAAAACTGTTGTCTAAGATGGGTAATAGCTGTGTTAGCGTAACGTAAAAAACTCAGAAACCTTAAACACCCCCAAGATGGATAATAAAACGCATACGTGGTATTAAGACAACCCTGGCCAGTTCCTTATTGCACGTAGCAGTTATAATGCACGTCTTTATAAGCAAACATTTGTAAATACATCTGTAAAGTGAAATTCATTCCTCAGAGAGCAGTTTTCAGAACTGTAAGATGTGAAACTGAAGGCCAAGGTTAAATGCTACGGGTGTGTAAAAGTGCTCGTGGCACTAAATGTTGTGACAAGCAAAAGAAATTCTTGTCTAAAATAGAAAAGTAACTGAAAATGTAAATACATAGTTCAAACGCCTGACTAATCTCTAATTGGAAGGGAATTCCACAGTTTCATATAGTGAGACACAGAAGAACAGTGTTTACTGGGATTCAGCAAACAACACTCTTAGAATAAAACAAAAAACTGGCTGTTTAAGATTTTTTTTTAACCCCTAAAATACCATTATTACTGCAGTGCTGTAAAGAACAACATCTGTGAGGTAAGCACGCCCCTCCTTGCGCCAAGCACACCGTTCTACAGGTAGGGGAATATCCACCTGACCGCTGAAGCCTACTGCAGCGTTAAAGGAGTTTGTGAGTGCTGCAGACATTTCCTTCCCCTTTCACGTAAAACCCTCCTCTCCCACACGCTTCAGGAATCCCCCAGAAAGCTCCACAGACATCACAACGCCATCAAGCACAACGTTACCTGCTGAAAAACGAACCTCTGCGTTTTTTGGAAAGAAATACAGTAAAATTAATACCGAAATAATCAATTATGATGACCTTGGCAATTTCAGATACTAGATTTTTTTTTATTTTTTCTCCCAAGCAAAAACCTTGCAAAGAAAATGTCACAGACCAGTCAACCGTCCTCCTTTAGGAATGAAATTGTTTCCCCATTAACGAACGGTTTATCAATTCCTGAGTGGTTTACAGATTAACTCTTAAGGAACCCCACTGATTAAAATAGCGTGTAGAAAGCGCTACGTAAATTAAAAATTAAGCAGGAAATATGTTTAAAAAAAAAAAAACCCTAGGGAATATTCACACAGGGCTTGGGATGCTAGACTTGGCCAGCACTGGAACGGCGAGTGGTGCAGAGCAGGAAGGCCAACGGTTTGGATTCCATGGGGAAACACCCCTTCAGCCCCCTTCAGCCCATTGCAAACGTGGTAACAGCCTGGGCGCTTAAGAACATAAGCTTGTTTAACAAAAACGTGCTGAGGTTTTGTTCGAAAAAACATCAACGATTCCTCTATTTTATGGGATGAAAATGATCATTAAATTTAAATATTTTTAGTAACAGTCATTTTCCAAGTGGATGTCCGCAGACCTTATTAATGCTGCAGCATTAATTCATACTGGCAGCCAAATAAATATGAAATTTGTATTTGCTCAAGGCAACCCTCTACCTAGAGCAGGAGCTACATGTTTTGTCTGTCCTGACTGGGGTCTAATTTCCTCCTGTGCAAGAGCCGTGTGCCTACGAATGAAAAATCCTGGCTCAGCAGCACTAATGTATATTCACTTATATTTTTCAAGGTTTTCCATTAAAAGCAGGAAGCTTGAAATAGCTTTCAAAGCCAATTACATAAAGCATAGTATCATTGTTTTATTCATATAAACAGCCTACTGTGGTTGCTCCTTATAGTGACTATTTTTCTCTATTTATACATAGAAATCAGAGCCTCCCCTTTGGCACATTTAAGCAGCTTACTTTCTTTTTTATAAAAACTAAATACCGAAAATATTGTTTGGATAGAGATTTAGAATAAATTCCAGATGAGATGATCAATTTTACAACAAACAATAATAAAAATAAGGACTATATTGCAAAACCCTTTCCTGTGCAAATAGTCCTGTTGTCATTAATCAGATTAATGGTGTGAGTAAAGACTGTGAGAATCGGGGCCCCACTTGAAATTTATTACATTTAGGCCTCAGATCATAAAATTTATGGATACTCAACAGAAATGCTACTCGTGTCCTGTGAAGCTGCACACATTAAATAAATCCCAAGCACTAATATTCAAGAATCCCATTATCTTAAAAGATAAAAAAAAGGCAAGATGCTACCTTTATCTCACATGTCATCTTAATGACTCCACTTATGCATTTAGCCATAATTATTTGTTTTAGCCGTAATTACTTGATGACATGATTGATAGTCCATGGCACTATCAAGTGTAATAACTTGTGTACATACCTGGGTATACATAACTAGAAGTTGTACAATTCTAGTAAGTTTTAAGAAATGGAACAAATAGGCACTTACAGTTCCATGCACAAAAAAAAAAATTAATAAACAGTATTACATTTGTGCTGTGCATTTGATGTCAAAGTACCAGAATTCATCGTGAAATCTGCCCCCCCCCCCCCAATTACAGATACCTAATTGAAATAAGATTTTATTTCACGGAGGTTAGAACAGAGGCACAAGACAGCATACCATATAAATCTTGATTTAGGACACTTTAATAAGTTGTTCTCTGACCCTAGAGACAGGCTGTGGTCTACTGAGTTTATGATTTCTTAGCAATCCTTAAATCTACAAGTTACCTTGCTGCTATTAATAGAGATGCTGTTGATAAAATAACCACCTTTTCCAAAATGCACTTTCCGAAACAATTCACACCCTGACAGGACAGCTTGTACAACAATGGGAAAAAAATAAATCCAGATATTCAGACACACTGGTGGAAAATACCTTTTGAAAATACTATTTTTATAGTTAAGAAAGGGTAAAAAAAAAATACGGTGGTAAAGACAGACAGACGTATTTTAGATATAATGTTTAACTCACTTTTCTCAAAATTACTGGCAATATGACCAGAAGATTAATGCTGCAGAGCCCCAGGCAACGCCTACCAAGGGTCTGGGGTGACCCTCAGCGCCACGAGAAGCTGGTACCGTGGTGCCACTGCACACCAGTGAGCGGATCTCTGCTGCCATGGCTAAACCCTCTCCTTCCCGAGATCACCCACCTGGGACTGCAAACCCAGCCAGACTAAAGCAGGCTTGAAATTGTAATTTGGATGGTACCGGTTCAAATGCAGAACTTGAAACAGGGACATTCCTTGTCCCACCGTCTCGCCAAGCACCACAGCTCTCAGGGTTTGAACCAACCACTGGAAAAACCTAGAACTGAAGGAGGGCCTCAAACATTCATCGACACTGAAAATCTCAAGGAGAAGCTGTGGCCTAAGCTAAAAAAATGAAATTAAAAAGGCAACAGAAACTTCTCTGGGTGTGCACCCACCACCCAGGATTACTGGACCCGAGACAACGCTGGACCCTGGGGTGGTGATCTGGATTGCTTTGACTCTCTCTCTCTCTTTTTCTTTCCTTTCTTACTTATAAGAGACCCCATTGCTTATTATCCTTTTCCAAGTTGAAATTACTCTCTACAGCAAGTAAAACATTTTAACCAGTCGTTTGGTGTCGTTTCACCTTCATTTAACCCCAGGGGATCACAGAACCATTGTAATTCTCTGGGCTTCCAGTCCAGGTCCTGGCCACCAACCACTGGAACACCCCAGATCCGCGGGTCGGAAACGACATAAGTCAACGTTTGGAAGTGAATCAAGGCGCTACCTACTTCGCCAGCTGCTTCTCGGCGTCGGCGCAGAGCTCCAGAAGGCCCATCAGCACGGCGGAGACGTCCATGTAGGGCTCCCAGACGGTGAAGCCGCGGCCGATGAGGTCGATGGCGGTTCTGCGGATGGTGCTGTGCGCGGGCAGCTTGGGGCTGGGCGGCTGCAGCAGCAGGAACGTCAGCGCCTTGCCTGCCGTGCAGAGGGGAGACAAGGGCACGGTGAGAGCGGCACAGCCCGGCGCGGCGCACAAGGCCTTGCTGCTGAGCTACACCAGGACGGGAACCTGCTCCTAAGTCACCACGCTAAGGGCTCACCTCAGTGAGAACGCGCAGAGGCTTACACCGGATTAGAGGTGTGCACCCCGTTAGCCACGCTGCGACCCCCCCAGTCGCTGCCAACGAGGATTTTAAATCGTTCTCAGGGGCAATGACGGCCAGTTTGTGGCTGGAACACGTCAGGCTACACGGCACAGCGAGCTGAAGCAAGCAGGCCCAAGCCAATATTGTCAGTGTTGAGTCTTAAACATGTATTTTCGCTATAAAAGGAATTGTACTAAATGTATTTTTGGAAAAAAGGGTAAGAAGTCTCCATGCCTAAATATTTCTGCCCGAAAACTGTGCAAAGAGAGAATAAATCAAAATGATTTGATGACAAAATGATAAATCAAAGCAAAAATGATAAATCAAAGCAAAAATGATAAATCAAAGCAAAAATGATAAAAAAAATTCTCCCTTCAATAGACACTTGTTAAAACCCTGAAATCTGTAACAAAATTAACATATAACAAATAAAGTCTTCAGAAGAAAAAGGTACGTCATTTTGAAAGGATGTCTAACAAAAACAAGCTTAAAAGATGAAACTTGGGGAAGGATCAGTGAAAACAAATCTCACTGAGATTACACTCTCTCATCAGTATCCCTGGCTGCAGCTGGCAGCAATTCACGCGAGAAACAGCAAAACCAGGTCACCGAAGTCACCAGAACTCCACCAAAACAACCCCTCGTTTCCTTCCTTGCAAAACTTCCTACCGCAGCTCCTCACGCCAGGCATGTCGGGATTAGGAATGCTCTGTTTGGGAAAGGGAATCAAATTATTCGTGAAGCCTCCGCAAAGCTCTGCCTCGGGTTGATGGTTGGACTGGCGGATCTTCAAGGTCTTTGCCAACCTCGATGACTCTGGGATGCACAGGGGGAGGTTGGTTGGGACGGCTCCTGCTCCCAGCACCTCCAGCACCGCGCCTGGGTCTCGTGCTAAGGAAACACCCGACAGCGCTGAGGTAACACCACCCCCCTCCACGTACCTGGGCAGAAACCTCCCTGCCACGGGGCCCACAAATAAGTTGAGAAGAGTTGCCTGAAAGTTCATAATTTTCACCATTCCAGGGTCGCACCTCAGTAAATGAGCATGACATATATAAAAAAAATTAAAACTGAGCATCGGCTCTTAAACAGAAAATTATTTAGTCCGTTTTTTAACAGACCCACTGCCAGTCTTGTCTCACACATCTTACACATGAGGATTTTTTTTTAGTTATGATGATGATTATTAGGGAAGCGGTACCCTCAGGTTTTGGGGCAGCCACACCGTTCCCCCACTGCTGAGTGGATAGAACAGGCAGCTCTGGGGAAAGGGGGAAAGTGCCCGGTGCCGGGGGAGCCCCCGGAGCCCGACGCTTTCTGACCGGTAACTGTGTTTTTAAAGAATAACCAGGAACTGCTGGACATGTCGCCACCTTTGAAGGACTCAGTATTTGGTGGTTAAGGTCAGTTAGAGATGTGAGCTCAAACATTTCCCTCTTGCAGCTGAAGGAACTGAATTTTGGGTCATTTCTGTCACATTTGAGTGTCCTGGCCACGCAGTTTCTGTTAAAGAGACTCTGCATCAGCACTGTCCCCTCAGGTCCCCTCCTGAAAACAAACAAGAGCTGGCAATGATCCCCCTCCTTACTGAAAGCAGCAGCAGGATCTAGAATTACAAGACAAGTGAATCTCCCAAATTCAATATTCAAATTCATATTCAAATTACTCTCGTGATGGCGGCAGAGGGCGCTGGCTGGGGTTGGGGGCTCTGCCCTGCCAGGTACCCGCCGCATCGCCTCCCCTCCCGGGGGCCGCACACGGGACTCAGGCACTTTACTCTGTCACCTCACAGACTGGTGTCCATCCTCATTAACTCCCCCCCCTCCTCCCCACAACGCCTTTTTTTTTTCTTTTAAAGAGAAAGATAGCTTAAGGGGGTCAGGGGAAGAGAGAGAAATGATGTCCTGAACAGAACTTAAACACACCTGAATTCTGATCCAGGTTCTGCATATTGAGGAAACTTGATTAATAATTTCATTTAATAGACTGGTTTTTTATCAAAATAATTACATATATATAAATGTGTAGGAGGGCCAAAACAAGCAATGCTTCCAGATAAAGATAATTTATCATTATCTCTACATAATTATTTGTCACCTCTTAATAATGTTCATTTAGCTTGCTATTGTGATAGAGACGACCTATTGATTTTAACAGGTTTTTCTTTAGTTTTCAGAACTGTCCCCCCTGTTTATTAAATAAACCGCCTGTCATTTTAAGCACTCAGAAAAGCCAGCAGCTGACATGCTCTTCTAGCCCCTTCACACGACGCCCTTATACACGTGCAAAAAAACCCCTGAAAGTTTCTTCCTGAAGCGCATGGCAGGCCACGAAGCTCTATTTTGTGTGAATTTTACGTCTCAAACGTAAGAACCTTATTAAAAAGCGTCACCACTCAAACATGACTACGATGAACCACGCCCACCTTTTTCAGGGGAATCCTCCCAGCATTGCTCCTGCTGACACCTACCTTGTGTAAATTGAGCTGAAGAAAAAGATGAACTAAACAAAAGTCATTCTGCTGCCCGTTTCTCAGCCCGGACATCTTTGTTTAAGCTTTGACTGGGCTTAAACGAATGAATTAATATTGACAAAAACATCAACTAAGCTAATGAGTTGTTAGTTAAGGCAATAAACATGTCACATTAGAGTCAGCGCAGTAAAGAGGTAATTAGCCCTGGAAAAGCTCTGCTGATTGGGGCTGCGGAAATCCTTTGCTCTTAACCTTTGCGCCCACGATGTGGAGCGGGACAGGGAGCAGCACCTTCCAGCAAACCTACACACTCGTGCCGCCCACAAACGGGCGAGAGAGTATCTATTTAAAGGTATTTTAGTAAAAGTTGGGGCCAACACGGTGATGTGACAGAAAAGAGCCTACCAAACCAGAATGCAGCTTGTGACTGCGCTTCAGCTTTGGGATGGGCTCCTCCATTCAGTGCACACTCAAATTGCTGTAAGCAGGGCGTGTTCTCTTTCTTGCTGGAAATCTAGACAACATCACGCTCTTTAAGCAAAAAATTAAAAAATCTGCCCTGGTAAAAACTAAGTTTTGATGATTTATACATACCTTGGGTTCGAAAAAGTCAGTGAGAAACAAACCAACAAAAGGTCTTTTCATTAAAAATTAGGGTACAACTTACCAGACAGAATTACTTCAAGCAGTAACTTAGCTCAGGAAGTGACATTCCTATATAAAATTGTATTAAAATATAATTTGGCTCCAGCTGGTTTATTCCACATTGGTATACGCATGCCACAGCATATGGAAATAAGGGGAGCAGTGGAGGTGAGGCAGAGCGCAGAAGGCACCTCGTTAGCACAAGAGTTACCAGGAGCACCCAAACCAGGCTGGATTTTTCTCAGCCAGGGGTGAAGGATAAGATTTTTAAGATTTTTGGACACCTCTATTGAAATGCTTTCAGCATTTAGGATAGAGCGAGCCAATCTGCCACTTCTCTGAAACTATTTCTATACCTCCCGACGGGAAACACCGCAGGCGAGGGCAGGCAGGTACCCCACGAAAAGCTGTATCCAGCAAACAGGGGCCCCGGCCAAAACCTGCCCACTTCTTCATGTTCTTACCTGAACGCTGGAGTCTTTGCTCCTTCTGTCATTTCTATTAATGAAAATGTGGTAAGAATACTAAAGCTTATCAGTTATTTTCAACGCATATAGCCCCTTGGATTTCTAAAATGTCTTTCCTTGCTGAATCTCAAGAGCTTTAACCATATTACATCAGTCAGCATTGTTAGCCCCATTTTGCCGATAGATTTAAGAAAATTAAATAATTTTCTCAGGAAAATCAATAGCACAGGCATGAACGAGACACTGATAACTCTGATTCCCATTCTCATAATTTGCCATGAGATCAAGTTCCAACTAAATAAAAATCATGGACTCCCAAGAATATGATTTAACCTGCTTTGCATCTTTTTCTGATTTTATGAAAAAAAAAGTGAAGAATCATAGCTCGAATTTTTTTCAGTCTCCCCTTTTTCCCCATGTCTGTGGGCATAACGTTTTTCTACAAGAAATTAGCCCAAACTGTGACCCTTTCTGGATGATTTTTTCCTGATTTGATGTATACCTGTGCAAAATGTCCACATAAAGATAAATTTGGATAGCTGGGTTAGAAATCCACATCCCTTAATCCCTTCCTACTTCTAGTGCAGTGAATTTTTATTACGTATGTTCTCTCATCTTTCTGACAGGTATAAAATCAGAGGATAGTTTTAGGCTTAAATTAAAAATGAACTGGTCATATTATTCGAAGAATTTTTTCTAAAGACCTAATGATGAAAAGATCTTTTTTTCAATCACACTCAATGTCAAATTTCCTAATTTTTACAGAATTCTTTTTCAGCATTTTTTTTGGCCTTTAATGTAACTCTGACAAATTTTTTCAAGTGTACTTATGCTAGGAAAGACCTTCTTTTTGCTGATGACCTCTTCGAGTCATTTAAGTACCGTTCTTGCAACAGGTGCAATGCCTGCAACTTCTAAGGGAATTTCAGAGTAAGTAGTTTTTAAACATTTATTTTCAAAAGTACGGTCTTAGAGTATATTAAGAAGCTAAGAAGTTACTGTGCGTGACAGTAACGAGACTGCATTTCATTCAAAGTAAAAGACAACTTGGAATTAAATTTGCCTTGCTCCGGCTTCGCTCTTCTGAGGGCCGAGGGCCAGCCCCCTGCCTTACTCAAGTATTAAAGTATCAAGTAGTAATACAGTGTTGAAAAATACTAGAGAAAGGTAGTTCCTGCTTATTTTGTCAGTAAATTTAAATTATTTGAGGCTCCCATTAGCTGAAAAAAAGAGCAAGAGTTGGGATTAGCAAAAATATACATTTAAAATGACATTTATGACTCGCTGTAAGTCCTTTTTCTCATTTATACTGAACAGGTGAATGTTTGTAGATGTACAAGCGCTAGGAGCCGGGTAACTGGAGCGGGGCAGCGGAGCTTGAGCAGCACGCTGGGGCCTCCCACCCGCGCTGTGGCTCTCAGCCTCCCCAAGGGAGCAAAGTTTGTCCTGAAATTTGTAACCACCTCTTGGGGTTTTGAAAGTTAAAGGCTGCCTAGTTGAATGTGTTTCTGCAGCACATTGGTGCTTTACTGGACAGTTAAGACTCCATTTTTTAACAACAAAAGATAAAAAAATAGGGTTTTTTGCCTCACATCTGATCTGAAGGGAAGTGTCCTCCATCCACTTTGAAGACTTAAAAACATCAGAACTGTTATTTAATCTTAAGGGGAACATTTTCTCCATGTTACTTATCTATGCAAATTCTGGAAATTTAACAGCGGTTTAAGGGGTCAGAATGTCCAATCCCAGATGCAGTAAATTCCCAGCATTTCTCTTAAACAGCGTAATATATATTGCTTTTTACGTTAAGAATATCCGTCAGTGGGGCCAGACGAACGCTGCCCCTAAGCTGTTTTACAATTCTGTAAGACTTTGCATAATTTGTTAGGAAGGGAGACAAAGGAAAAAGAAGAAAGTGTTTGTAATAGCTGGTCTCCCAGTCTTTTCTGGCTAACTCTGGCCTAGTTAAACTGACCTAACAATGCCATTTTTCTTCCTCTCAAAATCTGCAGTGGGGGAATCAAATGTGAAAGCAAGATCAATTCTGTTCCAAGACAGTAAATGAGTTTTAGATCAGACTTGTTTCAATTTATAGAGAGAACCCAACTATGCTGGCTTAAATGCATTCTTCCTCTAACTATGAAATTATATTACAGTGCTATAGAAAGAGTAAACTACCATTATTTTAATCCAAAATTTGTTTATAATCTAGCAGGAAGGAGAAAGCCAATATGACTCAGGTCATAACTGTACATTAAACTTTGTATTTTTATTCCTGTTAATTGCATAATTCCATTAAACCACGCTATTTATTTTAATCTAAATTATATAATGTTTTCTAAATAAAGCTATTTCCATAAAAATGATCATCCATTTCATAGGAAGTAGCTGTTTTTTCCATCACAGTGCTGACCAAACTAGATGTGAATCTCAGAAGTTTTCTCCTGTTACACATAATTGTAAGCAAATTTTTTTGAGCAGTTTGGACAGACCTAAATGACAGTGGAAGATGCACAATATCAGTGAAATAAGTCAATGCAACGACTTGCGGGAGTCAGGGGGGGTCACAATTTCACAGAATCATCTAGGTTGGAAAAGACCTTGAAGATCATCCAGTCCAACCACCAATGCAACATTGACAGTTCTCAACTACACCATATCCCTAAGCACTATGTCAACCCGACTCTTAAATACCTGCAGGGATGGGGACTCCACCACCTCCCTGGGCAGCCCATTCCAATGCCCAACTACCCATTCTGTAAAGAAATGCTTTAACCACCTCCCCAGCACCAGTGGCCGATATATAAACGTGCCCGTACCAACAACGATGGGTGTTTTATTCTCAAGGGCTGCAAAGCCACGTGAGCAATACAAAAATCTCAGGGCAGTCAGGCTCTTTGAAGTTGCCCCTTTCTGGCCAGGCGCTGTCCCCCCACAGGAGCCCATCCCCTCGATCTGGGCAGCACCCCTATAGCTGGGGCTCGGCTGCAGCCGACGGCATCGTCGTCAGGCTCTTTACAGGGCAACCCTGTAACTCATTTAAACAGATTTATCTCTGAATAAAATGAAACCCAAGTGACGGGGCGCTGCTGGAGCAAGGGGTGATGTTTGCATGTACTTGAGTAGTTCTGAAGACAAAAATCAAAGCTCTCCAAAGGCCAGGACGTAGGGTAAAACCAGCTCATTTTCTTTTTGGCTATTGCTGCACATTTTGAATTACAACCTGTTCAAGCCATAGCTTCAAACAAAGACTCTGGCAATAACATCTCTTATGCTAAACTGGTAACTACAGCAACGGGAAGACACCCACAGAAGCAGCGATTAGTTTTCCAACACGCAGATCTCCGAACCAGCATCCCACGGCTCAGCCCTGTGCCGGCGCTGCCGGATTGTTTCCCAGGCAGCGGCTAGCTGTGTTAGACAGCTTGAAACTGTACTCGCAGACAACTGCGGGGCACGCAAGGACTAGCTGAAGGTCTGACTGAAGGAGTTGGGTCTCTCGTCCCCGGAGAAGAGAAGGCTCCGGGGAGCTCATCACAGCGCTCCGGTGCTTAAAGGGCGGCTACAAAGAGGACAGAGGGTCTCTCGTCACAAGGAGCCACGTGGAGAAGACAAGGGGCAGCAGGTACAAGTTGCAGCATGAAAGGTTTCATATTGACATAAGGAAGAGGGTTGGTGTTTTTTTTTTCCCCACAATGAGAACAATCAATCACTGGAACAACCTCCTCAGGGACATGGTGAGTCCCCATCGCTGGAGGCTTTCAAGATGCATTTAGAGAGGGTGCGAGATAATCTCAGCTTGGCTCCCTTTCCCACAAAAGGTTGGACCAGATGATCCTTTGAGGTGCCTTCCAACCCAGGCTGGGTTGTGATTCTGTAATTCTTACTGCTGTTCTCCACAGCAATTTATTCCAACCAGCTGCAGACCATCGTCTCAGAGACCATCCCCAATAAGATACTCAAGTCATACACGTTGGAGTTATCTGCTCCTATGCTGTGACATTTCACAAAGATGAATGCAAATGCTCATATAACAAAGAAATTCAAAGTTAACAAGGGATGTGTATATTTAAACAAGGTTTGTTTTGGGGTTTTTGTTTGGAGTTTTTTTGTTTGTTTGGGTTTTTTACACTGTAAGTGCTAAGTGCAGCCAGCTGCACAATGATGCAACTCTGTTGCTATATGGAAAGAGCACATTTTATGATGAAAAGTTGGAAAATAACACTTAAACAGTATATGTAAAATAAAACACTTCTAAATGTGTAGTCACACACATGCATGCACACACACATGAAGACAGGACACGCCGTCCTGGCTTAGATGAAGGACTGCTCATCCAATCTTGTCACCGTGACCACTGATCCAGCCCTGATCAGAGAAGTTCCTGCTGTAGGACTGGGAACAGCCCCAAAGCCCCGGGCACCCGCTCCCTGACCGTCAGCGGGCTGGACCACAGAAGGGTCACACCCTTCTCCGAAGAACACAGGCAACAAAAAGACAACTATGGTTGTCACACATGTCTTACTCAGCAAATCCCACCTGCTTCCCAGTGAACGCAAAAGCTCCCAGCAAAGACTGTTAATTAGAAAAAAGGTCAGGAGAAATCATTTCCAATAATTATAATCCTAAGCATTAATCAACCCCTCCCTTGTATATCCAAACGCTTGCCAGTTGCCTCAAAAGCAATATTATGCCGATTGTTTTTGTATGTTTTCTCCCACATTTCTCCTTCCTAAAATGAACAAGTCCAATATCTCACAGGTCTCTTCCTGGGTTTGCGATTACTCCTACCACCTGTATCTGTACAACGGTAAAACTCCCATTCCTATCCTATTCTTTTAAGGTAAGCACGCTTGGCTTGGCATCTGCAACCCTAATGGAGGAATAATGTTAATTTGTATGATGAATTAAATCAGTTTCCGAGTTCCTCTTCATCTCCCTCATCACAAAGACAAGCACAGGCTGATTTATTGACTTATCACAGCTTCTGAAGCAGCAGTTTATAAAAAAGTTATTCTTAAGTGTTCTTTTTAAACATGCAAACTATCGATTGACAATGTTTGGCCACTATTTTCTTAGACACAGCCATGGCACAGCAAAAAGTCTACACAGCTTTGGTTTTCCCATCTGATATTTGAAGAATATATATTTTAAGTTGGTAACATTGCATCAAGCACACTATTGTTTGCTGGTTGTTTAAGCCCCCTGTAACATTTAAATACAACTTAGTGTCAAAGACTAACTCTAAATGTAATGTTCGTTTAAGAGCAGGTATCAGCCATGTAAAACACAGCAAAATAAAACTACAATTTTTTGAGAATTTTTTTGGGGAAAGAATTCCTCTTTTCCCTTTAGCACAGCTATCCCAGCTAGAACACGTGACCAATGCGGAACGATAATCCCGACTTTGCGGATGGTCTGTCTTAGTAAAGACTCTCATTGCTTGTTGGGCCGCCAATGGCACTCGGCGCGTTTCCACAGCCTCCCAAGACGTTGTGCTCTTTCTGCAAACTGGAAATTGGAATTACATTCCAATAGAGAGGCTCTTTCACCACCCACCTCGGGAAGGAAAGAATCAATCTCAGGTAATACGCCTGATCTCAACGTTCTGCAGCCAGAAAACATCTAGTGTAATTATGAACCATGGCTGTAAAATATAGAAGTTATCTAGCACAGCAAAGAGGTGAGCATCCCTGCTTCCCGTTCCCTGGCCCTGGCACCAAAGCTCCACCTTCCTTCAGATACGCACAGTACCAGCAGCATCAGTTCTGCTTCTCTGACAATACACTTCTTAAAAATTAAGCAAAATAGCTGCATAAACAAAGAAACGAATGTACATTTTTCTGAATTTCCCATGGAAACGCAAAAATTGCTGTTACAGAAACCGCTTCTAAACGTTCAGGTACTCGTGGGCAGGGAGTGTTGACAAAGCCAAGCCCTTCGGGAGATGGGGAGGTACCATCTGCTCCCGCCCTGCGCCGTGATGCTGAGTAACCCCGCAGAGCCACTCAGCGCTGAGAAACGCCCGCCGCTGCGCTGCCATCGTCCCATAAACGCTGCTTCTAGGGACTGAAAACGCAAATACGCTCACAAACACAGAAATAAACCCCGGCACATCCCGCTAGCCTGCTGTTACATCTGCTCGGGCAGGTATTCTCCTCTCGAGCTTCCCGTACACACGCTTCCCTCAGGACATTAACATACATGGCTGTAAACTCCCAAGAGATTAAAATTGGGAATGACACCCCTCACGACCATGGTGAGGTTTTCGACAGCATTACATCAGGAAAAAGTGTTTCCCAGAAAGAGTGGTCAGAGAGTGGAATAGGCTGCCCAGGGAGGGGGTGGAGTCCCCATCCCTGGGTGTGTTTAAGGGTCGTTTGGATGAGCTGTTGGGGGATGTGGTGTAGGGGAGAACTTTGTAGAGTCGGGCTGAGGGTTGGACTCAATGATCCCAAGGGGCTTTTCCAACCTGAAGGATTCTGTGTGATCTCTCACCCCAGCTCGTGGCGGGGCTGTGAAGAGCAACAGGAACCGTCGTGGGGCTGGACCTAACCCCAAAGGGCCGAGCCCTCAGGTTCCCCGTGCGACACGAGGCATGCGGTCGTGCAAGGCACCTTTTGGAGAATGAGGGGCTGAAGCGAGACATGACTAGAGCAGGTAAAGGGTTCTGGGATGTCAGAAGGGAGCTCTCGTGCCTGGACCAAAAAGAGAGAATCCCGCTTTCATTGCCTCTCACCATGAACCAGATCACCAAAAGCCACCAGGCCGGTGCTCTCCGGACCCTTCCATCGGACACCAACACAATCCCTACACCTCTCCAACCACCCGTTTTCACAAGAACTGCAGAAAACTAGAATCTCTGACTCTGGTGGCATCGGCAGTGTTTTGTTTTCAAAGCGTACTTGGGGGTGGCATGTTCAGACCGGCAGCAAAATCATACATACTTCTTTTCTTGGGAAATGACTAACGTATGCATCTCCTCTGATACTCTTTGTTCACACAGATATCTGAGTTACCCTCGCATACTCCTACAAGAAAAACTTCTGTTCCTTATCTGTAAAACGGGAATAATGTTAACGGGGTGAGCTTGGGGATCGCCATGAAACCGCAGCCTGCGATGGGGTGTGACGCACGGCAAGGCTGAGCTTGAATTTATGAGCTCGGTGTTCATCGGCCAAGCAGCTGGGCCTCCTCTCTGCCCACACACACCGGCGTGGGCTCAGCTCTCCCCCGGGCACCTTCCCAAGGTACCACTCTTGGGTCTCGCCTCTCCCTGCCCCAGCCAACAAAGCTTCGTCTTGCCATGCTGCTGCCCCACGAGCAGCCTGGAAAAGCCACACTGGGTTGGTTCCTTTCAAATTAGATGAAAACGTGAGTGTTCCCTGGTGGGAGTGGTTGTGTTTTACCCAGTATTTCACACGAGAGCCTCTGCTCGATGGCCTGGAAAGAGAAAGCAGAGAAACCAGGTCCACAGACACAAATGCAGCCACGGCTGGCCGTCACCAGGACACGTCCCGGCAGGTCTGACGCCCTCCTGAGGAACAACCCAGGGCTGGTCTGAGCAGCCTGTGGGACTCGAAAGCTGAAGTTGAAGGAAAAAATACAGTATCTTGAATTTTTATTATCCCCCCAAATGGGGTATCAGTCTCAAAGCTGAGCCTTCGCTTAGAGGTAGAAAACACAACTGACAGGGACTTGTCTGGTGCTGAAGCTTCCTCATAGTCCAACACAAGGGCTATTTTAGTTTGCTGTGATACGACCCATTACAATAGCCAGAATATTACATATGCAAGAAAGAAAACTGATTTAAAAAAAAAAAAGTAATTCAAATCGCTCATCCCCTACAGGATGGGGGAAAAGGTGAATATAATTTTTAAGATTTGACAAAAACCAGATTTAAATTAGGGCATAATATCTGCCACAAAGATTGACCGTTTTCTGCCATACAGATTGACTATTTTTTCTAAATATTATCTCTGAGGCTAAGATATAGATTTTCATAAACCACCATTTTTCCTTTTTTTTTTTTCCCCTTCAGGGGCAAAATTCTGCTTGAGACACTGATCTAATCACGCCAACTCAAGGCAAAAAGCACGCTTTAGACTTCCTAGTACACCAAATTTCACAGCACGCTGACTGAAACGTACAGCTCCAAATAAAGAGAATAATGTCACAAACCACAGGATCCATGCAAATCTGAGCAGTTTTCTGCATAACTGACATAAAAATACAGTCACCGAAACGGCACGTGCTGCTAGCAGGCTCCCTACCAACAATAAAATCAGTTATTTGCTTTAATCACGCTGTTGTGTTTTTGTTTAAATTAAGTTGCTGAGCCAGTTTGCCTAATTTGCTCTGAAAGGCTGCTGTTCAGGTGCTCAACTGATTTATGGCTTCTCTAAGTGACCATCCTGAGCGCTGGCTCGTCTGTATTAATTGCTGCTGCCAGCTCAGCCTATCGCCTCGGCAGTAGGTGCATACAATTAGTGGGGAACAACCTCCTCCTCCTCCTCCTCACAGGGGCTGTCTCCTCCTTGCTGGACTGGCAACTTAAATATTTTCACAATACAGAACTAATAGATCAAAAGACGTTAGAAAAGGTTTCAAGGTAGGTGATGGAGCAAAAAAACCCGTGTTCACCGAGAGTCTCAAGTTTCTCCTGTGTTAAATTCTACACAAATTTCTACACAAAATTCCTACACAAAAATCTGTAACACTGGAAGCCCCAATTTAACAAAACACATGAAAGAGCTGCCTGCACACACAAGTAATCTCGGTCTTGCTCACTTTTCCTGTGCCTACGTGTGTATAGACAGATCACAAAGCCACAGTGTATCCTGAAGGGTAAACCTCTAACACCCACAGACACAACTCCAGTAGCAACAGAAATACTGTGAAGATAAACGTATTGCTTAGAAAAGGTGTTCGTAGGCTGCAGCCACGAGGCTTTTCGGAGATACTACTGAGTGGTGAAGCCTTAAGATCAGGCAGTAAATAATGCAAAAGAGCAAAAATCCAAACCTGAGGAAAATAACATCACGTGCAGCATCTCATCCGCTTCCTATGGCAACAGTCCTGTACCAGAGAGCCGAGATGCTCATCACAGGCTGCTTACCCCTCCCACCCCCCTCCGCTTCCAGCCCCGTTCCCGCGGGTTTGCCAGCGCCGCCCTTGGGCTCCGGCTTGACAGACATCCCTGGGGGGGACAGAAAAGGACAAGGTGGACACACACCTAATGCAAAAGCTGCTTCCTGAACAGCAAATCCCAGCTTCGAACACAGAGGTGTTAAATTTCCAGTGTGATTGAAGTTGTATTTACTTTGGAAAATTAATATTTTTTCATCCTAACCTAATGACTTGTTTTGGCTGGGGGGTTTCCAGAGTCATGGCTGAACAGTCTAAAGGCAACTGCTCCAAGGTGTAACATTTTACAAACATGGCTCTTAACACCAGGCAGTACAACCCTACGCAATTACGCAGGCAGGGATATTTCTATTTCTGCCCAGAACTTTCACTTGCGTCCCCTCCCGCCCAACAGGCAAGGACGTCAGCTGCTCTGAATTTAGGACATCACAATTAAAAAATGAAGAATGGCATCGTGAGTCTGCACTGGGAACCCAACCGCTGGCTGTTTAATCCAGAAATCACCAAAACTGGAGTGACTGCCGTGGGTTATGTAACGTGGAAACCCTCAAATTGCTTTTGGAAGGAAACACGGACGCGTGGCCGGCAAAAACAATCTAAATAACTCAGTGCCGTGAACATGCTGTCGCACATGACACTGACTGAGTTAAAGGGCAAAACACTTATCATTAATAACTATATTGATGGCAGATGCTTTGAAAAATTCACTGCATTACCAACAGAATCAAGTATTTTCATATTCAGGACAGAACAGTCATTCAGATTTATCAGCCCATTAACTTTATAAACACAGCATTAGCCACAGTTTAGGTGTGATGTGGCGCATCTGTAATGAGAAATTCTTTGGGTGGCATTTTATAATTAAATATCTCATGAACTATTTGTAAGGTCAACAGAGATTAATGCAGGATGTCAGGCAAGGTCACTGCGTGGATTTCTAGAGAATTCCACCCTCTCAAAAAGGCATTATCACAATTATTATTTTCTTAAATACAGTAAGTCACAACATGCACAATTTATACCGCAAAACCTCCACATGCATTAACAGCATAAACGAAGAATTTGTTTCAATAACTTATTTTGAAATAGGAAATATCGTGGCTTTTGGCTACACGTAACTTTCCTCATTACTCTGGCTAACTCACAGCACACAGTTTTGGTACCTGACAACAAAATATGGTGATTAAAAAGGTATCGGACCTTCGACTGAAGGGGAGGAGAGGCACCCGCAGGAAGGGTTTCTGGAAGCGCCCTCACACCGGTGGCCAGCAGAAAGCCGCAGGGGCTCCTGGCTCTCCCCCCAGCCTCCCCCAGTAGCAGGGGGGAAGGAAGAAAGCCGTGCTCTTCGGGAGCCCGCCCCAGGCTTTGGGCGGCACGCACCACATCCCGGAGGGAAACCAGGAATTTCTGTAGCTAAGTGGTGCTGGTTCACAGCATCGCTCGCGTCCTACAGCCAGCTTGCACAAGGCCAGGCTACGCCTTATCAACTCTGCATCTGTTTGGAAGGGCCAAAAATATTTTCTGTGTCACTGGAAGACAAAGAAATAACCTGTATGTATTTTAGTACAGTGTCTGAAAGTCCTAATAGAATCACAGAATCATCTAGGTTGGAAAGGACCTTGAAGATCCTCCAGTCCAACCATGAACCTCACACTGACCGTTCCCAACTCCACCACATCCCTCAGCGCTGGGTCAACCCGACTCTTCAACCCCTCCAGGGATGGGGACTCCCCCCCTGCCCTGGGCAGCCCATTCCAACGCCCAACAACCCCTTCTGCAAAGAAATACTTCCTAAGAGCCAGTCTGACCCTGCCCTGGCGCAGCTTGAGGCCACACAGAAAGGACATATAGGACAATATATCAAAAAGAACCACCATAAACCTGAGCGCATACCAGGAATTTTGTTTTTTCTTGTGAATTTCCGAACAACAATTCCTTCTGCAATGTTACAAATGTGGAGTAAAGACAAGAATGGCCTTTAACAAGTACAATGACATAAAGAAAAAAAAACATCCCGAGAACAGCATTTCCTGGCAAGCACTATTTCCATTTTCAGCGAGTCTTTGCCTACTCCGTCCCCTCTGGGGGCACGTTGCTGCAGTACAGGCGCTGTGCCGGGGACCAGGCTCACACAGGACCACCAGCAAACCTCGGCCTGGGGAGCACTGACACCCTTCTATTGCAAGATGGCAATAGTGGCATCAAATTCTTATAGTGAGGAAGAGCTGTATGTAAGATGTGATGAAGAAGGTCAAGTTTACTGCTCACATCATCACCAACCACGTATAATCCAGTCTCTTCTATATTTTTTTTCCTCCAACTAGTCTTTATTTCTGATCTTCCTCTGGCTCCTCACCTATTTCAGATATTGCTTTACAGCACTGAACTAAATTTTCAGCATTTTGCATGTCAAGCTTCATCTACATTAAAGACTGAATTTCAGCCTCTCAGTCAAGCCTGACGTTATGATTAACAGGCCTTCAAAGCTGGAGTTTATAACTCTGCTAAGCCTAACATAACAAAACCAACATGCCAATAGATAAACGAAGACACTGGAGGAAAGAACTTGTGAGGATCAAAGACGGGTCCAAGCGTCTCAGCCCCCAGCTACAGGCCCACGTCAGAGCTGTAGAGCTGTGAGAACGGCAGAGACAAGACACTGTTGATGGAAACCATCTGACTTCTTTTCCATGAAGGATCAGGCAGCATTAGGCTCCATAGCCTGCTGGAAGTGAAGCATAAACGAGCCCAAGTTCACCTGTGGAGCATGCCACTGGAAGACTGGAGAAGACAGAGGTGATCTCTGCATCACCAAGAGCTTCCAAACAGCACAGAGAGCACTCTGCACCACTCAGACTCCAATAAAGGGTTCCACATCCTCTTATTTTAGGGACCTCCAAAAGACAAACCAAGCTTATTCTGACTCTGTGCCCAAATACCAGCCTGGAAAGATAAGAAGTCTGACTCAGCCTTGTACTGTAACAGAAAAATAGGGAAAAACCTGCTCTGTCCACATGAGGACAGCCAATCCCTTGTGCTGGCCCATCCAGAGACATGGGGGAGCCTCCACCATCCTTTCTTTTCCTGGTACCGTTTGAAGAGACAAATAGTGTGAAAACTTAAAACGGGTAATAACGCAGAACATTGGAGAAAACAAATGAAGACATAAAATAACTCTCCAATAACCTCGTTAAAAAAAACCCAAACCAGCAACAAGTATTTAAAGCAGAGTTCCATACATGTGCGAGGAACTGTAAAAGAAGAGGAAGCAGAGAACTGCCAGAGTTTTTATTTCCGTTCACAAAGGGCTGACAGAACAGTCCTGTTTGCTAAAGCAGCGGATCTACAAGCGACTTACAAGAAGATGTCAGCTGGAAAAAGTGACAGACCTTTCCCTCGGCCTCAGAACCAGGACTGGGTTTGCGCAGCGCCGCAGAGCCAGCGCGACGTTTCCACGCCGTCACATTTTCCAGATGCCGGCGCCGTGCGGTGCCCACGCTCCCGCCCAGCCTTTTGCCAAAAACCAGCGGGAGTGGCACCAAGGCTTCATGGAAGACGAATTCCAACCATCTGCTGCATGGAAGAGGGAGGCTGTGCCCACACCAGTGACTTAAGCCGTGCTCCACGCTGCTCCTGAGGCTCTGAACGTGCTCTTCTCCATCCGGCTGGAACAGCTGCCAGCTGAGGGCCGCTGTGGGCCACCTACCAGCCTCCTGCACAAGCCCCAGGCATGGCTCAGGGCTGGCTGGGCCACGGACCTGGAGGCTGAGGGGCTTTATAGCCTGGGCACAAAGCACCCCACAGGCCTCGGCAGAAGGGAGAGGGCTACGGTACACTGAAGCTATTAGTATGGTAAAGCAGCTGTGTTTATCTGTTTTGTTATAGTTACGTTAGCGTGGGACTACACAGGCAGCACTTCCCTTGCACTTCATTAAAACAGAAAAATAAAACTTGTCATCATTATGAAGCTCATTATCCACATACTTTGTAGGAAAATGAATCGGAGTGAAAAATGACTAGAAAAAACACAGAATGAATTTTGCACCTTTTCTGCCCAGAAGTCTCTGCAGCCCAATACAGGCGCTGGGAGCGAGACTCCTCTCCACTACAACAAGCAGCAACACGGGAAAGGAAACCAAGGCAAAGCACGTCCTCCCCCACGCTGTGGCAGACAAGGCCTTCGCGACTTCTTGTGCTAAGGGACAGGATGCTGCTCGGGGGGACAATCCCCTCTGCCAAATCCTTTTTGGGTTTGATGCCCGGAACAGTGCGCTCTGGAAGTGAGCGTGTACCGCTCGTGTAACCAGGGCTGCAGACGGAGGGACGGTCCCTACCACCACCACTCCTCCCCCTGTAACAGCTTTGAGCTCAGGCAATATGCTGGGTTTCAATTATTTGGTTTTTTCACTTTTCCTCGAAGGCACTTGGGCATGAGGTGAAGACTGAACTAGCGCAGGAGGAGAAATCCACTGCTGGGGAATTATTTTATAGCTAACCAGGTAGCGGCTGGTTTTCCAGGCAATGAGGCTGTAGCACTTCAGAGATCCTACAGAGATGACAAAGGGGACTTTTGCCAGACTCCATGTAAAACAGTCCAACACCAGCACGTTCAGGAACCTGGCCAAAACAGTCATATGAACCCCGGGCACTGTCGTTGCATTTGCTTCTATTAGATTTTCCAATATTAAGATCGAACAGTCAACGCGTGGGTGTGTTCCCATCTTCAATAAGAGCATGTTTACTGTCCCTGCTAAGGATAATTACAGCAACGCTGCGGTACTAACGTTGATGTAGGACCAGAATGTAACACTTTATACAGCACACCTTGAATTCCACCATTTTCTATTAAATTAAATACTCACACGTATGCCTTGCCAAGGAATAATTTGATCCACCGCTAGTCAACCCAAATCCCTCGGGAATTTGGCTGGAGCTGCGTGGCCGAGTGAGCAGCTTTGGAGGTTCAATTTCAGCTCCAAATTCCGCCCCGATCACCCCCAGCAGGACGATGGCCGTGGCCTGCTTCCGTCTCTCTTCGTAGGACGTAGATATTTTTTTCATTTGTGGGAGACCAGACAGACAACCTAAAACGAGAAGTAAGAGATATGAGAAAAATCAAAGGCAGAGTTGCTCTTGAACACTCCAAACAACATCGTGTTTCCCAGAGAAAATACAAGAGGTTTCCATTTAACTTAAATCACGTCTTCAGGACCCTTACTGTCCTTGCCAGGATTTTTCAGCTGGTGGGGATGATTCCATTTTACTTCTCAAAACCTCCAACACATGATAAAAGTCTAAATACCACCTATTGCAGGGTCTGTCTTCAATGAAATCCACACTTCAAACACTGTCGAGATCTCATGGGGAAAAAAGAGCCACCAGAAAACTGTAATTTCATGATTTGATTTGTTCCGTTGATAAAAGATCTGTGGAATTCTGTGCGTGTCTAGGTTTTGTGATAGGTGATTTTCGGTTTGCTTCTTGTTAATTTTAAATTTGCATAACAAATTGCAATTTTTTTTTTTAAAGATGACGGATTTTTAGGATAACTTATCTGTGCTATATAAAAGCATCGTTTTGTTTTAGGATCCATCACCATGTTCAGATTCTTACTAAATTTTAGCATAACAGTATATGCCATTAAACCAAACTAGTATTTTTGTACACTGAAGTGTTTCATATGGTATTTTAACAAACATCCTGGAAAAGTGCATTATAAATTTTAAAAACAGTGAAAAAGCCTCACTGTATTATGAATTTTAAATAAACTGAGATTTACATCATTAGTTTAATATAGCCCAGGGATTCTGAATTTCAATAAGCAGATAAAGATGTTTTTATTTTTTTGGAGTAAAGAAACAAAATCTTAGAAGAAACGGACTGGAATGAAAATACTGTATTCATTTCCTCTGATAAGTACCTTTACCTACAATACTAATACCTTTTAATACCTAATACTTTTACCCAGAATGCTAATTCACAGCATCCTAGGAAACGCCCTACCATATATTCTACAGAAATAATGAAGTCTTAATCCTTCTGCCAGCACTCTGCTGCTAAACCTTTGCTGAGAAGTCGGAAGGCACCACCTGGCACTGAATGAGCCTTATCGGGCTTGCGGATTAATGAAGGGTGAATTAGCGAGTCGCGCTGTACGTCTCTCTCTGCTAATGACATTCCCGTGGCTCGGCAGGGAACGGAATGTTACCTACGAGAACGCTAACCAAATTTTAGAACCTGTGGTAGAAGATCGTCCTCGTTGAGGCAACCGTGCCGCGGCTGTGACAGCGAGGTGCCAGCCAAAAGGGAGAGAAAAACAACAGAAAGCTTAACAATGGTAGGGGAGAAAAAAAAAAAAGAAAGGAAAAATCAATAGTAACTGCCTTCAGAGAAAGAGGGATGAAAATGGGCTGTAACAGACAAAGCAGCAAATGTAACAGTTTTAATTGTTCAGCAATCGCTTCTCCCGCTCCCGCCATCCGCAGAGAGCGGCTTCTCGCCAACATTTGCATAGGGGCCCTCTCTCCTCGCCGCCACCTCCCTTCCCCGCGCCCGGGGGGGCTGGAGGGCCGTGAGCGGGCGCAGGCCACGGCCCAGCACACCCCGTTTCCCAGGGCTGTCCCCCCCCGCCGAAGGGCATCGCTGCCAGTGACGGATGGCGGCTCCCTCCCCGCTCTCGGCGGCCGCCGCTAGCCCAGGTGCTCCGCCAGAGCCCGGCCTGACATCTGAGATCAAGATGAATTGGCAGAAACTCCCGCTCCAAGATTGTTTTATACCATTTAATTTAGTTTCTTCCCCTGCTTGGATGAGCACAGCTCTGGTTATGGATTTCTATTCTAATGCGGTGCAGCAGGCGCGGGGCGCGGGCAGCGGAGCAGATGCTGGAGCAGGGGCCGGCGGGATGCTGATCAATAGGCGAGGCGCTGACCCCGGCCGCACGCCCGCGCCCGCCCCGGCTCCCAGCCGAGGAAGAAAGGAAGAGCGAACACATGTGCCGCTTCCAGTAGGAAATTAAACGGCGGGGGCACCCGCTCTCCCCCCGCCGGCCTTCCATTTGATTCCAGCAATATCAAGTTAACCCTTCCTCCCACCCCGACGGACGGATCTCGCAGCATCCCGCCGACCGTAGGCCCGGCTCAGCCCAACTTCCACGGGGCAACTTTAACCGGCCAACAGCGAAGCCGGCGGGCAGCCGCGAGCTCCGGCTCGCTCCCGCGGGCGGGCAGGAGCGTGACCGTAACGACTCGTCCGTAATTAATACGGGATCCGGCAGGAAAACTCCCGGGCCTGCAGCGGCACGGCGCTGGGCGCTCGGCGCAGACTCGCTAATTCCTGCCGCTGACCCCGCGACTCCAGCACCCAGATGTCGGGGGGAGAACTCTTTGTTAACCAAACAATAAATTCCAACCACAACAGGGTGGGAAATATTCTTAGTGTTTCATTAGCAATCTGGCCTATGATAGTCTTTCTCCTGCTCACTGCTCCACTGTAGGATTTTCTACCTCAAAAAAAACGCCCCCACAAGCCAAGAAACTACAACAACAAACAACAAAACCAACAAACCCCAAAACCAACAAAATCCCAACCCTCCCCCCAGCAATATCCCTCCCCAAAACCTCCAGATGAGAGGGGGAAAAAAACCCAAACCTTAAATATTTTTGGCTTTTTTTTTTTTTAATTACTAGCGGAAACACAATTAATTGTAATGATTTCCTACAAATAAACTGACAGCCATTTGGGAGATTTAAAAATGAAATAATGTCTATAAAAGTAGTCCTTTCTACAGTTTCATTTGTCTCATGAAAATTTGGTATTTTCTCACAGCGACGTGCCTCCATTTAATCATGCTAAAGGGTGACACAGAGATCCATTTTCTTGACAGGACGGTTGATCACCCTATCACAGTAAGAAAATTAATAACCTCAAAGAGCTCTATGTGGAAAACAGAAGCTCCGCTGGTGAAAGGACAAAAACGTTCTACATTTTAGTTGTAAAAATAACACACTTCCAGATCCACACAGCAAAAGAGAAACCTATCGCGTCCGTGCTTTTACCCAGCTGGGTTTGCTTTACACAAAATGACCGTATTAAATATTTCAAAATAACTCAGTTCTCGAGAATTAAACGTCCACAACTGCTTAGAGGAGACAGCTTTACAGATAGCACAAAGCATATTTATGAAGTGCTTAAAATATAGGTAAAATATTTCAGAAGTTTAAATTGTTTAAAAGGCTGTGAGATATTGATTACTTCATTTAAAAAGCAGTCAGAGAGTGCAGCCATGAGGTCAGGATAAATTTAACAGTTTGAAGCACTTTACTAAATAACTCTAAAGATCACGTTAATTGGCTTTGCACAGTTCTTGGGTAAAATTAATTTTATCCCAGCTTACAATAAAAGGATTAAAAGACAGATTAAGTTCTCCAGGTTTAACTGGAATAGGAATCAATGGATTTGAATTAAGGCTGAAGGTGGTTTTATGAGAGATGGACTGCTACCAGATACTTTATACCTGCTATTAGGCGCACGCTGACAGCGCTCCCGTATCGCACGAGGTGTTAAAGCCTCCCAGCAGCAGGTGCCAGGCCTGTTCACGACCAAACACACCACCTGAGCCGCCGTGGTTTTGGCCCAGAAGCGGCCCCAGCCCACCAACACTGCGCCCAGCCCTGCTCCAGCAAACAGGGGCCACCCAGCCCACCCAACGCAATTAGCCACGGGGTTGTAATTACGTCCAATAATTTAAACGTAAAGGTAACCAACAAGATTTAGCAGTAAGTCCCTTAAAACATACAGTATTTTGAAAATACAGGATATATTTGAAATGATTTGCTCAAAGCCACAACTGCACTTTGTATCAGATGAGGTAGAGAACCCGGACCTTGCAGCCCAATGTGGCATCTTAAGGGTACAAAGAGCCCTCTGGATTTTCGCCAGAGCTCGTATTTCTAGCGCTGAATGCCCACAGTCTGAGAATTCACTGCCTACAGAGGAAAGCTCAAATGGAACTCCATGAAAAGCATCGTCACTCTCCCCGCCCGTCTGCCAGGTCCCTCTCTCTGCATTGCTTTTGTCAGGTTTTCTGTTTATTCATGAAGGGGAGGTTTGTAACTGGGCAGGTTGGGATAAGGATTTCCATCCACCTATTCCTCTCTTTCAGGCCTGAAAAAAATAAATAATTTGTTCAATTCAGAAAATCCTCACAGTCCTTCCACCAGATGCCAGGGAGGAAGCGAACACGCACCAAAATGTGATAGAGTCAGAACTTACGGGCAACACCCCCTGAAACTGTTCACATCTGCAGCTCTAATTGTTTCTCTGTCATAGATGGGATTTTATAGAAGAACACACAAGAGCTACGGGGGGGGAAATGCAATTTTGCTTACATTCGTCTTGGCTGTCAATGATTTAAAATATTTCTTCGTGTCAATTTTACTATTTTCTTACAGTAAATACATGTACATAATGCTCTGCTTGTGACCTAAAGAGGAAATAGCAAAAAACTTTAAGAAAACTATATACTAAATACGTCTATGAGAGATACTTATGCATACCTTTAATTGTGCAGGAGTCTTAACCCAGGCAAAGCCATGCTATGGGTGTGCCTGCATTTCTAGTTTTTAAGATTATATCCAGAAGAATAATTACAGTAATTTCAGCACCTCCTGAAAGCTTATAAAGCCAGAGTTTGCAATAAATCAAACTGAAAAATATGATAAAGAAGTAACAATAACACAAAGTGACCACAAGGAAAATGCAGAAAGACAGGAAACAATCTATTTTATCTAACCTTATCAAAACTGTGGTTACTCATTACCAACCTCACGTTATTAAAAGTATTTTGATTGCTTGAAAGCACAGCCATTCCTATATACACAGCTCCCTCCGCTGGCACAGCAGAGGAGGGTCCTCCGGGAGCCCACGCTGAAAACGTCAGGGGCGAGGGGTGCTCCGGGGCGAGGGGTGCTCTGGAGCAACTTATTTCTATTTTCAGTCTTTTGTTCGTCGATAGTGAAAAACTACCTGCAAATATGGAAAACTGACACATTCCTGAAGTTGCGACCCTTACCTCTTATAAACCAGAGTAATTCCAGCGTCTTCAATATATTTATGTGATTTACACGAGTGCAGACAGAAAGCTCACATATTCTGTGAATTTATCTTTTTTTCCCCTCACAGAAAAAAAATTATCTTCCAACTTGACCGCCACCACGACAGTCAATACGTGGCAGTTGAGCACAACACAGATATCTGGTGATACAGTGGCGAGTTAAAGGGACCTTATCTGTGATCGCTAACTCTGAAATCTAATATTTATCTTCTATCGTTATTAAGCATTTTTTACTATTTTCATTTTTGCTGTTTTCATAGAACTTCACACAGGTGGTTCCAGCAAGCAAATCTGAGAGGGAGAACCAAACACCGAGTTCAAACAGTAGCTTGTTCATCAAGGTAACACATTTTGTAATCAAGCTTCTTACTGTTCCTGTAATTCGGATTACAGGAATCATAAAAATAATATAATAATGATAAAAGATTAAAAAGAAACGACACTGCAGCATTATCCTTATATACTTAAAATGCACACCATTGGAGTCAAATTTACTCAAGAAAAGAAGTACAGGCATTTTAGTGTCATAACAATTCGTATTTTTAAATTAAATCAAATCGCTTACCGTGTTTTATAAACATATCTGCTAAAAAACTATTGGACAGGGAAGGGAACCACATAAGAAAACACAAATAGATTTTACAAAAATTTCCTGCCCGTGTCTATTATCCTCACTGATAAGGTACATGTTTTAAGAAGAGTTATGTATGTGTTTACATCGTGAAAAAGGACTTGATAAAACCACTTGAAAATAAATGCAGGTAAGGATGAGCAAAAGAACTGCTCTGGAATAAAAACAAAAGCTGTTTAGACGGGGCTTAGTTTTGGTTTGGTTTTCCTCCCCCAAAGGTCTCCTCCCTATTGGCCCGCTGAGCTGATCTATTTGATAATGCCTATTTTGCTATTTTCTTTTTGTGTCTGCAGCAAGGTATTAGAAATAATGGGGCTTTGTTAGTACTGTAAAAACTGGAAATATTTAAACCTTATTTTTCTAATATTTCATAGGACATCTTACAACAGACAAGTTTAATAACTACCTATCAGTAAGCAACATAGCTTTCTATCATTAAAGGCAGGAGAGTTTCTAGTTTGCTTTTTGATCAAATATTCCCCGTGTGATGCCAGCAATACGGTTTCATGCAGGTAGCCAGCTGCAGCAACTTGGAAAGAGAGAATTATAAAACCTTTCATGGTGAATAATATTATTTATTAGGTGGGTAGAGAATATTACTTTTAGAAAAGACTGCTGCAGCCACCAAAAGATTTAAAGTTCATCTGTATTAAATCCTCCATTTGCGAGGCTCTCTCAAATCAAAGGGTGCGACCCCGCCGCCGAGCTCAGGCCTGGCACCCGGGCAGGGCAGGTATGTAAATCCCCGGGGTTGATCCACTGCGAAACATGCGCTACTGAAAAATGGCAACGCGTTTGTTAATTAAAAATGGTACTTTTCAGGATAAGGAAACCTGTCAGGAATCTGTTCGCCTCCAACCGAAGCGCTACAGAGCGGTTCCTGGCAGCCGGAAGGGTTAAGACACTGATTTTCTTCTGCATAGGTGGTGCTATTTTAAGCCAATAGTGTGTTTAAATCCACACCAATGCAATCAATACGGCCCTGCTCTACTCAAGGTGAGACCAAATAAACCTGTCGGAAGCTCTGAGGAATAGGCTTTGCAGTACACACGGAGCACTAAGTGCCTTTCAGCCCAGAGACCCGTCAGTAAATAGTCATTAGCCATCAGTCACTGCTCCTAAAAAGCTCCACACCCAAACGCCTGACGCAGGAGCCCACGTCACGCGCCCAGCCCGCCCCAAACATCGTACAACTGAGGGCTGAAGTTACTCAGCTTTATCTTGCAACAAGACAAAAGACAAACGTGTAGTAGGGCTCTATTTGTGTAACCCACCCACTCGGGGTTTACCAAAAACGTTCCGTACCTCGGAAAAGCCGCCCAGCGCTGCCTAAAGCCCAGCCTGCCTCGGACTGAAGCTAGCGAGTGATGATGTGTAGTAATTACTTTCATACAGTTTTCTTACCTGGCCTCACTGCAACTTTTTCTGCAGTAGGAATCATTGGCTCCAGTGCCAATTATTACTTTATAACGAGGCCATTCCAAACTAGCAGCAGACTGGTTTCATCTGTGGAACTGCCAATACTGAGGTTGCTGTTGTCAGTCGCTCTGAGGGGCTAATAAAAACCCAAGGGACATTTAATAATTACTGAATACCTGAAGCAAGGAAAACAATAGCAAATTTCAGTTTTGGAATATACAGGCATAGAGGTTAACCTGTTTTCTCTCGGCAATAAAGGTTCCTTTTTTCACGGGTGCTTTGTGAACTCTGTGCTGAAAACATCTGTTCCCTTTCCAAAAGCAAATAAATTTCCTCTTTTCTGCAGTATGCATGTGTTCTCACCACCAAGCTCGGCTAAGCAATCATCATCATTAACTAATTGAATTCTGTTGTAAACCATATAAGCCTAAAGTATTTAATAACTTGAGAATAAACATTACCAGTGACATCTGATTGTTTCATACCACACCCACAAAGCCCAGATGTCAGTTAAGTGCTAATTGTCCCCTAACCTCGCTGTTTCAATTTTTAGATGCAATTTTGTGCTGCAGTTTCCCCAAAATCTGTATTTCTCTTCATTACTGTCTACATAAATGAGTCATAAATAAAAGCATTTTAAGTGTTCATCATACCTTTTCAAAATTTTGATTATTATCACTTTAATGTCGTTTCTAACAGGGGAAGTTTTGATGCATTAACTCAGTGCTTTAAAAACAGCAAGTCACACTGAATAAAACGTGCCTGATATTTCCCCGTCTGAACAGCAGAGAATCCATTTTGTCTTTGACTATTTCCCTGCTCTCAGCCCTGCAAGGAAGCAGCATCCTCACCCATTTTGTGCTCCCAGATGCTGCAGCACAGTGAAATATTCTGTCATAAAAGGAACGGCACAGCAGAAGAGAAAATTCCAGTAAACTGCAACAGATTAGAATGGTGGCTGCAAAAAGCACCTACTCTATGCAGAAAAACACATTTTCTACATGAGCCCAGCGGCCTTATGAAAATCAGTGATGTCTGTCTTACAGCTTCCTAAACGTGTGACAACCCTGAGCATTTAAATAACTCTACCATTAAATTAGACACAATTTCTAATTCCATCGGGGAATCAAATATTACAGAGAGTGAGAAACTGTATTATTAACATTTGGTATTAGAATTAACTAGCTTGCACATAACTGGAGCCAGATAAATGTAACCATACGATTTTTTTTTCCCCCGACAGCGTTTAATAAGCTGTTAATAAGAGACAATTAAAGAAATTCATTGTTGAGTTCCAGATCTCTCTCGGCATAGGTAAGACTCCAATAAAACCAGTTCGAATCCAGAATTCACATTCTGAAGTATGATTATTATTTTATTGAAAGGAATGTAAGAGTAAAACTATTTTAAATTATAGTAATTTTGAAACCAAATGGCAACTTTTTTGATGCTTTATGAAAAGATGTTGTTCCTATTGGAAATCAATAGGAAGGCAGAAGAAATTAGATAGCTATGATTTGCCAAGAAATCAATAAGAAATAAAGCAATATCAGAAGCCATGTTCTTTAACTTTTACATATTAAAATTCGACTTGTACGTGAACAGAACTTTAAGAATTTACAGGAGAAAACACGTGAGGTGCCATTATATTTGTGTGACATATCTATCACATCATGCCTGACAATTTAAGGTATTTTGCTTTTAAATCCTTTCTGATTTTGACAGATTCCCCACTGCTTAGAGACGTCCTTTAATTTGAAGTGATTTAATACCTCCTTAAGAACATTCTGTAACACAAAAGATCACTGTCAAATATTTATCTGCAGGCACCTCCGAGGATGCTTCGCATCAGCCATCACTGGGAGGGGCTGGGGGAACCTACAGCTGCGAAGGCACCGAACTGGGGCTAAAGAACGATGGGCAAGGCGTTGAGCAGCACCCCACAACAAAACAAGTTTTTCTCCATACAAATATTCAGGGAAGGAGGAGAGCGTTTAGCAGCAGAACGAAGAGAATTTAGACTGAGATGGGGGTAACTTTTCATCAGGAATTTTTTCCCCCAACTTCACCCACAAACCAAGGTGTCGGGAGGCCCTTTTCAGCACCGTTGCAGAGCCTTTTCCCTGCAGCCCCTGTGTGCCGGCACGTCCTGCTGCGGCAGCGTCAGCACACCAAGGCTTTTCAGGTCCCCCCGTGCCTACCGATGGAAGGGAATTCCGTGGGTACTGTCAAACACGTTTCGATACTTATTTGTTGCTTGTTTAGCAATACAGTCTTTAGACTGACCTTAATACTTAAATTTTATTTAAGCTATAGTAGACTTTACCTTTCAGTAGGATCATTTTTATTTAAGCTATAGTAGACTTTACCTTTCAGTAGGATCATTTTAATCAAGCAGTGAAACCAACAAGATGTAATTCTCATTTTCTAATTCACTCTCACCTAAGACAGCTGAAAACCAGAAAACCAAATGTCTCCAAGAGGCAGGAGCAAGAGGTGGCGGGAGGAAGCCCCGGGGCAGTGCCAGAACCCTGCCAGCCCCCCATCACAGCCGGGGGACCCCGGGGCCGGGGGGGTGTGACACACGGCCCCTGACACAGCTCCCAGCCTGGCAGAGGCAGGGAGGGACCGGCGCTGCCTCACGGCACGCGCGATTTACACACGGCTTTATCGAGGGCTCCGGCGCTGAATGCAGAACACACTCTATTTGGCTTTCAGTCAATTAAGCTTTAAGCTGTCAGCAAACAAGACTTTTAAGTTAATTTTGAATCACCACAAATCAAGTTGAAGGTTGAGAAAGGGCACGCTCACATGCCGGCATGAAAAAAGGCAGTTTAATTGCCTCTGAATAGCTATTATATGCTGCAATTGGCCTATTGAATCTTAGATGATCTATTTATTTATCAAAGTGCAAAGACTGGTAAAAGAATGAAGTGTATGAACTTTAATCATCTTCTCTCTTGCGTAAATAGGTAAAATTAACGCTTTTGCATAGAAGAAGTACTATTGAAATTATAATCTTTTAAGACAGTTCAATACGTTTACGTTATATTTTACGTTTGAATAGTTACAGCTGTCCAGACTACAGCTGAAATGTGAAACAAGCAGTTTCCAATACAGTAAGGCATTGCCTTTTTTTTTTTTTTAACCTTCCCTCAGGTTCTTTCATATACTATGTAGATAACTGATGTTTTGAACCTGCTAACTTGCAAACCTGACCATCCAGAAGAAGGTATAGAAAAATGCTACAACATGCTGTAAGACCAGCTGCTATTAAAACATGTTACAAAAACTGCTATAAATTCCATACCAGACCTCTGTCTTATGCAAAATGCTTTTGTTCAGAATAAAATGACATCAGAGAGCACCCACTGGAATGGCTCTTCAGGACTTAAAAGTTGTTTTCATCAATCTACCTAGAAAACCTGCAGCACAAACTAAGGAAATACCACTTTAAAAATGCATCAATAGAACTTTTAAAAGAATGTATGAATAGAGCTGGTTAATTTTAAGAAGAACATCCTCTAACTTTGCTGTCACTAATCCTATGCTTAAAATACAGTTAACCATGGAAAGAACCATAGCTGGTTTCTTAAGACAATACATACATATATATATACACACACCCTCGCCCCCCCAAACAGTAAAGTCCAGAATTATCACAAGTGAACAATTTCTTTTTTCATTATTAGAATTATCACAGGTGAACAAGAGACAATTTCTCTTTTTGTAACTAACTACAAGATGCTTCCAAACATGAATACTCCAACCAGCTGCAATTCTTCACTTGGTAAACGATGCAAGATTTTGACTGATGTTCTCCTTCCCTTCAAATCCCCCCCAGGGAGGAGCAAGGCAGCCCGAGGGAACTCACATCACGTGTTTTAGGTGCCTGCAGGACAACCCTGGACTCTAATTTCCTTGAGTCACTGGAAAGCGGTAGGGAAGGAAATTCAGAACACCAAAGTCAAGAGCCTGCAGGTGCAGACTGGTACCCACTGTTTGCTGTTCTACAGGTCAGGCTGGTACCTCGCACAGCGTTTGTTTTTCAGGGCTTCTACCACCCTGGGGGAAGATTCACAATCTGAAATTGTGCTAACAGCTTCCTTATCCACTTAACATTGACCTCAAAGCCTTCCACGTTTCCTGTTCTTCCTACCATCAGGTCCTGCAAAACTCGCATGAAGAAGTGTGGTTTGCCTATAAAAATGGAAGAATTACGCATAGCCAAAAAACACCTTCAAAAAATTATTCAGAAGCAGCGAGAAAGATCTGCCAATGATGGAAAAAAGTAACCAAAACTAAGTGTGCGAAGTTTCCTCTGCCAGCGTGGGGAGAGGAGAGGCTGGTGCAGGCTGCGGCGCCGAGAGCAGGGGATCTCATCCCAGCACAGACCACACTCCTGCTCTCACAAACAATCACCTGGTCAATAATTTCTGCTCAGCAGGTGATTGTGCTACTGTGTGCCCACAGCTACTTCTGGGATTTCAACACAGAAATATTTTCTTCTTGTTTAAGTCCAACAGAGGTCAGCAGACGTGATAAGGCATTAAAGTCACAAGAGCATTACATGGAGCAAATGTGTTTTAAACTGATGAAGTGGGGACCTCTGAAAGGATTACCCCAAGAGATGCAGTCGGTGTTTTGTCAGGGTTACCCGAAGTGTTCAGACGACACACAAAAGGCTTATGGACCTGGGGTGAGACCAGCCCTGGGTCCATGCAGACCTCGCCTCTCCCTTCACGAACCAAAGCAGACCCTAAGGCACCAGCAGTCTAACTCTAGAGTTATAAGAGATGTTCTGTACCCACACAAGTAAACTCTGCCCATGCTTGGTTCTTTCAATAAGCTATATGTAATCATAAATGAAATTGTGGCTTGACATTTTAAACCTTATTTAACATCCGTGTCATTTTTCACTAGCGAGTCCAAAAACATAAATTAAAAAAGCGCAGAGGTTTCAGGTCTTTGCTCTACATCACTGCTTCATTGCCTCAGGAATTAGTATAACCTCAGGGCAACAGCATTTAGATATCTAAGAAATAAACACAGCTATTTCAGAGTTGTTATTACTGCTGTGGATGCAGTAAATTCACATTCTGCAGTGTGCTGGATGGAGACAGCTCACTTGTTGCATGAAATGGGAGACAGTGATCTCAAACTCCAGTAAACTTAAAGAAACTCTGCCAAATTTCAGGAGTTGCTTTCAGGACCAAGGGAAGTCTTAAAGAAGTTGTATGTTATATTTAACAACATATTGGTCATCAAATAAATGATTTATATCATCATAACCAGCACAAGCTTCTGGGAAAGTAATCTCCAGTGAAGTTCCTAGACTGCAGGAGTGCTCGTGGTGGCATTTGTAAGAACAGTCTTCCCCATGGAAAGGGTGAATTTGTGCAAGTCAACGCCAAGACTGGCTGTGCCTCTGTCGGCAGTCTTCAAATGCCAGAGAAACATGAGAATGGAGACTTTTTTTAGGCAAAACAACTGCTGTAAAGGAGTCGGCAAGAACTGTAGCGAAGCTGGTGGCCCTGCCGTGTCCCAAACGCACTGCACAGCAGTGACAGAGAACAGAAACCATTTATATGCTCATGTGCCTCAACCAAAGAAAACACCGTATAGAGATTTAAGTGTATTCCTGCCACACACTAACATCATTACACTGTTATTAGAACCAAAGAAAGAAAACCCAGAAAGTATGAGACTTATGAAACTTCTGGTTGTAGTGCCAACCAAAAATGAAGCATAACAGAATAAAAAAAACAAAAAATGAGGACTCAAGAATACTAGCAAAATCGCATTTTAATACATTGCTTTTATAACCTGTGCCTCTTTAAAACTCCCTTCCTACACCTGAAGAAATTATTCCAAATAATGACCTTTCAAAAGCCTTTGATTGAGTTAAGGAAAACATCCTGCTAAAGAGTTTCTGCCCAATGCCACCGAGAGAAGAGGAGCAGCCAGAACACCACAATTAAGGTACAGATGTTTTTCCGAGACAAAGAGCACTAACTTTTCTCAAGCTAACACGACGTTTCAGAGTAACGGCGGCACAAAGGGAGACTGCGCAGCGCTGGAAGAAGACATCTGCCACCAAAACAACAAAAGAATTTCAGACAAGAGTCCCGGATCGATTTTCACACAGTACTGAGGTATAAAAGCACCCACCGATGCCGACTTCCCACTGGCACACACAAAATAAGGCGTGTAAGGCCTGACGCTGCTTTCACACATTATGCGAGGTTTATACCATCAAATAAGTACAGATAGCAGGAAGTATACAGAACTAAATGAAAAAAGTGTTTCCCAACACAAAAGCAAGCATTTGTAGATGAATGCGTGTTAGACTGCTTCTCGTGCTATGCTAAAGAAATCAATATTTAACAGAGTTTTTATTCAGAACTGCACTGTCTGCAAATATGGCTTTCATGTAATACGCTGATTTCATTGAAACACGTGATGGATGAAGTAAATATTTTAAAATTTTAAAAGTTGCTTGCTCCTGTGATATAAGTCATGGCCTCTCAATTAGCACATCCCGGTGTAAATACCGCGGTACGGAGAGAACGCTAGCCCTGATTAACACACCCGAATGTCCACCCTCCAGACACGGCAGCTCGGCCAGGCTTCTCCCCTCGGCGGAGTCGCTGCCGTTGTGGGGGGCAGGAGGAGGCCAGGCTGTCCCCGGCCCCCCGGGGGACCAGCAGCGCCCATTGCTCGTCCCCAACCACACGAACCCGCAGCACAGGGCAACGCGGTCGGGTCCCGCACACCCCTCCCAGAGCGGCTCCCCCAGACGACCCCTTCCAGCGGGCAGACACACCGCTGCTCCTCGACGCGGAGCTGGCACACGTGTCCTCGTTTTTGTGTTTTTAGCTCCACAGCTCACACACAAGCTGAAGAACAAGTGACGCTGCTTCCCACAGAGGACAAATATTTAACAACGCTGCAACACAAGCTAGAGCTTCACACCTAGGTATATCACCTTTAAGTAAATAATTTTGAATTTTTTATTCAAGTTTGCTAGCTTTTTCAGCCAAGGCACTTTTCTTTATTCTTTTAACTCTACGGTCATTTCAGAAGCATCAGTTATTCCTAACTCAATAGAACTGTGGTGTCTGAACAGCCCTTGCCCGGCTGAGGACGGACGCTGCAGCGCTCGGCGCACCCACAGCTCGCGGCTCTGCCCTGGCTCTGCTCTACACTTCTCCATTAATTAGAAGCCACCCCAGCAGCCCCCCAAAACAAACGGCTTCTCCTGAATTAGTGCGTCCTTAATGAGCACGTGTAGCACTGTCCCGGCGCTGACAGATGCCCTCAGACAGATGTCAAGCCCGTAACCCCTCACAGAGGGCACGGCTCTTAATGGCGTTTGCTGGGCGACATCTGCTTGGCTGGCAGATGCCCATATCTGTTCAAACACACACAGCTTTGTTGAAAAAGCCCGCGTTTTTACAGGAACTATGCTCCCTTAAAAAACAAACCCCAAAAAACGCCAGGATTTTACCTATAGCTTCATGCTTCCTTGTAGACCGCTAATTAGAAATTGTAAGAACCTAAATTCTCCATTAACTTGGTACACAACTATCAGACACATTTCTCAAGGTGTTTCAGAATTCCTGTTAGTACACACAAAAACTCCATTCAAAATAAACTTTCACATGTTAACTAACCATGTCTGAATTCACATTCCTTTTTAATTGTAACAGAAAAGACCAAGCGGCAGAGATGAGTCACAGTGTATTTTCTCTATTTTCTTAATTAGCATCTGAAAGGGATGAAGTTTGCTTTAGATGATAAGCCCTCACTCTTCTGGTGTTTTACACCACAGTCACTGCATGATATGGTAGATGGCTTCCCAATGAGTGATTAAACACAAATTAAAAGCTTCTTTGATCTCTCTATGGTGGGCTTCAGAGATACAAAAACGTATGTGACAGGTGCTCAGGTTCAGTCTAACCTACTTAAAAGAAACCCAGCGGGAACTTTGTCCAGAGACTGACTCTTTTGGCGCCCTTATTGTGCTGAACAGTGGGCCGCTGGCTTGTTTGCTGGGGATGGCAGATGGTTCCATTTGTTGTGCACCTCCACTCCACCCCAAACTTTCAGTGGGAGGGTGGCTGGTAACGGAAGGGACGCACCGGGCAGCGGCACCTGGTGCTCCCGCCTCAAAGAAGTCCAGCTCCAGCAGGAAGAAAGAGAATGAAGAGAAACCAAAGTAGCCCAGAAGCTCAATATACTATTAAAAACGTTAAAAAAGAAAACAAACCATAGTATATGATTTAACAGATGACTGTCCACAACTTCCAGTTCACAGTTTGTTGTAATATTTTCTTCTGTTATAGTGTAAGCCTTCAAGTAAAAAAAATTGTAATAACACACAAAAAAATAATACATCACCTAGGAACTAATTTAAAGCTACTTCAAGTGGTTAGATGGTACCAAAATCAGGAAGTCTAGACAGTGTGGGTAAAGTAAGTGCTCCAAATATGAGAAAACACTGCAAGTTAAAAGTGTCTGCAAATGCACTGCATGTAGTGCTGCACTTCAACAGCAGTGACGGTGCCGTAAGCTACGAGAGGAATCGCCAGAAGCACAATCCCTGCCCTTACACCCTTGAGTCTTTCACAGACAAATACTGTCACTGATTAAAGAGCTATTTTTAAGTTTAGAGTATGGGTTAATCCAGCAACATTTCCTGTTTCTGACTTTGCCAGTTAAAGGATCATTATTGCTGAAAAAAAATACTACTTGCTATGCACAAAAATAGATTTGTGAATACTGAAAGAAGAGATATAAAAGAGTAAATTTTCAAGTTGGCAAACATTTATCACTAGCATTCCCAGATTTTATTTTCCATATAAACTTTTGTCTGTGCACTACTATAACTGTTGGAACTCTCCCGTATCACAAATAATTGTGGCCGTACAACGCACAAGTCGTACGTTAGCACGTGATTGACTGAGGCTCAGTTTGGCTGCACGGCTAAACCAAGAGTATTTCGAAAGCCTCTACTTACTGCCTTGACCTGCTACAAGCCGTTGTCAAACAGGCCCTTCCCTCTGTGCAAGGGATCACCAAAGGAGGAGGAGAAGGCTGGCCGTTATTCCTTCCCGTCCTGTGGATAACGTGTCACACCAGCACGCAGCAGAAAACAAACTGGACCAAACCACAACCCTCTCCCTGTAGCCAGAGCAGTCCCTGTCCCCTATCCCCCAGCTTTTGGGAGTGACAGATCCTCAGGAATGAACTGCATTTCAATTCCCCACTACCCCGACGCAGCAACTGACTGTGTGTTATCACAGCACTTCCTAAAATGATAAATATTTACGTTGGCTCAAGTAGAATTGAATGGAAATGTATCTGTTACTGTTTTCATTCACAGAAATACCAAACCAGAGTAATTGCTCCAGTCACAGTGTATTTAACCTTGCTACCTCTCAGGAGTGTTACCATTTTGCATGGAAGCCAGCTCAAGAGTTGTCAGTGCCACGCTTCTGCTCCGCGGGGCAGTGTTCCCTCCTAGGAGCAGGCACAAGAGCAGGCACACCAGTCCGTGCCTTGAATTTCCCACCCGCCGACGTTTTATTTTCCTATAGCTATTAAAACCCAAGTGTAATAAATCAATAAACTGTTTTCTGTTCACTAGCAGACAGCAGATTTTATAATCAAACCAATGAGGGGACACAAAATCTGTTTGCAAAGGTCAGAACGACACTCCAAGGACATCTAACCCCTCTCCCTGAGAGTCCTGTGTCCTACCTAAAACTACTGCAATTCTCCCAGAATTGGAACAAAACCTCTAGGAGAGCTGCTCAGGCTTGTACCCGCCTTGCACAGACACCCCCCCCAGCAGGAGACGGGTGCAGGGGAATCCCAGCGTGTGCTTTCTCTTCCATCAAAGCCCTGCAGCAGCAGTTGGGCCAGGCCTGCTGCTGGGCAAAGCCCAGGTCCAGATTTAACAAACGTAAGCACAGAGGTATAATTCTGAAAGCCTTTTAGCTCTAAACTGAGGCAGTCTATATTTCTATATATTTTGCAGCTGAGGTGACCGTACATGCCATTCAGAGTTCATGGAAGGGGGGAAAACGTTTAAAGAATTAGTATTTAGTTAGAACCAGGATTTGTGCTTTGCAAGTGTCATCATCAATGCTCATGTGACCAAGGTTATCATGCAAAAAGTGATTGCCATGGAAAAATTCCACACCGTGCCACGCTGAAGAGGCTGGTGGTACTAAGGTAGTAAAACTGAGATCGGAGCAAGCTCTTTGTGGCAAGAGTCACCTTTCACTGCACGTGGCACCCTCAGCAACGAGGGCTTCACCGAAACCCAGCGGCCCTGTCACAGCCACCAGCAGTACCCAACACACCCACAGGACGTGCCTGCAAGTCCCCAAACATCTACAGCTACCTGGTAATTAGTTAGAACTAAACTAATCCTAAACTTGCTAGAAGTTCTGTTGATCAGGTATGAGAACAATCCGTACAATACCCACGATAAATATCATATTATGACCCAGCACGTTACTTATTTCCCTTACTAAGGTAATGTTGCACAGCTCAGGGGCAAACACTTTGCAACCTCAAAGTTACTTCTTTGAAGTTCTTCATTTCCAGCCCAGCCCTACACAGTATATTCAGTGGATTTCTAAAGACAGCCTATTCATTCCATTATATAATTTCCTCTGTAAGTAAATAAATCTGTCAGGGTTGCAATGCAGTGCTGCCCCTTCCACAGCACCGGTGACATTCGACCCTTTATCCCTGTTACGTGCTCAGCCATGTCCTTGTTTAACTACCCCTAGAGATGCTGCTGCACCTGTGCTAAAACAGAAGGACAAATATCTGCGTTTCCAAATATATAACAGCACTATGTCGCTTTTTTCTTTTTCTTAAAGTATTTTGCTCTGCCTTTATTTACTGGAAAAATATATTTGCATTTCTAAATTAAAACTTAGATGCTATCTTGGAGCCTAAAACTGATGTTGAAAATACAACTAGATTACAAATTTAAAAAAAAATCTAAAATAAATTTTGAAAAAGCCAATTTACCATCATGACGAATTGCAAAATTTTCACCACTGAAGCCAGTAGATTTTACGCCCAACTAAGAAAAAAATGCTGTTGTCTACGCGTGAATTATTTAAGCAAAACGTTTGTTCTATTTTCAGTTATCCAGAGAAGCCCTTCGGGCATTAAAGACAGCAACACATACCACTACTGCGCCGGGAGACTCCTCGTGCGTGTATTTTCAGAGCGTTCAAACCCAATTTTCTAAAGAACTCTGGCGTGTGTGTTTTTAAATGCTTAAGAGGCACTGTAGTGTATCACTGAAGTATCTTCCAGAAACAGGCTTCGGTGCTTTTCAGCCAGCTAAGCTAAAATGCTTTAATCTCTAAAAGGCCTGATGTGGAAGTGATCCTTTTAAAAAATTATTTGGATAAATGAAAGCATTTGGTGAATCTCAATTTGAACTGAAAAAAATCCTGTAGACCACTGCACACCAGCATTACTTTGTGCACTTAAATCAATAAATATTGGCCTTAGTAGGACCACTATAGAAAAAGCTGCATCATATTTTTAAGATAAGGTTACGTTTCAATTGATAGAATTAAAAAAAAAGACATTTTCAGACAACACAAAACTAATTGTATTCAATTGTAGACCAAAATTTCATCTTTACTCAGGATACCTTTTTAAAGCTCAACTGCTTTTAATAACAGAAACACTTTCTCTGTAAGTAAAATTGTTGCTACCAGACTCTAGCAATATGGTGGATAGCTTTCCAAAACCCTCAAAACTCAGTCTAGCACATTGCAAAAAAAAAAAAAAAAAAAAAAAAAAGAGTCACATAATTTGGAGTTTACTCCATTAATGTGTCCGATGTTCAATCGTCCCTGTGGAAAGAACACAGGACACTGAAGGGGCAGAAAGCTGTTTGGATGCAACGCACCCTGGGCTATAACGCTCCTGCTAAAGCTTCCAGAAAAAGGGCTAGCGGGTCCCTAACAGATGGGGGGCTGAGGAGATGGTGTGTGTTCCTGAAGGAAACACTGCCCTGAGGTACACGCTGGGGAAGCCTGTGTCCCAGGGCATGCCCAGCCCATTCATTAGTTGATTTTTAGGTTTTCTGGGGGTTCGTCCTCTATTCCCAAAATACACACTGTAATCACCCAAATTCCCAGCACGCTGATATTGAGCATGTAGGTATTTGTGACACTGCATAAATAAGCATGAAAAAAAGAATCAAAAGGTAATTGCTTATAATTAACTGCGTATTTTTGTATGGTCTGTCATTTCAGAATATGCCTTGATGGACCACAACTCGTGACTTCACCTGCCCGTCTACAATGAACTAGAGGAACAGTAAAAAGCTGAGTGTTGTAGAAATGAAATACACTTGAACTCTCTGTGCAACAAACTCGCAGCGTCTGCTTGTCGAAAAGAGAACCCAGTCCAGTCACGCAGGCCGACGGTAGCGCTCTTACATCGGACCTTTCTCCAAGGTAAAAAGTTTAAGGGATAACTATAAAGAATCATATAAAGCCTTTATTCTTCAAGAACTACAAGCTAAACGTTGGTTGCGTGCAGACTTAGAAGCTCAGAACACATATATTAAAATATAGATAATGATTCAGAAGTAACACGGTAATATTGCCGTAGTTACAGTTAAGCCCATGTTTAGTTTTTGCCTACAGCTCTTTCCTACTGTTGGATAACTTCATTTCTTACACCACACAGTTCTTCACTGCATTTTGTTTTCTCATGAAAAACATGCTATTTGGCAGAAAGTGTTCCATCTCCTCTGCACAGTACCTAGTATGTCAAAAAATTACCCATTCCTTCCCCTGATGCTCACCTGCCGTGATGTCATCGTCAACCAGATCGTGCTCTTCTTCCTGAACTTTTGCTTCTGTTCCCAAGGAATCCGGGCTTGCACTACCAGTCTGAATGGCTTCCGTGGTTACTCCGGCTGAAAGGAACAATCGAACAGCCACAAAAGTCAGTGATTTTGGTAGAACACATCCATAGATCAGGGAAAAAAAAAGTAATTATGAATATGAACTCTATGAAACAGAGGGAAAGCAAAGAACAGCTATTTTCTGGTTTCCCTTCACACTGTATGCAGACTTTTCACAAACCTATCCTTTAAAAAAAAAAATCTTTTTCCACATTCTAAATATCTTTTCTACATTTTTTTCTTTTTCTGCAGTCTTCTAGCATCATTAAAAATATTAGATACATGTATTACAGACTAACAACTTATTTAGCCACAAAATACAGAGTTCCAGGAGAACTTCTCTTACATCTCCTCCCAATACTTCATCTCTCTTGCCACAAAAGGTGCCGTTTTTCCAGGTGACCTTCAGAATATATTCATCCAGGTGACTCATTCCACGTCCTTTGGGCTGGGAAGCATCTGATAGTTGCTGTTAGAAACTACACAGTGAGCACCAAACGATGCCACGTAACACCATGTGATTAAAGTTGTAATTCACCGGCTTAAGCTCTGCCCAGTTACAATCTTTAATTATTCCCTATACGAGCCTTACCACAATTCAATCAAGGTGTTATCAGAAGAAGTGTTCTGCTAAGGGTGAAAGAGTCCAGCCTCACAAATAGCCTTTACAAAGAGCCCGAGGGAAGCTGAACAGCAGACTGGAGGGATGCCCTGATAAGATTTCTTTCCTCCCAATACATCCTCTACATCAGTTCTGTACTATCAAAAATCTTATTTTATGAAGAGATTGCTGCTAGTCTTCTCCAAGCACATGAATGTGATTGATAAATAAAGACAATGGTATCATAATAAATCACAAGGGGGGAACGAATCTGTCAGCTGTGTACAACGAGGTTTGTCAGTCCACACCTGAACGCCCTTTAACTCTGTTAATGTTTCTGAACTGGTTTAAAAATGGCCCATTCTCCTGAGTATCCCAGATTTTATTTTTTAAATTTTTAAATTTAAAATGCCATGCTCACAGCAAGGCAATTACTTGTATCTTGTGATAACACAGTGATTTTGTCTGACAGCAATTTCTAACCTGATTCGGACACAACCTCTTTATAAAGAAACTCCTACCTTTTAATAACTTTCTGAATGTCCTTCCCGTTGTGTCAACACCTATAAAAACCAGTGACAACAAATACACCAGACTGGACCACACTGCTGAGTCAACAGCACACCCCTTCATTAAGCACACTGGCACGGAGATCCCCTGCAGTTCCAACTGCACAGGAACCTTCTTCAGGGCACTCTCAAAAGGAGCTCCCCGTTCCGTCGCCGCAGCTCTCCGCGGGGTCTCCACCAGCGTCCGCGCAGACGCCGCGATTCCAGCGCCACCTTGACAAAATACTCGTTGGCCTTCACCTTCAAGCCCCAACTATTTTCTAACACTTATTTGTGTATACCCACTGGAGTCAGCCAGTGCGCTGAGGGGCAGAGGGGAGGTTAGTTTTGAAGCGTGGCTTTACGCTCTGCACCGTGGTTAGTACGAGCCAGCTGCTAACCTCCGCAGGCGCAGCGAGCGGCTGGCTGTTCCCTAAACATCACTTCTGTAGTCTGAAAGTCGTTGATTTCTTTCCACGCCCAGAGAAGGGTGAAGAGTTTGCATGCCTTTTGAAAACTGTAGTACAGAGGCGCTGACCGAGGTTCAGCTCCTAGGGAGTATCTTCTGTGCTTCAACACCCAAGTCGGCAGAAGCCAAGGGCCTAGCAGGCCCTAAACGGTAGGTTTAGGCTGGGCCAAAATTCAAAGGCTTTGATTTATTTAGTTATTGCTTTACCTCTTTCCCTGCTTTCTCGCCCCGAGTTGCTGAAAAGAGGCTGATTTGCTGTATTAGGTGTGCTATGCCTTTCTACAGAGCTTACCAAGCCTAGTTACAACGCGATGGAAGGCAACGAGTGCCTTTGCATGAGTCAGAATCAGCTGCACAGCATATAAAAAAAATTAGAAGAGTTTATTACAATTTTATACAATTAAAAATGTAAGTAAAAATCTATTTAAATCAGAATGATTAGACATTCCCCAAAAAACAGTGGATGGATAAAGCCAAAAGAGGAGAAAAATAGTCATCATGCAAACATGTCAGGCAATAAGTTATCATTTCCTCTCCGTGAAGATCCAGTAAGAAGGAACATGTATTCCTTGACACAAGTGTTTTCTACATCATTCACTAAATATCTTAGAAACACTTTTTAGAAGTGAACAGATCATAAACCTCTGAATGTATTAGAAATAAATCAGCCAACGTATTAGAAAATATTGGAAAATTAAGATGTATTCAACTTGAGCTGTTATTACAGTTTATTATTTACTGTGGCATCCTAAATTTGTTATTCATTTAATACATTAAAATATTGCAGCACAAAGTTGTTTGCCTTACTTCTTTGGGCTCTTTTAAGTCAAACCTTGCACCAGTAAGATGATCAACCACATACATAAACAGCAAAGTCTTTAGGGTCCAATCAAACTACCCTTACTCAATGAAAACTTCCAGTCAAATTGATGGAAGTTTAATTAAAGTTTTACTCAATTAATGTGGCTTTAAATAAAACTTTCTAGCAGAAATATAAGTCTACTAGAAATACATCCATAAAAACTGACAACAGCACGTTTGTTATTATAGACTTTCTGTATTTATTTTGCTTTCCAGAGATGGATTACTACTCGAAGCAGTTTAAAGCGAGACAATTTAAGGATATACATTTAAATTTCTTTAATTTTGTGCTGCCGCATGCAAGATTTCCACTTAAAAAAAACCCAGGAATTCGATACAAACATTTACCTGCGCCAACTGGGTTTTCCCAAGGCGGGAAGCAAGAGTGCCCACCCTCCCTCTGCGGGCAGAGCGTGCCGCCAGCAGGTTCCTGCCCGCGTTAACTCCCCCCACACGCACCCATCGATCCCGGGCAGCTCCCAGCCGCCTCCGTCCGCAGCCCACACGCACACAGAGGCTGGGGCGAGCTAAGCTTTGGCTTCCCGTGAAGCCAGAGCAGCCATTTCTCTGTCTGTGGTAACATCACATATTTAAAAATCTATCCGTCCCTGCGGGGCTTGAGGGACAGACCCGCCACCAAGAGCTTGCAGCGTCCCACTGCAGAGCCCCAACACGATGCCTTCAGCCTTTTAAGAAAACATTACACTGGTCAAAGTAAAATAAACAAACTTATTCAGCAGAGGAATCCCTTTAAAAAAGAGGATTTAATCTGAAGAATCTGTCTTGACACTGAAGGTTGCCCTTGCTTTAAAATAAGCAGGTAGGAAAAGACAGCAGCATTTTTACCTTTTTGAGCTTCACCTGACAACACATCCTCGTGGCAAACGCCCCTCGGACCACGCAGCGTTTTAGAGACAACTGTACGCTGCGAAAATGAGGAGCAGACAAAGCCACGGCAAATATTTACAGTCGCATGACATAATTTTAGTAGGTACAAGAGAAAGCTTTGAAAGCTTCACTGTTTTCCTCCCTGTGGGAGCCTGAAAAATACCAACACCTGCAGCATCTCTCAGGCTTTAATTCACAGCGTCACTTATACAGCCATTCCATTTGATGTGGGGTCAACAAGCTGACACGCCAATTTTGGATTTGAAGGCCCAACTAAACCTGAGATTTATTGTTCCCCCGCCCAGGCGCTGCAAAACGAAGCCCGATGTGCCGAACACCTGAGCTGCAGCCGGCGGGCCGCGGCAGCCACACGCGAGCTGATCCGGGGGCAGCGGCGCGGGGCCGTTCGAGGTGGGCTCCGCAAAAGAGACAATTAGATCTGCTGGGCTTTCTCCCTGCTCCTCCCCCTCCCCATCGACAGTGGGACGGCCGTCTCTCTCACATCAGTTAAAGATGATTAAAAGATAGTCCTGTGCACATTTGCCCGTCTTTCAAGTCTCCTGAAGGCAGTTTATCACAACGCTGGGAGACGTGCCAGGTGCTTGATCTCTACGAGAAAGGTCACGTCCCAAAATTGCTATTGGATCTGAGCACAAACAGGGAAAAAAATTTCATCTCTGTTTGCTAGTGTTACATGCTTTATCCATTCAAGAGTCAATTAAATGCATATGACAATCTTACATCGGCAGCAAGCTTCTGTTAGTGACCACCACTTGCTTGAATTAAAACAAACGTGTTAATATATGAGAGAAGCACTGTTTCTACATCATGCACATAAGAACTATTTCAGAGTAATAACATATGCTGGACACAAAAACACGCTGATAATAATTTATGTCCCTCTGTCAGAAGGCAAAACTGCGAGAAGCAGAAGTTGAAGGGACCAAAGCAATATTTATCTTTCATATTTCTTCTCCTTATCTTTCTAGCACAAAACTGTACTTTTCAGAAGCCCACTGCACCCTAAATAATTCTTAGCCCCTTCAATTCCTCCCCAGACCTTTAAAAAAACATGTAATTTTTTTAATTATGTCTTACAATGTAACTAATACATACACTTTACCCACAACAGCAACATCTGTAGCTCCTTATTTTGTTTCTCCTTTCTGACAGTGTAATTATTCCTCCTCAGAGCACCAGCACCTTTGTGCACATTCACACAGACAATAACACGATTAAATGCCTTCTCATTCAGGAGAACCACAAACTCTGTAACCTTAACTAACTCATAGTTTTCAACACTGTAAATATAAAAAAATTCCATCTGCTAGTCACGACCTGTTTGAAAGGTTTTCAGTATCAGTGCTTTCACACTCAGCTGATTTCTCTATTTTATATTTTCTTCCTGTCTTTTAAAACTTTCTTGTTCTGATAGATAAGCACATCCTAATTTAATGTAAAACAAATGCTACGCTTTGATTTGCTAATGACTAACAGAGGCCAAAATACTGCTGCACGTGTACTGAATACTTGAGTTTTTTCCTTAAACCGGTCGGTCCCTGACTATTGCCATGAACACGCGTGCCACGCTTCTAACCCGAGCACAAACGTAAGCACAGGAGACAGAACAAAAGATTATGCACGTGCAAACCAGAACTGCATACTCTTCTCCAAAACTTTCAAATGTAGTTGTTTAAGTAACAAGGAGTAGCAGAAATAGCAAATTATTGAAGCTAATACAGATTACCTGTTGTTTACAAGTACATTAGAAAGAAGTTGGTTTTTTGGAAACGGTGAGCTGGCTAAAGCAGGCCCACGGAGTGGTTTATATACACGTCACCAAGACAATTACGTCCATAACCTTGCACCCAACAAGGTCATGCAGCATCACGCCAGAGAAAAGAAATCAGCAATCAACAGTTGCTATAGCAGCTACTCCTGAGAGTACAGCTGTATTCTACAAACTGAGTATAACTGACTGCAGAAGATCAATTAAAAAATACATCCTAATATACAAAATGGTGCAAATATCTATCACTATGAATTAAGGCTCTTTGGCACGTATATGCAACATACTTTCACTTATTATTTGCTGCTTGGCTCCACATCTAACTGTGCAACAACATCCCCGTAATGAGGCAAATGTTGCCAAAGACCTGACGAATCATGAGACTGTGCTAACACAGATGACATCGGGGAAAAGGAATTGGACAGAGAAACCCAGAAAGAGAAGTAAATGGTTCAAAGGAGTTGGCAATAGCCTGTGTAATCTTGCATTTCAAAAGACAAAGCTAAATTAGCTCTGGAGGCAAGTGTCAACAGCCAGCGGCCAAGAAAGGACTATGCAGAGGCCTGTATGAAATGACTGTTACACGTGTTTTAAAAGTTACCAGAGAGGTGAAAAGGGAACAGCTCATTCTTGGATGGGCTTCTGGCACAGTCACAGTGCAGTACACCTTGGCCTAACACCACAAGAGACCTTTTCTCTGTTGCTCCTGCACTACTCTTGGTCTCTGTAAAGTCAGATTAAGCTTCTAGTGCCCTAAAGCCCATTGACCTTTAATTTTAGATTTCTATGAATTTGATGAGAGAGGAGGAGACGGAGGAAACGTTCTACCTTTCAGTATGGAGGGAAGTACTGTGATCTGATGCTCATCTGCTTAACCACCACCATAAATGACTGCTTAACAAACCCTTGCTGAACTGGGCTGCCCTCTTCACCCGGCACCCCCTGGCAGCACTCGGTGTCCAGCAGTTGTGACACCCGACGGGGCAGGAGGAGCATCAACTGTCCAACAGGCACTGACGGACACACGCTGCGTGACCCTGCATTAGCTCCTTTCACACTCTTGGGATGCCAAAGGATCCCTTCGTAACAATTTCTATAATCGAATTATACATCTTTGAATAAGAACATCAGTGTTTTACCACTAGTACCTTGTAATTTTATCAGCCCTTTTCACAGCAGGTTTCTTCTCTGAAACTTCCAAACTACAGGCCAGCCCCTCAACAGCAGGGACAGCCTTTGCAAGAGACCCTCCAACCCCGCTGAGGTGTTCTGAAGTATTCAAATTATCTGATCAATATTAATGACCTTAAGTGGTTTCATGGGTGTGAAATGACTTGGAAAATTCCAAGAAACTTTTCTACATAACGCTAGACATTTCCCCTAGAATTTTCCCCCAGACTAGTAGTACTGCTCATAGTTTTCTGTACAAAATGCCTTTTTTTCTTTTATCTAGCAACCGAGTCATTTCCAGGTTCAAACCAGCATTACTTACGTGATATAACGCTGTCAATGTACTGTGGTAAGTAAGGGGCCCACGCATCAATGGTTTCTTTCCGACCCGCCTGCTCGATTCTCCTCAGTTCCGCTAGGAGTAAGGCCTGGGCAGCTTCTCTTACCTGTAAAGCCAACAGGAACATCACACCAACTCAAATATCAAATATTGAGCAGTATGCTTTCAGCATCATTTAGCATACTACGGAAGACTGAACAATGAAAGCAGAGGAAAATATACATAAAAAGGTTTCCCAAAGTTTTTTTTTTTTTTTAAAAAAAAAAAACCACCCTCTGGGATTTTACACCAATAAATACAAAATATTATCTTGTATTATTTGTCCCCCATTAATACCACCTGTTCCATCAGAAGAGTTCATAAACACACATTCATAAATACATTATTCTTGGTCTAAAAGCTTTAACACACAAGGAAGCAATTTAATCAAGGTAAAATAAAAAACTGTGGACAAATGGAATATAAATACGCTGACACCTAAGGATATCCATTAACTGGACTTCGGTTGCTTACAAATTTTAATGAGTTTCAAAGTAATTGCCCTCTCAGGAAGCCACCTCACAGTGTATCCTGTATCACAAAAGAACAGGCAATCAGGTAGCAAAAAACTATATTCCCAGCTAAGTTACAGGACTGCTGAGGACCTCCAGTCTCCAAGCCAGCTCTGTCCCTCTCCTTTCCCACTGGGAAAGCTGCACAGTCAACGAATTTTTTGCCACAGCAGCACAGGTGTAGCGTTAAGGCCCACTAGTCATTTATCAAACAGCTGGGTGACAAACCATTTACTGGCCTCAGTATACACACTCCAAAAAATAAGGCAACTCAGCATTCTCTTGAAAAATAGAGGGCAGTTTTTTTAATCCTAATAAGATTCTTAATGGAATCATGAAAGTTTTTAATCCAATAATTTCTTTAAAAAGGTATGTACAGCATCCAGAAGGTAAAAACCCCATATATATATATATTTAGACATGAAACTCCATATATATATATTTAGACATGATCAATTTTCCAACATTTTGACAGGTTAGCTGGAAAATTAACTTACTGAATCTGAAATAAAAACTGCAGGAACTGCGTGTCAGAAAAGAACGATGTATTTTTGTATACTAAGGGAAAACGTGATCAGTAAAAGACAACATAAGCCCCCAAACCCCTAGCAGTACAAAATTACTACAGAAGTCACCTCCAAGCATCGATCCTGCCACCTGCGAGCCAGCATCTCCAGAAGAGGAGGTCGGAATTTATCCAGCCCCAGCAGGTCGGGGAGCATGACACAGTGCATAGCAGCGAGCTGGCTCCACCCTGGTAAAACATCACAACAGCAGGATTAACATCATCAACACTGCAGCAGTTTCAAGTTCAAAATGCCACCAAGTAAGTTTACATTGGCCACTGGCCTGGTACACAGCAGATCTCCAGGAGAAGGTGGGACAAAGAGGGAAAGAGAAAAAAGAAAAAAAAGAACCAATTTTGCAGCAGAACAACAGAATTGTTTCGTCTGCGGTGGGAACCTGGGGCTCACCCCATCTTTTACTGATCCCAGCTGAGCTCAGGGCATGTGCTTTCCCTTCCGGGCAGGAAGGAGCCCTTCCAGGCAGGAATCATGCCTCGTGGGCTAGCTGGTCAGATCTCAAACACATGCAAGGGGCCAAACGAGGCAGCAGCAGGAGGTTGCCTCAAATCAGTCCTGATTAAACACAAATATCCCTCTTCTTCCCCAGCCCCTCTCACAGAGACTCCAGTATTTCGTCACATCCAGGGGTTTTAAGCTTGCAGCCTTAAGAATATACTCAGCACTCATACTAAATATAAAAGAAGTCCCTAAAAGTATTATGGCCCATTTTTTGCTAAAGCATAGGCTGTGGTTCTGAGCTCAAGATTTAGAAGCCCTCTTCAAACCATAATTAGCATTACTTATGGTATTCCACAGCCTAGGTGCAAGCGTGCTATCACTCAATGACAGAAAACTTAGCACATGAATTGCCTCTAGAAAGATTACAAAGAATTTTCTGTCCCATTTTAAAAGTTATACAAATACATACAAGCACACGTATGTCTATCCTTATCCTTCCACCTAAACTTTACTGCAACACACTTACCTCAGGTGCATTCGTACTACAAAGCTGCAATATTGTGTAGCTAAAACCAGTAAAGATAAGCATATCAAGCTCAAACAACACAGCTTGTAAAAAGGCTCATAAAGTACTCTATGCAAAAGAACTCTTCTACTGCTATGATCTCCATTGACTTGGGAAACTGGAGAAATACTTCAGGTGAGCATATAGATCTATATTTTTAGATTGTCAGCAATACTGAGCATTCAAATTTAAATATTTTAGCTAATAAGGCTCTTCATGGTGCTATAAGAAATTATGTCAATTTTTCCTTAAAGAAAAATGTATTAAAAAGAGGAATTCCCAATTTGAGAGCACTGTTTCTACTACTTGAGATGCATGAAAGCTGGAATTTATAGCTTAGTAATAAGGGCATAAAAACTCTGATTTAAAGCAACTTGCCGGCTGCAATGCAAGGGGTGTGTGTTTGTTTGGGTTTTGTGCCAGTCTTTTAGGCAGAGAGACATTCTTCAAAATGTGGATAAATATTTGTTAGAAAAAATAAATCTTCCCCAACACAAACCCCAAATAGTTTAAATAAACACTTGAGTTTTCGTAAACACCACAAATAAAGTTTAAACAACACAGAACTGATTTAGTTGGTTTCATTTTAAAAGGAGCTTTACATTTGCAGTCCTTCAATTTGTAAGGTGGACTCCGGAGCGCTGGCACTCGCTGTCTGGGGAGCAGAAGGCCCATCCCACGCTCACCCCGAGGGCTCGAGTCGGGGCTGACCCCTCGCACCCGCGGCGGAGACGGGACGCGGCCCCGCGTGGAACACAGCGGTAGTTGAGAACTGAATTTACAGATGGTCCAAGACACACAAACTAGATCTGCTCACCCTCTACCAAGCATTAATGGCGAAGTTTACAAAAACCCCTCATTGCTTCTCTTTTTGGCAAAGAAAAATTCCTACACAGATCAAATTAAAGTCACGTCATAACAATGATAAGGGACATTAGTTGAAAGTAAAAGACAAATAGAAAAGTGAGGAAAGAATACCTTCATTGACTAAGAAACAGGTATGTAAAGTAGGAGCAGTGTCAGAGCCAGAGTGACCAGCTTCAGTGCTAGAAGAAACAGCAGGAGCAACTTGCAGAGGAAAGAAGAAGAAATAAAGAGAAAAAAAAGAGGAAAGTGAGGAGAGCAGCTTCTGAAAAACAGATTAGTATCACTGAGGAATGAAAAATAAAACTAGAGAAAACTGTGATAATATTAAACTTAAAAAAAATTCTAGGTTTTACAAGAAGTGCAATGCCAGGGAGAGGAAGACATGCAACTGCAGAGAAACACAGATACACTAACAGAAACCTGCACGTTTTGAAAAGACAAAAATACCTGTAAATCAAGCGATTAAAACATCTCTTCAGATTGCTAGATTTGGGTCGACAGCGTGGTTGCCTATGAACCTTAAAACCAGGAGTTTCACTGCTTCTTTTTGTGTTTTTCCCCACATTTAGATTTGGAATTTGCACTAGTCATTAATAACCCCAGAATTAACCCCTTTTAAACAACCTGGGCTGTCCCATCTGTCACTCTCGAACGGGACACAGTGTATTACTGATGGCTAGTTTTCATACAGGTTCATTTTAAACCTGTCCTCATTCAAGTAATTTTAAACCTATGGCAAAGAAAGGACTAAGAATCTCAAGCAGAAGCATATGAAGCTACAGGCAAGCAAATATAGAAGAGCACAGCTCAAGCGTGTTACTCAAAGCAGAATCTGGGACGTTTATTTTGTCAACGGCATCATTTCTTGGTGCAAATGTAATTTAAAAGCAGTTCTAAACATTACGCTTCCACTAGTGCTTCAGGACTTAATATTACCACATGAAAAGATGCGCAGCCCTTATGGCATACACATGCTACAACCCGGGGTCAAGGTGGGGCTTTAGAGGTCGCTATCTGACACGTCCTTCCTATAGGGAAATTACCATATGTCATGCACAAGCATCTTCAAATTAATCCCCCTCTCTTATTCCGTTGCAGAACAACAATGGGTTCAAGCTCCTGAACCGATTAAGCATTGTCTTCTGAATGCTCTGTTTGCTTTTCACCCAGTGAGCTTCTCCTGCCACCGTGGGACATCTGCATCAAAACTGCTTTTTCCGTCCTCTCCACACAAACGCATCGCGGCGGCACGTGTGCGGTGACAGGACGACTAGAGGAAATCACTCCAGGACAGCAAAGCCTAGCTTCAGTGGATGTATTGAAAAAAGCTATTTTGTGAAAAGGATTGCCTGTAAAAACGCAAACCCACTCCGTCCTGGAGCTAAAGTCTTACTCTGACGTTTCTTTTTTGCCTCGTTTTGTTGTAGTTGTTTGCTCCCTTCCAACGTCAGTGATTACAACAACCACTGTAATGGAGGCAGCTGGCCACCTCATAAAGTGCATTAATTGTATCTCTAATAGTAGCACCAGAAATTTCTGAGTAGCAAGATACTGCAAGTAGTGCACAACAGGATGTAAAGGTAAGCACTGAGGAAACTTCAGACCTAGGAGTACCACTTACCCCATTTTCCCCCAAGAGCAGCAAGACATGCCACCAGACACCAAAAAAGATGTCCATTTAGGAACAGGAGTATTTTTCTGTATTTTTGACAGCACACAATTTAATTTTTATCAATTGTTTCTCATGAGCTTATAAATATTTCCAGGGGAAAACTAAATAATACTAAAGTATACCTATCCCCCAAATTAGCAAAGCTGTTTCAAAAGAAAAATTACATAGCTGTCATTGAGGAAGGAAAACCCATAAGGGAACTTATCTTTAAAAACAAACCACAGACCCTCTCTGTGATAAAAATGTTTTTTCTCACATCGCCATATAGATAGACACCATCTCAGAAACCCTGACCTTTCAAACATTTATCTATCAAAGAGGAAAAGTAAATAGCTGTAAAAAAAAAATTAAAAAAAGAAAACCAAAGAAGCCTCACATGTTGACACAAGAGTCCTGATTTTTTTATTTCTGCTTTTTGTTACTGATCTTTACTTTGCTATATATGTAGCACCCTTGATCACAAAAAAACCCTTGATGCTCCTGAAACTGATTTTCCCTTTTCAACCAAAGATCACAGTAAAATAATATTTATATTTAGGAAAAGAATAAACAGACACAAATGTTGCTGATGGGCAAGTTTCCTCCTCAGATATAAACATGCCCTTTTTTGCACGAGTAAAGAAAAATCACACAGTTGATGCACTTATGCTTAATGCTGTGCTTACTAGCTCTCTAATACAAGAGCAGTTGTGCAGTTTAAAGATATATTTAAAGATGTGCATTAGTCTTTAATGTACATCTAAAGATTGTACATTTTGGTGAATACCACAGTGACAAAATATTTGTATTCTGCAAAATGCAATCATTGCACAAATTGCAAGTTTCTCTGTATTCATATAGCTTGAAAAGACAAAGTTGTAATAGTTAAAAGTTAAGAAGATAATTTCAATTTTGAAAGGAAACTTCAAATAAATCCGAAAGGATATCTGCTTTATAGATTAAGGCTATCTGCTTTATAGATTAAAACCCCCCAAATGAACACATTATGGAAAAAGAGAGAAAAACCTTTCCTCTCCTGCCCTGTGTACACGGAGGCAGCTGGGCTCACACCCCCCCAGCTCTCACCCCACAGTTCACTTGCTCCTCGCTCCTGAGCTAGAGGCACAATTGGCCACATCACGGTGGTTTACATTTATGTTCTTTTAGCATTAAGAGCAGCAGCTCATTTGCCCCATCAAACAGCAGCTCGCACCCCAAGGGGGAGGAAGGTGCCTCCTCCACCTCTCCAGTCCCAGCAGGGCTGTTTCCGAGAGCTCCTGCTGCCCGGAGGAAGCTCTAGTCTCCACTGCTCAGGGGAAAATTCACCACTGATCTTGTGTACGCCCTTCTCTTACACCAGAGGTTGTTCCACTTCCTGCACCTGGCCATTACACCCACGAAAGGACAGAACCAACGCAGACTATTGAAGGATCCTTCGGTATCATCCACTGCCATCTTTCATAACTGCAGCGCTGGTAGAAATAGCATGAAAATAATTTCTTCCTCCTTCATAAAAAGGAGAGGAAATGTCTATACACTGCTTAGATGTATTTACCTTTATGCTTTAGTTTATAACATACATAAACATTCTCGTGTTACACCGTATAGCCCTTAGCTACAGCTTTTAAACCTCTTATTATCACCTCAACACCAGAATGTTTGGCAGCACCTAAAATATACAAAAATTGTCAGGGAATGGCTTCATGACAGTATCAGCATCCTATATTGATTCTTAAAAAGGTCTTAGTCATTAAAATTTTCATCTAGAATGTTACACTACATTTTCCTCCCATGTAGAAGCTAGCAATATTTTTATCACTTGATAGTGAGGTGATAACTTCAGTGTCAAGAGCTGAAATGACATATCAAATTGTTCCAAAGCAAGTGATTTTTTACCTTGCTTAATTTGTCCTTGGGCTGCATGACTTGAAATCGAAGGGGGTGCCTTCACTTTTGACATCTCCGGAGTGCCTGGCCTAGGCGGCCTAAACACAAAATATACACGAAGGGGGAGAAGAGGATAGGGGAACAGATGACAAAGGAAAAAAAAAGAACAGATTAAAGATATTGTGACTGAACAAACTGAAGAGCAACTCTATAAAAAGCAGTTGATTAGACACAAAGACTGTATCTCATTCACAATTCCTAGGAAAGGTTATTTTTTGGTGATAAAAAGTTCACCTGTATGTTTTGATTTATTTAGAACTTGACCTACCCTTTGTAAAAACTCTTTAAAAACAACAAGCACTAAAAAGGAGGACAAAAACGGCCTCTCAGACCTACGGGTGCATACGTTCATACAAGTCCATGTTCTACTAGCGGTGTAAGTCACGTAGCTCCATTCAAAGCAGTAAGAGTTCTCCTGGCATAAAGAAATACTACATTCAAGAAAGAGGAACTACAGACAGCTCCATCTAGGTACCAAAGGTTTTCATGGCCATTTTGTACATCAAACCCCACAGTAAAACTAAACAAAATAAAATGCTGTATTAAAATAGAGACTCTGAAAGCAAGCTCTCACAACTTCAAGTGAATATCTGCCGTACCTTGTCGGCCCTTTCTTCATGTGGTCTCCGATGAAAGTTGCGTTGGTCATGCTCATCAGCGTGTTGGCCAACGAGATGACGGAGAGGAGGTGCTGAGTGGTGACGGCACGCGACACACCGTACGTCCCCTTTCCGAGCCCTTCCGTGATGGACATTTTCCTTCCCAACTCCACACCATCGTAGGGCGGTTTGCCCACAGGCTGATTGTAGCCAGGAAGCATCAGGGACATGTGGCCTCCTCTAGAGAGAAGGCCAAAGGACACTGAACAGTGTGGCTTAAGCATCCCAAGGCGATCAAGGCAAAGCTCATCTAGAACAGAATTCAGGCCCCAGGCATGAAGACAGGACATAAAAAGCTTTGCTGTATCCATGGTGAGATTATATTCTAATAGAGTTAATGGTTTAGATTTGCTAGAGCGATATTCTGGGTCACCGTCTTCTCTCCTCTGTCTTACCGATTCTTCATCCTCATCATCATCATCAAGAAGATGCTCTTTTATATTCTCTTTGATTGTTTCCTTGACCTGCTGGAAGAGGACAGCTGCTCGTTTACCAGTCAAAAAGGAGCCTCCTTTGTCAGAGCCACCAGAGGCTTTCTGTAAATTCTCCGGAGAAATGAGTGCAGTGTTGGGTCGGGAGGCCTCCTCGGTCAGCAGCTGAATTATCAGGGCTTCTACGTCAAAGAAGAGCACGTGTACATCTGGATCTGTTAGGTTAGTCTTTATAGCTTGAACCATCAGGGAGTTATGGGAATATTTGGGTAAATTCCCCTGAAAAAAGAAAAAAAAAGTTATCCAACTGAAATTTCAGAATTTTTTAACACTTTTCACAAAACTAATTCATAGATTTAGGAAGCTGTGGATGATCAAAGTTTGAAAACTCACATGGGTATAAAACATGTCATGATAAACGTTATGAAAACATCAGTGAAGAATTTTACAGCACTTTTCACAACATCAGGCATGTCAGACTGGTGATCAAGTGTTACACTCCTAAAATACAGAAGTTTCACTTACAGAAGTTTATCAGAGCTCTCTAGATAAGACAGAATGTCACATTTCTTTCTCATCAATTCTAAAAGATAATAGTTATACTCCAAGGAACAATAAAATGTCAATATTTTGTTATTAAAACACATTAAATATTTCATATTTGTTTACTGAAATATAGCTTCAGTTTATGCCACTGAAAAATAAGCTACTAATAAATTTGTCCAGGTATGCAATTAGTGTGTCACCTGTTCACTCCACTGCTTAAGTCCATCTTCTTCCTCCTTCCCTTCCTCACAAGGAAAAAAAAAACCAACCCACACACCACAGAGAAAGAAAGTTAAAATACTATGGGATAAAAGGTGAAAAAAGTCAGAAAAGGAGATTGGACAAAAGAACATTAACCGAAGTTTAAGTATTGTGAGAACTTCATTTTCTCCGTAACCAACACAAAATTATGCTCAAGTACAGTTTTTCCTCAAACAAGTGAAAGAGAGAATCTCTGAACAGAAATAAACTCTGTTCAAATGTAAGTAAAATATTCTTTTTCCTCGTTTACAATTTAATTAACAGCCAGAAAGACATAAGGTTGAATATTCAGGTCTGATGCACAGAATTACAGAGTCGGAGCAGGAAAAGCCGGCAGGGGCAGCAGTTCCCGGGCTCAGTGAAGCACTCCCGACGCTTGTGTAGTCACTGCCCAAGTTAAACCCTGGGCTCAGCTCACAGCGAAGTCTCAGGGAGCCCCTAAAAACCACCACCCTATGCAAGTCTAAGAAAAACTGCAGGAGAAATGGCATCTTTGCCACAACTGATACAGGCTGAATGGCTTGTCCAGAAAACAGCAGCCTTCACCGAAAGTAGAATTAACCCCAAAGTTAAAGCAATACAGTCAAGGCTCTTATGCCTTTTCTCACCTCTAACTCAACAGCCTTAACATTAACTTTGAGGTTGGCAGTCACTAAAATTTCTGTTCCCTGGGGTCTTTTTTAAACCCCAAAAGCACATTTTACAGCAGGATAGTTATTTAGAAATTATCAAGGCTTGCAGTTTTTATGTATACACTGTATGTATATTTACAAACAGGTGTATGCACGTGTACACACACACACACTATGAATAGACACAGACTATACAAATAACTCACACACGCTCTATATATCCTGCAAAAGTTTGAGCATTCTGTATAAATACAGAGATTCCCAGTGGGTTTTGCCCTATTCTCTAGACATCCTTCCTTCTCTGACAGAGGCAATGCACGCACCTTCCGAAGCCTGGAATACCCCGGCTCACGGCGGGGGGTCACCACTGAAAATCTGCTGAGCTGTAAAACGACATGATTTCTACCAACACCCAGTATCTTGCATTTTTCAACCCTTTTCATTCTACTTCTGAACACTAACAAATGTATTTATGACTAGGAATCACAGCGACAGATGTGTGTTCTATTTACCATCTTACAGTTGGGAAACTGCACGTGCATACGTACCATTTATTTTCTCTCAAGGACTTTTTTCAAGACAGTAAGCACTTCGAGTCCTACAACCACTTGGCTGCTTTCAGTTTTGTACAAATATCATAGCACTTGTTTGAAAACTGAAGTGATTTTTATATATTCCTTTTCCATTATAGCTGTAAAGACCCCCAAAATGCTGTTGGCATGGAAAAATATAATATCCACCACATCACGTTCAATTACTGTTCCAGTGGATGAACCTGGCTTTGAAATAAGTGTATTATTTTAATTCTCAAGGTTCTCATTCACACCGATTTGTCTCTCCCAAAGCACTCTGCTTTTTCTGTGGCTATTCGTTACTGTATATCCCTGAAGAGTGCAAGATTGCTTTTCATAGTAAAAAACTTTCCTCTGAAAAACTGCCCTTTCCAAAGTTTTACATCAGCTTTATGTTTACAAACTGATCTGTCCCAAAGAGGCTCCAGTAGCCTGACCTGCCGTCGAGAGCAGCTGCTGATCCAGCTGCAGCTTCTTCACCATTCCCTTCTCACTGCCACTTTGGAGGAACTCAGGAGTAACCTCTCCCTTTGACTGGCTCGCGGCAAGAGGCCCAGGGGAAAAAAAACAGAGTAAGAAACCACTCCTGTAATGCTGTCTAAACAGAATATGCACAAAGGGTGTTTCTCTAAAGCAACCCAGTGTATTAGTCTGATTTGTTATTGTAATCTTCATTTTTCTACCACAGTAAATACTTCAATTTGCAGACTCTTGATTTAAGGCTGCTAATATTTCGCTTCGTTAGAATGAATACCCGTGTATATTTTAGTGCGTGGTGTTGCAGTGGAGGAGACCAAGTATAGTTATTGGTTTGCTTGCTGCACACACTAGTTCCTGCTCACGTTCAGAGGATGATGCTCAAGAAATGCACCTAAATATTTTACAGCATTCCAACGCACTCATTTTGTAACAAACAAGCCAGAGACAAAGGCACACATGCACGCAGTGCAATATTCAAAACATACAAAAGCCTCTCCAACAACGAAACGCAGACCCGGCAAAATCTTCAATACCATCTGCTGTTCCTCTAGAATCAGATCATTTTTAATTTCTGTCTTTCCTCAAGTTAAAATCCATTTCACTTATGTAACAAGGTGAAGGCACTTGCCAGAAGGAAAATTCACATTTGGTCACAGGGATTATGAAAGAAAAATTAAACGGAGACCATCCTCCTCACTCCCTGCTCTTACGTTTCTTGGGCCTAACGTGATCAGCCCTGCAGCACACAGCCACGTTCTGCTCCTTGCCCCGGGGTCAGCTCGGAGAATGAGTACACTGTGCTTAGTAAAGAGATTTGCCATGAGAAGCAAATAGTGGATAATTTAGACCAGAATAGAAATAATTAAATGTCAATAAATATTGTTCTATAGTGTACTGATTTAGTCACGTGTTCCTTATTTGTTTTTAAAAAAATTAGGTATTTTCTCAGAATGTAATACAGATAACTTCTTATTAAGTGGTCTCTGGTAACGGTCCCGATGGTAAAATGAAAAGCAATGCTCTAACCCAAACGTTTGCTCGACTAACGACCGCTGACCTGCGGTACAGCTCACGCTTTGCACTCCCAGCCCGCGGGGCAGCGGCAGGGTGGTGGTGGTGGTGGAAGGAAGGTGCTCTGAGTGCTGGATCCTTCCCGGGGAACAGGGCGCTGGGTGCCCGCGGGCAGAGCGGTGCTGCGCTCTGCTGGCCACTGCCCGGCTGCCGGCAAAAGCCAAAGGAAACCAAAGGCCAGAACACGGGCCCTTCCGCTCTGGACTCGGGTGACGCTTCTGAGCGGCATCGATGGACTGAACACATCCAACACCCGTCTACTCCCACAGGGCTGAGGAAAAAACGTGTGCCAAGCGGTAGAGTACTGGAATCCCTGCTGGGAGCGAGGGGAAGCAGGTCACAACCAGAGGGAAGGCTGGTGGCCCTCCCGCCCCAGCCCTGCCCAAAGCAGCAGCCACCACAGCCAGTTGCTCAGGGCGAGGAAAGCCTCTCACACCCTTCCCTAATACCCAACTCAAAGGATACTCTTCCCAGTCTCCTTCAAGGCAATTTTGCACTGCCTTCTATTAATCTTTAACAGAAAGATAAAAGTTTAAAAGTCAGGGCTCATACTCTTTCTGTGACAAAGTTCACAGAACCCTCACAAGATCAGGACTCACCTCTTCTCTGTATTTGGCCCACACAAAAACGCACGATGCCCAAGAGGAAGCTCTTCCTTCGCACTCTGCTCCCAGCATCTGCACTGACATGCCACTGAGCCCACCAGCTAAACTGCCATCGACAGTTAAGCCTGTTTCTAAAACTCCCCGTTTGCTTTTTTGCTCCATCTCTACCATCTCTGCAACGTGATGCTGTTCGCTGCCTGCTAGTCTTCGCAACGGGCAGTCCAAATCCATCAGACTGAGTAATAATTAGGCACATTAAAATTACCAGGATACTCAGAACTCTCGCACCATTCTATCCCCCATACTGAAGTTCCTTAATTTTTTTTTTTTTTTTACACTGTACTAGCTTTTCTTGGGATACGTGCCATATTGTGCTCTATTTGCTCTTCAGAATAATAAAGTTAATGCTAAAAATGTCAAAATTAACTCTTTATACAATTTACAACCCCGGTTATTTCTTATTGCAAGATAGCAATTCGGAAGGGAGCTCATTACTAGTTGTTAAAAAAGAAACTTCCCCACACCTCAAAATATTTAAGGTGCTTCCAGTTTGTGTGATAATAACCAGGACAGAGAAGAATCCTCCCCTGACAGCAGAGGCCAACGTGCAGGCTCACTCTAACACTGAGCCACTCTTACCATCACGGTATTATCAGAGGTCTGCTTGCCAGAGGTGGCGACAGGAGCATTTCCTTGTAGCTCAGGTTGGTAAGTAGCCTGCTGTTGTGCTCAGGAGCAGCCCTAGAAACTCTAATTTTGGGTCTAAAGGAACACACATGAACATGCCATGCTCCCTCCCTCCATAGACACACAGCGCTCAGGAAGGACTTAATGAACACCTCTAACAAGTTACTACAGACAGCTCCATTTGAATTCATCGCTTGAATCATAAAACATAAGTTAAAAAGTCCTTAAACATTAAGCATCAAAATATTTAAGAATCAACTACGCCTATTAATATCTTCTACCATTAAACACTTCAAATCTTTCAAACTGTAATTAATTTTCAGCGTTTAAGTTACTTTGGCTCCATTTATATCTATTTGTACATATATTTCAGTAATACTTTTTCTGAACTGTCCCACAGCAACAATTACCAAAATAAAATCAAGCTCTAGCTCCACCTTTAGCAAGATCTCCAGGAACGTATCAAGCGTGTCCAACATGGGGGAAGAGGGAAAAACCCAGATCCACCCCGACTCTGTTCCTCCAAGCTAGCACAAAATGAAAAGGGGGAGACTTGCTGCTGACGGACACGGATCGCAGGCTGGTTCCTTGTCTACACATCAAGGCTACAAATTAACAGAACGCAGACAATCGAGCAAGTATTCCAGATTCTATGAAATGCCGCTAAATCCAGATTTTAAATAAACTCAACCTGAAAAAAAACCCCACCAACAGCAGAATGCCCCCTGAGGTGGGAGGCAGCATCGTGAACGGTAACATAAAGTGGGGAACAACGTCCAGAGAGAGATGGAAGGGGTTGTGTTGGCTGATGTTAAAAATATGTTCCTACCTATCTAGAGAGGGGTTTATTTGGGGCATAACTGCTGTTCTTACTGAACTTAGAGAAGACGACAGTGAAAGCAATGCAGAGTTAGACAGTGAAGAGGGAGTTTAAAGGCTCCAGCAAGGAAAAGCACTACCACTGAAAGCACAAAATAGAAAAAATGTAAATGAAATGTTTTCTTAAGATGTAACTCTAAATAAGAGCACCTGCACTGGAAACTGCACAGTGAGGCTGAAGAAGGCTGATACTTTTTGTTCAAGGGAAGTGAACTCCCAGGACTGACCCAAGGCTGGGGGAAAGCTGGTTTAGGTTTTTCTATCAAAATTTCAGAGAACCTTTCAGTTACAACAGTGAAGACTTCCCATATTTTACTCAGTTATTTATGGAAACACATGTTTTGGGTCCTGCATTAAAACAGACAAAGTGAAACACAGCTTACCTTGTCAGAGGCTTCAGAAGCGAGCAGGTTGGTGGCCAGAGTCTGTAGTTTCTGGTGGGCCACGTTTTTCAGCGCAGCCAGACTGCGCCTGGTCATGGCCTGCTTCAGGTTGACAGCGGGATGGCTGAGGGAGTCCACAGCCGCCGGGACTGCCTCGTCACAGGCATTCAGGATCTCCACCGCCGTGATTCCCATCACGCACCGGTCCAGCGCACCTGCGAGTGTTTTCAAAAGCAGGAGTTTAGCAGGAACAATTCAGGATGTCCAAAACAGCACAAGCACAACAACGGACAAAAATAATTTAACACCGCAGGATGCAACGCCTAAAACTTTTTGTTGTGGTAACAGCTATTTTTAGAACCGATATTCCTATCGGGATGGAATTTTCTTAAGTTTCCATGAAGCTGAAGTATGTAAGGAAAAAACACACTAACAAAAATCAAGACAAGCTTAAACCACCCACCACATGATTCTGTCCTGAACAGAGAGCAGTGTCTGCAGTTGCTCAGCATTCTCAGAGGAAGGCTGTTTGCAATCATTTTGCATTCCCTCTCCCACCCCACTACCTGTGTGGATTAAGTTTTCCACGATGGATCTCAGGTTCCTCTTTGTTTCCTACGGCTTCAGTAAAAAAACTTCTCATCTAGTTTACACAATAAGCTGAAAATAATATTCAGGCATTATTGCAGGTTTGTGGTTTTTTCCCCCTGAAGTGAGCTAAGGAGTTAGAAGGTAATTACATAGGACGTGTATCTTGATGCATTTTTTCCTCGCTTTCTCCCTTCCAAATATCACAAAATTTTCTATAGCAAAGCTGGTTTTATTTTATGCCTTGTTGCCCATTCCATTAAGGCTCATTTTTAGTTTCTTTTAATGTGTTAGTCCCTTTTAAAAAAACCCAAAGCCAACCTAATAACAAAACAACACAAAACCCCTGACAAACACTTCCTTGACTCTGCAGATGAGGCAGCTATTGTAGATTCAAGGTGCTGCCCTCCCACGCCAAGCTTTCAAGAAAATTGCCAAGGAAGCACGGCCACTAATGAACTGCGAGGACACTACGTGTGCAGCCAACATTTTAACTGTCTCTCTAAAGATAACTAGGAAAACATTTAAGGGGATGATAGCCACAGCAAGCTATGCTTCTCCAAATCTGAATTAGTTATGCCAAATACTAAAATATGTGTTTAACAAAAGCTTACATAGTCTACAAATTTTGGGAACATGTGGAGTGTTAAATTTCCAAACACAGATGTGCAAAAAACCCCACCTTTAACTCTTCTCTCGGATGCAACTTATACAGAAGTATAACCAAATATATGTATTTAAGAAATGGTTTAATCAACGTCTTTGAGCTTAACCTTACCAGTATCCATCTGCCAGACGTACACAGACCCATCTGAACATCCTACCACCAGATAGTCATCGGAAGGCCTCCATTTTATTACTTGAATAGGGAAAAGGTGACGGGATGCCAGCATGATGCACTTTTTCTCCCGCAGACTCAGAAGACCTACGGAGTGATCACTGGCAACAGAGCAAATACAGTGCTGGACCCTTGCCTAATAAAAGAAGGAAGAAAAGGAAAAGGAAGAAAAGAAATCTTAATCATAATGCAAAGAATTTGCATTTAATAATCTCTTCTTCACTGGACTAAGCATGGTGATCAACAAGGTATTTTAAAAACAAAAATCAGGCACATCAGTCTATGGCTGAACTCACTGAGGTCACTAGAAACAGAATTGCACTTCCAGAAATTCTCTTGAATTCAACCTCTTGCACATCACAAAGAGCAAACAGGTACTAGAACCTGCTTGTTGAGCGAAAAAGAAGCCACAGTTTTCAAGTAAATCAATGTCATTTTGTTCATTAAATTCTACCTACTCATCCAAGTTATGACAGACGAAATTGCCTTTAAGACCCGTGGGCTAACGTGGGGAACGCTGGCTTATCGCATTCGCAAACACCATCAGGGCAGAGAGCACTTCCACGTCGTGGAAATCCTCTCCCACTGTTCATGCTGGGTATCATAAAACACCAAGCACTTCCCTAGCTAGCTGGGTTTTAATATCCACCTTTTCTGCTATTTTTAATCAATCACTTATGTAGCTAAAACATGATGTGAACAAAACTAAGATTAACAGAAGAATTAAGCCCTTTTTAAGCGTCTGCAAGAGTTATACACCAGGTCAGTGGTACCTCTTCAGCATTTCATGATACAGTCACATTCCTCAAGGAGGATTTGAGCAGCTCTACCATTTACAGAAAGCGTGAGACAGGTTATCAGATGTATTATGTAAAACTTACGCTACAGTTTTCTGGTGGAACTAGAAGCTGTGTAATTTCTCCACCATGTACACAGAAGATATGTTTCATCTCTCCAGAAAATATATCCCATATGATGACTGAGAAATCCACACCACCTGAGATCAAATACCTTTGATCGTAACGAGAAGAAACCTGATGAGGATACAGTAAACATGTAATTTTGTTTCGATGGCCTCGGAGAGTCCGGTGAGGTGGCCAACCTGGGAAATTGGGTAAGGGGTGAAAGGGAGAAAAGGAAAAAAAAAAAAAAAGAGACAGAAAAAAAATAATTCAATTCAATGGAACAGTTAACAATCCAAAACACTGTTTTTGATAAAGAAAAATACAGACATACTGCAATTTTTGACAGAAGTTCTTACAGAGTTAGCGCTGCCTTTTTTTAAAGTGTTCATAATTTTTTTTTTACTGGACAAGGACTGAATAATTCCTTTTGTCTTGCTGTACAATCTCACTTTAAAGTAATTAAGCTGTTTTAAAACAGGCCCTCCCCCCAAAAAATACCAGAAAAAAAAAATAACCTAAAAGGCCAAAGATGTGAAAAAAATAAATTCCTTTCCCCAAACCTGAATGCATCCAAGGTTATAGCCAAAAGGACCCATACCAGGAAAATTGCATAATCTTACTCTGCCCTGGCCGCAGTGACGTGCAAGTCCACAGCCTTTGGTGCTTGTGCAGAACAGGTTAATGACATCAAATTTAAATTGTGAAAGGAAAATGATTTTTGTAAACACAGAGCAAGAATGGCGAGTCTTCTGTTCACTGAGATCAGACACATCAGTGAAATCATTCTCATTCTAACCTTTAACTATCGCAAATAATGCTTCAAAAAACTGTCTTTTTAGATGGCAAATTTGACAAAATGGGCCCAGTAAATTAAATACCAGAATCGAGTGTTCTGTGCAACACCTGCAGCACGTAGTGGAACTTCCTTCCTCTACATGATTAGGCTTTCTAGCAAGCACAGCAAACCTTACACGGAATACACACAGGTACTTCTGGATTTTTATGAGGGTACAAATCACCAGCGTTTATTTATGGAATAGTGCATCAATTTCAAGGCAATCCAACTTCACGTTAAGAAAAAAAATCATTTTTCTATGAAGTTATATAAAGCAGATCAGTTATATAGAGGAAACAGTTCAACCAACAGCCTTGTATGTAACTGTCAAGCTCATAGCTGTATTTACAGAAAAATATTTACATGTCTTAATTCTCAGCACTTAAAAATCAAAACCTAAATATTTGTTCTGCAACTGTGATCACAGAAGTATAAAAACAACATTATCTGGAACCAAAATATACAACAGCAGGCCAAGGTTTAACCCTCAACTAAGGCCACAACAGCCAGAGAGGGGAGCTGTCAGACGTGCTGTTTTCCCAAGGAGATCCTCCCGCACATCTTTGCTACTTGTCTCAAAAACCCTGGAGAAATATCCCAGGTTTCCTGGTGAAGGGAGCCCCCAGACTGATGCAAACCAGCCACAGTTCATTTATGATTTAGGTGTCTCATTACATAATAGAAGTTCAGAATTGTTAAGAACATGGTTATGTGATTCCTGCCTGCAAAACGACTTGACGCTCACTCGGTGAGATTATTTCTTACTTCAGTCTATCTCGTGACAGGCACACACTAACCCAGCTGGGCTTTTCCAAAGCTTAGCTGCATACCTCTCCTGAGCATATGCTCCCCTTGCAGCAGCTGAACTATAGCCGTTTGTGTGGCTGGCACAATAACAATGCTCCCGTCCTCGCGGCCACAAACCAAACGCCCGTGGGCGGGGATGTACACACTGGCCGTGACTTTAAGTGGCTCATTGATGTTTGGTATCAGGCTTAGTTGGTCTATAATCCCAGCAGGGCGAGGAGTAAGTTTATCAAAAGCTTCCTGGAGGGATATTGAAGTGGTTGTTTGCAGTCCTGTTTCAAAAGAGAAAGAGGAAGGGGTGAGGCGGGAGGTGAATTAAAAAAAAAGTAAAAAAAATGAACAGAAAGTAGGAATGCTTTTCTAAGACAAGTTCATGTTATAGCACTCTGAACAATGTAAAAGGTACATACTGGAGATTAATTTACTGACTACGTAGAGTGAAGCTGCCACAACACATGGAAACAACACTGCTGGACTCAATCTTAAAGGTCATTTCCAGCCTAAATGATGCCATGATTCTAATATATGGGAGAACTGGAACAGTGTATGATTTGAGCTACAGGAGGAAGTTACACAGGCAGACAGCAACAACTGTAGCTAGTAACTAGAAAAAAAGCAGTTAATACCTGAAAAATATTCAGAGTAAATTAAGATTTTTATCATATATGAAAAAAAATGAATCACTATAACTCTTAGAAGCAGCTAACAATTCAAAAAAACCACCTCATGGGTTTGTAGGAGAAGCAGCAGTGCTTTATCCAGCAGCAAAACACTTAAGGAAAAAAAATAGAGATGTCCACTAAAAGACCTGGCAACGGGAGCGTTAATTAGGAATACCTTTAGCACTGTCTTGTTGTTCAAGAGTATCAGGCACACTCCAAATACAGAGTCTCCCGGAAGAGTCTCCCTGGATTAACAGTTTATAGGAAGACTCCCTGCGTCCATAGAAGAATCGAGTAACCGGAGGACATATGAGTAGCTGTTAAAAAGATTAAGTTAACAACTTCAGAACACACACAAACCACGTAGTACCCTCAAAATTTACCTTCCCCACAACCCACCGTATCTTTTAAAAGCAGGATAAAAACTAGCTACTTTGTTTTATCTTTCTTACAGGAAAAAGTATATATAGAGCAATACAAATTGTTAGTTACAAAACAAGTCACAGGTGTAAGGGAGAGGAAAAATGATTTTTACATATATTTGGTTTTGTTCTAAATATATTCATATTGAGAATATTTTTATATGTATTTTAAAATTGTTAACATTCTAACTGCAGTGGTGAGCTTAAGTTACACTCCTCAGTAAGGAACATGGTCCACAAGAGAAGCAAAAAAATTGTAGTGTTGATTGACAACGTAAAGAGAAAAAAATCAAGTATATAAATGTTTCAATGTCCGCTGGCAACAGATTAAATGGTCAAGATAAAAACCCCAGGATTCTTACAATAGTTTTGTAATAACAGCACTTGTTCATCAGTTACACCTAGTAGTACAGGTGTAAGTACCAGCTATACCATGCAGCAGCCTTAGATATACTAGAGCAGATACAGTTCACAGCACAATATAAAAACAAAGTACAGCTCAGAGAGAACTTTGGCCTATAAAATTGGAATTTCTTTACAAGGATTTAAGCTTTCAAATTCCAAGTCGTGATTCTAAAAGCTCTTGCTCAGTTATTGCCTAATCATCACGCACACCACGACTTGGCTTCTAATTCTCCTGGCATTGATGAATAATAAACTGTTAGTATATAGGAACTAAAGATTCACTTGCCCAGAGACTAATCTCTGCATTTATCTGAAAACCAACAAGAACTAAACGAAACAGCAGGGATATTGCATCTGTTCTCCTCTTAAGTGTCTACTTTCTCTAGGAAAAGAAGAAATCCTGGAGGTCTACTTTGAAAGAGAAGGATTGTTCATGACGTATGCATGCTTCAACTCTCTAAAAGAGAAATGCAGTCTGTAAAAGAAACACCCCCAAAAATTTTACCTGTTTATCTGCTCTGTCCAACACACTGTACAATAAAGGTGGAATTAAATTTTCTACTGCTTTCCCCACATCTCTGCGAAATGAATCGCTAGCTGGTAGACAGCTGGGTTTAAGAACAAAGAGACAAGAATAAAATAATATTACTAGAGAGGCATTACTACATCCCTAGCTAACTAAATACTAAGCAAAAGCAAGCCCCACGCCCATAAACATTACATTTTTCAATTGTTAATACAGCGTATAGAAGATCATTACTCTAATTTTAATGTACAGGGTATGCTTTGTCAATTTATGGCTGAAAAATGTGTCCAGCTCAGTTCCCCAACATGTTCAGAACTGGAGGAAAAAAGAATGAAGGAAGCCTGGCTTTAGATCTGCTTTGGAGTGCAACACATTTGGCCTCAGACCCAGGAGCAAAACACACCAAAGCCAAGGATTCCTCCAGCAGATCACCAGAACGACCTGCTCACATGCTTATGCTCTGATCACGTCAGAGTGACACATTCTCATACGATTTGTGAGAATGTTCAAGGATCTCCAAGATAAAACTGTCTCTCTATCCAGAACAAAGAGATGTTCGCATGTCATGAAGATGTCACAAGAAAACTAGCGAAGTTTTTTTATTCTACTTTTGTTATTCTGCATTTATTTAACCTTTTTGATACCTAGTGCACAAACTCAGCTGTTGGTGCCTTCCCTTAGTGTGCTGAAAGAGTATTCTGTTACAATAATACAATCATCATTTACATTCTACTCCATAGAGCAAAATCTTATTTCTTCCTTATTTGGACCTTGTTAGGGACATACTTAAACTATATTTTAATTTATGGCACTTGTTCAACAGCAACATGCACCTGTTTCATCACACAGCTCCATTTGAAAGTGAAAAGGAGTTAGTGTAATATCAGAAAATAGTGAAGCAATCCTGGCTGAGGCAATCTGAATCACTGAGCATCGCTTCAACACGATACATTTAGGGGACACACTTTAAAATATGCTCATGCAATACTACTTTCTTTAAAATCCATATGATTTTGTAACAAAAGCCAAAAATATTCAATATTGTTTCAAAGTTTCTCATGTTTTTATCTCAAAAAAAAAAAAAAAAATCAAGAAACAGTATTTCATTGTTGACCACCTGGCTGGTAATTTATATATGAAACTTTGTCCATCTTCTGTCCATACAATCACTTTATCAGCTGACACAAAGTCCCCACCCGTCCAGGTCTGATCATTTTCACCAGGGACTGAACATAAGAGGGAATAATCTCCAGCATCAAAAACCTGAAAAGAAACAGAAAACTCTGTCGTTAACCCATGACAGATTAAAACGCCCAGACAACAGTTAATTCCACTTTCAATACAGACACATTAAAAGGACTTAGAGTATCTTGATCCAAATTTCTTACTGGTGGTTTAATTAAATGAGCTTCTAGAGTGAAAAGCAGGCAGTGGTGCTCAGCTCGCTTGCCTTACCCTCCAGTATCTGGAACACACTACCAGCAAGGACCGCTGGGTGAACCCACAGAAGGAAATGCTTTGACAGTTCTGACAATAAATAGGTTTTGACTCCTCTTCAAATACTGGTGTTGTATCCTAAAAAACAAACAAAACCAACATTGAATTAACTGCATTTTAGTTAAAATTATCAATCTGAAATTAAATAGAGCTATTAGTTCCATAATAACGTCTTCAAAAAAGGCATTTCTTGATGGTTTTAAATTTGCTCGAGTCATGAGCTTGTCAATGTTTCTGTAAATTTTAACTGAAATAAACAGATATTTTATTTTGATACTCCTACGGGTATATTGTATCCCAACTTTCCTGTGATACAGTCCAGTCCGCAGACTCATCTGCGAGGGCAGCCACTTCGACCAGTTCCACAGGGCTCTTCGCTCTCATAAAAACCAACCTTATCGGGAGAGCACAGAGAAACTCTGGACAGCCAGGCAGTTAAGGCAGAAGTGGGGACTTGGATGTCCTCGATCTTTACTCTGTTACAGATCTCTGCGGCAAGACAGAGATATTCATATTTCCTGAAATATTATTTCCTCATCTTCAAGATGGGGAATAAGCATTCTGTCCTACACAGAAAGCATTTAAGTACTCAGACAGTGTGCCAGCAACCAGCATCTGAAACAGAGCAACACCCAGATGGAAATCAGATAACAAGAAAACACCCAGCCGATTTTTCTTGCTCAAATTGAACTCAGGAACAAGACAGAGACCATGTGATGGAAGAATGACTACGCTGGTTTTTAAGACGCCAGATGGCCAACTTCTAAGGAAAAACCAAAACACTTGTAGCCGTTCTTATTCTATTATTCCTCATAAGAAGATCTGCAAGAGCATGTGGTATCCTCTTTGTCACTTAAGTCTAACAAATTCCCCAGCTGGATAGATCAGCAGGGCCTATTTAGTATCCTCACTGCCGACAAACTACCTGGCATCCAGACAGCCCGCTGAAAGCAAGCAGGGTCAGCTCACATTTCACCCTCTCAGGGTTCCCCCCATCCCAAACAGACAAGGCTGTGATAAGCTCCTGTTTAGTTATGTCTTTGTGCTTCTTATTTTCATAACAGCCAACACTCATCACTGCTCAGAGCAGCCTTTTCTTTAAGTGTGACTGTTAAATGTGATGTTAGCCAAAACATTACCAGCTGCACGACAAGGCTTTCAGAAAATGCTTTGAGAGCAAACCTAACCTCATCAGGTTTGAAACTGAAAACAAAAACCCATGAATACCACTGTCCCCTGACGGGGTCAAAAGCAAGGAATTCCATTATACTGGTCCTCCAAGCTAATGCAAACTGTGCTGCTTCTGCATTAGAATATTCTGGAAATAAACAGTAATAGTAATATAGTACAATATAGTAAAACTATAATGAAAGAAATTTAAAAATTAAGTACAGCTATTTTAAGAGCGTAAGAAAAGCAGCTGGAGAACTTAATCTTAAAAAAATTAAGTATTGGGATAAAGTCATTTCTATAACACCACCACCATATTAAAAGACACAAACTTCCTATCAGTACAGGGCAAGCTTTAACTCTGCGATTTCTTTCTTTTATCTGTACTATACAGAGTAAACACATATTTATAGCATCACCTTTCAACTACTGAGTACTTACACTACAAGCTCTTGCATATAACAGTTTTGCCTGCGCCGAGTAAAGTTACACATGCAGTACAGCACCCGTATCAGCTTGGGAAGTTAAACATTACTCTAACAACCTTTGTTACTGAATTCCCTTTGGAACTCAAGACTCCTGTGGAATGTAGCACAAGATGACTTAGAGTGAAAGAAGAGGGCTTTTAAAGAGGGAAAAATTAGAAGAAAGTGTTTATTAACAAGAATATTTGTATATCAACACAAATCATTACCAGGTATAAAAAAAAAATTGTAGAAATTGGAGACTATCCTACTCTTTAATTTTGAAAATAAGTTCTCTGAGTCAAACATAAGAAAGATTAGGGGTTCTGCTGGTAACTTGAAGAATTAGTAAAGCAAAATTAAGGAAGTTGATTTTCAAATGGCAAAGAAGAAAAAACCATAATATCATTAGGTAGCTGGAAGAACAGGAAACAGCACTAATAGAAGTTCTCCCTTCATCACAACAGGAAATCTCATTAATTCAGAAGCCTTTGTTTACCTGCATCCGACTAACTTCAGAGGTTATTATCCATACTTTGAGGATGCCAGTCACTGAAACGGCGACAACAGTGTCCTCTGGGGAAACACAAACATCAGGCTGGTAAGTACAAGGATGTCTTCATTTTGTTGCACACTGGTGTGTTTCTGAGTACAAAAATATACTGAAAGTACCTCAACATTAAAAGTTTACAAAACATTCCTGAAGCGTTTGCTTCAAAATCAAACGTTTATTTGCAAAGTAGCATTTCAGACACAGATTCCACGGGTTTGCGTTTACACCGCTGAGTTAATACTCGGGGCTCAAATTAAATGTGGGGAGGGATGCGACACTGTTTCTAGTAGTGCTATTGGACATTGCAAAGTTACTCCAGTGGAGTTCTTACCTTCACAAAAACCAAAGTATCTCTGGTGCTCCTCAAACTTTATAGACATCCCTGTTTCTACCAGACAAGTCTGGTGCAACACCAAAATCCAAGGGGTAACTTCTTGATCACAATATAAAAACAATTACAAACCAGAAAATAAAATTAAAGGCAGCATCAGGAAACACTTCACACCGGAGTTCACTTCCAGTTGTTCCAGCAACTTAGATGTTGTGGGCACAGCAATTGAGCGTAGCAAATTAACACGAACTATCAGAGCAACACAGATGTGTCGGCAGGTATCGCTTCAAACCCTGTCAACAACACGAGCCTGCTCACAGACCTCTCTGCTAAACTGACTTTCATCACTTCTACAAGTTCCTCCCTCCACAGTCTTCAGGTTTTTTAATCCTATTGTGTCCTTTAATCAGCACGTTCCTTAAACGCCCCTCCTACAACAGTAGCTTTGAAAACGTTACGACAGCGCTTTTTATAAAGCTACTAATCACAAGAAATATTCATAGTACATATATATCTTGTCAAAAATGACAACTTATAGCTTGCCAAATGATCCCGGTGTGTACTACACGCCACGTTAGCAACGCAGACGACAGCCCTGGCATTTAGAGAGCTTGCACCCCTTCCTTCAGCCTTGGGCCAGCCTGCAGGCTCGTGCTGCCCCAGCGCTCTCCAGAACTCCTTCTCAACTCTCAAGGAGAAAGCACGTTATCACCCTAGGGGAATACGCTTTCATTCAAAACAGAAAAATCACTCTTCCTGTAGGAAGGTTCCTTGTCCTTCAGGTTTCAGCACATGCACACTCTGAAGATGACAGAACTGAATCTATTTACCAGGTGAGCCTGGATCCTGCCGAGCACACACACACAGCGAGATCTGGGGAGATTTTGGGTTCTGTTCATGCGAAAGCACTTACATTTTAGCCAGGGCCAAGGCTCGCATTTGATGGAACAGCAACAGAGACAATACTGTGTAGATCTTCATCTAGCTTCTTTTTCCAGGACTAGAAACAACCATGTATACCTTGCTTTATGGAAAGGTTAGTGCTTGCTGGGTGTTGCCCGCTCTTGAAAAAGTTGAAAACAGTGTTTCTCTTACAGGCAGGCTAAGCCATAATAAAAGCAACAAAAATAATTACCTTGTGTTCTATTGGATCGAATGATAGTCATGGAGCTGATCCAGTCAGGAGATATCTTTGATAATAAAGAATAAAGAACTTCAAGGCTGGTGGCATCCATCACAAGAATTTCTGGATAATGTCCATGGCATAATAGTCTCCCTTCACGCTGAGTCCCAACCGTAAACTGATAGAACTAAATGGACATTAACAAAAGTACAGAAATTATACTCCATGTGAGACACTGACTACTTCATTTGAAATCAAAACCATAATTTCATAAACATATAGAATCATAGAATCATTCAGGTTGGAAAAGACCCTTGAGATCATCAAGTCCAACCATCAGCCCTACTCTAAAGTTCTCCCCTACATTTTAATTATTCCCCTATATTCTAATGCCTATGTTTGAGAATTGCCACTCTGCACTGACGAGGGGAGCCTTCTGCAGGGGCCCCTCTCCCTGTTTCCTTCCCAAGGCAATCCTCACCCTGCACACCCAGCTGCCATAGCTGACAGAAGCCTGCCTCAGCCTTCCCTGCTGAGGTCATCCTCACGCTCCCGCCTCCCCTGGCAGTACTCCTCCAGAAAATCTTCTCCTTTCCCTCCTTCCTTTCCAGCCTCTCTCGTTAATTATGATACATTTTTTCAAATGGTGAAGCACAGCACATATTTCCAGCTCCAGGGCATTTGATGATACAGCATTTATGAGATACTGCAGTATGCATATAATGTCATTATTAAGCTTAAATAGAAATCAGCCTTATTTTGATAACTAATCTATAGCTATCCATGCTTTGCAATATGGAATAGGAGCTCTGAAACACACACAAAGTACTAACCTGTATGCCGGTGTGTGTACAGGCTAGTTTAGTAAACTCTATGCACCTCCCATCGTTCACATCCCACAGACACATCTCCCTGAAACACAGACGGCAGATTAAAACTACATGGAAAACATTTCAGTCTTCCAAAAGTCCAAAAACCATTTACATTGGGAGAAACTTAACCATTTGAACCATTTGTTAGTGACTTTATGGACTGTATTTAGATAAATGAAAGTCAAAATCAACTTGAATTTCCAGTCCATCTCAATCTACACAACCTCTTCTTTCCTACAAAGATAAGGGGGAACAAGTGAAATGTCAAGGTTCACCACACACGGTCAATATTAAATAAACACAAGTACCTAACTGAGAATTTCTCACTTCTCTCACAAATGTTTCAAGTCATTATGTACTGCTGCTGCATCCCCTAAGCCGTGCGAAGATGAGCCTGCCCTCCCCGCACCCGTGAGGATTCAGAAGGCAGCAGTGTCAGACGGCAGTGACCACGGCGGGTTTTCTGAGGGCCGGGCTGTTAGGAAGTGGAAGCCTCTCCCAGTACTCTTCAGCACTTCTAAGACCAAACTGAAAGTACTGAACAACAAATTATAAGTAGGACCAGTAGATACTTTTCTGACTTGCCTTATGAGCAAAGCTTACAGTTACCTGTATGAATTATTTCAAATTAGCAGCCATTCCTGCCATTTACAGTATTTTTTAAAAAAAATTTACTTTTAAATTTTTATATTAAACTTCAATCAGAACAGAATCTGTCAGCTGTTTTCTCACCCTTCCCCCCCCTTTAGATCTGATATATAATTTCACAATGAAAACATATTTTGGTTCTAAATCCAAAAGAAAAGATTACTTAGGACTGAAATCAGTACAAGGAAATTCTAAGTGTTGACACATTCTACTCTCAACCTCCATGTCAAAAGATTATGTAGTCATATTGTTCCCCACCTTTTCCAGGTAAAAATCTTCTTTATTTTATTTGGATACATAACAGACCTATAGCTGGCCAGCTACATATACATAGGCAGAGGTTAAGACATTCCTTCCTGCATCAGAGTGGATCAAATTGGCCTCAGCCTGGAGGTCCATGTTCTGGCAAACAGCTTTTTAAAAACCAAGCAAATAAAAAACCCCCAGACTCAAACTTCTTTTTCCTTTTATAACCTTGTTTTGCGTAGGAGAAAGGTCTCGTCATTCAAACAGTAAGTTCTGTAGGTGAGTGAAAAAGCAACCCTCAAGAACAGACTGATGCTCTGGGAAGGAATACCTTTGCAAATACTTTCAGGTTAAATATTTTGCCTAACGAAAGACAACCGAGTTGGGAATGTTAACTTTTCAAAGCAAACTTTGACAAGGCAAAGCAGAAAGGTGTGTTTTAAAAACAAATTACAGACACATACCACATTAAGTCTAAGAGTGTGCAAAGTCTCCACTAGTTTAAGAAGGAATATTATGATGTGTAATTAGAACTTCTTTCCAAAATACTGTTACTCTGGAATAAAAGTAACTGTCTCCACAAAGAGAGCTAATGCATTTTAAACCTAGACCCCCCCTCAACACGTAGCGTTCCCTGTGCTGTTAAGACTCAAGGAAGATGCTGAAACCAGCAGCATTACAAGGGGCTGCCATCGGGCAGAGGTGAGGGGCAACCCATCGTGTTCAGTGCAAGTCCTCAGAGGAAGACGACTCATAACTGAAATGCTTGTGCCTCTACTTAGAAACTCAGAAGCTATTCCAGGCTCTTGGTAACAGCAGTAGTTACTCCAACTCCCAGAAACAAAACTAGGCTCATAATCTGGAAGAAGGAAACCTCCTGCCTTCCAGCTATCAGAAGAACAAATCCACGGCCCAAGGCCTTGCCTTCATACGACCAGCCAGCACACGAGCGTAGGTACAGCTCGCGGGGGCTGCCCTGGGCGCAGGGCCACCTTTGGGTGTCTGGATGTCTTTGCTGTCTGGCCTCAAAGAGCTCTGGAGAATTGGTTCAGTTGCTGTCCAGCCTTGAAGAGCCCTTGCGAAAGTGCTGGAAGGCGCCTGGGCAGGGCTCCCCGCCTCTGCCAGGCTGTTTAGGCTGGGCCCCCCTCCCCGTCCTGCTGGTTTGGCCATGCTGGGCCAGGGCCCAGCTCCCGACAGCCACTAACACCCAGGGGCATGAGGGAAAAGCTCTCCACAGCGGGAGGGGAACTGAATTCAGGTGGCAAAAGCTATGCATGAAATGGCAGCAGCACAAGGTATCAGCCAGCTGACAGTGCTCTCCCAGCAGAGGATGGCCCTGGCCTGTTACTAAAGATCAGCCTGAGGCAGAGGATGGGAAGGAGAAGAGGTGGGGTAAAACAACATGTGGGAGTTATCAGCAATAAAACTAGTTGGCCCCAAAGCGTTGGCCTGTGATTTATCAAATTGTAACTTTCAAATAAAATATACTTTGTACACTCACATTTTAGCCTAGATTTTGGGCTAATTTACAGAAAAGATACACAAAGTATGACCTTTTTTTCTTTAAATAACCCGACTGCAATCCCCATTAACGCCAACTGCATGACAAATCCTTTCCCCTTCCACCCTCTAAAGAGTTGCTCTGATTAGTAAATAAAACTGCTCAAAAAATAAAATGTATTTGCTGATATATTTTTTCTTAAGGATAAAAATCAAACACTGCAACAGAAATATAGATAAATTGTGTGACAGATTTCCAGGTTTTAAAACATGTATTAGGAACCGTTTCCTGCCAACAAGCTACGCTATAACTCAAGCTTGCTTTCACTCAAAAAACAGAAAAAGGAGCAAAATATGGATCTACTGTCAACTGAACTGACAAACTCACGCAAGCGGAAAGATGACAGCAGTGCCTCGACTGAAGGAAAAAACGTCACGCATCTCCTCGCCCACCTGAACGTAAACCCCAGCCAGCACTGCAGGTACTGCTCTCCACACAGCCCCGCGGCGTCCTGCCGCCCCCCACCGTACCGCAGACGCGAGGGGAAGCGGCCCAGGACCCCGAACGCGTCCCTGCGCTCCTCTCAGCCACGAGTCCAACACTCCCACCACGCTCGGTGTCTGCAGCGGAGAAGTCCCCTCGTTTGGAGTAGCTATAGATGCTACACTCCGTCAAAAACACCGCGTATGTAACAGCCTGCGCCCTTCTCCACCCTCAATTTCCATTATTTAACAGATCTGCATAGTAATAAATCCTCTGCAAACTCACCCGCTCTCTGACGCGCTCACTATATACTGCTTTTCACTGGAAGCAGAGGCCTTTGATAAACAAGTAATTGAGGCTGTATGACCAAACAACAGAGCTCTGGGATTAATCTAGAATCAGGGAAAGAAAATGCGAAGTAAAACCAACATAGGCACCATTACTTAACCAGAATATACACATTCCAGATTTCCGTTTTATATATTAAATAAATATATATGTGTTAATATATATAGACACACACACATTTAATTAGCATAGCAGCAGATATATAATCTTGAAATCAAGTTTGCACAGAATGCTGCTATAGTATATGGAAAAAAAGTTTCTACCTAATGCTGTAATGCTAATCTATGAAAAAATGCACTTTGCAAACACACGCTATCAATATTTTTAAATCATAAGCTGAATTTGGCACAATTTGAATGGAAAAAAAAAAATGTTGTACTGCAACAATAGTTCCCCCCCAATCAAGTATAGTTCACAACCTTATGTATTCATAAATAAGTTTATAAGTTTATATAAAGCCCATACATAGATTAAAGACAAAAAAGAAAACTGCCATTTATTTGTCCTTTCTAGAAAGAACTAGTTGCTTTCTCCCATTCTTTCTTTTTAAATTTACCAGACATAAACATAATTTACGGGGGTAACTCACAGACACTGAGATTTTTAGGTATTCAGTATCAGCTTTTCCTGAAGCATGCTGCTTTTTTTTTTTTTTGCAAGAAAGGATTGTTCTGCTATTGCATTCCAAGAGTTTTTAAAACTCTTTGTACCAAGGCAAACTGCGAGATCATATTCCAAAATAGACACTTGAAGATTTCAACTCCAGGGCAGCCACTGGCATAAAACAATTAATCATCAACCTTCATCTCTGCTGCTAGCCTATTTTCTCTTACGCTTTTCATGGGGAAAAAAATGGTTGAATAAAATAACCTTAAAAAGTTCTTTAAGTACAGTCCTCTGATGACTGGAATCCATTTTCACAAAACAATATTAAGCAGCTAAAGTTGAAAGTCACAACTAGCTTAGAGCAGCTCCTGAAAAGAGGAAATAATTACTTAAACAAATTGCTGCAGGAGCAGCAACAAAGTTCAAGAGGAAAAAGCTCTCTTTCTAATCTGAAATATCCACTACGGGAAGTACGTCGTGTCGATCCAGGCCTTACAAGAAGGAGGAAGAGAGGACAAGTAGAAAGAACTGAAGACTGTCTGTAATATCGAAGAATAAAATCACACTGGCAACGAGATACGCACTTTAAACGCAAAGAAATTAAGCTTAGACTTTAGTCTTACCTCTAAATCTAGAGAAAGGTCCCAGAGGCATATCTGTCCATCGTGGCACCCCGTGACGATCATCGATGTGTCCTCCATGAGCAGCAGGGTGGATATGCAGTGCGTGGGGGCTTTACGGCCCCACAGGACGATAGGCAGAACGAGGCTGTTTCCTGCCATTTTGCTTTCACGCCTGTCAATTTAATCAAGAAAAGAAATATTATGGCTCAGTGGGTATGCCAGCCCTGCACTTCGCCTGTCCTTATCCTCATAGAAACTTAAAAAAATTAGTCTGAAGTGACTTCACAAACATTTTATACAAAAGGAACAGTCACCACATATGCCATTCTTAAATAAATTACAGTATACAAACTCTCCTCTCCTCGCATCAGGGAAAGCCTTCATCTTCATATATGGATTCAATAACGTTCTTGAAACAGTCACTTGAAAAATACAGCAAACTGTGGTAGTATTATAACTTTACGATTTTGATTCTTACACATTTTGCAAAAGGCACTTTTCAGAGTGGCATTTCCCTACGCACACCAGTACTTTTGCTAAAAATCACTCTTTATACAGTAATTTTGAAGTAACAAATGCTTTAAGTCCCAGGGTGCAGCAGCTATCATACGCCCAGTAGTAGAGTTCATCCCCCTTTGCAAAAGCAACAGCCCTTAGTCAAAAATAGGCTCTGGAGGTTCCTACAGACGACTATGCACTTCTCAAGAATACTGTTCTGTTAGAACAGTGTCATGCTGACGTAGCTTTTTTGTAAATTTATATTTACGTTGGAGTATCTAGTACCCTGCGTTAGGTGAAATTAGAGGTGGAAAACCTTTTCAAGGTTAATGCCATTCCTTAATTCATACGCTGACTCTGATAGTTCATTCACCCTCACACACACACAGCTAAAAGAGGCTAACTAAACAAATAACAGCTAACTGAAAGTAGAAACAGCCGATTTAAAAGACACGTCAGTTATTCCTGTGACCCCTGCACCACCCACAGCATCACCTTTCCTTCAAGAAAAGCTGTGTTTTTATTTATTCTGCACAAAAGCTGATGCTCTCGTGTAATCCGGTCATTCTGATGCTGATGATCTTGCGACAGCTGACATAGAGAGCAACAACTGACCGCTCAGCTACTTAGACAGAAGCTTGTTGAACTACAGTAGCACTAGATGTGCTTATTTAATGTCTGAAGGTACTTTTGCTCACCATGATTTGCCACCTGAACAAGATTCTGGCCACTATCCAACAAGAAATCTTCATAGCAATACTTAATATCTTATAAATATATAGACACAAATAACATGGATAAATTTTTATACGTCACAAAGCCAAAATGTTCTTGGTGACTGGGAAACAGAACAACAAACACGTTTCAGTCATAATTTGAGAGAGAAAGACAACATCACAGAAACTGAAGTTGTAGTAATAGAAAAGTTAGGAGGGTTAGCACAAGCCTTAAACACCCAAACAAACCACTGTTTTTGTTAGCAACATTCTGAGCTTGCCAACCACTTAAAGTGTTTTTATTAAGTAGGATCCTTGAACCTGTGTTTGCTTGTACAGAGCCTGTCAACATATGGTCAGCTCTCCGGGGGGGCAAAGGCAGGTGCAAGCAGCAGCTCTGGGGGCTCCCTGCCTGCCTGCACCCCTGCCTGCACCTCTGCCTGCACCCCCTGCCCGCACCCAGAAACACCAGACAGTCCAGCACAGGAAAAGGAAACTAAATACAAGACTTTCTTTTGCTTTTCGGGTAACCAACTGACCTCATGATCAGTTTGGGTATACTTCTGGGGTATATTCTGCATTTAATAAATAAAAATACTGGAACTTAAGTGGTATTTTGATTGTACGAACGACAAGTTTATACCAGACATACATGAGATCTATTCCAGTTACTATTACGCTCTCAAAACAACTGAAATATAGTAAATGTAGCCATCAAGCAGAGAAAGTATGTCAAGAATGACTGACATTTTCTTAACAGTCTCTTATTCTGGATCAGAGTTGTAGGAGTTACTCTATTCCACTCCAGTAAAAGTTTGAGTTATGGAAAGTCATTGCTTGGAGCATTTTGTGATAAATGAATGGCTGAAATGGTTGTGCCAAATAAGTAAGTGTTCCTTATGTACTAATTGTGGAGGTTTATATTCTGAAGCTACCACAGCTCAAACCAGAGCAGAATTTCTGATTTAGAGAACTATAAGCACACCAAACACGCAGAATTCACTGAAGAAATATTTTTAAAATGCCCATTTTCCTGTCTTTCCATAGATACACACATACTTCTCTAGCTTAAGCAATCCAGCAATACTTGCATTTGTTCCCAGATATGTAAACCTATTTTACAGCACTTCAGCAGAGGGAAGAAAATTCCGAATTCTGACAGAGGAAAAATAAAGGTCATCCTGAATCTAAGTAAGGTTCACTCCGACTCCACTTCCCCACTGCGATAAGCACAGTTCCCCTCCGTGTCCCCGCGATACTCCGACGAGGCAACGGCGATGGTTATAAGGAACTAACGAGCAATCGGGTCGAGTCATGCTGACCCGCTGCTGCCCAACCCCACACGCCCAACAACCCCACCTGCCCTTTTCTCAAAGGAAGCACAAGCACCAGCTCCAGACTTCCACGGGAGTTGCGGGAATTTAAGCAAATAATCTCCAGTTCCACTGAAAACTATCATGCAAGGTTCAGTGCCTCCCCTTTGAGACAAATTCAGACTTGACAGGAACGGAGGCAACAACAGAGATCTTGCCTGCACCAACCACGAACTTGACCTTTTGATCCCACCTTACCCTGGCCATTCTGGGGGAACTCCCACACTTAAACCAGCGCTTTCTGCATCAAAAATACCTTCTGCTTCAAAACACTGGGTTTTACTATACTACATGGAGTTCAACATAAAGTCATCTCTCATCTATATAAAAGTTACAATGCAATTGCTACAAGAAGGTAGTTTTTTATTAATTTTGACAAATGCTGCCTATACTCCTTGTAGCACCAACCTCTGCAGTCGGAGAAATCGAACATGATAGTGTGCATGGAAAAATGGGGGAAGGGAGAACAGCAAGAGCAGAACAATGAATAGCTAAGTATTACAAACTGTGAAACAGCTTACAGGGCCAGCGGGGTGTACCAAGCCTCAAAGTTCTGAAAAGCGAGAGATGTATTATGGTTCTTCACAAAACCTGTATCGTAAAACCAGTAATTTCACTTACCATGAAGTGCCATTTTATGCCAACTCTTCCTTCGCATCCAATTGGACTATCTTTATTAACAACTACTTATTTTAGTCAGAGTTGTTATTTAATGAACAAATATAAAGACCAACAATCAAGCATTTAAATCTACTGCAACATACTAAAAGCTACCCTGGAATAATTAGTTGCAAAAGGTGCCTGCAAATGGAGGGTTAATTGTTACGCAATGGATCAATTGTTCTATCTGGATGATCACAATACAGCACTGTAAAAGAACTTAATTTTTAAAAATATGGTGATCTCACTAAGAGCTATGATTCTAAAAATACTTAAGAGTGAAGTAACCATAAAAATATAGTGAAGAACAGAAATGAAGTGTTGAGATGTAATACAAAAAAATGCAATCGCAAACAACAACAAAAATCACCAAAACAAACAAAAATACCTATTTAACTCTTTTACCACCCAACTTTTGTAATGAAGTAAGATAAAGGACACACTAGGAAAGGTGGGGAGAGACGGAAATTTCTTTGCTTTAAATATATTAAAGCCCTCGAATATCAATCAAGGTACAACATTCTTTACAAACTGTTCTTCCCTCGCTACCTGCAAAAAGCTCCGTTTAGTAGCTCCGCTGCTGTGCACTAGAAGCACAAAACTGCCCCGATTAATCCCAAAAGATGCCACCACTGCAGCCCTGCAGGTAACCCCCGGAGCACCCCCTCACTCCAACTGGGAGGCAGCCCGGTTTAGCAGGGATCTCACAAGTACTTGTTTGGCCACACTTCCTCCAAGGATTTTTTTCATGACAGTAAATGGTATTTGATCATCGGAGTCATCTATGCAGCAAGTTTTAATGGATAATAAAGCAATCCACCAATAACTTCAGAGCTGAAAAAATCTAGGCGTAAAAACACTGATAAGCAACATCAAAATCTCTTCTCATTCCTTTCATTTCCTATTGCTCACAGTTCAGGGACCAAGTCACAGTATTTACATGTCACTTGATTGTTTCAGGGATGCAAACGGCTGCACTTTTGAATAAATACAGAAGCTCCCCTACCAGGGCACAAAATCGTTCCTTGACATTTTGCAGTCAGTTTAATGCCCTTCCGAACTATTTATAAAAACTTTAAAATCGACAGCACTATAAACACATAAACTCAATTTTCAGAAGGAATGAATAGGATATTACAACACACAAAAGTATTAGCACATATAAGTAACCTAATATATATTTTCCATGCAGAAAAAACATGAGAGAAAGCACTGAAAACATTAACAGCAAAATACTCTCTAAAGGCTTACAGATATTCACAGTTCAAACCTTCAATCTAAGAGAAACCAAATTCTTAGAATATTTCATATCAACCCTTGGGAGAGAGAGAGCAAAAAGAAAAACTACCTCTTTCCTTCTAGTTTTTTATTATGGTACCGCAATGCCTTCATTAAAAACTTCATTTTCAGAAAGCACCACAAGTTCATTTTAACAGCTGAAGAATTCAGTCTACAAAGAACAACCCTCCTCTACCGTTGGCCAACACCAAATACATCCCCTGCAAAAACCAAAACTCACTTATTGTCTGTAAACAATCAATATTTTTTTTACATCAATGATGACAAACTACAGCAGCAAGTAAACACTGTACCGCTGACAAACGGTCACAAAGCAGGCAGTGAGTCATTACAAATGAAATCCCACATTCTAGTTACGTGTATCTTTCTAGAATAAACTATTTTTGCAGAAAAGGGAACTGGAACTTTGAACTGGAAAAAGGAGACATCAAACTGAGTAGAGTTCTTCCTGCTTAATGCCCCTCTGCCTCCCCTGGGATTGTTAATTTTTTCTCAATCACTTCCACAAGTGCCAGAGTCCCAGTTTCCTTCCCCCAAACACCCAGTAAGAGAGTGAGTTGGTGGTATTGTATGTATGTGGGGGTGTATGCGTGTATATAAATATATGTATGTATAAAAGCATACTTGTGGTTATTTTGCTTCCCTTCCAAATTACCTCTCTCAGACAGTAAATACACAGATGCAGGGATGTGGGAAAAGACCTGACAAAGTGGAACCTCTCTTTTTCGTCCTCTGCCCCACAACAAAGGATCTCATATTTGCTTTTTCCTACGGTGGGAGTTGCCATGTCAATCAGAGCATCGCTATCATTTGCGGCGCCTTCGGAACTTACTTCCACTCACACCTTTGGAGTCACAAAGCCCCTCGTCTTCAGTCCCTTCCCAAATCCTGACAGGCTCCCCTTGGTACCCCAAACCCATACCATCTCCCGCATTCCCTCTAAACACCACCAGCTCTTTGCACATCGCCCCCAGCAGATAACAGCTGCCATGTCTTTGAGGCGGTCCCAGAATAGTCCAGAGGAGCAGGTATGCTTCGCTAGATGCAATGACTAGAAAAATATAAAATAAATGTGGTTATTTTTTCCATTAACGCTGGAGCACCCCGACAGCCCTCCATGGGATCCCTCCAACATGCCGACGGTTTCCCCGCCCTGGGAAGCCGCCGACCGTCCGCAGTACTGCGGCGCAGCCTCGCAATCCTTCCTCTCCTGTTCCTGGCTACAGCCGTGCTCACACAGCCTGGCACACAAATCTCTTGGCCTCAAGGAGCTTCTCCCCCACCGGCACGCCCAGGTCCTTCTCCGCAAAGCTGCTGCCCAGCCCCTCGTGCCCCCAGCCACGTGCCATTTCAGATGCAGGACTCGCCACGGTCATCACCGCGACCTTCCGACCGCACAGAGCGGGCTCCCAGCCACATCCGTCACTGTCTGGCCCCACGGATTTTTATCTTCCCCGTGAAACCCAAAGCAGAAATGGCACTGAGTACCCTTTTCATGCTTTTGTTACTAGGTCTGCAACATCATCAAAATATGTCCGTGAGAGTTATGGACACATACATCTCAGTTGTGTTCTCTGTGCTTAAAGAGAAACTGATTCTTTAGATTAGCAGATGATCCAAAAAAATTAAAAAAAATATGCTAATCTGGTAAAATAGTTAAGTGACTCTTTCCACTTCACTGCTTAAGGCTGGTATTCAGGCAAATTTAATAATCTGGGATAAATTCCTACTTGAATAAAGCTATTAACTGATTTCTTAAGTACAAAGCATTAAACACTGAATCAAAGACTCCTGTAAACATCTTTATCAAGCCATAGTCCTCTAATCACTAACTAGCACTTTCAGGACCAGTAAGCCATGGTAAACTATTCACAGCTAACTTACTGAACCAAATTACAATCAGAAAACATAATAGTAATTTCAAATCAAAGTCCGATGATGAAGGTACAAGGCAGATGCAAAGAAAATTTTCAAGTTACCAGTAGCTTATTGTTCAACAGAATCAGGGGAATGACCAGGTAGGATAGCCACAGGTATAAAGGCAAAGGTCAGATGCACGGTCAGAGAGCTTTACAACTGTTTCTTTAACAGATTAAAGGGAGAGTCACACAATTTTTCTGGTCCTCTGCCTCACCTGTCACACAAAATAAACCTAATACGCAGCAAATCAGAATAACACCTTAACGAAAAGATTCTCTATACAAACCGCAGCAGGACTCAAAGCATTTATCATATGGGTTATTACCTTCTGCCACAACTCACGCCTGGAAACTAATTCCAGTATTTCAAAAAATGATTAGCATTCCCGTCCGTCCGGTTTTGGCATATATTTTTATCTTTCCAAGTGACAGCAACAGACGAGCAAAAAAAAAAAAAAAATCCAAAAAACCTTCCTCCACCCGTATACAAACTGTTCCTGAAACAGAAACGTTTTACTTGCAATTTCCTCAAGTTTTCCCACAACTTTCAGTCACGATGGGAAGCCTCATTAAACCTTGGAAGCCTCCAGTTATTTACCCTGAAACAACATCCATAATAAGGATTTCTACAGCCAGAAAAAGCCCCCAACCAAAATTAATTTACAGTAGGAAGCCCAGCAGCTAGTGAGAGCAACTTTTCCCCTCTGCATTGCCCTGGGACAGTAACACCAGTTTACTTTTGTGCCTGCCACTAGCAAGTGGATGTGATCCTCTAGCTGGTTGTGTTTCCAGGCCCTGGTGCAGGGAAAGAGAAACAGCTGTGGCCAGTACAGCACCTGATCCGTACGTAGACTTCCTTGCCCTCAAATATTTCAGCGGGTAGATACGCGAGGAAGGGTTTAGGAAGGAGCGTGGATAAGGATGTTGCAGACTGCACAAGTAGAAAGCCCAGACGGAGCACAGCGAGCCCCGGGCTGCACTTGAGCCCGTTTCCCGGGGCAGACGGATCCAGGTACACGGGAAGGGTACAAGGAGGCCAGGAGAAAGGTGTCTTTTGGGAAAGAAATAGAAAGATAAGTAAATCTACCTCTGTCTTAACAGAGCACAGCAAACACCAAGAAGAGCTCGTTCCCAACACATTTATTTCAATTAAAGCACACGCATATAAAGAATTAATCTTAGGATATGTGTGGACGCTAAAAGAATCCATCAAAAAAACCCATCTATGAATTGATTGTTTCTTTACCAAATATGCTCTCAGTGTGTAACAGCTCCAAACAGAACCATTAAAGGCTGCCAAATGAACATCTGCTTTTAAATAAACGTAACCGCACTTATATTCAAACAAAGCAACTCAGACAGGTTAAGAATAAATCATTCCTCTCCCTATCAATGTTTACCACATGTTAATGCCATTTTTCTGTATTTTCAGCAGAATTTAAATTACATTATTATTCAGATTTGCCACAAGTACAGAGATGGCTGCCATCCATGACATCAGGACAAACCTTCTAAGGGGATTGCATATTTTCAAGGGAACAGCAATTTTTATGCCTAATATTTTTCACGCATACAGAATCTTTCATTCAAAAAGACATTAGTTAAGCATTGTAACACCCCTCCTAAAACCATTTACATAAAGACAATCAGACATTTATGGTAAAGGCTCATTTCTGTGACATCATGACTGCCATTTGAATAATCCAATGCACTTTATAAAAATCTGATGTTTTAGATTTAATTACAAATGACCTTTTCTATTTAATACTTGGGGATTGAGAGAATAGGTTAATGAGGTAGGGAGAAGAAAATTAAGTGCTTTACCCAAAGTTACAGAAACCTTCCATGATCACAACCCACATATTTAGAAAATCACACCTTTCTTTAAACAGATGGTGAATAAAGAAAGAGTCCTGTTATTAAATACAAATGGTCATTAAAGTTTGCTATGTTAATTAAATTCTGCTTGTTTCTGAAGGTCTGTCAGTAATTTTCAGAGTCTTTTGGAATTAATTCTGAATCACTACAAAAGCATCAAATGCAAAATATTTTTGCTTTCTTAACCTATCATTAATCTAACAACTGAGTTAGAATCGCAGAACCGCCGAGGCTGGCTCGCTGCTCCCCCCATCCACCGAGCCAGCCATCTCTTCCTGGGAGACCGTCAGGTTGGTTATGCACAACTTGCCCTTTGTAAATCCAGCCAACTGAGAAACCTTTTAAAAAGATAATAATTTTAATTTTCTTAAGCCAGAAGAAATTTTGAACCATACCTACAGCATACAAAATACTATAAAACAATCTATCAGGTCAGGTCTTACACTGACACACGCAGCAAACCGTTATCAGTTCAGCTTGCATCTGATAAGCACTGAACACAAAACTTTGAGAATGATAACTGTACCTTTATACTTTGTCCAATTAACAGCACACCGTTCTGATTTGCAACTGCAACAAGATTATGGCAACACTATGCTAAAAACTACTTATAAAAAAAAGAAGTATTTAAAAAATGTGATTTTTCAGAGACTAGTATAAGTAAACAGGTGAAGCATGCAATAAATTGTTAGCTGTGCCATCAAGAACCAGCTTGTTCATGATGACAGCAAAGTCAAGGAACTGCTGCAGCAAAAAGCTAGGTAAGCCAGCAGTTTTTATGCCACCCCCCCATGCACACACAAACAAAATGGGAGTTCAACTGGCAACTATGTTCATTCTATACTCAGATTTACTCGTTTCAGTATACACAAATCAAAACCCCAACAGCTATCCAGGAGAAATGATCTACCCCTACAGAACCAAGAGGTGCAAGGGCTTTTCAAAGCCCCCAGTTTTATAAACACAGCTTACTTAATTTTACTACTATGAATACTCACACTGACCTCACCAACCTTATCATTAAAACAAAACCAAGCACACTGGAGGAGAAAACTAACCCACTCTTCTGAACTTGGCCAAAACCATTAGGCCACACTGAAGCTCATGTGAAATCAGAAGGTGATTTCAATCCAGGTAATAATGACTAACAAACCAGACGGTCCTTCTCATTATGCTGATCAAGGATTGAAAAATTAATAGCACCTGACCTTCTTTTATCCCCATGTACTCTGTTGATTCCAAACTCATCACCTCAAGCCTTTGCTCTTCCCCTAAATCAGGAGCTTCTCCACAACGCTGTGCAGCCAGGACCGCTGCATCCCCAAGTCAATTTATCTGTAACAGTTATCTCCAAACTGCAGGACTACATCATATAACATGTATTTCAAGCACCCTGAGACAATACTTGTTACAGGGCTCTAGGTCTTGAATGGGCCATTACATATTAATCTAAATAAAAGGATTGTAAATGTTACTGTCAAACCCTCCCAATACACTCAAGATCAAAAATAAGTTCAACAAATACAAACTTGTGTTGCAAAATAGAAATGGAAAAGTAACTCGTTAAGACACAAGCTCTTCCTTAACCTTCAGGTGGCAATGACAGTCCAATGAAAGATTATTGCTTGCCCCTTGGCCCAGCTGAGGGAATGGCTACAGAAGGTTGATTTTAAAGTACTTAATGATATGAAGGTAAGATTGGTTATCCCCCCCAAAAAAAACCCACCTGTATATATATAAGGTTATAAAACAAGGAGGAAATAATAATTTGGGACTCTAAATCCTTCATTATAGTTAATAGATACCTCTGACAGCCATTTGCAGGTTCTTCTGGCACTTACTTTGATGACACATTAAATCCACATAAATTTTTCCCGTTTGAACCTGTCACGATCACATGAAGGACAGTTATCCAAAGCAGTTGCAAAGTCAACTCCGAATCCCACCCCTAGTTAACAGCAATGTCACGGCTGTCACAGAAGAAGGAAATTGAGTGGAGAGGCCAGGATGGAACAGAAATTCGGCGTTAAAAGCGATTTAGGTTCCTACAAAGGATGATGTTTGTGTGAAGAGTGGCTCCTTCGGTAACTTTCCGTTAGCAGAGGGAGAGCTCTCCACCCCGGTGACAACCGGTCACTTACTACCGACCCCCCCCAAGGGTGACAGAGCCCGCGGGGGGCCCAGGTCAGGCTGACACTTGTTGGAAGCAAAGCTCGAGACCCGCAGGCGTCGGAAGCTGGGGGGGGGGGGGGGGGGGGCGAAGCCGGTACCCGGGGCGGCACCGCCCACCTCGGCCCGGTCTCCCCAGACCCCCGGCGCTGCGGAAGGCCGGCAGGGAGCGGGGCTGCCCCAGCACTAACTCCGGCTGCCCCTCTTGCCGCGCACCACCACCTCCCTCCCCTTTTATCCGCCCCCCGCCGAGGCCCACCCCCGCCTCAGCGGGCCGGGAGCCCGCAGGCCGCCCCCCGCCCCCTCCCGCACAACATGGCGGCTCCCGCCGGGGCCTGAGGGCGGCCGCCAGCCCGCCGGGGGCCGGGGCAGCGTGGGGGCTGGCGGCGAGCCCCGCTGGGCACCGGCACTGCCCGCCAGCCGGCCGGAGAGGGTGGGCCCTGCCCGGGGGTGGCCGGCAGCCGGCGGGCACTCACCTGGCCCCCGCCGGGGCAGTAGGGAGGGTCCCGGCGGCGCCGCGCCCCCGCCGCGCTGCCTCGTCCGCGCCCGGTGCGGCGCCCAGCTGACACCGCCGGCTGCCGCGACTCCTACCGCCGCTGTCGCAAAGCCCCCGGCCGTCGTGACTGACGGCAGGCAGAGACAGCCGGCGTCGCCATGGAAACCGGGCGGCGGAGCGGGCCCGTTCCGCTGCGGCGGCTGCGTGAGGGGGACGCGGGAAGGGGAAGGGGAAGGGGAAGGGGAAGGGGGGGGGGGCACCTGTGGGAGGGCGCCCGGGCGCGGCCCGCGCTGGGCCCTTCGGCGGGGCTGGGGCCAGGTGAGGGCGAGGCGGGTACGGCCGGGTGGCGGGGCCGGGGCGAGCTGTGAGGAATAACTCGTGTAGAGGGATTACTGAAGGGTTTCGTCAGTCCTAGAAGCTGTAAGGCACTATCGTGGCAATACGGCCGGGTCTGAGCAGGAAAATGCTGTTCTCTGGCGCCTGCTCGGCATGAAATTTCTGCAGAAGCACCTGCGGGGTGTAGGAAGCCTGTGGAGTTGTGAGTGATGACACTGCAAAACCGGGTAGAGAAAGTTCTGGGTTTAATTTCTGGTTTTGCTTAGCTTATCCTGGAACGTGGCTAATACAAACATTCCCCTAATCTATTATTTTCCCCTTCCTGCTTCTGAGCATTTATGCCTCCTAATTTTTTCAGTTGTTGCCACCCTTTGCTTTATAAAAAAAACATAGCATCAGGAAACTGAGAAAAAAGCCTGCATGTAATTTCTCTCTGCAAAAGAGAAGTGTCATCCCCATAATGTCACAAAAACTAGTCAACAACAAACCTAGGGCAATTTTTAAGTTAGCAGATTTTAAGGGAATTCCTACCCGGTGCGTTTTCCAACCAAGCAGAGGTCTTGCAGGTAGCAAGGTAAGCTGGATCTGTTCTCTGGGCCTTGGCAATGGACCGTGCTAAGAAGGTGTGGTAGGTTATTGGCTTTATTTCTTTATTTTCCTTGCAACCAAACCAACCTTTCTACTGTTAGCCTTTTGTATGTGTGAATAACTGGGTTTAGTTACACACAAATCATCAAAGATGCTGATGCTAACAGCAGTTCAGCGGTGGTTTTCTGTTTCCTATCAGCTGTTTAGCAGTCTACGTCAGTACATCACAGCTGTTTAGGACAGAAAGGGAAAATTATTTCTGCAGTTGAAACTAGAGAGAACACTTTCTCTTGGCCAGAAGTACTTAGAATAGTGAAATTATTTCACAACTTGCTTTACTGTATGGTGGTACATAACACATTACCTGTGTGGGGCTGGTATCAGATACGTTCCACGCCGCCAGTTCCCTACAGACAAAGCAACTCCAAATTTTTATTGCTGTTGAATTAGTAAGCAATTTCAGTTCAACTGTGCAAAATAAAAGTATGGATGAACACTGCTACTACGTTATTTTTGATTATAAAAGTAATGCTGAGATATATCGATGCATCTGTACAGAGATATGCAAATGACAGCCAGCCACATGACTGCTGGCAGGCGAGCGAGGGTACCCTGTCATCCAAGAAGAACAGATGCCTGTCTGTAACAGCAGCCTATTTAGCATGTGAATTACTTTCAGCTGGGAGAATGGAGATTCTCCAGTTGTCCTGTAATAATAAATTCCTGAAGCCAATGTTGGTCAAAGTCAGGCGGCATTATATCACGATGGGAGTAGGGATTTTTTTTCTTGCTCATGTTTAGAGAGATTGTTTTAAACTAGCGGCTATAAAAGGCTCAAGGATGTTTTCTGAGTTATGGAAAGCATTAAGTTATCTTAAAATAAGGTGCTAATAAAAATGTTAAACACTTTCACTTTGTTACTTTAAACATTAATTATACTGTTTTATCTGTGTCACCAATGTACATGCTAATGAGAAGGCTGTGGGAGACCTTTACTGAAGGGGAACTTCTTGACCTCGAGGGTGCTCAAAGGCGAGGATGGGTTTCCCAGAGAGGTCTCCTGGTCTCCATCCTCGGAGATGCTCGAGGCTGCCTGGAGCTGCCAGGTTCCTGAGGAGCAGCCTCCTGGGCACCTTCCAGCTGCAGCAGCTCCTCGGGAGTAGGTTGTTGGAGCACGCAGCACGCGTCAGGAGCTGGACGCGGCAGACGGCGCCTGCTGGGGAGGCGGGATGGGCTCTTTGACAATCAAATTCCTTTGCAGGTTTTGTACATCTGGTACTAGTAGCCTGAGGCAGCTTCAGCAGCAAGCGCTGGTCAGAGTGCAGCTCAGCTCGTCCTCAAAACTCACAGGGAAGTAGTAAGGCCTCCTTTCCTCTGTTTCAACTCTCGTTAAGAGGATAAAACATGGCTTATTTTTAATTCCACGCTTCTAGAACCAGTCCCAGCCAAAGCACTGGCGTGGGCCCCCAGAACAGGAAGACCGTGCGCTGGCTCTCCTCCGCGTTCCCAAGGCGGGGATGGCATCCAGCCCCTCGCCAGCCCAGCCAGGCTCCCTCAGCGCTCCCAGCCGCGGCACCCAACCCCTCTCCCGCCGGCAGGACCCGCGGCCGGGCTACAGCCGCCATCCTGCCATCCTCCTGCCATCCTTCCTCCCTCCCCTCGGCCGCCCCAGGCCAAGATGGCGCGCCTGCCCCTACCCAAAATGGCCGGCGGCGGCTTCACCCGCTCGCTGCCCTCTCCCAAAATGGCGGCGCCCCCGCCCCGCCCTCAAGATGTCGGCGCGGCTGGCGGCGGGCGCGCCTGCGCGCTGGGCCGAGCGGTGCATGCCGGGCGCCGCCTGCCCGCCGTGACGCTGCAGATACAGGCCGGGACCGCCGCCCCCCCCTCAGCGCGGGCCCCGCCGCCGCCCGGCGAGGATGGTGGGCGTGAAGGTGATCGCGAACGACACCGAGTTCCAGCCTGAGCTCAGCGCTGCCGGCTCCCGCCTGGCCGTGGTGAAGTTCACCATGAGGGGGTGAGTGAGGGCGGGAAGCGGGCTGAGGCGGCGGCGAGCGGCAGCTGGGCCTGACCCACCGGGAGGCGTCTCCTGGCCGCTCCCGCCCCGGGCTGGGGCTCCCCGGGACCGGGAGAACCGCCGGGGCCCTTGAGGGGTTTTGGTGTTTTTATTTATCGTTGAGGCGAGGCAAGGTTTCAAACTTGAGAAGTGCAGTTAGCTGGCAAACTGCTGTATCATTTTGGTCACTGCTGCGGGTAAGAGCTGCGAGCTGATTGTTGTTTAGCGTGAGCGGCGCTCCTTATCTGTAGCACGTGAATATAGTCACAGCATCGGGATGGGATTTCCGATTTCTGGTGTTAAATTCACCTTCTGGCAGCTGAGCCGGCTTCCCCTGCCCTCCGAACCTGGCGTTCTTCGGGTGCTGCGCCGCCTTCAAACCCGGTTGCAGGTCAGGAAGGGCCTTAACAGAGGGCGCGGGCAGCCCAACGCCTCAGGTTCCAGTTCGGTTGAGGTATAAGTATTTATATAAACCGTGCGTTTGCGTTCTGCGCTGCTGGGGACCCGTTCCTCGGTCGGCAGAGGGAGCGGGGCCCGGCCGCGCTGCTTACAGCTGTACCTGTTGGCAGGCGCACGCTGACAGCTCTGGTTTAGGTATGCTGATGTGCTTTTGGAGGGAGTTTCTACTGGCATTTTTTGCTGTTTGGCTTTCTAATTGCTTCTTTCACAGCAAGCTGACTTGTGAGAATATTCCTTTGCAGGAATAGTTGCATCTGTACGCTTCATATATGCTGGCAAAGGCATAATAATTAACAGATAGGTATTTTCAGCCAAGGTGACACAATTAAGTCAGCAGAAGTCAGGTCTGTCCTACCAGGGTCAAGTAGGTATGGTAGTAACTGGTTACAGTTGTAGTAAGTGAGACTTAATTGCAGTAGGAATTTTATGATTCCTGCTAAAGGTTTGATACATTATTACTGTTAAATATTTAAAGTCCTACTTAGATTTTACTGTAGATACTCTTTTTTTTTTCACAGGAGGTGATGTGGGTGCTAGTACTAGTTTTTTGTTGTGTTTTTTGCTGTTTCAGGAAAAGCAGGCACCTCTATTTTCCCTCCTTTGTATCACTAGTTAGCAGGACTTTGACTTGTGGTAAAAGAGGCTGGAGCTAAACCCATTAGCTGGAAATATGAAGTTGGTATTAATTAATAGGTGAAGCTAATCGTGTGACATTGAAGCTGTCTGAGGAAGTGGGAATTAACACTTCATGATGTGTTTCTAAATGTCATTCTTAATTGTATCACCAGGATTGCTTACCATCTGTCAGCCAGGTAGGAAGGTTATTTTTATGTGTACCAAGGATATCAGTAAGAACACGAATGTGCTAATATTAAGCTAAACTGTATGTTGTTTTCACAGATGTGGCCCTTGTTTAAGGATAGCCCCAGCTTTCAATGCTCTGAGTAACAAATATCCCCAGGCAACTTTTTTGGAAGTAGATGTGCATCAATGCCAGGTTGGTATTTAAAAATGTATTTTCAGTTGTAAGAGAAAGAGCAGATAACGTAGTGAGTGGGAAGCTTGAAGGAAAACTGTTCAGACAGTATACTAAGAGTACTGTCCTGTGGCTGTTGACACGTTTGGTGAATCACAAATAGGAATATTGTGAAATTCTCCAAAATTAGGATACGCACAAAAATGCGAACAAACACCACTTTTATTTAGAAAAGTGTCCTTGCAGTTCTCACTGTGGTGTCCTTCATTTAAGCAGTGCACAGGCTGTTTAACAGCCCCTGCTGCTTGTATAATACCATTAAATGTAGAAGAGAACAGCAGTATGAATTAAAAAGAGTCTTTCCAAACGAATATTGGCGTAGTGATTGAGCAGAATGAAAAATGCAATGAACCGATATGATTAGTGGGACTAGATTCCTCTCTAGTACTACTCAGCTGGTTTTAACAGACAACAGTGTTGCAGGTGAGCTGTTGATTGTCTTAAGGGTTGTTAACAAAAATTAACAATGGTATGTTGAAAGGAAGTGTCTTGAATTACCACAAATTAAAATGGAGAGAGATGAACATCAAAGTGGTGACAATGTTTGCAAATGGCACTAAATTATGGAAAGTTTTGGAGAAACTACTATGGGTGCATAACAGGTATGAATACAGGGAGAAATCAAATGGAATTCACCTTCTACAGCAGCAGGCTGCAGTTCCTGGGTGTGCATGAGTGTGGCTTGGGAGAAGGAGGAATGCAGGTGTAAAGAAAGCCTGTAAAATAAAAGTGTTAAATTAAGCTGTCCTCTGCTTTCGAGAGCAAGTGAGTAATATGATTTTTATGGTGTACACACAAGTCTGCTGACAATGTGAAGTCCGTTCGAAGAATACCCAAATGCATAAAGGATTAGGAGGATCTGAAGAATTTAAATTACTGAGTTAAGGCTGTTTATAAAATAACAAATATTGTTTGTGATGTCTGAGGTGATGTAGCTTGATTAATATCTGGTGTGTGTATTCTTATCGAGGTGAAGCAAGCTAATGTTTCTGTCCAATATTGGTAGTATTCCGTTAGGTAACACTTCTAACTAATTTATGCATTCTAGGGAACAGCTGCTACCAATAATATATCGGCAACACCGACGTTTCTGTTTTTCCGAAACAAAGTGCGAATCGACCAATATCAAGGAGCAGATGCTGTAGGTTTAGAAGAAAAAATTAAACAGCACCTGGAGAATGACCCTGGAAACAGTGAAGATACAGATATCCCAAAAGGATATGTATGCATCACTTATTTTAAGATAATTTTTTTAATGTTTGTGTAACTTGAATGTTTAGAAGAAAATAATCTGTTGCTTTCTAAGCATACTCCAAGTCAAATAATACTTCTTTAGGCAAAACTGCAGGTTCCCTGTGTCTTTGAGAAGATCAATTGTCTGGGTTTCCTTTTTCAGACAAGATTTAAAAATCAACAGAGAGTAAATATGGTTATAGAATTGTAAAATGTTTTAAGAAAAATCTCCACACGTAGCCCTTAGTCGTTAAAATAATGAATTTAATGTTTTATGATGAACTTTTTGCTGCAGCTGCTCGTTCTGCTTCTTTCTTCTCAGACATCCCAATCTGTCTTCCCAAGACGTATTTTTAAAGTGTAAAAATGTCCGTGGGAAAAGACATTGGTAGACATGGTTGTCAAAAACATTGAAAAGTTGCTCTAGTTGTTCCTTAAGAAATCCCCTCTGTTGTTTATGTGGTGGTAGGTTCATTTGGGGCTTTCCTTTTTTCTTCTTGCTCCCTACCCTCTCTTTAATCCCCCTTATTTCATCTCTCAAAAAAAAAAAAAAAAGAGAGATTCTGTTGCCAAAGGAATTAACCTTCGTAACAGTTCAGCTCTATCTTCCTCTAGCAGCTTGCCCTGAAAATAGGATGTCTTTGGGAGGGTGCGTTAGATAAAGCCTATCTCCAGATATGTTTTCTTTTGCCTAATTGCTAATGTTTGCAAAAGTGGGTGGTACTGTAAAGTGTTCTCTTTAGATTTCTTCTTGTCTGTAAAAGAATAACAAGGATATAAAAATATATGAAGTAAAAAATGTCACAGGAGTACTTAGAAAAGATTACGTGCCTGGTCTGAGTGGCAAACAAGAGTTACTTCTCGCTGATTGGGAATTTGCTTTCAATTTAATGCTTAATGCATATCATTTCATGTCTGTAGGGGTACTGCACATCACTGCAGTGACTGCTGATCGGGCATTCACAGATAACCTACACTAAGTAAATAACTTGTAATTCTTCATTAATTTTAAAAAAAGCAAACATTTCTAAATACACGTTCTCACACCGAATGGTTTTTAAACCTTGCATCAAAATCTCTCGTAACTAAAATACAACTTTAATGTTTTCTTCCAAAGAATTTAAAAATTGATATTCACAAACAGAACTTTTTAATCACGGCATGATTTGCCTGTGTCTTGCAGGTAAATCCAAACTTTGTAGGGATACTTGAATTTTTGGCCGGAATTTCAATAAGGAAGCGATCCGCTCAGAAATATTTTCACCATGTTCTGCGTGTTTTTGCGTTACCTCAGGGCTATTGTGCATCCAAATCGTATGCCTGTGCTAACGAACACATGTAAACGAGAACCTTACGTGACAAAACACTTTCCTAGAGCTGTCGTTTTAGGTGGTATTCTCCAAGCAGTCCTCGGTGTAACATTACTCCTTAAATGAGATTGTCTATTGTTCTACCAAAAGTGTCACTGCAGTCAGTTACGTGGTGTATTGCGTTTGCCTCAGTGGTGTCGCAGCTCAGGGCTTGGCTGGTTGCTGCAGCCAGTGCTTCACTGTGCGTTAGCAAATCTGTTAAACTTCGCTGTGATGAGTATCAACGGAACACAAAATTACATCGTTAAATGCAAAACTGGGTTTTTTGGAGGTTAAGTATCTTGAACTCGTAGCTAGCCATGTCCTGCCAGGCAAATGTAAGCAGGGTGCAAATCCAGCTGAATATTTCTCATTTAAATAAACCGCCAGGGCACAGGCCACTTTAATTTCAAGCAGTTCAGCTGCTTGTGCAGTGCCTGCCGTGGAACAGTTCACATGTGAACACTCACAATTATTGTGAAACTCTCTGGAACTACAGGAATGTCAAAAGGCAGAGCTTCAGCTTGTTGGCTTTGGAGCCCTGAACACTGGAAATCATTCAGGTGGCAGGTTCAGTTCTGCTTAGATGGTTTTGAGATGAGCGCGCCATCTTCTATTGGAAGTTCATCTTGCAGGAGGTGCTGTCTCAGCCCTGCGGATCCAGTCCCGAGCCCGCTGAGGGCTGTACGAGCTGCGCAGGACTCCCGCTTGACCCCCAAGGGGGGCTGAAATGCTCCTTGGGGATGTGCTCGCCCTTGGCCCCCAGAAGGGACCTTTATTCTCCTGCCCAGCTGTGTGTTCCTTCTCTTTTCTGCCCTACGGAGCGTGCCAGTTGCAAGCTGAGCCTTTGCTTGGATGTTGACCAGGGGATAAGGATTTTTATTTGCTCAGAATCACATAGTCACAAGAGCGAAGGGAAGTGACGTACAGGAAACGAGTTGTTTGCTCTCAGCAGCCTGTTTGTGGGTTCTGTTTGTACCCTGAAGCTACAGCCTGAGGAGTTGTATGCAGTAATTTTCAAGCTAGTCTGTGCCTTTTTTTTTTTTTTTTTTTAAACACAAGAGTGGCGTAATATGCTTTGGGACCTAATAGATGCCTTTAAGAAGGGTATTTTGAGTTGTCATCCTAAAAGTTCCTGTAGCTCCTCACCTCTGGACTGTTCTATGACTGTGGGCTGATCTTGAATTTGTATTGTTACAGTGTGAGGTGTTGATACTCTGTCTTCGGGCCTCACGGTATGAAATACTTGACTTTTAGCCTGGCTGCTTGTGCTTCAATTGGACTCAGTTTACTTTAGTTGTAGGCAAAAAATCCTGGTTATCTGGAAATTGGTACAGATTGTTCTGCCTCTGCAAACATGCCACCTTTTAAATGGCTTGGGGCACGGATAGGTCTGCTTTAATCTGAGAACACATATATGTTAAAGCTTTTAGTTGGAGCCTTTACAAAAGAGCTGAGCAATAAAACAAACTGGTTCATGGTGAACAGTAGCTTCTGTTTTCTGATGGTCTGTGTTTTTACCAAGTATACGGAGGAAGGAGTAGGAAAAGGTTTCATACGGTTAGTTTGTACAGTGCCAAAACCCAATCAAAATAAGACTAGCTTTGCACGTGAAGTTTGGTAAGAACTGTAGTGGTGGTCTCTTAATATGTTCTGCAATATATAGTATATTTTTAGGGAGGTCCATTTTTTTTTTTCTATTAAGTTGATCATAGCTCCAGTCTAATGTCAGTTTGTCTGTGTTGTGGTGCGACTTGCAGTGCTCTAGGCTTTATCAGAAGTGTATCTGGAAATTCTCCCCATGCCTGATGTCTTACTCTCAGCGTGGCAAGCGTGTGTTCCCGGGGTGCAGGATTCTGAATGGAGGGGAAAAATGTCATTTAGTTATGAACAGGATCCATCCGAGTACTACAGAGTCTTTAGTTTCTGTTTGTAATGTCTTTTGATATAAACCCCCGAGGTTTTCTGTGTGTCTTGTTATTTTAATCTGTTGAATGAAGAATTTCATTCATTCCAATGCTTACTAATCCCAGGTGAGTTCATGGCGCACTTATCATGCACTCAGCGATGCTCTTGCTTTTACTTTCAGATGGATTTAATGCCATTTATCAATAAAGCCGGCTGTGAATGTCTTAATGAGAGTGATGAGCACGGATTTGATAATTGTTTACGTAAAGACTCTACCTACTTGGAATCAGACTGTGACGAGCAGGTACAGTAGATATTTTTAAGTGAGATATTTTCCGTGGTGGTCTGGTCTGCAAGCATTTTTTAAGAACTTGTCTACTTGATATCGTTATGCTAGTGTGAGTAAGAGTGGGAGATGGTAAGTAGGAGGTAAGTCAAGTTGGTATACAAAGGTCGTTGGGGCATTTCCAGTTTCACATCCCTTTATGTATGGAAAAAACTTCCAAGCGGAGTAGTGTTTGCTGATAGTTTAAAGTGACAGAGTAGTGCATGTGTGGAACATAGTGAAGGTAAGTACTTAATTTTATTTCAAAGCTCAGACTTATTTCTAGTTCACTATCGTGCTGTGTTTGTTTTTAAGAATGAAGACTGTGTTTAACAGCAACTTTTTTCTCCACAGCTGCTTATCACTGTAGCTTTTAGTCAACCTGTCAAGCTTTATTCTATGAAACTTCAGGGGCCAGATAATGGTGAGTGAAGTGTCTGTTTAATCATGTCTTTGAAACCAAAGCTTTGCCCGTGTTTAGCTGATTTTTTTTTTTTTTTTTTAAATTACACTGTTGTCCCTGGAACCTTTCACCTTCTGAGAATCCTACAGCAGCTTCAGTAAATTAGTTGTAAATGAATTACATAACAAATGATCTCGTTCCTTTTTTTCACTGACCTCATGTGTGGGTATTTGGAATGACGCAAATATAAGTATTTACTGTAGTTTGATACGCTGCAAAGAGAAACCTGCATTTCATTCAAGAATTAATGCGAGAGCTACTGAAGGGTAGAGCTTAGTTTTTACGGTAACTCAGTTTGCATTATTAAATTACACAAAGTGTTCAGGTGTTGTATGACACAACAAAACTATTTTTAGACTTTTTATTACAATCTTTTGTGTGGAATTCTGTCTCTGACATGTGGACGAGTAGTGCAACCTGGGATGTCCATCACTACCCGGGTGGTGATGTGGGATTGACAGATAAGGTACTAGAATGGGGGGAGCTCGTGCCTGCCTTGAGTGGGGTCTAGAGTCTGACAAGGGAGGGCTGCTCAAAATACATTTAAACAATGGAATTCCACTCCTCTCTTTGAACACAGGGCAAGGTCCAAAGTACATAAAAATCTTTATCAACCTTCCTCGATCTATGGATTTTGAAGAAGCAGAGAGAAGTGAACCGACTCAAGCCCTGGAGCTGACACCAGATGATATTAAAGAAGATGGTATTGTCCAGCTTCGCTATGTAAAATTTCAGAACGTTAACAGTGTAACTGTAAGTAAAGTTTCTGTTCCGAGGTCTGTGCAGGCTCAAAACTTTTAAAGCACCATGCGTCTTCGGTGATTTCATTGCAGGTGTTCTTAGTTTCGCTCTGCTGAGTGCATGCTGTATGTTCATACTAAAAGTGTCTCAGGAATTTAAGGTGAGACGAGGCCACGTGCACGCAGTGTCTCTCTTGACCTAGACTGAGACACAAGGTTTGCTTTCAGCTCTTCCTGCGCCAGTGTTTTCACTAACATACCTTCCTGACAGGCATCTTGTCTCCGTTGGAAGAGTTGAGACAAGGAATCCAGTTTCTCACAATCCAAGTGCAGAAATGGCAGATTTCTCCGAGTATCAAGTACCTGCGATGTCTTTAAACTCCATACCTGCTTTCTGTGAGGGTCCTTAAATGCTGTCATCAAATTGTCTTTTAACGAGCTCTCTGATTCTCTTGCTGTAAGAGACTTTCCACAGATTTCACACAGGGTTTTTGACTCTTAAATGCAGGTGTGGTTGCTCCTCTTCTGTTTTAAAAACACAGGTTCTAGTGCAGTGTGTGTGGTGCCTAAATTGGTGCTGGAATTACTTTATGCTTGGCAGTGTCCTGGTACTGTGCACGCAATACCACAGGAAACAGGGCGAGGAACTCTTTTAAATTTATTTTTTTTCTCCGTATGATCTCTGAATTCTTTTCTGTGGAAATGCTTTTCATGGCCTGAATTACACGTTTGCGAACATACGGACTTGTAGTTGATTGAATTAAACTATATTTTAGTGGGCTGGCCACAGAAGTCACCAGCTGCTTATTGAGTTACCTGTAACTCCAAAACATTGATCCACCCTCAATCTTTTCATCACAGTTCTTCTGTAAAAAAGTTTCTAGGAAATTTCTGCATTGCTATTTGTGTACTGAATTTTAGATCAGTCAGCTACTTCCATGTTTAGCAGTGTTTTATTAGCAATTATTTTAAAGGTAATGAGAAGCAAACCTAAATAACTCCTTTTCACGTCAGTTATTTCTATGGAGTTACCTTTGTGACCAGCTTTATCCTCCCCCAAATGAAATGGAGATCGGTGACATAAGCTCATATTCTACAAAGCTGTGCTGACAAGTACAAGTTACGTATTTGTTCTTTAATAAAATCCGGTGTCAGCTTTAGACAAGATGATGTGCAAACACTAGACGAGCGATAAGGTGATTAAATAGATGCTCTGCTTGTTTGCACTCATTGCGTGTGGGCACTGCAGTGGCACTCCCCTAGTTTCCCAGCTAAACCTGGGTTCTGTAGTTAAGACTTCCTAAAACCGAGATGGTCGGTCTTCTTGGCCACTACCTGGCTTCCCGGTGCAGGCGATGACGCTCTGCTCGCCTGCAGAGTGCTGTGGGTAACAACCTCCCGTTTGGTTCCTAATGAACTGGAGGAGGCACAGTTGTCACGTACGCAAATTACCCGGCTTTTCTGCCATGTATAATGAGAAATACTGGTTGAACATTCCTGTGTCGCTGTTAGCAAGTTCATACTTCATTTGTATGTATCACTGCTAGGTTTGTCAGTTGTAACTTACCTGGTTTATTAATTCTATACCCTGTAGTTACTAATCCATATAACTGAGTGTATCTAATGCTGTTTTTCCCTGTTTGTTGTGTGTTTCTCTTCATTACTGCCACTTCAGTGGCATTTGTTTTCCTCTGTACTTGTTGAACTTTTCACATCGCTGCTGAGACAGAATCTCTGCACACATTGCAGTTCACCTGTTCGACAAAAGCCGAGCCTTGACACGCTTTTCTGTTCCTTTCTGTCAGAACAGCACTTTCCTCAGCGTCTCAACCCTCATCTTTCACACATCTTGTTTGTGTAGGAAAATACAGGCTCTTCCAGCTGCAGGGAAGCTGCTTGGAGGGGTGAATGTCTGTATGGGTTTAGATCAGCAGTCCCTCTGGCTGATCACACACTTGGGAGCACGTGGTGGTGGCACAAATAAATTTACGTATAGGGCAAGGCCGTAGCAGCGCGTACCCTCCAGCACTGGGCGGCCTGTGGCACGGGCAGTTCTGAGGCAGAACGGGCGTCTTCGTAGATACAGGCTGTGGCTTGTGGAAGGGGCGTGATGCCGTCCCTTGCTGCCTCTCGTCCTCCCTCTCCTTCTGTTCCTCTGCTTCTGATGCCACTACTCGCTTCCTTGTTCCTCCTTTCTCCACACTCACAGTAAAGTGTGGAAAGATCTGCAAACACCTCATTGCTCTTCTAACTCCAAGTTCCTTACAAATACTACTGCACATAAAAAAATTGTTCTTTCATTTGTCCACTTTAAAAAGTGTCATGGTTCCAGCAATAATTCCTTAGTCTGTATCTCAAAAGAAGCTTGATATTTGTTTGAAACCCTAAAATAACTTCATAGAGCTAGTACTTGTGCCGTAAAACATGTAATTATGCAAGCTGTAGTAGTAAACTGCACACAAGTAGTCTTAGGGGCCTCAGCAAACATAGTTAAATTGATACTTAACTTCACGTCAGATTCCAGTAAATTGTGACTTCTTAGATCCTGTTTTTGCTTGCTGAATGTGGTCCTGGGTCAGAAGTGGGAAAATCCAAGCTGTGTGGGGTTTTTTAACAAACTACCAGGAAAATAGTAGCATTCTATATGATCGTTATTTAAAATAAGAGGACAGTAGCTTATCTAAACTTACAGAAGCCTTTATAATAGGGAAAAGTGTTAATTTGGTTAGTTCAAAAATCTTGGGCACCTTATGTTTTATGTATTAATTCAGCAATGGACAGTTTCCCTTAACTCTTGTGTTTGGGTGTTTTTTTTCTTTAGTTGTTTGTCCAGTCTAATCATGGTGATGAAGAGACAACAAGAATTACATACTTCACGTTTATTGGAACTCCAGTCCAAGCAACAAATATGAATGACTTCAAGCGAGTGAGTCCTCTTTCTTTAAAAGCACTTTTGAATGTTTTAAACCGCCTCAAAAATGGGTTGACAGAACAAATACACTTGGTTGTTACTAGAATTCCACAACTTAAGGTAGCTTTAGCATCCAGAAGAAAATGTGCAGCTTTCTTTTGCAGATCTTTGGTCTTGCTTACAACTTCTGTTCATCAACTGTGTAAAAATGATCAGAATGCATATGTGAAAACTTGAGGGACTGTCAAGTTATATACGCTACAGACAATGTTATTTTTTTAACAGCTGTGAGATTTATGTCCTGGTTTTGAACTTGCTTTCTGATGGTGTTCAGGAAGTAGAGAAGCAATTGCTTGTACAAATTAAACAGGCTCCTTGTGATTGACGTGGCTTCTACTTTGAAGGACTTTATGCACTGGGCAACATAAAATAAGCCTGAGATCTGAAAAATATTTGCTCACAAGGTGTCTGTTATATTAAACATACCTGCTTTTTAAAGAGGAAATGAAGCAAACAGCTTGTTACGCTGACTTCAGACACACTAGTGCTGAACAACAAGGCACTCAATTCCTGATTTTTTTTTTTTTGAGAATGTGAAACGGGTTTGAAAGTTTTGAAACTTCAAAGCTACTTACAACTTTGTCAAAATGTAATAAGGCTTTTTAAAATAAGCTGCTTTAAAACTTAGTAGCCTCTGTAAAAGGGCAAATACTGCTGTAACACTTGCATACAAACTGCTGTGTTGGTGACCAGTAACACTGAAGGCACCACAATTTATTATCCAAATAACCTATAACTTCAGAAGGTTAAAAACACTAACGCTCACCGACATGTCACGTACCTGGAATTTTTAACATCAAAACTTGATCTTAACTTCTACATGTAAAACTTCATATCTTTGCAGGTAACGATTAAGTTAATAAATAGAAGTTTAACCAGTTTTGCTGCCTTTCCATGAAACTTGAAGTAATTGAAAAAGTTGTTCTAATGTACTAAAATTAACTGGGTATCAGTTTTAGACCTTCCTAATATAGCACTTCCAATTCTCCCAGGACTAGAAGTACGTTAATTGATTTGCAATCTGCTTACGTTTTCTGTTTTATATGGCTCTTTTTGTCAGCATTGTGGCATTAGGGCACCCCTGCAACGAGTTGTGCAATCCCTATTTTAACAGCATTATTAATCTGCAGTACTTGCTGGTTATTGTTGGGAGAGGGATGGATGGGACTCGGACTCGGTATTGGATCTCTGTCTCACTTTCAGTTCTCTGTAAATTAGTTTTGCTTTCAAAAGTGCTGAAAGTTTATTTTCAACAAGTGCACTCTTTAAGCCTGACCTTCTGATTGTTGAAGTAGTGATTTATTATTTCTAATTGATAATCCTGATTGGGGTGTGCTTGGTAAAGCAGTCCAGACTTTTGCAGAACATTACATGGGTTTGAGACCAGTGTTGAGGCCGCACAAGGTGCGTTTCCTACAGTATTTAAGTTGCATGGCCAAACGGTTTGGGCCCAGGACTGAAGTACTGCTGTAGCCTGGACCTGACTGCTGGAACAAGCTGAGCTCCAGCCCATGTTTTGGGGGGGCAGTGGGCTTCTTAATTCACACGTGCCCTCACCCAGCCCTAGCGTGGCTCTGCAGGCATCTCGTCCCTCTGAGGTAGGTAGAGGGGACTCACAGATCTCTCCTGGTTCTAGATGCAGTGTGGATGCCTGGAAGCTGCTGTACAGCCTGGTAAATACTGTGCCAGTTAAGTTTTGGTTTCCTTCAGGGTTGCAGGGAAATGCCTTGGTGCCATCGAGGAGCGTGCCTTTGTGTCGCGTGACGCCCGTGTGAACGGATGGGGAGGGGGCACAGACCCCCGGGTAGGCACCGAACAGCACCGCGGTGTTGGCACTGCTGGTGGCGTCACGGGGCTGGGGAACTGCTCACAACGGCCTGGAAAGAGGAGCAGGGGCTGCTGGGTTATGAGGTGGCTAATCCTGCCTCCGTTCCCATACTCATCCCCACTATATGTAATATTCCTGTTTTGCTTCCTGAACATGTAGTTTTAATATTAGGCTGTTAAAATATTTCATCGGAACAAATGGGATGTGTAGTCTGGCAGAGTTGCAGTGCTCTTAGGAATTTTAACTTTTGTTTCCTCTCTTCCAGTGCTGAAACTTTAATATAGTATTGGGCATTAATTATATTTAGCTTTGTAGATTAACTGGGAAACCTTACTTTTCTTTTCATCTCCTTGAGTAGTTACCCACACTGCTCCTCACTGCTTTCATCTGTCTCACTCCCTCATCTCAGTCTGTCTCTACTGTTCATATTTCTCTTCTAATGAGGATAGAAATAGTATTGCAGTATGATTAACAAGACAGGGGAATGCTTTTTACCCTGAGTTTAAGTGTTTGTAAGAATCTGTTAAATATCTGAAGGGCTTGAATGAAGAAGTGGCCATGAACGTGATTCCAGCCACGTTGTGGCGGGGATCACATCGCTGCTCAGGCGACTGCACGCACGCTCAGTTGCCAAGTGAAAATAAACCCAGCGCATCGGTTTGAATGAATTCTGTGAAGGATCAGGCTGATGTGTTTTGCCTCCCTACTGGGGAGGGAGGGATCTGAACACAGGCTTTAGTTACAGCAGCCACCCGCTCAGCAGTTGATGAGTAAAGTGTGTAAGTGCGGGTCCCGTGTCCTTCAGGCAGCTGCGGAAAGCTCCTGTTGGCTCGGACGGTGCTGGCTGTGAGAAGATTGGCCTCTTCGGGGCCAGGGAGTCACTTTGTGTGGCTAATAAAAATGAGGCATTGTTTGCAGGACTTACACCGTCACATAGGAAGCTGAAACTCATCTACTCTGAAAAATAACAGCAGTACTAAGCAGGTGTTGTTAAGTCAGTCCTCCTTTAGTGATTTTTTGGGCCTCAAATTAGTTTGGACATATATAGACTCATGGAACAGCCCAGGTTGAAGGGACCTCCAACGATGACCCGATCCACCCTTGTCTGGACAAGGGAGCCAGGATGAGGTTATCCAGCCCCTCAAACCTCCAGTGACAGGGACTCTGCCACGTCCCTGCGGAGGTTGTTCCACTCACTGACTGGTCTCGCTGCAAAAATGTCTCATTTTCTCTCATGCAGTTGGTATTGCTGGATTGAGTGAGGAAAGTTAGAAAAGCAGCTTTCAAACTTGTTTTAATGTGTTGTGTGTATCCTGCTCCTTGCACAGCTTGATTTTAATCCTCTGGGGAGGAGGGGGGAGTCTTTGGAGTGATGGAAAAGAGGGACAGCAAGGAAAAAACTCTGCTTTGAACAGACTGCAGTGTAGGGAGTTAAGCACAGAGAGTAGTGGGGAGAGACCTATTCTTTGCACTGTTTAAATGAAGAGGCCCTCTATAGCAGAGAACTGGGGTGAATACTCCCTTCCTAGATGTATTTAATATATTCTGAAATGCTTTTGGAGAAGCTTGACTTAAAGGCATGTTTGATTTTAAAAAAACATGCTTAACATGAGAAGTGTTTATGCTGCTGTTCCTTGGCCACGTGGGGTCTGACTGAAGGTGTAACTGAGCACGCAGACTCCTCTAGTAGAGTGCGTTTGGGTCGTAGTAGATGGCGTTTGAGATTTGCTTCTGGTGCTGCAAGATGCTCAGACTGCTTTGGGCAGACAGCTGGAAGGGTAAAGGTGCAAGTTCTGTGGGGTTTTTTATGGTTGGTTGATGGCTTAGTGTTAGGTGGGTTCCTGTGAATCTTGGGGGGGAACTTGTAAACATGCTTTTGTTTTTGGAAGAGTGTGCAACTGTTGGTGTCCAATATAGCTGTTGTTTCTTTCTGGTATTAACGAATAAAACCTGCTGCTGCTCAGTGTTGAGGTGGGGCATAGATGAATACTGACAGGGTGTGGGACATGTTCTTGTCCCCTCTTGAACGGACGTTTTCTTTCTACTCAGAACTGCTTAATTGCACTACATGCTGCTGCTTTTTTTTTTCTTGTAACATGTTGTTTGTTTGTTTTTCAGCTTAACTTCCCATTTCTAAAGAACTAAAAAGGCAGAAGAAATTAAAAAGTAATAATAAGATTGAAGTGGTCTTGCACTGCTCCCTCCCTTGCTCCCTCTGCTCATCTAGCATCTTTCACCCTTTCCACAATCTCAACACTGATGCGAGAGCCGCCTTCTCTGCACCTTCTACCATCAGGAAAAGCCTTCTCTACCTTCTGACTCATCAACTCATCTTTCCCCTCCACTCCCCGCTCCAAATCTTACCTTAAACACTTCTCTTTACCTGTCAGTCCTATCAAATTTCTGTCCTGCTGTTACCCTGAACACTTTAAAGTCATACCATACCGTACTTTTACAAATTATTTTCCATAACTGATTTCTCAGCCTGTGTTGAATTTGTAAAGCCGTTTGAGATGCAGCTTGTGAAATGCTCTACCAGGGCTTGAGTTTTTTAACGTCTTAGTGGAGCTTAGTGCTGCTCTTTGTCGAGGCCCTGCAGTAGGCAGGCCAGCAGGGGCTGCAAAGTGCTGCTCTTTTTGTCCCTCCGCTGGCACTGGGCGGCTGTGCAGGGAAGACAGCGAGGAGTTGGTGAGTGTTTGTACATACGTGGCCTGATTAGGATTTTCCAACAGCATCCTACTAATTTTACTTGCTCGATCTCTTTTATATATATATATAAAACCAAGCAAACAGACCCAACTCTGTTCCAGGAGGTTCAGTATTAAGGTGTCACTCCTGGTGACGAACCATGGAGTTGGTTGTGGGTTTGTCACGCTCTGGCCTGAAGCTTGGGAAACAGCCGAGCGCCCGAAGAAAAACCTGCTCCAAACCCCTCATCTTCTGCGTGGGAATTCCAGGCTGTAACTGCTACCTTGGAATGCACTAGGTGGCAGCTGTTTCTGTAAAAGGAAGGAAAATGGATCTACTTCTGAGGAAAGAATAATGACAGTTGTTTGGTTGCAGTTTAAATAGCCCATTTCCTTTTGGGAAGGTGGAGTGGGATGCTCAGAAAATGGATTTCTTTCCCCTGTGATAATAAAATATCTATATTGGTGTGATTTTTCACAGATAATACACATGGGCGAGTTGTCAATCTCTGCCTCAGACTGGTATAGCAATATTTGTCCTTGATGTGCCACACTTGCTAACACCTAATCTTTAATCTTTTAACTGTGTTTTTTCTTTAATTTTTTCTGTTTTTTTTTTTTCTTTTTTCCTTAATCTGTGTGTGAACACAGTTTGGTGCTTTGGAAACACACAAAGAATAAATACTGCTTCTTGACAAGTTTAACTGATTTTTTTTTTTTTAACTTGATTAATTGGATCTTAATGCAAGTACTTGGGCTTCTGATTTTTTTCCTTCTTTTGTTATGTTGTCAGATTGGAATTTTCCTGACCCTTAAGCATTAGGTTGAAATTACAGCTTGGTGAAATGCTCCTGGTCAAGGGTTGCTTGGAGGTGAAAATGGTCTTTAAAAGTACTTTTCATCAGTAGATCTCAATTACTTTGCAGTGATAACTCAGCTGACCAAAAGCAGCTGGACAGTGAAAAATTTTCCCCCTTGAAATTTGACAAGAAATGAAAAAAGGGAAGGATCCGGACGAATGCTTCCAGTGGGTCTGTGACACTCCCCTAGTTCAGGGCTCAGGGTGTTTTGTTTATTCTGGTTTTCCCCCTAGTTCTATATTCCATGGCTGAATATATGAATCTTGGGTGGTGTATTGTCACTTAACTGCTGAGGTAATTAATACTTGACACATTTGCCATAGCAGTCAGTTGGTTAGAATACCAAGAAAGGTTTAGTCCTTTGTTTTCAGCATTATCGTGAGTAGTAGTGGGAAATTCTGTGTTCCAGTAGTGTCATCTTCAGATCTCCGTTGGTGTGAATTCCGACTACGCCTTGTCAGAGCCGTAAGTGCTGCCCCAGTTAAACAGAAACAAACTGGGAGTCGGTGCCTTGCCCCAAGTCCTTCCTGCAGCTTGGAGCCTTAAACTTGAAGACTTCCTTTCTTTTTATTTTGGTTTGGCTTATAAATGGCTATTTTTTTCAAGGGTCTGCAAGAGCACTAGAATGATGTCTGGATCTTTTCAGGAAAGTGACTAAAACGGCCTCGTTTTCTGCTCTGGGGATTTGGTGTTGAGTTCTGTGACGAAGGGGGCTGGCTGCCCCTCGGCAGGGAGCTGTGCTGGCCCGGCCTGCCGAGCCGCCTCGAGCGCTGGCCTTGCCCTTGCTCTCGGCTGGCAGGTCGCCTCACCTGAGCCTGTAGCAGCGCTGATCTGTTCAGGAGAGGGAAGCACTAAGCTGACTCTGATTCCAGGTGGAGTTGGCAGGATTGGAGATTGGAAGGAGACTTGGTAAGGAGAAAAAAAAAAAAGTTTTGACAAGAAATAACTGAAAATCAGGTGACTTCCAGATGTCTTTATAGGTCTGAGCTGCGTTAGAAGGTGAATGTTCTCGGCGAGGGCCGTGGCAGTGAACACACTTGTACTTGAGCCCCCAGCGGTTCCCTTCCCGCTGTCATATTTGATACAGTGTGCTCGGGCTGAATGCTTGGTGTCGAGCACCCTACTTCGAAGTGTGGTCTGTTCCGTTGCAGTCACTGTCTTCTAACCCTTCTCAAAAGGAGACTGACACTTTGCTGCCTGTATGAGTACTAGAGAGAAGGTGTCTTGTGTGTCCTGCACCCCTCTTAACCCTTTAGAGGGACTCACAGCATAAGGCATGCTCAAATGCATTAACTTAGCTGAAAATTCAGTTGCGCTTGTTTATTTTGTGACGGACTTCAACTTGGCAGGACTTTTTTGGTTAAACGTTATTTCTGGTTTTCTCTTACCAGGTAGTTGGCAAAAAAGGAGAGAGCCACTAGGACACGAAAGACACTGGAAGGCCTTACGCAATCAAAGAGATCTTCACTTTTATCTACAACTCCTGGATAATTGCTTGACCATAACCAGAGACTGTCAATCTGTTTCGTTTAATGCCATTACCAATAAATCATTGCTTTTGTTGAGATGGAGTTTCCCTAGTGTGTTTCTGTTGTAGTCCTCGGACATGTATTTGTAAATAAAATTCATTACTTTTGCCAAGTTTAATTTTGTTATTCTAGTAACTGTGGCTCTTCCTTTGTTCCATTTAAACTTCACAACTCAGCCGGCTTATCTTTAGAGACAGAAGACAGAATGTCGCTCGCGTTTGTTCAGAGAGTTTAAAATGTCAGATGGAAGTAAAACATAGACTGCCATCTAAAAATAAAATCCGAGCTACTCTGTTGTAAGACCGAGGGAGCTTAGGATCATTGTTCCCTCAAATACAGATACTCCTCAGATAGGAGTAACTTCGCCTGGTTGGGAAATTTCCATTTCCCTCCCCACCTCAAGAAGCCGGGGAGGGAGCCCATTTTAAGTCACCGTTCCATTAACTTGCAGATTTGTCACAAACGGCGTGCTGATGCAAGCTGTTCAGCACTGAGAATTCTTGAGTCCTTTGAAAATGTTTGGTTTTTTAATATTATTAGAAAATATTGACCTCGTTTCCCAGGCAGACTCGAGCAAGCTGTGCAGTTAGGGGGATTTAGATGTTTGTGCGCCCCACCTGAACATAAATTGCTTATTTCTTTTATTGGGTGTTTTTCCTCTCTGGATCGTGATAAGGAAGTGCTTATTGCACATACTAATTTTACATCTTAATTGGAATTCCTATACTACTATGGTAAATTTCTTTGGATGGGTGCCCTGAGTAATCTTAATAAGTCGGGCATTGATCAGCACCATATACATATAATACTGTATAAATTCCCAGTAAAACTTGCTAAGTGTTTTAATTGGCATAATTAATTTCTTTGTAAAGTTAAATTTGTTACATTTCTAATTACCATAAATCCCACTAAGGCTTAAATCCTGTCCTAATTGGCATTCCCTCCTTGAACACAGTAGGGTGGTTCTCTTCTGGCTTGGCGCATTTGTATGTTAATACCAAGTTTAACTTTCTGTTAGCACAGATATTTTCTCCAAACAGAAAACCGGGCATTGTCTAGAAAAAAATTCTTTGCGAGGCACTTTTTTTCCACGGTTCCGTTGCGTGCTCCAGGAGCCTCCTCTACCTGTATGTTCAGTCAGTGGCACGTGCTGATGACTTGGTTTCTTTCTACTTCCGTCGTGTTTTGCTTCAGCGGGGGGTGTAAGGCATGTAACACTGTATATAGAAGATAAATCATTTTTGAATATAACTGAGGGCAATATGAATAACTGTTTCTGTTTATAATTTTGTACACTAATTACCTTTTGGGTTATTGTTTAAGTGCCTCATCTTAAGTATTGCTTACCTCATAATATTTATACCTGAGAGATTTGATAACCTAGTGATTCTCATCTTTGTAAAAGATTAGTCAAATTTATATTGTTTATGAGACTCTTCTGTGATTTCCTTGGTTGCATGATGCATATCTTCCATGATGATACTATGTACATAGATCTAAATAAATGTTTAGAGGTAACTGTCACATGTTTCACTTGATGGAAAACGGGGTAGAATTCTGCACCAGGAGCTAAAACTCCCAAACCTGCAGTGTTAGGCCGCAATCGTTGGAAGCAGTGTTACCCTCGGGCGGTGTTGGTGCTGCGGGGGATCTCGTAGGACCGGTGCTTACCGTGCAGCTGCTTGCCCTGGGCTTCTGGTCTTGGTGGGAAAACCCTCACTGAGAAGTTGGTCTGTTTTGAGGAGTCCTAAAAGGGGACGTAACGCTGCTTGTGTTCAGTGCAGAGGCTCTTGGCGCTGGAATGTGTTGCTAGTCCAAGGTACGGGTGACCAACGTTCGCTGTCGTTAGGCGAGATCGGTTCCCAGCTCGGCTTATTTCTGTGTCCTGAGGCTGGCCTTGGTTTGGGACAGGCGGGTGAAATAAGCTGCTGCAGTGCTCAGAACTGCTCCTGAGGCAAGCGGCACATGTGTGCAAAATTATTTCTGTGCTTTGACGCACAAGCAAGGTCTGGCCTGGCTTTGATGGCACTCCTGTCCCCTTGACCCCCTCCAGCCAGCCCACCCCTTGCTGCTTCGTTCCTGGCGAAGGTTGATGGGTTGAAGTTCCGGTGAAATACTGACAGGTTGCTGAAAATGGGTGGGTGCAACATGTATCTCACAGCAAACAGCCTAGTTCAGCCGGTCGTTTAAATAGTTTTAGCTGGAACCTTCTTTTGCTTCCTTCAGGGCTGCCAGGCTGCTCCCAGAGGTTCGCTCAGTGTCTTTAAATGCCAAGAGGCTCTTCAGTCCTGGGGCTCGCCCGGACCGAGCACGCTGGCCGGCGTGGGGGCTGCGCCACGGAACTGATCCGCAGTGTAGAGTCTCGCCGTGTAAACTGTTCCTGCGTGGGTGCACTGGAAAGGCTGAGCTTGGGGCTGGAATTGCTAGCAGACACCGTACACTGGGAGCCTTTGATGCAGGCTTGTCTCGTCTTCATCCTTTATGTCACTTGTGTGTTGAGATTAATAAGCATATATTACCAGAGAGCTGCTGGACTTCATCTAAAGGCTGCTAGAGAGAGCAAATACAGCACCAGAGAGGTTGTTTATTTTCATGTTTATAGGCCTCAATGTTTTTAGTTCTGATAAGAGTTTGAGGTATAAGAAGACTAACCTCTAAATATCATTTGGCTTCTAAATTAATGGAGAAAATACAAGAAGTAATAATGGTTAGAAGCTAAAGCCTGAAAAAGTGCTTGTGGTCAAGGAGGTACATCTTTCATCTGCCCGATTCCTTCAAAATACCACATTTCCTACTTCTGTCATCTCGGTTAGCTGACGATGCTTGTAAGGTTTTGCAGGCAACAGGAGACCTAACGTGACACGTCCTCTTAAAAGGTGGTGAGGAGGAAATCAAGAGTACGGTCAGGGGTGATAAAGAAGCAGAAATGCAGACTCTTCTTTTTCTCAGGCCAGCTTCACAGAATAATCACAGAATCATCTTGGTTGGAAAAGCCCTTGAAGCTCCTCCAGCCCAACCATGAACCTCACACTGACCGTTCCCAACTCCACCAGATCCCTCAGCGCTGGGTCAACCCGACTCTTCAACCCCTCCAGGGATGGGGACTCCCCCCCTGCCCTGGGCAGCCCATTCCAACGCCCAACAACCCCTTCTGCAAAGAAATCCTTCCTAAGAGCCAGTCTGAGCCTGCCCTGGCGCAGCTTGAGGCCATTCCCTCTTGGCCTGGCGCTGGTTCCTTGGCTCAAGAGACTCATCCCCCCTCTCTGCACCCTCCTTTCAGGGAGTTGGAGAGGGCCATGAGGTCTCCCCTCAGCCTCCTCTTCTCCACACTAAACCCCCCCAGTTCCCTCAGCCGCTCCCCATCACACCTGTGCTCCAGACCCTGCACCAGCTCCGTTGCCCTTCTCTGGACACGCTCGAGTTATTCAATGGCCTTTTTGGAGTGAGGGGCCCAAAACTGAACCGAGCACTTTGCAATGCTGGGAGCCATGAAATGGCCCCACAGCAGAATCGGTAGGTCAAGAGCCCGTGGCTGCTTTCCCCTATGGTTTCTGTTTTACACAGGCGTGGCCGGGGGGCAAACGTCCCGAGCTAGCCAAATCCTGTGTTGGGAAAACACTATAGTCATGGTGCTTTTTAGGTATGGTATTCAAAATACTTGGTATGGGCAAGGAATGTTGCAAGTAATAAAATGAGAGGAGACTTCCAGTGTCCTAAGGGTTAACAACTTAACCTGCAGCAAACTCCACTTGAAAAAGTTACAGGGTGTTTTTTTCTTTACCAGCTGGTTTGTAACTGGATTTAGGAGAGTGTTTTTGAGATACACCACTAGAATACCTCGGTGCTGACTTGAGCATCAGCACTTTCCATAGTGTAAGATCCACTTGTGTCCGAGACTCACCCATTGCAGGATTCTCCAGCAGCAGCAGGCCAGGCCAGGCCGCTGAAGCTCAGAATGTGAATGTATCATCCCTGCAGCCTCCTGGTGCTCGCTCTGGTGGGACGAGTCGCTCCTGAGCCTGGAGGAGGGGACAGACCCCTGAGCATTAACCAGCTTGCTGGGGCCTCGCTTCCCTCCAGGGCTCTACCGAGCAGATCCCTCAAGAGGCCAAAGTCTGGTTCTGACACAGAACCCCAGACTGGTTTGGGTTGGAAGGGACCTTCAAGATCACCCAGTGCCACCCCCCTGCCCTGGGCAGGGACACCTTCCACTAGCCCAGGTTGCCCAAATTCCCGTCCAACCTGGCCTTGAACCCTTCCAGGGAGGGGGCGGACACAGCTTCTCTGGGCAACCTGTGCCAGAGCCTCAGCACCCTCACAGGGAAGAATTTCTTCCTTACATCTCATCTAAATCTCCCCTCTCTCAGTTTAAACCCGTCGCCCCTCGTCCCATCCCTAACCCCCCGGTAACGACTCTCTTTCCTGTACCCCTTTCCGCACTGGGAGGCCGCTCTCCGGTCTCCCCGGAGCCTCTTCCCCTCCATGTTACCCTCACGGGGGTTTACCCGGCCAGCCGAGGCTTTGCTCTCCCCCCGGGGGGTCCGGTCCGTTCCCCTCACCCCGTTGCCGCCATTACGGGCCCGGGCCCGTCCCCTCCAGCAGGGGGCGCTGCCGGCCCGGCGGAGCCTCCCGGCGGGGGCGCGCGCGCGGGCGGGAACTGGCGCGCGGCTCCTGAGGGCGGGCGGCGCGCGCGCGGCCATGGCGGCCCGCGGGACCCTGCGCCCTGTCGCTGTCCCCAGGGGGCGAGCGGCGGGCAGGGGCGCGGTGACGGCGGAGGGGCTGGGGTCGGGGAAGGGGGGAGAGAAAGGAGAGGCCGCGGCCTGTCCCCGCCGCTCCGGGGCGGCCCGGGGGCTCTCGCTGCCGTCCCCGCGGTGCCATCAAACAATAGAAGAGGCGGGAAAAACCTGCGTCGGTTCAAAACGAAGTGAGTGCGGGGCTGCCCCCGGGCAGGCTTCAAGGGGAGTTTGAGCCAGCAAACCCCGCTTTGGCAGAGGGAACAGCTTGGCTACGCGGGGGGGGAACCCCAAAGCTATTGCCTCCTCATTCCAGGTACCCCCCTTTGGGATGCGAGGCGGGAGCTGGAGGTGTGCTGGGGGAGATGGGGGCTTCCACGGGACGTGTCTCGCCCCACATGAAGAGTCAGTTTGCCTATAAACTGCTTCATGTGCTTTACAGCAAATAGTAATAAGTAGTTTATGCAAGCTGGCCAAATAAAAGAAAAGTTCAGAATACCCCAAATTAGTTCCCAGATGGAAAAATACGTCCTGTGTGGCGCCTCGTGTCAAGCAGGGGCTGGACGTGAAGCACCCCGCCCGGCTTGGGCGTAAATCATGTTCCTGTTGCATTCGGTTGGAGCAGCGGAGTGTTGCAAAGGTTTAGGTGATTAAGTTCGACTCATTATGCTGCCTTAAAATACATAATCGGAATCTTGTATGTTCTGAAACTCGGCAAGCGTGAAATCTGCTGTGCGATTTGCCTCCTGCATTGAGTTTTGCACTAGTTCGTTGTTTCCTTTTCCCACCAGCTCCAGCGGCTGGATGTGAACAAATTAAAACAAAAAGCCCCAAACCCACCCCATAAAGCGACTAAGTGTGGGCGATGCTGCCGGAGTTGTTATGAGCTGACCAGAAACAAACCTCTGGAACAAGTGCTCTGCTCCACTCCTTTGCTGAGCGAAGCCCAGTGCCGATAATTGGTGTGCCAGTGTTTATGGAGAGATTTTCCTTGCTGATCGCCTTACTGGAAATATTAATCTTGTATTTTTATGCCAGAATCTGAAATTGGTGGGCTGCCAGCTATTGGCCAAAATGATTTTTCCCTGATAAAACGTATTCTATCTTTTGTCATTCGCTTTTAGAGTGCTGCAGAATGTAAAGGGCCAGAGAAAAATAACCCAAATTCAGTAGCAGAGGGTTTTCGCCATATTTAATTTAGTAGAAACCTGCGTTTTGGTTGAACAGAAGCTCCCGCAGTGACTCTTTCCCGTGGTGTCCACTTGCACAGCTTAAGGAACTGGCCCCGAAGTTCAGCAGGTGCCTCCTGCCGCGCGTTTGCAGCGCTCTGGAAGCGCAGGTGGGAGTCAGGCGCCGTCGCCGCTGTTACCCGTCAGGTGCACCTCTTCCTGGTGACAACCGCGTTATTTAATAAGAGTTGATCATTGTTTAATTAGGATGTGATGAACTTAAGGATATTATTCGCAGTGGATGCGAGGACTGGGGCAGGGGGGTGTGCATATGTTTATGCGAAGGCGAGCATGTACGCTACTGGCTCCACAAAAACTCCCTCAACCAAGAAATTACGCTGTTTAAGCTTAAATTTGTAAAACTCAGTCTAGACAATACACAATTATAGAAGATGCACATTACAGGAGTTTTAAAATGTCGAGCGTAGTCCTATGTTGGATACTAATGGTGCTGAGGAATCTGCAGCTGTCTGTACTGGATGGGAGCAGAACCAGTCCTTGGAGAGCAGGGAATGGCAGGAACTGCCTCTAACTATTGTAATCGGCAAGATTATCCCATTAATCATATTTGTCTCCGGGAGTACCTTAGTTCTAACTCTAAGTGTTGTTTTTCCCTCGGTGCGTCACATGCAAAAAAAGCCTCTAATTGAAAACAATGCAGAGACAAAATCAAACTGCTTGTAAATGTGTGCTGAGTTCCAGCTGCTGATGGGAGCGGAGTGGATGGCACAGGCGGGCGCCGAGCCGACGCCGTCGCCAGCGTCCTTCCACGCCTGTACAATGTTATTTTTTGTTTTGAATATTGCCGGGGTTCTCAGTGTACAGAAGGGGCTGACACTGCTGTTCTGACACAAAAAGGACCCAGTTTAGGGGAGGGAGAAGGCAGAGATGCTTCGTCAGGGCCTGTGTTCTGTGCAAACAGTGGGAGATGCAGGTAAATCTACGGAAAAACTGTGGTAAATCTCCTCAAAACTACAGCACCCTGAGAGCCAGAATCGCTGTCAGTGAAGGGATGGTGAACAGCCCTGGCTCTGTTACCGCAGTATTTCCTTTCAGCTGTGCTGTAGCAGCTACGTTTGACCCCGGAAATTTCCTCTCTGTGAGGACATGAAAAGGAGGGGAATTTATATGTACCCTGTTAAAAGGGTAACTGGTATGATTTTGCATGTCTGTGTTGTTTTAAATTAATTCAGCTGAATTTCAGAGGTATCTGAACTATGTGTCTCTATTAGGCACCCTGACAGGTTGTCTAATTGTTTTTCCTAATTCAGATCTGTAACTGCCAGAGTGAATCTTCATTTAGATGGATTACCCAAACCCTGCCTGCTGCTGGCAGGACCTTGGCGAGAGGTGTGTGGGGGAAATAACTTTCCTTTTTCTTCCCATATCTGCACGCGCAGCCCCGAATTGCAGCTCTCTCCGCTGATCCCCTCCAGCCTGCTGCCTGTCGCCTTTTGTTTCGCAGGCTGCGTCTGGGCTTGGAACAATCCCCCGCAAGGCTGATGGCTTAATCCTGGCGCGCTCCTCCGAAGGGCGACTGCCTGCGTGGCCGCTGCCTCCCGCTCGCCGCCCCGCGGGCTCTGCTCCCACGGCAGGTACCGTGCTTGCCCTCGGCCTCAGTGCCGGTGGCGGGGCGGGGAAGGTCTTCCCAGGTTCCTTGCTGCGCTGAGTGCCGCTGTGTCCGTGGCTGTCCGAGGGATGCTGCTGGCCTTGGCGCTGCGTCGGCGGAGGGAAAGTTGTTCCTTGCCTTGGCCAAGCGGGAAAACTCTCGGTTGTGGTGTTGCTGCTCCCAGCATTCAAAAATTGAGTTGGAGGTACTCCCTAGAAAGCAGTAAGTTGATAAATAATAGATAACATTCCAAAACCACGTGCTCTGTTGTATTTGGCCCTGTCTCTTAAGGTAGAACAAGCTTCTATTTCTAAATGTTTTCTCTTTGGGCCGTGAGCAGATGTTGACAGTGACTTGGTGTGGGGAGCTGGGGCTGTCAAGGGCCACCAGATCCTTGTGCAGCTGCCGGTGGTGGAGGCTGCACTCGTGTGCCTCCTGCAGCGTCGCTCATGGCCTCTGCTGCCGTGGCCTGCGGAGGTGAGGTTAAAAAACCAGACAGAGAGGCTGTTCCCATGCTCTCGGGCTGCTGCTCTGGCAAAACCTTCATCCTTCTGTCTCTGTTTGGGGCGCTCTGAATTCCATCTCTGCTGCTGCTGTCCTCATCTGCTTTTAACCACAGACATAGGTGCTTCAGGAAAGTATGTATCACATTAGAAAACTCCTAAGTGTCCCAAAAGCTGGAGATTAATTCCCTAGGCTGCAGCTTCCCCTCCTCCCCGCTCCCCACAAGCACCCTGCACCTATCCCCCACGTGCTGCCCGTGCAGTCCTGTTCTGGGGTTTCTCTCCCTTGCAGCTCCTCTCGTGCCCAAGCCAGCAGAAGAGAAGCAAACCGCCCTTCCCATGGGTCCCAGCGCTGCTGGGACCTTGGCAGATGCTGTGCCGGGGCTTTATGCTGCAGTTACCTGTCTCTCTCATGAAATGACCTGCTCGTTCGGGCGCCTGGCCCTCGGGGGGGCCCGTCCCCACGGCTCGCTGCGGCACGCTCTTCCTGCTAACAGCCAACTGTTCGTCCAGTGCACCCCAGTGACCCATCGGGCCACCTCTGAGCCAGGTTCCAACCAAAACTGGGGTGTTCTTGGCTAAATCCAGCCAAAAAATCCCCAAACACCACAAGTCTTTATCTCTACTGCCACTTTCCAAGCCCAAGCTTCTCAATCCTTATCTCTACTGCTGCTTTTCCCAAGCCCAAGTTCTTCTAGTTCTTCTTTCCCTCAAAATTAGCAAAGTGAAAATTAACTCGGTCCAGATGCGTGAGTTTGCAAAGAGCAGAGATAAAAGCCAGCACTTATGGAGAAATGCTTCCGTGTGCAGAGAGTTCTGCTGAGGTGACATCCTGCAGCTGTTGGGGACTGCAGAGGGACATTAGTGGTGAGGGCAGGACCTCAGATCACAACCGGGAACCGAAGCGAGAGCTGGCAGCAGCCGCGGTGCAACCTCATGTAGGTGTGCAGGTTGTGTGTGTGTGCGTGCATATATATACACACATCTACAGAGATGTGCTTGTGTGCGTGTAAATAAAAATCCCTCTGGTCAAATGACAGGAAAATGTTAAAATTGCAAAGAAACCCAAATGCATTTGGTACATAACGTGAGTTGATAATTGTTATCGGACGTGGATAATTGCAGTTAAGCCTTGTTTTTTGAACCCTGTGGCTCAGGGCTGTGTCTGTTGTGAGTTCTGCCAGAGCAAGAAGTTTGCTTCGTCTTGAGGTTCATGCCAAAACACACCGAGTGGGCAGGAAAAAGAAAGGTTTTGAAGCTGAGGCGTGTCCTGTTGGGTCTGTGCTGGAGGTGTGAATTTGAGTGCAGATGAAGTGATCCTGGTGCCTTGTGTGTTTTGTTCCTCAGAAGAGTGTCCGGCTGGAAAGCCATCGATGATACCGGGGGTCGCCTTGGCTTCCACGCCAAACAGGTGGCACACGAATGCCTTTCCCGGCGCGGGTACCTCTGCAGTACGCAGCTAAGGCCCTTGTATGTCTTTTATCTTAGCGTGTGAATGGGTCTCTTCACTCTGTCCCTTTCCTCTAAGTTTTCTAAGCTGTAGTTCTAGAAGCGTTATGTGGAAATGGTGGTAAGGAAACTACAACGTGCTACTTGCCTCCCTGCAGAGCCAGCAGCAGTTTGGGGTGTGCAGGCGAGCTCCTGCTAACTCTGGTTTTAACCGGAGTGCTGATGTAGTTCGAAGAATAACGGTGTCGCTTTTGCATTCTTCGTAGAACCCCCTTTTTTATTATCTCTTGCTCCAGGCTCTCTGTTTCCCCATGGGCCTGATGGGAAGCCCTGACTGTGGCTGCTCTGCAGCCCCTCCTTGTCTGAGTCCCGGGGTCTCGCCTCCTTGCTCGGAGGGATCTGGAAGGATCTGGTGGGCTCCAGAAGCAGGAGAGCAGAGGAGCCCTTGGCCACCTCTGTGGTGGGTCCAAAACCTGCTCTGCCCTGGGCTTGCCGCTGGGCCGCAGTGCGGTGGGTTTGAGGTTCAGGCAGAAGGACTGGCTGGAGCCCATCCCGTAGGCATTGCCTGAGCTGCCGGGGCGGGCAGTCTGGGAGGGAGGGGGCCCGTACACGCCTCATCTCTTTGTTCCTTGACAGTCCAGCCCAAGCAGCAGCGCAGGCTGCCTGCGGTAACCAGGTCTTGGCAGCCGGAGTGTGGATTCCCTCAGCAGAGGAGAGAGTCGTGGTCTTGGCTTGCTCTGCTAAGTGTTACCATATTTCTTCCAACTTCCATTTCCTCTGGGCTGAGTTTCAGCTCAGCTTTCTTCCTCCAGATGCTCGTATCTCACAGACATCTCGTTCCTTGGGATGAAGCTCGTTGAACCAGATGAGAAGATGGTGTGTATTCAAACACCCATGTCAACTCGGTGGCACTGGAGATTTAGTCCCAGATCTTGAGAAGGAGGAGGAGCAGGGGGATTGCAGCACTTCACATGTCTCTGGACAGTAAAAATCACCTTCTGTTCCCTGCAGTCTGTCAAAAGGAAAATGAACTGATAGCACCCCATCCCCTTCAGCTGTGTCGTACGTGGGAAGAAGTGACGTGCACCATGCTGAAAAGCCCAGGTCAGGTCCCGTTTAGCTGCGGGAACTGCCTGTCCCCAGCTGTGAATCGCTTGCAGGACTCACCAAAGGTGATTAACGGATCCTTCACCCTTCGGTGTGAGCAGCATGGCAGGCAGCCTGGAGCATGCTAACACACAGGAATAATACTGTAAAATATTAGTGCCGAGCCCTGAACTCTGTGTGTCCTGGGTGGATGCTCAGTTCAACTCCGAGAGATGCTGAGCTGCCCAAGCGCTCGCTTTACCCACGGAACGCAAATTTCCCGGTCAGGAGGCCGCCTCTGGGCTCCCTCCGTGTGTCCCCCCAAAGCCTGAGCTGGTCCCTGGGTTCAAAATGCGTGAAAGCCCGTGCGAAACCGTGAGAGCTCAAACGGCTTCAAAGCCTTGGTCACACAAATGGCTAATGCTTGCTATTCTGGACGTTAATTTCATAAAATTAATCTAACACATCTTGAGGGAAATTAGTGCGTGCAGATGCTGTCATTTATCACAATTATTTTAAAGGCCCTAATCTAGCACTTCACTGGATTCTTCACAGCCACTTGCATGGCAGGCTCTGCAGGAGACTCTCTTTGCCCGTGGCAGCGTCGCACCCTTTCGCCCGGCCGGGCCACGAGCGGCTGGGGGGGCTCAGCCCCCCTTTCGCCCCCGGGAGAGGTGGCAGTGGCAGCGCCGGGGAGGGGGAATGCCACCCCCTATGTCAACATGGTGACCCAATGGCTGTGTCCGAGCAGCCCCTTTCTTTTCAGCACCAGGTCGGAGTTTCTTGTCTTGTCTCTCTTGGTGCTGCAGTGAGCGCCTTCAGTGCAGCTCTGGTGGCAGCTACAGCCATGAATTTCTTTAAAACCTGGGCAGGGAACACGCTCCCCGTCCCACCGCAGTTTTCTAGGTTCCAATGATGCTGTTAGCCCAAATCGGGGCAAAAACTGCCCGAATTTCCTATGACTGTTGAAGGAGAACAAGTTGAAAGCTATCAAAATGTTTCTTTATTAACCCTGCAGCACTTCATTTGAATTCTGACTTTTAGGGAAAAAGAATGCTTATAACTAAATGCGTCTTAAAAAGCTGTTGGTTTGAAAAAAGTGAAAGCATCAGCTATTCCTGAAAGAAAAAAATTACAGACAGGAAGCAACTTCTATTTTGTGAACCTGTCATTTAGACGAATAAGCTTTCAGCAGTGATTTTAGGGGTTTTTTGGTAAGAGCCTCCTGCTTATGGCCACTTTTCCCGGCTTTTGATGCAACGGCGGAACGCTCCTCTGGAGCAAGCGGAGTGATGTTGTCGGGGGGTGCACACTGAGAGCGGGGGCGTGTTTCTGGGAGGCTGGAGCAAGCAGGGGCTGGCGAGGAGGGGGAAGGCAGGGGCTGAGAGCGCTGAGGGCTGGTGCCGGAGCAGCCGCGGGGGGCTGGCGACCAGGTTTTGGTGATGGCGAGATCCAGCCGCGCTTTGGACGATCCGTGTGTGTTGCTTTTGCCCCGTCAGTCTCAGGGCCCGTGGACTGAGCCACCAGACAGTGATCTGGCACGTAAGCGGCCCCTCGGTGCAAGGCTATAAATGTGTCAGGGTGCAGTAGTCCTTGATTACCGTGGAAGGAAATAAAGGCGTGATTTCAAATGTGTTCAATCAGCACTTCCAATATCGTGCATAAATAATAAATTATCATACGATGTCATTTAATATAATTCTGCTTCCAGTACAGGAGGCAGAGAGGGGGGAAAAAAAAAGCTATATTCAAAAATTCAGTCAAACAGCTTGTTTCTTCAAAGGCACAAAGCACCTGAGAGTTCCCAGTGACTCCTCATGTTAGCAGAGATTTTCCTCTAGATAAAGAACTCATGATAATGAGCTGTGAGGCTGGATGGTTAAAACAATTATCCCCTAGAAATTCCCAGAGCTTTTTTCAACAAGTCAGAGCACTTAAAGCTGGCAGAAAAGAACGTTTGAACAATTTTTCATTGGCAAATATACTTTTGTTGAAACTGAAATGGTTTACGGGGACATGGCACACTTCATAAAATTTTCAGTGAAAAAATTTTGAAAGGAATCTGAAACAAAATGGGAAATTACCTTTCCGATTGATTTTGGGATAGCATTTTGTACTGTCTAAAATGATGTGTAATGATCAAAATGCTTCGTTTCCATTTGGGAGTTTCCCTGACATAACTATTTTTACTATTTGGATTTTGCTGATTCAGTCCAAAGCCAAATTTTGCCATGGAGGAATTCCTCTAAAGGCAAAAATTTTGCTTTCCTGCCTGCACTTCATTGTTGCGCTGTCGTGTCGCCTGCCCTTCCTCCCCATGTTGAAGGAGTCCTGGCTCGGCGCTGTGAAGGCAGGCACGAGGTGGACGGCTGTTACGTGGTTACCAAACCCCGCTCTTGCGGAAAATAAAAAAATCTGCCTTGCTAGTATGTTTTTTATTACAAAAATGAAAAAAAATCAGGAGATACTTTAAAACCAACTGATGTTGCTGCTTTATGTTTCTGTCCAGGGGAGCGCATCAGCATGGCCGTAGCGTTAAGCTGGTCGGTGGTCCCGTTCTCTGGGAACGTGGACCAGTTCCCCGGGTCACTCCTCGGGGCTCGGACGGGGTTGCAGCTCGTCACTCCCTCTTGGCCTGGCTTGTGCCAGCGTGGTATTCGTGTTACCGGCAGGTTACGTGTGGAAATGAACGGTTTCTTTGGAAATCAGCGTGAAGGTAGAGAGTCTAGAAGCAATAGTACAAAAATGAACCCAAACTGTACGCTTCCAAGCTGTGTAATTGCAGAACAAGATGCTAACAGTCCTCAAAAACGCAGGCTTTCGCCTAAATGACATGCTTTGTGGGAGTAATTAATTTGTATTTAATTATAATCTAACTTGTGAAGAAACGTTCTGAAGAAGTCGTATCTTCAGCACAAGTCTTTCAACTTTTTTCTTTAAGATAAATTTCTTCTTTAGACTTGCAGCATTTTATATTTTTTATGATAACACCAACAGGAGACTCCTTAGCAAAAGTCACTGCTTACAATTTTTGCCTTTAAGGCTATCTCATAATTATGTATTTAACTAATCAACACTCCAGAACTTCCAGATGCAACAGATACAGGGTTTGTGAATGATTTCCCTATATACATCTTAATTTTCTAGCAGCAGCTGTAATTTATGGGATTCCACGTGGAATAGCAGGGCTAATGATGAGCAAATGTGTTTTTAAAGTTGTACTGGATGCAAACGCTGGTATATGGTGAAAGGGATGAAAACAGATGAGTTCTGAGCGTCAGAGCTCCCGCCTCTTGTCCGTAAATGCTGCCAGATCCCAGGTCGGCAAAGCGGAGCTCCGGCGTCGGTCAGAGGGAAAACCCTGGCCCTGTTTTGCCAGCAGGAAAAAGTCTCAGCAGTGGGTTTTCTTTCACTCACGAACCCCCAGATCATCAGAGCACATGGTCTGGACCCATGTGAGCTGTGTCGGTTTGTGGATGAGTAGCTGTGCATTGGGGTATCAGTCCGCTGGGACACGGTTTGTTTTCAAGCAGGAATTCTGTAGTTTTATCTTTGACATTTCCCAAATTGTCCCCTCAAAGCAGATACTCCTGTGGTACGTTTTGCAAATGCTCAGAGTTCAGAATAGGGCTTGGTCTGTGTGAAGGCCCCTGTCGTACCAAGTATTGACCTCTATTCCCAATTATGAAGGCTTTTGTTTTCTTAAATAGCCGGCCGCTGGAGAAATTCCGGTCTGAGGGAGCAGGACTCATGTTGGTTTAACTCCAGTAAAGCAGTCATGTGTAACTAATACTGTATTATTAACACGGGGGGAAATTTTCAACTTTCAGCATCCTGACAAAAAAACAGACAATAAAAATTGCTCGGTGACTTTTCCTAACCTTTGTAACATGTATTTTACTCACCGAGAGCACTGCCTCTCCACTCTGCGGTCCCAGGCAGTGAAACAGAGCGGTTATAAGTACACCATTCACTGGAAAATGCCTTTTTGTTCTTCTCAAGTCAACTCTCAGGAAAGACTAATTTATTCTTTCTCACATTTTTAATCTTTTGCTCTTTCATTTTTCATGGTTTGTATCTTCGTAAGTCCGAAGTCCTGCGTGGTGATGTAGGTATCAAAGTAGGCACGGGATGATCGTCCCGTGAGGTTCATGCAAGTGAGCTTTAAACAGCCAAACACATGCAGAATCAACCCAGCTGGGTTGTCCAAGCCGCCTTCCCTCCCTGGCCCACCTTGCACACTCTTTATTTCTTAAGAGCAATTTGCGCTTAGGTGCAAAACTGATGATTATAAAAGTCTAATTTCCTTGAGCTGCTTCTTGAGCCAGAGAAGGTCAATAAACGGAAGCGACACAGTCCCGCTGACAGACACAGAGTCTCTGTCCTGTGACTTCAACGGTAAGGAAACCTGGAGACTAGAAAGTTGTCTGTGAGAGAAAACAACAAAAAAAGTGGTTTTGGAAAAGGATGGTTTACAACTGAAGAATGAAACCCAACGTGTCTGCAGAGCAGAGAGCGGCTGGTGCCAGCCAGGGCATCGGTCACAGCTGCGGCCCCTGACCCCCCAGGCGCAGCGCAGACAAAATGCGTTGGGTTTTTTTCCCCACAAAACTGATTCTTAGAAACCGCCAGTAGTTTTTAATAATTATTTTTTATTAACAAGTGAGAAGAGCTCTCCAAATAACTAAACAGAAAAGAAACAAAGTTTGAGGTGGTGTGCGTTCCTGAATATCTGTTTATCACATTTTAATGGTGATGGAAAAAGGGAGAAAAATGTTGATGGCATTTTCATGGGCAGTTTTCCTCCTGCTCTGTTCAGAACAGAAATACTGTTCTGTGGAGGATATCGCAGTTATGGCTGTTACTGTACTGCTTCACTTAGTGAGGCATGTGGAAATAATTCTTGGTTCTAGTCAGTCTTCACACCATGGAGCAATGATAAGGATTGTGTTCTCTCCTTGCCAGATTGTGACTAGTGGCAACTAGAGGAGGAACAAGAAGAAACAACTGGCAGGTGGCAAGAGGAGGAGATGATGTAGCAGGAGAAGAACAGTTTGGGATTTTTAGCTGAGTGGCTAACTTCTAATGTGAAAGCAGCAGATAACTTCTTAAAACCAACGCCTGTGAATTTTACTACTTTTCTTAATAGAAAACTAAAGTCTTTGCTCCACTTGCCCTTCCTCAAGCACCTGTCCTAGCTGCTGAGTTCCCCCTGGTTACACGGTGGCCTGCCAGGACATGCTGATGGGGTGCTGAAGGGGTTGAGACCCTAGACCCCCTCTCCTGTTCCTGCTCGCGGCGGGTTTGCTCTGGGCGGCTGCAGGGTCTCTCTGGAGACCTTTAGTGACCTGGGGAGAGGACCAGGGCCACTCACAGCATCTCACGGGCTGGGCCAGGCCAGGCCTGGGGGTGCTGCACCGGTGCTCCCCCTCCAGCCCTTCCCTCATGGCTCGGCTGAACGCTGTTGGCGTTTCAGGTGAAGTGGATTTCAAAGGGATATTTGACAGAGGAAAGTACTTAACCTGGAGAGGTGAGGAGAACTCAGCGGGTGAAGGAGGGACTGGGGAGAGGAAAAAATAATTATGTGTGAGCACATATGTGGAATATTTTCCGAAGTGCTTTAAGCTGGGGAAATTTTTTTCCTGAAGGGGCTGGTGCTAAATCAAAGAAAAGAAGGGATTGATAATTGTGGGATTAATTTGTGGACTCTTTTGAGAGCTGGCAAGATCTATTTGGAGATCTAAACTATGTATTTTGTCAGCCCATTTTTCTGAAGAGCTAGACCTTGCTTGCAACTGTAAGTAATCTGTATTACAACTCCCAGTGAAACACGTTTCATACATCATTTTGGTTCACTGTGTGACTCTAGCTAGTGCCTTGTGCTAAACTACCTTCCTCACAATCAGGTGATATGTTATTTATAGTCTAAAATAATGAGCGATAGCTTGGGAATACACATTCTCTGAAAGCTCCCCGGGCAGGTTCTGCACATAGTTCCGCGGTGAGTTGTACCTTACATCACCCTGCTCCTTCCCCCGTTTCTTGCCAGAGAGCGTTTGGGAGCTGGTGGCCTGTCTGGGCTTGGGGATGGGAACGCGGCGATGCCCCGTGTCCCCCCCTCCCGCCTCGGTTCAGCTGCTGCCGTGTGTCTCCCGCAGGGTGGAGAGGAGGAACGAGCGCTGGGATTGCCGTGAGCGGGTGCCCATGGCGGGGCCGAGGGGGTGTGTGGACATGGCGTGGGCCAGTGTTTGTCCTTTTCAAGTTCGTCTTCCCCGTGTGCGTTCTGTGCACGTGTTTTCTATGAGCTGCACAGACAGGCGGGTTCCTTCAAAATTTATTTGATCTAAGAATTTTTTTTTTTTTTTTCCTGCTGACAAGTCCTTCTGGCTCTGGTTTGCAGTGGTGGAAAAAGCCAGCTCCAGCCCTGGAGAGCTTGGAAGAGTGAGACATCTCCGGTGTACTCCAGAATGGGAAGAAAATCGAGACGTCATATTTAAGGCCATGCATCATTCCCGGAAAATAAGCTTGCATGTTTTACATAAGGATTGCATAATTACTTTCTACCTCTGCACAAGGCTAGTTCTTTTGCATCTCATAATACCAGGAGTTTTTAATAGACATCTTAAAGACTCCGTTATCTTTGGCAGCATCCTGGCAGCTTGGCACACAGCGCGCGCTCTAACAATGACACCAGCTCCCTTTTTTCCCCCCTTAAACACCGAGAATACATGAAAATCTGGCAGAAGGCAGCGGTTTCCTCCTGGGTATGCCTCTGGCACCTGCTGCCCCATGTGTGGGAGGCTGCTGGCACCCCAGCGGGAGCAACGACGTCCCCCTCGGTGTCTGGGTGCCCTGGGGTGCCCCTGCTGGGAGTGGGGAGAGGTGCGATTACCTCTGCGACGTGAGAAATGTGCGTGGGCCAGAGACAAACCAAAGGCGGGTGGGGTGTGGACGTGACCAACAAGCCCAATCGCTGGGTCTCGTTAGGGTTGAGTGCGTCATTTTGGCCTGCAGTTCACTTTGTCTCTCTTTCTAGTATTTTTGTGCCATACTGGAAGCCACTCCGTGTCTCAGATACATCCGTGTAGCTTGTTCCTGAAGCCCGTGCAATATTCCTTTAGGGCAGCAGGGCAAAAGGTCAGGTCTCAAGATGGAGTTTATAGGGAAAATCCTTCTCTTGGCAGTTTATTGATCTTACCCCTGGACTCGGCACTGGTGAGGCCACCCCTCGATGAGTGGGTTCAGTTTTGGGCCCCTCACTCCAAAAAGGCCATTGAATGACTCGAGCGTGGCCAGAGAAGGGCAACGGAGCTGGTGCAGGGTCTGGAGCACAGGTCTGATGGGGAGCGGCTGAGGGAACTGGGGGGGTTTAGTGTGGAGAAGAGGAGGCTGAGGGGAGACCTCCTGGCCCTCTACAACTGCCTGAAAGGAGGGTGCAGAGAGGGGGGATGAGTCTCTTGAGCCAAGGAACCAGCGCCAGGACAAGAGGGAATGGCCTCAAGCTGCGCCAGGGCAGGCTCAGACTGGCTCTTAGGAAGGATTTCTTTGCAGAAGGGGTTGTTGGGCGTTGGAATGGGCTGCCCAGGGCAGGGGGGGAGTCCCCATCCCTGGAGGGGTTGAAGAGTCGGGTTGACCCAGCGCTGAGGGATCTGGTGGAGTTGGGAACGGTCAGTGTGAGGTTCATGGTTGGACTGGAGGAGCTTCAAGGGCTTTTCCAACCCAGATGGTTCTGGGATGATTCTGTGATTTCACTGACTTTGTCCCCAGCCGTCGGCAGCGGCAGAGGCTCTGCCCGTACCTCGGTGGTTGAATTTCCATAGCTGGTGGCTGTTGCTTCGTCTCTTTGCCGGGGCTGGTTTTGGTCCCCGAGGCCTGGTGGTGTCCTGGGAAGTGCCGGTGTTTGCGCGAGCCTCCCTGGGTGCCATGACCACAGGGTGAACCCCTCGGAGCTCTGACTATGACTTTCAACAGCGTTGGTCCAAAAGCAGTGTCCTGCAGGCCCCGGGGGGTGCGGGGGCTGCGCACGGGCTGCTGCCAGCGTGGGCAAACCCAACGTGTCTGCAGAGCAGAGAGCGGCTGGTGCCAGCTGGGGCATCGGTCACAGCTGCGGCCCCTGACCCCCCAGGCGCAGCGCAGACAAAATGCGTTGGGTTTTTTTCCCCACAAAACTGATTCTTAGAAACCGCCAGTAGTTTTTAATAATTATTTTTTATTAACGAGCGAGAACAGCTCTCCGAATAACTAAACAGAAAAGAAACAAAGTTTGAGGTGGTGTGCGTTCCTGAATATCTGTTTATCACATTTTAATGGTGATGGAAAAAGGGAGAAAAATGTTGATGGCATTTTTGTGAAATTCAACCCGTTTATGACCATATGAAATTAAAGCTTTTATACACTTATAAAGAAGCTCCAAAGGGAACGAATATGTTTTTCCTACTGAAGTCTGCTTAAAGCATATAACAAATAAGATTGCACAGCTCAATATTTCATATAAAACAATATGCTCTACCATTTTAATTTTCCTGTACAAAATTGTTTTTCATATGAATTCATGTTGCATTATTTTCCGATTCCAACTAAATTAGAACTATATAGATATAAATGATATACATTACATTTATTATACATAATCTAGGTAAATATGAACTAATTCATCAGCCATACCTCAGCTTTCATATAAATTATCTTTGTGGCATTTTTGCTGTTATATAAAGTCTTACAGTTGAAGGATTATTTGACTGTATTTGTAACTATTGCAGCATTAATTTAATTGCATTTCTACACAAGAATTAATATTACTTCCTGGTAAGAAGTTTGGAAAGCAGAGAGGAGGCAGATATGACACGTTTTAATTTTAAGTGTTTTTAAATTTATTTTAGGTGACTGAACGCTGCAGGCGATGCCGGACCCATCGTGTGGCCTCCCCCCGGGGGTCTGAATCCTCGCGCTTTCCTGAGCCCCCACAACCCCGCCGCGTTCATCCCGCCGGTGATACCGGTGCCGATGGGATCCCCGGGGACCGCGGGGACGGGTGAGTGTGAGGGGCTGGGGGAGCGCAGCTGCGGCAGCGCCCATAGGGGCAGGCTGTTAGGAAAATCCTATTTCCGAGGTGCTCGGTAGAGCTGGAGCCATCCTGGCGGGAGCTCCCTGCTCCAAAGGTGTCAGGGAATGGTGACGGGGGGCTGGTGGGGGGCTCTGAGGTGCTGAGCCCTGCTCCCCTGTGGCGCCAGGGCAGCAGCGTGTGACAGCATCTCGTGAGCGAGCTGCCCAAAGCGGCCGGGGGGCCGGGCGCTGGGCTGTCATCTCCGTCACCAGGAAATCGGTCTTTTGGTGTAATTTTCCTCCAGTAATTAGTCTCTCTGTGATTTTTAGACTTTGTGTCATGGTGTGAATGCAACATGTTCGACAGCATACCTGCCGGGGAAAATCTCTTCTGTGATGGGTAAGGAAATATCATTTTTCATGAAAGACATCAGAAAAATTGAATGTGAAACTTTGGAACAGTTGGGGGCACGGTGACTTTCAGTGACAGGGAGGACTCTAGCTGAGGCAGTCACCAAGTGTCACACTGCACTATCCTGCCTTTTCCTCGGCCGTTTGGGCTTTTGCACGGTGCTTCATTAGCGCCTGGTCCTGGGTGCAAAGGGGCAGGAGACGTTTTCAAACCACCTGTGGCTGTACCAGGCACAGGGAAAAAGGGGCAGCTGAAAACTAGAGACAGCAGAAAAATACTGCCCGAATGCAGGCCTCGCTTCTTTAAAGGATTTCATCACATGTTGGTACAAACCCCCATTTTTAGGTACCAAACCCTCACTTTTAGAGTACAAGCTCTCAATTTTAGGGGCCAAAACTTTGATTGTAGTCATGAAAGCCTTATTTTTAGGGTACAAACCCTCAATTTTAGGGGCCAAAACTTTGATTCTGGGGTTGAAAGCCTCCTTTTTATGGTCCAAACCCTCCTTTTTTAGGGTACAAACCCTCACTTTTAGGGTACAAAACCTCAATTTTAGGGGCCAAAACTTTGATTCTAGGGACAAAAGCCTCATTTTTAGGGTACAAACCCTCCTTTTTTAGGGTACAAACCCTCACTTTTAGGGGCCAAAACTTTGATTCTAGTGTTGAAAGCCTCCTTTTTATGGTCCAAACCCTCAATTTTAGGTGCAAACCCCTCACTGTTACAGTACAAAACCTCAATTTTAGGGGCCAAAACTTTGATTCTAGGGTTGAAAGCCTCCTTTTTGTGCTCCAATCCCTCTAGGAATGGAAATAGATTAGTTGACTTTGGTTCAAATAATTGCAGTTAATTAAATTTAAGCTCAAGTATTGCATTGGGTCTTCATATTGTGAGTGAGATAAGTACATAGGGGTTTTTTTTTAATGTTGAGCCAACCTTACTGGAAAATGGTCATTTCCAGTGGGCGGTGGAGCTGAGAAGGAGACAAGGCAGAGCCCAGCGGAGCTCAACGGGGCAGACAGCTCGAAGCAGACCGCACTCTTGGCACTGAGGAGCAGCTGTAGGCTCCAGAGCTGCTGCCGGGGCTGAGCAGGGCCCACCGTGCCCGGGGGGGCTCTGCCTGGAAGAGTGTCTTCCCTGGGCCGCCCACGGCGTGGCTGGAAATCAGCTCGGAGTGCCACATCCATCACCCCCAAATTGTTCGGCAACCTCCAGGACAGCGTGAGCAGCCAGCAGCATCTGTTCCTCCCCGCTGGGGCCGCGATGATGGACTGCCAAGGACGGGGCTCCTGCCTAACTTCTCGCCGCCTGTGAGCCAAGGTGAGATGGAATCGATGTGCAAAATGGCCGTGCCGGCTGCCCGGGGGAGGGTGCAGGGAGGTGGGCTCAGGCCCCTGGAGAGCTGTCGCGAGTCGTGGCTTGGCGCAACGCCCGCCCAAACCCACGAGGGCTCTCCCGACCGGGTTGGTAGGGGCTGGCTGAAGGGCTCTTAAAAACGGAGGGGAAAATGCTTGAGGTGCTCTACATCTCCTTTTCCATACCCGCGCAGAGGTCGTCCGAGCAGCAATAAACCATTAATTCCCCCGCGCAGCAGCTCTCAGGGGGTGCAAGGAAGGAGAGGGGGTGCTGCAGGGCTCGGGGGGCTAACACGTCCTGAATTAAGGTGCCATCCTGCTTTTATAAAGGAATGCGGAATTAGATAATCTAGGATACTCTTGATTTAGTGGAAGTTAAAATACCATATGTGTTAAGGCTTGCAGGATACTATGTTATTTTTAACATCCACACATTTGTAGGAATTGTAACTAAATATGTTTTCCAACAGGAATAAAAGTACAGGCTTAGGTATTTTATGAATGGCAGCTGTGTTAAGAGTGATTCAATAAAAATATGTGCATGGGGCGATTAATCCAGGCAGGAATTTTGCCGGCGCTTGTGCAGGGTGTCTGGAGTGGAGTTAAAGTCCTGGGCGCTTGCGCTGCCCGAGCCCGCGTCTGGCCGGTCTCTGGAACGAGCTGAGCTCGGCCCGGCTTCCCCGAGGATGCCGGGGATATCTGAGGGGGATGTTTTCACCGTGTGTTGGGCAGACGGTGTCCTTGCAGGAACCCGTGGGATCACCCGGCCTCCTGCTGCTGAGGGGAGGGTTGCGAAAGCCTTGTGACTCCTGGTTCAATTGCGCCTTTTTTAGCAATAATTGGAAGAATTGGTTTTTACAGTTAGTTTGTCTTGGAAATTCTGCCTGCAGCTCGTGAAAGGGACGGTAATACAAACGGCAATAAATAAACCGCACAGGGCAAGTAGGAGGCAGTGATATTAAGGCTAATAGCAGTGTGGCTCTTGCACCTGCACGCGCCACAGTCGTTAGTCTGGTGAGGTATAAGCGTAAAAGAAAATATTATTGTTATTGTTGTTGCTGTTATTATGGTAATTTTTCCTCCCGTTTCCCTTTGGTGGGGAGCCCCAGGCGGTAGCTTCATGGTGTGGTTGGCAACCCGGGGTGGGGTGAGTTTCTGTGCCTCTGTGTCACGGCACAGGGTAGACCCTGGCCCTGCAGACCCTGTCCCCAGGGCCCTGCCCACCACCCCAGCCTGGTGCCGGGGCAGGACCCCTTCTCCAAGGTCCCCCGAAAGCTTCAAGAGGGGATGGGGAGAGGGTCTGCCCCACGCGAGGGTCTTTCCCCCGCTGGAATGGTGAGCAGCCACAACACGAGCACCGGCGGGATGATGCTGGTGGCAGGCGAGGAGCTGCCTTGGCGATGCCGGCAGCGATGCCTCGGCATGGGGCTGCCTCCCCACGAGCCCCCGGACCCGCCGCCCGAGAGGGTCTTTGTTAGCAAGCCGTGCGCCCGTCGCTCACTGCAGGCTCACTGCCTGGCCTGAGGTGCGCTCTGCGGGGCGCAGGGCAGCCCAGGGGGGTGGCCCATGTGGATTTCTGGGGTCTGCCTGTCCTGCGGTGGCACTCAGGAACGGTGTGAGCGGGTTGGGGGAGACCCCAACATCCGGGTGGTTTCCTTGCGTGGTGCAGGGAGGTGGTGGAGGTGGTGCTGGCGGTGGCAATGCAGGACTGTGTGCTGGCAGAGCTGCTCTTCCATCTCTTCCCTCACTGCATGCAGCTTGGCTGCCCCAGTCCTTCGAGTTCTTCGAAGCCCCAAGGGCACTGGGCACCCGTGAAGAGTGGTGGGACCCGTGTGCCACCCATGGCAGCACTTCCACCCGCATACGGTACGGGCAGGCGTGTCCCCAGTGCGGGCAGTGCCTCGGTTTACCGTGGAGAAGCTGCGCAGCTCCGCCCCAAGCCCTCGCCGCGGGCGCTTGCCGGGGTTCCGGGGCACCCCATGCCTGCCCTCTCCCCTCCGGCCACCACGGCTGACCTTTCCCTCGTGCCCAGGGCTGGCCCACGCCGGGGGGGAGCGCGGGGGTTGGTGCCCCCGCTGTGGGAAATGCCAGCCTGCCCGCGCTTCCCATCGCTAAGCAACGGCGGGTGAAATATATCCCGATTTCTGCTGCTCCCATTTGGCACCTCCCACCATGTTCTTTCATGTGCAGTTGCACAGTGTAGCGGATAAAAAGCCCCTTTTCTATCTTTGGGTGCCAGTGCACATTGTAGCCGCCGTGGGGAGGACGGGCAAATCCCTTGGCAAAGAGTAAATGAGTGACATTAGGACCCTGAGTGACTGCCTGTACCGAGACGCCGCTATTCATCTCGGGGCCGGGTGCTGCCAAGCAAAGTCCAAAAAGTTATTTTTTTTTCACATCAGAACTTCAAGCTGATCAAAGAAACAAACACTTTTAATGAAACATATGCAAGATACTTAGAAGGAGAAGATTCACAATGCATCTGCTGCGGGACCAGAAGGCTTATCAAAAGTGTGAAGTAGGAGGAGAAAAATTACGAGTGTATGATGCCAGAGAAGATTACAGAAATATTAAGCAGAAGGAATGTAAACACGTAGAGCTGGTGATAGCTGGCGTGCGGCTCGCCCTGCACAAAGAGCCGCCGTGCAGCGCCCGTCTGCGGGTGCGACGGCCTGCGCGCAGGGGACGGGTGCCCTGCGGAAGCCCACGCACCCCCCCCGCCCCCCAGCCCACCCTCCCCTGCCAGCCCTCGCCCCGGGCGGGCTCCAGCTCGCCACGAGCCCTGGGCAGAGAGCCCGCCCCGCCACCCAGCCCAGCTGGCCTTAGAGCCCAGCCACGACGACGTTGCAATGGCGATTTGTTTGCATTTTCCTTACGAAACAAAAACTTCCACGTAGGATCAATTTTCTTGCGACGTGTTCTGTTGAAAACATACATACCGTGAAAAACTGTCATTTCTGGTGATGATATAGTAGGTTTACTATCAGCAGGAATATCACGTAATTATTTCTGTCCCACATTCAGGGGTGTGCAGACATATGGCTTATCTATTTCAGCCACTGGCCAAATTCTGCTCTCCCTTAACCCTTGCAACCTTGGTGGATTCAGCGAGGCTGCACAATTATAGCCGGCAGCGGGATCTGGAGCTCTTTACTTCTTGTTAAATGAATATTTTTCATTTTCAAAGCTGCCTTCCTGCCCCCCCATACAGACTGCTATTCTTGCTGTGCATTAAGGTTTTGCTTCTCCCTTCACAGTTGGCAGTTGTGTGCAGTGGGTTTTCCCCACCAGTAAGCTCCGCCGCAGGGCAGAACGGGGGTCTCTGCCCCCTCCTCAGGCTGCTGGTGCTTTCTTGGGGAGCCTGGCAGGGGCAGGGCACGGTGCCCTCCTGAGCATGGTGCCCACCAGGCGCGGGATTACGCGTGCTCGGGGCTCTGCTCCGCCGTGGGCACGACCAGCAGCGTTTCTAGGGGCTCAAACACCAAGATGACAACAGTTTAAAAAAAAAATCCTATCTGAAGGGCAGTCCAGCAGCCTCTGGAGTTTTAACCCAGCCTCGTGGCTCCTGTAAAAAGCTATTTTTCAACTTAAGTGCCTCTCTGAGCAAGAAATACGTCCTCTGCTGGCTGGAGGGTGCCGTGGGCCCCGTCCTGCATTCTCGCAGCCTGGTGCTGTGATCTGCAGCCCCAAAACCCCTACAGACACCCCGGTGTGGGTCAGCCCCACTTCCTGGGGTCCCGGTTCCTCTTCCCGGGGCGCCCGTGCCCAGGCTGCCGAGGGGCTGCTGAGGCTCCCCTGGTTTGCAGGTCCTGCCCTAAGCCGCTATCCCACACGGCTGAACCGCAGCATGGTGCTGCTCACATTTCACCCATAATAGCCCTCTCTACCAAACGACAACTCAGTTTAGTCTTTTCCCTTAAATATTTATGTGCTGACCTAGCAGTTTGATAGATCTCACAGGCAGCACCGTATCTGGGCACTAGCAAGTCATCAACCATCACCGTCAGGCAGGATCAGCTCCCATCTCTGTCACTGTTGTTTCCCATCTCTTTTCCTAAGACCCACTCAGAAAACACCTGTTCTTCCCCCTGCCCGGGAAAGCTGACACGCCGGTTTGCCTCTTGGCACCGCTCCACAGGCGGCTGGGGGACGAGTCAAGGGGCCGCAGCCGGTCCTGGCTGCCAGGTCAGTTTTGCCCGAGGTTACCAGCCACAGAAGACCCACCAGCATATGCCGCGGTGGCCAGGAGGCAGGTGTAATGTATGCTCCTGACCTTTCCGATCGTCTTCTGAGCGCGGCATCTGCGAGCCTGCCTGCTTGCCCGAGAGGGATGGGTGCCCTGGCTTTGCCCTGTTCAGGGGATGAAGCCCCCCGCTGCCGCTGCCTCCCCCGTCTCCCTGGCCGCAGAAGGAAAGGAAGAAGCAGCAGCCTCTGGAACATGCGGCAGTGCGGGCGGCACGGCCACCTCACCTCTTGCCAAAACCTCTGGCAGATGCTCCCTTGCCTTTTGAGGGCACGGCCGCCAACAGGAATAGGGTAGGGTAGGGTAGGGTAGGGTAGGGTAGGATACGATACGATACGATACGATACGATACGATACGATACGATACGATAGTCTATTTGAGCTGAAAGGGACCTACAACAACCATCTGGTCCAACTCCTGAGCCCTCCGGGGCTGACCTAAAGTTAAAGCCTGTTGTTAAGGGCATTGTCCAATTGCCTCTTAAACACCGACAGGCCTGGGGCAGCGACCCCCTCTCCAGGAAGCCTGTTCCAGGGTTTGACCACCTCTGGGTGAAGAAATGCTTCCTCTCGTCCAGTCTGGAAGATACAAGTTTTCTGGAAGGTTCAAGTTTTCAGGAAGATTCAAGTTTTCAGGAAGGTTCAGGTTTTCAGGAAGGTTCAGGTTTTCTGGAAGGTTCAGGTTTTCAGGAAGATTCAAGTTTTCTGGAAGGTTCAAGTTTTCTGGAAGGTTCAGGTTTGCTGGAAGGTTCAGGTTTGCTGGAAGGTTCAAGTTTTCGGGAAGGTTCAGGTTTTCAGGAAGATTCAAGTTTTCTGGAAGGTTCAGGTTTTCTGGAAGGTTCAGGTTTGCTGGAAGGTTCAGGTTTGCTGGAAGGTTGCCACACCGCTGTCCGTGGACCATCAGTGGTCCAAGGAGCCAGAGCTGGGCACCCACTGGGAGCGGGCAGGCAGGTGCCCCCAGTTCCCAGCTGCTAGATGTGACTGAAAGGAGCCAGGCCACCACCTGACACAACTCGGCTAGTGAAGAACCCAGCCCTATTGCTGTGGTGGGGGACTGCGGGGGTGGCAAGACCGCACTTCACCACACCTGCAACATCACTCCTCGCTCGAGCACACGTATTCCAAAGGTGTTTTCCTGATATTTCCAAGAAGTTATTCCGAGTTTGCACCACAGGTACTGAAGAAGCGCTTCTGAACTCTGTGTTCAGGTAGTGAGCAGTGTCTGCTCTGGAAGAGCTCGAGTGTTCCTTATAAATGTGGTGTTTATTGTGGTTTATAAATAGCTCTCATGGTGACATGTAAAGCCTCAAGTATTACGTACCACTCAGCACAGCGTTGCTTGTTGGAGAAGGAGCCCTAGCAAAGTCAGATTTCTCTGTGGTTTTCAACATTTGTAAAAGCAAGCTGAAATGAAAATAAATGAAGGCATGCAAATGAAATTCTTTCCAAAACACCCCTGCTCAAGTGGGGTTTTTTCTACCACTGTTTTTAAAAAAGCATCTGGCGAGCCTTTCTTCAAATTTATTTTAGCTAAATGCAAACAAACAACAACTCTAATAAGCATAGTAGCATATTCATTAACAGTTCTGGCTACAGCTTTTGAAGATAAGGTGAGGAAAAAGTCCCTTAATTTTACTTGGGAAAATGTATATGATCACCATGAAAGGGATTTTAATCTTAAATAGCACGGAGTATAAATGCCCATGAAGCCCTGCTAGCACAGACATCACCTTTTCTGCTTCTCCTCGTGAAGGTGGAGCTGCAGGAAGAGCCGCAGCCCTGTGAAGTGCTTTAACTGCTCCAATCTCTTCTGGAGGAAAAGCCCTGTTGGGAAGGGTGAGCTAGCAGCACAGGGGGGAGCGAGGGGCAGGTGGGCATTCCCCGGCTTTGCCGACGGCAGGGCCGCAGCACCCGGGGCCACACGCGCTCAACCCCTACCTGAGATTTTCCTCATTTCACACCGTTTCGGTCTGTGGATTTGGAAATAGCAGGAGCTTGTGTTTGTTGTTTCAATATTTGTCAATAAATACCCCCTTAAGTGGCCAGCAGAAATATTCAAGGTTCCTTTTTTACAGTGTTTTCTGTATGCAACAGACGTCTCAATTGCAGCAGGACTCTTTGTGCTCTTATCCTCAGTCTTAAACTGTTTGATTTGCATGCACCGGGTGACTGTACGTTGTTGTCGAAAAGTTAACCTTCGGAAATGGAATCCAAAAATTCATCAACTTGAAAAAGAGCTGTTGGGCATCAAAACTGCTTGATCATATCTCATCAGGGCCTCTGACACCCGCAACCTCAACTACTCCAATGCTGCAAGTTTCGGCAAAGCCGCGGATCCCTTCGCCTTTGAACGAAAGGAGGCGGCAGCAATAGGGTGCAGCTGTAAAGACAGAATTTATTGAACGTTACGGTCACGCTTTTCAAAGGTCAGCGTTGCACTGCCTAAATTGGCTTCACGGGAAAGAGAAGAGTGAATAACCTGTAGGCACAATCCCTACCGAAATCTGTTCTTACCTGTAAATTGATGTTTCATCCTGCCTCTTGCACCCACCGGCCTGAGCCCGGCCAGCACGACCACACCTCGCATGTGCCTGGGAGTTTCACGCTCCCGCCGAAACTGCTGCACGTCCTCCAGAATTACAGAGAAATAATGAGAAAAATATGTTTGCAGCAGTATAAATGAGACTCATTAGAAAGCAAGTGGAAAGGATGGGGCTGGTCTGAGGCATCAGGACGAAGAGTTTCCCAGATTTGTTTAATATTCATCGTGCGTAGTTTCTAAGAAGTCATCACATCTTTGCAAAAAATTTCCCCGCACACCTGCGTATCACGACGGTTGTTTCAGGCCTCGATCAGACGATGCCTTCCCCAAGCCATTGATAATCGCGTCAGGTTACTCAGGAGAAGCCAATATTTTTGTGCAAAGCTCAGATAGTAGCAGGTAATGAGTATTCCCATCTCAGCAGATTTCTAATGCAAACTCATACAGAGAAATATTACACATTAGCCTCCTTTAGAGGAAGCTCATTAAAATAGGAGTGTTTGCACTCCCACTGCTGTATGAAGATGTTGCATTTTTCAAATTTGATTCCTAAACCAATTAGTTTCCCGTACTATAAATGCCTTTCTTTATACCCCACACATTATAAGGCAGGGTTGTCATTTCTTTAATGGGAATCATTATTTGAGCTGAAATGTTTGGTCTGGTGAGTCAAGTTGGTTTCCATTGTGTAAAGTAAAAATGTTGCTGTCATTTGCCTGCTGCTCCTTGCTGCCTGGTTCCTGGGTGCTCCAGCATCCTGAGGGTGCCCAGCCCTGGGTCCCACGGGATCCCCTCGGGGCATGCCTGGCCAGAGGGGATCCTGCCCACCTGTTTTCGCTCTCTCTGAGATGACCCGAAGTTTAACGCTGCTGGAAAATGTCCCTGGCTGCGAGACGCGTGCCACAAGGCGCCGTCTGCACCCTCTGAATGGGAGCATGGTTTCTTTTCTTTTGCCGTCCGATGCAAAAAGCTGATGGAAGCCGGTGTCGGTGCTGCCTTTTCTCACCCCCCCCAAATGTCCGCCCCTCACTGGGGGACCCACACGGGTCCCTGCACCGCTCCCGGCCCCGGAGCTGCATCGCTGTCCCTGGGGAAGGGATCCCCATGCAGCAGTGGTGGGGGGAGGCTGCAGGGATCTGACTGCCAGCTCATTCCTGAGGAGTGTGTGTGTGTGGAAATAATAAGTTTTTACTGTACATTTCAACCCCGACTTTAAAGTACTGAGCTAGCGTAAAATCCTGCTCCTTTTTAGATGGATGCGGTGCAAGAAGCTGGAGACATTTCGAAGACATACACAAGGAATCTGTTAAATTACATTTGCATTAAATTAACTTGGGTGGTCCGCGCATTATCGAACATCTAAAGGACCAGGGAAAATGTATCGTTTAAGAAATGTATTATCACGTCGAGTGTAGCAGTGACCTGTTTAGTGGATGTCAATATGTTTTCTTTTAGGAGGACTCATTCATTTTTTGCTCATAGTGAAACTATCCAGCCTCCCCGAAACATCTCGATGGGTGGTTCTGGGTCTTTTGCAACATGTGTGGGGTGAGGGCTGCTCTCTGCGGTGGTTACCGGAGGTCGTGACTAAGAGCCATCAGCCACGTCTAACACCAGCGCTGCCTTTGGGAAAGAACAATGGAAAATTCTCTTCATTTCTGCAGCAAAACAGAGCTATTGCCACATGATTGCTCATTAGCAGTAAACAATAATTCTCTTTATATTTGTCTACATTTAGTGCAGCTTTATAAAAAGTCAGTGCCTGATAGACTAAATCATTGAAATGAAGACAGTGAGCCAAATTTAGCTTTCATTTACTGCCCTCAGGAGAGATGACCAGAATGTCATTAATAAAGTAAACAGCAGTAGGTGGCTTATGAGTAAAAGACATTAATTCCTGAAAGCAGGACACACATGGCAACATGTACATTGGCCAATAGTTTGAAAATAATTACGTCTGAGTTGTTTATACAAACGTGGCTAGATTTTGGTTTTATCTAAACTGATCAGATCTGTCTTGAAAACCAATCTGAATTCTGATTTCTCTCCGGTCTAATGGTTCCCTGACCTATATCTGCCGCTTACAGCGCGCACGGACAGCAACGGTGGAAAGAACGCTGTTGCCTGCCCACGCGTGCTTAGGGCAGAGTACGGCTCAGCTATCGATGTGCTTTTGTTAGCAGCGATGAAATGCACCGTCGGGGGGGGGGGGAGGGTGATGGTGTTGGAGGTGCCGTGCGCTCACCGGGGGGCTGCCAGGGTGCCCGTACCCCCCCTCCCCCCAGGCACGTCCCTGAGTTGGGGCTCCGGCTCTTCGTGAGCTTCAGGGCTGGGTCCCGGCCCGCTCGCTGCAGGACCATGTTCCTGTCACGACACAAGGTGGTTGTGATATACATGATTGGGTTCAAGCTGATGATCAACCGTAGGCCTGAATCTTGAATAAGTCCAGGCATTGAAGAACCCCCGCGGGGGATCTTTCTAGCCACAGGGACATGTTTGCCATGGCAAGTTGTCATACCTGACAGATCCATATTTCAGAGCGCCACTAACTTAATTTCTGTGGTTTGTACACTCCAAACCCATTTTAACAATGCTGAAAAGGCTACGCCCTCCCCGAGCGAGGGCTCCAGCCCGGCAGCAGGGCTCCCACAGTGCCGGCTGGGGATGCAGAGCCAGTCCAAGGCAGGCATCCCGACGTGTCAGAAAGCTCTTCCTGGGTGCTGGGGCCCCTCCTGCTCTTTGCCCCCCATTCAGAAATGGCCATTTGGGAGGTGTTTTATAATATAGTCATGAATAGCCTCCCAACACACCTGTGGTGGTACTGTATGGGATGGTCTGACCCCGGTGCCACTGCACTCAGTCCTCAGGGGCCCCGCTCTCTTTGTTGGTAGATGTGTACAAATATTCCGCCCTTGTTCTGTTTCCCTCATGGGAAGTGACAGAGACACCCAGAGGGTCAAGTCCTGGGACTTGGGACAATCCCTTGACCCATGCATTCAGTGTGCGCTGATAGATAGTTTGGACAGTCCCCTCATTTGCTGCCAGCCCTTGGTGACAGGGAGGTTTCCCCCAGTGCTCTGAGAGGCCGCGGCAGGAGCGTTGCCAGCGGTCCCGTCAATCCTTCCCGCAGCTCGTCGCAGGAGGCGGCTGCTCCTCATCGTTAGCTTTCCGCAAGCCCCGAAAATCCATAGAAGTCATTCTAATTATTCTCTTAAGTGAATGCTTGATAATAAGTGTAATAAACTTGGAAACTAGGTGTAAATAAAATATAGGTTATTAAAGTACTGTAATATGACGGTAAAGAGCTTATAGGTTCTCATAATTAAATGGGCCACATGTAAACAACGGTGCTGGCAGCTTAACTGTCCTCAGCAGCCACCAAGTAGGAGATTTCCTGTGTAAGCCAAGAGGAGAGATACTGTTTGCATTATTATCTCTCTTATTTATTAACTCCCCAATACACAATAAACTCACACAACGCATTAGTTTGCAATCAATAGCGCGCTTTGGGCGTAAGGCTTTATGTCTTCTTTCATGCCATCTGAAATAAGAAGCCAAACTGGGTCTGACGGCAAGTTCCACGCGCCGAGTTAGGGAAGTCATTTTTCATTTCAGGAGAAGTCCTCTCCAATAATGGAAACGCTGAAGGTTATTGCAATAATAAATGAGTTGGCAGTGCGATTTATATAAGAAACTAATGTACTTTCTCATGGAGCGCTGTTTAATTCCTTGTAAATCTTGCACTTACCGGACAAGCTCTGACTCCCGAAACCCTGCCGAACCGGGAGTTTGTGTGGTTCATTTCTTGTTGTCCAAACAGCTGTTCGTGATCGTCCTCCCTGCAGGTATCTGTGTGGGGATTAGTAATGCCTCGCATGCTCGTACATCACAAGAAGTGGATGTGTAATTACATTAAACATGCTTCATCTCCTTGGACTCACTTATCCCAAATCGCTCATATTGGCTCAACTCAGTGAATTTTCTTCGTAGACTGTTTTATTTTTTAGCGTAAGGTAGTTTTTGGACATAGGAAGCCCTACACCAGGCAGTAGCTTTCAGCTTTCTCACCGGGTGCCCCCGCTTTCAGCCTAACGGTTCCTCTTACATGAGCAAACCCGCTTGTTTTCTGGCCATGGCTGTTGTCTCGGGTGGAAACACTGGCTGCTTCCCCCTGGGGCCACCCTGCCTGGCTCTGGGGAGGCTGCAGGACCCGCAGCCCAGGGCTGGTACTGGGAGATGCTGGTCAGCTGAGGCAGCCGGCCTGTAACGCTGCCGGTAGGTCCCCACTGCGGTGCCGGAGGGCAGTGGGGGGGCAGCCGTGTCTGAACGGGAGGCTCTTGGCGAAGAAGCGCAGGCACGCCCGTCCCGCTGTCGGCAAATCTCAAAGTGTCTCGCTGAGCAGTGTCGCGTGTGTCAACCCATCGGACAAGTGAAAAGGGGGTAAAACCTCTTAAGGGGGTGAGCCCACCCCGTCCTGCCTCGATGCTTCCCCACAGTCGCCGTGGATCAAGGGGTGTTGGCGGGGCCGCAGCAATGCGGGGGGCTTTGAGTATATTCAGGAATGGGGTACAACACACGTTTTTTGACTGGTGGAGCACTGTGCCTCCTGCCCCTTCATCTGAACAGAACATAAACTCCTTGGACCCCAAGGAAGAGGAATGCACTGTCCTGCACCATGCAGGAATGAAGAAAATTTGACAGGTTCTCCCCTATCAACAAACTAACGTGCAACAGTACTACTTCCCTGCTTAATAGCATTTCCGTTTTTAATTCAAAGTGCTGTGGACAAGGAAGACATCAGAAGCCAGTAAACCTTTGCAAAATGGGACAATTCATTTCTCAGGCTGCTCAAGTTGGAGGTGTGTACCCGGGTCTGTGGCACCTCTACTGTGTCACAGCACAGCTGCGGCCTTCCAGGAGGCAACCCTCCACTACCATTAAAGGCAGACTTTTTTTTTCAAGATAATATTATATATTATCCTATATTCAATATTATCCTGTCATATTGTGTCCGAGCCTGGAAATGTTTCCTGCAGGACAGTGCCGTGAGCAGCCTCTCTGCCTTTTGAGGTGCTACCCTGTGTCAGCAGTGACTGTAGTGGCCCCCCATGCTTGAGGGTGGAGGCTTCCGAAGTGACTGGTGTTGTCCTGGATGAGGAGCAGATACCTCCCTGATACTTACAAATAAGAAACGTGCAAAGGAAGTTATGAAGAAATCAGTAATAAGGGCTCCCTTAGGAGATGCTGCCCCACTCCATCCCCTACAGCAGGTCACTGAAATAAGGAGCTTGCTTTGATGCTCACCATGTCCCAGGAGTTTCTGGTGGATGAAGAAAATGAGTCCTGGGTACACCTTGGTGCTGGGGGGCGGCCGGTGCAGCCCCTCGTGCCTCCGGCCCCGCCGAGGCTCCTCAGCCAGCCCACGAGGCCCAGGCTTGGTGCCAAACTGCTTATTTCCTAAATATCTGTTTTCATGGTTGGACTGGATGATCTTCAAGGTCTTTTCCAACCGAGATGACTCTGTGATTCTGTGATTCCTAAATACAGTGTCTGCAGCAGCTACGGCACTGCTCATCAAATGCACTTTCCCACTCAAACTTACCAGGAATGTCAGGTTCAAAGGAAAGTAGAGTCTGAGCCTTAAAACTTCCTGGGAAAGTCCTGTGAAGGGTGGGCACCCTCCTGGCCAGATGGCAGAAGTGTTTTTCCAGACTCCCCTGGTTTCAAACAGAGTATCTGCGGAACACACACATCTGCAGTGCTCTGGTGAGGGAAACACGAGTCACACTTAGATGCCCGATGCATCTTTCATTTTCCTTGGGGGTCTAATCAGAAAAATCTATGATTGAAGTAGATGAAGACAGTCACTTCGGTCTTTATTGCAGAAAAAAAATAAATAAAATAAAAAATTAAAAGAGAAAGATGACAGGCATGAAGACTTTAAATGAGAACCTCATGCCCCTGGAGTGATTCACATGTCTGCGTGTTTTGGTCCCCCTGTAGCTGCACAGCAAAGTCCATAAAGATTTAGTGTACTCCCAAACACAACCCCCCTTTGCACTCATCTTTCATGGCTGAGTCTCCTTGATTAAATCATGTTTATTTTAGTTTATCTCAGTCCTACGAAACCACAGATTTGCCTACATCAGAGTCCTATCAAAAAAAAAAAAAAAAAAGTGTCAGACTGGGGAAGTTGCCCCAAGACTGTATTAAGTTTTTCCCAGGGAAGATGCTGGATCCCCAGCACTGGTATGGTTTGTTCAGCTGGGACAGAGGCAACGAGCACCGAGCTCTGCGCTGCCAGGGCTGCTCAGCTCTGGCTGAGCAGAGGCAACATCGAACGAGTCCTTTAACCAAAGCCAGTGCACCGACTCCTGTGCCGTACCCCTCCTCGCTGCCCTTGCGCTGACTTCCAGCTAACCAAAACCAGGGAAAAAACATGGATTTGCTTTTTTTCTAGCAGCACCCTTGCTGTGATGTGCCTGTGTGTCGCGGCCCTGACCCCCACCCCTCGCAGAGCCCCGGGCAATGTCCACCCGGGAAAATTAGCACCTTTCTTAGGGAGTGCGAGAATGAAAAACATCCCCCAAGCTCCCGATGGCTGCGTTTCAGTTATTGCTAAATCATCTCTCTGACTCCAGCACAGCGTTTCCTCCGTTTTCCCCTGAAAGCACTCGCTTCATTTCTCTCACACGTTTCCCCGGCACCGTGGGGCTGCGCCTGCCGCCAGCCAGGGAACGGGCTTCCTGCGGGCTCCCCCGCATCCTGACCCGCCGCACGGCGGGGGGACGCCCCGGGGAGACGGCAGGAGTTCAGGAAAAATTGTTTTTCTCAGGCCGGGGAGATGAATTCCTATCGCATGTGCTGTAGCCGGGAGCGAGGAGGTCTCGGTGCGATTTCCTCCGGAGGGTCAGCACGAGCAGGCTCGTGCCCCGAGGGCGTCCGCAGCCACCCCCAGCACCTCCGCACCTCTCAGAGCAAACCCCGGTCGACGTCGCACACTTTCTCACCAAGGCTTTCTCATTCCCACACGGTATTTCTCAAAAAAAGAAAAAAGAAAAAAAGCTGCGAGTTTGTGATCCGCTTGGATTCCGCTTGTATTTCCATGGTGCTTAGATCCACCCGTTGACATTTGGGATTTTTTTCTACTCAGGTCTATGCTGCAAAAATAATAATAAAACCAAAATCCTTCAGCGTAGATCTCGCTACACTGAAAATTCAAAATGCATATTCTTAGCCTCTCAGTTGTAATTAGCTCTAAGGTTAGTTATCCTTCTTTTTCCCATAAAAAGAGAAGCTTTTGCAGCTGTCCACGTCAGACCACTCAGTTCCCAGGGACGGGACTGAGGTTCGATGTGTTTTTCCTTACCTTTGTGTACCCCCTTTTTTTGGGTGGTAATTCCCCGGCTGCCATGTGTGAGTGCTGCTGTGGCTTCAAGGTGGGGACGGTGCTGAGGCTGGGGGGAAGAGGAGCCCCAGGCACCCCAGGTGCAGATGGGCGGTGCGGTGATTCCCTGCTGAGGGCTGTCCGGAAGGATGCCCCAGCCCTGGTAGCAGTCCCTGGGTGCAGAGCCCCCGCCCCGTCCCCTCTGGTTTGGCAGCGCTTGTCCCTCCCCTCGCCCCCTCCGCCGGAAGGAGCCGCAGAGCTGGAGGGAAGTTCACGGCTCAGCCCTAACAAACACGGTTTAAGAGACTTAAAGGCCTTGAATCTCCCCTTCGGTGGAAGATTAGAGTGCATTTCTCCTCCAAATTCGCACCAGAAGCAGCGAACTTCTTTAATCTCGTTCAGGGCCTTGTTATCCTCTTTTTCCGAGACTCATCCCATTGAACGTGCAGCATCTCCGGGCGTTTCGCGGCGGTGCCCAGCGCGGAGGTTAACCGCCCAGGAGAAGCGGGTGCCTCCTGCCCGCCCGGGCAGCGCCCCTCAGCGGGATCTCGTGTCCACGAGGACCCGCTGCCGACACCGCCGCCGAGTTCTCCCGACCGCTGTGTGGGCGCCCTGGGGAAGGCGACCACCATCTACGGACAGAAAACCCACAGCAGCTGGGAGCTCCGCTTGAATTTTGGGGCTATTGTTTACGTAGGGCCTGAATCTGAATTCAGGGAAAAGTGCTGACTACTGCTGCGCGTTTTTTATTACTGAATATGTTGTTGTGAATATTACTTGTACTCTGAGTCCAGAAGTTGTAACCCATGAGTTGACCCTTGCCCATAGTTGGGTTATGTGGGTAGCCTGGAAGTCTTCCTCATCACTCAAGATCTGCTTTGGTGGAAACTATTTGAGGCTATACTCTTCAATTCACTCTTTACGATCCAAATTCCTTGTGCAAACTGGAATATTTTGGAGCAGTTTTCAAACACCAGGACACTTTATCAATTAGTCCTGAGTTTCAGAAAATGCTGGAAATCAGCGTTGGGTGAGTGCAGCGTACAGAAACTCGCCTCGTTCCTTTTTACCTTAATCCTTAAAAACTAGCATGGATTCCATCGAAAATTCTCAATTTTAAGAAGGATCTTCTGAACAGAGGAATGGGTTATTGCACTGATCTCCAGCCACTGATCACCCCGAGCAGCAGTTGCACACGGGTCTGGTGGATTTAACGTGACTTCAACCGAGGAAGCATCGGGTGGCAAGGCGGCAGTGCCAGCGCGGCTCCGACTCCAGCGGCAGCCCGCAAAGAAGAGGGCTGGAAATTCTGAAATTGAAAATGAACACACTCAAGCTAGAAAGAAATCACGGATTTTTAGCTGCGATCTGTCCTTAACATTTAGATAATGAAGTGGTAGTTTTTCTTCTCTGGCCTTTAAAGGCAGATCCCATCTTAGAGCTCAGAGAGAGGTTCCGCTGCGTTGCAGAGCAGCTGCCTGCAGCCTGGGATGGAAAGGCACTTTCTCACCTTCAGGTACGTGATCTTATTAATTTTTCCAGTGATCTGGCACATCCTATGGATAACGGACAAGGGAGACAGCTCATTCCCTTTTCTTTCTTTTTTTTTTTTTTCTTGTCAAGGAAGAACAGAAGAACAGAGAAAGGTGGGGAAGAAAGGAAAGATGTAATAAGACATACTTTCATGTAGTTGTATTTAAAGAATCACAGAATACGTTTCTTCCATCTTCTGCAAAGCCACGGAGCATTTCAAAAGCACCCGCACATTCAAACGGACGGGAATATTGTGGTTCATACCTCTCTTCCATTGATCTCTAATTCTACCATTATCCAATGAAAAATACCAATAGCAATAAAACAGAGAACTAGATGTGCCACAGACAATCTTCAAACGGATGGCTTGGCGAGTGAGAGGAGGAAATGAAGCACTTAAATCTCTCATCAGATGTTCTGAAAATTATTTCAGCTGCTAAAAATGCTAAACAAATTTTTATTTCAAAGGATATGTTCCAAAATCTTCCCCTTTGATAATTGCTTTTTTTTAAACCATCTGTCATATATTTCATTCCAGTCTCGGAGGGCCAATGCTCCCCTCCCCAAGCGCCTGGGGGGAGGCGGCCCCCCCAGGTAAGGCTCTGGGGCCCAGCCCTCGCCCCAGCATCCCCCTGCCAGTTGTTTTTTGTTGAATTGCACGTGGCAGGAGTTCGGGACGGGGCTCGGCCTCGGGTGGCCCCAGTTCCTGCCACTTAGGGCACCTTGCCCCGCATTTCTGCAATTTTAAACCCTTATTTTTTTAAAAAACAATTTTTATTATTTATTGTGAATTGTCTAGGTTTAGATTCACACTCTGCCCCCCAATATTTGACAGTCCTTTGAGGCTACATCCTTGGCCCTTAAACTATTTTCGCTTACTGGTAATCTCAATCAAAATGTTGGGCTTTTTTTTTTCTTCTTTCTTTTCTTGGAAGTTCCTTCAGTCACAAAACAGCTAAAAAAAGAACCGGTCTGCCCGGCTGGTTTGGCAAGGCGGAACTTGCTGCTTTCTGCCTTTCTTTTTGCTTCTCCTTCCCTTTGTCTGCTGAAAGCTGATCCCTCACAATGCCTGTGGCAGGGACACGGCCTCGTAGACTGTGTTCGCCCTCGGTAAATAGGCAAGAGGTGAAGATTTTCCTCCGGGAGGGTTGGGGGGCATCCAGCGGCCTGGTCCCTTGGCCACCTCTGCCTGGCTGGGCGGAACCTGCTGCATGGTGCCCATCATGGTGGGTGCCCTGGGGGGTCACAGACTGGTTTGGGTTGGAAGAGACCTTAAAGATCACCCAGTGCCACCCCCCTGCCCCGGGCAGGGACACCTTCCACTAGCCCAGGTTGCCCAAAGCCCCGTCCAACCTGGCCTTGAACCCTTCCAGGGAGGGGGCAGCCACAGCTTCTCTGGGCAACCTGTGCCAGGGCCTCCCCCCCCTCACAGGGAAGAATTTCTTCCTTACATCTCATCTAAATCTAAATCTTTCAGTTTAAAACCATTATCCCTCGTGCTGTCACTGTCCCAGGGTGCCGGCCTGCAGGTGGGGGGTATCTACGCTGTGACATTGCACGGTGGCAACAGGATTGTGCCTCCGACTTTTGTATTTGTCTCGTCTATATTCTGCCGTGGCTGCGTCTGGTTTTCACGTTTGCATTTTTAACGCTTTATGCCAATTCCGTCAAATAGTCTAATAAAGCTGTAAAGCGGTAAAAAGCGCGTGTGGCCCGGGGATTGGTGTCAGGGCACCTTGCCCCTGCCTTGCCCCCGCAGTGCCCGTTACCGCTCTGTGCACAGGAGGAGCAGCCGGAGCGGTGCCATCTTGTGGGAGACGTGCTTTTCCAGATTTCAGCCCAAAAAGATGGGCGGGATGTCCTCGTGGGCTGGGGGGCCAGTCCCGCGGCAGGGGGCAGCAGCAGTGCCTGTCTCTGCTTCCCTGCGATGGGATGGGATGGGATGGGATGGGATGGGATGGGATGGGATGGGAGGGGACAGATGGGGACAGGATGGGATGGGATGGGATGGGATGGGATGGGGTGGGGTGGGGTGGGGTGGGGTGGGGTGGGGTGGGATGGGATGGAATGGGATGGGTTGGAATGGGATGGGATGGGAAGGGAGGGGACAGATGGGGATGGGATGGGATGGGATGGGATGGGATGGGATGGGATGGGATGGGATGGGATGGGATGGGATGGGATGGGAGGGGACGGGACAGGACAGGATGTGAAGGGATGGGATGTGACAGAACGGGATGGGATGCAGCAGGAGGGGATGGGATGGGAGGGGATGGAGCAGGACAGGACAGGGTGTCTCTGGTGCAGCCAGCCCAGGGTGTCGGGGTCCGGCCTCTGCCCGATGGGGCCAGGGCCAGTCCAGAGCCCTGGGGGGGCCCGGCACCCGGCAGCACCCCGCCGGGCTGGGTGGGATGGCAGTGCTGCTGACACGGTGGGTTAGCACTTTCCAGCTAAATTGTCAGCAATGGCTTCTGTCACTGACAGATCGACGCTCGCTCAGTCAGGTTTTTTTTTTTTTCCCAAAACAATATTGTGAGAAGGTTTCAGATTTGCAAAATGCTTTCAATTTGGTGATGTTGTTGGAAAAATATTTGCTTCCAAATCAGTGTGCAGTGTAAAACAGAAGGGCTTAATGCTTGGTGCTTTGCATTACATGCTTTGCTAAGGAATGAGGAGTGCAGCTACGGCAGCCTTTTCCCACTGCTGGGGAAGCTGAGCGCTCTCTGCGGAAAACAGGATGTTATTGCCTGACTTAATTTTCTTATGGGGTTAGGATTTCAAATATCACTCGAAAATACCAAAGCTTGTACTATTCATTGACAGATTGATAGCCCACACTGTGATTTGTAATACTTTGGTGAACATCTTGAAATACTTATGTCATGACTGAGGTAAGGTTTGAAAAAAACATTTGCTTATTTTGTTACACTTTTTTTAAATGTTACGATTTATACTAATATTAGCGTATTGCTAACCCAAACAGTGCTGTGCTCGGCTGTGCTTTGCCCCTTGCTGCTCAGTGAACCAGCACCTCTCCCTCCCACAGCAGCCCCAGGACCGGGCAGCAGGATGCAACCCCAGGCTGTCAGCCCAGGCACAGCTTTTTTTTGCAGGCCACCGGCCCACAACTGCTGTTCCCGCATGGCACGGCCAGTTCTTGCCCCGGGGGTTTCCTCTGGGCTGTGATGCTCCCTTGGGGTGGTCATGGTGGTGCTCGGCCCCGCTGTCCTCCCTGGCCTGGCAGAGGAGACCGGGGTGCTCCTCGCTGGGCACTGACACCCCGAAGCAGCTGGCAGGAACGGTGGTGCTGTGCTAGAGAGCTGATTTATCATTATTCCTGGCTCTAATGCATTTTGCTTGGCTAGGTGTGCTGAGGTCCTTGGGCTTTTTTTTTTTTTTTAAAGTTAGACCTCTGAAATCTGATGATCCTAAGGGTCTCTTTTGACATTATAGCAACATTTTAAATGCATTTGTAGGGGAATACACAAGAGAGAGAAAAAGTCAGGTTCCTGTAGCATGTGCTGAAGCCATCTGACTGCATGTAGTGAGGCTTTTGTGGTGCCAGAGGACCCCTAGCCTGAGCCAGTTGTGAGCTGTGGGCTGTTAATAACTCACCCAAAGTGCCAGGGGAGCACGCCCCGCACCCCTCCAGCGAGACAGTGCTTAGTGGCAAGGCTGGACACAGCCATCCTGCCCGGAGAAAGCCACCACTTTACGAATTTCTTCCCCAAACTGGCATGAGGTGCACAATGTGCGTGATACACGCAAGAAAGGCATCCCTGTGCCTCTTTCTCTGCCAGTGCAAAGGGTCTCCAGAGCTGCCCCAGGCACCCCGAGGCCCCTCAGTCACGGGCTGTAGGCTCAGCCTAGACCTCTGTCACTTCATGGTGGTTCTCTGAGGTCCTCACAGGCTCTGCTGGAGGTCCTGAGGGTCCTCGGTGGCCTCCCACCCCAGAGGGCTTCTGCGCATCCTCCTGCACGTGTCACAGCAAAGCAGCTGCCGGCATTTTTTTCCCACCCCGAGCTCCTTGTGGCTGGATTTAATGGGCAGTTTTTATCCCTTGGGAGTGCACAGCTTGGGGAGATTACCTTGAGGTAGGAGTCTGTGTCATCTCAGGCCACGCTGGGCTGGCCCAAGCAGCGGGTGAGGAGCCACTTCTGCTCCTGCCAAGCTCCAGACACGGGCACGAGCCGTGACGGGCAACTTTCATGCTCACCGGGGACCCATCACTGCTGAAGGAAAAAGACTTCCTTCTACAAACGGCTAATGGTAAAAGTCTTGGAAAGATATTTCTGTTTGTGTAAGGAATTTAATAATGACAATTTCAGACCTAAGCCACCTCAGCGCCGGCAGGGGCTGTCCCCAGTCTCTGCCCATGGGTGGCTGTGGTGGCAGCCAGCCCCGGTGCCCATCGGGGCTCAGCCAGGGCACAGGGCTGCTGCTGTGGACACGTAGCTCAGCCCTACGGACCCATGGCCCCAAAACAACACCCCAAAAGCCTACGCTGTTCTCAGACTAGAACAGACCCCTTTCCCTTCAGCTGGGGCTAAAGCTCACGTTTAAAGTGGAAACAAATGTGGCTGGCTCAAGCGGGTATGGTTAGTCTGGGGGTGCGGCGAGGCAGGGCCAGGACTGGCAAAGCCCAGCACAGCCCCGCAGCAGCACCCCCGAGCTGGCGTGGGAGGGGGCTGCCTGCCGAGCCGCCGCGCATGCTAATGTCTCGCTGGCTCCCTGGTGCCAGCAGTTGCAGCTCATCTGTTGGCAGTCGGCAATGTGCTGAGAAAATGTATCTATAGGATTAAAAAAAAAAGGCTATAGGGTGACCAGATGTTCTGGGCACCAAACCAAAACAGTTTGAGGGAGGGGGAGTAAGATGTCTCTTCTAAAATCGCATTAAGTTCTGGGGTTGTCTGTTCTCTGTGCAAAGAGCTCGGTCCTTCAGGGTATGCTGAGTAGCCTGGAGGCTGCAGAAGGCATCTTTCTCAAAGATGGGATGTTTATGCCTCTCTTTCTCCATCTGACCCGTGGCAATAAGCTGTACCTACATTAAATCTGCTTTTGCACTGGGCATCCCAGGGATCGGCCTCTGCTCGAGGGACGGGGACGCTCATGACAGCCCTAAAAGCTGCGCGAGCCGTGTGTGGCGGGATGACAGCCGTGCTGGCTGCCGCTTTTATGGATGCACTCGCTAAGAGTTTTAAAAGGATGCTAGGTACTGGTGGGTGGCACTGAACTCACAGTTCTGGGGTCCAAGGTGATCGTACACAGAGCTGCTTTGCCCAGTTTCCCTCCTGTCCTAGTTGAAGATGCCCTTGGGGGCAGGAATATCTCCTCTCAGCCACCAGTTCCTCTTGCTCCTCTACTTCCTGGGCATTTTGCTGTATGTGACAAAGGCCAGGGCTGAGCTGGGCTTTATCCTCGTACAGGGTCTAACCTCATTAGCTGATTGCTCAGATTGATCCTCCGTACGTTATGTGGCTTTTGGGGGGTGCAGCCCGGTGGCTCCTGGAGACCCAAACCAGGAGGAGAGCAACTGTCCTGGTGGGCTGGCTTAATTTCACTGTGGGACCCTGGGATATTACAGGGGGAGCTGGGAAAACTGGTCCCTTGAAACACTGCTGCAAATATAGGGAAAAATGGGAGTTTTCTTAAACTTTTCTCTCCCTTCATATGCTGCACAAAGGGCAGAGTGAGCGACAGTGGGATAAACCCTCACCAGTTTCCCCAGGTCGTTCCCAGTCCAGCTCTTACGCTTTGCACCTCTCTCCTTCCTTCTCTCCCCTTCCCAAATCATCTGCAGTTTTGCTGCTTGGCCCCTTCTATTCACGTTGCCACCCATTCTTCTCAAACCATATGTATGGGTTGGTTTGCAAGAACGGAGCCTTGCGTGACTCCTGGAATAGCAGGAAGCCCAAGAGCAGGAGAAAATTCAGCTCGAAAATGAATAGTTCCCCCTTAAGATGAATGCAAATCAGGGAGCCTGAAGAATAGTGGGAAATCAAGTAAAGTTAAGTCCTGGAAACTATTACCTCCTGCTGGTAGTTTAGGACTGTACAAGAGCCAAGTCCACAGACATCAAAGTATTTACAAATTAAAATAAAGTCAGCTCTCATGGTGCTGTAGGAAATGGGATGGGCTGATGGAGACCCAATGTGGGTTTCTTCATAAAAGAGGAGAATTAATACGGGAAGGAATTTTATCATATGAAATCGCTGTACGCAGCTGACATTATATTTCAACAGTGGTTATAAGAATGACCCTTTAACCCAATATCAGCATTATAGTATCTGCCCTGTGCTTTCTCCCGTGTGCACGTGAGCAGCTGAAGGGCTGCTGTGGCGATGTCGGCCCCGCGGGGCAGCTCGCACCCTCGGCGCGGCAGCCGGCACAGCATCCATCGCCTCATCTCCACCGTGGCCAGGGCTGGGGGGTGAAGCATCCTGGCAGGGGGGGCTGGCGCTTCCTGATGACTACAAAAGCGGCCCGAGGGACCAGGCTAAACCAGGGACCAGTTTTGGGGTGACTAAAATTAGGTCAAGTTGGTCTTTTCTTTATTGGTATCAAACAAGCATCTTAGGAGTGGAAAGCTCTTAGACTGTAAATAACTCAGCTGTTCAAGTGGCAATTTTGTCTTGTGAAAACAAAATCTATTTGCATCATCTGCTCTTTTTAACAGCTTTTTGAAATTACATTTTTTTTATATAAACTTTATTTTCGGGGGGAAAATGTGTTCTTAAAACCTTACCCCATTCCCTGCTTTTCGTTACCTTCAACCTGAGCAAAGTAGTGACTCAAGAGAATGATGGGACAGTGGAAAACAAGTGTGGATAGGCTGGAGGAAGCAGACATAGTTACATGGAAGCGACGATTGGGAAGTGGGATTAAGCCCTTCATCCACTAATTCATGCACCAAAATGGAGTTTTCTGAGCAATTCCCAACACACACCCTCTCCCTGCCGGCCAGCTACTGCAGGCTGGGGTAGGAGGACGTGCCCGTGTTCTCCTTTCTGGCCATTGTGGTTGGGAAGGCAAAAGGCAAGTACATGCTTAAAGGCTTTCAAAAGCCTGTTTACCAACATCCTGAAATATTGATACCCCAAACTGCTGAATCCTGCGCTGCACAAAGGCATAAGTGACAGGAATAACAGAGAGAGAACCCTAAATTGATGACACTAGAAATGAGCAATTGTTTTCTAGAACTTGCATTTGTGAGAGATGTGCACCCTACCCCAGAAAGAAATGAATTTGTATACACAAATATATCTCTGCAAATGTTAAGATCCCCACCAGTTCAAGATAAAATCCCCATCCCCTTCCACCAAACCGAGAGGGGAAAACCTGCTCACGCCGACGAGCAGCCCCATCAGTGCTACAGAAGGACCACAGCAAAGATTACAAACCTCGACACTGCTAGTTACAGGGACATTATCCATAAAGCATGTAATCCTATCCAAACCTTCCGACAACAGTTTCACAGTACGCCAGAATTTTTTTAGGATATTTTCTATTTTCATCCCGTGATCCCATGTAATACATAGTCTTGGCATTTCTTATCACTTCCAACCATGCATTTCTCAATTTTTTTTATGTTTGTTCCAAATTTCAGTGCTGTGCATCCTTTTTGCCTTAGACCAAAAGCATATCACACATTCTCATCATTTTAATTAAACTAGGGCCAATCCAGGGCAAATGTTTGATTTTGACTCAAAAGGTGCATGCAAATCACAAATTCCATTTGATTCAAAATGGAAAAGGCTCCCTGCTACATCCTTACTGTATACGGAATTAAGCAGTCGGCCAAATTCATGGCTGCACATCACTTTAAAAAGTGTCTGTGTTTTTGAAACTAAAAAATGAATTCCTGCAGTAAGTTGTGCATGCATTGTTTTTAAGATCCACAGCGAACACTGCAGTATAAAACTCAGATCTTTTCACTTGAGGCAAGCGCCATTTAAATTTATCAACTCTCAACAAGCAGAGGCTTCAGTGTGGATACCGACTGAAATTTGCATTAAATGTCTGCTGAAACAAAATTTCCTAGCAGCGAACGAGGTGGAAATGACTTCCTCTTGTAATGGCTTTCCATTAAAAGCGCGTCCAAGTGCAGCTGCGGAGATGGCACCCGTGGAAGGTATGAACGTGCACCTTGAGCTGGAAAAGCACGGCCCTGTGGGGCGAAACGGCTTCTGTCCCATTAAAATTTGCTATTTATATCTGGACAAAGCTGGAACCATTGACAACGTACTTGTGAAATACCAAAGCTGTGTCTCAGCAGCAGTCTGGTGGAGGAGGCGCGGAGTTTGCAGTCCTGACTTCTTCCTTCTCTGCCTGATTTGCTCCCAGCAAATGCTGCAGACCAAGGGTCAAGTACCAGCGCTGGGCCAGGCCATGTACAGCCTTGAACTTCAGCTGCAGCTGTCTCTGGTGAGGATACTCACTCCAGGGTTAGTCTGGGATGTCAACTTCATTGTAAAACCCACCTTAGAGCTGCAAAATACCTCAGCTCAGTATTTCTCTGTGCACAGAGAACCTTCTCACCAGCTGTTCCCTGATGCTCAGTTCTTTCCCCACCAGATATCACTGGTTGGGCTGCAGCCTCTGCCAGCTCTGTGAGCACGCGATGGGGCTCATCCCCTCTCTTTGCTTTCTCCTGGAAGCTCCAAAGCTGTGCCGGCGACTGCCCACTCCTGCTGTCCTTCCCACGGCACGTGTCGGGAAAGGGGCGAGTGGGTCGTGCCCTCCGGTGCAGCTGCAAGGGTGGAGGCCTCGAGAGCTTTTGGAGAGGTGAAGGTGGGAACAGAGAAGGAGCAATCCCCCAAAAGCTGGAAGCCACCCATGGACGTGGACAATGTCCCAAAGCGATCATGGCCTGTTCGGACGTGAGGCGCCACAGGAGGAGGGGATGCTCGTTGGCAAGAGTCTCCTAACGTCCCTCCAAGACAAGACAGGAACGGTGCAGGCTCTGCCCTGTTCGGGGAAGGCACGGTGCAGTCGTAGGTTGTTTTTTTAGTGGTATCTGGAACCGGCCAGAAGTCACCGGCTTTGCCGTCTGCTGGAACATCGCCTCTCCACCCTGGGAATGCGGATCTTCTTGTTCTGAGAGGTCATCGTTATCATGAAGTTGTTCCTTCTTCCTGTTTCCCATTACTGACAGAATGGGAATTTTGAACCACTTTTTTTTTTTACCCACAGAGAGTTCCTCGATGTGACTTTTTCCTTCATGCCTGCCAGTTCAGCCAGGCAATCGCCTCGTCGTGGGAGCAGTCTGTGTCCTCTCCCTGCTTGGAGCTTGTCCAGAAGACAAGATCACGTTGGCTGAGTTGGCTTCAGATTTCCATGGCTGCATCACATCACCATGCAACTTCTCATGCTCACAAAGCTGAGTTCGAAAAGTAGCTGCTGAGCTGCAGGGCCTGTGACCATGTGAGCTCTGATTACGCTTAGGACTTCATGCTCCCTGAGCTCGCGTCTGAACTGTGCAGGTGATTGCGTTTGTATTGTACTGCCTGAATGGGCGTCTGCGTTCATCATCCACAACGCCACAAGGCTTGCTCACGTCCCTGTTCCTCGGCTCTGATCATCCTTGCTTTCCTCATTATCTCCCTGCCTCGCTTCCTTTCCTCAGAGCCCCTCAGTAAGTTCTGCAGTTTTGTACTTTCAGTACGTTTGGGCGAGTCTCTGTAATACCTTTGTGAAGAAAGGGGCAATTCTTGAAGCTGCCGATCTTAGGACGAGTGTGGCAGTTGTGGCTGTTCCACGATGGTGGTGTGCTTGGTCTCCCATCCAGGCAGAACACCTCCTGACAGGTATCTAAGAGCACAGCCTTTCTTGTCTCGATCCTGGCGGCTTATGTGGCTCTCAGAAGCAGCCCGAGCTCTGGTAGGCATCGCTTATGTGAGCAAATACGTTGCTGCTCCCCATTTACCATCTCCCACTACGGAAACATGAATGGAGGCTGTGGAGCAGTCCGGGTTCTGCTGCGTTAACTCGATGAGCAGAGCAGTGCCAGCCCTCCTCCAGCCTTCCCGTGCCATACCTCCCACTGCCATCATCTGCCAAGCTGCCGTCGAAGGGGAGACCAGGCTCCGTGTTCCAGCTCTTCAGCCCTGGGATACCATCTTATATTCCCTGTTACTGAACCTCCTGATGAAAGCCGACTTTTTGATTAAAAGCAGTTTTTTTATTGCTTCTCCCATTGGAAGGCAAACCCTTACTGCTCTGACAGTGAGATGCCCAGTTTCCAGGCAGTTTAATTTTAAAGGCTAACTAAACCCATTTCTCTTTCTAGAAGACATTATCTTTTTGTTTATAGTTCTTCTTCCTCCCCAGTATTCACCTTGGATACATTGCTAGGGACAAGTCGCATCCTTCTGTCTCAGTTTCGTTGGGATAAACGAGCCAAGCTCTGGTGGTCTCCACGCACGCGAGACCTCCCAGTGCCTTGCTCATCCTCGTGGCCTCTCTCCACCCATCCCACCCGCGTTCCTCCCAGTTGACCGGAGTCTCTTCAGCTGTAGGTACATCCTTTATACCCTGAAGAGGAATTTTTGATGGCCTCTCTCATACTTCAGGGGGGATTTCTTTCGCATAAATTGCCACACCGTCGATTGTTCCTCCTAAGCGGTGGTAGGAGAGAGGGAAGCAGGCAGGTGTTAGCGTGTCGTTCTGCAGGATGCTATCAGCACCCCAGGGATTTCTCTGTGGCGAAAAGCAAAGAACAAACACTCGGCGTTTCTAGCAGTTCTCATTTCATTTCCTCCCTCGCTGACTGCTGTATTATGTGACATCTTATCACTAGATGCTGAGGAGCCTCACTTCCCCATGCAGGCAGTGCCACTGCTGTCACATTTATTGACTGCTGGCATGGATAATGCTTGCGAAGCATCTTAGCGTGTAGGTCAGGCAGCTTCATACCAAAAGGCTCCGCATGAGGCCACGCTGCAACCAAAGGGATGTTCCTCTTTCCCCGCTCACAGAAAGCCTGGGGGTAGCACCACTGCCCACGGATCAGGGTCGTGGTCACACTTGCGAAGGGCGCAGAGAGCATGTACAGCACAAGGCCTGGTCTCAAACATTCAAGAGAACCATTAACAAACCCAATATTTGCTGTTTCCTCGCTGTGAAACCCGCAGGATTAAGCACTGCATCTCTCACACACAGTCAGGTCCTTGGGAGTTTTGTTGCCCCGACCTGGATCTGACTGGAACAAAGCTGTACATCTCGTTTCTTCGGTCTGAATGAGCCTTTTTGGGTTTGGGGTTCATCGGGGTGGAGACACTTTAATGTGTTTGTGAGCATCCAGCCTAACACCGCTGGGAGAGGAGAAGGTTCAGCAGGCAAAGGGCTGGGTGCGGGTTGCCCCTGCGGAGTGCACCTCAGTGGGGTGCTGCTGGGTGCTGGCGCTTCAGCCTTCACAGGTGAATTCCCAGGAAGCAAAGAAATACCCCAGAAAAGTGATCGGGAGGGCAGTCGTGGTGGTACCGACCGCTCTCCAGTGGGTTTTCTGGCCCTCAGCGCCATCATTTTCCTTTCCTTCTCTTCAGGATCTAAATGTTTTTTCCAGACGAACTGTATTTGAGTTATTTATCGATAGTGTATTTTCACATGAAAAAATCTACGGGGTTGTAATTTGGATGTAATGTTCCCCAAAAGCCACTCAGGCAAAATTTCTTTTTAACTGTGGCTAATTACATATACTTGGTTGCTCAATACCAAAAATAAGAGCATCTGATGTAATGTTTATTATTTCTCTCACAAAGGGGAAAAATAATAAATTCTTTCTAATGGGATCTTTAATAATAAAAAAGAACATAATCATTACTATCAAAAGATGTATGGTTTCCATGGGGTTTACTTACCAGCATTTTGTCTGATTACATCTCCGTTACACACACAGCATTAATTATTGGAGACTAATTAGGCAAAATTACAATGTAAACCCTAATGAAAACTGGTCTCACAAACCCCTAACTCTCCTGCTGCATCCTTTCAGCTAGGTAAACTTTTTGCTTGCCGCAAAGAGCAGATCTCGCTGCTTCATTCATTTGCCACCCCCCGCCTTCTCGCCACCGAGCGCTTTCACCGTCCCCGTCCCTCGGTTGGCTTTGTTACCATTAAGCAAGATGGTGCAAGTGATTTTCCAGCTTTGGGAGTAGCCGTGCACGACTCTCCTCTCTCTTTTGTGGATTCTCATAAATCCCTGTGCCGCGTCCCGGCCTCTTCCAGGCGGCGAGCCCCCCGCGAGGCAGGTAGCCCGCCTGCAACGTGACCTCCTTTCCAGCTGGGCTGGAAATGCTTACAGCATCGTTACTCCAGCAGCTGATGTGCTTGCTCAGCTAAACAAGGTCACAAATTTCTTCCTCCCCAAGGGGCAACTGTCCTGGGATACAACCTTTCACAGGATATCTGAAATACAGCGGATTTCTGCTCACTCGCACAGTTTTTTAGAAGTACAGAAGCATGAAGGAGAGATTAGGCACCTCCATGCTGAACTTAGCTCAGGTTGCTCTGCTAACTCCCCTGCTCTGTGGTAGGGATAAAAAAAAAAAAGGGGGGGAAAGAAAACAGGTAACAGCGTTGTTTCTTTTTTGGATAATAGGTTCATTCCAGTTAATGTTTAATAACTCTAATCTTAGCTTGGTGTTGGTAGGAATCAACATCTGAAAGGATCCTTACAAACAGCAGGCAGAGATCACTGCAGACAAGGCAGGAGCATGGACAGACACTGAACAGAAAAGTTCTTTTATCTGCAGCCGTTTCTCTGCCTTGCCCTCTACTTGGTGGGCGTTGAGAGGAGCCCATCACCTTCCTCTCTGCAGCAGCCTCAAGCATATTCCAGGAGGTTTTGCGCGCCTTCCTTCACCCATCTCTTCCCCAGACTAAACAAGCCCGACTCTTTCAATCTTTCCTCTTAGGTCATTTTTTGTTCGGCCTCCGATCATTGTTGCTGCTCTCCCTGGACTGCCTCCAGTTGGTCCCCAGCTCCCTCCCAACGCTGTGCCCAGACCAGAGTCAGTTCTCCAGCTGAGACCTTCCCACCGCTGCCTGGAGCGGAGGATTACTTCATGTGTCTTACACATGACACTCCTGTTTATACATCCTGGTACGATGTTTGCTTTTTTTGCAACAGGATGACATTGTGTACTCAGCCCAGACACAACCCAGATTGCTTTCCTTGGAAAGAGTCCCTTGTATAATGTTTTCCTAAATAAAAATAATCATTACTTGAAGCTGTGTCTTTTCTAGTTTCCCAGTGAGGCACATCTGAAGTTTTCTTTTCTTTTTTTTTTCAGTGCTTAACATTTTTCCCCATCATCCATAATCATTAATATTGCACAGAGACGATCTTCAGCACAGAACACTTCAGATTCCTCACCATCAGAGTGATGGCTTCTTTTTCATACTTATTTCACTGGGCTTTTCGTATCAATTCCATCTCATCTGGCTAAAAATAAATGTGGAAACTGGGATTTCTGTGCCTATCTCAGGCTGACACAGCTGCCAAGCAGATGTAGCTGCTTTTCAGTTTTCCTGTTTGTAAAATGGGCGCAGCTAAATCTGTCTGTAGCATAATTATTAGCGGAGATGACAGACTGTGCTTCAGAGGATGCAGCACCTATGGCTCCTCAGGCATTTTCACACGCGGTTCCTTGATGCACAGGCCCATATTTTTGCAGGTTGAAGGCCAAGAACATTGAAGTTACTTTTTACAGGAAATAAGTTACAGGAGTGTAAAGAACAACCCCTTTTTAAAGCTGCTAGAGATCCAGCCTTGTATGTTGCTTATTTTTTCCCATTTTTTTTCAGGAAGTCACATTCATTAACATCCCAATTTACTTATTATTTGGACAATGCTAACGCATTTTGAAAAGCTTTCTAAATTTCCAGGTTTTAGACAGAAACAAATTATTTGGTATCAAAAAGAAGTCCTTGTTGCAGGCAAGAATGCAATTTCAGTGCTAATAAATCTTTCCTGTACTTTTTTTTTAAGTTCAAGTCCATTTTAATCAGTGTAGTGGTGGCTGCTTGGAAATGGACTTTTCGCCAGCAGCGGGTAATGCCAACAGCCCACTGGCTGCAGTTGTGTTTAACGCCACAAACCGAGCTCCTGAGCTCCCCTCCCTCTCCCCTGTGGGCAGTCTGCGGTTATTTCATATAGCAGAGGGGACGGACGGTGTTTTCTTTACCCACGCAATAAAAAATACTCAGTGGAAATACAGGGGTTTGTGCCCAAACCCATGAGAAAGTTGCACCTGGCCCGACTTTGGTCATAGACGCTGCTGAAGCACATTGGAGCAGAGTCACCAGGGTACCTGCTTAATCCCTTAGGCAGCCAGGATAGGGAGCATTTCACCTCATTTTTGGTATCTAAAAATGTGGTGGGCAGCTAAGCTCCATTTCCAGTCCATGGAGAAGGAATAAATACTTCTGAGGCACATTTTATCCGCCATGGTTTGATGTCTGCTTTAGGATGAGATGAGACGAGATGCTGGGGGCTGCTAAATCCCATCCCCGAAGTCTGCTGGTAGCTCAGGTTTCAGCAGAAAAGTTCTCAAAGTTCATAAAAGTGTTTGGTTTTTTGTTTTTGTTTTTTTTTTCTTCTGTGCATGTGCAAAGACATAACATCTTTTTGTTTTTCGCTCTGTTTTCGCCATACAGGTGCTGAGGAAAGCTGTAACCTCCCCAGGTCAGTAAAGCCTTGCTTGACATCAACCCCAACGAGCATCTGTGTCCTCCTTGAAACCCTCGGCAGAAGATGGAATAAGGACGGCACCAACGGTAATAACCACAACAGCTATACATCATGGGTGGTAGGGGCTCAGGGCAACCGATAATTACTGCACAGCTTTATTGGTAGTTAATTAAAAATAGATCCAAAGATGTCATGTAACCATTACTTTTGTTTGTAACCAGGATTTAACTCCACTGGACTCTCCGTACCTCTGGTCACACAGCCAATTTATTCTTCCGCAGTACTGCGCTGTCCCTGTGGGCCAATTAGGCAGAGATACCACCTTCTGAAAGCAGCACATGATGAAGCCACATGTCTTTGCTGCAATCAAGGCAAGTCATCACTTCTGCTGTTTATTTCTGATCTTCCCCATGGATTTCCTGGGAGGGTTTTGCCCTGTGAATTATATTTTGAACCTTTCAATTTATGCAGAGAAGATGATTCTGGGAAAGATAATATTGTGCAATTATCTACAGTTATTACTATAATAGTGAAATGGTGATCTTAATAATTATACTACTGAAGCTAGCATTTCATTAGAGGAGGGCGACTCTGGCTCTAACGACGCACTTTGATACACTGTTTCTGTGATTTGCTAATTGCACTCTCAGAATCAAGTACTGATTCAGTGACCATAAACTCTGCTTCCTATAGCATCATTAGATCATAAACTCCCTAATAGCAGAAAGTTTTAATTATGGAGCACATTCTCTTTACAATAAATATTTCTTTGTGTGACTCGCAGCGAGCGAGCGCCAGGAGTCCAAGGGACTTGTGGCGGGGGGGGTCGTGGGGGCTGGCAAGGGCCAGCTCGGGCGTTCAAACAGGAGCAGCCCGGCCTCTATTGCAGCAGATAAATACAACAGTCGCAGAAAGGCTTGGAGGGGATGGCACTGGCAGCTTCTGTAAAAATGAAAATTTTGCATGCTTATTCTTAAATTATTCTGCTTAGGAAGTAGGGAGGAGGCCGCAGTTGGGGACGGAGGGTTTGAGTGTCTGTGAAAGGAGCGTCACTCCCATGAGGAGCCCGTGTGCTCCTCCTCTCCGGCGTTGGGAGAAGGGGTCCCTGCCCCCCTGCTCCCCTCTGCTTCCCGAGGAACCAGCCTTCAGCCAGGTCCTTGGATTTCCCTCGGGCCAAACTGGAGTTGTTCTGGAGAGGGGCACCTCGCCTGTCCCACTTCAGGCCTGCAGGGAGCCGGGGTGTGGAGGGGCACAGCCGAAGCAGGAGGCTGGCACTGGCCCGTGGCCACCGGCCCAGCCGTGTGAGCCCTGGGGGCTTTGCAGGGGGTGTTTTAGTATAGCATGCATAGAGAGAAGTACGGAAAGTGAGGTCTCTGGAGGATCTCACACCCCTTTCCTACGCGTGGGAATTTGCAGAGAAAAAAAGAAATCAAAAAAATTTTTAAAAATTTGAAACTTGTGGGTTTGTCTTCAAGAAACCTGAGGTTTCTTGGGAGTTTCTGTGGCCAAACTGATGGAAATGAGCACTAACAGCACTGGTGGGAGGATCCTGGCAAGGGGTGGCGAAGGGGCAGGGTCGGGCTTGTGCCATGTGCCCGCCGGTTGCCCACTTGTGCCTGCTGGTTGCCAGCCCCCGCAGGAAACGCCAGTCCCTCCGGCGCCCGCGGCAGCGCCGGGATCTCCTGACAGCCCCTGTTCCTGTTCACAACCCACCTGCTGCCCCGTATCGACAGTCCCGAGGTTCCCTTCGCTTCCCCTCTCCTTGTGGAATTAATTAAATGGAAAAAAGGAAAGGAAAAGGCATTCTCTGCCGGCTGGTGCGAGTTGCTGTTCTCTTCTCAGCACTGAAAAGGCTGTTTACAGGGGTGTGTTTTAAAAAATATTTGGGCACGGTAATTAAGTGGAGAATGGGATAAACAGAAGAACAGCAGAAGTTTTACTCAAGCCATCCATTCACCAGAGCTCCTTGTTCCCCCTTGGTGAGTTACATCATCATCTCCACTGCATTTTTCATCATTACCTAAGAAGATTAACGGCTTTTGGATGCCAGCATGATTTTAAAAGTCCGGTCTCTCCTTAGTGTGTATTCATATTGTGTAATTCCCTATTAAGTTTCACTCTGGCTTCCAGGGGAGGAGAGATCTCTTAGAGGAGCACAAGCAGGAGTGAGATTTGCTGCCAGATAGCCTTGTCAGATGTGTGGCAGAACTCCTGTTGAACCTAATGGGATTTGCATACCAGCAATTGCTCAAATAATCTGGCCCCCAAAGCTGTTAAGATCATACATATTAAGCGTACATAAAATAATAAGACAAATTACACGGGGGGTGGGATAAAATCGTTGCCTTTGGAGGAGTGACCCTGCCCAGCCGCGGGACATTCCCTCCGGGGTAGCTCCCGTCACAGCATCCGTGTCTCTGGGATGCAGGAGACCTTCCAGCATGTTTCCTGGGACACGCCCTGATGTTACTAAAAACCCCCTTTTGTTTTGAGAATCTCTATATTACTCTATATGGCACAAAACTTCTGTAAATCCTGATAAGATGAAAATCTAATTGTTGTCAATAGCCACGTGCTGAGCCTGGCAGGAGAACGGGGAGCTGCTGCCCGTGGCTGCAGTGGCCCATCGCCATCCCCACCTCGGGGATCCCCACCTCGCAGGCTCAGGGATGTGAACGCAGACAGCGATGGGTGACCCGGGGAGGTGCCCCAGCAGCAGGGCTGTTTGTTCTTCATTTTCTACGTTTATCTGACCTGCGGGCTGGTCTCTGGGAAGAGCTGAAGACGGGCACCCCCCTGTGCCGCTGGCCTGGCACAGCCGAGCCCTCCTCCCCAGGGGAGCCAAGGAGGGGGCAAACACCCCCAGCCCTCACAGAAGTTCTTAGGACTAGTACTTGTGCCCTCGAGTTTTAGAGCTGCCGTGGAGGAAACCCCGTCTGCAAGTCTATTCCCTAATTCCTTAAACTCTGGCTAGCAAAGGTTGTCCCAGTATCGCATATTCCCAAGAGAAAAAATTGCACATAACGTGGTTTTGAAAACTCCCACAGCACGCCGGAGAAATCAATAGACCCCCAGGAGGTTTTTACAGAATCATCACATATTTTCAACTCATACCCAGGCCATAAATTAAACCTATTGCATTTAACTTGATGAGTCTCCCAGAAATAAAGAACAAATTGTGGGGTATAGAAGGGAAGAGAGCCTTCAGAGGACAGGGCTGTTCAAAAGCGACTCAGCAAAGGGACTAAACCTTAACCTGCTGGATCTGTTATTCCATGGTGGTCTCTAACTGGTGTATGTGTGTTATGGATATTACAGACGCATTAGATATATGTGCATTGTGGAGTTGTGTGTGTGTATACACAGGGGGAGAGGATCTGCTGTGCTTAAGGTGATTATTTTCACATTGCCATCCCGCACGCCCAGCTCATACGTGTATTTTGAGATGAATGTTGATATTATTGGTTTCTTCTTATGATCTTTGAGCCCCTGGTTTTTAATAACAAAATGTAGACCAATACACAAGGAATTATTTGAGTGATTTTCCTAAGACCACCCTGTTTTTTCCATGGTAAAATAGAAATAAGGATTTATATATACCGTCAGCAATGTATAATCTGCCTTCTCTAACCTGTCTGGCAACTCCTATCAGAGCGTGCTGCGAAAAGGGGGAAGTGTGTGGAGTCAGCAGTAGCTGTGAATGTGCAATATGTAAAAATAAATCAATAAAAAAGAAAGAGGTTTAAAACTTGATGATGTGGCTCTGGGAGAAGAGTTCACAACGAGGGGAAGCACCCGCTCTGTCTTTCCCGTGCACGCCGAGGACGGAGGAAATAGCTCTGCCGTCCGAAGGCCGGGGCAGCCCCGTGCCCAGGAGGGTTTGCTGGTGGGGAGGCCGGTGGCCGTGGCCCCCAGCACCGATCCCCCGCACGGCTGCAGCCGTGGCCCGTCGCCCCAGGTGCCACAGGGCCACCGCTTGCCCGTGCGTGGCTGCCGATGGGCGCTGCGGGCCCGCCGGCGCTGCGCTAGGTATAGTGCTGTTGCGCACACAGGCAGATTGTCCACCAGATGGTACAGCCTACTCTTTGAGAAATATTTGAAAGGGCAACAAAATACAGCAGAAGCCATTTGACAGTCCACATGGTTAGTGCAAAATTAGCCAAAATGACTCCGCTGGAAGCACAGCCAGTGCTGAGCAAAGCTGGAGATGCTGCTGAGGGAAGGCACCCAAACCTTCAGAGATTTCCTTCCTCTTCTCCCATCCCTGGTCCTCTTCCCTACTGAGCGCTGCTCTTCGTGGGCGGTCAGGATGCGTCTGAGTGAAAGCGCTGCTGGGACTCGCTCCCAGGTTGCGCCAATCACATCTGGACCACGCAAAGCCACCGGGTACCCAAAAATCCCCCAGACTTTTGCTTTGGTCTCTACCAAGATCATTGGTGCTGGAAGAGGGAAAGGAAACTGCAGCCGCTAAGGGGCTGCGCTCCCTCCCGTCCTCCAGAAGTAACTTCTCACGTGATTTCTGAAAGAGGAGCCCTTTTTTTTCTCAACCCACAGAATTTCTTCACCCTCCCCAGCTCCCCACGCCGAGCTGGAGCCCTCTCACCCAGTGCTCGGCATACGGCACAGCCCTGGGACATTTGTTGGGGTGGGGGACTGGGATTTCTGTGAGCAGGAGGCTCCAGCCCTTGCTGGGACCTGAACAGCTGATGTTTTCAAATCCTCATCCCACATTTGGCGGCCGAGCTGCAGTGAAAGGGGGTGCACGGGGCTGGGCTGGGGGCATCGGGGGCTGCGCGGCCACCCCAACACAGTGAGGATGAGGGGCCTGGGGCAGGGCAGGAGCCCACAGAGACCCCGAGCGAAGGGCTGAGCCCGGGGCAGGGGATGCGGGGAGCAGGGGGAAGCACGGGGGGAGTGGCAATCCCAAGCTCTGCTAACATAGAAGAGGTTTTATTGCCAGCAACGCATGACAGTAGCAAAATCCTAAATTTTCTACCTTTCCATCTGTAGGAGCGAGGAGATGGGGGGAGGATGTGTGCCCACCTCCCAGTGTCCATACAGAGATGTCCTTGTACCAAATAAAGAGCCAAGAAAGGAGCTACTGAGTGTCCTAATTGGGTCCTGGGAAGAGTTACTGCTCTGCCACTGATTTAGGCAATTAAAGGCAGAGTCTCCACTGCTGAAAGCTGACATCTTCAGGTGGCTCATAACAGAAATTAATACCGCTGCTAACTGTGCCACCTAGTCATGCTGTAAAGCAAATTAATTACTGCAACAGAACTAATAAGAACAGTTCGGGCAGAATAGGAGCAATATTATGGTTTACCATCAGAGACTGTGCTGAGACTTTTGCCTCTCTGCTGCCCATGAGTGCAACCCGGCAATTGCTGACTGTAACATTTCTATTGTATAGTTTATGCTAAATATGCATATCTTAATTGCATTAGTCAAAATAATTAGCTAATATATTTTTGCATAATGACGAGGTAAGCAAATATCACCATAGCTCAGTGCTTCTTGCATGAGTAAATTTGGAAAATTAATAGACTCCCAATTTCCTAATTATCTGTCTTTTATTCCAAACTCAAACAATGAAATGCTATTGCACACTCCTGGGCATCTTGTAATTTAGTTTGCACCTTGAAAATTTTAAAGCACCTGTTTTCCTTTTTCCTTTTTTTCCCCCCTTTGAAAAGAAAACATGAACAATCCTTCCTCCCCTTCACTGTCTTAAGGAATGAGGCTGCTGCACTCAAGTGGAGGATCACAAAGTTTGTGAGCTTCCTAATTTCCAGGCAGAGCTGGGGTATGAATTAAAATAAAAGCATCTTAGACTTAAAAATATATGTTGATTTGGGAAAGTATTAAAAGTTAATTCTTTAGATGGGGAGAATGGGTGGTGGTATCGATTAGGCATTTAGTACCTCTGGAGGTGGATCATTTCTGTATGTGTGCTTTCAGAAGTGCTAGTCTGGAGTGTCCCTAAATCACTAAAAACCCCACCAAATCCTGCGACGGCGCTAAAAAAAAAAGGTTATTTTGCCAATAAGGATTTTCATGCCCCTCTAATTTGCCGATTTTCATTTGTCTGCTGACGATGCAGGATTCAGCTGCCCCTTTCCTCTTCCCGGGTGAAAAGGCAGCAGCAGCAGCACCCACCGCCCGCCCACCCGAGACCCCAAGGGCAGCGTGTGGGAGACGGCTCCCGGCTGCCTCCCGTCGCCCGCGAAGGTGCCTGGGCACCGCGCCTGGCAGCGGCCTTCTCCCGGCACCGACAGGCGTTTGCACAAAAGCAATTAGCACATCGCGCTAACCAGCTGGGTTTCCGAGGGGTAGTCAGCCTTGCTGGGGCTTACGGGAAAGCAATTGGAAATGTGATGAAGAGAGCTCTGTGCTGATGACACTTGTCTTCACCAGACCCTCCCCGGCTGCTCCCTGTGCCGACAGAACCGCGCTGTGCTTTCCAGCGCCAACAAAAGCCGCAGCGGCTCTTTCCTCGAGCCCCGCCGCGCTGCAGAGGGCCCTTTTGGTGCTCACACCCACCGCTCCAGCTGCAGTGGCTCCAAAACTATACCAACTTCTAGATTAACATGCAAATTGCAGCGTTATGGAATGGGTCTGTATGTAAAGCTTGTAAATTAATAAACATGGGTCGTTAAAAGGAAAAGCCTGCTGGAATGGCTAAGCATTCCCTCTCTTTAACCTGTAGACGGCATGTAAGTGGAGAACTGGGAGCATCTCTGAGCACAGATGAAGAGCACACATCTGCAAACCTGATTTTCCTGGAACTTTTTCATCCCTTGGTCTGGGAGCCGCGGGCTGCAGACACAAAGAAGGCATGCTCCGTGCTCAGCAGGGACTCCTCCGCAGCCGCCAGAGCTGCACACAGGCAAAAGGCGGGTTAGTCCTTCCCTCCCTAGCAACAAAATTTTTTTTTCCACCTTTTTTTTAGCGAGTAGGATTTTTTTTCCACCAAACCATTCATTCTTTGCCGAGGTCCCTCACGCGGGTTCGGGCACCTCGCCGCCCTGCTGCACGCTGCGCCTGGCGTTTAGTTAGAAACACAGGGTTGCATTTTCCTTAAACTGTTGGTGGTCACCTGTGGGTTGTGTTTGCCTGGATGTTAGAGGTTGGAAATCCAGGTGAGAATGGAAGTGGCAAAGGAAGGACAGAGGGGCTGAGAGCCCCATCGTGCCCTCAAGGTGCCACCCACCGTGTTGCTCACAGGTGGCTGCAGGTCCTGACCTGACTCATGAGACAGCAAAGACCATCTGCAGATGTGACCAGTGTGAGAGTTCCAGGATAAGGTGCCAAAATGCCCATGGCGGTCACAGAATTGGGCACATCTGGCTCAACTTGATACAATGGGCGTCCAGTGAAGGCTTTGAGGGCAGAAAAGCCCTTTTTGGGGTCCCACAGCCGCCACGGTTGGTGCTGGGCGTGCCAGGTGCTGGGAGTTGCCGCCTGTGCACCATGTTTGTCTTCTGGTGTCTGTAACCATTGTCCTGGCAGCCTGGGAGCACTTGTTTGCCTTCACAGGCACTGGCACTGGCCATCCTCATTCTTTCTTACTGGAGAAAGGTTTTATTATAAAATATCAGATCTGGGAAGTTTGAAAAGAGTCACAGCCACCTGTTTAGCAGGATTGTACTTGTATGCTGCTAGTATTGCATGTAGTATTGTTAGAGATTGCTTTAATCAAATCATTACAGGCCTTGTTGCCCATCGCTTCATACACTGTAGTTTTTAGAATACTTGGAGAAAAATAGTAATGGAGTGAAACAGCCTTTAAAAATGAAAAAATGTTCATCTAAAGGGAAGGAGGTTGCTGAGCCGTTTTTATTTGTCTTCACACTCAAAAGAATCCATGGCCTTTTGCGAAAAAGCTGAATCATGACTTTGAGAGGGTGAAGAGTAACTGTGGTAGGACGCGTCCTTTTGTGTGCGCTCTGCAGCGGCGTGGCGGGGAAAGTCACGTCTGGGGAGACTCTGCGGGCGGAATAACTTGTGCAGAGGGAAAACCCCGCGGCTAAAGGAGACGTGGCCGAGTCAGCGGGCACTGGCACTGCGAGGGGACGAGCGGGCACCCGGGGCTCTGCGTTGTCACGCTCCGCGCAGCGGGAAATGCCCCGACGGTTTCAGAAGCGTGGTCGCATCCAGGACATTTGAGCAAAATTGCTGGAAAGGTGCAGCTCGGCCCCGGAGCAGGAATCCCTTATGCTTCTGCAGGGGCGTTGGTGGCCCCTGGCCGGGGCGCCCCGCAAATGGGTTTTTCACGGTTTCATTAGGAAGCTGGTGCCATTCTTATCGTTTTATGCAAATGTTATAATTTCCTCACTGCACACAGAGAGGCAGCGATCATGGCGGGTTTAACCTGTGTTTAGTATATCACTGTCAGTAACTGTCTCGTGAAACTTCTGCAATATAAATGAACCAGCTGGTATTAGAAAAAGTGTGAAGATCTTTTTTTTTTTTCTCCTTTGGGTGGGGGAAGGGAAGGGGAGTGGGTGTGTTGCAAGGTTTGTCACATAAAGCTGAGAGATTTGGTGGTTGTGAATATGGTTTCAGTAGAGTTCAGGCTATTATTATTATTATTATTATTATTATTATTATTATTATTATTATTTTCTTTTGCTCTACCATGTTTCAGGAAATCTGCTGATCTTGTTGCACCTATTTGGTCGGCAGCTGTTATTAAGCCTTGTGGCACATTTGCATTCCGTAAACCCTCGCTGCTGGGAATCCCAGTGGGGGGTGGGAGCCCACGGCCAGCACCCCAGGGGTGTGCAGGCCACCACCTCTGTTCCCTGCACCCCTGACACCGAGGTTCACCCCCAGGTTGTGTTTGGAGCTAGTCTGAGGTGTGTTCTTGTTTTGAAACTGCTGATTACAAATGGAACGTGGCCTCTCCGTGGTTCAGACTTACTTTTCCTTCTCGGTGAGACGGAGATATATTGAATCCTCTTAAAAACATCAGTCATTCACTTATTTTTCAGTTAACATGATCAGCAGAAAAACTACAAGCCTGAGGAACAGCTCTACAACTGCAATGGTGCATTTACATGAGGGTTGCCTCCAGCAGGTCACTGTCACTCCTTGATGTTAGGCAGCTCCTTGGAGATCCTCCTGCCATCTTCTCCTTCCCTCGCTTGGACTTCTTGGAAGTTTTTCTGGGGGGGAGCATCCTCTGGGGGAGATCGGGTGAGACATTTGCAGCCTTTTGTTTGCAATCTCAGCCAGATTGGAAGCAATCAAAAGTCATTTCCATCTGAGGCTTGTCCCGCAGCCTGCCGGGAGCGAGCCGGGGGTCGCGCAGGAGCTCCTGCTCGCAAGGGTTGAGCTGCACACTCTGCCCGTCGCTCCAGGAGGGACGAGGAGGAGAAGAAAATGCTGTCTCACGCCTCAACTTGGTCCCTTGGAGGCCTTGGCTGACTTAGGGCGTCCCTGGCAGTGGGGATGGAGGGGTTAGAGCCGGGCTTTGTCCTGGAAGCAGAGGCGTGGTTTAGGTCTCAAGGGACACCTGGATGTCCCCTGCTCCAGCTCCTGCTCAGGTCGGTCGGGGCGCTTTCTCCGGGTGCGAGGTGGGACGCTGCCAGGCAGAGCTCCTGGTGTCCCACCACCCCTCAGCGCGAGGGCTGCGGCGGCGCAGGGTGCTGAGCGTCATCCCCGCCAGCTGCAGGACCCGCGGGGTTTGGGTGCCACCGGGATGGTGCCTGCAAATGCGGTTTGTGCCGCAGACCCCCCGCTGGCGCCCAGCCACCCCCTCGGCTCTGCCGGCAGGAGCACGTTTCCCTGACGTGGCGGCGAGTCCCAGCAGCGCTGTCCCTGATTTAGAGCCAGCTGCTATGTTTTCTCAGAGTTGAAAATCGTACTGTCAGCAATATCACAAAAGTGATTTCTTTATCAAAGGTCATTACCAATTATTTTGTAAAGAACTGACGCTTCAGTAATTACCTGATTTTATCTTTTTTTTATGTAGGTCATTTATATTTCATTATTGTCATGTTATGGCCTATCTGCTTGCAAAGAGGCATATATTAAAACCAGCAACTTCGCCTTAGTGTCAGAATTATTGCCCTATATTTCATTTGCCATTTTATCTACTGTTCTGGAGAAGATCATAGCTTGTTAGTTAAAGTGTTATATAAACTAACACACAGACACACACATATGCATGCTCCTCTCCCAGCAGTTTCGCTCAATATTTCCACCCTCTTCCCTACAGAGAGAGCAGTAAAGACTTTCCTGCCTATTTATTTCTAAATGCAGAGGACGATCGCCAGTACCTGGCTGCTTTTACATCACGTCCCCACGAGAGGAACCCCGCTACCACCTGCAAGGGGATGCTGGAACGGGCAGTTTTGTCCTTCCTGACGGGACGGTGATCCCAGAGGGCCACTGAGGCCGGGTGACACGGCAGGGCCGGAGGAGCCAAACCGCCGGGCAGGAGCCAGTGCTGTCCCTGGCCTCACGGTCCTGCCTGCTGCTCAGCACAAACCCCCTCGGCTCCGCTGTTCTGCCAGTGATAGTGGGTTAATAAATGTCTCAGGCTGGGGCTGGGGAGGGAGCGTGTGGGAAAGGAAAGGACAGGAGATACATTGCTGCTGCCCAACAGCTCCGGCGCATGGTCCTGGGGGAAGTGATTCAAGCCGATGGGATATTTATTATCAGCTCTGAGTGAATCATTTGCAGCGAATACTTGATATGAGGAATTAAGGCTGATTTAACTCACAGGAAAACCACAGGTAGATCCTGGCTGCCCTGAATTCACCTTCTCTACTTTGGGGCTTGCTCAAATGCGTGTCGCCAGTCCCGTACACGGACTGCCGGGCTCTGCAGGAGCCCTGCCACCTGTGTGTGCTGCAGTCGGAATGAGGGAGGTTTTGTTGGTGAGGTACATCACGAGGTGTTACCTGCATGCCCTGGTTTGGTCGGGAGGCCTCCGTGGACATCTCTGTCCGTGGACACAGAAGGGTGTCCCTCCAGAGATACCTGTCCACTGGCTCTAAGTAGATCCAACCGTTACGTGTTGGATAACCAATGATGGGAGACAAGTCCTGTTTAATGAGCAGAAGTGGATCTGCTGGGGGTACGCTACAATTTAAAAGGGAATTTCTAAGGCCTGTCATCCCCTGTCCTGGTGTACCCACAGCGTGAGGGGCTGACGTAGAGGCTGGTAGGAAAATACAGTGGAAGGAGAGTGGTGTGTGGTTCCCATGGAGCTGCTTCAGCCTGGCTATGAGGAAGCAGCAGCTTCCAAAGACCCTTTTCTAATGGAGAAACTCTCCTTAATGTATCTGCAGGGTATCGACAACGTTTCATTCCAGGACTTTATGTGTGCGTGTGCCTGCGCATGCACTTGACAGCATAACCATTTCTGTTTTCTGATAAAGCATCCCAATGGGTGCACAGACAAGGAGGAAAATAGCTCCACACACAGAGGAATTTATAGTCCCAGCTGGGAACCATCAGCTAAAAACAACACCGACAAACCCAAAAAAGCCCCCACCAAAACCCCAAATCTAGGGGAAGACAGTAATATTGAGTGCAATCTGTTCTTTCCACACTGTTTGGTTTATTATTAACCACCACTACTTTTTATTTCTTGTCGCATCTTGCTGATTAGCAACTTCTTGAAGAAATTTCTGGGGTTGTACATTGCTTGTAAAATATATATTTGTTAGGTGGAAAGAATGCTAGGCCAGGTCCAAGACTTGGGAGCCATGGAGGCGTCGATTGGAGGTTTCCAAGCCCCATTCAGGAGCCTGATCTCCCTGTGCAAACCCCTCTGGCTCCCACGAGCAGCTGGTTTTGCTTGTGTGAGCGGGCACGGGCCAGCCGAGAGGAGAAGGACCCGCTGTCAGTGACTTGGTCAGCTAGAACAGATGACAGCGGGCTCAGTCGTGGGTACCGTGGGGCTCTTCCCCTCCCTCCAGTGGAAACTCAGTTCCTGTGCAGAAACGGAGTGAGAAACAGGAGGGAGCTGGGACATGGTCACAGAGTGGGGTGATTGGGGGTCCTGCGAGAGGCCAGGGCCCCTGTCTTTGATCCGACAGCCAAGAACCTAGGGGTTCAGGATAATTATTGCAGGATCCTATTAAATGTATTAAATTTGTCCTTATTAAATCCTAGAGGGCTTAGATACTATTCTGCTGTTTATCATATGATTTTACCATTTATCATAATTGTCTCCTCCACATATGAATAAGAAAGGGAAAATAATTTTGCAAACTCATAGCTTATTCAGTCTGTATACATGATTTCTGTGTTTCTTTAGATAAGAACATAAAACAAAATGTAGGTTTTCCTCAGGCCAAAAGAGGAAGATCCTGCCGTCTTCCTTTCCTTTTCACAGCATCCTCCCAGTCAGGGATGGCAGATTGATGCAGATCAGCGGGGGTCTGGGTGGGGGCTGCTCCCTGTCCCTGCACCTAAGGCTTACCCAAGGGGGTTCGCAGGGACTTGTGACACCCAGGAGAAGCGCTAAATCCCGTGTTGGACGGTGGCAGTTGCACAGTGCTGTGACGTCCTCGTCGTGCTCCCCTGCCCACCCCAGCACTGATCAGGTGGAGGGAGAGAGGGTCGTTATTCCAGTTAATGACAAATCAAAGCAAAACCCTGCTAGTAAGCTAATTCTGTAATGGGGCTGTCTTGTGTTATCATTTATGTTTCCCCCTTGCCATAAGAGTATTTTAATAATCTACGTAGCATTTAATTATAATTCAGTTACCTGACATAAGTAATTTCAGTGCCCTTTAATATAACAAATCTCTGGTGTGAAATATCTGGGTAATAAGACCTGACAGGTGGTTGTTATTATTCTGCAAACCTGATGGTCTTCAGTTGCCCCCAGTGCTTATATAAGGGGAGGGCCAGGCCTGGCAGCCAGTGTGGGCTTGGGGTCCTGCTCTGGGGTTCCTGTGGCCCTCTGGACTGGGAGTGTGGCCCAGCTGGGGGGCTCAGTGTGCTCCGGCATCACTGGTGAGGACCAGCCCTATCTCGGGGAGCAGGAGGGGTCCAGGCTCTGCCGTCCAGAGGTGGTGTGGTGCTCACAGCATAGCTGTGCTCCGGTTGCTGCGTTTGGCTGCAGGGTGCAAGCACAGGCTGCAGGGCAAAGATCCCAGAGAGTTCATTAGCAGCGATTATGATTTATTTTCTTAAGTATAGGAGCACCCTGAAGAGGAGCTCGCCTGGGACTGGCACCTCTGTGCATAGAGCCATCAAGGAGCTGTCAGAGAGCCATGTTCCTGCGTGACCTCACCCTTCCTCTGTCTGGATGCAAGGCAGGAACATTTAGGAGAGCTGGAAAATATATGTAATGGCTGTCTTTTGCCAGATGTGTGAATAAAACCAGATGTGACAGATAAGCTAAGAACAACTGCATGTCAGCTCACCCAAGGGCTGGGGAAAGCAGCCCCTGTTCGGCTGCGGAGAGGCAGGGTTAGCTCCAACACTGCTTCCTGACCTGCTTAGAAAAATAGCTACAGAGAGGTTGCAGGGGGTGTATAAATCAGCAGTACTGATCGCAGCATGTGGGATGTTCTGTTAAAAAAATAAAACGTAGAAATAAATGGTGACCTGACATATGCCAAAAGAAGTTACGGCAGCGCGGCTGCAGATGATAGATGCTGCGAGTGTGAACAGAAGATGTGAGACACGAGACCGTCTCCGGGAAAGGTGGCAACAGCTCTGGCGTCAGATGAGGCAGGGGAGAGACCCGCGGAAGGCAGGAGAAGGGGAAATGTAAAAGCCAAAGTTTGCCTGGTGGTGTGTGAAGCCCACGGAGCAGGGCCGGGAGCAGGCTGCCCCCAGCCCCGGAGCAGCGAGGTGGGGCTGGTGAAGGCAGGGTCCTGGGGAGCAGAGGGGGGGAGCGGGCGCTGCTCCTGGGGCGCTGCGGGGAGCCTCATTTTCTGCCTAGGTAACTCTGCCAGACACGTCTCTTGCTCTACTTAGCATTTAGCCTCCCCTGCCACCATTGCATGTGCAGTCGCAGATGTTAACATTTATCTTTCATTTCCTTTTAAACTGGCAGGTAAGGCTCTGTCTGACCGGGGAGGGTGTGGGAGACCCTCCCCACACCCCAGTTGAAGCTGCACCCCATTCGTATTCCCATGTCTGTGCCCATTCCCATGTCTGTGCCCATGCCCATTCCCACGTCCACACCCCTCCTTGGCCCCACGTGGGGGTCCCGAAGGCAGCCTGCAGAGGGGCTGCAGGGCTCGGCTCCATCCGGGGAGCGGCGATGCAGAGTGGGTGGTGCTTCTGCCCGCTCCTTATTTTATTTCTTTTCCTTTTGCTCCAAAAAAGAATCTTATTTGGGAAAAATTCATTTAAATAAGCGTGTTCTGCTAATAGTGTGTGTTAACTGTTGGGAGATGCTGCTCAGAAGCAGCTTTTGGTATGATTTATGTACTTAGGGGGTGACTGTCATTTCTTCTAACCAGCTTTGGATTTACTTCAGGAGAGTTGCTCCTCGTTTACACCGTGGTCAGTGAGAGGCAAATCAAGCCCTTAATTCACCCTCACAAGCTACGGTGAGCGGGGTAGCAGGTGAGGTGGCTGGAGCGGGCAGGGGCCAGCATGGCTGCGAGAGCAGCCCCAGCCCAGCCAGCCACTCTGGGGCTTGGATGGGGTCAAGTTGCCTCCAGAACTGCTGTCCTGAAAAACTCTTTAAATAACAGAAAAACTGCATTCTCCTAATTTGGGACAAGAGCCTCTTGCCTCCTATTTTTTAATTAATAAGTCAATAATTGCCATTTTTCCATTTCCTGGGCGCAGCGGTGGTTTTGGAGGGGGAGAAGGGAGGGGTGTGCAGCAAGAGCACTCATCAGGCTGGCCAGCTAATGAGGGACTAACATCTGTAACGATGCTTTTAGACTCCCAGTCCCTCACCTGTGTGTGACTACTGAGACAGTCCAGAAACGAGGTTAAATATTGTAGACCAAGTCTAAAGAGTATGAGTTTGCTGTTGCACAGGCAGCTAAGCTGGGGTTTACATCCCAGTTGAGAGTTTAAAATCCCAGTCAAGGGCTTAAGTAGGACGTAAGTGGTCTTGTGGAAATGCTTCTTGTTCTTGGGTGCAAGGATGAATTCCAGCTCTGGTGAGCAGTGATCTTTTAGTCAACTTTTAAGTCTTGCCTACCTAGTGACAAGGTTTGAAAGGATAGAAGGGGTTGTTTATTTAAATATATTTAATTAAATGAACAGATGACAACTAGTGTATTCATGTTGCTTATCAGTGTGTATTGTAAAAACTTCTTTGACTACATCTTTCTCTCATATCTTCCTTTTGTGTGATGGGAGATGTTCTAGAACTGATGTAGAGCTTCTTTTTGATCCAGCTGGAGTTTGCTTAGTTTTGCAGCGGCATTAACCATGAGAAGTCTGTGATTTTTTTATTCTGTGCTTAAAAACACCCTGCAAGAATTGTATGTGAGTGCCTAAGGCCCTTCCCACCAGCAAAGGTGGGGTAGCAAGCGGTAACGTACGTAGGGATGGTGTCAGTGCAGCTGCAGAAGCGGGGGTGGTGGTGGAGGTGGGACGGGTAAAGCGCATTCTGCTGTTTTCTTTGCAAAAAACCCCAATCTCTGCAAAAAAAGCCTTCAGAAACTGTGTAAAAAAATCTATGTGCAAAGAACAGTGTGCCAGCCACAAAGCCAGGCGTTTCAGAGCTGGAAAATACCAGATTTAGGATTGTGCATGTAACTCCCATTCCTCTCTCTCCTGTGTTTCCGCTATGACAGACTGCAGTCTCCTATTTTTGGACACAATTCAAAACGTCTTCCCTTAAAAAGGCTGTTTTATGCTGTGGATGAAGGCAGGGTAAAAGCCTCGCTAGCCACGGGTGGAAGGGCTGAGCACCCTCCGCTCTCCGTGTGGGACCTGCCTCCTGTACTGCACCGAGAGGGGCACGTGGGCTGGGACCAAGGTGGGACCGAGCCCACACGTCTGACAGCATTGCTTAGGGTTTGTTACATGCTAGTATGTGTGCTTGTAGCTTTACATGTGTGTATGTGCATATAAATATGTATCTGTGCATTTAATACGTGTATAGATACACATATATATGCATTAGATGTGACAGGATTTACCTAAGAGACACAAAATTAAAAGACACGTGTAGATAACTACACACGCACGCACCCACTGAAGTTCAAGCAGGACTGTAATTATGTAATCTTGGGAACTTTTTAAATAAAAAAGTAATTTCCTTACAAATGGAACCCTTGTTAGATAACTTCACGAAGGAATTTACGCAGTTTAATTAAAGAAGCAGCTCTGCCTTGTCCTCCATGTGCGGCGAAATAAGGCAAAGAGTTTTAAAATATTACACTCAATTATACTTATAAATCTTGCACAGGTAATGAACATATTCTTTAGATTGCAGAAAGAGCTGGACACTTATCTTACTCTTTAAGATAAAATACCACATCCATATAATGCATTGCTAAGCTTTCCTTTTACCATACACATTGCCCAGAATCCCATTTTCTATTAAATAATAATCATTGTAATTAATAGACTAGTTATTTTATCTCCCTAATCTGGTTACAGTAATTTATCAAAGGTATGTAAATGAATGCAAAAAAAAAAGCAGTTCATTATTATTTTCTAAAGGGTACATGTCTCTTGCTGAAGCATGTAAAATGTAATTCTCTTGAACTTAATAAGATACTTGACTTCGTGTAATTCTCGGAAAGAAAATCCATTCAATACTTTACTTTTTTTATGTCACACTCAATTTGTTTTACTTACAATTCTCTGGCAGTTAAGGCTTGCTAATGGGCTGGTTTCCCACATGCGCTTCTCACGACCATCAAAGATGCCACTGATGGGACAGAATCCTTCCCTGGGGCTGGAGGGGCCGGGGAGCCCTGCGCACGGCTCCTCGCCTCCGGTGCTGGGGAATCCCGGGGAACCCCGGCTGGTCCTGGGGAGATGCAGCAGGGATTGGGGGAGATGCGGCAGGGATTGGGGGAGATGCGGCAGGGATTTGGGGAGATGCAGCAGGGACTCGAGGGGATGCAGCAGGGACTCGGGGAGATGCGGCAGGGACTTGGGGAGATGTGGCAGGGACTTGGGGAGATGCAGCAGGGACTCGAGGGGATGCAGCAGGGACTTGGGGAGATGCAGCAGGGACTCGGGGAGATGCAGCAGGGATTTGGGGAGATGCAGCAGGGACTTGGGGAGATGCAGCAGGGACTCGAGGGGATGCAGCAGGGATTTGGGGAGATGCAGCAGGGACTTGGGGAGATGCAGCAGGGACTCAGGGAGATGCAGCATGGATTTGGGGAGATGCGGCAGGGATTTGGGGAGATGCAGCAGGGACTCGAGGAGATGCAGCAGGGACTCGAGGGGATGCAGCAGGGATTTGGGGAGATGCAGCAGGGACTTGGGGAGATGCAGCAGGGACTCGAGGGGATGCAGCAGGGACTTGGGGAGATGCAGCAGGGACTCAGGGAGATGCAGCAGGGACTCGAGGGGACGCAGCTGGGGGTCAGAGGCAGGGTGAGGGGGGCAGGCTGAGGTCTTGCTCTGCCGAGCATGACGCCGGGACACAGCCTCGCACCTCCGGGTCGCACGTGGCTCCGGTGGCGTTACCGGTCTGATCCCACCAGCCTTATTCCACGTGACTGGTTTTTGCCTGAGTTGGGACCACTGCCCTCAGTGAACGTTGCACGTGGCTGATTTCTGAGCTGTTAATTCCAAACCAGCTAAAAAAAGAGAAGGAAAACATTCAAAGGGTACAACATCGCTACCAACAGAGGCAGCGTGGGCACCCAGATGAAAGGGATCTGATTAATGATAGCACCTGAGATAAGTGGCACTTTAACCAACTTTAACTGTTGATGTATGATGACATAATGTCCCCTCCAATTAATGACAAGGATATAAAACACCTGTATTTAGCAGAGCAGATGTTGCTTTTATGGTTAAATGCACACAGAAATTGACTTTTAAAGGACCAACGTTAACTTCTCCATTATTTGTTTCTCTATTTGTTGCGCCATATTATGAGCAAGAGTGAAATGTAACCCCACCTGCGAGGAAGGAAGAGCGCGTGCTCTTCACTAACAGTAATTTATAGGTCACCTCAGAGCGGTTTATGGAACACAGGGTTATCTTTGCTGTTACCTTATCTCTACGGGCACCTCTCCCAAAGGATCTCAAAACAACTTCTAAATGGAAGAAGAGTTTCTGAGTTACGTACGGGAATGATGCTACCTACATCTGAACCAGAACAAAAGCATTATGCAGCCTTTATATCGCATTTTCTGCTCATTCTTTGTCCACAGAGGGATAACTGCCTTTGAATCCAGCTAATATCTCTACTGCAGCTCCAGTTATTTATGCTTTGGCCCTAAGGGAGCCAACTTATACTGTTAGTCATTCATACGCTCATCTATGTTATGCAATTCAGTTGCTATTTTCTGAGGAAAAAACATTTGTTAAGAAAATTCCCATTAAGGGTAAATAAGGATAAGGGACAATTTATGTCTGGAGCGATCAAGGGATCCTAGCTTTCTCCTTTGGCTTTGCAAAGCATTTTGGAGTTTTTTCTTCACGTTAAATACACAAAGCAGGGAGAAGGTGTTGCGTTTCTCCATTGCTTTTCATCTTGGGAGATGTCACACCTATCTGCTGTCACCCACGTCACCCCAGGCACTGGGTGAGGAGCACCTGGCTGGGAGCGACAGGCTGGGTCGGGGTCTTGGCTGCAGTGGCTCAGCAGGGCAAGAACACAGAAATTATCATTCCCCTCAGCTCCCGCGCTAATGAGCAGCTCACACTTCCCAGGACTGCCTTCTCTGTGTCTCCTGAGGTTTAAAATACAGTAGCTGCATATGGGCTCTACGGAGGATTTATTTATAGACCATAAGTGTTTCCAACTCTTCCAAGTTGATTGCAAGTCTTACAATATTAGGCACTGTTCTTAAAGTCCCAGCTTCTCTACTCCTGGTATTTCATGAGAATCTAAGATTTCAGTGGGTAAACGAGAAGTGTCTGAACCTCACGGGGATAGAGAAGTACTACAAAACATTTCCTAGAAGCAAAAAGCCTGGGAACAACCCTTCCCTCTTTCCCCTCCTCAGACGAGAGAGAAAGAACTGCTGACCAAAGAAGTCACCCCTGGTTTTTACATCAGCCGGGAGCTGTGGGTGTGTTTTTAAACACCCGGAATTGGCAGTGCCAGGTCCTGCATCTCCTTCAGCCATTGCCAGGCAGGGGCACCAGAAATACCTGCTCAAGGAGGTTGGGACCCCCGGCACAGGCTGCTTCTCCCACTGGAAACCACTTCTCAACATGCTAACGATAGCACATACGAGAGATGTTAGCCTGTTATATATTATGGGCTATATCTGAGATTTTACAAGAGCATTTCTTCATCTTCTGGCTGGTTGTTTTTTTAGAATCAAACACTTAACATTACAAAGATTGCAATAATGACTTGTCTCTTCCAGTATACTAATGTTACGGTTTAATATACTGGGCCTTTTGCAGCTGCTAAAACCTTGTGCCTGTCTATGTGTCAGGTGTCCTTGACACAGTGAAAAATTACCTAAGAAATATTGTCCTAAGACAGCAGAGGAGCATCCGTGCCGTTCACCATGCATCTCATTATCAGGCCACTTAACCACTCATTTCACCCCTCAAGGAGCTCTTCTTCCCCAGCTGTGAAATGGGGCAAAAATTCAGCAGCGAAACAGGAGAAGCAGCTGAAGGAAAGCAGACCGGGGCTGTACCGTGTGTGTCTCACAGGAATTACTGTGTGTGAGGAATCAGACAAGTCAACAGAGTGACTTGTATTTTTCTGTTTGCTGTACATATTTATTTCACATCCATCACGCTAAACCTGCTTTGATTCTGACACTAAGTTCTTTAAATACTATTTTCAGATGTTAAAATATGGCTCAGTAAGGGATTGTAGACCAAGTATGGTGAATGACCTTTCCTCCTAGGAAAAAAAAAAAAAAAAAAGACCTAAAGCTTGATATCCATACTGTGGTAAAACTCACTACAGCACTTACAAGGGCTGTCTTGATGCGTATTGGACTTCTGTGGCTCATCTCCAGTCCAGCAACTGCCTTTTGGTGCCTCTGAGGGCAGGGTCTTTTTATACACAGTCATGGAAGCAGGATCTTGGGTTGCAAGTTTGAGAGTAGGTACCATCTCTTTCTTCACTTTTCCATGGCAGTTGGTATGAAGGTAGCGATAGTAAATTAATGCTTTGTTGGCTTGCTGTGTGTAGAAACAGTTGGCTTTATTTCCCTTAAAATATCAGGATTATTTGGGATGGTTTGTTTGCACGTGATCTCTTCTGTTTGCCTCATTTTTTATATGTCTCATGGCAGGATCTGGGCACAGGCTTGAAGTTAAAGAAGAAAAGGAGGTAGTGTGGCATTGCAGGGGTGACTTGCAGTGTGTGAGAAACAGCTGGGACCATGTCCAGCAACAATACAGAGAAAAGGAGTTTCTTTTTGTCATTAAGGCCATCAAGTCTGAACACAGTGCTTACACACCTAAAACACTTCTGTAAATATTTATTGGGCAAATAAATTCTTTGGAATTGCTTGCATTTCCTCAGGGAACTCTGAGGACTTCCCCTGTGTGCTGTCTCCCATAAATTTTTCCCCGTTAGTGAATCACTCCACCTGACACCTGATATCCTGGTATTACCTCGCACTGGGTTTGCCCCTTTAGCCTTGTTCTCTATCTAAAAGTTAAATAGCAGAAGTCAAATTTCTTTCCCTTCACTTCTCCCCCTCTCATGCAATAGGGAATTGTTCATTTTGCTTTTCCTGCGTTCCTGCTGCACCGAACCACTTGCAGAGCCTGGTGCTCCTCTGCAGGAGCTGGGTGCCTGCCTCTGGCCCTTTGAGGGCTGACACCTACTATCTGCTGTCACAAGGCATCTTATAGAGGCTGTGAGAGGGCATGAAAGCAAAGAAACATTCAAGCTCACATACAAGGAATGCAAAATCTTGTCCAATTATCACAGCTTTCCTAAAGATCCTAAAATATTGCTTCCATAAGTCAGTCTGAGACAGAGAATTACATTCATTTCAATCTCCTGAGATTAGAGAAGAGGTTCAAGTTTCTGTTCTAGATAAATAAGATTTCCTTAAAGCAGTTTAACAGCTGCAACAAAAAAAAAAAAAAAGAAAAAGTGAAGACATCCATTTTCTGCAATCAGTCGCACAGTGGCAGGTGCAAGTCAAGGGGCATGGCCTTTAGCAGGACCCAAGGGTTGGCCACAGCACTGCCAATTAATCATCCAGTAAAATGCACTTGACAGCTTGGAGAAGTCTCCAATTCTTTTTCTCATGATTGCATTGCTAATTTGGTCTTTAAACTTACTAAGAACAGGCAAGACTTAGAGAAAAGCTGTCAAGTTTTCTAATATAATTTTTTTTTAAGGGGAAGCTTTTCTAAGTTGGTGCAGTCAGTCATAACTTGTGAGCGGCTAACATAGCTCAGTAAGAAAACAACTGAATCAGTATTTCACCAGTGATGAGTATTCTCCATGGTGTTAATCTGCACGGACTAATGCACGTTTTCTTTTAGGTGTGACGTAAATCCCTCCTTTGTTTCATCCACCCGCTTTATTTTAGGCAAGACTGGTGAGAGGTGATACCTGAGGGCACAATTCAGGTGCCAAATCCCATGTGGAAAGGGCACACAAGATATGCCTGGGTATTTCAGAGAGGTGCTTGGATGTTCAGTTACTTCACTGCGTCCAAAACACAATTAGGGTCCTCCAAATACTGCTGGCCTTGACTCTGGTGTCCCTCATTTGTCGGGGACCACATAAGCCCATTGGCAATGCCTGTGGTGGGCAGAACCGCACCAATGTGCCTGCAGAGGCCCGGTTCAGCAAACATGGTCTCCAGCCCCACCACAGCCCACCCTGACGTAGGCTGACGTCCCCGTGGCCCTGCTCAACCATCCCAGGCTGTGTCTGATCCTGGGACCCCTCACCCAGCCCTGCTCCCCGGGAGCTCCCGGCTCCTGCCGTGCCCCAACAGGAAGAGGGACTCAACATGGAGACTGCTCTCTCCCCAAAGGCTCCTGGTTTTTTCACCATAGGCTGAAAACTGGAGCAAACCCCACAGGCTCAGCAGCTTGTGCTGATCATTAACCACCGCACAGGAGGTTACACCCCGGGACTGGGCTTCCAGCACACAGCATCTGGGCATTGCTCTTCAGACTCAAGTCAACCCTTCATAGTCTCTGATCCTTATAGATCCCCAACCCATCTTACCTTGGACAAAGAGGGGTTAACATTCACTGCAGGTAAAGGCAGGGCCTGTCCAGAGCATCCAGAGCCTTTACACATCAAGCACTGTGATTCAGCTCCTGAAGAAATCAGGGGCAGGAGTCTCCTTGCCATGAGATGAACTCCAAGGCATCAGAGTTAGCTACAGACTAAATGGAGGTGCCAGAGTATCTGGTGTCCCTCTAAAACTCAAGAAGAAGAAAGAGGCAGTGGTCAGGAGTGTGTTAGAGTTGTCATCATTCTACTAGAGGTGAAGAGGATGTCTGCACACGCGTGTGCGTGCGTACGTGTGTATGTATTGGTGCGTGTGTGTGAGCACACGTGTGCGTGTGTTGGTGCCCATGTGCCTGTACGACTCCCACACGTACCCAAAGTACGACATCATCTTGTGGGAAAAATGTATAAAGGGAAGTCATGACCTTGCACTCACAGCATTTAGAGAAAAGCACCAGAGTAGCTTTATACCGTGTTTTCCTATTTTCTCAAAATAGTCAACTTGTTTGTTGGATGCCAGCATCTCATAGACTGAAACAGCTCACTGAGGGATTTGGGCATGAGTTGGCACGTGTTCCTTCTAGTTTATGTAAGGTCTTACTGCGGTTTCTATTTTTAACCACGTTAATAAAAAGGATTGTTCATCATTATACCAGCTTAGCAGACACAAATCACATGCCTAGGCAAATCTTAAGGGGAAGTAAGGTGATTCATTCCATTAATCCTCTGCTGCACAAAGTCACAGTAAATCCTGGTTCTAATAAGTGGGTTGAAGGCTAAGACCTTAGGGTTCCTCTGTCTAGCGTTTGGCTCTACTTGCTTTTGGGATGTCAGATTTCCATTTCCAATAGACGCTGTTTTTTTTTTTCCTGGTCAAAAACCCAAACAAACACAGAAACTGAGCCCTTTATCAACACCTAAGACTGATCTTAAATGAGCAACAGTAATAGACAAACACTAATAACTTGCAGCCTAAATAAGCATTGAAAAGTTTGAAAGCTTTTTTTTTTTTTTTAATATAAAAATAAACATGAAAAATGTTTTGTCCTAGAAACAGAGCCAGCAGTGTATTATCTCGGCAGACTGCAGCTGGACAGCAAATGACATGAGATTGTATTTTGGTTCCTCTACTTCAAGTGAAAGATGATGGAGCCAAGTACATGCAGAAGCTGTGTTGGCAGGGGGAGGAGAGGAAATGCAAGTGTACGTGAAGTTAATGGGGTTACTCCAGTGCAGAGCAGGGAATCAGACACTTCCCTGTAAACAGACAGGCCATGGAATTTGCATGGACACAACTACTGTCAAAGACTGAGAAATTTTTAACCTGAATGAATTCAGAAAGATATATCCTGCTTTCCATAGGCACTCTCATTCTTGATATATTTCTGGGGCTCTCTTTCCCCCCAAAAGATGAGCTCCTCGGTGAAAAAGACAGATGTGGGGGGTTACAAGGAGAATAAAAGTTGGAATATTCAGAGTATGCCAAACCCCTGGGGACTGGATAATATTCACTTTGGCATCAGTGCAGATCAGGGGTTAGATAACTTGAGAGTTGTCTCAAAGTCTGTGCTTGTTAATGACATCCGAGCTGTCTGCTCAACTTCCAGCTTCACAGCAAAGCTGCTGTCTCCTCAACATCTCTCGTCAGGACCTACCTCCACATGGAAGGCTGGATGATATGCAAAGACCGTATCATTACAACTATAATTCCTTCCAATTGTGGATGCTGTTATATCAGCCTACAGATACAGGGAAAGAGGAATAAAGTGTTCTGGTCATAGGCACCTTTATGCTAGTGAGAGAGGAACCTCATCTGTGCTTGGGCTTGGACCAGGTTCTTGTACACAAAGCACAAGAAAATCCAAAACCTGCATGCAGGTGATGTGAAAAAGATTTTAGAAATATTTGCAGGACATCCAATGGCCTCAAAGCCCTTTGTCGTAAGTGATCAAGAGCCAAAGGGCAAGTGGGAGATGCCCAAGCCAGGACCACGTGGCCACATCCAGCGAAGAGCCAGTGCTTCCAGCTGGAGCTTCGGGCTGGTTTCAAGACCCAAGCTTGTGTCTCAGCACAGCCCGTGGTGGTGTGATCGGGTTCCCTTACCTGCCGTGGGCAGGCCCAAAGCGTGGCTGGAATCAAACCGCCTTGGAGTAACGCTGGCGGTGAGTGTCAGGTGTAGTTATGGGCTGCACTGTACACGAGAGAGCAAGAGCTGTCACTCTTCTGGAAAACCAACAGCGGGAGAGAAGAAGAAAAGTAAAAGGCACATTTTTTCTTAAAGAACTCTTACTCATTCCCCCTCTCATTCCCTCACTCAAAATTTACCAAAAAAAAGAAAAAATCACCAAGACTTAGACGCCTCAAACTGCTGTCTGTTACAGTAACATTAAGTATCTTACATTCACAATTAATCCAATAAAGCACAGAAATTCAGAGTTAAGTCTGACATGCCATCCTGCAATCATCCTGATGCAATAATAAAAAGGTACAATTATGTAAGCTGAGACCTGAATGTCAGTTTGGATTTTCTCTGATTTTTTTTTTCCTTGCTCTTTATTTCAGAGGCGTGATCACGGCTGTTTAGCTGCAGCGTGACCTCGCCCCTCCTCCCCTCTGCAGCCCTCCGCTTTTGGGGCTCAAACCTCCTGTGGCCTTCGCCCCCCTCCCCGGCACACGGGAGGGTTGTCAGGTCATTGTCTTTAGCTCACACAAGGGGAGCTTCTGGGAAAAGCCTTTTATAATAAACACAAGGGCTGCGCAGCATTAGTGCTGGCACGAGGTGGAGAGCTTCCCATTTCTGCCTTGCCCTGCCACGATTCTCTGTGGTTTCCAGAGTTAGGATTAAATTAGGATTACATTTCTCAACCTCTAAAAAAAAAAAAAAACCAAAAAAAAAACAAACCAGGAAAGGATGAAACGTGGGATTAACAGCTCTGGGCAACAATCTAGGAAAATCTGTTGGTTGCTCAAAGATCTTGAACTGGTAATACGGAGATTTTGTGAAATGAGGAGTTTGAAGTGCTGCCTGGAGCAGCCTGCACTAGGCATATGGCTAAAACTGTCCTAATCTCTCAGATACCCAAGTCTGTGTAAAGAGCTGGAAGATCCTGCAAGACTCTCCCTTTTTTCCCCCAGATATATATTTTTGATTGTGAAGAAATTCTATAAATATCTCATAGTAAAATACCTAAGGGTAATAATAAATGATAATACATCTGCAGAGGCACAGGAGGGTCCAAGCTGGTAAAAAAATGAAGGGTTTGGGGGTCAAATGAGTTCTCAGCTGTTGAGCTCCTGCCACCACATGGCCAAGGGTCTGCAGCGCTTGGGTGGTGGCTCAACCAGCAGAAAATCCGAAGGTGGCGGTGATGTTTGATGGGACCGCTGGCTGCGTTTCTGAGAAGGATCCAGCTGAGTGCTGGATGTCTTGAATTACCTTCACTTGTTTCTGCCTCAGTGAATTTTTCCCCACAGAACGGTTTTCAAAGAATCTTGGTGCATCCCTTGACATTTTCCAGAAGCAAGACCCCAGCATTCCTTTCCTCAGAGTACACTTGGAAATGGGCCCAAAGTTGAAGCCTTTGGCCAGTTGAGACAGCAACACCTGAGCCCTGCGGCTTAGGGCTTTCACTGGGAGAGAAGGGAGATGACAGAGCTGAACCACAGTTGACAGTGATCCGAGATTGTTCCAGACCCACCGAACCCCGTTTGATGGGACAAGAATTGGACAAGGCCTGCGAAAGCACAGTGATCTCCAGGACCAAAAGCTTTTCCATAAATTAACACTGTCCTCTCCAGGGTGTGGGAGGTGTGTGAGGGAGTTTTTAGTAAATGCCATGGATTCTTGTGTTGTGAGTTACCCCAAATGACAGACTGAAACGGAATGAGATATTACATCCAGTTTCTAATACTGTTCCCAGACATGTTACACTTTCTTTAAGACTGATAGTCAGGAAGCACCTCGTTGCTGCTGCAAAGATTATGATAACACTCCAACCTGTTTTAAAATTGAGGAAAAGTGTCATTATCAAAATGTCATTCCAGCATGCATGCTGGCTGCTTTTATGTCTTTATGCTGCCTTTGCTACCAGGAAAAAAAAAACATTTCATGCATAAGCATAGTCTTTCCAACCTGTTTCCACCCACCGTTTCAAGCTAGGGCACGTCCTTGGTCTCTAAATGTGGGTATGGGCCCACTGACACCGGTGAAAGCCAGCCAGTTCTTGGCAGCGAGTAGCACGGGTCTGTGACCTGAGCCCGTCCCTGATCCATGAACGATGGAGCTGCGGCTGGTTAAAGGATTCACACGTGTCTCCACAGAGGCAACGCGCTGACGTACAGGCTCCCTTGTTCTGGATGACTCTTCTGAAACCCGGGTGCTTTTACAGCATCCCACGTTTGTCCAATCAACTCTCATCTAAGCACGGAAACCCCCATCTGCCTCATTACCTCTGAGAGGGAAGGTAACATATTGCTTGATTCAATGCAGTGATAATGCAATAATAATAAATAATAAAATTACACTCCTGTTGTCTTACTGCCGAGGTTCAACAAAAAGGGAAATTTTACTGATATTGCTTGGCTGGGAAATGAAGCAGAAAGTGTTAATAGCAGAATAGTTTTTGTATTAATTCAGAAGTGACTGGCCCTATGTGATAACGTAGCAGGAACATCCACAAGCAAATCAGGCTGCAGACAAAGGTAGCGTTGCCTTTTGTGTGTCTAAACTCGTCCGGCAGTGAGCAGGCTCGGCGGCTCCGTACCTGCTCTGGGAACCCAGATGGATGACAGAAAAGCCATGCATCTTTATTAGCAGCCCTTGTGCAGCATCTGGAAACGGAGCGGGAAGGACCGAGCAATTATTTTGCGGTACCTGTCCCAGGGACAGGTGTATCGTGCCAGGATGTTCCTATGGCTTGTTTGAGGCTCCCCGAGATGGATGAAAATCATTATACTTGTGTGTAGTCAGCAGTCTGACACTGATGCCGCATGATCCGGCTGATATTTTCTCCCTGGGGAATACAGACCAGAAACTTGGTGGAAAAACAAGGGCACTGCTTTATAAACCTATTACTTAAAGATCTGGCGGAGGGGGCGGTGGCAGGTTGTTATATTTGATGACAATTTTCAAGACTTTCTATACCAGGTCATGTGGGAAAGTTAATAGGAATTAGTAAAAGGTGTGAATTTGTAATGAGTTAGTTAAATTAAGCCATTGTAGAAACATGTGCATTTGGAATTAAAGTGACCTTAATCTGCTATAGCTTGATTTTCTGCGACGTGAGGTGAGTTAAACTGAATTAAGGCCATTCTAATTCTAAGTAGGGATGTGGCCAGACCTTCACTCTCGGAAACACTGTGGCTTGAGACGTCACCGCTTGATAAAAACATACTCCCTCACAGTTGGGTCCCAGCCCTTTATCTCCCAGCTGGAATAGGCCAAGGGGGATGCAGCCAGCCCATGACCAGGGCATCGCCAAGCCCTGGGCCATCAACTGCTTTTGGTCATGTGCCCTTATTCCTGAGGGTGAGATATTAAAATTGTTTACCAGGGAAGGGTTCTGCTGTGTTCCAGAGGGGCTGCGGCATCCGGCAGCCTGGAGGATTGAGTTTGCTGGGCTAGTAAATATGTCTGTGTTTTGAAATCGAGCTAGCAAGGAAAAGGCAAATTGCCTCATTTTAAACGTTCAATTTACACGTTCAAAGGTGTCTAGAGCAGCTAGCGCTGGGGGGTGGCTTTGGGAACGAGAAGGAAGTGGAGAGGAGCGTGAAGGGGAACACGTGTGAACACCCAGGCCAAGAAAGAAACAAGATTGCTTGAGATGACAAACTCTGTCCCGCCAGGACGGGTCTCCCGGGGTCCCCGCAGACTGCCCAGACCTTGCAGTGAAGAGGGAAGGCAAAACGTGAAATCTGGGGCAGAGTTTCATTTGTAGCTTTTACTTTGAATTCATGCAGCAGCTGCTCAGGGCACTGAGATTTTGCACTGATGTTCCTACTTCCAGGAGGGTGCTAGTGACTTTATTAGCTTGTTTTTTTGAATAAATTGTATATATACACTCATACATATGCATATATTTTACTGCTCTGGCTATGCGTATATGGGTGTATCACCTGCCTGTTTTTCTCTCCTGTTGTTAAACATTAAATACAAAATGATCAGATACGTATTCATATTCACAAACATTAACAACTAATAGCAATTACTATTTATATATTAATTTTCAAGTATTGAGTTATTCCTAAATAACTGCTGATGCTATTAATCAATTTCAAACTTTCAAAACAAAGTAGAACAATTCCAAATTTCAAACCAAACTAGAACAATTCCTGGGGAACAAAGCTGGGGAAAAAAAACCCCTTGAAACCCCTTGGCTTTGTATATTTTTTTTAGTTGTGTGATTATTGCTTTAGCTGCTAAAAGAAGTCATCAAAGCCCAAACTCTTCCGCTGTGAGTGACAGCCGATGAGGAGAGGTCTGTGTGCCCGCTGGTGGTTTCCTCCCTTCCCCGATGAGGTGCTGCCCCGTCTCCTGTCCGGCAGCGCTGCACACTTTGGGAATGGTGGCTGGCACACTTTGGGAATAGTGGCTGGCACACTTTGGGAATAGTGGCTGGCACACTTTGGGAATAGTGGCTGGCACACTTTGGGAATAGCAGGGTGTCTGCCTCCGTGATTCGCTTTCGGTTCTTAATGAAAACATATTGCTGTAGTCATCCAGTTACTGCAGTGTGAGCAGACGGGAGGCTAATAAGGACATTATTGGGGAAAACATATATGAGCCAGGAAGACACGTTCCTTTCCCAACATATAAACATACCGGGATGATAAAGATGTCTGTCATTCCCCGATAACTACAGGCTGTGCATCAAACGCAGTGGCGTGGACAGTAATACCATTCCCATGACTAATGCCACAGGAATATCTAATAGAATCAGGTCCCAAAATATCTCTTTTTTACCTGCATTTTTTTTGGCCTCATATTTCTATTCTGTCATTCCAATATTCATTTTTCCTAATATAATTTTAAAACTTCCTGATATGATTATATTATTCATTGTATCCTATTAGTGAAAACAAAATTACTCAAATGAACCTATTAGGACATGACAGAAAACTGCTGACATGATGGAAAGTTTCTTGGGTCCTCCTATTTGGATTCATGCAGCCATTCTTCTTTATTACTCCTGAGGCTGCCTGTCACCCCGTACACGAGCACCACGCGCGGGGGCTGCCGGGGCGCGGGGGCTCAGCTGCGGGCCAGCGCCGGGCTCTGATGGGGGACCTGGGCGCTGCCAGGCACGCGGCAGCTCCCTGGCACTTGGTGTGATGGATTGGTGGGGCAGGACACCCGGTCCAGCCAGGAGCAGTGCCTCAAATTACCCCTATTTCAGGTAAATGATCAAAAAAGCAGGACAAGTTGGAAATTGCTCCTGGTCGTCCTGCAGCTTGAGAGCAAACCAGCTCTGTGGCTGCCCCCGGTCTGCAGAAAACCTCCTCAGGAGGAGGAAACCTCACATTTCCTTTGCCAAATGTCCTCCAGAAGAGTTAGAACTTTTCCTTCCTTGGGGCATATCTCAGCTTCCTTGCCAGAACCAGGCTCCTCCTGCCCCACCAAAGCCTGACCTCTCCCACGGGGGTGTCACAGGGCTCTTGGGGCTCCCTGGCCCCACTACCACCTGCCTGGACCTCAGTGGCACAGGGGACGGGCTGGCAGGGGGGCTCGGTATCCTCACCCTGCAATATATTGTTGCTATTATTGACCTGCACCTATAGATGCTCTTCGCTTCTACAAGCACACCTCAGCACAGCTACAGCATTTATTCTTCACTGAATTAGGACAGCCGAAGGGAATTAGAGGAATTTACCTCAGCACTGTGAGTTTAAGGTCCCATTTTTCCCCCAGGTTCAAGGATTTAAGGCAAAAGTTGTTTCAAATGAGCATAAATTGAAACGTTAGATAGGCAGTGCTTGCGGGAGGAAGGTAAATATTGAGGTACCCATTGCAGAGACAGGCTGAAGGTGACAGAGGTGGTGAGCCCAGGAGCACAACAAACTTCTGGAAAGAGCTGATCGGCCTGAGAATCACCTGAGACAAAACGGCATAGGCTGTAAATGCTTGTGACCCCTCCATTTCCAGTGATAATGGAGCAAACCTTTCTCCTTCTTCTTCTTGCCCTCTCTATTTTTAGTATTTCAAAGACCGAGATCTGTATTTTATTCAGCAGCTAAAAGGAAATGCACTCTGATTACAATATTACAAAAAGGAGTATTATAGAAAATAGCAGCCATTGTGCTTTCCTTGAAAGTTGCCTTAAAAGATTTAATTTATATTTTTGATGATGAGTGAAAATTTTTACTTTAAAAAAATTAATCAGCTGTCAGTGCTGCAAATTTTAATTCTCTATTCACTAATGTTTAATAATACCATTATATAATAATACATTAAGAAGCAAAATAAGACAACCCACTTCATTTTGCTTTGGTCTGCCTTGAGGACTGGCACTTGAATCCTACAGATGAAAGGCTAATACTTTTATCCCTTAAACTACTCAGTCAGCCCCTGAAACTAAAGGACTTAAAGGAGAATAATTGGCTCTTTACAGAAGAAGAACAGAACAATGTGCTCTCTGCCTCTCAAGTTCTGTTTTGCATCTGTCTCCATATTCATTTCTTTGTATAAATAAATTAAATAATGTTACCTAAAGAATTAGATCACAAATATATTCTCTCTTTACACTTTGTTCAAAATTAATTTCCAGATGGCCATTCTCTTATGTTCTGGCCGAGGAGAAGGAGAAGATCTTGGCCCATGTGAACCACAACCGAGGGTGGAGGCGGGGAACTGTCACTTCATCTTTGTATGTATTAATTGTAAAGACATCGCAAGCTGATGTCCCTAAAAAACAATGTGAGCATGGGGTAGCATTTGCTTTCAAATATTCAAAATTTGCAGTGCTCACAGAGAGAGGGGAAGCACAAGAAAATAGAGGTAAAATTTTTATTCACCTCCTGAAATCCGTGAAGGACGCTTTCGCCTGGGAGAGAGCCCTTGTGCTCTCCATTTTGTTTCAGCAAGGGCAGTCGCAGCTCCTCGGTGTTGGCTGTAACTAGTGTACACTCGCCAAACCTTGATCAAGGCTCCATGCCAAGAGGATTTCATCTAGTTGAAGCAAGAATTCAATGTTCACTTGAGCTGAAAACATCCCTGTGCTGTGGCCAGCACAAGGTTATGAACACTTATGTCCTACTTAAGCCCTGTTTTGAGACCGTAAATGTGACGTAAATGATCTGCAGGCTGAACAACAATCCTCGCGAAAAAGGTGCGTTTCAACCCAGGTCTTTAGGCATGTTGTATCTATTTTTTTAGACTTCTTTTTTCAAGTTGCTGCGTGCACTCGTTCTGCATTTGCTCTATTTACAAGGCTAGCTTTCCTCCCCTTGGAGTTGTTCCCATCACTTCTGTGTCCACAGGCATTGCAGTTCTCTCCTTACTCACCTGATGCACCTAACAAGCACCATTGGCTTTGCCAATGAAGCTTGCAAGATCCTTTTTTCCACAGCTATTTGCAAATCCATCATGTAGATCTTGCATGCTTGGATTGTAACTTGGCCATCAGAGCTTGTAAAATCTTTCAGCCAACAAACATGCACACATGTGCAGTAACCTTGATTTAGGATTTTAATCTTAGGGATGTTTATGTAAGCAAAGACACATTGCACATTGGTTGCCAGTGAACTTTAAACATATGTGAAAGTATAAGGGCATGTGTAACTCCAAGTGTGTGAGTAGGCTGCTGAAACTAATCTCATTATGGAGTTCCCACCCGAGCTCCGTGATAGCAGCACCGAGTGGATTATATCCATCTTCACAAGTCATAACTGATTAAGGGGCAGACGGGGAGATGTTCCTGCAGTCCATCTCTGACTGTAGCAAAGGAGTCAAGGATGGGAAGTCGTCACTGCTCAGGTGCAGGCAGCCAGGGAGGAAAATGTGAAAATCTCTGCTCAGCACTCACAGCCCAGAGTTCATTGTCCTGCTAATTAAATGGGAGGATTGCTTCTTTTAATGCCCAGCTGAAAATATGCTGCATTTCCTTCTTAACAGGGCACTCACCTGGGGAATTGGAGTCTTGGGTTCAAACCCCATCCCTGCCTTCAGAGACAGGAGTACAATTCCAAATCCTTCGGAAAAAAATGCAAAAATATAGATGCAATGTCCGCACGGCACAGCTTTGCACAGATACTTGAACAAAGCCTCGGGAGCTCAGTTAGGCGAGAGGAGCTCCGGAGCCGCGCGGTCCAGCCAACGCCCGCTGGGTCAGCTGTGGCTGCGTGGCAAGGCCTTGGGTGTGTGGACAGCTTGATGGGAGAGCCTTGGCTCCTCTGCGAAAGCTGTGCCCCCTGCACACAGCAATTAACCGACTGGGTTGAACACAGAGTCACCCCACCACTTCAGACTTGCAGGGTGGGAAAAGCGCAGCTCATCGGGGGCCCCCCAAAAACGTCTGTATTTCATGTACCTTGGGGCAGGAGAGCTGGAAGGACAGCGAACGTCTGTGGGCTAGTGGGCTAGCACAGCCCGGGGGGGGGTCCTGCTCCCCCAGGGCAGAAGAGGGATCTGAGGCTGGCACATTACAGACTCCCTGGGTGTGTTTGTGGCTTTTCAGCATCATGCATGTTCAGTAACATTTGATTGACCGGGCTGCCTAAGGGGCACAACATCTGCTTTGGGGATCCCCTCAAGGTGGAGGCACGATCCACGACCCACCAAGGCTTTGGTGGCTCTCCAGCAGATGAAATTTAATTGCCGCAGCATTACCAGGGAAAACTTTGCACGAGGAAGGCTCCAGTGCTCCCAAGACCAGGCTGCAGCTGAGCAGGAGTGTGCGATGCTGAACGGCTGGAGCTGGGCAAGTCCAGCTCCAAGTCATGCCTAAGTCACTCTTGTCACCCAGCTTGCAACACAAATTCTTTTGCAAGCCCAGAGCTGGTGCAGCAGAGAGAATCAGTCATATGCCTTCAGATACATGAGACAGAAGCCAGCTGAGGGGGTTGCCAGATTTCCTTTAGAAGTGACCACTCAAAATCTCCACGAACTTTGTGCTCCACACCTTATTTTCTACCCAGAGGCAACCAGACATGTAAACCGGTGTGCCTCTGGCTGAAGTCAATGTGTGAAAAGGATTTACACCCTCAGAAGGGCTGTTTCTGTCACCCAAAGAAGATAATTAAACAGTGCAGAATTTCAAACCAGTCTTAACTGCTTTTTTCTGCTTTTCCTCCCACTCACATCAGTTTAGCACTCAACTAATTATAGGCAATTTTTTTCCGTGACTCTTCTTATGCTTAGAAATGACCGAGGCCCCAAAGACAAGGGAGCACAGTTCTCTTTTGACACCAAGAGGTCTCGGGGTTTTTGTGTGTCTGGTTTTGTTTCTTAGCTGCATGTGAAATGTAGCTGCTCTTTCTGGCAAAAACTTTCCAAACAGGATGCTCAGATAATCCGAAAAGGATGCTTCGCCCCACTTCCCCTCACGAACGAGGAGAAACAGAAAACAGGCTGTGTACGAGTGAGGAATCTTAATGGCTCCCAAATGTCTTGATGCCAAAAGCCCTTCACACCTGGGGAGCGGACATCAAACGTCCCCGCTGGGCTGGTGGGCACCCGTGGCCGAGGGGCTGCACCCGCCGGCACTTCCTCCCGGTGAGCCGCAGCGCCCGCCGAGCCGGGACGCACTTCGGTGCAGTTTCATCACATCTGTTACAGATTTAACTAAGTAAAACCTGTTTGTACAATAAAATATTGAGCCTACATTCACTTATTATTCACAGGGAATCCATAAATATTCATAGTAATTTTCTGCCACTCCTTTTGGGATTTCTTTATGTTTAGTTTCTCCCATTTTCTTCAATCATCCTGGACTGTTGTGTTTCCTCTCCCTCCCTCTGGGGTTTTTACACTGCTCAGGATGCTTTTAACAGCCACGGTGGGTACCATGAGGAGCTGCTCACACGTCCAGCCTGCCCAAACCGTAGGTGAGACCATCGCATGAGGTGCCTGTGTCCTTCCTGCTTCAGTGCCACTGGAGAGCGACGGCCGGGTCTCCCTGACACTAAAATTGTAGTAAATGCACACCAATACAAGCAAAGGAGGAATGAAATAATCAGATAAAGCAAAGGGAAATGCCCTTAGGGAAGAAGTTAGGGCCTGTGACAGCCTCACCAAGTACAGTCAGGGGTCACTAATGTCACCTCCAGGGACCTCCCAAAACCCCCCTGGGACAGCGGTGCCTTCGGTTCCCCTACACGTGATAGTGATGATGGTGGAGTTGGTGATGGTTTCCCAGGGCAGCGGTGGGCCAGGCTGGGGCCTGGGATGCAGCATCGCAGCAGGACCAGGACTTTTCTGCTCTTTGAAAATATCATTATCTACAGGTCAGGCTGTGCTCCTGGGTGCAGTGGGGCAGATCCCGGCTGACGTGCTCCTGAGCTCCTCTCACTCCTAACAGCCAGGGATGGGCAAGTGGCTCCCCTGGAGAAGTGGAAGTTGCCTGGGTGTAAAAGCAGACGGGAGCACGGCGCTTTTCTGAAAGGCATGTAGCTTTAAATTCAGCCTGTAACGAATGCAAGGAATTTTTTTTCCTATTAAAAAGAAGTAGAAATTCAGCTCTGAAACCCAGATTTCTAGAGGTCTAAATCTGAATTCCCTCTGCTCAAATGCTTCTATAATATTACTTGATTTCTCCAAAGCAATCTGACGGCATGTGAAAGTCATTCTTATTTTACCCTTCTTACCCATATGAAAAAGGAAACACAGTCCATTTGCTGTAAGCCCCTAAGCATCTGCTGATTTGTCAGTTTTATTTAGTTAAAATGCATTCACTTTTGCTGCATAGGGGACCATTTAGACAAGCTAGCTGGAGAAAATTAGTTCTACTTTACCAACATTAACTACTCTGATTGTACATTAATTAAGATATGCTTTGTGACATATGATACATCTTCATATAAATATTTTGGGAGCTAGGAAGTTTTGACAATTTAAAATTAGTATGGAAGGGGTGAAAAGAGTGTTTGGTTGGAAAGATACTGCTACACCTTGAGAAGGTAGATGCTGTGGGTATTTTGTGTATGAGTAGATGTTTGATGTTGTTTAATTGTTTTTAGTTTTGGCTCCTTAATGAAAAATTTAGTCCAGTTACTCACTGTGTGAAGTAACCCTGCGGTCTCTGAGAGCGACAGGACATGACATTATAACCCACCTTCCTTTTCCAACTCTCCCAGACAGACAGAGCTGCTAATTTGCCAGTTTAATCTGGGAATATTTCCTGTGAAAGTGTCTTGGCAAAACACTTAAATCAGGGCACAGCTGCAATTCAGGAGCACGGACCAGCCAGCCGACATGATCCGGTATCTCCCAAGCACCCCGAGGTGACCCAGGGAGAGAGGGCAGATGAGAAGCTGTACGCTCAGAAAACCTGCTCCATATCACACTGGGGCACAGGGATAGTAAATTTATTTATAAATGTTGTCCCATCTTTCCCAACTTCCCTCTTCCTTAGCTGCACAGCCCTCCCTCACTCTAGCTGCAAGCTGAGCGCCATATTTTCAGGATGCTCAACAATTGCTTGTTCATCAAAATAGCCATAATCTTGGACATGATTTTCCCCCTCCTTATGGTGTCTGGAAAATATAGCTGCACTGAGAGCAGTACGGCTTGAAAGTTTATAACAGTGCTGCTCAGCTCCCAGCTGATCAGCTGCTGGACCTCCTGGGTGGAGATGGGGACGTGAGCTTGGCTCCTAGAGGCTTGGCTAAGCAGGGCTTAGATAATCTTCCTCTTAAAAACGTGGCCAGAGGAGCCTGGGCTGCTCGTGTAGGGTGACACTGGCAGCACGCTGCTTGAGGTGCCTCCAGCCTCTTCACCTTGGCAGAAGTATCTCCGTCAGCATCTTGCAGTGCTTGAAGGAGCTGTTGGTGAGCAGAGGGGGACCTGGCAGCCAGCAGTGGGGTGAGTTAATCCCTGGGTGGGACAACCCAACCTGGGGAAACAGCTCACGGCTGTAGTACCGCTGGAATGTGCCCCTGCAGCTCTCCTCACCCAAGGACCTGGCTCAGAAGATGCTCGTTGTAACAAAATGTGGGCAAGCACAGCGCATGGGAGCAATCCTATGCAGCTACAGCGCTGTGCAAAGGACTTTTATAGTGATTAGAAGTGTATTAATGTGTTTTATAATCCTCCTTCTTATTGTCTGAAAGGACGCAAGTGCATCTATCTATCCATACGCTGAAATACAGAGGTGTAACCAGACTGGGTTCTGCCAAAATCTGAGAAATTAGACGGTATTAACAGTGTGGAGCCTCATGTAACATTTGATCCACTCTTTTTCTAACATTAAGGAATTAAAAGGTGATTTTCCCACAGCAAATATTTACACTGACCATCCTTTTCAAAGCTTCTTTTTGCAGTGAGGGAGAACGCCATGCAACGGGCTTAGAAAATGTCACCATTCACTGGTAATAATTTAGGGGACCTGGCAGCTCTGGTCTCAAGATCAGCTCCTATAGATCTTTTTCCCATCACATCAGCCCTTTTCTTCAACATCACCTGACTGTGAACAAAGGGCTTCAAGGGTCTGCTGAGCTTATTTGCAAGCAGTATAAAAGTAGTGATAAACTTTTAAAAACAGCTGTAGAGCATTTACCACATAAAACAAACAGATATAAAACATGTAGGGATTTTTTTTTTTCTTTACATGCATGCTTTTTAAAGCAGAAAAAGCCTGCCTAGGTAGCTGGCCTTTAAACCTTCAATTAATTGAACAAAGATTTTAAAATTGTTCAATTGGTTTCATTAGGAAGTGTATAATAGAATAATAAAGTAAAACAAATGATATAAAGCAGACCCACTAATTAGCTCTACATGATTGATACAGCTTTGGACTAGGCATTTGATCTCAAACAAAATGCAGTTCCTTGTTAAGAGGATTTTTAATTGATGTGCAGAGAGGTATTAGATGATGTTGGAAAATAATTACTCAAAAGCTATTCATGCATTTGGCTGAACATAACAAATGAAGTTTGGGCTCTGGATCTGGCGGAGTGGACACATGCTAATTAATAATGAGAGGAACAAGCATCTTCCAGTAGTTTTTAACCCAGTGTTTACTAGGAGATTGCTTTGCAATTATGCACCATAATGAGGTTGTCATCTAAACAAAATCAACATTACTCAGATGTCATTTGAGATTGCTAAATGTTGCAGCCCATATATATGTTCAGTTCTTTTTACAGATGGTAATATGTTATTAATCAGCAAGAGCTGTTGCTAGCTATCCAGCTGCCATGGGCGTTCTGGTACGAGGGGACATCGACACTCCCCTCCTCATTTCAGATGGAATGTTGCCGGAGCCGTGGAAATTCTAAAATTTGTTCTAAAAATCCTAAGCCTGGGTGTCTGCTCACCAGGGCAGTGAGCGGGATTTACATATCCCTCCTCCTCAGCAAGCTGACAGTCCGAGCTGCCCTTCACGTGGCAGCGTGGTCCGGGCGCCGCTTGCCCAGCCACCTCGTCGGTGTGCCCTCACCCCCAGCCCAAGGCCCTTTCCAACAGCCCCCGCGGGCGCTGGAGAGGAGCAGAGGGCCAGCCAGCCCTGAGCTGATCCCAGCTGCCCGTACGTGGTCCCTGCGGGTTAGATTTGAGGTCTATTGGCAAGGGCAGCGGCAGCGAGAAGGGCTGCGCGCCGTGCGGTACCTATCCCCGAGCAGGCTCCAGTCTCCAGGGCTACCAATCTGGCACTGCCACTGGCGCTGAAATCAGAGCGGTTTAAAAAGAAAATAATAAACCTCCTAAGAGCCAGTTGCTTAGGATTCAAGCAGTCTATTTTTTCTCCCGTGCCACTCTTTGCTCTAATATCTCGCTGCCTTTGCAGACTAAGGATGCAGCGATGCCTCCTGAAGATGAGTTTCTCCTCCCGCAGAGGGGCAAGGGGCTGGCGCTTGACGGTTCCTGCGTTGAGCGGCTCTGGCCATGTGCTGGTGGGAAGGCTGGTGTTGATGAGCGCCTGGTTCAGGTTCCTGCAGGTCATTAGGCTGTTTTGACTGTCACCAGATCTCCGAACGCAAGGACTCGATGGCTCAGGGGTGACATGAGGTTCAGGGCTTGGCGTTTATCTTGCCATGTGAGTTTCTTCCATCTTCTGGCTATTTAGGCAACGGGAGTTGATTGACATTATGATGTCTTCCTTTACCTTTGTGCTCTGCCTAGCATATTGAGGTGTTGATCTTGACTAGGGCTTTTGCAGGATACCAGACTGGCTACGACATCCTCTTATTCTGTGGAATATCTGACAGTAAAGACAGTATAACCAAGTGGGAAGGATCTGCTTGTCTTTTCATGTCTTTCATTCATCGGTTATGTAAACTCTTTGCCTTCTTTTCCCTCTGGAAAGCCAATGGCATTGGTGTCTGCGCTTGTGAAGCACCCCAAGGTCTCTGGAAGAACAGCTGGAGGTGAGATGTCCTTATTCAGGAGGTGGCGTGTCCACTCGGCTGCCCCGGGCTGCTGTTGAAATGCTGGAAGCAGCTTAAAAAAATTCACAACATTTTTGAAAGATCCGTGTACCTCTGAGTGTTGTGATGCCTATTCTTTATCTCTTCTTGGAAAAAAAGCTAGATTTTAGGACTTGAGGTTTTTTTATTTATTTATAGAAAACCCTCTAAAATGCATTTCATATTTTCAGATGGAGTGATTTTTGTTAGTCAGTAGCCTCTTTCCAAAGTTTTTTTTGTTGATTTTTTTCAGCAGCTTTATTGAGTACATTTTCAAGTTGTGTTTTTGTCTTACAGTACTTCCAAAAAGAACCGATTACTTATTTTTTAAAATAAAGTTTACGCCTTTATTCTTTGGAGACCAACACACTCCAAGTACAGGCTTCCTACTTGCACAAAAGGTAGGACAGAGTGAAGGACACAATGGGCTGGTGATATTTATTGTCAGGTAGAACTCGGCCCTGTACACTCAGGAAATGAGGAGAAGGGGATTTGCGTCCATTGTTCAGTGGGTATCACTGAGGAGACTCCCTGAATTCATCAGCTTGTGGCAGTTCTCATTGTTTACAAAAATGACTGCGGAATGACATAATAGGTCTCCACTATTTCTCATTTCCACATACATTTCAGGACATCATCTTGCCAACAATAATGTATTAATTCTCAAGCATTTTCAATCCCTTCAGAGGACTCCCCCGCGATGCTGGGGTGATGCCTACCCGTAACAAGGCACAATGAATGGATATTTGGAGGTTCAATTGTGTAGACACTCTCTTCAGTTTTTAAGATCCACCTGGTTTGGGCCTTCTTTGTCTAAATAATGCTGCCTAACATTAGTCCTGTGTCTTGAAAACGCATTTCATCCTCCCAAAGATGAAATGGAGCATTTGGAGAAACTGAAAAATAAATCAGCAATATCTGATTTGAGCTTCCATCAGTAGGAGTGTGTGGAAATATTTTCTTTCTCAGTTCTTCATTAAGAATGTCAACAATATTAAAAAAAGAAAAAAGATGACTATTTCGGCTGAGACTTACGCCTTCATTTTTTTATTGCCGTTTATGTGACTTGGTAGCCTATTGCCATATAAAATGAGAAAAAGTCCTCAAAGGTCTCCTAAGATAATTCTAGCACTATGTTAAGTGCACCGGACCTGACCTGGTGAGGATAAGGAGCACCATGGGAAGGTGAAGCTCAGCGTACGCAGGGCTAATGAACAGTAGATGTTGGGCCAAACACGTGTCTAGTTTACGGTGATGTTAAATCAGTTGTAGCTTTGCTAAATGCCGTGAAGTAGCTGTGGATACACACCAAGAGCGAGACCTGGGGTTTGGTGCAAAGGGCAGGTGCTAAACAATAGCCTGTTTCTGCAAGACGTTGGTGTTTCTTTTTTTGTTATGCAATGCAGTGGTGGTCATGAGGACCATGCCCTGAGAATGGCTTCTCTTCCATGGTTGCAGCAGCAGCAATATGTGCTTTTATCCCTGCAGACTCTCAGAGCTGAATCCTCTGGGTCCTGCTGGTCCTTATAAAGCAAAGAAAGTCTTAAAACTTTGCTACTACTCTTTACCTTTATAGCCAAAAGTCAGTTTATCTTTTAACGACTTTAAATCCTCATATTGAACGAGGAATGAACAATACCAGACTTACTTCCAAAAATCACTTTGGGTTTGGATGCTCCGTTTCTAGTTGTTGAGTATGAAACATCTTGAGCAGGCTGGACTTCTAGTCTTGGAAAATGGCCTTTAAAAATCTTTTATTCTGGCATCTGAGGTGTCGGGGTCACACCAGCTCCTGGGCCAGTTTTGGAAAAGGCGCAGGTTGGGCATCATTTAGACGTAAACTCAAGGAGGATATTTCCTGGGGCCAGGTTTTATTTTCAGAGTACATTCAATTAGCGATTGTCAGGCAGCACGCTAAACGAAATTTCTTCCTTGCTATTTTTTAATTGCTTTCCAGTTTCTACATTTGCCCCCACACAAACACATGCATGTATGCGCTTATGTGTGTGTGCCTAAATAAACCAGCCCTGTCAGAAAAATCAAAAAAAACCCCCATCCAATGGTGCAACGGTCTGGCTGGCTGTGCTGGGAAACAGAAGCTGCGTTGTAACCAGGAGCCTGTCGTTCACAGGACTGATTATTTAAGACAACTGTTGTTCCTGCGTGCAATCCTGTATGCGCTGTGCAAATTACATTACTAATTTACTAGCTGGCCAAATGTCACTCTTTTGTAATGCGCCGCGTTCCCTGTAGCTCCAGACAAGCCGCTCCGCAGCATCCCTCTTTGGGAGAGAACTTCTCGGCTGATTTCGAGAGCGATGCCAAAAGTCTCACTTTTCTACTTCAAATAAATTACTCTGACACTTCACAGCCATGGCTTTATATTTTTACTTAAATGTGTGTTTTGTGGGTGAGAGTGCGGCGTGGTTTGAACAGTTGTCAGAAGTTTTATTTTTGGAAAAAGACAGATAGTATTTTGTGAGATAATTAAGAGATTGTGAAGTTTCCTCGAGAAATGAAAAAGGCCCAAACCATCATCTTCTGCTCATATATGCATTTTACACTCAATTCCTCATTTGCCACCTCCTCCTCCACTAGTTTATAAATCTGTTAATTAATGGTGTTTATTCTCCTCTCAGCCTTGCCTGAGAAATGGTTTTATGATTATATTATTAGGAAGTGATGATAACGTATGTGGGAAAAGGTATTTTTTTGTATGTGGGCTTACCGATCGCTATGGAAACAAGCAAATATTTGCAGACCTCAACTACTGATTAATACCTACTGGTTATTTTGGCTTTATAAAGTTACCGTCTGGATGTGAAGAATTTCTTGCGAGTGGTTCTCTGTGACAATTTATTTACATGTGTAATAGTTTCATCAGCAACGACTCCAGTAATTTAAGGCTCCATCACGTTGTAGCAGTTTCTGAAACAGCCATTTTATCAGCGTGCGATTGAAACACAAGCACTAGGCATTATTTTTAAACCCTTTGGTTCACATTTCAGTGAAAAGAGTTTTATTACAAAAAAATTTCTCCCTGAAGGGAGGGATGCAGATACATGCCCTGACAAATAGTGTGTTATTAAAGCAGTATTGGCAGGGCTGCGGCTGCCAGGGGAACTGCTGGGACAGAGAAACTCAAGCAGAAGGACTTTGCCAGCAACACCAACCAGGGTCCTCGCCCCCGTCTCTACAACGCGAAGCACAACAAGCAGCCTGAACCAGACCCGGGTTTGGACACAGTGATATTTAATGATATAATTTATATAATTTATAATTAACATCGAGGATACACCTAAGCACACAGAACACTGACATCACTTGAAGAAGGGGGACAATAAGACAGGTTTGTCTCGATGTGTGAAACTCTGCACAAGTGTTACAGAACTTCCTAGAAGAAGAAGAAACGTTCTTCTGCGTGAGCTGTTGGACTTTTCTGCTGGAAGAAAATCTTTATGACCTGGGTTTGCAGGTCATAAACCCCTCACAGAATTCTCTCAGATAGCTAGAAAGTATAAAAAACAGAACTTTGGTCAGTAAATTCTTTACTCTCCACACATTTTGGTCTTTCTAGAGAATCCTAAATTCTCACCTCTGGAGTCTTCCAAAAGAAAAAGAAAATAAAGAAACAGATTTGTTTTTGCATTAGTGTGATTTTGATTCCCAGGGTGCTTTTGAAAATGGGATTTGAGCTCTTTAATCGTATAGGTATTAAAAATACTGTGGTAGATGGACAAAATATACTACCAGGTGTCCTTCTCACTGAACTTGGCCAATACAGAATTACTAATCTACTTTATATTCTTGCTTGTCATAGCTCCACACTGACTCATGTCTTCATGAAATCTTTTTCTTTGGTTCTGTATAAATTTATGGTTGCTCAAAAGAGCGAAGCGGGCAGCCCCAGAAACTCAGCCCTGCTGCATTTATCTGAAGAAGGGATGTAGCACAGCAGAGACCACCACCCCATGCAATGCAGCCACCTCACCAGCAATCCAGACCACCTCCTTGGAGATGTCCATCAGCTCAAGGGTACCAAAGAGCCAGAAATAACATGTGCTGAGCCACCAGGCACATACCCCAGTCCTGCCAGACCCAAAGGGATGAGGGCCTCCTGGCATGGATGAAGGATGCCAGCAGCTGGGTGGGAGAGCAGAAGCTCCACACATTGTCTGATAGCAACAGGCTGGCGTGCAACCACTTCCACCAATGCCCACGGATGTCCTCTGTGGGTTCTTGCTGGCTCACTTCTCCCCCAGTGGGAAATCTGGATTAATCAGCAGCTCCTGTGCACAAAAAACCTCATTACAACTTTGATATGAAAGCTGCCTTCAGATTTCTCGCAGCCGGGTCATGGCTCAAGAGCCAGAGCTTGGCCACCCATGAACTATTTCTTCAAGGCAGTTGGGACTGGGAGATACACGGGCTGCGGCGGAGGGCAGCGAGGCAGAAGGAAATGCAAAAGGTAGTAAGTGAAGCCATGGTGATCTGCAGGGCCTTGGGGCATCTCTCTGAACATCTGCAGTCACCTCGGGCAAAATCCTGTCCCTACTGAAGTAAATGGAAAAATTGCCGCTGACCTCGAAACGGCCAGAATTCCGTCCGGGTGCTGCTGGGCTGCGTACCACGGTGTCACAGGATGTGTGTGACACCACGAGACGGGGCTTTGTGCCACCACGGGCACCTTGCTGGGGCATCTCCACCCTGGGGTGTGAGCACGAACGAAAAGGGGGACTGAAACACCAGAGAGAAGGGCCAGAGGTCTGCAGTTTTCCCTGCTCTGTTGTTTGACAGTGAAATTTTTCTCCAGGGAAAACTTCATTTTTAATCCAGTTGGGTTTCACAAGTGAATGCTTTAATGGTTGTGCCCAAGGTCCTTAGTCAGTCTTAATCTATGTTACAAAATCAGCAAATGTGGCAGTTTACCAGAGGCCTGTCTGGGGGAGACTCACAGCTGAAATTACAGAGGGGCCGTACATCGGCGCTGAACGGGGACGGGCCACGTGTGCTGGCACCCTCCTAAAACACTGTGAGCCTGCTACCGGGGTAGCAATCCAGCAACTCAGGTATCATTCAGCAAGGGCAAATGTATAGAGCACACACATGCCAGGGCATGGTTTTGATTTCTTTTAAGTCCTGGCTTACGTAGTCATGGAGGTGGTGGCCTGAGAGCAAGTCCTTGAGAAGGTTTAGGGTTTATCTCACTTGGTGAATATTTTCATTTTGCTGTGAATTCAGCGATGCTTTGCCTCTTCATCTCTTTCTGTCCATCTTGAACTACTTTCTAAGTAATAAATTGGGTCTTCGAGTGGCCCTGTGAAGTAGGTGCCCTCTCCTCAGTACAGAGGAGAAAACCACAACAAAGGAAGGATAAAGCCTATACTGTTTTGTTGCTACACAGGATGTTGGACATTTCTGCAGCTGAACTGCAGGTTCAGAAACCAAAGTATGTGGTTAAATGTACAAATCTAAATCATGTTTGTAACTATGGAACAAGTAACTTTAATCTTATAGGTATTATGTAAATAACACTGTAATAATATATCTGATGGTTTATCCCTTCATGCTGACAAATCACCTCTACATGACTTGCCTGAAGACACTCATGAAGTCCATCTGCCAGGGAAGAGCACGGCCTGGGTCTCCTGAGTCCCGGTGCTGTGGATTGACTGTGAGACTGTCTTCTTCCAGTCAATAGCTTCATCAATCATCGTTTAAGTCAGCTTGATGGTTGGCTTTCTAAGGCCATCCCTGATGATTTATTCCTACCCTTCTCTCTTCAAAATCTTGCAGCCTATGACTTGTCAGATATTTGTCGAGAAGTGCTCTTTGTCCACGGGTGCTTTCCCTAACGCTCACGATCTCTCTGAAGGGACACGTCGGAGCAGAGGAGGCTGCTGAAGGCAGGGGCCAGCCCCAGGGGTGGGACAGGCAGGCCATGGCTCCGGCCAGCCGTGATGGCAACCCGTCCTCTACCTGACCCTGCCGAAGGGTGGGCTGACGCGCCGCTGGCCGCAGCCCGGCTGCTCCCATTTCTGGCGATAAGGGAGGAATGCAGAGGCTGATCTCAGCCCGGGTTCAGGCTCAGCCATTCCCTCGGGGCTGTCCCCGCTGGAGGGGTCTCCACTGCCAGGCCCAGCGCTGTGCAACCTCCCGGCACGCGCCAGCACACCGACGATGCGGTAAAGGAGGGCAAGCCACAAGCTCCTCCAATGATTTGGGGAATAGCGATGCCAGTTCTCTATTTCTATCCTCAATCCCACCACTTTATCCCTCTTCCCTCTGCCTTATCTGCTGTCAGTCTGGCATTCTGCTTGTCAAATACGTGCTTCTCATGTATCATCTTCTGCTACACCAACTCTCATAATTCATCTTTATTCTCCAGGTTTCTGTCTCCTTTCCTGTCCTTTCTTCTCAGGATTGTTTTTTATGTGGTAATTTTATTTATTTCCACACTTGGGTTTTCTTTTATTTATTAGTCCTCTGTTAAAAATCACATGTGTTAATTTTTCCCACACTAGTGCTTTTAAAATATGACATCTCTGTGCATGTCCTCATGAAAAAGTAACGCAAAGCTGAAGTCAAAGCATCAACGGGAGGATTTTCTCAGCATTGATCTCATTCTGCTCCTTCCAAAATGAATGAGACTGGGTTAGGCTAATGCTGAGCAATTCTTGGGAAAAAATTGCCTCTGACTGTTGCAGTAATACCACACGGTGTACTTAGCACGTTATTAACAGTCCCAGCTCCTGAAGACAACTGATGATAAAAGCATAAGGGATTTTAATAGTAGCAGGGTAGAGCTTCAGCATATGACCTCAGGAGATCTCAGAGAAAGAAGGAAAATTCAAATAACACAATATAGTTCTGCCTGGAATCCTGCAAGTGTGTAGGTAAGATACTCAAATTTTCAGCAGCACCAAAATCCCAGCCAAAACATTTGGCTGTACTGGGTGTGCAAGTTCCCACCTGCTCTTTGGGGTGCAGGATCAACTGGAAAGAGCCAGCCAGGAATTTTTTTTCCCAGTAGAAACTGGCCCTCTTCCCTTGTACCTCCTCCAGCAGACCTACAGCATCTGGAAGAAGACACAAATCTTTACGCAGGAGGTACCTAACTTGTAGCTTTCTTTTTTTGAGACTCCTCATGGAAAATAATGTTTGTAGCAAGGAGGAGCCTGGAGGTTTATCCCACGGAGCTTCAGTAGCTGTGGCAGTGGCATCCTGGAAAACCCACCTACTCCCGGATGCCACCTCGGGCTCTCAGCAAGGGCAGAACAAGCCCTGGTGGGGAAGGAAGCCTTTCCCTGAATTAATCCACTGTTAAGTCTTCATGACTGTTATTTTAAGTGCCAAACACAGCCCTAAAGGAGGATCAGTTACACCTTCTGCTTCCCCGCTTGCCTCTGCCGCGTGAATCTGTGTACAGATGCGTCACGATATTGGTAATAGCATTGGCTTGGTGTTTTACTTAGCAATGGTCTGGTTCCCTTAATGAAGCAGTCTCCAGCTTCTTCATTTCCTCTTCTTAGTAACCAGATTATTGACTTGTAATTTGTCACAATGATATAGCTTGGTTACTAAATGGGAAATGTTTAAATCAAGCAGCAATTAATGCATTGTAAAGCACTTCAGGTAATTGTGTAATAAGCAGCACATTACCTAGAGTAGTAACACATTTTACAGCTAAACCAGCAGGAAAAATAATGGTTTTTTTGCCAGGTTATTTTAGGGTGTGAAACATGCTGTTGTGGAAAGGCAGTGTGAATCCATATTATGCGGAAATCAATGGATACCCATCTTTTCAGACTACAGTAGGAGCTGTGTGACAAGGGCACAGCATTTTTCCTAATCAAGCAGGTTATGTGAAAGCTAAGAGTCAAGCTGAGCTTGCTATATCCAGCTGTACTTTGTTTGCTACTTAATGGAGCAGGTCATAGTTATAACACCCCAAAGAAATCAGCTCGTCTCAGCCTGAGGAGCACAGAGAAAGTGTTGGAACTCCAGCAGCTCTGCATTAAATCACTCCTATAGGTCATCTGCAGAGAGAGGACTCGGGGAAATAATAAACCAGCGTCGTTCTGCTGCTGGTGCTTAAGGCTCGTCCCCAGGGGAGGCAGTCTCTGGGTTTAGGTTGGGAAAAGCAATATGGTTAAAGAAACAGTTATTTATGTATTATACAGTCCCTGGCAAACCATCAGGCTTGCAGCTCCCCCTCCTCGGGACGGAAGGAAGAGGAGTTTGTGAAGCAGGTTGGTGCAGATAAAGGATGATGTATGGCTTCTGCTGTGAGAGGGCCCGGGGGCCCTCAGCACTGGTGGGGCTCTGCAGAGCTCCGGCACTGGACATGGGTTTAGCATTGCAGGGCAGTGTCAGGCTGGACTAATCCCGGCCTTGCAGGAGCTGGTCGTGACAGGGAGCAAAGAGTCTGCACGGAGGTCCCCAAAGTTTCACCCCCGGGGGAGTTGCTCCACACAACCCCCATGTTCTTGCTGGCTTCCAAGTGTTCCTCAGGATGGAAGATGGACCCAGTTCCACAGGAGAGCAAAGATGGTGGGGGGAGAGATAATCCTGAACTCCTTCCCAGCACTAAATGTCATTGTGGGTAGGTAAAGCACAAGTTGATCCTCTGGCTTTCAAGGAAAATCTTTCCTTTTAAAAAAAAAAAATGTATTTCAAAGAAATACTCCTGCAATGTATCATGTTTGGCTTTCCTCAAGAATTATTGCAGTTCTGGGACTTTAAGAGGAAAAAAATAACACGTACATCACGTTCGCTCCTTTTCATGGTGCTCCCGGGGAGCGGCTGACCAAAGAAAGTGCTAACCATCATGTTTTCACCTTTAACTTTGAAACATGCTGATCACATTTTCTCCTTCAGCCTTTTTCTCTCAGCTGCTTGTGTATATAGTTTATTCAATTCATGGCAGTGTACAATAAAAATCAATAAAAAGCATTTATTATAAAGTACCAGAGATTAAAATAACTGACTTGGCTATGCTATTAAAACATGGGTCGCTCAAAGCAGGGATGCACACTTCACACAAAATATGATTTATGCTCTGCAGAGGGGAAAAAAATCCAGTAAGCAGAAACGGAAGTTTTATTGTCTTGCCGATGAATCACTGTCCTGCTTTAAAAAAAGTTAACAGACATGAAAATATTATTTAATAAAATTAATGTAGCATTTTATTCTAAATATAACTATTGTAAATAATGACTGTTTTTCCCTGCTACCAATAGCACCTTCAGAACTTTGGTCAGGTCAGCAAAGTAGCTGCCTCAGTTTCCAAAATTTACATAAAATCAATTTCATTTTGCTCGTCACTTTGAGGTATTCGCACATTTCCAAGCGCATCAAAAGCTTTTGTTTGCAAGCGGGAGTGACCCTGGGGCTACGAGCGCTGCACAGGCAGGCGAGTTTCACGCCCTCATCCACAGGAAAAAGGTCTGGTCTTCAAAGCAGTCCCCACCGCCCGTGGACGCAGGTGGGCCCGGGGGTCCCGGGAAGACCTCGGGGGACCCTCCCCGCGCCGTGAGCGGGCGTGAGCACCCAGTGTGGCCCATGAGCCAGCGGGGAGGGAGCCCCCGCGTCCCCTCTCCTGCTGATACTCGCGGATCCCCGGATGCTAAGGCCGGGCAGCCCATGGCGCAGCCACCGGCAGCGCGGGGTGGCGAAGAGCAGAAGGCCTGGCAGGAGCAGCAAGACGTCTCCGCTGCGTTATTAGCTGCTCGATGGAGAATTTCACAGGCAGGTTTGAAGTTTACTCAGCTTAGTAAAAAGAAGGGGAGGAGGAGCCGCTGTAGTTTGTTGCAACAGGCAAACTGAAATTCATTTAATTTGTTACTTGCCGTTTTGTCCTATAAACTCAAATACTTATTAACACTGTAAATATGCCTTTTTACTGGCTCGCTGACAGCTCACATGCTTTCTGTGCTGTCTCCTTAAACATTTATGAGCATTCATGAATATGCAAATTCACAGTCTAATGTCTGCAAAATGGTTGCAAGTACAAATGCTGTGTTAATATTTCATACAATGATGGGAGCAAATCAACAATCATAAATTTTGAACAAATATGTTGCTTCATTAATAACTAATGAGGCAGTGCATGGAGCTCTAGATTTGGCATTTAATAGTAAAAGTGGTGTTTAAAAAGAGCTTATCAGGCACTACTCTCATTTGAAAGAGGGTTAGCAGCCTCTGTGGCTTACAAGAAGGTTCCAGGATGAGAAATGTTGGAGACACACTCACAGGAACAGAAACAGAGTTATGGGCGCACCTCCAAGGGCGACTTCTCTTTCCCAAGGTTTTGCTGATTTTGGAAGACCAAGAGAATTGTCAAACTGTACGGCACTCACCTCGAGGCCTCGGTGGCCTGTCTGTCTTCATGAAACACGGTCCACGGGCTTTGTTTAAAGACTCCCACATCAGCAAACTTTTGGTGGAGGATCTCTTTCTCCCAGCCCAAGCTGGTGGCCCACGTTGGTAGCCTTTCCCTGAGGAATTCCAGCATGTTGCCTTGGCCAGCCTGGCCCACGTGTCCACCGTGGATCATGCAGGATAGGACCAACAGGAGAGCTGCTCTCCACCCGAGGCTATGGCAGCTCCCACGTGCAATACACGACTTGCTGGTCCTGATGACTCTTGGAAAGTCACCGGGTGCAGCGTGTGTGGCTCATACCCACGTGCGAAGGGCACGATAGGCCATGTTTGTTCTGCCACATGCCGAGGGGGAGTGTGGGAGGCACCTTCCTCAGTCTTCACCTTCTGATAGCCCAGAAAAGAAACTAAGGATCTACAAGGGGAAAAATAACCACATACGAATGGTGATACTAGGAATATTGTTAGTGTCTGAAGGTGTCAGCCCCCTCCTGGGCAACATCCTTTTGCCTGTGCTGATTAGAGGCCACCCCTGAGGTGTCCGTATCTGCAGCTCTTCATCCTGCTGCTTGGGAATGCCGCAAGGGTCTGCAAGCTGTGGGGTGGAAATCCCTGCGGTATGTTCCTTGATGATTGCAGGATACTTGGTGTAATACCAGGTTGCCAAAACACCAAAACGACCACAGCAATCCTGTGGTTTTCTTGGGCAAGACTTGGCCATTGGGAGATGGGCCCTGAGAGAAGGTGCCTGCACCAAGCCAGTTTGCTGTCACCCACGTCCTTCCCACGTGGGTGCCCAGCTCCACCCACGATGTCAGTAAGCCCCAAAGTCCCTGGTAGCACTGCAGCACATGTAACGTTAATTTAACTGGATGACAGTCCACAGTGGAAGGGTGGAAAGCGCTAAGGATGCCTCCCAAGTCACCCTGCACTTGAGTGTCTTCTTCCAGCATCATTTGCTTTATACAACGTTAGTTTGACTGTGATATAATTAAAGCCTATCTTTAGTGTTTCCCTACATAGAACCTACTCTACTCGCCAATGAGGTTAGCAAAATGGCATTTTTGAGTTTTCCTGGTAGCATTGTTTTCTGTTTGCTTTGGTGGAAGGCGGACCCCCATGCTTCTTCCACGGTGCGTCTACCGAAACTTCTCCTTAATTCGACTCGAGTCGCGCGGGCAAGCAACGGCGGCTTCCTCAGCGCTGCAGTGCGAGAGGGAGAACGTACCCGTGATTCATCTGTTTATTTTTTCTCTCCTCTTTCCTCCCGGTTTTTCTCCTGGGGAGTTTGGATAGCTGGGGCCGCTGGGTGAGCACTGGAGCTCAGATGCATTCCTGCAGGGCCGGGACCGTGCTGGGGAGCGGCGCGGGTGCTGCTTGCAGATGCAAACCCACCTCCCGAAACAGCCACCTTGTTTCTTTTCATGTCCGTGTCCTTTCTCCAAAAGATTGTGTAAACCATTTGACAGCAAAGCGAGACGCGGCAGTAAATGTCAAGGGAAATGGATGGGGGTCAGGAAGATCACTTTTTGGAACCTGTTGATTTGTTTTAGGTTGACCAAAGCACAAACAGCTCCGCCGTTTATCTTGGGGAGGGGAGGGCTGCGGAGCCGAGCAGCAAGAACTTGTTAAAAGTCTCCAGATCCTGTCAAAATGCCTCCGTTTTATGGCTTTCAGTTGAAGGTTGAAGTTTTTGATGAGGTGCATGAACAGTGACCTCATAAATTGCTCTATAAAGTGTAAACATGATTTCTAAAAATTCTTTTTGAAACCCAACTTTAATAATAAGCCAAACTTCTTGGAACTGCCTTAAATATTTATGTGCGTGGCATGCTCTCTGCACAGCTTGTAATTATAGAATATTATTTCTCTTTTTGTACATTTTTAGGCTGTGCTGCCACTAGCTTTTGACACTTTAATTTAAGCATAGTTAAAAAAAAAAAAGGATAATTTCTTTTTTCCACCTTAGTATAAAGATAAACCAGCGAAATCATTCCTGCATTTGCTGGTACAATTTCAGTTTTTAGCTATGTTGATAATTTACTTTTGATGCTAATTAATTACAAGTAATCATAAAAACAAATTAAAAGCACTATACTTGCAGCAGGTTTTTTTATGCTTATGAAATAATGCATCTTTATGCATCTGTTTACTTGCTATGTAAAAAATTGTAATCTATATTCATAGGAAAACAACTTTAGCACTCAGCACTGGTGCTGTAAACCATTACCACTCACATGCTTTTAGCTGTCTTTCCTTTTTGTAGAAAGAGGGCAGTCCAGTGTAAAACGCCAAAGTCCATCAGTTTTGAGACGTGTGTTGAAGGTAAAAGCCTGGGATTTAGTGATCAACCGTATTTATAGACAGGCTTGGGAATTTGGATTTAAAAGGAAGTGCCATTTATTTATAGATAAATATCCATCCAAAATGACTTAAAATCAATTAGTAGTTTAAAAGTAGCTCATGCTTAAAATAAATTATTATACGTTAATGCTCAGGCTGGGCTCGGCAGGGCAGGGATACCTGGGTCCAGGGCTCTGCTTGCAGCAGAAGGTGGGGCCAGACCCCCGGGGTCCCTCCCCACCCAGGTTTTTCTGTGCCATCGACTCTTTTTCAGCTGTGGAGAGGCAAGGCTGGCATTTGTGTGCAGCGTTTTCTACTTGGTTTTGCCTCTTGCCTGTTTTACACGCGTGCAAATAATCCAGCTGGCGCTCTGGCTGGTCCCGGCTGGCGGCACATTGGGCTTCTTGCACAGGAGAAAATGGTCTCAGAGGTGGGCGAGGGCGCAGAGCCGGTCCCCTTTGGCACCTCCGGCCTGCAGGACACATCTCCCAGAGAAACGTGTCTGGGCTTTGGGATCAATCATGCATCGAGTTGGTGCTGTTCCATAACGGGAAACGTGACCCGGTACCACGTCACGGTGCTGCTTCATTCATCAAAACATTCTGTTTGCCATGAAATCGTCCCTATCTTTAAGGTTTTATGAGGCAATGGCCCTATTTTCTGGGCTTCTGTCTCAAATATCTACAGAGACGACTTTGAGATGGTGCTGTTTGGATCTGTCAGAAAGATGGACACGTGGATGTCATCTGCGTCCTGATGGCACTCGGCTCCACGGTGGCTCCTGATCCTCTCATGCGGTTTTCTGTATGTGTTAAATAGTTTATGGGAAAAGATAGTGACTCGCAGATAACCCGCAGGTTTTGGGTCGATGCAGCTGGTCATTATGACCCTCTGGGATCTCGTGGGGAGGAAGGATCAGAGCCAGTTCAGAAAACTTCCTCCCGCCCTTGCCAAGTCTCAGAGCTGAGTCACCAACAACTCATTATCAAGACTTTGTGTATTGACCTAATTTCTGGAAGAAGGCCTTGAATTCCTTGGCAACTTCCACCATTAAGAAACAGAAGCTTTTATGGGATTAGATGTGAAAATGAATAAAACAATGCCGTACAGTTATCTCCGCAGTATGGAACTCATAAGTTAAATATTTTCATTTTTCTTCCCCATATTTTTTTTAGTTTTCAATTTGGTGCAAAAATTTAGTGTTCAAAGTTTTGTAAAGAAAAGCATGGAAAGATCTGGAGGGCGTGTCCTACACTATGGTATTTGGGAAATCTGTTGTCTTCACCAAACCCAGCCAGGCTAGAGCACCTTCCCAGCAGAAAGAAAGTTCTCGTTCCACACCAGAACTGGTGACAGGCATCATGCCTGGGGGTCTGGTCTCTTGGTGGCTGTGGAGCTGGGAGATAGCCATCTCGGCCTACTCTGTGCCATTGTCAGAGCTCAAATCGTCCAACAACTTGAATGGTGGCAAAGGTTCCAAGCTGCTGGAGGTGGTGGACTTCATCCTCGGGCATTTAGACCTGGCCACGACAGCTACGGGGCTGTTGGCCATCACCTTCTGGGACTGGGAGGGGCAGCAAAGCCAGGCTGTGCTGGAGGCAGTCCTGGTCTGGGTCTGCAGAGCTCAGGCCATGGGCACAGCCCGTGTGGTGAGCACCACATCCGTTTGGCAAATGAGAAACAGCACCCAAAAAATGTGTGAAATCAGGTGGGAACAAGTTCAGCAGGGACACTTAGGTAAGAGCAATCAGCTGTGCAAAGTCAGGATGAAGAGCATCTGGTTGGGGAGAAGTTGCTTGGGTGTACAGGGAAAGAAAAGGTGAATGGGATGAAGCCGTTGAGGACTATGAGGTGTCTCCGTGAAGGAGAGAACCTGTTTTCCAGACTCATGGCGGGTACTTGGAAAGGATGGGCTTAAAATGCAGCAAGAGAGCTTTGCTGGCCATCAAGACCATGATGGCCATGGTGAGCATGAAGAGAGAAACAGATTGTCTGGGAAGCTGCGGCATCCCTGGCGCTGGCAGCCTTTGGGAAGAGCCAGCGCCCATCAGGAGTCTTGGAATACCCGGAGGTTTATTTCCTTTGACAATAAACATCTTTGGTCTGGGTGTTTCCTCTGGCATTGATTTCACAAAGGGGCTGAGCACTCAGACCTCTCTCATTCTGGTGGTGCCACGTTTTTCAGCAGTCAGGCTACTCGCAGTGATGGGGACGGAAACGTCTCCCGTGGAAGCTTACCCTGTCTGCTGGCGGAGACCAAAAGAAACACTGAGAAACAAATTCTGGTAGCACTTCAAATTAGATGTTCCGGATAAAATACCTTAAATTCGCGTATGTTGGAGGTGTTTCGGGTTTTTATTACACATTAAACAAATGTAGACAGCAGTGTATAGAACACAGGCAGTACCCATATTTGCTACATGGCTGTTGGACCTCTATATACAGTCTTTGCTTTTAGTAATCACCTGCCGGATAATAAATATCCAACGGCTGCCTTAACAAATCTAGAGAGCTGCATTTACATGCATGTTTATTGTATGTTAATTATTAGCACCAAGTACGCCAGAGAGGTTTAAGTATGCAATAGATATAGATCTAACTAAATACCATAGGTGTTAAAGCTCAAGCAACACGTTTTTGTTAATCAAATGATACTGAATTAACATACTGTACAATAATTGCCTTGTTAAATTTAAATTAAAACCTTATTTGAGACACATAATCTGGAGTGTGACTCACTGTTCTAACCACATTTAGATTGTTGTCAGTACAATTAGGATTTTGAATTTACAAGTTGTGGGTTTTTTTTTTTTTTTTTAATTTAATCAATCACTATAGCAACTGCAAAATTAAACACGAGATGTTCCCCCTTCCAAGTCCAGTTTGTTGTACTTACTCCTCTTGCTGGTGGAAAAGCAAACTTCAAAACTTTCTGAAACCCAGCCATTTCAGAAGCTGCTCCAAGCCCCTGAGCCCAACCTCCTGCAAGCCAGGTCTGGGAGGTGCAAGGACCTGAGGAATCCATCACCCACCCTCCAGGAAAACCCCTTTGTGCCTGGCGGTGAAGCTCAGCCGCGCTGCGAGATCGGGTGCAGCACACACCGAGCAGGCTTTTGTCTGCTCTACAAACCAGAGCCCTCACCAAAGCTGCTGGTGCTTCTCAAAACCGTGGGTGCTGCCTGTCCAACCCCTTTTTCCTTGCTCCGTTCTTCAGTGGAACAAAGAATAAAGGCATCCACAACTTCCCCAGCATGTGGCAAGCCCAGAATTCCCATCTCAGGAGTCTCCCTGATAATTAGGGGAAGCTTCTCTTTGTTGGAGCTCGGGTTTAATTTCAGGTGGGCAGGGAGAGGGTGAGGTTTCTGAAGAAGGGAAGCGACAGGGTAGTGTGTGCTCTGCTGGGTTTCCAGATGTTCCAACTTCAGGTACAAGTAAGGTGCCACGTTCAAAAGTGCACAGGCACAAGGGGTGCTGCTGGCAGCAGCTCCAGAGGGGAGAAAACATCTCTTGAACTGTTTATTAATTCTGCCGACGAACATAGGAGAAAGGGTAAAATTAACAAAGAAAGTGATTTTCCAGAGAGACTTTTCTTAAACAAACATTCAGATTCAGAAAAATAACAAACCTTCTTCTCTGTGCTGTGATTCCCAGCTAGAGAAACCAGCTCCCTGCCTTTCCGAGGGAGCTGTAGAGCCCAGGAGAGGTACACGTGCATGCGCAGATATCCCTGTACCCCTGAAAATCTAACCTTTAGAGAACACCTTCACAAACGTCTATAATGGTTTCTCCTATTTGCAGCAATTCTGTGTCCCTCCTTGGGTCTGTCCTTATCATGTAGCTATGTCCTCCGTTTGGGCTGGCTGTAAATCCACCGCGTGTCGGGGCATGTGACCTTTTTCCTTGACTTTTCGCCTGCCTGTCTGTCCTGCTCTGGCTTACAGCTCGTATTGGAAAAGCTGTGAGAAAGTCACTCAAAGAGAGGAAAATTCCCCTCCTTGCTGGTGCTCGAGGGCTGGGAAGCCTCCCACAGCAGCACTTGCTCTTTGCTCGATTGCGTTATATATTTACTCAGTTTGTCCAAGAAAGGAACATGTCAAGGGGAAAAACAGCAAGTGAATTTTTCATCCAGAATAAGAAGTATTTGGGCTGGCTTTGAACCTTAACCAAACATTCAAGCTGGTTTATACAACGTGCAGCTTAGTTCGCTTGTGTGAACAAAGTTAAATATTATAGAATTACATGAAGTTCATTATTTTACCGAAGTGCAGTTGGCTAAAGCATTTTTAAGGCTGCAGAGAAAACACATTTCGTACATAACTGCTTTAGTAGCGATTAACGCCGGCCCTGCTTCCTGACACACTACACCAGCGCTGCTGAAGCCGGGGCAATTACCCGGAGCCTTGCCCACGCCTGAGCAGACCCAGCGCCCACACCGCCGGCACCTGGCACCGTTAATAATCCCATTCATTGAACTCTTTATTTGTACCCTTACAGGTTTAGGCATTGACCTCAGATTTACAGGTGTAACTTAACGAGGCACATGTTGCAGCCAGATGTCCTGCAAACAGATACCACATATATATCTTGGTACTCGAATAATCCTGAAATATTCATTATGAGGCGTGCTCATGAGATCTGCCTTGTTATTAGAGTACCAGTCTTGCACGTCAGCCGGAACAGATGGAAAAAACTGGAAAATGTATTTAACATTCCTGCTAGTTTCTTAAAAATAATTATCTGATTAAAAGTGCCAAATGCGATTTTCATTTTTCCTTATTCATCGTACTGGTAAAAGTGTAGTTAAATTGGCAGTGATGCAACACCACAGAGTTATGACAGGAATCATAAAAGGAACAGGCCAGTGAGTGAATTTTAACTCCAGAATACAGGATTTAAGTACCGTCCAACCTCATTAATTTACAAGTGGGGCTTTGTGCAATAATCATAACATATAAATTATACATTAGGCACCTTTCAATCATAATAAATGTGTTGAAGGTATTCTGCAAGGAACAGCTAGAGAAACAAACTGTGGTGCACGGCATGGAAATGGCCCGCGAGGGCTTCTCCTGCAGCGGGTGGGCTGGGGGCTCGCTGGGAGCTCACCGGGGGGTCTCTGGGGGCTGGCCAGGGGCTTGCTGGGCTTTTGCCAGGAGCTCACCAGCCCTGGGAAGGGTCGGCATCTTCCTCGGGAAGCAGCCACCATGGTAGATGGTCTGGGATGGAGAGACCAGGATCTGCTTCTGGGCAGGGAGGTTGTGTGGAGTCCCCTGCCCTCGAACACCGGTTGGCTGGTCTGTTAATGCAATGATATTTAATGGGCCGTGAACTGCTTGAAATCTTTATTCTTTTCCTACTAGTAAAGTGTTGGTGGTGTCCATTAGCATGCCAGAAACCACCGAAGACAAGAAAGTATATGCCATAATTGCAATAAAAAGACCTGAGAAGCCTGATTTTAAGTGCACACAGCTGGGGTGGGATTAGTCTCACCCAACACTGGGTGACTTCTGTGTCTGAATCTGCTCTAATGACCCCATGCCCTTGGCAGGAGGTGGGGTGACACTAATCCTTTGGGGTGGAGTTGGGGTGGTCTCCACTTGGCACCTACTGGCAGAGATCCCCAAGGGTGCTCCCAAGGAGAGCAGGGGGGATGCAGGTGACCATGCAGGACAGAAACCAGACCGTGGGGCAAATCCCACCGTCGCTGCCAAAGGTCTTTGAAAGAAGAAAGAGAAGCCCCAGGTGAACATTTCAGCTCTCGTGTGTGGGTGAGAGATGCGGCTGAACGAGGTTTCATCTTATTTTTGGCAAAGCAACAGCCGAATTGTGATTCAGGACCGTGTGTTACGCAGACTGCCTTTTGCCTTTGACTTCAACTTGCGTTTAACCCAACGAAGATCATTGTCTTTCTCAGCAAACACCTGTTTAGAGTTTTTTAAATGCCTGGTTCCCAAGAGTTGTGTTATAATAAGGCACGGGTTTAATTGCATTGAAAGGAGAAAAAAAAAGGTATGATTTCTAAAAGGACAGAATACTTATGATATTTATGGACCCATTTAACACACTGCTTTGGTTTAAAGAGGTGGGGATTTACATGTGTTAAGTGCTCCTACAAATCTCCTTTACCCTTTCTTGGAAAAGGGCAACACAATAATAATTGTTAAATTTATGTGTTAAGACGTCTGTACTGTAGAGCTCTGCACATCAGTAAGCTAAGCACAATAGACTATCTGCCTCTACTTTTTATCCTTTTAACTATCTCCCCTCAAATGCCTGATTATCCCGTTACCCATCTAAGGGAGCGACTGCCGGCGGGCGCCCCGTCGTACGGCGCCATCTCTGCCGGTTGTACCTGACACGCGGCTTTGATGACGTTCCGGAAGCTTGCGTGCCCGTTGCCTAAAAGTTAACAAAATTTAATTAAAGCATTATTGATCTGGTAGACCACCAGAGCAGGAGTGGCCACCGGGACCGACGGTGGAGCCTCCAGCATGGGTGAGCAGCAACGGTGCTGGTCCAGCCTCGCTGGCGCCGGGTTATTCCAGCCAAAAAATTGAGGTTTTTTTCCCGTAACGGCCTACAGGGGCCCGTTAACTCTGGTTAAAGCTGCTCCAAACCCAAGAGTGGTGCTGGGGCTCTGCTGTCCCGTCAGTGCCTACGGGTGAGGCAGCCTTGTCGCGGCGGGGAGGTGCCACCTCCCGCATGGCGAGCTTCTCGAGGCAGATGCACGACGTTGCGCTGAAATACAGCGAGTCACTAGAGCAGATCTTCCTCTTCCAGTGATAGAAATAGGCTGCACAAAATGTCAGAGATGTTAAATATGGTGCTAATTGCTGTTTGTTTATTCTTCTCCTTAAAAACCTTCAAACCAACTGAAATGAACCCTCAATGAACTTTTATCACTGATAACACAATCTCTTAATTTAGATGCCTGTAGATGAGCAGGCTGGGAAAAGGCACTCGTGTTTATCTTACCCTGCACTCAGTACAGAGCCCTGGAGAAAGTGTGTTTCTAAAGGCACTGATAGTCAGACAGTCTCCTCTGGGAGAACGGTGTGTTCCCAAATGAGGCTTGTTATGCTGATATTTATCACAGTTTGATTTTTAGAACTCCTGAATATGTTTGCTTTGCGTATTTTTCCATACTCTGCTGCCTTCCCTGCTATTTAGAGCCACATTTCTCTGCTGAACGTACGCTGGGGTGAGAATATGATACGCACATACCTGCGAGTTTCCCCACGCCTGAAGCAGTGCCGTGTCTGCGTGGGGACGCGGCTCCCTGGGGGCACGAGACGTGACTCACCCGGGGCCCCGGTTTGCAGCTGGGGAGGGCCGGGGTGGCTGCGCCGGTGCTGTCTGGGGTTCTCCACCCTGAGAGGGGCTGGGCTGAGCTGAGCTGCCCAGCGCCCCGATCGCTCCTTGCTAAAGCCAGCTTTGCCGCGAGGATGAATTAATTGTGATCTGGACTCCTTAAGTCATGATGAGTGATCTCATCATGAAATCTCATTGGGCTTTTATATCTATTTATACACACAAACACACATCTATGCATATATCTGTGTGTGTTTATGCAAACATGTATGAAGTATTTATATAGATTTGACCAAATTATCACCAAGCTTGACAATATTGCTGTTATAATGCAGCAGTTAGGCTGCACAGGGCACAAGACTGGTAGGGCCCCACCTAACACCTATGGTATTGGTTAGTCTCCCGCTCATCTTGAATCACAACACTACCAGGGCTGTAATAGCAGTATATGGCCTATCACGACACGCAGGTGCCCTTTGGCATCTGCTGCGCTGCTCTCTGTTTCTCTCTGGTTTAGTTTGCATCATCTGGATATTACTGTGGTTTTCATGGTGCTGTGGGCACCAGAGAACATGAAACAGAGAGAGGTACATTCCCACTTTTCATGGAAATCATCAGTCTCAAGAATCAGAGCACAACCTGGCTCCCCAGCCACACAGCTTTTGGTGGAGGATCCCTACATTTATTTAAGAGCAATGGACAGTAGCATTTCAGATTTGAACTCAAACTTCTGCCCAGGGCAGGGGGGGAGTCCCCATCCCTGGAGGGGTTGAAGAGTCGGGTTGACCCAGCGCTGAGGGATCTGGTGGAGTTGGGAACGGTCAGTGTGAGGTTCATGGTTGCACTGGAGGAGCTTCAGGGGCTTTTCCAACCTGGATGATTCTGTGATTCAAATGACTGCAAATGAGCTGGGAGTCAGAAAAATCAGGTAAATTATTATTAATTCCTTCACTTAGGCAGCCTCCGGGTTTCACAGCAGCTGTGGACCTTTGTGTGTAACCTCAAGTTTGAGGTTCTTCTGGTTCCCTCTTGAGCTTGGCAGCCGTTGATGGGAGATACCCAATTTCTGCTCCCTCCTTCGACTCGGACTGCTCCCAGATGAGGGAGGCAGCCCAGTTAAGGCCATTTATTGGCACAAATATTTAAAGCAAAGGAATGATGAATTTTTAATCTTGTGTCAGATACTAGGTTAAGTTAATATGACAGAACAATTATTATCCCTTGCCTATAACCCTTTCCAACTCTTAATAGAAATTATATGCTCAGTAAATAAAAAATTGCCTGGTATTTAACTTCTTCCAGTGTGTTTGTGCATAGGACTAATTATCCAGGATTGCCGAGAGCCTGACTCCCCTTGTGTGTGCTGCTCTGCTGGGCTGCAACCCGGAGAGCCGAGCAAGCGTGAGCACCCTGCACCTTCCACAGTTATTTTGGCACTTGCTTGCCCTGGATTTTTTCCCAAACTCAGAGCAGTATTTTTCAGAGCTGAGCTCATGCAGTGGTTGTTTACCTGTTGTTAAGGACAGCGAGGCAGGCTTTCCAGCCTCTCCTTGCAAGCCAAGGGCTGGAAACTTCCTTTATCCAGAGATAAGAGCGGAAATTCTCATCTAATCCCAGGGCTCCAGAGGCTGAGTCTCTGAGAAAATGCTCTGCCTTGCAAAGACCTGGGAGAAAACTCAAGGAACCAGGCGATGCTGCCCTTGCTGCAGAGGAGAGAGGCACCGCAGTGTCCCTGCACGCCAGCCTGGAAAGGTGAAGCGAGAGAGGAATGGGCAGCAAAGCCCAGCCAGGCTGGGCAGGGGAGGGGAAAACCTCTCTCCTGAGAGAAAACTAGGTGAGGGAGTATGCCTGTAAATGTGTCAGGGGGAAATGTTGTGGAAGGAAAGGTATGGTTAAATGAAAAGAAAATATTGGCACAACAATAAATGACTCTGAATAAACTTAGCCTGAAAACTAGAAGAAATTTCCGAACCGTTACACCAGTTGGGTCTTTGCAAAAGCCTTTTGAAAGCAGCAACAGGGAAAAAAGTCTATCGACTTGAAGATGGCTCTTGACAAGCATTATGATGGGACATATGTTGATATAATTACTGGGGCCAGGACTTAATGGCTCTGGGAGCATCTTCCAGGTTTCATTCATCTCATTTCTCAAAAATTGTTGCAGCATTTTCAGCTCCCAGTTCACCAGACAGAGGTGATAGCCACTAGGAATATTTATCTATGCCTCATTCTTATTGGCAAAAACCAGGAATAAGGTCATGGAGTTTTTTCTCCCAAGACATGTTCCTCTTTTCTGCATTCTCAGCAGAACAGGAGGACACTTGTCCTCCATCAGCTCTGAGGAGGTGACAAACCTCTGGAGAACCTGTTCCACAGTGCCCACGCTGCGCAGGTCCCGTCTCCGGGGCACACACAGCGGGTCCGGCCAGCGACGGGGCCACAGTGTGGCCTCACCCCAGGCTCAGCCCGGCCAACGGTCCCTTCAAAGCCACCCGCAGCCCCACGAGATGGCCATGACCTTCCCAGCACCACTGGCCACCTCTGGCCATCACTGACGTTTTGTGCCCTTCAGCCCGCATGATGCAGCAGATAACTTGGATAACAGCGGATAACTGGGGTTTCAGCGACGGCGGTCGGTTACGGCTGTTAACCCCTGGGTCTGCTTGCAAAGCCCCAGAGAAAATCCCAACATACAAATCCAACTGCAAATCCGCGTGATTCACTGGCTACTGGTGCCAAATGATTTTGTTTTACCATTTCTGCACAAAGCATCAGTGTATCAGGCACCAGCGATGTTTATCATCTCATATTGTACAAACAATATTTGGCAGCTGTTTGCCCCAAGAAACGCACTAATCAAAGCCACAGCTCGGCACAGCACTTAGGCGTGTGCTGGACTCCAAGCCTGCACCCAATTCCCTTCCTTGCCAGAGAGGGGAGCGGCAGACGTGAGTCTGACTGTGCTTCACGTGGGTTTTTGCTGAAAAATCGCTCCTGTTGGGTCAAGGTTGGCGGCAGCGACAGTGTTAGCTAATCAAGTGAAAGCTGGAGCAGCAGACCTGGGGTGGTTTTGTTGGAGGTCACTCCCCTCCAAGATGCCCTCCCTCCTCAGGGACCTTTATTTCAGCTGCAAAGGCCAAGGGGGAGAGATATAGTCCTTCCCTGGCTCACCCCTGTCCCTGACATGCCCCTGCGCTTCCTCCCCACCCGTGCTTGCTTCTTGCCACGTTTACCACATATATATCTTAGTACATACAGGTTTACAAACGCACTGAATCTGTGCAGATACCTATACCCATACACACACACACACACACTACACATCTGTTTATATAAAAGACTTGTTTCTACCCAGGCCAGCTGCTTCCGTGCTCGCTACGAGCATTTGGGTGACAACATTTTTCCCCGTGGACCGGAGCCCTGCGAGGTGCTGGAAGCAGTTAGGCAGTGTCGCTACGCAAAACTCCAAGGAGAGAAATTATTTTTAATCTGTTTTAATGACTGATCATTGAGTGATATGTCTCTGCCGTGAAGCTTCAGAATTTATAGTTATTCTAAAAGAAGTGATTGAGATATCTATTTTGCCTGTGGATTTGATGGTCCCTATAAATGGCTGTTACAGCACTGAGTCCATCACCCTTCACTGGGCACTGCCTGAGACAGCCTCTAGTGAGGCACCTTGTCAAAGCTTCAAAAGCTTCACTACTTTATATCCACAATCCCCTTCTCCCTTCTTATTGCTGTGTGCAAAAATTCAAAAAGATTCGGAGCAGTAAACCCTTGTAATAGTGGAATTCAGATTTAAAGGCAAAATCATTGCAAGGATGTTGATAACCATTTCCAGGCTGGGGGCTGGGGGTGACATCTCCCTGCAAAAGCCAACCCAGGCTGGCCGGGTATGGCGACGCGCAGGCAAGGCACTGCACAACCCAGATTTCTCTCTTTTGGCAACATTTCCCCCATGAGGAGGATCCTGGCTTTGACAGTGAGCCCGGCCGGGGTGTTGGGCCCGTGATTGTGCCGTGCTGTGCCGGCTGGGCACAGATGTCCCCAGGGTTGCAGACCCCGACTGCAGCCTGCTCCGCTGTGGTAAAACCACGGTGTAAAACACGGCTAAAGAAAGCGTTTGAAAAGTCTGGAAAGCAAAAAATGCTTTAAATTCTATTCTTGCCCCAGAGTGACAGCAAACACGGTTGATTTAGGCGGAGGAGACCTGAGGACCGCAGGCTGTGGCTGTGCAGCACAGTCCGGGGATGATGGGAGGGTGCTGCTGGTGGGGTGCAGGCAGCACCCATGGGTGCAGACGCGTGTGTGGAGGTTTGAGGGGCCAGCTTGGGGCTGGGGGTGCATCCACGGGACCCCATCTTCGTGCTGCCCGCCCTGCCCCTGGCCAGGCTGCTCCAGGCGGGCACGTCCTCATCCCTGCGGACGCCGAGATGCCGAGCGCTCCACGGGCTTCCCAGGCGCCTTTGCGGTTTATCAATTCCCATTCCCACTCTCTCCTCTCTTCGGTTTGCCTGTTTATCTACAATCTGTCTATTTAAATTCCTTCTAAACAAGATGGGAATATCTTTATGCCTGTTTGTAAGAATATTCTGCATCCATCTGTTATTTACATCATTCATTTTCCTGAGGTGTCTCCAACAAATCCTGGCTGGATGCTCTGTATGTGTTATTAATAAAACAGCTGTAAAAATATTAACTGCACGGCCTAATTGTCAGCCCTGATTAGGAGCCAAATTTATCCCCGAACGGATGCTGAGACACAGAATGTGGCTGTTATCCAGATCTGACCCTTGCAGCTCGCTCTTCGCTTTGCTCTTTGAACACTTCAATTGCAGAGCTGCAGAGAAAGCCCTCGCCCTCACCCTGTTGCATTCCTCTTTGTTTCTGGGTGCGGAGTCACCAGTGCTCATTTTATTCTTTTAATTTGCCACTTCCACCTTGCTGTAGTACAGTACGACTAGCGACGTTTAACCTCCACATCATTTCATCTGGGCTGAAATAGCAGCTCTCCAGCAGCGTGTTACTTTAAAAATTAGCCCGTGTAAACTGGGAGCACCGTGTGTTTTCTCCCTGTGTGGAGGAACAGAAACGCATTTTCATAGCCTGGCTCTGAAAGTTCAAATCCCTATTGAAGGGCCTCAGCTTCTCCGCAGGGAAAACTGGGGGGTGCTGCATGAAAAGTCAGTTTTGCTGATCTTTTTGGGGAGCTTCACCTTTGGGGAGCACCCGAGTGCTCCTGGGACATGGGGAGCAAAACCTTGGACTTTTCTAACATTTTTTCAGTGTAAAAGGATGCTTCTCCCTGCCCTCCCCTGCCTCTGTGCTGGCTGAATCTGTCACAGTTTGCTGGAAAAACCTAAAAATACACCCTGTTGTCAGAAATACCAGGGTTTTATCCTTAAAGGGCTGTGCCATGCACCTGGGAGACAAACCAGAGCTTGGCAAACACAGCTCTGGAGAGGTTTGCGCAGAGCGAGGGAGCCCCGAAGGGTGTCGTTAACCTGGCCCTGGGTTCAGCCCCTCACTTCGGGGTCGCTCGCTCCAGGATTTCCCACATCGCCCCCAAAAGCAGCTGCCAGGCTGGCTCTCAGCTCTGGGAAATGCAGGCTGACATAAGAATCTGCAGAATCTCAGTTAAAAGTGCCTGGTGGAGTTTTAACTGCTCGGCTGCTTCAGAAATAGTCGTCCAGTGCGGGTTTAAAGGAGCACGAAGTTTGCTGAGCTCTGTTGAAATGAGTTTGCTCTTGCCAGCACCCAGTTTGGAGCCTCCCTCTTTGCAGAGCAGCACGTGAAAGCCACGGCAGGACAAGCAGAGATGCAAAACCATTGCTCCATCTGCTCAGGCTGATGGTATTTAGTTCACTGGGCAGTTCTCCTAAAGCAGGAACATTCTTTTTAGTGGAAAATACCAGGATTTAACCCATGATAACTCTTTTAATTAATTTTTAGCCTGAGTACTCTTTCAACAGGTGTCTTTTTATTTCATCCTGTGGTCAAAACTTTGTCCCTGTTTTAGCTGGTTCCTCCACCTTTTGAAGGGCGACCTTTGGTAAGAGTTGAACCGCTCCAGTATCTTCTCATTTTGCAGAGACATGAGGAGATTGAGGAAAAATGTGAGTGCAGTGCCAACACGAGTGCAATACCTTGTGCTGATGTTTGCTGGGCTCTTTCACAACAGCGGGGTTGTGCAAACCTCGTGGAGTGTCCCCCCGGGTGCCAGAGGACCTGAGGACAACACGGGTCCCTCACCAGGAAAAGCAGCATCCCCTTTGCAAAGCTGGTTTCAAATCTGAAACACTTTTGAAAGCAATGTGCTCACCAGGATTTTGTAAGAAAAGAGTCTTTTTTTTTTAGTCCAAGATCTGCGGAGATTCAAGATATTCTGCTTTATTTGGGAGCGTTAACTTTTCCTGAGTGGAATTTGAAAGACCACTGAAATTTTGCTAAATTTGGGGCTGCTGAGATGAAGAGCCATTCCCTGCGTTTTAGTCTGAGTTGTGCTCTCCCAGGAGCTGTAGTCTGAAGATGAGTGTTTGTGGCATTTTTTATGTTACCATGGGGATTGCTATAGTAACAATTCTCCTAACCCTTCATTTATTAATTTACTTTGTTATAAAAGTAAAGGTAAACCAAATATCCGAAGAAACAATAGCTTTAAAGAGATTTCGCCGCTCCCGCGATCCATGTTTAATGTTCCAGCGAAAGGGCCTTGAGTTTGTGTTTAAAGGACAACATTTGCAGATAATTTAATACAGTCAAAGGAATGAGATTCCACAAGGTTTCCTTTGAGACTGGAAAACAACAGCTGATCTATGTCATAACACATTACAGCGCGCGGCAGTTTAGCATCCCTCGGCAGAAGGGAGCTCCAGCCTTCCCCTGCCCGCTGCGGAGGGAGCCAGGGGATGGAAATCTCCAAATCCTCCTTTCTGCCGGGGGATGCCGGCGAGGGGGTAGCACCTCCGAGCAGCAGCCGGGTTTCCACGCGGCACAGCCGGCAGCGGGGTGGGATGGCAGCCTCTCCCCCCCCCATCGCTCTGCCTCGCCCCAGTCCCGGGGGTGTGGGGGAAAGGAAACCTGCCCATTGTAGGGGAAAACGCAGGCAGAGACACAAAGGAAAGCCAGAAAGTATTAAATATGTTTAAATGCTTGTTTTATTTTACAAGGTGCAAATATTACACTTTGCAGTTACGTAGTAAATACCAGATTACTAGGTAATTATGCTTAAACATTACCAAGTACTGTACCTGCAAAAATAATTGCTATATTAAGGGCAGTTATTCAGTCCCTTGATAACCCTATAGTTTAACGGTTAGAAACAAGTATATCATTTATTCTCCTCACATAAAAGCTACCGACCATTCAGGTATTGCATATGATCAATAGAGGGTTTTAATGGAAGTGCTGCTGATCTAACCTAATAACCAGAGTATCATAAAAGGCAATAAGCAGCTTAAACCAACATGTGAAGCACAGTCTATATAGCAAGAGCGGGAGCTGTTCCAGGGCCCCAAAGGGTCTTCAAATCACTTTATTTTTATGGGGTAAACGTAACCACGTCAAAAACCAAACTTGACATTTTAAAGTGGTTTAGAACTCACTGTAAAACCCTACTCCGGGCACAAGCTTTCTTTACAAGGTCTCAGCCCTGCAGCTATTGTTGTGTCTCTGTAGTTCAGCTTTCCTGGGTTTATTTTCCTTGAGTGGGTTGTTGTGTTCTTATTTTTTTTAAAGTAAAAATTTTATTGATGTGACTTTTTTTTAAAGAAAAAAACATTTTCCTCTTTTTTTTTTTTTGCTTTTTTAAGTAAAAATTTTATTGATGTGCCTTTTGTTAAAGAAAAAAACATTTTCCTCTTTTTGATTCCATGTTGTGTACTGGGTCTCTTTGAAAGACAGCTCGGCCGTGCCGTGGCAGCCGCCTCCTTAACACACAGAGCTGCATTTTCATCCCAACAGGCCAAATTAAAGGCTGAAGCTGTGAATATAAAACCTGGGATTTCTAAAGCAGGTCAGGCAGTTTGGTAGCCAACTGCCATTGCCTTTCGGCCACTTCTCCACCCCGTAGGTCCCTCTGCAAACCTCCGGGAGAGGCTCTGCCGGCCGCGGATGGGTGAGGGTGGTGGGTCCAGGTGCACGGAGGGGTGACCCTGCAGCGGGACCCTCCCTTGACCTGCCCTTCCCTTCCCTGCACGTGCGTGGTGTCACTAAGCGCACGGTGCTGCGCCCAAAAGAGGTCTAAAAAAAGAAAGAAAAAAAAAAAAGAAAGGAGCCAGTCTACTAAAAGGTGAACTTTGCATTTCTGCCAGCACAGCAAAGGAGGCTTTCCAGCTTGATTTGTGTAATAAAGCTTTTTCTGCAGCTCTGGTGAAAGCACAGTGCGTCCGTCCGTGCTCTAAAACATGTGTCTGTGCCAGCAAGGGGAAGCCCCAAATAAATTTGATTCCCTGTAGGATAAAACCGGGGTGCTTAAATAAATCTGGGATGAAAACTGAGCAAGGATAGAACTCTCAGCAGAGTACTGATAACCCACGTGGATTTTAATTATGCAAATCAACCTGACCAGTTTCTGTAATCAGAAGTGGGAAGGAAATGGAAGTGACATCACGGTTCCACGTGCCGCCTGCGAAGCAGCCAGCGAGGCTGTGCCTATGGACTTATCAACACATTATAAGCACTATATAAATACAGCGTGGAAAGCAGACAACCCTTCCCAGATGCCAAGGCACCTTCCTCCGTGTGCTGGTGAGGCATTTCCTTTGCCCTTCCAGCCCTTGGTGAGGAGCTGCTCTCTAGTCTCTCGGATGTGGCAGCTTCTCCTCCTCCTCCTGGCATCATGGATGAACCCCAACTCTTGACTGGGGAAGCACTGAGCCCTTACCAGATTTAGGAACTTTTTTTTTGAAAAAATCCTTACCAAACTGGGCGTGAAGTTCCCCTCACATGTGCTTGGTGATGCGAGACTTCACCTTCAGCCCGGAGGCCAGAGGTGCCTTTGCTTGGGCGCACCGGGGCAGGGCCATGCTGGTCAGTCACAGAATCCCAGAATCATCTCAGTTGGAAAAGCCCTTGAAGCTCCTCCAGTCCAACCATGAACCTCACCCTGACCATTCCCAACTCCACCAGATCCCTCAGCGCTGGGTCAACCCGACTCTTCAACCCCTCCAGGGATGGGGACTCCCCCCCTGCCCTGGGCAGCCCATTCCAACGCCCAACAACCCCTTCTGCAAAGAAATCCTTCCTAAGAGCCAGTCTGACCCTGCCCTGGCGCAGCTTGAGGCCATTCCCTCTTGGCCTGGCGCTGGTTCCTTGGCTCAAGAGACTCATCCCCCCTCTCTGCAACCTCCTCCAATCATCCAGTTTAACTATCTGCGACCTTATTTTCAAGTCCCTCGTTCTCGCCTTGCCCAGGGGTGAGGAGCCCATGGGTGGGTCCCGTGGGGGAAGCCCAGTACGTTGGATCCGCGAACACCGCTGGGATGATACTCGCAGCCCAGACGCAGCTTTAGGGCTCTGTGGGAGGACCTGAAGTATGTCCACGTGCTGCTGGGTCCACACCAGTGTCCTCCCGTGGGAAGACCACCTCAGGGGGTGGGGAATCCAGGCGGGTGACAGCACCCTTCTTGGCTGCGCCGAACCAGCCCCGCCGCTCGGTGCGAGTGACGCGATGTAGATAGAGTTATGCATAAAGCGAGCGCAAGGAAATCTGTCTCTTTGTGAGGGAGAAAATGTCATTCTCTACTTAGTGCTGCTTTGCATATTCTTTTGTAAACATGAAACTGTTGTTGGCAGCAAAAATTGCTTTTCTGTGAAAGTTACAGGGTCACAGCGCAGGTGGAACAGCACAGAGGGGACAAGCAAGGTTAGCTGGGCTCATCTGCAGCGTCAGGCTGGGTGCTGCTCGGTCCTTGCATCACCCGGGTGTCAAACACGGAGCTGAGCCCTCCAGCCATCGGGGCTGGATCAGAGCCGGGTGCTTGGCGTGGGCGCAGCCCCTGCGTCTCCAAATGTTGGAGGGTTGCGTTCCTCCGAGGGGATGCCAAAGGGTGCCCTGGGGAGGTGGAGGCGCGGCGGGCTCGGACCTTCTCTCAGCTCTGCTCCTCTCCCATGGCACACGCTCTGCCCCCTGTGCTGCTGCTCCGCACCCCCGGCACCCCTCCATCAGCGAGACCACAGCCCGCCCTTCACTGAGCACCTCTGGGGCGAGCACCCTCAGCACCAACAGTGTCCAAAAAGGTGGCCGGTGCTGTGCCAAAGCACAAGATAATGACAAAAATTGATAAAGACCCACAGTGGGGTGGCCGCAGGAGGTGACCAAGGAGCTGGCTCCAGGGGGGCTGCTGCCCGTCCACCGCCTCCCGCCCCACTGAAAGGCTGCTTCGCCGAGCAGAAGTGGCTAACAAATCTCCATATGGCAGCCGGCTTGTGTTGGCGGCCCCAAATCGAGTTAGGATGAGTAAGTGGAATTATATTTCATTGTTATTTTTAATATTTGAAATTTAGCCTATATTGGAGGCACAGTATTGCTCGGTTTGTGAAGTATACATAAAATAGCAGCTAGTGACATGATCTCCATTTCAGAGGAGTCCAGATAAACGTCACAAGGAGAAACATGTTCCAGAAAGGATTTTTTTTTGAGTTTTCAGTGTCTTTAATACAGATTGAAATGTTGTAAATCCAAGGTAGCAAATTCTATTAGTATCTCATTTGCAAGAGTCTTAACTGTGAAGAATGAATGGGATTATTTTGAAGGGAAGTGAAAGGTTTATGTGCTGTAGCGCCAAACTGGAGGGAAATCCAAGCATCCTGATGGATGCAGCCCACCACAGTCCCCCCACTGAGCACCTCATTCCGCAGTGAGAAGGATTTATCATAGAATCACAGACTGGTTTGTGTTGGGAGGGACCTTTAAAGGCCATCTAGTCCAACCCCCTGCCACGGGCAGGGACACCTTCCACTGGATCAGGTTGCTCAGAGCCCCGTCCAACCTGGCCTTGAACCCTTCCAGGGAGGGGGCATCTACCACCTCTCTGGGCAACCCTCATTGTAAAAAATTTCTTCCTCATAGCTAGTCTGAATCACCCTTCTTTTAGTTTAAAATCATCACCTCTTGTCCTGTCAAGGACTAAAAAGTCTGTCCCTGTCTTGCTTATAAGCTCCCTTTAAGTATTGAAAGGAGATTTAGGGGCTTCATCACCTTTGGACTGATCTCTGCTGGCAGACCTGCTCCCAGACCAAATGTCCCTGATGGTTGCAGGGTGGTTTGGGTGCCCCATGCCCAGGGTTTCTCCGTGGGAGCCGTGGCCGGTGCCAGAGCAGAGCCCTGTCAGTGGTGAGCGTGGACAAGCTGGGAGCCAAGCCACAGCCTCGATTAAAGAGGACTGAGGAATAGGAATCACATGGTGCCTTTGGAAACTTTGCTCCTTGTCTACAGAAATGGTTTACAGCTCTTTCAGGTTATAAGACATTTTCTGTCCTACTTAGAATTGGGGCAGATTTCCAAAAATGTTTGGGTATTAAAAGACGCGGTGAAGCTCTCACCCGGTCCTTCAGGAACAGCTAAACATTGACACCTGTGACAGTGAGCAGCCTAGTTTCCAACCATGTATCAGGTGCCTGACAAGAAGATTTACTTTTAAAGGAGTCGTCCCCACGTGTCGCGGTGCCGAGCAGATCAGCCCCCAAGCCCCAGATCACAGAATCACAGAATCATCCAGGTTGGAAAAGCCCTTGAAGCTCCTCCAGTCCAACCATGAACCTCACACTGACCGTTCTCAACTCCACCAGATCCCTCAGTGCTGGGTCAACCCGACTCTTCAACCCCTCCAGGGATGGGGACTCCCCCCCTGCCCTGGGCAGCCCATTCCAACGCCCAACAACCCCTTCTGCAAAGAAATCCTTCCTAAGAGCCAGTCTGACCCTGCCCTGGCGCAGCTTGAGGACATTCCCTCTTGGCCTGGCGCTGGTTCCTTGGCTCAAGAGACTCATCCCCCCTCTCTGCACCCTCCTTTCAGGGAGTTGGAGAGGGCCATGAGGTCTCCCCTCAGCCTCCTCTTCTCCACACTAAACCCCCCCAGTTCCCTCAGATCCTCAGGAGGTATTTTGGCACCTCCAAAGCCAATGGCTTTGGCCATGAGTGTTTGTGCAGCCCGAACGTGCGTGTCCAGTGTCAGTGGAGGGGAGGAAGGCTCGGAGCAGCCACGCTGTGTGGTGGCTCAGCGCTGTGCTCGGTTGCTCTGCTGGGCTTGCAGGCGCTGTCCCACCGATGCTGCCGAGCCTCGCGGGGAGGACTTTGCAGAAATCTTCCTGAAAGTCGCCCCTCCCTTGGGGAGACGCTGGCCAACCTTTCACAGGGGAGCGGCTGGGGATCTTGCGCCTTGCCCTTGGGAGGTCAGTGAAGGTGCAACGCACAGCAAAGCTCCCCTTGTCCCCTGGGATAAGGCTGAGCACATTTAAGCCACAGTGGCTTAGTCCACGCGAACAGGAGCGAGGGAAAAAAGAGCGTGCGACCAGGTTTTGTAAGGGTACCGGCGCCACGTGGTCAGGGAAAGGGAACAAAATGGGAAAGGAAAAAACACACCCCAAGGTGGTCGGGGCCGAGGTGTCCTCAGCCACCCCCTTGCAAAATGTTTTCTCAGAACTTCTGAAAAAACTCCATTAGCTCTCTCTGCTTGAAGGTGACATTTATTTTCAATTCTCCCCACAATATGATGATGAAATTACATGAACTTTAAATCAAACTTTAGTGCGACAGGATAAATAAGCCTCACAGCTGACTGCACCGAACTGGCGTCAGAACAATCGCGCTGGCGCCGCAATTTTATCATCTTAACAAATGTTTGTTTTCCATTTGCATTTGACAATGGAATTAATAAACTATTTCACCAATTTAAGTTGTATGAAAAGTGTATCCCACGGCTCGGCTCCTGACTCCACTTATCTCATTTATAGAATTTGTAGGCTTTACAGAATGGTGAAATGAGGGACTTTCATTGCATCGTTTCAAACACCTCCGCCTCCAATTTTTGTGGTAATAGTAAGGGCGCTTAACAACAATGGGCCATTGATCTGGTTTGTCTCTTACCTGCCCTGCAGCCACCAGGCAATTGTTAAATGCAAAAGCCACAAAAGCAGATAACAAAATAGACCATTAGTGTATAGGCTTTGGCCACAATGGTTTCAATAATAATTAATATGCAGGATAGCTAGTCGTGTCACACACCATTTCAGACTTGAATTGCATCTGTCAGTCCAAATTCTGACTACACGCGAGGCATCCAGCACCGAATCTAGTTAGACAGCTAACTGAATTAAAACAAAAATCTACAGATGCATGATAAATGCACAGGATGCTATGTCACACATGAATGACTTCTGTGCAGGCCAAATGACAGATGTATTTCCTCGACTCCAGGCCAGACTCCAGCACAAACCACTCTTCATTTATCAATAATTGGGCCTTAATTTCATTTGGCAGTGCTAGAGCAGCATGCTCAGCTTCCTCTCCAATAGACTAACACTAATTAGACTTTTTTTTGGGCATCAATCTTTTTATTTTATCCTCTAATAATCAACCATAAGCATAGCTATATCTTGCCTTTTTCGAGGGACATGGTAGGCTTTACCCATAACTCATTATTAGCAATAATGGAATGGGAATGGGAACCGTTCTATTATTTATGTCTGAGCGAGAGAGCGGCACCGAGGCAGGAGCAGGGGATCATATTCTGCCTATTCACATTGAATCAATGTCTTGATTCGTTTGCCACCTCTTTTGAATAATAAATGTCATGTTCTATTAGTCCTTCTATACCAAAAAGGGGATTTTAGTTAAATAGAGTCTATTTATCAGGGAGATTTTGGGATAGAGTTAAATACAGGCACAGCAATTCGGATGTAAATGTGGCACGCAGCATCCAGGCACTGGGACCATTACGGTTCAATCCTGGAGGCTGCTGAGTGCTTCGGGGTGGTGCTGGGCATCCCAACGCCGCTTGGAAAAAAATCTTCTCCACGGGTAGCAGGCAAGATGGGGTTTCTTACCTTCCCGGGTTGGTGATGGCAAACTGTAAGGTCCGAAAGAAACGGGGCTTCTGTACAATTTTTCCCTGGATCCCACCACGTACATGTACATGTATGTGGGTATATCTATATGCACACACACATATTTATAGGGAAATGAGAGAATGCACACGAGAGCATGCATATGCATAGCGGCGGGGATGGGATAATCGTACAGCTTATTTACCCCGCACGTTATGCCATCAAAGGCTTTATCCCTGCAGAGCTGAGCTTTGCAGCTCAATTCCCTGCAGTTTCAGGCGCAGCGATTGAACTGACCTTGGTTTACATAAGTTTTGATCTTATCACCCGTCTTCCCTCTAAGCTCAGAGACGAGCATGATCTTCCCAAAGCCTTTTTCTGCCTTCAAGTGACAGACTGAAAAGACTGTTCCCATTTGCAGAGGAGACCTGGGCTTTAGGTAAGTGCTAAGCCCTATTGATTTGCTCCAGGGACCGGTGCTGGTCGGCGCCGCTCGCGCTCCCCTCCGTGTTTTCGCGCGGCGCGCTGTGTTTATTGGCACAGACTAAATCAGTGATGTGGTCCTCGGGGCTGATTGCTATGCCCAGATGATCTGTTGGAGTTTGCTGCATGATCCAATCTATGGCATAATTGAAGAGGATGAGGAACAAAATTCATCCTTGTTTCACCCCAGTAACTACGCCAAATTCAACAGAGAGCTCTCCATATGGTCCAACACAAGTTAGGTAATGTGTATATTATGCCATAATAAATGAAGTCTCCTAGGTCTTAGTGGCTAGTTATTATCAAAGATCCTTCCCAGCAATTCATTGTGATTGGAACAGAATGCAGCAACTGGAAAAATGATAAATAGTGCTGCCGTGCAGTTATGATAGCGATGGAAAAATCTGGGCTTGCAGTCTTTTGCTAAATAACAATGTGCCCATATGTGTTCGCTCTCCACTTTTGGAAAAGTCTAACCATTCCGAATTCAAATTCATTTCTTTCCAGGATGAATGCAGATGTATTTCAAGGGCCTCTTCCCAGATAAGCTGTGTAAGTCCTGGGAGGCATCTTATCCCAGAGGGTAAGGAATCTGGGAGCGCCCATTAGCTCTAGTGTAGTTCCAGCAAGGGAGCAAAGGCAGAGCGTGCCTGGGAGTCCTTTTGTGCCGCGTCACCCAAATAAATGCAGTATTTAGACACTTCTTGAAGGTTTCAAGCAGTTCCTAAAACTTTTTTCCAGTCAGGAATTCACTCAGATTCACATCCTCCTTCTCCTTCTTTGTTGCTGCTATTTTCTCGTTATTACTATAATTAAACTTTTGACGTAATAATTAAATTTGCTTTAAAAAAAGGTCAGATAATGGGGCAATATTCCACGGGGGTAGCACAAGTGCCATCAAGGATGTATTTAACTCCATGACTGGACAAAATACCTGTAAAAAGTTGGTTTTCTCTCCAGCTCCATTTCAATGACCCTTTAGTGCATGAAGTAGCCATATATCATATTGCAGTTCTGATAAATTATGGAATTCCTTGTCACTGCTACCCTCTGCAGCAAAGACTTTATTGTCAGTGCGATACCTGCCTTGCTTATTTATTTATTTCGCCTGATGAGAACAATAAGGAGGCTCTTTCCTCCTGGCCCAGGCGCTCCTGGCTGTGACACACGTCTCTGCCAGCGGAGCGGACTTGCATCAGGCAGATACGCAGCTTGAATACCTCATGGAACCACCTCACTGGAGTCTCTTACCCCAAAAGCACCTTCTTCCCTTTCTTTTTTTACAGGTCGTTTTCAAAATAAGGGTATTTTGAACCGTACCTTTGCTGTCTAAAGTAACCCCAGAGAACAAAACACTATTATATTTTAGCCATAAAAGAAAGACCAAGTCTTCACAGAAGTCTACCCCAGCTCAACAGACTGATTACCCAACTCAGTTCCTGATTACCTGAAGATGTGCAGCTCCTCCTTCTGTCCATTTACTCAAGCCTGCCACTTAAAAAAGATTTATTAATAGGGTTTCAGTGCCACTGGGCCCTTAACATTTCTTTTTGCCTATAAACTAATTTTATTGTTTTACTATAGTGAGGAAAATTGCTGCATTCGCCTTGGAATGAAAAGTATGACCCTATTAAAGACAAATAGCTGATTAACAAAATAAGGTTTTAAAAAAATACTCTTTTTGGAGTAAATAAGTTGCTAAGCTTAGTATTATGGAGCTTTTTACTCTCCTTCTTGCATCTTCACGTCCAACTTCTTGCCCTAAAACTCTGGGAAACAGCTCAGGCGGGGAGATGTTCACTCTCCACGCCATCCCCAGGTGGGAAGATGTGCCAGAGAGCTCAAGTCCTGCTCAGACCTGGAAAACGGAGCCCGGTAGCTCGTGGCAAAGGACCCTGCTGCAAAAATGCAATTTTCCCATGGGTGGTCAAAGAGCAGAAGACACCCAACACGCTCTGCAGGCTGAACCCCCAGGGACGTCATACCCACGTGCTTAGCCCAAGGATGCTGGGATCAAGGGTGTCTCTGCGGAGAGCGGGGCCAGGCGAGCAGGTTGGGTGGCACGCAGGGGGCAGAGCCCGTGGCCCCGGCACCCAGCAAGGAGGGACTTGCCCCGTGGGAGCATCCCCCAGAGCACCCACCGCACCTTCCCCATCGCTGCCCCCACTTATCGATCCCTTCCTCGTTCCCAGACTTTTCTGGTCTGTTACCATGGCAATCCCTTGCCTCAATAGGGTCCTTGTGAACTTGTTTACCATCCCAATTATAACATTTTCAAATCCAGGCTGATTATGACAGCTCTGTGTCGCCCATCTGTGCCTGATCCGATCAGCACTTCCACAACAATGCATTGGCAGGTCACCACCGCCCTGCAGCACGCGCTCCCCACGCTCGCCGAGCGCTTCTCCGCAGCCGGAAAGCAGCAAATTTAGATGCTTGAGGGGAAAGTGGAGGTTTCTCTGCTCGACGCCCGGCCTGCGAAGCAGACCGAGAGGGCAGAGGCACGTCGAGAGGGAATTCGCCACGTTGGTACCTCCCAAATTTCCTTTAAAGAAAGTAAAATGTAAAAAGGAACTTTTCTGTGGAGTTTGGGATGGCGTCCTTGCTGGTGTCCTCATGGAGGGGAGCTGCCAGCCCCCACCAACGATGCCTGGAGATGAGGGGCGGGGGGTGCCCCAGCCCCGGAGCCGGGGAGCAGGGGGGTGCAGGACCCCTGGGGCACCCAGTGCCTGTGGGTGCTTTGGGTAAAGCCTTTTTTCCTCCTGTCTGGTCCAGATGGACACATCTGTGGTTGGGGGGGGAGCAAGGGCAGGATTTAATTCTTCTGAGACCAGACCCGAGGGCGCGGGTGGTGAGGGGACACCTGGGGACACAGCTTGTGCTGCCAGGTAAAGGAATTCTGACCCCCTGAAAATGGTCAAACAGTGAAGGTGCTGCTATAATCTCAGTAAGTCCTGCAGGTGCAATCAAACTCCCTCTATAATAATTACAGTGCACCTACTCCTTTTCTCCATGTAGAGCTCATACGAGGCAGCCTGATATTAGCAGATAGTAATTGTTGACAGTGTTCAGGTGGGTACAAGAAAATTGATTTTTTACAGAGCTTGGGTTTCAGTAATAGAAGTATTCCCAGGCTCTGCTTGGGAAATCCTGGACCTCCTCGGCCACGGCGTCGGCACGAGGGGACTGTGTCTGTCACGGAGAAGGTGGGTCTGATCCTGTGCTGCCCTGCGGAGGGCAAGATGTTGGTGCACTTATCCCAAGGGTCTATTTGGCCACAGGGCTGAATATTAAAAAAGAATAAGATACAGACATGGAGAAAAAAAGCAAAACTGTATTCCTTTTTCTTTGCTTCTTTTTATGACTAGTGCTCAAAAACTGGTGTGGTTTCACATCCTTTGGAAAGAAACCATTTTTTCTAGTAAAAATGCAATTTGACCAAGGCATTGGACATCACACAGCCAAGGAAAGGTTCAAGGGTTAGGTAGTGTCTTGTACAGTTGACAAAAACCAGACCAGCTTTGAGACACACAAGCCCTTCTGCAAACCCTGCATAGTCACAGCTAAATTTCATAAGGAAAATGTGTTAATTTAACGAAGAGGACAGGAAAAGGTATGAGAAAGCAGAGGCTTTAACATATCTGCCAAAGAATAGATTGCAATGGATCTCTCAGTCCTGCAGGCAGGAAGGTAGCATGTGGTGCTTCCACGGTAGAAGCTGCAGCCAAATAATTTCAGGCTAGAGATAAGCAGGTTTTGGTACAAATTTTCAACAGGGATGAAAATTTGGCCATTGGAAGCATCTCGCAAGAACTATAATAGAAAGCCTGTCCCTTCAAGTCTTAAAATCAAGACAGATATCCTTCTGAAAGAGCTCCTCTAGCTCAGCAGCAGGACTGTGCTGGATGCAGCTATTCTGGGGCTGAGATTAAATTAAAGGATGATAATGGTCCCTTGTCTCTGAATCTGTAAAAGAAAAGTACACTTAAAAAAAAAATATGTGCTGGTGTCACTTGTGCCAACTTGTGACTCAACTGCAACATGCGCATATTTCTCACAGTTCGGGATTTTTCCAAATAACTCCATGTTCTCAATGGGTTCATTATGAGGCTCTGAAAGAGCATTGTTAGCATCAGCCCAGGACGGAGCCTCCGCGCCCTCCGCTTCCGTCCCCTCCCCGAGCCCCGGCCGGCCCAGGGAACGCTGCTTCCACTGGGTTTTCCCGATGAAGATAAAGCAAATCTGTCTGTCAGCATGCGTCTGATTAAGTATTTTCTTACTGTGCTTAAAAAAATAAAAGGGCCTTTGGTGGATAACTGGAAAAGTACAATGGTGCAGATGTCCCGGAGAAGTTCCTGAGACACCATATAAAAACAATATTTCCCTGGAAAAGAACAAAACAAAACACAACAGGAATTCGTGGTCCCTCAATGAAAACATTATAATCTTCCACAAGTATCACATTAACTGTCTGAACACTTTCTTCACGTCTAGGGATGCTTCCCTCTAAAGGCATCACTTTCCCATGCACCGAGGAAGCGCTTCCCATCCCGTTGGATTTTCACATGGAAGAGCGTTATCCTCTGCCTTTTCACAAGCGTGCTTTGTGGAAAGAGCAGTGAAAACAGCCCCCGGTCGCTCGGGGAGCGGGCGGTGGAAGGGCAGAGCCCTGCTCCTTCGGCTCGGGCGGGCAGCCCGGCTCCGCGTCTCCTCGGTGGGCGCCTCAGCGCCGGGGGCTTGGCAATCGCCTGCCCTGAGCTGCAGAGAACGGCACAGTTTTCCAGTGATGCACAATATTGGTATAATTTTGATCAACCAAACGAACTTCGGTTTCAGAATGAATAATAAATCACAGGGGTTTTTGCTTTTATTGAAAGCTAATTCCCAGCATCTAAGCTGGCTTTCTGGGGAGGTATAAATGGGTTGTAGCTCTGCACCAAGCGTGTGCTGCTGGCCTGGGTTTTGCTCTCCGGGAAGGGAGGCTCCTGCTCCCACCCAGCAGGTACCCCCGGCTTTCCCAGGGGTCTCAGCTCCGTGTCCAGCCCTGCCCGGGCTGGGGGGGCACGGCCGAGAGCCTGGCACAGGGATGTTTCCCTCCCCACGCCTGGAACGGAGCATGAATTTATTCTCTCAGTACAAACATCACAGGAGATTATAGGCTTGAACAGGCTTCCAAAGCACCATTTCTCTCTCTTTTTTTTCTCATCTCATTTTCATCCCATTTCTGTTTCTCTGATTCCAATTTCAAATTCTGGAACAGCAATCGAGAGAGTTTTGCTTATGAGCAGCAGCAAAAGCTACCAGTAACTTAATGAGCGGACAGCACTGGCATGCAAACAGCCAAGTAGCAGCTTTTGAGCAGCATATCTCCAGCCTCCTCCTGCCCACGGTCAGGCCGCCTCTCCTCGCGTTGGAAGGGAGAGTTCCCAGCCTCGGCCGCATCTGCCCGCCCCGCATGGCTGCACTGCGCGCTACCATGTGGCCGTGGGGACCTGCTTCTCTTGCAATCCATTTGCAACACTAGAAAAATGATGGGTTTTGGGGTGGTTGGGTGGGGTTTTTTTCAGATCCATTTGCTGTTTTTGTTTGCCATTAAATCCTAACTTAATTTCAGATGTGCCTGTGGCAGACAATTTTAGTTAAACGCCGCCTTGACTGCCAGAATACTTCTACCGTACTTTGTTTTTTAATCCCACTAAGCTGAGAACATCTTTCACTTAGTTTGGAGAGACACAGCTGAAAAAAAAAAAAAGAGCACAGAAGGCCCGTTTTTAAAAATGGATGTGTCTGTGCAGCAGGGACAGGGCTCTGCCTCTTTTACTTGTGTCGGTAGCGCCCGACTGCTGCGAGCCCACGGCAGAGGAGGACACAGAGGAGACTTCCATCCTAACATCCCCTTCCCCTGGGGTGCTTTAGTGACCTTCATCCTGCCTAGACGTTACCTCTGCAGAAATCCTCATTGTATTCATGGTTCCCTGAACCGCAGGGAGGCTCCTGGGGGTCTTCCCCTGGCTCAGCCACGGCTCATCACAACCCTCACGTGCTGGGTTTTACACCCAGCAAAGCTTGGGCAAAGGAAGGGTCAAGCCCTAAGCCTGTGCCTCAGCCAGGGAGCTTGCCACCCTGAATTTCTGGCCAAGCCCTGCGTGTTTCTGCAGAGCTGGGTCCTCTCCAGTCACCCACGTGCCACCTGGCCAGCTGCTGCTGCGGTGCCTTCCAGGTGTGGCCACTGTTTTTTTTTTTAAAGCACAGTGTTCTTGATTAATTTTGTATTTTAATAAATATTTACGCCACTATTATTACATAGTGATCTGCTGTATTACGCTAATATTCGAAGTTCTTGGCAAAAAAAAATCTTTTAAATCCCTCCTGGTCCCAAGCTCAGAGAAACGGAAGAAGACCTGGGCTCAGTGTCCCTCCCGAGGGTTTCCTGCACCGCCGTCCAGCCCCACTAACATCTTGTTTCTGCCTCAGTGAGAACAGAAAAAACACCCAAAAGCACTCTTGGCCTGCAGCACGACCAGGGTTTGGGATGCCGGGGTGGGCTGCACGTGGCTGGAGGGCTGCGGTGAGCACGAGCCTCCAGCACACATGCGGGTTAAAGCTTTATTTGTTGATCAGATGATTCATCTTCCTCGCTGGATCTTTGTTTTTAGATCCAATTTCCAGGGCATTTGAAAAACAAACCAGAATCAGTTTGGTTACCTAAGTTGATTACTGTGCTTGTTATTTAAAACAGAAAACTTCTATTAATACCCGACAGGACGAACGCCTCTATTCCTTCCAAGGGACACAGCTGTGTCCTCGGGCTCAAACCAAGCCCTCGCTCCTGCTCTGGTTTGTTACTTTTCTGCTCTGCACACAGCAAGTCCTTCCAGCAGAGCAGCTCCCCCCAGCCCGCCACGTCACCCCCCTCTAACCCCACGGCTCCCTCTGACATCTGGCAAGGGCCGTAAATCCCTCCCGGCTCCGCTGGTGGAGGTGGACCCGTCGCTTCCTTAACCACAGCCCCTGCTCTTTGATTACCTTACGCCCGATGCAAATCTTGCCAACGCCGCTACCTTGCCGGTAATCTCTTAATTCTCTTGACTCTCTGGGAAGATGCTGCTGCTGGATTTCAGGCCCGTTCTTCAGCGCGGGGCTTTGCACGCAAGTGTCTTGCTGCACGTCTGGCTTTAGGCCCAGGGCTGGATTTAGTCATACAGTGTTAATTTTAAATTCTTAAAGAAAACTGAGGGTGAAGTGGGGATGGTGGCTGGAGATTTCTGCTTTATTAGTGTCAGGGAGACAGATTCAGCTTTGTGGCACAGCAGAGAAAAACTCAAAGAGAACTGGTTTCGGTGGAATTTCCTCTTCTTCTTGATGGGAAACGGGTCAGGAGCTGAGTTCACCCCATGCCCGCAGAGCGTCCCCGGGGCCACCCGCTCTGCCAGGCCTTCCTCAGCCGGAGCAGAAAGAGACTTTCTGGGTTTTTTTGTGGCAAAGCCTAGTTCTACAAAAATTTCTGCCAAATCCAGGGTTTCCAGAGAGACTGGGAAGTGCTGAGAAAGGGAACTCTGTGCGGTGGGGGGGGACTCGGGGCTGGGTCCGGACATCCCCACAGTGGGGTAGCTGCCCTCGGAAATCAGTCCTCGGTTCTAGAAAATACTGGCAAGGTGAAACGCCCTCGATCTGTGAAGTTCTACCAATTGCATTTGGGCAGAGCCCTTGCAGCTGACAAGCGGGGGGTGCGAAGGGAAGGCCCCCGCCTCGCCGAGCCCCCCCGCAGCCCGGCCCACGGGCAGGGCAGAGAGCAAGTGTGCGAAGCAAGGACGCGGCTCCAAACCCGTGCTGAGCCGGAGGATTACATAAAGCACCCCATCAGGAAATAGAAACGCCACCATATGACTCATGCAGCCAGCATCTCGCTGGAACTGTGAATTTCTTCTTTTATGAAAGAGTTTCACGAGTTTTCTGGAAATTCATAGTTTCGAGTTTGTGCTCGGGAACGGTGTGCGCAAATATTCACGGACATTTTCCCTGACTGGCAGCTGAATGTTGCCAGGTTGTGTCAATAGAGACCACAGGACAGAACAGGAAAGCAGTGCTGTATTTAATCTGATTTTTTTTCCACGGAAGATGGCTCAGGCTGCTTGCTCTGAGCTGGCCCTGAGCTGCAGACCTGCCTCTGCCACCCCCTGCGCACAGGCAGAGCAGAAGGGCACTGCCCTCAGTTTTCTGCAGAAGCAGGGATTACGCTTTTGAAGGTGATTTTTATTCTGATAGAGAACCTGGGATCAATCACCCCTGCGGGGTGCTGGCGCCCGAAGCCACACCACGGCTGTAGCTACCGGCGGGTCGGCTCCAGCTCGTGGCCCTGGACCTGTGGGACTGGCCCCTGCCCTGCTGCTGGGCCCAGGCCAAGGGCCAAGCTCTTATTCTCCTGATCAATAATTAGCTCTTTAACGCAGAAACTTCCTGTCGCATGAGGAAACACTACTTTGCACAGGCAGAGCCTTTTTTTTTTTTAATCAGGGGATGACTGAAAGACAAATGATCAATAAGAGCAAGGACAGGCTCCCTATGAACCTTGAAATGATTTGTAATAAACCTCGGCTCCCTGGAAATACAGATCATGTGTTCACTGGAGATAACGTATGATTAAGATTGGTACTTTTTTTATACCTCATTTTCAAAGCGTACATACCAGAGTGAGCAATATTCAGGTCTTCATAAAACATGCTTCAGGAAAAAATATCACGGGTCACGTGTCAGCTTTGGTAAATTGATAGAAATGATATGATAGAAACTCCTCCCTGAGAGGCTCCGAAGCGTTTGAATTTGCCTGTTTATTTGTTTTTAACCCGTTAGTGTCTGTGGCAGGGCTGCGTGGGCAGGGGCAGTGCCTGCCTCTGGGCTGGGTCAGTGGGGGAACACACCTGGCCACAGGTCTTGCTCTTTCTCCCTCTGCTAGTTTTCAAATACTATACTTTTGCCTCCAAAATATCACTGCTTCCAGCTCCTAGATTTCTCGGGAGAGGGTGAATAAAGGTGATTTGTTAAAACAGGGACTTAATATTCAACTTTCTGTACCGTTCACCTATTTTTGATGGTTTATTATGATTGAAGGTACAACTCCATTGAGAGCTCAGTGCCTGCTGAAATTTTAAAAAGAATGGGGAAAATTGTATACGGTTATAGAATTTTTGATATGCATGTTAGTTTTAATCTCAGCAACATTATCATAATTTAACAGAGGAGATGTGAAACATTCAGATACAATAGCTGATGTAATTAAATGTAGAAGGGAGTTGCAGGGAAATGACAGGTTTCCATTTTCAGTACAAACACTCTTCCAAAAATTACGGGTGCTCAGCAACAAATATGACACCTATCTAAATTCAGGAAGTACAAAATGTTCATATTCATATTAAAAGAGAATGTGGAATCAGAAATCAGACTGAACTGTGGAAAGGATGTAGTGGTGGAGACCGCGTCAGAAGAGAGGGAGGCACGGCTGACCTTGCCGGCTCCGAGCGGCACCTCCTAGAAAGATTAGAAATATTAGAAATTTTAGAATATTAGTTTTGCTGTGGGAGGTTAAAAGCGGTGCAGTTCTGCCTTTACATCCAATTCACATATTGCAAGTCCTTTTTGTTTTCTAGAGCAGTGCTGACCCTGTGTTTTCCCCTGGGGCTCCTGCCCAAGCTCTGAAGTCTTCCTCCTCCTCCTCCTCCTCCCGCTGCTCCCTGCAGCCCTGTCCGGGGGTCTGGCAGGACGGGGCTGTGGCAGGGTGCTGGGCTTTCGGGAAGGTTGCAGGGATGGAGGGTGTCAGCGCTGAGCCGTACCGCAGGGGAAGGAGAGGGCCGGGAGGCGCTGCGTGGGAGACGGGGCGGAGGCAGATTAGTGGGTGTTCGCTGATTTTATTTGCTTTATGGAATTGCAACAATTGCCTCCATTCAGCAGATGAAGAAATGAGTCACAGAGAAGTCCATGGTTTGCATGTAGCTGTGGAGGACAACTGTGCCACGTCAGGCAGAGGAGGCCTCCCCACCGGCCGGCCTCGACCCCAGCCTCCATCCTCCTCCTCCCCGGGGCCCTTCGCCAGCTCGGTTTCACCCCGATAAATTAAACACAGCGCTGTGAGGGCGTGTGGGGCGAGGGGGCTTCGCCGAGGCGGGAGGCTCTGCAACAGCAGAAGGGACTTGCTTTAATGTCAACTATTCCATTACTGAAAACTAGGGGGAAGAATTACACCGGGCTGGGAGCCGCCGATAAACAGGCAGCTGGCACGGGGAGGGAAATTTCTTTCTTCTATTACCTTGTGCTTCTGCAAGTCACAACTTTGTCAGTCGGTGCCTGGCTGCGGAGTCACAAACCCAACTGCCGACTCCCCGCCTTTGCTGTGTCTGTCTGTGCCGCCAGCAGCACAGCAGCAGGCCAGATGCTCAGCGGGGAGGGACTGGGGGCCTGGCCAGGGACACGGGGGGCTAGTAGCCTTCACCCCGGCTGCGCGGCCCTGCCAGGGCTTGCAGACGGAGGGGGAAACCACAACAGAGGTGTTCACCTTTTCCTGGTAATTCCGAAAGCAGGAGGGGAGCGACGCGGGGCATTGAGTGAGAACTTGGAATGGCTCAGATTAAAACCGAAGCGAAACAGCAGAAACTCCTCGCGCCGGCTGAGGAGCTTGTGGAAATAAAGCGAATGGAGCCGGAGAAAGGTCAGATCCGCGGCTGGCGTAAATCAGCGCCGCAGCCCTGGCATCAAACTCTGGTATAAAATGATGCCAATGTGGACCAACCCTCCCCCAGCTCCACAGCCAGGTACTGGCTGAATTCAGGGAAGTTCAGCTCAAACCCAACTTCCACGATGAACCTGCCCATGTCTAAATGGCCGAAAGCCTATTTCTAAGCACACAAAGATATTATAGAGCACACAAAGATATTATAGAGCACACAAGAATATTATAGTTTCATCCAGCTGTACTGCAAAATTATTCAAAATTAAAGAGTCTCACTTAAAACTGGGATCAAATCTACAGACCCCTGAACAAACTCAGTCACACGCCGGGCAAGCACACGGGAGACGGGAAAGAGCCGGCCCGGTTTGTCCGCACGCAGGACGTGGACAGCGAAGCCCAACCACGGAGGGGATGTTAATTAGTGTTTGGTGGTGTCATTAAAGCAAGGCAGGAGGCAGCGAAGGTGGGCTGGTGTGGGGAGCGCTCCCCGGGGGGGAGGCAGGCTCGCAGTTTCCCAGCTCAGGTTTCCCCCCGCTGCAGAGAGCGTGGCCCTTCCCGGCTCCCATGGCCGCCCGCAGCAGCGCTTTTTGCTCCTGGAAAAAATCCACCGGCTGGGAACGGCTGCCAAAGGCGCGGGGCTGAATGTTACGCAGCCCTCACGTGCTAAACCTGGGAGCGCAACGGGAATCCCTGAGCGGGGCCAGCGCGGGGACACGGCGGGGACGAGGTGGGGATGGCACCCAACCCTGCACCAGCACAGGGGACGGAGGGTCCCGCGGGGAGGCGACACGTGAAGGACAGGTGCCCGCTTCCAGCGTGCACAAGCCCTATAGAAAACAGGCAAATTAAACTTCTTTGCATTGAACGGTATGCAAATCCAGGCTTCTCTGAATATCTTCACGCAGAGAGTTTGCCAGGAAAGTACACAGCTGCATGGTAGTGAAATCCTCTCCGATGACTGGTTAGAAAAACAGGAGATTTGGTGCTGCTTGTAAGACTTCCTCCTCCTCTGATGCAGAGCTCGTTTGCTTGGTAGACAGTTCTCATGATCATTTCAAGCAGAAGGTAGCGATGGCGACTTGGCAAGACCCACACTGAAAATCCGTATTTGGATCATGAATCAGTCCCATAATTTCTGTGTAAAGGAACATTTCAGGAGGATTTATAGCATAGCATGCTAACATCGGATCTGCTTGTCACAGATCGTGTTAAAGGCTACAGATAAAAGGTTTGCAGTTTACAGCCCTGGAAAATTAGAATGAATTCCCTGCTGTGAGCACAGAGCAATGACTAGCAGAAATCTTCCCTCAGACACTAAGTTGGACCAAGAGCCGCAGCTGACTGAGGGCAAAAACAACTCCCAGGAAATGATTATGTACCTGGACATTGCAACCCCAAGCCCACGGGGGAGATGCAGCCCCGCTTGGCACTGCGCCATCGCCCGGGGAGCGGCCCCGGCGCGGCCTCGCCGGGTGGTTAACCCCAACACGAGTCAGGGACTACGATGAGATAGCTAAAAAATGAGTGAATGTATTTGGAAAGGACAGTTTTTCTGTATGCTCCTTTCTTGGCTGAAACTGCGTTTTAAGTCAGGACCTCTGACCTGTAATGAAAATCTCTTCCTAGTTAGCTATTTTTTTTTTCTTATTTAAAATTAAGATCTTATAACATACAAAACTTCTGTTGTTCCATGATGCCGATGTGAATCAACCCTCCCCCAGCTCCACAGCCAGGTACCAGCTGAATTCAGGGAAGTTCAGCTCAAACCCAACTTCCACGATGAACCTGCCCATGTCTAAATGGCCGAAACCCTATTTCTAAGCACACAAAGACATAGAGCACACAAAAGTATTATAGTTTCATCCAACTATACTGCAAAATTATTCAAAATTAAAGAGTCTCACTTAATACTGGGATCAAATCTATGGACCCCTGAGCAAAATCAGTCACACGCTGGGCACGCACATGGAAGACGGGAACTCTGCTTTCAACACACAGTTAGGAAAGACTCGGTGGACTCATTCAGATTTCTTCTGTGAGATTTTAGAATGTTCAAGCTCAAAATGCAAAGTAAAATTTCTAAAACATTGAAACTAATACGTAGAAAAAAATTAAGAAGTTTGCCGAAAAAGCTTCTAAAATGAGAGCACAGAATTTTTCACATAGAAGAGATGTACAAAAGCTCTATGAACATGTTTTCTCTTTTCAAAAGCTGTTTTCTAAATGTCAGTTTTATCGCCTTTTTTTTAAACCATTTATGACCATATGTGTTTTTATGATATTCACAACATGCTTGTGCCACACAAGATGCAAATGTAATTTCCTGTTATAATGGCACAATATGCATAGCAACAAATGAGAAATGAGTGACACAAAATAATGAAAAGTGGCTCTGTGTGTGCGTGTGTGTGCGCCTGGAAGGGTTTTTTTTTTTCTCCCTAGAAGGGAATTACCCGGAGCATTGATGGGGGGTTCAGGCTCTTACTCCTGCACAGCCGGTGCCCACATGTGGGGTTTGACCCAAACTCATTCCAAGGTGTCTTTCAACTCTTCAATTAGCAATTAAAGAAACCTCTTCATCACAGATGCCATCTCTTTGTACCAGCAGGAGTTGGATTGTCCACTAATTGCCCTATTACGGTCCTTTCACCAGGTGATGTCCAGAGGATGAGGGTGAAGGACTCTTGTGCAAGAAGGTGGAGGAGCAGGAGTCTCCCAGGAGCTTCAACCCGGGGCTGGTGGGAGCAGCCGACCTTGGAGGAAGATTAATCACACCAGGTTTGTGCATCCCTGCGAGGCGGGCTGAGCTCTTGCAGCGTATGCGGCACTGGGACGCGTGCTCGGAGGTGACAAAGGGGAATGGAGTTAGCGAGGACGGCTGGAGGAAGAGCTAAAATAGCAAGATGACTTGGAATAATTAGTCAAACGCCTTTCACCGGGTCTCAGGAGACAGCTGCTGCCAGCCCAGGGTCTCTGCTTCCTCTGCACAAATGCTGTGGTAAGAGGTGGTGCCACCCGTGACAGGACAATGTGGGGACAGGAAGGGACGAGAAATAAAGGAAGAAAAAGGAGACCAAGAGCAGGGTGAGGAGGGGAAGAGCGAGTCCCCTGCTGAGCCCCCCAGCCCGTGGCACCACTCGCCTCTTGCACAGGGAGTGCTCCAGAGATGGGAGCTCCTCCACCTCTACCACGTCAAAATCCTCATCTCCTCCAGGAATAAAAACGATAATTTTTTACATTAGCAACGCTGCTGTCAGAGCAGTCAGCGGGGGCTTGGGCCAGGGCCACTGTCACCTCAGGGGGCATCCCCCCTCCCAGGCTTGTAACCTCTGGCACCGCAGCCTGTCGTGGAGCCAGCGGGACCAGTAACAGCTGCGTATGTCATCACATCTCACCGCTGACCTCATCAGAAACGCAGCGTGAGATGCTCCCGGGGGGGCCTAGGACACGCCCCGCTGCGGGGAAACGGGGCGATGGTGCAGCAGCATCGCAGCATCGTGTCGAAATCCCGGCCTGCCCAGGGCATGGCTCCTTCTGCAGGGGGTGCCCGGGTCGTGCCATGGGCACCCCCGTGGTGCTGCACCAGCAGCTTTCTTGCTACTTTTGAAAGAAAAATGAAAAATGTGGAAAAACACGTCATCAGGAAACGCTTGGTTTAATACCGCTTGCGCATGTCATCCCAATCGCCGAAATAAATACAATAAAGGAGCAAATAAACAAAAAAAGGACAAGAATTGGGTGTTTTGGGGCCACAGGAGCAGTTTCGGCGGGCATCCGGGAGCGAGGGGAGGGCTGGGGGACCCAGCAGCATGCCAAGGGGGGCTCGACCCCTCCCTGGCCGTTCATTACCCAATAACGGAACAAAAAGGGGCTTTCAGGCAGTGCAGCTGACAGCGACTAATATTACACCGCAAAAATGTATTTTTAAACCAGCTGCAAACTTCAAAAGCCTCAAGTGAAATATTTTATTTCCTATTTTAAAGAAGCTCAGAGTGCACAACACGTTGTGACGGGGGCTGGTCGGGGAAATGGTTACTGAAAGAGTTCCTCGCTGGAAAAAGCTGTCTGAAAAAACCCAATTTTGTCAAGAGACCAGAACACACTTGGCACAAAAGAAATCCCACGGAAAAATGTTTGGAAACAAAAAAGTTCATTCAAAGTTTTCATTAGCTATTTTAAGCAGTTTGATTTTTTAGAATGTTTTCATTTTATGTTCCTATTATCTTAACGGTATGACACGTTGCCACTTGCTATGTCAGAATAGGGTAAAGTATAAAACTGAAATATTTTTGTTTTTTCATCCTGCTTATTAATCATTAAGGAAATTTGCAGTTAAGTATCAATTGAAACATTTTACCCACTCCAGAACAAAGTACTTTGCATTATTTTAAAATTATTTGAAAGTCTGATTGATGACTTTAGTTGAGAGTCCACAATCGATTACGCCGTATTTCAGAGTCTTATTTGCTCTTCACAAAACACCAAACCCTCCCAAATACGTGTTGTTGGTTTTGCAAATTCATAGACGGAGAGGAACCGTTAACACAGGCAGTGCTGACACACGCTCTGCTCCCGAGATCAATAATCTAGGATAAACGGTACATATATCAGCTCGGAGAATTTAAAACATCTGAGATGAAATTTGGAAAAACAGATCGGAGAGTCCAAAAATAGGAATAGGCTGGGAAATCCCATTTCCTGAGAAATTTTAAACACCTTCGTACACTTTTTTCCAGCTGGGAGCAAGTGTCAAAGCGTTGCCCTTTCTCACCAAGCGTAAATCGAGGGTTTGGGCCAGTTCTGGCTGTGACCTTCGGTGACACATACAGTCTGTTAAAAAGGGAAAAAAAAAAGTTGTTGTACTTAAAATATTCATACCTCGGCTTGCAGACTGACATGTGTAGCAGTTCGGAGGAAAACATTCCTCAGGGCTTCAGCCGCCTGATTTTAGCTTTTGTAGGAATCACTCATTGAATAATAAATTTCTATGAATTATTTACGTATTTTTCATGTAGTACACTGGAAGACAATTCCCACCTTGACGTGCATTTGGAAGCACGCAGCTTTGCCACCGCTTCCGAAGGCGATCCGGCCCCTCGGCCCTCGCGCGGCAGCCGCCGAGGGGCGCTGACGTCTCCTCCCCCTCACACCTCGCCGAGGTCACCGGTTGAAATCCCGGTGGAGACCAGGTGTGGGCTTCCTTCGCCAGCTGTGAATCCGGGATGAAATATTCCTGCCGCGCTGGCGGAACGCGGGGTGCCGGCGCCCGGCCCGGCCTGAGTATGTTCTGGGAGGCAGCGAGGGTGACGGGGAGCAGGGGCAGCCGCACCCTCACCCTTCCCCTGCCCCTGCTCAGACACAGGCCTGGAAGTGGCACCTCTGCACACCAAAGCACAGCGATAACGCTCAGATATTTCCTGCGAGTGCTGCAAAAGCAGCTGATGGAGTGAATCCCATATAAGTTTGATTCGAATTGATCATCTTTTCGCATTTTTAAGTCATGTCTCCCAAGTTATTTGAGTGTGGTGCAGGTACCCGCCAGCTCACGTTGCCAATCTGTGGTGCTTTGGTACCCACGGTGCTTCCTTAAACACTGCGGGGCATTCACCTGCCCCCGGTGAGGCCCAGGGCACTGGCTGAACCAGGCTTGTTCAGTCTTGAGAAGAGAAGGCTGAGGGGAGGCCTTATCTCCATGTTCCAGTGTTTAAAGGGTGGCTACAGAGAAGATGGAGACTCCCTTTTCGCAAGGAGTTGTGGAAAACACGAGGGGGAATGGGTACAAGTTACTCCTGGGGAGATTCCGACTGGACACAAGAGGGAAATTCTTCACAATGAGAACAATCAGCCACTGGAATAATGGTTGGGGAAGTGGTGGATTCCCCAACACTGGACACTTTTACGTTTCGGCCATCTTGTCTAGACCAGGCTTTTGCCAAGAAAGGTTGAACCAGATGATCCTTGAGGTCCCTTCCCACCTGGTATTCTATGACTCTGTGATTCTATGATTCTATGACTCTATGGTTCTATGGCTCTATGGGTCTATGACTATGACTCTATGTCTATGATTCTGACTCTATGACTCCATGACTATGACTATGGCTCTATGACTCTATGACTCTATGACTATGACTCGATGACTCTATGACTATGACTCAATGACTCGATGACTTGATGACTTGATGACTATGACTCTATGACCCTACAGCAGCCTCCTGGCAGCCTGGGACAGCAATGGAGAGCAGCAGGCGCAGTAGGGACAGAAGGACACTTTGGTGGACTCTGGGTTGTACCAGCGTTCGCGCACACAACAAAGTTCACGAAGTTTTGCGTGAGCGTAGCACCCTTGCATGAGGATGCCAACGGTGTACCCGGGCACCAGTATGGACCAGTGACCACCGTGCTTGCCGGCGTCTCAGGGTGTGGGTCCACAGGCACAGATCAGGGGTTGTCCTCATCGCTCGCTTCCACACACAGACCTTTCCTCCCCCTGCTCTCCCAGGCCCACCTGAGCCCTTTGCCCGTACCCTTAGGTTGGTTCAGGATGTGTCCCCTGCCCTGTGACCCCAAAACCAGCTTTCTCTGAGCTGCAGCTCAGGCAGGGTGAGGGTGCCCAGCACAGGCCATGCCCTGCCGTCAACAGGGCGGCCGTGCTGGGAGCCAGCGTGGCACCGGGCAAAGCCATCCTGGGCTGCAAGAACCAACCGCTGAGGGAAGGAACTGAATTGAATTTTACTCCTCAACAAATACTCTGGAACTGCACCGGCGGGTGGAGTCATGATAAATTATGAGTGGAGGAGCCGTTTCAGTGGGGTTGTGAGTAGATGAAACTCCCCTCGCAAGGAGTTCGGGCCGCGCTTGCTCACCCCCAGGCTGGAGCTGGACTGGCATCTCCCTTACGTACTTATAATTAATACGCACAGGGATTTTTTTTTTTTTTTCCAAATGTGTGCAATATCGTGTTGTCCTAATTTAGGAGCTTTTGTATCTCATCATAAAGAGCCCTAGAACAAGAGGATTAAGGGAAAACTCTTTGAAAATCAGAGCCCATGTTATTGCTTCTTGATGGACTAACAATTCAGATCTAATTGATCACGGCATTAATTATACATAATCTCTATGTACTCGGGTAGCCTTGTGGGATATTTCTAATCAAATTAAAACTAATTCAAAGCAATCTGACATTACAGAATGTTTTGTCTCTATTTTAGGACAGGGAGTCAGGGGATATGAAATGCATATTACATCTTGATCTGAGTGCATGCACTGTAAAAAGGCCTCTAATATAATCACTTCCACGCAGCGGTGATTATGAGTACGGTAGTCGTGTGGCTCACAGAAATGATTTAAAAAAAAAAAAAAAATTAAACCGGCAACACGAAAAAGCTGCTAAGTCGAAATGTCAGCGAGAGTAGGTGAGTTGATGCTTGAAGCGGGAGGTAGGGAGGACAGCGGGCGGCACCCCTCCGCTTAGCGACACATCGAGGGGAAAAGGGGTTTCTGAGCAGGGGTGGACTGGTTAATCAAAGCCCTAATAATATATATACAGTCGCGGATTAGAGGGCTTTTCATCATTTTCAACTGAAAGCACGGGTAGATGTGTTTTGATTTCTTTTTATGAAAACACTCTGAGGAGTTGGGAGGATGTATTTAAGTTAAAAATAGTGGTTTTAATTGAAAGTAAAAAGGCAGCGTGCTTACCTCACAGCTTGAATGGAGCCCATCCAAAAACACACAGCAAGAAAAAAGGAGCGGGGATGCGACGCTCATCTGGTGTAAATCAGCGCGGCTTTATGGGCTTCACCCCGCCGAGGGTCTGGCCCCACTTTCCGCCTTCCCCCACCCCCGGGGGGACCCGCCGGGGCCCCTGGCAGGAGCAGGGCGCGGGGTGCCGGGGGGCTGCCGGGGTGCCGGGGGCTCCTCGCCCAGGTGCTGCCGCTCGCCGCTCCCCTTTGACCCAAACCTGTTAAAAACTTTGAAGGCTTCACGCTAGCGGCTCTCTGTATGTTTAGAATAACAGAACACGTTGGAAACTTCAATAAAAAGTGGTTTATTGATTCTAATTAAATCTTTTTTTTAAAAGGTATAGCAGACACCGATCCTAGTTAAGTTTAATTTAGGACTGACATTTACATGCTGCCTAAGAAGTGGGAATTCAGAGTGGACAATTCATTTTAATTTTGGTGAAAAATATCATTTAAATGCCAGAAAACTGCATATTTAACATTTGCAGTAATTAAGTGACTTTAATTTAATAATAAATCTCTCTTGTCTCTATCTATTTACACTCTTTCCTCTGCCTTGGCCTGGCGCTTTCTGTAGTGATTGAACTACAACTAATTACTTCTTTTCAAGTGTAAATATGTTTTAATACTTTTTTCTAGCCAGGTAGCACGTTTACTATTTAGCCGATAATAACTTTTTTGTAATGAAATCCTTAATTCGGGGGCTTCTTTCGTACGACAAGTTTTTGCGTCTATCCCGCAGCAGAAACAAGTCTAGACTAACCAGCCTGCATCTGGTCTGGGCGTAAATTCCTCTAAAGCACCATCTGGAATGGTTTTCATATAAACACAAAGAAAATTCTACAATATACCCCTGCCCCCCCCCCCCCCCAACCCTTAGACATCCTTGAACTGTTGTTAAAAAATTCACTTTTTCTATTTTCCTCCTTGGTAGCACTTTGTTTTATAGGGCGCAACATGCAAATACAGAGCTCCCATTTTAAATTTTCTGATCAAAGATGGGGATCCAAGTATTTTCTCAGCACTTTGCACCAAGACCTGGCGGATAGTGCCACGTTTCCCCGCTGACCCTTTCCTGATTTCACCTGTTTTCTACCCAAAGCGCAGAAGGAGACAAACGTGGTTTCCCTCAGTAATTTCTCCCTTGGTGCAAACACCCCTTAGGGGCTTATACTGCATAAGGAGCTAAACCTTTAAAATTTGATCCGGATTTTGTGCTGAAATGTTAAAATAAAACCATCCTTTCCATCTTCTGATGCAAAACAAGCTGACGTGTCCAAAATTTTAAAATATTTCTGAGTCGTGGTGGCTGACGTGTCCAAAATTTTAAAATATTTCTGAGCCGTGGTGGGACTCCAAGTAGAAGTGAGCAAATTTGGGGAGAAACTGCAGGGGAAGGGGAAATTCAGCAAACAAGGAGTGGTGTTTGCTCTCCCTGGCAGCCCCCCCCCCACACACACACTTTTGGTGCCCCTCGCTGTCCTGTGCCAAACCTGCCCAGGCTTCTGTGCGGTGCCGACCCCCTTGTAGCTGGTGCTGGAGCCTGTGGCCCCCCCGCCCCGGGCGGTGTCCTGCCCCCAGCCCTTCCCTTGGCCTTACAACACGCACGAGCCGCGAGCGGCGGAGGCTGCGGGCTCTGCGAGATGCCCTTCACCCCGGGTCGCTTTGCTCTCGCCCATCCATCCATCTTAAAGCTCTTCGGCGTCCAGCACGAAGCTGCCGCGGCGCCTCTTTGCTGACTGCTGAGGATTTTTGCTCCATATGTTATCGCTAGAAGTGTACACGTGTCAAAACCCTTTTTGAGCAGAGTTAGCTTAATGATACCTATTATTTAGGAACTGTAAATCAGTTTAATATTCTAATTAAGCCATTCAGTAGCTTCAGACACACGGTGTACCGGAGTCCTCGCGACCATATGGATATGCGGCGGGAATCGCGCGGCTCGGCACGCTGGGATTTAGCCATCTGACTCCCATTAATAAATAGGTTGGAAACGCACCCCTGCTCCCCGCTCTGACACCCTGCGGACGCAGCAGCACTAGGCAAAGAACGGAGGGATACAGGCACCTGACACGGCTGAGGGTCAGAGGCAAAGGCCACCCTACAGCGCTGCGGAAACCCTCCTGCACCCCGTCCTGCCGGGTGGGAGGCGGTGGCGGAAGCGGCTGGAGCGATGTGAAGGAGACAGGGAACAGGACTGGGGCTCTGACACCGGCCCCTTTGCTCCTTACAGCACAGCAACCTGCCGAGGGGCAGGGGGTTAATCCTACCAGGGGTCACAGAATCATCTAGGTTGGAAAAGACCTTGAAGATCATCCAGTCCAACCAGGTCCCAGCGCCGCAGCAGAGCAGAGTCCCAGCGGGGAAAGGGGGGACCCCCACCCCACCTCAGGAAGCCGCTGCAGGGACCTTGTGCTATTCTCTGTCCTCCTCGGGTCAGCCAAATGTTATTTGGGGCAGCAGAAAGGCTGAACGTTGGGTTTGCCCCCCCTCAGCCCAACAGATTCACCAAGGAGAAGCTATTCTGTTAAACGGCTGCGATTATTTATAATAATTAGTCCTATCGATATTTCAGATGAGGTCGATCCCAGAGTCCAGCAGGAAGGCTGTGATCACCGGGTACTGCCCGGGCAGCTGAGTGTTGGCTTGCCAGGAGCAGAAACACCAACCACGTTTTGCTGCACCTGACCGAGAGATTTCAAAGCAAAGAATTTCAGTGATTTTTCCTCTGTTTTTTTTTTAAGACAGGGAGCGGGAGATGAGTCCCTTCTCCCACTGCAGCATCCCCCAGCCCAGAGGGTCCCGCCTCGCCCTGCCGAGGTCCCCGGGCAAGTCCTTTTAAAATATAAACCTGTATTAAGAGACGAGTGGGGAAGAGAGCAGCTGCCTCCTGTGCAGCACCAGAGACAGCCCACAGCCAGCGCCACGATGTGCGGAGAAAACCTCTCAGATAGCTCCTCTTTATTATAGGATGCAACCCCTCGCAGATCGCTGGGGCTGAACTCAGTCAAAGAAATCTTGTGCTTCACAACAGATGTTTCTAAATGTTTGGATTTATTTTTTATGAAGGTTTTACAAGAATCAATTCCAGTTTATAAGGCTTTTTTTTTTTTTTTTCTTTTTTCCCGAGGACAGAAGAGGATTTGGAGAGTGCTTTCTTCTGTTCTGGTTGAAGTTTTACTTATTGCTTTTAAAACTCCACGATTTTATGTGAGCTGCAGCCTTTACAGACAGAGCCGCTATCGCATTTCACAAATCCCTACTTCTTGTACCGCGTAACACGTGAAATAGTGGAGCTGCGAGGCTGTGAGCTGATAGATTTACTGGGCACAAGATGCAGAAGGAGAAATGAGCTCTGTGCACAGCAGTAAACTTTTTAAATTTATATTTAGGGGAAAAGAGGCTGCTGGTGGGAAGGGAATGACCTGGAGGCTCCAGCCCTGCCACCCCACATCCCAGGGAGAGACGGGGTCCCGAAACCCCTGGTCCCTGTGAGGACGCGTGCACCTCCTACCCAAAATATCTTCTCAGAGAGAGAACTCTCAGAGAGAGACTTTGGAAATTTGTCCAGGTTTATCACTCAGTAACACAGCTATTTGAAGCAGGAACTGGAAAAAATATCTATGGCTGAAGTAAATAGCAAGTAAATAGAGCGCACTCGCCGTGCGTGCGGCTGCCTGGCACTGCCAACCAAAAAATCCCGGTTCTGCTGCTTCAGATTTCCTACTGTGTGGCATTCTCCAGGGTTTTGTCTGGGTTTTTTTCCCCCACAAAAGTCAATTCAGCCATTTCTGAGAATGTGGCTCTGGAAAAATACATTCTTCCCATTTTAAAATATTATGTCAAACTTTTCTTTTAAATAACGTCGTCTCATCTCTGGTGCACTATTGCCTGTCTATATGGAGAGAGAGGGAAAGTAAATATCATTTACAAGCAAAGGTCTCAGCTGAGATATTTGTTGAACAATCTTCCTAAGGTGACTAGAAATTGATTTTTCTAGTAATGTCAAAGTCTGTTGACAGAACAAGATAAAAGGACGAAATATTTATTACGAAAACACGCCCGAATTTAAGCCAAGCCCTGCCTCTCACCGCCAGGCAGCAGCCCGGCTCCCGTCAGAGTTTTTACCAGTACAAAACCTGACCGGGGGACGCCGACAGGTAACGCCCAGGTAGAAACCAAGACCAGAAACCCCAAAACCCCGCGCGGGGAGCGCTCCCCCAGCAAAGCCTGGCCTGGGCTGCCCCCCCGCAGCCCTCGCCTCCGCGAGATGGGATCTGTCCTATTCGTTTGCAACCCTTGATCAAGTTTCCAGGCATTTTGTATTACACTTGATTTAGCTTTGCTAGACTAAGCACATTATTAATTGGTTCTCTTTTTATTTACAATACTATTGCTTGAAATATATACTACACTCGGTAATTGAATTTTTGGAATACAGTAATTAAAAAAGTCAAAAGAGCAATAAACAGAAGCGTTAGTAAATAATTGCATCTGAGAATGAGCATAAATCATCCAGATTAAATGATTTTATATCATATTTGAACTCTTTAATTTTAATTTATGGTTTCCAGACAATTTACAACCACTGCTGACTTTGTTTTCCTCTGCCTGCCGTGTAGCCTTAGTGCTGATAAAAAGCTTTTTGAGAATTCTTAGTTTTTTTCTCATATCCTTTACCCAGGTTATTTTTTGGGCACCCTGCAGGGCTGAGCCGTATTCCAACACCAGGGTCAGCACAAGGGAAACAACCAGCACTCGCCGCTGGCGCGGGGCTCGCCGGTACAGCCGCGGCGAGGGTCTGGAGCCGGGGCAGAGCGGGGCTGGGCTGCGGTGAGGGGCACCCAAAGGGCTGATTTCCTGGCAGCCAGGGCAGGTGCTGCAGCTCAGATACTGTCCGAGGCAGGAGCGGGGATTATTCCTGCCCGCCGGTGTGATTACTTCCCTGCCTGCCTGCGTGGGGCATTGACCGACTTTAAGATTTCTGGCTTAACTTTAAGACCTGTCATGAGCCGGGTCCCAGATAATTCTCAGTGTCTGGATCCCCAAGGCCAAGGGGATGAAGCTGTCAGAGGCAGGAGCCGGCGGGGCAGGATTAATCCCGCACTCCCGCGCCTTGAGAGCTGCAGAAAATCCCCCCCGTGCCTGGGTGCTGGGTGCTGGGTGCTGGAGGGCGCGTTGCCGCGCTGAGGATGCGTGGCGTGGCGTGGCGGGGGGAGCTTGGCTTTCCTTGGGCTGTAAAGTCAGGGATTCGGCGTGGGGATCTTCCCTCGCAGGGAGGGGAAGGAGCAGGTTTAGCCAGGGGGGTGGATTTAAAAATTGCAATTTCCAACCCGGCCATCGAAGAGGAAATTGTGCCGATTGCAGAGAGAGGCAGGGCAGCAGGCGGGCAGCGGCCACCGTCTCCTGGGGCAGCTGCTGGAGCACAACGGGATGGAGTTTATAAAATATTTATCAAATATTGAACTTGGCCGTTTCTCTTGGAAATGTTATGTTATTCAGCTTTTACGGCCTGAATTTCATTTAAAATTCCTGCAAGTCAGACTAACAGAAAAGGACCGTTGCTTAGCACAGTATTAGGAGAAAATTCATGGGCTGCTAACGCTACTTCTGTTTGAAGTTTGTTTACTTTTTTCAGTGAGCTGAACTTTATTCATTGTCACTTTTGAAATGTGCCATCTTTCTGGATTACACTTGATAAGCACTTGCTGAGGATATAAGCTATCAGTTTTGGAGTTTTGATCTCCCAGAATTCAATTTTTTCTGGCTTAAGATCAAAAGATGACAAATATCTTGAAAGAAGACAGAAGCTTTATTGTTGCTATTTGAGGATATCAGCATGTCAAAAGTAGAGACGGGTTGTAAACTATCCTGTTATTTGGGACAAGTATTTCCAACCTACACATTAACTTCGGCTTGATAATTTTGCACATCTTTATTGGGAATAAAAGATGTTCTGTTGTAGTGCTGATGCCGTCCACTCGCTGAAATCTGACAGTCGGCGCGGTTACTCTTCCTGAGGCATTTGAAAATGTCACTGGGGAAGTGCTGCTGCCAGAGGCACATTTTAACTGGCACTGGGAGGAATCAACGTATCTCAAAGCATCTCTTGGAGTAAAAAAAAAAAAAAAAAAAAGAAGAAGAAATAAAAGACTTGTAATGCCGGCATCCACAAAAGCCTTCCCCAGGCAGTGAAGGAAGCAGGCGAATGATTTGAAAATGCCGGATGCGATGGGAGGGTAACAGTGCCCATAGGTCCGCTCGGTGCTTACGGGGGTGAGTTTCCCCCAAGGGGGGATCCCCAGAGCATCTGCCCCCTCTGAGCAGCAGGACGGGCCCTTCCCGGCCCCCCACCGCGGTGGGTCACCAGGGCTGCGCGGGACGGCGTACACGTGGGAGGCTGCGGGGGGCGCTGAGCGGGACGGGGTGTGGGGTGCTGAGCGGGATGGGGCTCACCCAAGCAGTGGGGACCACGGGGATCCCCCTCAGGTCCCTGTTTTAGATGTACAGACCCTCATTTTTAGGTCCCCAAGCTTCATTTGTACAGTCCAAAACTCTGAGTCTAGGGTTCAAAGCCTCCTTTTTATGCTCCAAACCCTGTTTTAGGGTACAAACCCTCATTTTTAGGGTATAAACGCTCATTTTTAGGGTACAAACACTCATTTTTAGGTCTCAAAGCTTCACGTTTACAGTCCAAAACTTTGATTCTAGGGTTGAAAGCCTCCTTTTTATGCTCCAAACCCTCTGTTTTAGGGCACAAACCTTCACTTTCTGCTATTAATCTCTGTTTCAAGCTTTGAAAGCCTCCTTTTAGGGTACAAACCCTAATTTTTAGGTCCCAAACCCTCATTTTTAGACTCCAAAGCTTTGATTCTAGGGTCGAAAGCCTTTTTTTTAATGCTCCAAACCCTGTTTTATGCTCCAAACCCTAATTTTTAGGGTACAAATGTTCATTTTTGTTACACAAACCCTCATTTTTAGGGTACAAAGCTTCATGTTCACAGTCCAAAGCTTTGATTCTAGGGTTGAAAGTCTCCTTTTTATGCTCCAAACCCTCATTTTTAGGGTACAAACCTTCACTTTCTGCTCCCAATCTCTGATTCAAGGTTTGAAAGCCTCCTTTTAGGGTACAAACCCTCATTTTTAGACTCCAAAGCTTTGATTCTAGGGTCAAAAGCCTTTTTTTTATGCTTCAAACCCAGCCCTCAAGGAAACAACAAGCCACAGGCCCCCCAAATCATGGGAAACAACAGCCAAACCGTGGGGCTGGAGAGGAAAGGGGCAAGTGAGCAAAGCTCCACTCAGGCCCACGTGCCCCACGACGCTCCCATGGCCGTGCAGCTGGCGCCGTGCTCCGGGGCGGCCACGGCTTTGCCCCCCCCAAGGCCACTCACCCACAGTCAGGCACCGTGGGCTGGAACCACCACGTCCCCACGTCCCCCGCCTCGGATAGCCACAGTGCCGCACGCAACAGAAGTGCTTTTAACCACTGCAGCATTAATTATTCTGCAGCATTAATTATTAATTTTCTTCATAGCAACCCGGTGCCTGGGGAATCACCTGCTTTTCTGGCTACCGTACAGCGGGAAACAAACTTCCCTCCGCGTGCTCGCAGTCCCAATCCACCCCTCCTTATTCCTCTGCTGCAAACAATGCCAAAATAATATCCCCAAAGACAATTGTGAGTAAGGTAGGACCTATAGTTTACGGCCCACAAAAAGCAGAGCACGATAAGATGCTTTGTGTAAACAACTGATTTTCTCTAAGTGCCTCGATGCATTTCAGAGGCTCTGCCTAACACATCTCTGACTTTACAGAGTCTGGCCCTGGTCCCGTTGTGTTCATATCTCTGGAGCAGCGCAGAAGAAGAGAGTAACTTGGTGTAGGAGCAGCATCACATCGGGTGGGTAAGAGGAGGAGGCAGGAAGGATTTGTAACCTGCCTATCTTCGGCAGAGGTGCCGGAGCATCGCTCCAGCACAGCCCCTCCAGGCACTATCCTTATCTGTGGGCACCTGCTTTTTGCAAGATTGGGTCTTTAAGCCCTCACCACTATTACTTGTGTTGCCTTTTTTATCTGTGGTCATCAGAAAGGTCTTTAGGACTCCTAAGCTTATGTCAAATTACTCTTTCATGACATATTCTGTGGTTTTCATAATATGCTTTAGCACCTGGTAGAGCAGTGGCTATTTGGAGTAGCTCTGCCTTTTGAGGCAAGGTTTGAATCACACCTATGTATTTCTAAAGAAAAGAAATGGTGTGATTCATCAAGGAAAAAAAAAGGAGAAAGATGTGGACTAAATACATCTTTAGATCTCCTCTCGCCAGAGAAGAGGCGTTGTCATATTAGTGTGCTGTTGTTTTAAACAGTGATGCTAATCAAAGATGTATCAAATTACTCAAAGGTAATTCGATTTTTTTAGCCCACAAGACACTGGCAAAATACCTGCTGAAGTACCACATCAGTCGGCACACGTTAGAAATGCCTTGGTAATGTAATCTGAATGTAAGAAGGCAACACTCACCCAGTCCTTCCAACATTTCTCTCCCTATAAAAAGAAAACCCAAGCCATAGGAGTCATTTTGATTAATGAAAAAAGAGATACGCGTTATTCCAGGACAGAAACATTTGGGGTTTTTTGGTTGGAAGTCCTTAACAGCAATTCAGGGCCTTTGGGAAGCCTTGATGGGCTGGTTTTGCCAGGAGCAGGGCCCGCGGCGGGTGCTGCCGGGGTCCGGGCTGCAGGCTGACGTGCGTCCCACATCCAGGCTCCTTCCCCCGAGCTCACAACAGCCTGTGCTGCGTCGTGCCAGACAGAGCTTCGCAAAGCTCTTCCCCCAAAAATTGCCTTTAAGGAACACCTTGCTCATTCAGAGAAATCAGGCGCATTTCAAAATAGCTCTGAAGCAAAAAAAAAAAAATTTGGCTGGGAAATTCTGGTGGGGAAATAGTTGTTGACTTGTGAAAGCAGGACAGGCTGGAGGATACCGGATCAACCATGAGGATAAACCAAAGAAAAATCAACTTTTTCAGTGTCCAGCTCCTGGCTGCAGGCAGGGATCCTGCCAGAGCTTACACAAAGGGGGCTTTTGTGCCGGGCGTACGCGACGCAGGGCGCTATTAAAAGCAAAAAAAGAGAAAATTGAGCCTATTGTTTGGAGCGCGATTACAATGTCATTGTTAGGGGAATTTTTTGGAGAAGGATGATGGTGGGCTTCTGCAAAAGCTGGCAAGGGTGGGACATGGGTCTGCAAGCAGGCACTGCTAAGTGCGGAGGAGCAACGTTCTGATGGCACCGTAACGCTGGGACTGGAAACCTGCCCTGCGCCGACCGGCACCAAAATCCCTCGGGGCTGACACTGCAAGGACCATAATAATATGACCAGCCAGCTGCAGGCGGGGTGACGGTGTTTAGGGTGACGGTGCTTTGGGTACCATGTGCTCCTTGGAGGAGCCACACAATGGAGGGTGGTGAAGCACTAGTCCAGAAATAGACTCTAAAGTCCATATTAAGACTTTTAAAAAACATATGGAGGAAAGGAAGGCTGGCAACAGCATATTTTCCCCAGAAAAGCGAGGAACCATTTCCCAGCACCGCAGGAAAGCGTTTGCACCCGTGTTTGGTGACGCCGCTCAACAGAAATGGAAATTATTGGGACACACTGCCATGGGCCGGAGAAGTGGCCGAGGGCCAGTCAGTGGGGCCACTTTGCAGGGCCGGAGGATGCCGTTCAGCGCCCGGGCACGGGCCTGGCTTGTTTGCTGCCCTCATCAGCGTGAGCCACACACGGGAGCTCAACGGCGGGGAGGGCGTGAAGCAACTAAATATCTGCAGCCTGGGATGGGTGTGACAAAACCAGTGATTAAGATTTCGAGCTGCACACACAGAGCCATCACCCTTTATAAAGGGACGTCACGCTTCCCCTAAATAAATGAAGTTTTGCCTGATTTTTTTCCTCTTTTTTTGTTTTCCTGCTGTCTGACAGGTGCTGTTCTCATTTCACAATTATCGTTTTGGGAATGCGGAGCGGTCATTGATTTTGAAAGGGACCCAAGCACAGGTCAGAAGTAAACCAGAACAGAAGCGGAAGCCAATTAAAATCCCCTGGGCCGTGTGCTGTAGGGAGAGGAGCCTGAAAAACGCAGCAGCGTTCCTGCTGTCCTAAAGGTGGAGGCAGGGATGGATTGAAGCTCTTCCAGTCTCCTCATTTTTCCACTTCCTAGAGCAAATACGTGTGACAGCTCTGTGCACCCAGAGCAGGAACCGCTCCCTCCGGCTCACGGTGGCGTAGACTTTTCCCATTTTCCGAAGGCTCAGAGCTGTTGGAACCGGCTGAGCCGCGAGCCTGCCAGCTCCGGGTACAGCCTGCGATCCTTCTGCGTGAGACCCATTGGGTTTAATGGCTCAGATGCAAGAACAAGCTGATGCACTCTGCTTTTGAGCTTGGCATTGTGATATGCTTGACAGTTACATATGAATATTAGCCATCTGCAGGATATGAAGATATAGCTATGATTTCTCTCTTTCTCTATCTCCTTTTTTTCTTTTTTTAATTTTTGGTGGAGCAAATTATCGCAGAACCGTGTTTACCAGTGGTCTTTTCAGTCCGGGATTGAAACGAGCACTTCCGAGCGCTATTTGGCAAATTCTACTGAGAGTAAGATAATAATTGAAAAAAAAAAAAAAAAAAAAGAAAACTATTTAAAAGCTATGTTGACAGAACTGGGCTGCGGGTAACTGCAGTTCTGATATGGAGAGTTTATCAGAACTTTGGATTATCCAGCACTTGAGTGGGAGTTTGGCACTTGTGTTAAACCAAGGTCATTTATCTGGATAGTTGGGATGACTAAATATATTTGCGGAATAAGCCTAACTTGCAGAGCATTAGTCATGTCATTTTAAGTTACTAAAATTAATTATTTTTGCATAGATAAAACTCACCGTACCTGCTATTGCTCTGAGCTCTCCTCTGTGCACAGTTGACAGCCTGCATGAAGGAGCCGGAGCTAAAGGTCTCTCATGGTGCTGTCGCCTACAGGGGGTTCCCCCAGTGCCCACCCCAGTACTGGGAACCGTCTCCCACAACACCCAGCTAAAACCAGTATTTGAAAATAGCCCTTCACCCAACGCTCGGCTTCCCCGGCTGCTCGCTCTGCCCAGGACCCCTCACACGGAGGAGCATCACTTTGCTGAAAGCTGCCTCCACAACTCATAAATAACCAACGGCGGCGTATCAGCCCCTCGAAATGATAACCAGTGGTTGAAAAGGTCCTACAAAGAGGGCAAATCCTTTTTACTTTGACCCCAGCGAAGCAGAGGGCGTCCCCAGCCCGGAGGCAGGGGTGTCCCTGGCAGGTTTGCCAGTGAGAGAAGGAATGTAATTGCTTTCAAGAGCACAATTAAAAAATCACTTACTTGGGCTTTGTGTGATTTTGCCACAAATCATTTTAGCATGATGGGATGTGTATTCTGTGCCTTGAAAACATATGCTGGGGCATACTGGCATGTGGAGAAATTTAATCCAGTGCATTGATGTGCATCTAAATACGGGAATAGAAAACATCTTGATTGCCCATGGAAGGAATAACCTTTTCTGGGCAAAAACCATGCTCAAAGGAAACATTTCTTCCTGTAATTCTGTTGACTTCATGGGAATATAGAAGGAGAGGAGGAAAACTGGTCACTGGTTGATGCCTCCACTGGTTATAGGATCACAAACCTCATCATGAAGTATTTGGGAGAATTCCTGAGAAAGTTGGGACTGGTGACCCAGCAACATGGAGGGGAAATGATCCCAGTAGGGGGGCAGAGCCGGAGAGACCCCAGCAGGCTTGTCCTGGGGGCACGGGACAGCACCGGGAGTTCTCGGGCAGGATTAAATACGGAGAAAACCACCACAGAAATAGTAACAAAAGCCTCATGATCAAACCAATATAACCCATCACGAGGCTTTTGGCCTTCTCGGGTGATGGCTTTGAGGGACCTGGATGGAAAGGCAGGCAGATTAGAAAGACCAGCAGCTCATTACCCACAGCTGACTATCCCCTAACGAGCCAGACGGCCTCTTGCAACGCCCATGCTGAACTCACCTCACCTAATTAAACACCCAGGGCAGCTCCTCTGGGAAGTGAAATGCTTTGCGTGAAAGAAACAAAAAAAAAAAGAGCCCCAAACCAACCCTGAAAACCCAGTGATACCCAGGCACAGCCCTGATCTCCCAGGCCTGTGGGGAGCTCAGGGTGACACCTCGGTTGGGTGCGTCACTCCCACCCTGGAAAGCGGCCATAAAAACGGGTGGAATTAGGTGCAAGAACATCATTGCCGGCCACCCCAGCTCCTGCTCTGGCCACCAGGGCTTCCTGGGGCTCTCCCAACAGCTCGGCCCTCGGCCTCAGCCCTTCCAGCTGGGAGGAGCGACCTTCCCAGCCCAGCTCTTCGCGCCCTTCAGCTGCTTCCCGCCATGGGAACGGGCTCCCTGGTAACTTTGCAACTTCATCATTAACAAAGGTTGTATTTAAGATTCCTGTGTCTACCACTTAATAACACCCAAATTAGTCTCGATGGAATTAGCTGTAATTAAGGACATTGTGAAATATGGTGGGGGCAAACAGAATTACACTGTATTACTTTATTAATAATATTCTTTAACTACACTGTAAATTGCTATTAGGCCTGCATATTACTGCCTGGATATGGAAATAGTCTTTTGCTATGCTAATCTAACACAATTTTCTTTTAAATGTAAACAAATTATACTCTATTAATATGCTGTTCTACTTGCATAGTTAATTATTGTAACAGTAAGGAATAAAATTGTTCTGCTTTCTCTGTTTCTGATGGAAAAAGGGCTACATAAATAGTTTAATAGGGAACTAATTATGCAAAAAATTTAGATGCCTAAAATGTGTTTGTAATTGCATTAAAATGGTCTTCTGTTCAAATATTGGAAAGCCTGCTAATTGGAGGCTAGCTGGAAATTTAAATATTGTGAATCAATGATTTTAATACAGTACATGTTTGGTTGTGTTTCTGTTCATATTTGTCTTTGGAAATGAAGAGAATATTTAACGGTGTTTAATAAGAGGAGTTCTGGGTTTCATACCAATGAGGTTAAGGAAGTGAAAGAGGGGAATTTTAAATGCGCGTGCCACAGCACTAACCTGAACTTGGGCGGGGGCGAGGCGGTGGGCAAACGCCAGCCCTGGGGCCAGGGGCCGACGCCGCGCGGCTGCCTAACGAGCGAGCTCCTTAATTAACCTCGGACGTGGAGGTGGCCATCCCGCAGGGGTGCCAGGGGACCCGCGTGGAGATGCCCCACGGCCACCAGGCAAACGCCGCGGTGCCGGGAGAGGCTGGAGGCAGCGAAGGCGAGGGTGGCCGCCGTGCTGTGACCCAGCGGGCAGGAGGACGGGCAGCAGCGGAGCCTGCCCACCTGCCTGCAATGGGAACGCCGGCACTGAGGGTGCTCTAGCCCCGCCGGGCACCTCAGCGAAGCCTGGGGCTCGGCGCGAGGCGTCTGCACCGGCGCCCTAGCACCCAAGTATAGCAATTTGGAGTGGAAACACGCAAACAGCTTGTGGTACAAAGAAAAGGATAGATTTCCAAATGGCTAATCTCCAGCCACCCACACAAGTTTTGTCTCTCTTTAGCACCTTTCTCTGTTGCTAAGTCTCGCATCCAAAAAATGAAGAGGAGACACTCCAAATTATGCAGCAATATTGTGTCGAGCAGCTGAAAACAGGCTCGGAGAAGATCTCAGGGAACACAGCGAAATCATTATTATTATCTTCAGTAAAATGACACGGGGCAGCGCAGGACTGGCGGTGTGATGGGGCCGGGGCGAGCGGGCGTGGGCCACGGGCTGGCGCAGAGAGGGCTGAGCACCGTGCTGGCCCATCTGCTGGCCCTCGTTGCCATCCCTGAAGCCGGGGAGGACAGGCAGCAGACGCTGTGTCACGGGGAAAGGGTGACCATCCTGCCCCATGGCCCTGTCTGGGAGCGCCGCTGCCTGGACAGAGCTTCCCGTGGTGGGGAGGACCCTGGGAGCAGGCAAAGTTTGCTCCCACATGCTGCTACCTGTGTCCCCCCACTGATATGGAGCACGATCTGCTCCGTAGCCATCAGAGTGGCCCAAGCAGGGAGCTCGTCGAGAAGCACACAGCACCGGTGGCAAAAGAAGAGTTATTTACTCAGGCTGTCTTAGCGAAAAGAAACACAGCAGGCAAAAAAAAAAAAAAAAAAGTGATGCGATCCAAGCCGGGGCTCGCCGTCCTCCCGGGAGATGCTTTTGTGTGCCAGGCAGAAGGGAAATGCAGCAGGAACAAAAGTCCCCCAGTAATGGCTGAGCCTGGTTAGGTCTCAACCGCCCCGCAAGCCAGGGAGCCGTGTCCCTGCCCATCTGCTCCGCACAGCACCCAGCACGAACGCGCGGGCACCCGAGCCCTGCTGCGGGTGCTGGAACAGCTCCCACGCCGTCGGTATCCGCCGCGGCGCTCTGTGAAGCGTCGGGGGTAGCCGGGGTATGAAAGGGGCCGTGGAAAGGCAATTTTAGCCTACACTTGATAATCCCTCCATTTGCCTTTCAGGATGCGTCAGATTAAATAGAAACACTTAAATTTGGTTTATGTTATTTCACGGGACTGACCTGTGCCATGCTATGTTCGTATCTAAATGCGAGGGGAAAGAAAAATCCTTAAAATATACCTGAAATAGGCACGGGCAGAGGAGAGCCCTCAAAGTGAAAATGCCCGACAAATTAGATCGGTCCGTGAGTTATCACTTCAATTTTCATAGTAAATACCCTATCAAACAGAATTTCTTAAGCTTGCTTGTAAGAAGCTGAAGAAATCATTTGCTACGGGGGAAAAAAAAGAAGAAACAGAAAAAAAAAGAAGAAAAAAAGACATGTCATATCCCAGCTATCCTGCCAAAATCCCCAAACAGCTTCCTAGCTGTTTAAGAGAAGAGCATTTTAAATATCTTTGCAGAGTCTTGTCTGTTTGTCTGACAGATGTCTGCAATGTACTGGGAACTGTATTCATGCTTAGAATGTAAATAAGATTATAGGTCTTTAAATATTCCCATTACATTGTATTTACCTAGATGCTGATGAAAATAAATAGGAAGCATTTCTGTTGGTTTTTTTCCTAGCAGGCTTTTCCTCCGCATCCCACAAGCAGGCTTAACATTTTTTTTGCCTTGTCAGTTAAACGCACAGGTTTCCACTTAATCTAGTGGCTAGTCCAAAGCATACATCTGTTAAACTAAAAGGGCAATTTCTGGCTAGAAATATAAACTGCTCATTTGGAAGTATCATTCATAGCCTTTTTTTTTTTTTTTTTTTTCCCCTAGAACAAATAACAAAAGTCTTAACCACGGAGTTTATTCAGGTCCCTGCTCTGTTCACCTGGGGACGGCGGTGGGACGGCGGGGGGAGAGCTGGCTCCCCCCTTACACCAGATATCCGACCGCATGAGAGTTCAGCAAATCAGCGGAGTAAGCTGACACTGGGGATTAAACTGGCTCTTTGCATTTACCAGCTCCAACATAATTAAGCACTGGGAGCCACGCAGGAGTGCCTGGAGCTCAGCTGCCAAAAGCGGGGCAGCTCGGGGTGGCCCCCCAGCAAACCACCCCGCAGAGCCACCGGGGTGCCGCGGGATGAGTGGCCCAGGATGTCCCCAACCCCAGAGTGCTGCCTTTGGGGTGAGGAAGAGGGGAGCTGGGCTTTGGAGGGGTGTAAATGGGCATTTTGGGGGGCACGGGGAGCACAGACCCGTTCCCCATGGTCCTGCCGGGGCAGGGACGAGTGGGAAGGAGCAGCCCCGGGGCACCGGGGGTGGCAGAGGAGGGGCGGCCACAGCAGGAATTAGTCATTCCGCTTTTTCCATCCACTGCAAAGACTTGATTCCAGAAATTAATTCAACAAAATCTACATTCATAAAACAAAGCCTTTCTTCAAAGCTCAAAACCAGATGAAACAGCCCCACTGATTCACCCTTCCCCTGCCCTCTCCCGCACCAAGAGGGACTTGAAATAGGTTGAGTGGTTTTGCTAAATACCCGGCGATCCCCAGCTTAGATCTTGGATGCCAAGAGTCAACCCAATGTTATGGCTGAGTAATAAATCCCTTAAAAGCAGTGTTTGAATTTGTAATGGAAATGTTGACAGACCCTCAACTACAGCAGCGCAAGCTCCGCAAAGTCAATCTTGTAATTGATCCTGACTTCTACACCGAGCCACATGTGCGGGGCTTTGTGCACTGGGCAGTGGTTGTTAATATAGCTGCTTTCACCTGAAACAAATGAGGTCTAATTAGATTAATCTGTAAATCAGTGCTCACCAGTTGTATGATTAATGAGCACTTTGCATTTCTCCAAGATCAGATGAATGGATTATTTGAAGGGATTTAATAGGAAATAATAGATTTCCTCATCTGTGACAGGGCTAGCAGGGATCCCACGTCTTCTGCACGAGCCTCCGAAGGGGGAAGGAGGAAGCGTAGACGAAGAAACTGGAGGCTCAATCTGTCCTTTTTTTCGAGGAGCTGAACTTCTGATCGTGCGGGTGTCAGATGGACACTCTACAGCTGTTCTGGAACCATGTGTCAACATTATTTACCAAACTAATGTGATGATAATTATGGCATAAAGTATGGGGGGAAAGCATGCAGGCAGAATGGACATACATACTTAATGATTTTATTCTCCTGCATTCAAAATCAGTAGGAGCCGAGCTTGTCGCTGGAGACATGTTGAAGCAGCAGTGCAAGCTGTCTGTGCAGGATCCAGTGATGACTGTATGCGGCAGCATGCATTCAAAGTAAAAAATTAATTTACAAATGGTTTTCAGGGTTCCCACCAGATGGAAGAGCAATGAAGTCACGAGCGGTCCTTCTCTGCCGCTTAACCCTTGCGCTGACGCGCTGCGGCGGGAATGCGGCCACCTATAAAAAATAATAATCTGAGGCCCCATTCAGAGTTTATTTTTAAAATGGTTACTTTAAAACCGAAACACCTGTACTTTTACTGCTGGCTAAGATGGACTGCAACATCACATGCAGAAGGCAGATGTGTAACTGGAGCCTTCATAACTGGTTCGAATTATAAAAACATTGCTTTAAAAGAAAGGGAGGGGGCTTGGGAATGCATTTTTAAGAAAGGCTTTTATTTCGAGATCAAACCTGAATCTTTAAAGAGTTTCTTCGCATCACCTTTTGCTCCTGCTGAGCACTGGTTCGCTCTACGGCGAGTCCCACTGACATGGGTAAACCTACCAATTAATTCCCAAAAGCTGGTGAAAGCCGAGGGGGATCGGGGCCCAAAGGTTACGCAGCCATCAGTTCCCCCATCGGGACACATTTATTTCTCCTAAACCCTCCGCTGATGTGGCACTGCTGAGCCCAAGCCCCTCTGTGGCTGTGCCCGATGGGACAGGGACCCCGAAACCGCTCCCCGCCGGGTGGGAGGTGCGTTTTTCCACCTGTAGTTTGGGTAAAACCACCTGAGCCCCAAGGAATTCCTCTGTGCGTGCCGCAGCGAGAGCCCCACGCCCTGCGTGGCCGGGGGACACCCCTGGGTGCCGGTGGGGGCCGGGGGCCGGGATGTGCGGCTTCCCAGGAAGGCTTTAGCTTGTCAAGACTTGAATTTTTCAGGCGGCCTGCGAGAAGCGGGAGGGCTGAACTTGGATGGGCTCGGGGCCTTTGCGCAACGCTGTTATAAAACATTCATTGTGGTAGAAGACGAAGTTCGGATGTGTTCCTAGAGCGAGCCATAGCCTCCCTCCCACTATTTTTTCACAGGGGGGATATAAAATCCATGGACGCGCACCAATTTTTATCAGAGGAAGAGCGATTTATCCTTGGAGAGATGAGCAGCCTTTTCTCGCCAGCCTCCTGGAAGCCCTCAGCTGCCTACTTGGAGCTGCAGGACGGGGGGGCAGAGCCTGCAAACGGCTTTTCTTCGTGGCTTTGTCCCCCCGACGAGGTGCAGCAACGTGCCCCCCCAGAACACGGGTTTCAGAGCTTCCTGGCGCACGAGCAGCGATGTTGTGGGAGCGGGAGCGGGGCCACTCTGTGGGTGCTGGCGGTGAGGGGGCTCCTGGCTCCTGCTGGCCCAGCCCCAGGAGTGGGGTCATGCCGGGGGGTGACTCCCATGTCCCGATTCCCAGCTGGTTTTAGACACGCAGAGGTTTGCCCTGCGGTGCTGGGGTGCGCGGCAGTGGCAGGGCCCTTCGCCCCGCGTCCGGCCTGGCTCCCTCCCCAGGGCTGCCCAAGGCCAGCGCCATTAAATGTCTGTTTACGCTGCTCTGAGAAGATTCAGATTTTTTTTTCCCCCCCATTTTGCCTAATAATATTGCAAAGACCATAATAGGAAGAAGAATTTATTTTTCATCCCAGCCCTTTCAATACCTTTTGGGATTATCCTGTGGCTCTGCAAAGTGACCTGACCTCCAGTGCATGGTGCCCTTTTTTTTCTTCTTCTTTCTTTTTTTTTTTCCTCTTTTTTTTTTTTAACTCTGAGCTCATTTGAAAATTCCAATTTCTATAATAATTTGATGCAGCTGCTAAGATGTTCTTTTTCTTTTGATCACTGTTATTAATGATGTGCTGTAACATATGCAACGCTAGCAATCCCAGCTACTATTTCTTACAAAGATCATTTTGTACTTCCCCCTCGTTCTCTCCCCCCTCCCTCCCCCTGCTCTGATGAAGCTCATATGTTTTAGGAAGTTCATCTCAGAGTTATTAGTCTAAGAATTAGGAAATGTGTGGGCAGCTCCTCTGTGGTATAAAAGAAATTGGAAAAAGAAACCATTCCCCTTTATTCCCAAAAGAAGGATATTGGCTTTATTTTTGGTCCTGAGTTTACTGTTAAATATTTTATGGTTTGTTCTTAATGTCATCTTTTGTAACTCTTATTTGCGTCGATGTTTTGATAAAGCTGAGGTTTCTAGCTTAGCATTTTTTTAATTTCTTAAATGCTACCAGGCCAAATTACGATCTTGGTTATGTAAATGCAAATGCCAGGTAACTCCGCAGGAGTCTGCAGATTTGCCCCAGATTTATAACGTGACAAGTGTGATCAGAAATTGAAAACCGGGACTCTGATTTCGCTCCCGCTCCACGGTATTTAAACCCAGCTCAGTTAAAATCACCATATTTACACCTGCACGAGGCAAGGGACGGGCACAATTTGGCCCTGAAGGAATTCGCCCCAGCTCCCGGGAGCAAGCCGGCGAAGCGGCTGTCGCGGTGCTCGCTCGGGAGCGCGGGGAGGGAGCGGGACCCCCCCGGCCCTCGCACGGGCTCTTCCCAGCAGAGGCTCCGTGTTCCCGCTCCATCATTTCCAGATGAGTTTGCCCGGGGTACGCTCAGGGTGGCTTTTGTCACCGCGTGCACGTGTGCGCGGGGCTGCACTGACTGACCACAGCTACTGACAAGAAGGCAGCTGGAAACAAAGAGGTTTTGAAGGGCAGTTTGTACATTTTTAAAGGCTTTCACAGAATCATTGAGGTTGGAAAAGACCTTGAAGATCATCTAGTCCAACCATTTGTGGCCATCAAGCATAACTACACATAGAGAAGCATCTACAGCATTTAGAGATGGGACTATTTGTATTTTTTTTTTTTTTTTAAATTTACCTCCCGTCATTCCTACTAATTTATACATAAAAATAGATGAATTAGGAATTATTCACCCCAGAAAGCCATGCTGAAGGTGGCTCCACCCCAAGGAGATGGGAGGCGTGGGGTGACCTCAGTGCGGGGTTGGGTGCTGCCCCGCTGCACCCACTTGCTGGGGGGGACCCGAGATGCCCAGGGGGGTGAGGGCACAGGAGGGGCAGCGCAGAGGCAGGCTCTGGGTGGACTTTAGGTGTCCATCTGCTGACCCAACATGAACAGCCTGGGCCGTCTGCAGGGACAGGGCCCTCTGCCCCACATCCCCCTGCCCTCTGTCTCAGCAGAGAGAAACGCTGCCCCTGCATCCCCATCCTCAGGCTGCAGTGCCCCACATAGAGGGGACCCCCAGGCACAGAGGGGACCCAGGCATGGATAGGTCCTCCAGGCACAGAAGGGTCCCCTAAGCATGGAGGGGACCCGCAGGCACAGAAGGGTCCCCCAGGCACAGAGGGGAGCCCCAAGCATGGAGGGGACCCCCAGGCACAGAAGGGACCCCCAGGCACAGAGGGCCCCCCCAAGCACTGAAGGGTCCCCCAAGCATGGAGGGAAACCCCAGGCACAGAGGGGAGACCCAGGCATGGAGGGGACCCCCAAGCACAGAGGGGACCCCCAGGCACAGAGGGGACCCCAAGCATGGAGGGAAACCCCAAGCACAGAGGGGACCCCCAGGCACGGGTGGGTCCCCCAGGCACAGAATGTACCCCCACGCATGGAGGGGTCCTGCAGGCACAGAGGGGTCCCTGAAGTGAGTCCCATCCCTCTACGGTGCATCACGCCCAGTGCCAGCTGCTCAGGGAGCCTCTCCTGCCCGCGCACACACGGGCACACACGCGTGTGCACACACGCACACAGGTGACTCGGGGGGGGGGCAGGGGGGCAGGCGGGGGCTCGCCCAGCTCCCCGGCGCAGGCAGAAGGGCAGATCCACGGGGCTGTGAGCAGGAGCTGACCTGCTCGTTTCCCAACGAGCCCTGACTGCGACACTTACAGTTAATGAGAGGCTGGGGGGAAAGGGAGGCTGCTGTGCCTTGAGCTAGGAACGCACAAGAAATGCCCTGCTTTGAGGCTGATGCCGACAGAAATGGAAAAGGGGAGAAAAAAATGAACAAAGCCCCATATTAAGGCACTGTAAGGTGGCATCATTTGGCACACCCAGGCCACCCCTGGCCAGCAGCGGAGGTGAGCAGGTTGCCAGACCACTTTCCCCCTTTTCTATTTGGCTCACTGCTATTTGAACGCCGCAAACTCAATTATTTTTAGGCTTCTAGCAACAGAATAAAGGGAAACGGGAGACATGATGGAGGGTGCGTGTATTGACAAGCACTGCTAAATGGCTCTTTATTCATGAGCCTGGCTGCAGAAGTTTTCATGCCCTACATTTACCCCCCCCCCCAAAGTCGGAACGAAGCAACCATGAAAAAATAAACCAGGCTGCAATTTCCCCCCCCCCCCCCTTCTTCTTTTCTTTTTTCTTTTTTTAATTGCTTCACTATACGGGCAAAACAGGTGCTGAAATGTGAAACCCTACTGAGGGATTTCCTCTGCAGAACAGCTTGGTGCTAGCACGGACCTAAAGTTAGACGTGCTCCCAGTGCTGCATGCTAAAGCGGCTGCCTCGCCTATGGAAAGGGGCTCCATACCACTGACTGTCAACAAAATAGCACACTGTCACTTTAAGAAAAAATAAACTAAAATATGAACTACCAAAAACCCTGCCATTTCCAGCCTGGGCTTGATTAATGATTTTTCTATCTAATAAAAGGTTCACAAACCATCTGTTTTTCTCCCTAATGCCTTGCCCAAAGGTTTTTCGTTCCTATTTCAGGCTTGGGGCCAACTGACATTCCCCTCTTTTTTTTTCCCAGCCTTGTAAACAAACCCTTCTCTCTTTTTAATCTTCCAGTGCTGTTTCCTACCCATCGTTATGCATATTCATTGCGAGTAAACATTTTTAGTGTCTACACTTAATCTCTTCCACTGGCAATTACTGTTCTATGCTGTTTTGTAATGCAGAAGGGCCAACGCTTTCCCTTCTAATAACAGCTGGGTCGCAGATGGGGCCTGCAGTCATTGTAGAAAATAAAAATTTACAAGATGCCAGTGGAATTTATTTCAGTTTTATGGAGTCACAGGAGGAACCTTTCTGTTATCCGCCTTCAGTGAAATCTGCAGGCACAAGGCAAGCTTTTGACATTTAATCAAAGGGGGGTTCAGGTAGGGTCTGGAACAACACGAGGAAGAAAGCAGGTGGATCGTATTAGGCAATGCCATGGTTAATTTATTTAGAAGTGATTGGCTTAGATGTGCGCAGCCAATATTTGACATCGTGTATATATCTTGTTTAGCATCCCGCTTCTAAATTGTTCCCGCTGTCGAGGCGCTGAGCTGTCGCTGCGGACCGAACCAGGTGTTAGGGCTGGTTGCGGCGCGGAGGTACCGGCGGTGACGATGGCAGCGGCGATGGCAGCGAGAGCGCGGCAGGCGCCGGGCAGCCTCCCCGACCCCCCCCCCCCGGCGGCAGCCCCTCGTCTAGCGAAGGAGCGGCACGAGAAATTCCCTGTCATTGGAATTCTAGAAAATGGCTTTCCTTGGTGGAATGTTTTTAAGATGTGGTGTTTAGGTGAGAGCAGAGATCTCGCGCAGGATTAGTCTCTCCGTTACACGCCAGGAAGTCATTCTGCAGCGCTCAAGAGCTAAGTGCAAATATACAAACGAAAAAATGAGTGTATCTCTACTCGCCAGGCCATGCTCTGCTTTCACCAGCCCCATGAAGCCGGGGAAAACCGTGACCTCAGCATGCTCACGTGGGATTTACACCGGGGTAAACGACAGTTGTATCAGCTCGGCGCCACTGTAGGAGATGTTTAAGATGGAGGGGCTGGCAGCTGCCTGCGCTATTCAGCTCTGCCTGTCTGGGCAGAGCAGCATCTCGGCGGGTATCGCTGCTTCCCTGCAGGAGAAACCATCTCAGGAAGAAACGTGGGACAGCAAGAGATCGTGGCACAGGGGTACTTGCGGCGCTGGCAGTGACACCCCGGCTGTGCACGGGGCTCCCACATGGGCACAGCCATGGCACGGCGTGGCTGTGGCACCCCATGGAAACAGTGTGGCCTCAGCGTGGCCACAGCACACCCAGCGTGGCCGTGGCACAGCACGGCCTGGCATGGCACCAGCATGACATCAGCGTGGTGTGGCCCATGGCATGGCCACAGCATGGCCACGGAAAGGTGACAACACAGCCATGGCCCAGCACAGCCACAGCTCAGCATGGCCACGGCATGGCATGGCTGCGATTTGCCACAGCGTGGCTCAGCTATGGCATGGCACGGCACGGCACAGCTCACCCTCTCCCGCCCCACGTCCCCCACCCCACCACCTACGCCGGCATTTCCCTCCGTTCCCAAGCCCGGAGCCAAGGCAGGAGGTTTCCCCCCAGGAAGCCGGCGCTGGGGCTGCCCGAGGCTGCCGGAGGCCGTCGGCCGCCTTCCACAACCACAGCGACTCCTGAAATTTCCTGACAGGCAAAAACATGGATGAACATAATGAGATTAGGAATTGAAGTAGTTTAGAGGAAACTCACAATAAATAAAGGACATATTTCTATTTAGTGTGCATTGTGCAGGCAATTTTTCCAGATTTTTTAAAGTAGTTGAATGAGGAGGTAAATGGAAAGTCTCACATCCCTCCTTTTTTTCCCCTTCCTCCTCTGTTACCAGGATCCAGAAACAGAAACTTACAACTCACTCAAATTAATTAGATTTTAGGTGGTGTGTTTTTTATTATTCATGCATTTTCTTTATTTATAAAGCCCCAGTTTTTGAAGCTCTCTCTACCGAGGGCAACAGATTTTTTTCCTAAAGATTAGTAATTTTTACTTCTCAGGGCACTCTGCTTCGTGCAGAAGGAAAATACAACTTTCAGGGGAGAAAAATGAGGGAAAAACCTTCAGTTATTGCAAAGTGTTTATTCTTGCCTGACAAATAATTCCCAGAGCTTGGATTTATGAAAAAAAAAAAAAAAAAAAGCTATTAAATTGTGTGGCTTAGTTAAAACTTTCCCTCCCCCCTTCCATTTTTAAAAATATGATATTGCTATTTTTATATGCAAACTATGTTCAGAATATTGAATTTGGTACATTAAATACCAGAGATGAAGATCTTAGTAGCTTTTAATGAAGAGGATAAATTCTCATAACTAGATTTCCCTGTATATCATCCCCAGTCCCCTTTTCCCAACCCTTTCCTTCATTTACAAATTCAAAAGCTGCAAATAAGCCACTGTGAAGTTTGCTAATCTCAGCGAAATGCTGTTTCTATTGCAAATATTAGTCAAGATTACTACGACTAAGTCACAGGCTGGTAGACGGCTCGGCAGGAACCTCAGGGGTTTTCCAGTTTGCAGATCCCAGCAGTTCAAACTGGATCTGGGTAATCCCAGTTTGAGTGAGGCTTCCCTGCGGTCCAGGGTACTCGAGAACCATCCTCCTCTCCAGCAAAAAATGGGAACAGGGGAAGGAAGCGCTAATTGCCCAGAGAAGCTCACTGAGCTTGGAAGAACTTAGATGCCAGAAGGGAAAAGAAACTGGGAAATTGCAGGTGCTGGAGAGGAGCCTGGGCTGCAAACACAGCCCATGCCGGACCCAGTAGTCCCTGGGAAGACCCCCATGAGGCTGGGTGGGATGGCCCTGGGGTCCCCGCTGACACTGGGGGGGGGGTCTGAGCGCCCCGAAAACCCCCACCCTCACCCTGTTGCATCCTCAGCATCCCCAGCCCGGGGCTGCCCACGGGGAGCAGAGGTGCCAGCCTGGGCCAGCTCCGCAGACAACCCGCAGCTGGAGCAGCGCTGCCTTACGCCACGGCGGAGTCTGGCCCCCACCCTGAAAGCAAAGCCTTTTTTTTTTTTTAATTGTGCCATACAGAGAGAAAGCCAATAAAAAATAAACAACAGGCAGTCTTGATACATAACCTAAAATTATTTTTGCTCTGTTACTGCAGAAACAGCCAGAAGAGGGACCATAGATTAATTAGCATGCTCTGAGCTGACATCACTGACGATGTTGCCGAGGATGCTTATAAACCCAAGCACTGGTCTGGGCATTTCAGCTCTGTTATTAACAAAAAGGAAGGGTAATCATTCCTGACAAATGAAAAGCAGCATTGGTGGGAGAGGAGAGCAGGCTTCGGAAAGGAGCTGCGGAACACAAGAGCGCTGCAGATCGCTCTGCTCCAAACGGCTTGTGCGACCCATGAAATATTCAGGAGCCGATATGGGCTGCTTGGGGCTCCCTCTCTCTCCGCATCCTCGTGGTTTATGGTACGGCGGCAGGCTCGCTCTCTGCCACGCTGAACATTACTCGCCTTTGCAGCGCGAGCAGCGTGCAGTGCTCGGCGTCGTTTGCGATGATGAGAGGCTCCTCGGCTCCCCAGCTTTTCCTTCGCTCTTTAGCGCAGGACTAACAGGTGGCTGCCCGCAGGAGCCCGCTCCCTGCCTGCGCCCGCCCGCGCTGGACCCCGCGCCAGCCGGCGGGGACGGCTCGGCAGCGCTGGATGGAAGAGGTTTTGCTGCAGAGCGCACCAGCCTCCTCCCATCCAAAGCACCCCACAGGCTTGTAGCCATCGCTCCTGGGCATGAATTTCAGTCTGACTTTGCATAGTCTTTAGGGGGTGGAGTATGGCCAAAGTCATCGTTGTAGAAGGGATGTGGATAGGAAGAATCACAGAATCTTCTCGATTGGAAAAGCCCTTGAAGATCATCCAGAACCTCACACTGACCGTTCCCAACTCCACCACATCCCTCAGCGCTGGGTCAACCCGACTCTTCAACCCCTCCAGGGATGGGGACTCCCCCCCTGCCCTGGGCAGCCCATTCCAACGCCCAACAACCCCTTCTGCAAAGAAATCCTTCCTAAGAGCCAGTCTGACCCTGCCCTGGCGCAGCTTGAGGCCATTCCCTCTTGGCCTGGCGCTGGTTCCTTGGCTCAAGAGACTCATCCCCCCTCTCTGCACCCTCCTTTCAGGGAGTTGGAGAGGGCCATGAGGTCTCCCCTCAGCCTCCTCTTCTCCACACTAAACCCCCCCAGTTCCCTCAGCCGCTCCCCATCACACCTGTGCTCCAGACCCTGCACCAGCTCCGTTGCCCTTCTCTGGACACGCTCGAGTCATTCAATGGCCTTTTTGGAGTGAGGGGCCCAAAACTGAACCCACTCATCGAAGGGCGGCCTCACCAATGCCGAGTCCAGGGGTAAGATCCCTTCCCTGTCCCTGCTGGCCACGCTATTGCTGATACAAGCCAGGATACCATTGGCCTGCTTGGCCACCTGGGCACACTGCTGGCTCCTGTTCAGCCAGCTGGCAATCACCCCCAGGTCCCTCTCTGACTGGCAGCTCTCCAGCCACTCCTCCCCAAGCCTGTAGCGCTGCTGGGGGTTGTTGTGGCCCAAGTGCAGCACCCAGCATTTGGCCTTATTGAAACTCCTCCAGTTGGCCTTAGAACTGAAGAGGTGGTGATGGTCCTTTGGTGGTTGAAGTAAACGTCCGGGTCTCTGGGGGTGCAGCAGGGCACTGGCAGCGGCAGCTGTGGGAGGACAACCCTGCATGAGATCCTCTCGGCTGTCTCACTGGTGTGTGCCCTTAGCAAAGATGAGAAATTGGCATTTTCTCATTATATCGGACTTCCGGTGATGACGTGGTGCCGAACATACTGCAGGAAGGCGGGAGCAGCCGTGTTGGGCCAGAGCAAAGCTCTGCCTGCATGAACCAGCCTCCCCTGCCCAAAGCGCTGCCTGCCCAACAGCCAGAGATAGCGACCCCAGACCAGGCACAAAGGCCATCGCTAAACACAGATCAGATGGGGGACAGCTCTCAAGGGAAAGAGAACTTACTCACCATTAATTATAAATAAATTGCATTGGACCAAGGAGGTGCCTGTCACAAACTGCTCATAAAAAAAGAAGCTGTTGGTAAAGAAAATGTCTCCAAGAACTCGAGTGGGATGCCCTGCGGAGGGGAAAGCAGAGGGAGCTCTGCGGAGGGGGATGGAGGGTCGTTTCTCTCCCCCTCCCTCCTGTTGTTGCCCAGAGACAGAACTTGCCTAATTGTGCAGCTACAAGCCAGAGAAAATGAGAACCTTCTGGAACAACCTATTGCAGGTGTAAGAAAGATTATATAAAGGCAACACCCCACGTGTGTCTCTGTGGACCCACCACCTACAGACCAAGCTCACTGCTCTATGACAATGCAGCATCCAAGGGTGGTGATTTCCCTTCTCCTACCCACTCCTCTTCTCTTTTCTCTTTACTTTTGCCTCTTTAGTCTCTCTTTCTTATGTATATTAATGTATATAAGTTTTGTATTGAGATCACTTGATCGTTGACGGGTTGTTAGGAAAATAGTCTGATCCTTTATTGGCTCACACCAAAGGTTATCTGTTGATCGTTGCCAAATTGTCTCCATTCACTCACTAAAGTGGTCAGTTAATAAAGTTACACCAAGTTGCTCCTCTGAGTCATTGTCATGACTGGACCTGCCCTGAGGCTCTGCAGAGCAGAGACCTGCTCTTCCAACAGGCTCTCAGGGAATTCAAAAGATTCACCCCCTCCCTAACCGCATGGGATGAGACAGTACCTGGCATGAATAATTAACTTATTTTCCTAATAAAAAGGAATCTACAAATGAAGAGGCCTTTGTTCAGCCAGAGCTTCAGACCACCGCTTTCCTAAGGCCGCTTTCTCCCATGGGATACCAGGGGCTTAAGGCCATGCTGACAGTCCTGCAGAAGGGTACAGCTGGCTCCTCTTCCCCCCTTCAGAGGGAAAGGGGGCACAGACCCCCCGTCAGCCAGCTCCTTCCTTCAGGCTTCGAGGCAAAACAGTCAAAAAAGGCAGGAGGGGAGGCTGGTGGATACAGAAAGGGCCCATAAGTGGGGGCCACAGGAGATAGCTTAGCAGGACTTCTGGGGTGGTTCACCTGGTATTGAGGATCTAGGACTCTTGGGTTTCTGAGTGTTGAAGGGGAGGCTGAGGAGGGAGGGAACCATTTCTAGAAGAAAAAATTCAGTGAATTGCTAGTTGGGTACCAAAATGAATGAGTTTCCCAAGATCTCTGGTTGCATCCTTACACTAACAACCTTGTACATCTCAACCCTCTTAAAACTACACATTTCCTTCCACAAGATATACCAGACTTCCTTGACAAAATATGTAGCATTACAAGTTGTGGGATGTTTCCCAGGTCCACAACACCGTATCAAAAAGAATAAGAAGTCCCAGCAAGGCAGGACAACCCATAGGTGCACAGTTAGATTAATACATTGCTCTGTGCTGAAGGACTCTACCCAGGATACAGCAAGGCAGTCCACTAGTCTGCAGAAAAATAAATTAATAGCAAACTATTTGCTTGGAATTAGTTCCTTGGGGAAAAGGGATGGTTTCTCACCTACAATATAGAAGTCCCAGAATGGGGAAATGCACGGTGGTTCATACTTGGCACACAGGACAGGGAGGAAGTCTCTCTGAGAAGAATCCTTTCAGCTCCTTCTGATGTATTTTCTTCCAGACAACGCTGCCGCTGCATTCGGGGCTTTGTAGGACAGAGGGGGTGATTGGGAAATCAATGCTGCTCCCACCCCTCCAAAACAGGGAGTACAGCCTCCGAAAACGGCCAGGCTGTCATAAACTCCCTGGAAGCACGACAGAAACCCTTTGACAGGTGGGTTAGCTCCCTCTTAGCTCTGGCTTCATGTTCCCACCTCAGGCAATGGTGCCCACACAGTTTCGGCTATAAAAGATAAGGGTCATATGCCTATAGAGTATCTGCATTACGGCTGGCACACCGTTTGCAGTTGTTTGTCATGGGCCGCTTGCCTGTTAAAAGCGACATTGAGAATATAAAAGGGGTAGCACATAAACCCCACAGCTAGTTTGGGCAGTTTGTCAAAGCTGGAAGCATCTTAACAGAGCAGCAATGAGGCAACAACTTCCAAAGCATCAGCTGAAGCAGCTGGAGTTACTTATTCAGGAGAAATCAGCTGATAACAGTATATATATTAACATTTTCTGCAACCAAAATGGTAAGTATCGACTGAAAACCCAAAGCCAAACACAAAACGTGTATGCAAAATGTGCAGCGCTCTTGTCTTTATTCTTGTTCCTTACAATATTGAGGATAGTTTCAGTGATGTAGAAGTGACATAAGTACAAGCCTCAGAGTTCAGTTTTGGTCCAGATCCCAAGCATTGCTAAAAATCATTTTCTTAGAGGCCTTATTTTTTCCATTTTTTTGTGATAAGGCTAATTTTTGAGTTTGTTCATCAAATGATACTTATCAGTTTCTAAGATATTGGAGACTGCCTTTATTTTTACACTCATTTTTTATAGTAACCCTGCTAGTCTAAATTTTCTTGTGAAGCACCATAACCATTGACAGTGGCAGACAGCTAAGGGTTATGCTGCCTAAAATCAGGCTTCCAAAAATTATACTCATGCACTACTGAAAAATAGGCAAGAAGCACACAGAAAATGTCAAAAAGGACAGGTAGAGAGCTAATAATGTGGCACTGAGGGTTACCCAGAATTAAAGGGCTGTCAAGGAGTTTCCTGATCCACAAATTGCATCATTCCTTCCATTAGTGATGACTTCAGAAATATTTACCTTCTGTCTACAAGTAGAAAACTGTCCAAGATTATTGAAGGTGGAAATTGTTATTCCACAAAGATTTTCCATAGCCCCTGTCAGGGAAGACACTCACAACAGGCACCTTTTGGAGAAGTCCCAGAAAAGAGGTAGGGAGCACGGCCCCTCCAGGGGCCACCAGCCCACGATGTGGTCATCACTTTAACCGCATCACGGGTCAGTGGTCCCGTGGCAGATGCTGAGGGGGAGGAAAGCGAATGATTTTGTGGCTCCAGGCAGGAACGCCAGCATAGCCTCCTCCAGGAGGTGCTTTGTGGTGAGGAGCAAAGGGGACGTTCAGACTGGGAATGACAAAAATTGTACTGGAAAGTGCCATGGGTGGATTCAGAGCCAGGAGCAAAGGAAGTAAATGACACCTACATTTTGCAAAATTTCACAGCCTACTGAAGGAGGCAACAGTAGGTTCAGGAGCAAACCAAATCTGAGAAACTGCAAGAGAAATGTGATAGATTTAGTACTGATAAACCAATTCTGGGTATATGCAATATCTCTTTGAAGAAGTGTCCCCAAAGAAAATACCTTTTAATTCCACAAATTTGTCATCTTCAATGTCAAACAACTTTTGGAGAAGAATTAGCTGTGAAATCCAGTTCGATCCAAGGTTCTGGAGAAGCAGGAGGTAAAAGGCATGAAAGGAAAGCAGCTCAGGGGTGCGTAGGGTCCTGCTTGGAGCTAAAGAGTGGCCAAAGACAACTGAGGTCTGAGGTGAGTTAGTCAAGATATATGAGAAAAGAAGAGACCTAAGAATCCTAGATATTAGCAAACAGACAGTGAGAAGCACAAAGCAAAGGACAAGGAGAGGATTTTTAGTAACCATGTCCAGACATGGCAAAAACTGCAGAAAAGGCAAGAGGTGACAGTGAAGAGCAAACCCTCGTCTCAAGGAGCTGAAGTGCCCAGGAGAGCGCGAGCTGGGGCAGACAGAGCATTTAGGCTGGAGAAACACCAACAGAGACTCAATCAGGAACAAGGAGGGCTCCATGCGGTATCAAAACAAGTATTTGTGCAAGAGGAAGAGAGAACTGAGAGGTGTTGGCTAAGGGGAAAGCAGCTTTTCCTCCTTGATAGCCTTAGCACATAGGACGCATCTGCTTACAAAGGCACAGGACAGTTCTGCTGTTGTGTGCAGTACAAGTGACTTCAAAAGGCAGCCTCTGAAATGGCAACAATCCTCTGAGTCCTGGCTATCACAGATGATCCTGAACCTCCCAGGAAAAAAATTAGAATTTAACTGATCCATTTTAAATGGTCAGGAACATATCTATCATCTTGGGTATGTGTTTGGGAAGAGGAGGCAGGAGAAGAGAATATGATGCAGAACTTTAGTTGAATTATATGAATAATTTTATGTGCACTGCATTGAGAAATTACTGCTATCTAAAAAAAAAAGAGAAGAAGAAAAAGAGGAAGAGGAAGAAGAAGAAGAAGGTGAAGTGGAAGAAGAAGAAGAAGAAGAAGAAGAAGAAGAAGAAGAAGAAGAAGAAGAAGGAGGAGAAGAAGGAGAAGAAGAAGAAGGAGAAGAAGAAAGATGAAAAAGACTTAAGAGTGCAAAATCAGAAAATCAGGTTGAATCCTGGCGTTTCCTCTAAATAAATATTAGAAATATTCAAAGCATGGTAGAGCAAAAAATGATCAACTCTGCTCTCCATAACGAAGCTCTCCCTGAAATGGTGGTCATTCTCCTCATTTCATAGAGATAGAAAGAGCAGGATTTGTATTTGGTTTGTGCAGAAAGGCCTCCTTTTGTACAATCAGCTGGGCAACTTTGCATTTGGCACCATCCAAGCACACACATAATAAATTCATGACTCTGGAGCTGTAATACATGGTTTGGGGTATTGTGTGCAGTAGCGTAAAAGCAATATCAAAGCGATGCGCAGGACAAGCCAAATTTTAATCCAGCCCTATCGCTAGTCTCTAAGAACACTGCAATGGCCGTTCAAATGAGCTGCTCCCCTAGGACCGACAGCGACAAGGCTGTTGCCCTGGCTTGTACACGCACAAAACACCCCAGGGCCTTGCTACCGGCTCAGAGCCTCACCCAGCTCAGCACCAGCACTCGGGAAAAAAGTTGGAGTGTCCCAGCTTGCAGCAGGCTGCCGGAACAAGAAGCAAGCAAAAAAAGAATGCCGTGTTTCTCCTGGGTATAGCCACAAAACCCAAACATGCACCACAAACCCCCCTTCGATACGTAAAAACATCACTGGCACTGCTCTCGATATCTGCCATATATTCATCGATACCATCTAAAGTTTACTTTAAATAAATATCTTCCCTTAAATACCAATATATCTACCAACTTTATTACACTCGCGGGCCATGCTGTTTGTATAGCACCGTCTAACAGGGGTGGAACTGCCATTAAGACAGTAAAACTTTATCATGCGAGAACATGCCTCTTCAAAACGGTTATTATTTATTATTTTTACAGCAGTTACAGGTGCTCCGGATCCTTTTCAATAATACATGAAACACCTGCACCGTCCCCAGTTGCTTTACAGTACAACTGAGAGATGAATCGCTGCTGTGCTGGGGATGAGGGTGCGCTTGATGACCTCCTTGGGTCCTTCCAGACTCCTTTTTATTATTTGGCAAGGTGAGGGTGTGTGAAGGGCACTGCAACCCACCATCTTAGGTGGCCGTTCTCTGCAACGGGATCATTTGAGAATACGCATCTTTTTTCTTCCATCCATTCCACTTTTGCATTTCCCCATCAAAAATTATATTTTCTAAAGAGCTACAGAGAATGGTCAACACAGTAAAACAATTCATATGGTGGATGATAGGAATTTTTTCCCCATTTTGACACATTCAAATGTTTGTTATGCATTGGCCTGCCCATTAAAAGCAGCCAGTGCCTCTTGACATCTGTACTATATAGCCAGCCTTATGCTATTAACCGTCTCTGCTACCACAACCACTGCTGCAATATCCACGCTCTCAGCCATGCAGTCATAGAGATCTCGACTTTTTTCCTGGCACAACCTGTACTTTTAAAAGTAGAAGCAGTTCTCTGAGCGGCGCCGAAGCCTGAAAAGAGCTGGCACGGGGCGTAAAGGGGCCCCGGAGCCCCTTTGCTGCAGCAGCTCAGCCTCGCACACATGGCCCACCTCCTCACCCTGCGCTCTCGCTGCGACGGGCCACGCAAGCTGCCGGCCTTTTGTTGATGTTTTCTTTAAATATTATTTTGTGCTTTTGGCACGGGGATGGAAGTGTAGTAACCAGCTGGCACGGCCTCTTCCCTTTGATTGCAGCATTGATTGTGCACCACATGCCCTTCTCCTCCTCCTCCTCCTCGGTTTGCTACATCACTGGAGCTGATTGCTGTGGCCACTCGTAGAGAAGGTTTGGCAGCTGCAAGACCCAGATGCCAATTTCTTTCGGCAGTGGCCTGTGGGTGTCAGCTTGTCTCCCTGTTTGGCATTTCCTCTGGCAGTGAAACCTGCTCTGTGTCAGTGTGTTGTCTGCAGAATGAAAAAGTTATCACTGAAATACATCCGAGAGAGCCACGGAGAGGCTGGAAGGAAAACGCTTCCGAAGTTTCCATGGGAGAAGGAAGACCTCCGTCTATATTCGACCCAGGGCTTGTCCAACCTGCCTCTACCATGGAAAACTCTTCTGAAGTTTCCATGGGAGAAGGAAGATCCCAGTCTATCTTTGACCCAGGGCTTGTCCAACCTGCCACTACTACAGAAAACTCTTCTGAAGTTTCCATGGGAGAAGGAAGATCCCAGTCTATCTTTGACCCAGGGCTTGTCCAACCTGCCTCTACCATGGAAAACTCTTCTGAAGTTTCCATGGGAGAAGGAAGATCCCAGTCTATCTTTGACCCGGGGCTTGTCCAACCTGCCTCTACCGCGGCAGCAGGGAAGCAGTTGTGGTGGCTCCAATGGCCTGCCTGGAGAGGTGGCCCAGCAGCGGGCTCGGCCAGCACTCGCTCCTTGGTTGGAGTTGTTCCCCTGGGGGTCTTGCTCAGGCACAGAGATGGGTTGAGTCCCGATGCCCCGAGCCACAGCCCCCGTACACACACCACACACAGCACTGGTGCTCTCTGGAACAACGTTCCGGGAGGATATTGCTATCTACACAATAAGGACACTATTCCTTATTATAAAGAAAAAGGTACTTAACATTTTCTTGGGAAAAGACATGTTCAGAATAAAGTTGCCTCCCAAACAAACTCACTTACCAAAATAAAAAAAATATATACTGCAGGGCTGGTTTGGTATTTTTACATTAATTTTCCTCTATATATTTGAAATCCACTTTTTTTATGGCAGATTTTTACATGTCACATTAATCCAACATATCAGTTACTAAGAAGTGAATATTACTGAATGTTATTTTGCACATAAATCCTTAAAAAAGCCTAATACCCTCTAAAACAGTAAGATAAAAGAAATGAATGATAAACATACCGTTTCTTTAATATTTTAAAGTACATTTCTCAGTTAGTTAAGGCCTAAACAAGGATCTTTGAGCTGGTAATACTGATTGTCAGAGAAAGAAGTCACAAATGGAAACCTGATTATTTCCCCAATGTAACCGAGGGTTTTTTCCTGCCAACTTCAGTAACACAAACCAAGGGCCTTAACCATTTGCTTGGTTAATTTGTGAATGATTACTTGTGCTTTTATACAGTTAAAATAACGAGTGGAATGCGATCTGCAGCAATTAAAAATTCTGCTTTTCTCCAGCTCAGTCTTAAGAGTGTATTTCATTTATTTCTGACTATGCAACTCATGTTGCTTTTTGATATTTAACCCCCCGCACGAACCCTTTTGCCACATCCCAAAGCAGACGTGTCTGGGGTTCACACGGAATCCTGAGCGCAGCAGTTCCACCCCTTCCTGTCCCCAAAATGCTCAACTCTACCCCAAAGAATTGGTTTGAAGCAATAATATTTAAATGCCGTTATATCCTTTTGTTGATGTGGGCAAAATGGGCATAAATCAGGTTTGGTCTTGCCTTTCATGGGTGTGAATAATCATAAGCCCCACGCCGCAAGGAGTGGAGGGTCAGGCTGTAGCGTAACCGTCTTGCACAAATCACACGGCAGTTCAGTCGTGGCTGGGAGTGAAATAGCACAGGGAATTTTATTTCTGGTGCTCTGCTCTAACCACTACGGAACGCTTTCTCCAACTATATGACCTGGGCAATCTTCTGTAAAGAAGTAAATTCTTACTAAGAAGTGATTGAGTAAATCAGCTCCTTTGGAGCTGACAGAGCCACGTCACACCAGCACCTAATCTGTTCCTTCTACATATTATAAACCAACTCTCTACATTTTATTTTGTTGTCTTATCTTTACCTCTTAACATTTAAAGAGGCGTGGAATATAACTCCTAACTTCCACTTGCTCCATGGAAGTCCTCAAATAAGTGCTAATAACACATCGCGGCGCTTCAGCAGAGGAGCAGAAGGTAACTCCCATGTTACTGGCACTGTAGTCCTGCCCGCACTGAGGACAGCAGGGCTTCAGGAGGCAGGAAAGAGGAGGACTTCTCCATTGCTCCACCAGCCAAAGCGAATGTGGATTAGACAGAGAATTCACGGCTGCCAAACACAAACAGAAAAGGAAAACCCACAAATAAACACCACCATGAATCTGCTTTAGGTGAAAAGAGGAGAGCAGTAAATGCTCCAGGAGCTATGACAGCAGAGAGCACGTGAACACCAGGGAGTAAAAGGACATTCCCGAAAGCCTGGAAGGATGTTCTCTGGCAGTACTGGAGGAACAGATATTGCTTAGCTAACGAACGGGCTCGCTGGAAAGCCACCGCCCCACACAGCCAAGGGCTGGGAGCCCTCCACGTCCTTGTCCCAGGCACCAATCCTCTGCTTCATCAAAGGCAGGTTTGTGGGCAGTGGCCTGAGAGAACCCCTGGGAGAGCCTCCCTCCTCCACTGGCTGTCCCGGCCCTGGCCCGTCCTGCCAGGCCTAGGGACCTTGTGGCGACCACCCTGGCGCTGGGCCCCGGGACTGGGCAGTGGGAATCTTGCTGGTTGCTATTGCAGGAGGAAGAAAACTGAGTCCCATCACTCGGTGGATGGTCCCAGCAGGGCTGGAGAAGGACTTCAACAGCATCTCCCCCACTCCCTTCCTCTCGCCTCAAATATCTGCATGTAAACATGCACTAACGCCCATATTTAATACTTTGAAATCTATGTATATACACACATATGCTGTTATTTTTATAACGTTTGATAGAGATTGTTGAGTATAACAGCTCCCAACTAGAAATATTTTACCTACAGTGAAATAGTATAAACCTAGTTGAAAATGCCATTTTCCTAAACAGGGTCATGAAATAACGGCGTGGCTTTAAAATATAGTTTCCAACTCTTAATTAACCTTGGAGTACTTTGGGAAAGGACAGAGTTTCTTCATTTCTCCTCCCCTCTGTGGCTGGGACCATGCCTGGGAACACAAGCCTTGCCACCAGTTTTAGCACAGGCGTAGGCAGGTCCTCGCCGAGGAGATGTCACGGTGACCACAGCGAAGGCAGGGAGAAATTTTCAGCGAGTCTGAAAAAGGCAGGAGAGAGATTTCACACGCTGCCTGTGTCTTTGTCTTGTCACTCCAGCCCACCGCTCTGGAAGGGAGCGCGGCGTCAAGCACAATGACAGACGCTGGGGAGCCATCCAGCACCCAACGCCTCCCCGGAGCCGCATGCTGCCGCTGCTGAATGCCAGCCCGGAGATGCCGGGGTAGCGTGGAACGGGCCCAGCATCCCCAAGTTTCGCATCCTCTCCTCTGCTCCGCAGGCTGCACCGCGAAGGGACTCGCCGCTCCAGGGAGGGGATGTGGAAAATGGGGAGCGTGGCGGGGGGGGAACACCACTGCCTGGGCCCACACAACTAGGTCTGTCCGTTTTCCCAGCTAATAGCACACAGCATGCTTTACCAGCCAAGCGTTAACGCAAGAATTACTCAAATACCGTGGGAGAAAGCCAGTACAGGCCAGTAAGGTGCTGGTTGGAAAGCATGAGACTCAAGTCTAAGCCCCTTGCAGCCTGCTGCTGACCTCCTGGGTCATTTCTGCCTTTTCTCCTTCCCTCTTGTCTCCATTAATTCGGTATGTACAGTTGTAGGGCTGAAGATGCTGCCTGCCTGAGGAGAAAGCATAGCCATAAAGCCGGCCACAGCGAAAACTAACGTAAGCCTTGGCTATGGCTGGGGCAGGACGCCAGAAAAGGAGCGTTTTGCATGGTCAGAGAGTTGTGCTATCCCTAAGAATGAAGGCATTCGGCTGTGTTTCAGGCCTAAATTCCCAATGGTCACTTGGAAGTGAATCTCAGTGCCTCAATAGGCTTTTAGGAATTTCCAAGGATTAGGTTTAATCAGTGATCTGAAGTAATTTAATATATTTCCAGTGCTCTCTTCTTTAATACTTAATGACTGATGATTAGGTTTGTGTATCAGATCTGAAATCTGCAAGTTATGTGGCAATTAATGTTTGAAGTACTCTGTAACTTCAAATATAATGATCATATTTGCAAAGTAATTACAGAATATATGTGACTAATAAATAATAACACTCAGCACTTACACAGCACTATTCACCTGAGGAGCTCTAAATGAAAAAATTCCAAAAATAATAGAGGCAATTCAAATGCAAACCAGGTTTCCAGCAACACCTCATGAGAAATGATGTAACAGTTTCTGCGGAGCCAAGGCACCACGCGTGTCACGGTGCTAATTCAGTACCGCAAGCCGCACATAAAGCAGGTGACCGACCGCTCTCACTCCGTTCTAGCACCTAAAAACTCCAAGAGCAGTTTTTAGGTGCAAGGAGAGCGCTGGGAGCTGCTGCTTGCGCCCTGCGAGCCCACCCCTCTGCTGCAGCTCGTCACCCTTCCAGCTGCGCTTGGGCACGGGTGCATGCGGAGACACCAGCGGTGAGGTGCACGCAGGGACAGATTTAAAAAAAACCAACCTGCAAACAACAAAAAAATACTTTTTAAACACTCAAACCACTCAGCAGGTGGACTCCAATGTACTGCAGTGCGCAGGGAAAAACGGATGGCAAGGTGGAAGCCATAGGACAAGAGGAAATGGCCTCAAGTTGCCCCAGGGGAGGTTTAGATTGGATATTGGGAAAAATTTCTTCACTGAAAGGGTTGTCAAGCTCTGAAACAGGCTGCCCGGGGCAGTGGCGGAGTCACCATCCCTGGAGAGATTTCAAAGATGTGTAGATGTGGCGCTTGGGGACATGGTTTAGTGGTGGCCTTGGCAGTGCTGGGTTAACAGTTGGATTCAATGATCTCAAAGATCTTTTCCAAGCTAAATGATTCTATGATTCTGTGATTCTATGATTCTATAATTCAGTGATTCTATGATGTGGCTGATGCCCAGGGTACAGGGTGGACCTGGCCCTTCCCTAGGCACTGGATCCATCCTCTCCCTGGAGCTCTGCTTTGGGATGGTGACACCCACCCACAAACAGCCCATCCATACTCAACAACAACAGGCAGGTGAAATCACAGAATCCCAGACTGGTTTGGGTTGGAAGGGACCATAAAGATCACCCAGTCCCAACCCCCTGCCATGGGCAGGGACACCTTCCACTAGCCCAGGTTGCTCCAACCTGGCCTTGAACCCTTCCAGGGAAGGGCAGCCACAACCCAACAAATCCCAACCCGTAGAGGCAACGAAACCGCTTCCTTTGAAAATAAATATTTAAGCGCTCTGTCCCTGTTTTGAACCAGCCAAAGCGTAAATAAGCTTCACATACAGAGGCAGCTGCACATGTAACTCAATGTACGTTATTGAAACGAGCGGGTCTATGTAAGAGGGTCAACCACCAGCCAGGAATCCCTCTGTAAGCAATCGTTTTGGTGCAGCAGCTTCTGGCAGACCGTGCTCCGGCCGGAGGAGCGGTGCTGCCCTCATCTCCTGGCTCTGCAGGTTTTGGGTTCGTCCTCCCCTCTCCTGTCCTTATCAGCAGAGGAGTTAGGAGAAAGGGAGTGATGTAACACGGCAGGGTCCAGCCTCACTTGTTTCCATTACACAAACTTCCTCTCTGCTTAATTCCTGGTTGACCTTGAAGTTTAATTACAGGCTAAAAAGAACAGTTACGTAACGGAGGCAGCAAACCTAAATAAAACAAAAACAGAAGGGCCATATGCCACATAGCCCAGAAAAATCTAGAATCAAATTACACTCTTTGAATTATTTACAATATTTCTTCTTGCCAAATCTAAGCAAATATTCCACTTGCTTCAACTTCACTTTAAGAGCTTTAACTGTTTACTGTAAACCCAAGCATACAATAGCTCTTTCATCAAACATTTAACTGCACATTTCACATTAATAAATATTACAAGGATATTTTATTATAAAAAAGGCTAGATGTAGTTTTCATGAATCTTCTAGCTGCTACACTGAAAATGAGTCTGAACAAGGCATTTCCTCTCAGGCCATGTAGTCTAGTAGCATTTGAGCTACTGAGTAAATATAGCAAGCTAATATTATTTTAATAGCAGTTTCCCACCACATACTGAAATGGAAAACGAACAAGAAAACATTTCATAATCATGTATTGTGTTTGCTCAGATTTATTCATTGTAATATGATTATAAAATACTGTACACTCCTCAGTGTGACTGTTGAGCCTCTCGATCAGGCGATTGTCTGAACATCCCTACCCTTATTTTCCGCAGGGAGCAGCCTCGTGCAACAGGAGAGCTCCCACCCCAATGGGTCATCCCATCTTCAGGCATTTAAATTAAAGATTTAGATGACAGGACGTGCATTTAGTAACCACACTTGGAAAACGGTGACCACTGTCTTAGTTTCCTTATCTGGAAAAACAGGATAACACTTGTTCGCCTGCACCATAGGAACCTCCTGAGGGTTGTTGACATTTGAATGGCTCTGCGAAGAAGTAAAGAAGTGATGTGATTAATCACTGTGTAAGCTCCACGCTTTACAGCTAGGTGAGGCGAGAATATCCCTGCCTTGACAAGTTGTGTTCTTGAAAGACAATGTAAAAATAAAGAATGAGGAGGCTTGCAAGGATAAAAAGGAAAGGGGAAAGAGAAGATGTAACAGATTCAACTAGTGGCTTCCAGCTCCATATTCCCACTCCCACGCCACCACCACCTATTGCCTCCCCAGTTGGTTTTGCATCCTTTTTGATTGCAGTACACTGGAAGTGAGATGCATGGAACCAGATTAAAAAAAAATAAAACCAAAAAAAAAACCCAAACCAACCCAGCTTAACATTTTAAAAACTCAACTAATTTCTCTGGTCTTCTTTACAGAAGGAATTCAAGTGCCCCAAAGATTTTGTGGAATCTTTTGCCTGCAAAAAGATTTTGTTCCTTCCAAAAGATTTTGTTCCATAAGTGTGAAACAAGGCTGCTGATAAAGGGCTGGGCCACCAAAGCACCAACCTTGGAGCCCACCGCGTGCCACGCACCCCTTCCAGCGGCTGCCCTGCTGCCTGGGGGGCTCAAGGGCCACCTTGAAGCCTGTGGTGGCTGCCCTGCTGCGGGCTGCTGAGCTGCTCTGGGGCAGGTTGTGGGGGGGCTGTCTTCACTCTCTTGTTGAAGCTGTTTCGCTCTACCAGGAACACAAAACTTCCCCGGACTAGAGGAAAAGAGGCGGAGCTGCCTGTGCGGTGGGCTTCTGCCCAGCTGCATCGCAGAGGCTGTCCCAGCTCCTGGCCCAAAGACTGTGCATGCATTTTCCATAAATTCCTGGAATTTTATTTATTATGTATTTCACACGAGTTACAGAATAAAAAAAGGAAATGCCATTGCAGTGGGACCTAAAAGACATCATCTCCTCCTAGGTCAGTCTCTGATCATTAGCTACGACCATCCCGCAGGCTCTTGCGTTTTCTCTCGGCCCAGCATCGTTTCCCCCTTTGTCTCCCTGCGAATAGCAGAGTCTCCATCCCACGCAGAGAGGAACACGTCTTCCAGTCGGAGGCTGCAATTGCCACTGAGGTTATTCGGGATACGCCTTTTCGAGAGAAGAATTACCACTGTCCACCAAGGCAATGGGAGGATCAGTTCAGTTTGGAGAGACAGAGCTCTTACAGTATTTATTTGGTTGATATTGCAACCTCTGTGTGTAAAGAACACGAACGCAGACACAGGCGATTCGAGGTGGAGCAGCAGGTCCATCTGTTTTATGCCTGACCACCGCTTTGGCTCTCTGGTGATGTGAAACCCAAACTTTTACTGCCTTTGCAGTTGGCAGAAGCCTGTTTTCTCCTGCACCTCCCTACTCCTGGTAGGTATGCATCCACTGCTCCCAAAATAAACTGAGCTTGAATCTAACTTGAGACAGGAATTGACAGCATGAATCATGCTGGTGCAAACGTCATCTCAGTAATTGGAACATGGATATATGCCTGTGGAAATTATAAAAGTAGCAAATAACTGTATTACAGAACTAAGGAGAGGAAACCTGGCTCTGCCAAATCAAAGCAAGCTTTACTTGGCCTTCAGTAATGTCAAGAGCTAGTCTCATTGCCACTCATTACAGCTGACAGTGTATTCTGCTTACTTCACCCATCTGCAGATGGGATTCATTGCACCTAACTTTAGTCATATAGGAGTTAGGCATCTGGTCTGAGCTACTCTTCTCAGCTCCTCTTGCTGTAAGTGGAAGAGGTGAGTACCTCAAGAAGAGAGGAATTCATCACATCTATTTTCAGGAGCAGTCTTAGGTCAGGACAAATCACCTCTCAGGAGTCCAATCTTTCTCCATTAATTATAGAGGGAACCTGGACTTTCTTAAACTAAACCAACTAATTTTCACATAGCCAATGACAGCTGTGATAAATCTGACCACATGGGATTGTACAAAGATTTTTGCTTTTACCCCCATTTCAGTTATCTCCAAATATCTGTCATTCTTTCCAAACTGTGATCAATATTTCGTGTCAAGAAATATTATTGAACTGGTGATTCTTTCTTTTATGGGCACGTTATGAGAGATGGGCCTTCTCTATAATGCTTTGGAGCACCTCACATAATAATCCCATAAATATAAAATGAGTTGAATTATCCGCACTGTATCCACATTTCTCTTCACTATGACATGCCAAATTCATCTCCTCTCATGGATCACAATTCAGGTAAGTACAAGCAAGCCAGGAAGATGTTTATTTCATTTTTAATGACTCGAAGATGTCTTGAGGTCCTTCTGGTTATTTGAGAGACAGTATTTCTCAACTGTTTTATTTTATTCATTAAGCTCAGCTACTTGACTTCCTTCTGTGCTCCTTGAAGTGCTCAAGAGAGTCTGAAGAATTAAAAAATGAGGTTCCCTCCAGACGCTATGTCTTCATATATATTTTTAAAATCTGAAAAAAAACCCACTGACTTTGCAGAACCATGTTAGGAAGTAAAGCAACCTTAATCCAGATTCCTCGTGCTTATGGGACACAGGTACTCCTTGTTCTCTATTTTCTGTCATCCAAGAGCTCTTCCTCAGCCGTTGTGACCAGGGAGACCCCCTCACCACTGTCATGACCACTGCAGGTTGGGTTGGTCTCATTGCCAGCTCTGCACTTGAGCCCATCAGTGGCTCTTGCTGGGACTTTCCTACTTCCACTGGCTCAAGATCGAAGATCTTTGGCTGATCACACGTACTTTGACCTCAGCTGACTTTTCTTGTCCAGGAAAAGACAGCATGCAACTCCTGCTCTATCCTACTTCAGAACAGCAAGGAAATGCTTCTGCCACCTTTCTGCCTTCACCTTCCTCCAGGCTCTGGCTGAGGTTTTTCATGCCAAGGAGACTCACCTTGAATCTCAGTTCTGTCTTTTGAGGCAAGTCAGTGCTGCCCCTACCAGTACATCCCATATAATGAGACAGCCAGCAGGATTTATACGTATTTGCAAGATAATTTGAGTAATGCCTTATCCTTGACAGTGCATCCTGAAGTGTCAGTTGTTTTAAAGATGAAGCTGAGATTTAGGTTTGTGCTTGGTGAGAAGGAACTAGCGGGAAGGGTTCTTCTTTTTATTTGGATGGGAAAACTGGACATTGGAAAATATCAGGAAAAGACAATGTATCTTTTTTTTTCCCCTCAGTAAGCCAAGTCTAAGTCTGAAACGCGTGGAAGAGAAAGCCACATATGAAGCCTTTATTTGATGAAGAACTGTTTCACTGAGGAAAGTTGATACAACCTCTATAGACACCCTTTGGTACAAATAGAGATAAACCAGGAAGACACTTGACAGAGGAGCAGCTTGTGGCTTATGAAATCAGCCAAGCTGGCTATGATGAGCCAGATCCAGAACACAGATGAAATTTGCTTAAGTGGATCTTTATGAAAATGATAACTTCACAGTCTTGGGAAAATTCCCAGAGAATGGGGAACACTGCTAGCACGGACACAACGTCAGCTTGTTCAGGTATCAGCAAGGCAGGAACAGATATCTTCTCCTGACCAAACCCTTTTGCATGTCTCAGGAAAGCGTCAAAAAAATGACGATGGCTACTGAGATGGGTTTAGCTCCAGCCTGCAACATCTGAAAGCAGTGCTAGCTCTCCCTTCCCCCTTCTCGAGTCTTTCACCTACTTGGCCGTGTACCAGAAAGAGCCTGAACAAAAGTGAGAGACCCTGAAGCTTGAAGCCACTCTATAGTTAGAAGCGGTGCTAAGATTAGAGAGCGCGAAGTGTGAGATAGCTGAAAGCCTGTGAATTGTGCTAAGGATAGAAAGTTAGAAGTAGGAGGCAGCCAAACTCGATACTGAGAAATCAGAAGTTGAGCACTAAAGTTGGATGAAATTTATGGGTAGGGAACATAGCCTCTCACTGCTCTGGAGGCAAGGTAGTGCCTAGCAGCCAAGGATGTTCTGTGAAGCCACGCTGTTCAGATCTGATAGCCTGCTTCCTAAAATAGGGATTATATCACATCTTTTGATAGAATGCGCGATTCACGTAAAGTACCAGAAGACCAGAAAATATGCTTTTCTTGCCCGTAGCTCCCAGGGAAAGTCCTGTCTCCCTTCGGCGCTCTAGACAGAGCCGGCAGCCAGCCAGGTTACCATGCATTTGGAGATGCTCTGACTTAGTGCACTGCTTCCACAGCCAAGAGATTTGCATTGCATAGAGCTGCCTCTAGACTCTAGAAACAGGCTAAGTGGTGAACTAATGAAAAGGAAGGGGTGACTGATAGTACCTCTATCGCTGCTGCCTCTCACAAGCAGCGAGGAGCAAACAACATGAGTTGGCCGCGTCCTCTAAACCCAGTTAAAACATGTCATCAGCCAGTGCGGGTCCTCCGACCTGTTTCAAGGTGCATCTCCAGAGCATCTGAAGCACCGTGCATCCTGCCATTGGAAAATGAATCCAAAGGCTGTCCGAATCATATTAAACACCAGCACCATCGCCTGGGAAATGACAGATCATCTGTGATGAAAAGCCAGGGTTCTCTTGGATCTCACTCAATCTGAGGAAATGGTTGCCCAGTACATCGAACGGTCTGTAACCATTTAAAACCCCCCACAAATTTTAGCAGTGTAGAACCAAGCGCTCAAAAATTAATTCTTACCAAAAAAAGCTCGGGAGGTGGGAGAATTTTTTTTGCCGCCTGCTAAAAATCAAAAGTCTGTCAGTCGGTAGCAGTCAAGTACAGCGGGTCAGAGATAACCTGGCAGAGCAGATGAGCAAGGAGAGAAAAGGCACGCTGGAGCTGGCATCGCAGGCAACGCCAGCAGCCTCCAGTGGTTACCATAATTAAGGAAGACAGGTGGGAGCGAAGCTCCGTGTGGATGAGAGAAGGCTCCGCGCCACAACCGTGCTCAGCCTCTACTTGTCGGTATCTTAAGCAGGCAAAATCTCTCCAGGCACTGGCTGTGCCCGAGGGGCGCTGGCAAAGCTCTGCTGGAAGCGCCTTCTCAGCAGAAATCTGCATTCAGCGCAAACGCGGGGCTCTCGTGTTGAGGCCACACTTTTTAAACTGAACAATGCGGCAGCTTTTCAGATCATGGTCAATTAAGTGTTGGCAAGATTGCATAACTTCATCCAAGCTGTGGATGGCCACGATCAGCGGCAGCTGAAAAGTAGCCAAGAAACATGTGGATTTGCGTTGTAAAGGCTAGAAGAGGCAATTTTAACCATTAAAATGCAAAAATGTAAAACTAGAGCAGTCGGGATTAATTACAGAAACTATGAGACTGGAGGAGCAAGTGGTAGTAGGACAGGGAAAAGGAGAATGCTCTGCAGCTCTTTGAAGGTGAAGACCCTTCTTTGCCCAGCGGCCTTTTCACAGCTCTTAAGACAGGCTTGGCTATGAAAAGATTTACAAATTCTTATGTGTGTTATACAGAAAATTCCAGTGTGTTGCTCCTCCTTTTATTGGGCTCCATTAAAGGTGTAAACCCACCGAGTAATTTTGTTAAAGGCTTGCGAATCAGTCTGGAGCTGGTAAGAGAAGTCTTGTTGGCAAGTTCTGCCCTTGCGAGCTGAAATTTTAACAAGATGTTTAAACTGTTGACTGAGGTTCCAGACACTGGATTAGGAAGCGTGCTTTGGCAGGTGAGAGAAAGCAACGGAAAACTGCCTTTGCTTTTTTAAAATAAAAAATCTGAACTTCATGTGAACAAACGCATTCAAATGAGTCATACCATTGTGTGAACAGTCAAGTGAAATATTAGTTCTGAAAGCTCTTTCCTCTCTCAGCTGGCTTCACAGGGTGACCGGGATACGCCGCGAGGCCTCCGCTTAACACACACTCTCTATTCGTTAGAGGCACGGAGCACAGAGCAGAGGATGCGCTGCACATTGTGACAGCCTTGGGCTTTTTCCTCCAAAAGAGGCCATCAGCCAGTCTTTGAAGCTACCTTTCTTAGGCAGGACACACCGCCTGGAATCCCAAAGAGCAGTCTGGGAGTCGATCATCCCAAACCATGATCACTGCAGAGGTATTGCTGTCAGAGCTGGCTTCAGTCGAATCGTCCCGCACCAGCATCGTTTGTGTCAGTGTGTGACACGTGACTGCCAAATTACGTACTTTATAGAAATATAAGGTTCTGTGTATGAAGGAGCTTCACCCACAACTTGAGCATGGATGTCCCAAACTTTCTAACAGATAAACAGTCTGGAAACAGCAAGTATCAAGGGTGCGATGGGGAGAGTTTCAGTCTCCCTTCTAATTACCTTGAGGAAGAAGATAACCTCAGCGGAAGGACATGGGAAGAAAATTGGTACCTGTGTGGAGCTGGAGGGAACCCAAGGAAACAACCTGGGTGTAAAAGCACACAGTGACCTCAGAGCAACCGCTCTCCTCCGAGTGCAACCGGAGGATGTAAGAGCTGGGATCCCAACCGCGTAGTCCGGTCGCTGTCTAAACGGGCTGCAGGCGGGATAAGGAGACACAACTTTGCTCTATTTCTCCTCAGATGCTTTTACAACAAGTGTTGTTGGGGGGTTGAAAAGACATCATTTTAGTTAACCTTTTCTAGCTTGTGATAAGGGTGATGTTGAAATAACTGGAAAACACCAAAGCAGAGCAGTTCCTTAAACCAGAAAACTGGCTCATTTCTGTAACAGCTCACGCCCCAAATGGTGTTTGGGTGTTTTCCAGAATAACCAAATAGGATACCTCTACTTAGCTGCTGAGCTAATTCATGAGTTAATGAGGCAGAAACTCTGTGGAAGGAGCACTTTCCGACGAAGAGCATTACCCTTGGCAAGCCTTCGTGCAGCGGAGAGCGTCTGAACCCCATCTTGGGGTACGTGCTACACCTGCCACCTTCTGCACCCAACGGCGGGGGCTACGCAGAGACCTTCCGCGTGCAATCTGGAGGACTCTGCCCTGCTCCAAAGTCATGGTGAGTGTCACCCACGTGTGCGGACGCCCCAGTGGAGGGCCAAGGCCACGTTTTGCCTCCTGGAGCATTCTGCATGTGCCAAGGCAAGACCCCATTAACTTGAGTCACACGTGAACTCTCAGTACTTCAAACACGGCTGCTCGCATGAATTAGTATCACACACGCTTTTTCAAAAAACAGAGAGAAAAAAAGAGATTGAAGACCAGCTTTGAAAGAAATTAATGACCAGCTTTGGAAACATTGGTTTAAGTGAATGACCAGCTTCCTACTCTCTGCCCCCATCATTATTTTCCAACTTTTGCAACAAAGGGCACGTGATTTCCTTCACTGCACAGCTCCGAGCTCTGAACAATATACCTGCACGAGGCAGAGTCCCTGGCAAAAGGAAACAACTCGTGTGTCACCAGGGGTATCCCTAACGTGCATTGTTTGAGCTAATTATGTATGTGAAAAATATACATATATATGCAGGCGTGCTTGGGAAAAGTGAGCTATCCCATATCCTGCATGCTGCAGCAGATATAAAGTACCGTGGTAACAGCTCCAAGGTATTAGAACAGGCAGGAACAAAGACAGTCGTAAGACCTTGATTTAATTTTGGAAAAATCAAATTTCCAGTTGCACTAAGAAGCAAACTAAGTACCCTGGATCTTGCAAAACCCCATGAATCAGATTTTGGTTTTGTAAAGCTGTACCTAAAACCAGAAGTATTTTGAATATAAATTCCAAAGTTTGGAGTAGGATTAGACAAAATATTCTAATGTAAGCCCACGTCTAGTTAATGGATAGAGTTCTCCTTCAGTATTTATCTTTCTGCTGCTCGCTCTTTATCTCTACTTGATCCCCAGCTAATCTCTACTTCATAACTGAATGTTTTCTGTGCATATCTTAATCAGCTCTGCCTTCCAGGTCAAAGATCAGGGCGTATATTTTAAAAGAGTATTTCAGACTAGAGCAGACACTCAATTGTTATGGTTGCAGTATAAATCATTTATGGAGAGAGAAGCTTTCTGGCTAATTCTCAGAGATATGCAAATGATAACTTCTGCCTGCTGCATGTTTACAATGCAATAACCATAAATGGAGATAAAATACGAAAAGTCCATGTCCCACAGAGAGAGGGGTGGGCTGATCTCAAATTATGGATGGGTTGAAAAAGACCAGAGAGTTTGCAATAAATATCTAAACTTTTAGGGCAGGTTTTTTTTTTTTTTCCTTTCATTCTTTCTACGGCAAAACAATACAAGGAAACCACACAGGAACAGCTGGATCCCAAAGCTCCCTCTTTTCAGAATATATCTGCACCAAGATATGCACATACTGCTGCTCTGGGGGCTGCCGGGGGCTTTTCAAGCAGGGAGCCCTGCGAGCACCGTGGGAGGGCTTGCAGGCTGTTCAAAGGGAATCTCGGCTGTTCCTGCAGGGCCGTTCAGCGACGGTGCAACTCCGCTCCCCTTGAGTTGGACTTCAATGGAGCAGAGTTAGGTTAATGCTGAATGTTTTGGAAAACACCATTCCCACTTGCCAGCCCGAATCCTCTGAGATCTTCCCATCATTAGTTTAATTCAACCATAAATGTTTGGAACAGCAGCCAAGGGATTAAAATGATCAACAAAGTCAATTGCTTTGTTTGTAAATGTTCTTTTCCTTAGTTTTCTGCAATGTAAAAGTTGTTCTATGAACCTTGTTTTGACTCATTTAAACCCCATTTAGTAATCCTGCAGGAAAGACAGTATTTGTGATGTTAGTGTGATATCTTCCATCTAAAAAACATCCCCTACCCTTATGAACTTCTAGTAGCTTGTCCCAGATTGGGCTGGTAAAGGCACTTCTGTTTTACAGAAGTGTGAAGTGCTCATATTTCAATAAAGAGTTTAAGAAAAAAAAATGCCAGAATTCTGTTCTTTTTCCAGAGTTTTTGAAGATGAAGATATTGAAGCTTTTAAAAATGCCTGGCATAGCATTTTTGGAAAGGTACATTAGCCTGCTTTTGAATTTCAGAGTTGACTTAGTCTAGAAGCCTCACATATATTTTCATACTCTGAGGCTCATTGAGAAATAATGAGCAGGTGGAAATGCCAGAATTATCTGAAATGAAAAAAGACTAATTTTAACTGCTATTCAGAAATCTGCGACGACCTGCAGAGATCTGTCCAGGTGAGATTATTCTTGGTTTGGCTGTGCAATTGAAGCGCTCAGCTCTGCCATGTGAGAAGCTGCAACATCTTCATTCGGTGGGTGGCTTTTGGGAAGGTGCCGGCCAGCCTCCTCCCAGCACCCCGCTCCCGCGAGCGCAGCGCTCCTGCCGCGTTAGCTCACGGTGCTTCTGGGCGGGCGAAGATGCTCTGGGCAGCGCGCTAGGGAGCAGAGGGGTTTTTCTTTCCCCTCCTTGTTCTTTCTGAAGGTGAGCTGGATGATCTACCCGTTAGCTTTACAGCAGTCTGAGGGTGGCCAGCTGCACCCTCAAACCCTGGGTGGTATCTCCCCCTCCATTCCACGGCCATAACTGCAACCCCCTGTTCTGGAGAGGGATGCCAGACCTCTCCTTCTTCATCATCACCTTTCACTGTGGTAATTAAATTGCAAACTTGGCTCTCAACTGGGCCAAAAAAGCTTCAGAAGCAGAGGTCTGCGAACCTGCCTCTACCCATTTTCCTTTTCACTCGATGTGAACGCTTCCCAGGCATGTGATATTCCCCACGCTCTTTGTGATTGATAAATGTGCGTTTGTGCACAGGTGATTTTTCCACCTCTCTAGTCACACCAGCTACTATACCTCCCATCGAGGTAATGGAAAGCATCCACTGCTTATCTCTGAGCAGCACATTAAACAAAGCAACATAATGAGCTGCATTTTGTTGAGGGCTCTCCAGGTCCCCCAAATCCTTCTCAAATGTTATTGTTTATAAAATGTTTGATAAAAAATAAATGATGCTTTCAATTTAAACAAAACCTCACACTGTTACCGGTTTTAATAACAGTTTTGACAGATGAGATTTTCATCATCTGTTTTTTCTTTGTAAAGGCTTCTTCAATAAACTAAAAATGCTTTAAACTAACAGATGTGACTATAAAGTAAGGCTGAGACATCAGGAGCTGAGGTTTGTCAAATGCTACAATATATAAATTAATTCCTAGTTTAAGCTTCCACTGAGCACTGGAACATCTCTTTTCCCCTGTTGTTGGTTACCGAGTGGTTAGCTGACCTTGCACAGGTTTCACACACGGAGAAAAACTGAGTTGGAGACATCTGTACTTGTACAATTAAAATTATATATGCGTTTGGGGCACTAATTGATGAAACAATTTATGGATGGTAAGTAAGAAGTTTGAAGCCAGAGCTAGACACCTGATGATGGTCTGGTATCCATCAAAGGGGAGCATTTTTCAGTTCCCTTCAATTCTCAGCACTTTTAAAAAAATTCCAGCTAATTATCTGCATACCGAAGCCGGAGCCCAGAAGCCTGCTTTTAGGCAAGAATTTCAAAACCTGCAGGCTGATTTCCTCCCTAACGTTCCTCCATCTTTTCTTTAGGTTCAACCTATTTAGCTTCTCTTATGTTACAAACCTAACAGGCACCCCAGAATCAATACAGGGTAAGGTTCATGATTGAATAACTGATAAGCTGTGTATTTTTTATCTGTGAAAAGTTCAGAAATTAGAATTTCCAGTGATATTCTGTTTGCTGTAAACAACTTATATTTACTGATTCAGAGAGGAGTTTTGCTTTGTTTAATGGGCTTTAAACAATGCAATTTTTAAAGCTCGATTGCTTGTAAACCCTAATACTATTTGGTTTTAAATTTCTGATATTATTATTCTTGTGCTTTGCATGTTTTTCAGCAGTCCTGCTTCTCTGACGAGTTGAGCTTCTGCAGGGTAACAGGGTCACGGTTCTCCTCTGGGCAGGGGAAACTTGTTCGATGCCTCCAGAGCCCCCTGAAGTTACAGTGCAGACACCTCAACTTATTGTATTTTTCTCTTGGGATTCTTATCAATGTGTTAAGGGTGTTCGTCTTCCATATGTGCAGATAAACTACTTATACAATATGGCCACTACTTCAGCTATGTCTCTGGATTTTACTGTGATACCAAAAGAAATAAATAAGACATAATGGGGTCTTGCCTCATGACTATGATTCTTAGGTGCGATACAAAGGCATGCATAAATGAATTAATAATAGCCACAAGGGTGATGGTATGTAAATATATCAGCTTAGGGTAGGAAAAAAGGGGCAGATGAAACAAAAGTACTGATGTCATAAAAATTCAAAAATAAAATTTTTTGAGCATATTGATTTGATAAGTGAAAACTTAAATAAGACTTTGGAAGAGAAATTTTCCGAAAGACACAACTCCTCTGAGATCTTCACTGTCAGAGGCCAGCAAGGTGCAGCAAGGACAAATTCTCCACCCAAGGAGTCTTGGATATTTATGTAGATTCTTGAAAAGGTACATTACACTTACTTTTATTTGATGTTTCATTATGGAGACCCAGAGACTCCCCTGAAATAACTCCTCATTGTTACCGTTTTTATACCTTGATATCGCTCTATCTCCGATTCTCTTTTCAAACTCGGAGTGCCGTTCATTAAATTCTTTCTTCTATGGAGCCATAAATGCAGTAATCTAGATCCTGATAAAGGCTTTAAAGCTATCCCATAGGATACTTGCGGTTGGAACTGATGGAACATTAGTGTCAAGGAAGCATATTATTTGAGTCTCAATATAATTAATAAACCCTTTCTCTCCCCCTCAGGAATGTGCTAAATCTCCGAGTCTTGTTTGTGTTAGGCAAAAGATTTAGTTACCTCTAACAGAAAAGAAGAAAAAAAAAAAAAGATGAAAAAGGCTTTAAATATTTAACAGTTTAAACCCTACATAAATTGGAGATTTGAATAAAAAATCAGCCCAAGTATATTTGTATGAAACTGGTGAACAGAAGGAATATACATGCTCAGAGGAATAGATTTTATGCCAAACATCAATCAATCCCAGCTCCGAAGCCTATTTATAATACTGTGGGGGTTCTGGACGGTTGCACTTCACACTGTGAGGACCAATCCATGACATTATCTGTTGAACAATTGAAGTCTTTACAAATAATTAAAACTCTGTTTGAAAATGGAGATATTTTCCACAGCTTTTGTGTCCATGCACCGGATCATAGATATTTGAGTGTGTAAATAATGACTAGTTAATGTCGAGAGCCTGTAGCATATTTGCCTTGCAATACTGCTTTCTGCTGTGGCTTTCTCTCTATCTATTCATCCGTTGGCACAAATATGGACTTATTTCCACCTTTCGCTTCCCTCTCCCCTCACCTCCATCCAGGGCAACTGAGTGTTGTTCCAGACCCTGGAGCAAAAGAAAAAAATCATTTTTCCCTGCCTTTGCAACCGCCTGTCCTCCTCCCAGACCCCTCTCTCTTTCTCCTTCTTGTTGTAGCACAATGTTTTCCAATCATTTCTATGTCCTCTGGGGCTGTTAGTAGTGCCAGGCCAGGCCCCACTTGGTTGCCCTACTTACACCTATGAAAACTAGGGCTAACCTTATCCAAGCACACGTACAGCGCTGCCGGAGGTGTGAGACTCATCCGGCTCTCTCTACAGCAAAGAAACAGGTTGAGAATTACACAGCTTGAGAAACGCCTCAGCTGTCGTTGCCAAATGATGGAGGAGTTGGTTGGTGTTGCATGGATGTTTCATGGCACCTCACGCCCTAAGGAACTGCCCCGATTTGCTGAATTTAATCACAAAGGACACCTGATCGCATTCCTCATGAGGGGAAGCACGGAGGTGGGGCCAGGGCTGGGCCAGAGCTTTACCCATTGGCACCAACCAAGAAAAAAAAAAACAAAGCAATAGCAGAAGTTGCCATCTTGCTGTGGCTGCTGCTGGAGATGCTGCTGCACACCTCTGTGGTGCTACACTGCCCCGACATGCCACGGCGGTCCTTCCAGTGAGGGCTGCCACGATTCACGGCAGGTTAAGGTTGCCACGACTCTGCTTTAGTATTTTGAGGCTACAGCTACTAAATAAGATAAGAAGAATGTAATGCAGCGTCAGATCCAAAGAGCAAAAGAAACGGTGCTGGGGATCCAATATCTATGCATCATACATACATATATACATGTATATGTCTGTATATAAGTATATACTAGACCTATCACTATTATGTATCTATATATATTATATATCACTATTATATTGTGCCCAGGTGGCCAAGCAGGCCAATGGCATCCTGGCTTATATCAGCACTAGCGTGGCCAGCAGGGACAGGGAAGGGATCTTACCCCTGGACTCGGCACTGGTGAGGCCGCCCCTCGATGAGTGGGTTCAGTTTTGGGCCCCTCACTCCAAAAAGGCCATTGAATGACTCGAGCGTGTCCAGAGAAGGGCAACGGGGATGGTGCAGGGTCTGGAGCACAGGTCTGATGGGGAGCGGCTGAGGGAACTGGGGGGGTTTAGTGTGGAGAAGAGGAGGCTGAGGGGAGACCTCATGGCCCTCTCCAACTCCCTGAAAGGAGGGTGCAGAGAGGGGGGATGAGTCTCTTGAGCCAAGGAACCAGCGCCAGGCCAAGAGGGAATGGCCTCAAGCTGCGCCAGGGCAGGGTCAGACTGGCTCTTAGGAAGGATTTCTTTGCAGAAGGGGCTGTTGGGTGTTGGAATGGGCTGCCCAGGGCAGGGGGGGAGTCCCCATCCCTGGAGGGGTTGAAGAGTCGTGTTGACCCAGCGCTGAGGGATCTGGTGGAGTTGGGAACGGTCAGTGTGAGGTTCATGGTTGGACTGGACGATCTTTAAGGGCTTTTCCAACCCAGATGATTCTGTGATATATATATCTCTAATACAGGAGTATGAACCAAATGCCCACGAGGGACGGGAGTGTGTTAGCAGTGCTCCTGGGTCACATGTTTCATTTACATCCCAAGAATCATGTTTCCACACTCCAAGGTCACCGAGCAGTGCTACTCGCGGTGCGCGACACGCACAGTATGGCTGGAAGGCTGACTTCAACAGCACACTCTGGACAAGAGCTCCAAGGCCAGCGTCCCCATGCCCAGATTGCTGGGCTCTGGCTGCGCTGTAACGGCGCAGGACACGGCAGCCCCAGCAGGGCTGGTGTGGCTGGTGAGAGCTGCCCATCGCTGAGCCTTCTGCGTGGTGAGGAAGAGGAGGGAGCTTGCTTGTCAGCACGAGGTTAACCTCACCTTCTATCTATTGGAGAACTGACAGGCTCTACCTGTCCTGGAAATGCAACACCGATCATAACACGTTTTCTTTCCAGGGGAGGTGAGTTCAGAGGTAAGAGCGCGGGTGGAGGTCACGGCGAGGTGGTGCGTCCTCGCACGCTCTGCTCTGGACGCTGCTCAGCACAAAGAGCCCTCATTTCTCAAACCTCCTCAAGGATGTACTTATTCTAAACATGAAATTCATTCCCTAAAAATTAATGAAACCTTTCACTGCTTGCAGTAAGTCAAGTGCTCATATACCTTTTCCTGGACCAGAGCCTGAGTAAACAATAAAAAGAAAAATAAACTACCTGTCAAGTCAAACACGTGTGAATTTCTTGAGGCTACATTTAGTGATAGGTTAATAGGACTCACATTTCAAATAAAACCTTCCAGAACTTATTTAAATTTTAAAAATAGTTTAAATTATTTTAGTATTTTTCTTACTAGTATTTCTTGCATTATAAGCAGTGCCCATCCACAGTTAAAACATCCAGCTGTTTTAACTGAAGTTAAACTATGAAACAGAACAAAAATAAAAATCCCTGAAACACTTGCCAGACAGCTCAAGCACATCTGTTCAGAAAAATATAATACTAGTTCAAAAATAATAACAACAACTATCGTTTTCAAGCATGCAGGGGATTAAAACAAAAACAAACACGGGTTTGTGCAGAGGATGAAGAATTGGAAAGCTGAGTTTCTGCCCTGGAAATATAATATCATTTGACCCCCTTTGATCTAGGGAAGCATAAGCGTACAAAAGAAAAGTGCTGTGGCCAGTGTTCTGGGTGCGTTAGGTGGGTCAGCACCCGGCCCGAGCTTCTTCAGGGTGTCACCTACATCACAGACCACAGAACTGAACGTGGACGACCTTGACCACCCAGACAAGCCCCAAGGCCGCTGCTGCCCAGGTACAGGACAAAGGAGAGCTGGTGGTCTCCTCGCTTGGGGTTTTAGGGACCCAAAGCCCCCCTTATGGGTGCCTAAAACCCAAAGTGAGGTGACTACTATGTCTTTTGGGTTTGAGCAGGAGAGACAAAGTTCTGCAGATTGTTGTCTTGCCTTGAAGCACCTAAATGCCATTCAAGCACACGTTTTCCTGCTACCAGGATGGCATCGGTAGCACCCTGAGTGCATGAGCTCTTTGTCTTTAATTAGTTGGGTGGTGTGAGGGCCTCATCCTGCCCCAGCTGCATCCCCAGGAGCTCCGTACCACCGAGATGGGTGTTGTACCCACTGGGGAATCAGTTCCTTCACCGCCGGCCTGCCCGCCGTCCAAACAGCCTCACGTACACACGTGAACTAAAAGCTTGCACCCGTGCAAGCGGCGCTTCAGCATTTCTCCCATCGCCGAGACGGGGCTCCCCAGTCTCCACGATACCCTACCAGAAAGCAGCCAGCCTTTGCTGGTTCTCCTCCACCTGGCAAACAGCTGGTTGTTTTTATTCTGGTTTTTGCCGCCGCGCAGAGCGGGTGGCGGCGGGGCTCTGGGTGCCCGGGCTGCGTGCGGCAGAGCAGCAGGGGGAGCTCAGACATCCCATTTGGCTCTCTCCAAATGTCAGTCCTTAAGACCTTCTGAGCAATTAAACAAAATTTAGCGTGAATCAATCATACAGACATGAGGGTGTAAAATAATGAAGATAGATGTTGTTTAAATCCTTATAAGAGTTCCTGCCTGAGCTAGATATCATCCTGAGTAGTATTAGATTATCCAAGTGACCTTAGAAGCGTTCAAGTGTCCACATTAGCACGTCGAGATAGGAGGGAGCAGGCGGCGATGTGGAGCCCTGTCAGTTCATTTGCCTCCTGGTTTTGGTCCCTTCTTTTTCAAGGTAACTCCTTCCCCCGAGCACTGCTGGCACGATCTGGAGGCAGGGAGGCAGAGCGCCGCAGCGAGCAGCCGCTGCCAGAGCAGGAGGAACGCTCGCTTCTCTGGGTTCCTTCTATCTTTCTATGAGCAAAATAAATCTTTTGCTTTCGGAGTGAAAATCCTTCTTAAAAAACTCTTCCCAGATGTGGGACCAATATATTTAGTTTCACTTAACGTTCCTGAATCTGAAGGTCTATGCTGGGCTGGCCGCTCACGCCTGTTTCCTCATCTGCGCTTTACAGAGGAAACAGGTGGGTTTAAAGCCCTCTAAAGACACCAAAGTGGTGCTTTACAAAGTGACTTGCAAAGCAAAAATGAAAAAAGAATTATTTTTTTTTCCCAGGGATTTTTGAGCATATGAAGCACAAAAATAATCACGTAAATGGCGCAAAGCAGAAAAAAAAAAAAAAAAAAAAAAAGGTTTTAGTCAAAGTCGGCAATCCAAATGCAGCCCCCACACTCCCTGCTGCTTCCCCCCCATGTCACAGGGACCCGACATGGCAGCCTGGATTTCAAGGGGTTCTTCCGCTTTGTTGTGGCCAAAGCCAAGACCTTAAATCCCTACGAACTGTGGGAAGCTGAGTTGCAAGCCTTGAGATTTGGGCAGGTGATGCCATTCCAAAAGAACAAACCATACAATGCAGTTTTTTTATTCCTTAAGGACAAAACCAGGTAATACTGGAGAATACCCATGGCAGCAGCCTGTCAGGGCAGCCCCCCTCTCCCTGCTCCCGGACACACATGGGCTTGAAACGCTACACGGGTCCTCCCAACCGACCAGACAGGGCTCCTGGAACAGGGAGATGTCCGTGTCATTTACAGCTGTTTCCCTCTTCTGCTGTAGCTTAAATAAAATAAATAAGGAATGAAATAAAAAATCTTGGCTCTTCTAAACCAACCCAGATCTGTATCCCCCACCTCTAGGAAGACGCATACAGCGTCAAGTGAGAAAATATACTGGCACCTTGCTTTCTTCCTGCCCTACGCCAAGTCTTTAAGTTGGATTTTGCTCCAGAAGTTCTTTATAATTTTCATTGAGAAATCTTTGTATTAGAAAAAAAGAAACGCCCCTGGGAGCAGCAGCCAGGATTCTTGTCTGTAACCACAACAGCTGAGCTCAGGATTTCCTTGTCCTTGTGCTTTCCCAATCATCCAGCTCCTGCACCCTCCTGCCGAAAAACACGATCAGCTGCGGGTGCAGGAGTTGGCGGGGGTGAGGGGGGCAGAAAGCAGGACTCGGTGGACAGCCGCGCGCTTCTCCACACAGCAACGGGCGTTTTCACACCGAGTTTTGCAGAGGGCTTGGCTTCAGGTGCACATTGCACATTGCACTGGGGATTTGGCTGTTTTGTCTTGAGCTGAAACAAAAGTGGCATAAAGTCAGTTTAATTTCTGTGATTTCACTAATGTGGTGGGAAAAGAGGAAACTGGCTTCTTCCTTGGAAGAAATGCTGATGCTCTTTCATAATTTCTATAATGACATTTGATATTATGGTGATGAGTGCCTTAGAAATACATATGATAATCATTATAATCAAGCACATGTGTCTGGAGAGTGTAATAGGTACATTCTATAAATTGGAAAATAAACATGTGTTAAGGAATGACTTCTAATATTAATTTCCATTTTTAGAAAGCAAGGTCCCAGATCCAACTAGGGATTAAAGAGCCAAAATGGGACTTTAAACGGGATAGATGCCTAAATCCCAAATCAGACCCACAGCCCTCCCGCCCAGTTGTTGCTAACCGTGAAGGCAACTAAGCTCATCTGGTGACTCACTACGCGAAGCGTTCAAGTTGCTCAGCCACCAAAAATTCTCCCAGAGTGAGGTATTCCCCTGGGTGCTCCCCTTGGCCTGGGAGAGTCACGCCAGGGCCCCCCCCAGACGTGTCCCGCTTGCACCAGCCCGCAGTGCTGGCGTTTCCCTGCTGGCGGTACTTGGCGGTTCCCTACCCGGTACCTTGGTCCCCTTCTCTCCAAAGCTCTGAATCTTCATCTAAATTGGGGTTCAGGCTTCCGGCGGGTGCCTCAGGAGGGGGTACTGCCCTGCCGGGTGTCACCTCCTCGCCTTTGAGCACAACCTGACTTTCCTCCTGCGCTGAAGCACGGTTTTGCTCCCCCAGTTAAATGCAGACACGCAAACACGCCGCTGCGTACGCCATTTAGCAGTAAGTAATTGGAGGCCACTTGTAAAAACCAGTTAATAATTATAAGCAACAGCCCTGCCTCACCTCCACGCTACCGAAGCTTTGCACTGATGTAACGTCACAGACAGCAGCAGAATTACGCCGGGACAAAAGTAGGGCAATGCTCTGCTGAATGAGGCACATCGCATTCTTTCTGAATGGAATAAAAACAAAATATCACTTTATGGACCTCTCAGGCAAGTCCAACAGCTGTTGTAAATCAGAGTAACCCCACTGGCTTCAGTGGATCTACTGCAATTTATAGCAGCTGGGAATCTGGCCTCGCGTTCCCCAGATAGGTACTGGATTTTACCATTAGCAGTTTAATCCTGTAAGTAGGGATTTATTACAGAAAGGAAAACATGAATAACTGTGAACAGAATGAACAATGCTATATTTTGAGACGAGTAAAAGAACAACACTAGAAGGTGCATAATCACTCCCGAGAAACAAAATGAAGCCCGAGCAGTCGGGCGCTGGGGTTATTTGGCCTCCTGAACTGTGGAATTTAACTCCACCGAAAAATCCCGGCCCTTGAGTGGAGTGCCGCTAAGATGAAAGGCGCCGTGTCTCCACCACACTACACAGCCTATTGATTTTATAAGTCATCAATGTATATTGTCTGTCTATACTATTAACAGGACAAGCAGGAGGTGCACATAGTCATTTGACTGCATAAGCCCGTTGTCCCATGCTGTGCCCTATGGGAAGCCACTGATTCTTACACTTGGAGCAGGGACAATGCAACTTAATCAGACTGACAGGAAACAGGCAGCAATTACAGTGTGCAGCTACATCTGCTGGGTTCCACTTCACTGAAGGAAGAGTTATCTCAATTTTAATGTACATCCCTTTTTCATGTTTCATTTAACCTCTGCTGTATTATTAAACACATCAAAATATAATGACAGTCGTTAAAAAAGAAAAAGAGAACATTTTGGGAATTTTGGACTCTCCCCCTTTATCTGTAATTTAACGGTATCGGTTTTACTTTCCCGCAACATTCTGCAGCAGTGGAAGTCTCATTTAATATATAGTTTTGTTTATTTTAAATAGCAAGTACAGACCTAATCCTACTTCTTGCAAAGTCAATGGCAAAATAACTACTGATTCACTGAAAGCAAGATGTGACCTGCTGATACTAAGTCTTATTAATTTAGACAGCGGAGTGAAGCCTTCCCAATAGTTTGCTCATTTTCACAAATTGTGTTGCTAACCTTGAAAGGCTCTTATTGTTACTGTTTAACCGGCAAAGGAATAATTCTGAATTCTTGAAAGCGTCTGCGTGAAAACTGGGGGAAGGGGAACAAAACCTGCCTCTTGAAAGATAACGGGAACTGTAGCCCAGGCTGCGAGGGACGGAGCCTCGTCCTTCGTGGGCCATGCAGATAACTGAGGTGCTGTATGCCGGCGGAAAGGTGCAGGCATCCGGGACGGGGCGCCCGGGGCTCACTGGCAGCTCACGGGGAACAGGGCTGCGTTCACACCTCCTCCCTCGGCACGCTGAGGGCACCTGTCAACTTGGGGCAGGTGCCTCCAGCCACGCAAAGGGTAAGTCAGTAACGTCCCCATCTCAGCGACAGGTACAAAGTGCAACTCGAGAATTGTTGGGCTGGAAATGGGACCTGAACTTTTGAGTCTCAGGTCTGGGCGAAATACCAAAAATGTTGGCTGTGGGCTTTCTCAGAATCACAGAATCATCTCAGTTGGAAAAGCCCCTGAAGCTCCTCCAGTCCAACCATGAACCTCACACTGACCGTTCCCAACTCCACCAGATCCCTCAGCGCTGGGTCAACCCGACTCTTCAACCCCTCCAGGGATGGGGACTCCCCCCCTGCCCTGGGCAGCCCATTCCAACGCCCAACAACCCCTTCTGCAAAGAAATCCTTCCTAAGAGCCAGTCTGACCCTGCCCTGGCGCAGCTTGAGGCCATTCCCTCTTGGCCTGCCGCTGGTTCCTTGGCTCAAGAGACTCATCCCCCCTCTCTGCACCCTCCTTTCAGGCAGTTGTAGAGGGCCATGAGGTCTCCCCTCAGCCTCCTCTTCTCCACACTAAACCCCCCCAGTTCCCTCAGCCACTCCCCATCACACCTGTGCTCCAGACCCTGCACCAGCTCCGTTGCCCTTCTCTGGACACACTTCTTTGGCACAGGCAAGGCTGGGTCTCTTAACATGGCAACAGGAAGTGTTTTTCCCCATCTCCTAACCAAGAGCTGGGGGGGACTGGTAAAAATTCTGCACTCAACCATGTGCCTAAGTCACATCTCGAGGGCTTACAGGTGACTCACCTCACCAGCCCCCCCAGCTACTGGGAAAAGAGGTGAGACCAGGGTGTTCCTCACATCCCCCCACTTCAGGAGAAGAAGCACTCGGGATGGGAGCCCAAAGGTGGAGAACGGCTCCTTTAGCTCTCCCCACTCAGCTTTTGCACACCCATAGAATTTGGTCACAGGATGGTCTTAAGTAACACTATTAAATATTTTTAATAAAGTGCCTAAATGTGTTCAGGTATCTGCCAAGAACCTTATTCTTGTTAATGATTTATTATTGTCACTAAAAACAGGTTTGGTGCTTACTAGCTCCAGCCTGCCTCAAACCTTCAGAAATATCCTTTCTGGTCAGATATTAATTTATTTCTTGTTTTTAGACAACACTACGAATAGATGTTAAATTCTTAATATTGCTGTACAACGTATCTGCGTGACACCCCCGTTGTGCTGTTACTCTGACGGACTACCTGCGAGCGGCTGTCAAGATTTGGTGCTTTTTCCTCTGCAGCTTATCACTAACTCCCCCAATCCTCACAGGTTTTTTTTACCCAGGAGTACATCCATGGCTTTTGACACAGCCCGTTGGGGCCAGAGTGCTCTCTGCAGGCATCCCCACCTGGGAGCCAGAAGCCAGGTGGAGAGGACGGCTTCAGCAGCCCGAGCACTGTGCCGTGCTACGCCGCTCCGGATGCAGAGCTACAGCTGCTCTGCTACTCGTAGCTGCTCTGCTACTCGTAGCTACTCTCCCACAGCTTTTAGCTCCCTTCGGCTGCTCCTCTAGCCAGGCTTTTTCTCAGTTTGGTTCTTCGTTCTGCAGCCTACAGAGCAATGCCGTCCTCTATCTGCTCCATCAGACTGCAATTTGTGAGGCCAACGAAAGAACGAGTCAGCACTATCTCTTGAGTTCCCCTGTGTCATCTTTTATCAGTGTGTATCTACTAGATCCAGCCAACACCGCCCGCAATCACTCCTGAGCTTGTAAGAAATCTTACTAAAACCAACTCCTCCGGGTCAGCCGGGGCATTTACACACTTCCAACGTGAGAGCGGGCACTGATCTTTGCCCAAGCAAAACCTCCTGCAGTGAGCTCTCTAGGACCAAGGCTGAATTTATTTGTGTAGGAAAGTAAGAACAACACAAATTAGTATGATGATGCCATTGCACTAATTATTACTTCTTGGTAATAATCCTAGAATTGGATGCAGAATAATCCTACAGGAATATATTGTTATAATTTATTTATCTAATATTTTGCTCGCTGAGGGAGCCATATGAGTTGTGCATCTTAAGTCAGACTCTCAACAGATTAAATCTATACTGAATTCAAAGGAAATCAAGCAATTTACACCACTGGAGGATCGCACTCTCTGTTCTGCAGACACTCTCAGCAAGTCTTTCCACTGCAGATATCACACAGTTCTTCCAGACCACCGCATCGCACACAAATGTCTAAATTATTATGCAGGGAGCTCTGAGCAGCAACAAAATCAGTTGAGTTCAAACTGGCGAGCTTTCCTACCATAAAGGAGGGGAGTGTTTGGACACGTATTGGCCTGAGAAGTCAGCATGGTTACAAGAGAAGCTCTAACAGGAGCTGCAGCCAAGAATGCAGTGGCATAAATAACTTGATGGCTACAGCTCTCGGTAGCTATGGCACGACTGAGCCTTTCTCTAGATGCTGAGCCTGGATTAGGGCAACCTTGGGAGCAAAGGAAGCTCCCTAGACTCCTGGCCACCCTTAGGCTAGTGTGCCCCGTTCCTGAGGTGTCTGCAACACAGTCCTCGCACAAGGAGCGGCCCGATGGCGCGCTTGGCGCCGAGGTCTTGGGGGGCAGGTCTACACCTCGGTGAGGAGTGAGCTGGCTTCTTAACGGGGCTCCACATGCTGCTACGGACCGAGCGATGAGGGACTTTCTAGAACTGGATTTACTCTAGGGCGCGATTGTCTAGTCCTGGTGTCCTCGGTCCAGCTGCAGTCCTGCTGTGCTGATACAGTGAGCGGAGGCTGACAGCCATGCTGGCCGGAGGAGAGCTCCACCCTCCCCGGCGGACGGACGGACAGACAGACACATGACAATGCAGTGGCAGCACAGGCTGAGCGTTTTCCTCTTGTGCCTCATCCCGGGAAGCTTGCAGAGAGGCTTTCCCTGAGCGGGGACACGGAGCAAACGGGCGCGGCTTTAGTGCAAGCTGATACAGGCTATGCCATAAAATTTGCTGGGACTGGTACTCGCTGCCTCGAGTGCTCCGCGTGGGAGAGGTTTCAAGGCCAGGGCAGCCGCCGCACCCAGGAGAATGCCCACGATCACGGGCTGTGTTCAAGGTTTCCTCCTCGACGTGCCAGCGGGGGCACCCGGGGGGACCTGGGGTTAGACATGGACTTACGTGGCACTAAGGACACCACGGCGGGGTAGATCATAAACAAACACTGTGTATTATTTTCAGGGAGAATTGCTACAAAAAACCCGAGTCTTTACGTGGGAAATTGTGTTCTAAAATTTTGTTACATGGTTGTGGTAAATGCACAAGCACTTCTAGGCCTGGGGGTATGCTCGACACCTCTGGGCTCTCCCAAGCTGTGCGTCGCGTGGGTGTTAGAACCCAGCACTGTCACGGTGATGACTTTCCTCCATTTACTGCTCTGACTCTCAGGCGAGGCTTTCTGAAGTGCACACAGAAAGCAGCTCAGCAGCAGGTGAAACGCTGCAGCTGCACCGATGTAAATGTTCTCCTTTGTTGTGGAACCAAAACGTGCCAGGATTCATCGCGCAGGATGGCAGGTTTGCTCTCGCTGGAAAGCAGCTTTCCTAACGCTCATTTGATGTGTGAGCTTCCATTTTCTCCAGCGATCTTTCACAGTCGCAGTTAGTACAGAGCTTGGATGTGGCCTTTTCAAGAAGGCAGGGAATCACCAAAGTTTTCTCAATGTTTTTTATTTCTAATTTTGGAGGCAGGTTTCCTCCCCGCTCCTGGAAGACGAGAATCCTTGTGTGCATGGTGAGGATTAAATGGTATGTCCTCTAAACCTCCAGGTTTGTTACAACTTACTTGGAGATGATTACAGCTCCCAAAATTCTTACTTGGGTTACTAATAATGCCTGACCATTCAAAATCAGATCTGTTCTACCACTTCAAATTAAGGGCATGAAGTTTGAGAAGAAGAAATAATTATCCATTCTGATTTGTTCTCTGTGTAAATACAAAGTCCTGCCTGTTGCCCCCTTCTCCTTCCCTGAGAGGCACAGGACAGCCTCCACCAGGACATAATTCTCACCTACTACACAACTACCTACATTTTTTTGCCTGCAGCCTAGTTATGCACCTAATTAAGAATCACTGGTTTACATGTGACAATCTAAAACTAGCTTGTCTAACATAAATTGAAAGTGTTAAACCAAGATGATACTTTTAAGTCGTAACCTAAACAAAATATATGAAAGCAACTCCTCTGTCTGGAAAACAATGAAGAAACCAACCGGAGGGGGTAATCAGCATTTGAGGAGTCTTTAATCTAACAAGGACATCTTAAGTGAAGTTGCCTGAAAAAAAAAGGTTGTGTGCAATTGCCAAACACCTACCCATATTCAGAGGATTCCTCTGAAGCACTGCATGTTAATTGGAAGGAAGTTGGAAAGCTTTCTATCAGGATCCTATAATAAGCTTCATTAATGTGGGGTACAGTGGTGTATTGCATATTAATAAAAAGGCAGCCTAAGATAATTAAAGGGTGAATAAATTGAGGAATATATTGTCTATATGTGGTAGAAAAGTCTAACCTGGCACTATCTGATATCCATGTACTTATAAAAAAATACAGATACGCGAGCGGGCACCAATGAGAGATGCAAAGAGGTGAAGGGTAACTGCAGAAAGAGGGGCTCAGCTGGAGCCCCTGTTACGGCGAAAGCAAACATCCTGCAGAAATGGACATGAGTTGTCCCATTTCCTTGAGACTTTGTGAGTGCAGGGCCTAAAGAGATTGTTGGTTTGGGACAAATGACCCCTAACTTGTAATAAGTACTGCTGCTCAACTCTAAGAGCATAACTAAAAGAATCATTCTGTTGAGCAAGACCTTAGATTAGATATGAATTATTCCATTTTCATTTCATTTAGTTTGATTTTCTCTCTATTTCCTATTTTCTAAATTAAATAAACCTTGCTTGATTTAAGATAATTTGCCTTTACTGACTATTACTTAAGGATAAGCATTGCAAAGCCATTCCATGAGAGGAGAAAAACAAAACCACCAAAATTTAGAGTTTAGTGAAACCAAAGTAAAGCAGCTATGCAAGTGAAATACATGATGAAAGGTGAGTTGTCTACACCTCAGCCCCAAGAGCTGCTGTGAATCCCAGGAGATTCTGGATAGAAAGGAAACGGGGAAATCTTAAAGCGAAGGTGCTAGCTACGTGTGTCCAAAACTGACCATGTACAACCAGTATGCAACAGATCTCGTTCAAATGCTTCCTCCCTTCTCAACATCTAACATCTCTGCCACACCGTACCACTCCACATACGTACCCGCTGCTCATTTTACTGCCATCAAATAAATAACAGAATTATTTCATAGTTCCATCCTATGCACTGAAGAAATACTTGTGGTTGTGACATCCTTCAAATAAACAAAAATTTCCCAGGAATATTATACTGGCAGAGAGTTTTCTGTGGCACAGGGGTGAACAATAGGGCTGAGGAGGGAGTTACATATGGACTGGTAGGAGTAACTCCGTGTTGGGAGGAGCAGCAGTTTTGGTGTAGGTGAAGATTTGGGGAGGGAACTAACAGCATCTGCTTCCACTGATGGACTGCTCTCCGTGTGTGGAAGGTGTGGAGAGCCCAGAAAGCCCTCTGCTGTGAGAGGGAGGTCTAAAAAAGGGTCTGAGATGGTAAGACCGGTCTGTAAATGGTCATTGAGAGGCCATGTTTATGGGGAAACAATCCCTTGAGGTGAGGAAGACCGAAGGGAATAGTGGAGATAAAAATGGTCTTCTCTGTGGGAGCTGTAGGCCGTGAGATGTTTGCAGCCTCAATCTGCTCTATATCTTTAAGAAATAAACTGTCTTAGACCGATGCCACAAGCTTTTCCAGTGACTCTACAGACACTGTCAAGCTTCCTTTGCATATCCTATGCTTAAAAATTTTATAAGCTGAGCTACTCTTGTATTTACAGATAGTACAGCATCAGGGACCCATAACGGGTAAATAGAGTTGGATGATACACCCTTTTTCTTAGGGCTTATGTGCAGAGATTATGGGCTTCAACAATTTAACTGCCTTGTTTTATTTCTACTTTATATTGCAGTTGCATCTGGAAATCAGAAAATTCAGTTTTGAAAATAAGAGAGGGAGAGATAGAGGAGCAGAGGAGAGAGGAGGAAAGCAAGAAAAAAAGAGAAAAAATTGAGCAAGTTAGACTGGACGTGTTCGGTTGCTTATTTGGCTTGACCTAATCACAGAGATTTCCCCAAAACTGTTAATATCTGAAAGCTGAATGTCATTTTACTCCTTATTCTCTCATGACATTTTACTGTTTCCAGAAACGGCCAGCAAAGCATCTCTCCGACATTGCACCCTCAACCCCATGAAAATCTTTAATAGATTAATGTCTACAGTCTCATATCTCTTTAGTAGCTGCTAATCTATGCAAAGCAAATTGTTTTGGATTTACCTAGAACATCATTGCCCACCCTGTAATTTGTAACTGCTGTTTGCAGTGACAGAAACTCTTAATCACGCTACACGCTAGAGATATACCGCAAACTCATTAAAAGCAGCAAACTTTTTCAGCGCAAAGCACCATGAGCAGATAACCACCGCGACGGCTCGATTCTGAACAAAATTTTTCCGTGGGACATATCTTTCCACGGGTTATTCTCCCCAGCACCATGCTTCCTGCCTGGGAGAACGGGCGGTCGTTGGCTGGGATCCACCAGCTGCACCCATCTCCTCTTTGTGCCCACTGCTCCCACCGCCGTGGCACCCGAGCGAGGCAGAGAGGAGCCGTGCTGCAGGGCAGCGCTCCCTGGCACCAACCTCCCACCTCCTGCCCCGCCACAACTCACCAAACCCTGGGCAGGACAGGTCTCCTGGGCACGGATCTGTCCTCAGGTCTGCCACCGTCACCACCGCTGCGCTGGCCGAGCACCTTCTTGATGAAAATCAGGATGTTCCACCTAGTAGAGAGACATATCCGTTTAGATCCAAATGTATCTGAGAACAATTTTCACATGAAGATGTTCCTTCATTCCCATCTGTGCATATCACAGTTTTAAATATCGCTTGCACTTTCCAAACTCTTGCTTCACCGGAAAAAATAGCCAGAGCAAACTACAAGAAAAAAAAAAAAAAACAAAACAAAAAACCCCAATGAAAACAAATGAAAATGAGTACCGAATAAAAACCAAAGAAACAAGGAAATGCTGAAGCCATCACTCCTCCTTATACATTTCTTTTGCTGTCTGACATACACAATAAATTGTAACAGTTACCAAATAACCATTCAAGTTCAAATGATGTACACACATCTATAATCTTAGTTAGCTGCTTGCTGGCATACTTCAGGAACGCCACTGTGTCCTCCAGTGTAATTCTGTATCAATGACTTTTCCAAATAAATCTAGTTGCTGGTTTATATTAATGAACTGTCACAGTTCCCATTGTTTTCCCATGGTCTTGCAGCTGCATTCTTTCACAGGTGCTTGGCAAATTAAAATGATGCTGGTTTGGGGTTTCAGGCTGATACAAAATCACTCCTTCAGCAGATTGTTAGGGAGTTATTCATGCAAGAAACACATCTTTACTTCAGACAGTCTGCTTTTCTCCTTATCCTCTTCTGCCTTCACTGACCCTTCGCATTTCTGACGCTTCCTGGCGATGAAATAAAAAGCAAGATTGCTTCTTGTTTCTACTTAGAGGATAAGTCATTCGGCAATAATAAGCTTGGAGTGGAAAGCACGGCTTGACTCTGCTCTGTTCTCCTGATGTAAACCAAGAGCACTCCCAGTGAAGCCAGCGTGCTGGGCCTCATGATGGTGTAAACTGGCGTAGCTCTGCTGTTTGAGCTGGCCTAGTTTACAGACTAGCCAAAGGTCTTGCACAGCTTAAATGGGTATAACTGGTAAGATAATCGGGCCAGTAATTTTGTTAATCTACTAAAAAAATAGAACAATAATGGCGATTATGACTGTTTAATTTCTAAAGCACAATTCAAAGTGAAATCTCGAAGCATTAGGAGTATTTATGACAGAACGCTCTGGCCCCGATCCTGGGGAACAGCAAAGCCCGGCAGCTTTCCCTGAAGCCAGCGGGAGATGTGACCACTTTGCAGCCTCCATGCTCTCGTTACTCTGAGACAAACAGGCTTTAACCACCAATTACAAAGTTAGAGGCATCTGACATTTCAGGCTGTCTCCATTTTTGGATGCAAAAGCTGTAACATTCTGGTAACGACCTCATCTGATGGCAGGCATCTCCACTGATTTGCAGGATCTTTGTGTACTCAGCAGGGAGATGCTTTCTCGTGGTGGGTGACTGCAAGCAAGAACCAGCCTTGGGTACTTTGAATTGCCAGCTGGAGGCATCTTAGCTTTTGCTGTTGACTCATATTAAGGCTCAGATTATCAGCTGTTCCATCTACAGCTTCAGACTAGCCCTGTAAAGTCTCAACCTATGAATCTCTTCGCTCTTGCACCTTTCTGGGGTGACGAGCAGGTGGCCATGCCCCTTTCCGAGCAGGAGCAGAACAAGAGGAAAGCTTTAGGGCAGCTGAACTCGCTACTCAGCTGGTGTAAATCCGTGCAGCTTTCCCTGACTCAAAAGCTAGCATGTATTCTGCTCCCTTGGGTAAGGCTGATCTCAAGGACGTGCCAAAGGGGTCATGGGGGAGCCTGAGGATCCCTCGGAAATGTGCACACCCACCGAACCCAAAGGTTCTCTATTAAAGTCATGGGTGAGGATGAGATATTAAATATTTGCCGGGAGGTTAAAGTTGTTGAAATCATCCAGTAGGGCATCATTGCTTTTATTTAAAATATTTCACTTATGACTTAATATTAACAATAACAATGAGGACATTTAATATGCAAGAACCTATTCATTTACACTAGCCAGATGCAGTTTTGCTTTGTGTTTCCTCCCTCTAGTGCTTTTTTTTCCTAATCCCTCATTTCTTTTCAACCTTTTAAGCTCTCTCTCTAGTTTTACAGACAACACAATCAATGTATCTGAACAAGGCCCTAGAGTTCCTGCTGGGGAACAGGAGGTTATTATATTTTAGGGATAACTTCATGCATTTCCATTACTCCTTTAAACCGATTTTAAGATATTTATTTATATTTAATGCATATTAAGCAGCAAAAGAATGTTGCACTGCAGATGATATACACACTGCAATCAGTAGGGTCTGAGTTGGCAATTTTCAGATCTTCAGAGTGAGCACGAGGTGGAGGGAGATGGTGTGTCAATGCCCATCCTGGTGTCTCAGGAGTAGGAGGTGGCCCAGAGAGTGCAGAAACACGTCTGTGTCTCTGATACTCTAGCCGGGGTGTCTGGAAGTGCCGACTACAACTCTGCTGTAGGGTTATCACCCCAGGAAACAATAGGTCTGGGACAGCGTGCTCTGACTACAACCCACTCTGCCCATTCCCTCCGCGGGTCTCTCCGTGCTTTCCCATTTCCTGCCAACCAGCCACAGGTGAAGACCCGACAGAAGGGCCTCTCCTGCCACCTCACTGCAACGCTTTGAGCTAGGGACAAGTTTCCTACAATTTCCAAGTTCTAATATCATTAATCAACAGGTTCCTAATGAATATTACAACTTCAGGTAAATTATGTGGATATACAGAACCTCAGAATCATCTCAGTTGGAAAAGCCCTTGAAGCTCCTCCAGTCCAACCATGAACCTCACACTGACCGTTCCCAACTCCACCAGATCCCTCAGCGCTGGGTCAACCCGACTCTTCAACCCCTCCAGGGATGGGGACTCCCCCCCTGCCCTGGGCAGCCCATTCCAACGCCCAACAACCCCTTCTGGATAGAAATCCTTCCTAAGAGCCAGTCTAAATGCTTTTGACTGTATAACTGGTTTATGCTGCAGGGCTCAACGTTCAACATAAAATGTACTATCCATAAAATGCGCTTGCCCCCAGACTCCAATTCCTGGGTTTGGTCCCAAAAGGACTGGGAGGCATGAGGGAACAGGTCTAAGCAGGTTTATCGTGATGGAGATATGGGAGAAAAGTGAAGGATGTTTTCTTTTTCAGGAAGGACAGCTTACACCAAAAGACCCAACGTCCTGATCCTACTGGTTCTGATACCGACCAAGAGCTTTTAACCAACATCTCAGATCATGCGGTGCACAGACCTGGAGCGTGACACACACCTTCTTCAGGCAGGGGTTTGGTGAGCCAGGGTCGCCTGGTGCTGTAGGTTTGTCTGTTTTGCAAGACAACACACAGTTACGGCAACGAAGGTTACGGGAAAACAAACTTAGAGGGTTATGACATGTAAGAAGAAGGTAACGTGAGCAGAGATCTTGCGGAAAAGCAGCAGATGCTGAAGAATCATGTCTCAGGGTTTCTGCACTGAGTCCAGAGAAGGTGCAGAACAGCATTCAGATGCTGCACGGGGTGACAGACAAGAAAGCCTACAACGATCAGCGTTACAATCAGCACGGGGATTTTGTTGATAGCAGTAAGATTTTTCTCTTACGGATCCTGGCTGTGAGAAACTGGGTACCTACTGGAGATGCACGTTGCAAGAACCCACTTGAAAAAGCAGCAGGCACTAGAATAAGAGAGCGCAGAACCATCACTGGCGGTGGCACACGGCATTGCACCGTACACCAAGGACCCAAAGCAGAGGATGGGGAGATTTTCTGAGGTTAATATCCCAGGCAGTTCATGTTCTCCGTGGTCGCATACGCTCAGGGAAACCTTCCCGGTTGCATTACTTGAGTTCAAACCCGGATCTCATCCTCCGCTTTGCTTTTTTGAAAAACCCCCATTCAGAAGTGCTGTGCTTGCTGCTTCACTCACGTTTATGAACCGATTTCTTTCTAATGGATCAACAGCACTGTTTTTTCTTAAGGACTACACCCACAGCAAATTTAAACTAAACCCAGCCTGCAGCTATCACACATTGCAATTTATTTGGATTTTTAGTCTGCCTCTCAAAATCACTGTTTCTGAACATGAGAAAGTTCAGCCCGTTGTGTGCTGCTGAGTACATCTGTAAAAAATAGCATATCACAACCCTATTTCTTGTGAAAATTTAGAATAGGTTTCAACCTTAAATACGACTGCTCTTTTTTAAGATTCTGGAGGGCCCTATTAGCCATTCCTCATTAGCTATCAACACAGAACTCTTAAAGTACATCCAAAAATTTGTCTAGTTTATCCTTAAAAAAGAATAGGAGACTCTTTATTTAAAATATCCTAAAGCTGCAGTAATACTTCAGCTCTCATGTTAAAGGGTTGATGTCAGGTAGTTTAGTTCAAAATTTAACTTTTTATTAAAACGAAAACATTCTACAAAAGCCAAACCCTAGTTCACTCTCTATTTGTGACAGTCTTTTCTTGGTATCTTCCCTCACAAATTTTCCCAGTTAAGGACAAGAAAAGACTTTGGAATTCGATCTCATTTTTAAGACAAATTTCTTCATGCTTTTTAGGAAACATTGCTTAAATGTTTACATTGGATTTAATGTTTACACTGGATTTAACCACTGTCCTGTAACGCAGTATTAGCCCACAGAGGGCTGGCTACTGGTTTGTGCAGAAAAGGCAAGTCACAGGGTGTTTCATCTCATTCCTGCCAGCTGCTAATTGCATTACAAGATGCTAACTTTAAGCATATGCAAGTCTTATTTCCAGCCTCCTAGCAGAGCGGCAAGTCCAGAGAGGTGCTGTGCACCTGCAGCTCCTACACAATTTGCTCTAATCAGGTTATCCTCCCTCTCCCGGGTGCTTACAGGCAGCCTGTTATCGTAGCAGTTGGGTATTTCAGTTCAAATCCTGATACTCCCTGTTATTGCAGTCAAATAACTCCATCCTCATACCACTGGCAATATCAATGCTGAAGCTTCATTACTTGCCCAAGACCACAGCAGAGGTTGGACCCACGACATGTCAGAGCTTAACCACTGCCCATCCTTTCCCCCTTTCTGGAAGCCAGTGAGATCCTGTTGGTGGTTGAATTTCAGTAGCGGTACCAACATACACAAGCCAACCCTTAGATTTTTTCCAGATAAGAAAATTCTGCAAATACAGCGGTAACACGCTTGGGCTTGATTTCCTGCCATTTGTAAGAAATATTCCTGCCTGATCTGCTGGCTTATTACTCTATGATGCTACCCTGTCTTCTCCCTTCATCCCAGGGTGAGGCACTGGGTCTACTCAGTGTTTCTTGCTGGGATGCCTTTGATGTCTTTTATGATTTCTCGTAGCCGGAGGAAGCTCCATTCTTGCACTTCCTCACGCTGGACATTTGGGTTGAAAGGCACGGCACTTAGGATTTGGTGGGGAGTGAGGTGCAAAAAGTAAACAGATGTTGTAAGTGAAGAAAACTAAATTAGATCATGGAATTTCAGAATTTTGTTTGGAGTCACAGCTGGGAAGTTATTAGGAACAGAAATAAGGACAAGTATTTCCTTTCACAACCTTATTTTCCACCCGAGGAAACTTGCCCGAGCTCATCTTAAAATTGTGCAGTGACAAAGTCACCTCTCAGCCACTTTCTCACTCACCTTTTCTGAGATTGTCAAACCTGTCAAACACTGTCACCAGGCTGTGAGCTACAAGTTTAAGAACACCTTCCTAGTCCGTGGAGCTACGTGGGTGTAAGATGGCCAAACATAGGTGTCTACACTAGGGTGAGCAGCGTACCTCACACGTAAACATCTACAGTGCAGACAGCCTAAATTTAGATATCTGAGTCAAGAGTAAATCTTTCCTGCAGCGATAAGAAGCACTTCATCGGCATCCAAGACCAACAGAGGTTTGAGGCTAGAAAACTCATGCCGCTATGGGTTTTCTGCTCTTTGTATTACTGTTTCCTTTCCAAATTCATGAAGATGAAAGTTAAGCTGTTCCTAGGTCTGTGCAGTAATTGCACAGTGGAATATAAACCAGCTGCCCTTATAACTTGTGAATAAAAATAACAACAGAGCTGGGGAATTCAGATCTCCCCGTTCAGCAGGAGCCTATCCACTAATCCTGCTGCGACTCGACTCTCTCACAGAAATATCATGGTGTATGAATTGACTCGCATGAAGATCTTGTTCGTCTTCATTGTTCCCGATCACTTGTTGAATGATGCCAGGTTGATAAGTTACATTTGAAACATAATCTATAACTGACCGGCTCTTCCTGAGTGGGGTACGTTTTCAGAGAAGCCACACCATCAGTTTTCACTGTGAGATGCTACACCTCCAAACTTCAGCAGTACATTGGAGAGTGGATGAAAAAATATTTTTGTAAATATAAAGCAGAAGGTACTAGACTGACTGTTTCTTGGCAGAGGAGATGCAGACTGACTGCCTGTGCCCACACAAGAGGCTGGAAACCAGTAACAGGGCTGGCTTCAAGGGAGAGCAATTCATGGTCTCACTTGATTAGAGAAGCTGACGTTTTCACAGGTTGAGGACCACCAAATCGGTGTGATGATCTGGGCTGAGATTAGAGCAGGTTATTTTAGATAAGATAAACAATAATTTCTGGGATGATATCAACCAAAAAGCTCATGCCAGCTCCTTTGCCAGAAGCATAACATAATTCTGAGATCTGCTGTTCCCCACTCAACAGTTTCCAGGCTCTTCGTATTAAGGGTTCAAGCATCAATCATTCCCTTATTGCCCCTTCCTAGCTGCCATAAGCATCCTGCATACCTTTAGAACTGCATTTTATTACAGAAAATCTGTAGGGAGCAAAGGCTGCTGCTTCCTTCTCTAATCTTTCTACACTGGTACTATTAAAAATCCAGAAATCTCCATGGGAACCTGACTTGGGTTTGGCTGTTGGGTTCCCTCTGCTCACCATTATCCACGAGGCCGACGGCCCCGTCCCCAGGAGCGTCCCCCACTGACGCACAGCACTGCGCTAAGACTTTGCAAGAAGCCCGTCTGCGCTCAGGGTGGGGATCACGGGGCCCTCAGGGCTGGGCTCCGACGGGGGCAGAGCAGCGCTCAGCCCTTCCCCGCTCACGTGGATGCACGCCCCAGCGCCCACCAATGCCAGAAGTGAGACCCTTGGCAAAAATGTGGATGGCGTATACAACCTGTGCTATGTTGAAAAGGGTCCTTCATGAATAACTTTTCTTGCAATTTAAAGTGAAACGGGACGAGCCTTTCATTCAATAAATTCTGCACTACTATCTATTTTTGCTATGAAAAATATTAAAAATAATTTTACTTGGGAATCATGCAGCTAGAAACATTTTAAGCCTTGAACTAGTTCCTCTGTTCTGCCAAAAGACACACAGTTAAACAACACGACGTGAAAAAGAGTCAAATGTTCTGGATCTTCTAATTTTTCTCCTGAAGTTGGAATGCTGAAGGTGCAAGTACAAGCTCTTTTCCACAGCCATGAAGGCAAGACCTCTACTTTCCTTCCACGCACTAGTCTCAGGCAATAATGCCCTACAGTCCCTATCGCTTGTTGGGACAGTAGGTACATGGAATTTCTTTTGATTAATGACAGTTTTGTCAATATTCATCATCTGCAAACGCATACAGAGGAAGAGGTCAGGAGGAGGCGAAGTACCAGCCCTTCCTTTCCGTTGTTAATATTCTTGGAATTCAATAACAGTAAAAGAAACAATTATGTGGACAATTATTTCAGTGTTTCCTTTTACAACAATATAAAAGGTACAAAATGAACATTTTTGTATGATATACTATATTCACTCTGATAGTATTCTGATGTTTTCAATTACTCTTGTTTCCGAGATTACATTGCACAGATAAAATAGTCATCTTGGAACATTAAAAAAACAAAACAAAAAACATCATTCTCCATTTATGTAAATTTTATTCTTGACAATTATAATGAAGGCCACAGAGAAGTAGGTGCATTTGCAACATCGTTCTATTCATGCCTTCATTTTTTAGGCTTGATTGTTCAAAACTCTGCTGAACAATTGAATGAATAGATGATAGCACACAAGAATATTTTAAATAAGACATTTAATTATTATGTTTTATATAATGTAGAACATTAAAGTCACTTGGAAACATCTTCAAAAAATGGCTTTTTTAAAAAAATGTGGGTTTTGTTCAAGATTATTTATTTTGGGTGAATGAGTTTTATAAAGTGCTCAAGTGATTTAGGAGCTTAAATCCAGGAATAAGCCAAGGAAAGAAGAGCTGTTAAGATATCCAAGTATCTTTGTACAATATATTTTAAATTATTTTGAACAAGCAAAAATTGAGAGGAAGACAAATTTGTCTAGAATGTAAATAATTTCCTTGTTAATTACGAGGTCTGTTATGTAAAAAGTGAAATAATTTATATACACATATATATGTATGCCCCAAATATATATCTGAACATTTTTTTAACATCATGTGTATCACAGTTTCTACTATGCCTGAGTTCATGTGCATAATTCAAAGCAGATCTTACGAAAATAATGTCTTTGTATGAAGGAAAACAAGATGCAGAAGCAGCCAAATGAAGGCTCACGGAGGAAATAGAAAAGAAGGTATTACTTGCCAGGAGACTTGCTTTATGGCCTCAGCTAAGCTAGCCATGCTTACACTGGCCAGGTCTAAGCCCAGGATGAAGGGAATGCCACCGTTGGGCTACCATGTTGAGGAGAAAGCAGCCACAGAAGGGCCACTGCCAGGGCCAGGCAGAGGAGCATCCTACAAAGGTCTGTTTTGTTTCTCTGGGCACACAGAATGTATTTGGGCTGAGTGGAATTGATCAAAAGTTGCCCAGAAGGGGTGAGAGCCAGTCACCTGAACTTTCTTACCCTTTCTCCATGAAATTTAGTGAACAAGTGCAGTTTTGGTTTGAAGAAGTTGCTTTACAGTCATTTTTTTGACTGATTAAAGTCGAGGCCCCACATATAAAAATACTTTACCGTGCCAAATGCAGCTGGTGAGATATGTGGGAAGCAGAGAGCTGGTGCAGAGGAAGTTGTGCCCAGGACACCCCACCCTGTGACAGACGTGAGGAGCATGGGTCCACAGAATCACAGAATCATCACAGAATGATCTCGGTTGGAAAAGCCCTTGAAGATCCTCCAGTCCAACCATGAACCTCACACTGACCGTTCTCAACTCCACCAGATACCTCAGCGCTGGGTCAACCCGACTCTTCAACCCCTCCAGGGATGGGGACTCCCCCCCTGCCCTGGGCAGCCCATTCCAACGCCCAACAACCCCTTCTGCAAAGAAATCCTTCCTAAGAGCCAGTCTGACCCTGCCCTGGCGCAGCTTGAGGCCATTCCCTCTTGGCCTGGCGCTGGTTCCTTGGTTCAAGAGACTCATCCCCCCTCTCTGCACCCTCCTTTCAGGGAGTTGGAAAGGGCCATGAGGTCTCCCCTCAGCCTCCTCTTCTCCACACTAAACCCCCCCAGTTCCCTCAGCCGCTCCCCATCACACCTGTGCTCCAGACCCTGCACCAGCTCCGTTGCCCTTCTCTAGCCACGCTCGAGTCATTCAATGGCCTTTTTGGAGTGAGGGGCTCAAAACCGAACCCAGTCATTGAGGTGTGGCCTGAAGCGGTCAAGCACATAGCATGCCCCTTGTCCCTCCTGCTCACCCCACCATGCCCTCCTCTGCAGCAAGTCCAGGGAACAGCAAGCCAACTTCACAGCCAGCCTGCCTCTTCACGTCAGTGAAGTTACAGTAGAGATTAATTTAAGTCACTATGTTTTGGTCTATTACTGCAGTAATTGTTAGGTTTTACTGAGTGATCTGTCACTCAGATTTGCTTGGATTGTATTCTCCTCTGCTCATACAGTTCCTGCTCAGTGATAGCCAGACTTAGAGCTCTGTTTGTGCCCTATCTCTTTTTTTCAGAAGAGCTACTTTTAAAACTTGGTGCTGACTGAATTTCTAATCCTTAAAACATTTGCAGAAATAGAGATTTCATCCCACACAATGGATTATCTGAAAGAAAAAGAAGTATTGGCACAAATATCACTCTGGCTGGGGTTTATTCTACAGCAAAGAAAATAATCTGAAAGCTCAGAAGAAGTCTGGTGGCCCAACTCCCGCGTGTAGGTAGCATTGATGAGTAACTTCAAATTTCTATCTGCAATACCTAACTGTAACTTCAGCTAGTCATCTCGTGCCTTAAATAGACCTGAAAGCTTTTCATTACAGTATGGAGATATGTCAGCTTTCGAAAGCTGAGCCTCCTTTCAGGAAACTGTAAGTAAATTTTACAGCCTTTCGCTTAATTATGGTCTGGCAAAATCTGACCATTTTCATGTACATCTCTTGTGTGTTTTGCACTTCTTCACCCCAGGTAAGCAAAGGTTTTTCCATGAAGTGCAGACACTCAGGTTTATCGTGCCCAGACATCATCCCTTGTGCTCACAGCCACAGGATCGGGTGCTTCATCCAGGACAACCACAGACCTCAGAATCGGCATCTCCGCCCAATGCTCTTTGGGCTCCGTGGAAGAAGCGGGGCAGCAGGCTTGGCTGGAGCCACGCCAGCCAGCGGTCATCCCGGCCCCAAACACACGGACTGCGTGAGGAGTTGTGTGTGCGAGAGGCAGGAAGCTTTGAGGGGCAGCAGAGTGTGATCCAGTGCGAAAGACAAGTTTGAAAGCACAGACCTGCTCTCGAGCCAAGGAACCAGGGATACCTGAACAAAAGAAGTCTTTAAAACATTCTTACGTGAATAAAAGGAGAGTACACCTGACCAGCATTGCCTATTATTAGAGTATTTGATTTAGCCAGGAAAAAACCAAACTTTGGGGCACAAAGAATTCGTACCATTTTGAAACAGAAGCAGGAAATTTCTGGATAAGTACGGATGGAACACTTGTGCAGAGTTCAGCTTAACGTGGTGTTCAATTAGCCAGTTGGAGAGAAAAATGTAATTAGCATCTGCTAAACAAAAAGGATTGTTAGCAAAGAAAGAGGCGGTAAGACCCTATGGGATATGATGCAGTTACGTATTGTGGTATTTTTATGTATTTATCCAAAAATACAAGTGCTTAGAATAGTAAAAGAAATTATGATTAATCTTATAATATAGAGGCAAAAGAGCACTAGTTATACCAGTCATTGCCACACTTACTTCAAGAAGAATTTAACACTTAGGTTCTAAATGTAAAGTATAAGCTCTAAAGTTAATTAAATTTTAGAAATTAAAATTTTGAAGTTTAATTTCTAAGAATTCTCTCAGTTGGCAACACCAGGACTAGAGGCTGATAAAAGTAATGCAGATCTCAAAGGCAGGTCTCCTAGCTCAAGTGTTGTGCTCTGAAGTTTTGTTTTTAATCTTCACAGGGAGCCCAATCTGAGCAACCGTGTCATACCTTACCAGTGTGTTACAGCTCAGGAGCGGGGATTTTCTATGCCGCCCAGATATAAGGTAAAACTCGAAGACTGACAATTAAGGGGCAATTAACCTGTTTTCCAGATATGAAATAATTTGCCAGAGAAAGCCACAGCCTTATTACTGTAACAACATGGTATTGTTATCAATTTGAAAACTGAGAAACACACACACACACACCCCCCCCCACACACACACCTTGTTTGGAAAATCACTAAATAAAGCACAGTATCTGCCTTTCCTAACTTACACAAATAAAAATAATCTGAGTTTTTGGAAGCTTCAAACAACAGCACGTCACTGAAATTCTAAAGGTAATGCACTGACATGACAATGAAATGTAATTGCACGTTTCACTGCATCTCACAGAGAAAATGATCTCGAATGATCCCATGTTTTATATGCTGAATACATTACGATGTACACCACCATTGCACGTGGCTTACGTGCCCAGAACCTTGTTGTTCCCTAACAGCCATTGTTGACACTAACAGCCATCTTTCCATCTTCGTTGTCTTAAACGTTTCAGACTTTTCATTTGTACTGAGTGCTAGCAAAATCTCTTTCTTTGCCCTTGCAGGTCTGGGAAAGGCAAGGTGACATGGAAAGGTAGTATGTGTTTTTAATGCAGACAATGGGTAGAGTTGATAAAAAACCCACATATTTTTGAACAAAATCTCTTTATCACACGCCTTCCTTACAGATACACACTAAAGAAGGGAAGTGAAATGCCAGAGCTGGTGAAAGGACTGTGTTACTGGAAGCTGACAACTTTTCCCAGTTATCCGTTGGCCTAATAAAAGACACTGCGGTCTCCAGCCCCCGCAGTCCTGCTTCCCCTTTTCCCTGACACAGGCAGGGCTTCAGCACTGCTCTGAAATGGCATTACTCTTCTCATTTGTGGTATTTTAGCACTTCACTTGTTTATTGTCTTTTTCTACCTGTAGGAAAAAAATGTGATGGGTAGGCTACTGGAAAAGAAGATTTTCTCTAGTGACTCATGGCTAGGGTAAGCTTTTACAGGATGCTATCTGTTGTAGGCTGTCCAGAGCTGGGCACACGACAGCATGGTGAGCTTCTTGCTACATGTCTATCAAGGTTTGTGAGAGAGCTGTCTAATTACCTAGTGAAAATAGCTTGAACTTTCTGGAGACTCAGGGGGGTTTCCTTTCGATCACAGCTGAAGTTACTGCTGCCAAATAGAGCACGTCTGCAATCCACGAGGAGATAAAGAAAAATACATTTTGTCAGAGGAGGTTCTTTTAATACTGAAGTCATAGGAAGGAAAGAGGGCATAGTTCCTGAGGCAGAGCCTAAAAATAGCAATTTAGGTTTTGCCTCCAAAAGAGCACTAAATACATGTTTAATTTTAACCACATGTGTGTTCCCATCTTGATTCAACACAAAGTTTAAGCATGAAGCACATGCTTAACTGGGATTTAAAAATACACCCTTAGAGTTAAGCACATACGTGTGTGCTTAAAACCACAGAGATAAAACTGCTCGTGTCCCTACTTCGGAGCATATATTTAAGTGTCTTCTTGTCATTGTGCATAAGAAAATTGAGTGCTTTGTTACAGTAAAGGCTGCTCTACTGCCATGGAAAGCTCTGCAGTCGTCCAAAGACATCTGCTGAGAGCGCTTGTTTCATTGCAATCCTCTGAAGTAAAGCCTGGGGTGTGGAAAATAGATGGAAGGAAGTGAGCATCTGGTTTCATACTGAATGTGTTCCTACAAGAAGATAGATTTTTTTCCCAACTTCAGATCCTGAAAAGAAGGCCTATGAAAGAAAGAAACTCAACGCAAAAGCCAACTGTGAGAGCAAAGGGTTCAATGGAGCAGAGGAGACATTTTGTTAGGAAAAGGGAAGGAGGTAGGACATCCGCCCAGAACTTGTGGCTGTAAAACTAACACCTTGTTTGACGGGATCTTTGAGGATTTGGGGTGATTTTTTGCAGGGACAGTGGACACTAGGCAAAGCGTGAGAGAAAACTCTGCAAAGACCCATGGAGTCACTGTTTGGTCAGAAGGGATGGTGATATTGGTAACCGAGGATGAGTACATCGGATTTGACAGTGATAAGCTCCTGAGTGGATGTGAAATTGAAACAGAAAAGAGTTTGTAGAGTGAGGCTGCAGAGTGTATTCGCACCCTGTAGAGTGAGAATATAATCCTCCTGCCTTGCATATTCGTCCACATGACACAATAGTGGGAGAGCTTCCAAGGTACTTAGCCAAAAGTGTGAATGTTGGCCAGATGGTTTCTTTGGATTCTGAATAGTCAAGAGGATTAGACCTGTGATTTATTGTGGGTTCGGTAAGATATGCAGCTACAATAGGCCTTGCTGCTGTTGTTTGGTCAGCTATGGTTGCATGTTCGTGCTGCTCTTGCTTTACTAAATCCAGATGCCTTGGGTGAAATGGTGGGCTTACCAGAAGCCAGAAGAGCAGTAGCCAAAGACAGCTGAACAGATTGTCTTGCAGTTCTTTGAACTGTTGCACTGGTCATTTGAATATCTACTGCCAAATTCGATATAGCATCTTCCTTTATGTCATTAGCAAGAACAGTTCGTTTCAATTAAGAATCCAGAAAACAGCCCTAAATATATTTCCTGAAAGCTGGGGTGTGGACTTTGGGTAGTTCTTCCTTAAACGTTTGGCATCCATGGAAAGACTCCTTGAGAATTGTATTTTCTCTTTACATGAAGATTTTTAATTAACCGTACCAGAATGAAAAATCCTACTTTTGTAACGTATATCGCTGGTTTACATACGTGTTTAATGTTCAAAAACCACTTCCAAAGCTGACCGACAGAGTCCTTTTCTATTCTCAGTTCACTTTGCTGATTTACTCCCCACTACCTGCTTTTGCTGATCAAACTCTCTGAAATGTAGAATTCACTAAAATTTTCTGACCAGCTTCATAGTGGGAAACACACTAATGTTCAGCATCCATGAAGCGCTCCAGTTTTCCATCAAGTACTGAAAGATATTTTATTGCTTTTGATAATACTCATTATATGATGTGAAAGATGCACATACATTTACTCTTTCAACATATGCATTTCCTCCTCTGTATCTACTCTATGATTATTCAAACACTGCACAAATAAGTGCATGGAGAGTACATGCAGAGCTCTGAAATTCTAAATTGGCAGCATTTGCAAGCCAGCGGACACTCACATTTCACAGCTGTGGATTGCCACGTGCACTACAGGGCCCAAAAGAGCAGAAATTATCAGGGATAATTTACAGGAAACAAGGTACAAACCCAGCTAAATCCCACTGTGGTCAAAGTTAGATTGAATGCGGTGGTTTGCTGCAATAGTTTTTCAAACGATCTCCCCACAAAATCAGTTCACATTTCCTGAAATTCCGAGAAGAGTCCAGCCCTCCATGACAATGAGAAACTACTCCAGTAACATCAACAAGCTCAGTTTAAACTTTTTGCATGGTTGCAGAATCTTTACAACAACCTGTTTGAATAGTGCTTCTGTTTTTCTGTTTTTTCATTTCTGAAATAAAGTTTCTTTTAACAGGCTTTCTCTTACAATTCTATGAGAATTTACTTAATTTTTTTCCATAGCCATCTTTAATTTCCTGTGGTAGTCTCATGACAAACTGCTAATCTGTCACTGTAATGAACTTCCAGAAATCTTCCCGTCGCTTTCATCTATATTCTAAAATTTCTAGGGAAAATCTATTTATGATGAAGGAAAGCATGTTGCAGATAAATTCTTCTATTTTATTTGATATTTTTGTTGTACAACACAAAAATCTGACAGCCCTTGATCACCTAAATTTATTATGTGAACTGGAAAAAATGAATATTTTATGCAGTGGGTTCCCTGCTTCCAGCAGCAGCAGAACACTGTAATGATCATTCTAACGACTCTCACAATTTTTGTAAGGCAAAATAAAGTTTGTGACTGTTTATGTAATATTCATTATCACAACATTTTTATGGAGTTAATCTGTGAATGTGTTATCTCACATACCCCACCTGCAATTTCAGATGTGTTACTAATTTTGACTGGTTATAGATATCAACATATATATAACACGTACATATATATATATAAAAAATGTCCATATATATCTATCTCCATAAACATATGGTTAGATGTATCCAATGTCATGTTTCCACTTCCTGAATGGATGAACAAAGACCTACTTCCAACTTCAGTTTAATATGGAATTTGGTTCCCTCCAAAACATTGAAACTAGTTTGCCATGAAAATGAATTCTAGTAGAGTTTCCTTCTTCATATTCATCCCAAATAATCACCTTAATTTTGACCAAATGCTAACAGATTTTTTGGCAGTTTTCACGCAGGTATTCCCTTTGTCTTCCCCTGCTGATACGGCATTCCACTTAGCAAACCAGAGATAGATCGATATAATCAAACCTCTGATGGCCACGGCAGAGAAAACACTGGTAAAATTACGAGCTGATTGATGGCTAATGAATGATTGATAGCAGACCTTCTCCTAGATCTAGAAATAACATACCCGTGTCTCCAGTTCACAGTATTTAAATCAAATGTACAGTTTATGTTCAACCTCTTCATTAAGCACTAATACGTGGGTTTTTAAAAAAAGTTAGATTATGTCCTAGGCTGTTCTCAGAAAACTCTGCTACACTTGAAACAAAGGTTGAAATTTCTATCATACACTGTGTGGTTTAATAAAAGGAGCTTAATATGGAAATGAAACAAATCTAGCATTAGAAAAATAAGCAGAATCAAAATCCATTTAACTGAAACCTGAAGCTCTTTATATTTAAATCATAATACACTTACAGTAGCAGCTTCACTAAAAACTGTCCTTGTCAGAGATAGCCCCTTTATTCTTTCTTCTATATTGCTTGTCAAGTAGCTAATTGTGAAAAGAACTAATCCAACCACCATGTATTCCTTCAATTAGTTTCTTCTTCATCCCTTTTCTATTCTTATTTCCATGTATTTTTTACATCATCTTTTAATTAGATTATAAGGACAAGATCTCTGATGATCTTCTATGCGTCTGGGCTCAATAATAAAAATAATATATAATAACAACAATATGTTGTTAATATAGATATTATGATAATATATAATAATAACAACAACAATTTTCCGCCATCACTGTAGAGACTTCAAAGAACACTCAATATGTTAAATAATATCATCTGGTTGAATAGACTATTAAATCGCAGAGACTCTCTGAAATGGTCCATCCACATGATATACGAGCCCAGAAAATGCCATCTCTCTTGGCATTTTTTAAACAGGCTGTATAAAATGTTGTGAACTTTCCCCTTGGCCTATGAAAAAATAAGTTTTCGTGTAAAAACTGTGAGCGTGGAGACTCTTGTAGAAAAGAGGAATATTAGACAGGAAACAAATCTGATTGCCCTAGCCTGACTTCAGCTGGGCAAAACTGGATGTGAAAACTCTGGCAGACCTACTCAAAGCTATTTGGTGGTTTACTTCACATTAAGAAAAAAAAATAGGCTAAGCAGCTATTTTTATGATACTTGGCCTTGAGTGTAAACATATCACCTCCAATGAATTAGCCATCACTAAGGTTTTCAATCACTTAGTCATACAGCAGCTGCACGCTTGTATTCTTTCATGAAGAGTGTCACTTTGAAAGAAGTTTCCTATTTTTGCAAGTGAAGAACAAGCGTGTTTGATTTCAACAAAAAACAACTAACTAAGTTATTCTTGTTTGATTAAATTCTAGGAAGAAAGAATATAAAATCTCCAAGTGGATACATTTTCTTTAGCGTTCTTCCATTCTTGATTCAGCAAATCCGTTCCCTGGGAGTCGTGACACTGGTCCCATCTCTCGGAAGACGTTAGCTGCAGCCCGTCAGCACCACCCAGGAACGGTGCTCAGAGCTGCCCAGGCCCCATGTGCCAACTCTTCTTCCAGTTTCTTTAGAATAATTGTTCTTGATTGAAATTGTTCAGAAGACAGATACCCGTTCTCTAGACACTGAAAAAAACGGTAACTTTTTGAAATACTGAAATAAATTCACATGTTGTTTCCGGTGACATTTGGGAAATGAGTGTAGATACTCCCGTTGACTATTGCCACCAGATGCTAAAACCTTCCATGGGACTCTGGCCTGCCTTAGAGGTCAGTAAGATACAAATTCCTAGTGCCTCTTAGAAAAAGGTCCCTAATATCTAATTCAGTGTCTGTTAGAATTAACTAAAGAACGTCCAAATCTTAAGTCTCTACTCAAATGTCACCATTTACACAAAAAAGATGTTTGAAACAACAGCAATATGACTTGTAGGATTTGCAGGCTTTGTCCTACCTTCGCACAGATAAAAATATTAGTTCCATGCCAAAAATACAGACAAAATTGCTAATGAGAATACAGTCATAGAAATGAAAATGATCACATCTGAGACGGAAGCAGTACTCAGAAACCTTAATGTGCTCAATCTGGGGATGATCTCCAGCCCAGATGACTTAAAGAGCTGGCACAGTAAATCATCAGTCTATCAAACGAGTAGCACAAACCCATTATTGAAGCATGGCACGTGTGGACATCTTTTAAGAAAAGCTTAGCAGCCACTGAACCATTAGCTAGACTTTAATATATGAAGTTTAAGAACAAGTTTTGAAGAAAACAATAACTAAACACATGGACATAAGTGGGAGAATGACTTATGAAAGATCGTGTTAGAGAAATCTAATGTTTTCCTCTGACAGGAAACCTTATGATTTAAGCAATCTAGAGCTAGTGTGATTGGACTTTGGAAGTATTCGATAATCTAACACAGAAAAAGTGTTAGTTAGCTTGAAAAAATATGCTATTTGTCTAACAAAAGAGGAGCTGACTAAGTTTTCTGAACGCACTGGTTGAATATAACCCATAATATTCATCAAGGATCATTGCTGGAGCTGCTCTTACTGCTTCTTTCAACAATGATCTCCTTTGTAAGGGGAGGAGTACGCTAATGACATGTTCCAGTGACAAATTAAGGGAGGTAAAGGCAATGACAGGAGCGTCACACTGGAAGATCTGCACAACGAAGACTGAAGCAATAGAAAGCCGATTAGGTTTAATAATACATAATGAATAATATACTTAGTGAGTGATTCACCTCATCTAACAGAGCCATCCAGAAGACAGGTCTCTAGTCAAACGCTAGATAGGGCACCCTCCAGAGAGTGGTTCTTCACAGCTTTTGCTGACACCTCTTTTTGAGCTGAGGATCCACACCCGGCCTGCTGAGATGAGGTAGGACGAGTCTACCAATTTGGTAATCATAACAAAATGGCTATAACCTGACAGACACCACTTGGAAATAAGACAGGAGAATGATCTGGACATAGTACTCAATTGCAAGATAAATATCAGCTATCGATATGATATGGTTGTAAGAAATTAAAGTGATCCTGGGATGTGATCGAGGTTATTTCTAGCAGACGTAGGCAACCATTAACTGCATTGTACAAGATGCTACAAGGGCCGTATGTGGAAGGCTGTATCCAATTCTAGCCAGCCTGTTCAGAAAAGATGGATTCAAGATGAAAAAAAGGCAGGGAAAGGCTACTTAGAAGAGAATGGGGAATCAATCGTGTAGGGAACTTAATGTTTATCCTATCATGATTAGTATTATTAGTCATAAACAAGCTCAAGAAGCAAACACAAGAGAGAAAGCGCTACGTAAGTTACAGGATGATACTACTAACAAAAATATTGTCATGCTTATGTTTACATGAGGAACTAAAAGACTTCTCTTTGATGAAAGAACTGAGTTTCTGAAGTGGATTTCCAAAGAGAGCAGTACAGTAAAATTCCAGGTAGTTTTCAGTTTTAAGACAATTCTCACACTTTATGGAAGAAATTACATGGTCTGCTTTTCTGACACAGTAAGAGGTGATCAAGAAATTTTATCTTCCATATTTAAGAACTTAAACTAGGATTAAAAAATCAGTTGAAGTTTTGACAGAAGAAAAATAAGGGCATTAAACACTTCCCAAAACACATTCAGAGTTAAACTTTTCAAATACACCTTTCATGAAAAGTTATGACGTTATCTCACAGCTCAAAGCTTCTTCCTTTACTTGGAAAATAAGCCTTGTCTTCAAACATTACGGTGCGGTTGTATTTGAACTGGTAATTCTGATATCCATACAGTTATGACTCCTCACTAATTCCAAATTAGAAGGAAGAACAGAAAAGTCATAAAACCCAAAGGAAGAACAGTTTGTTTCGTACATCTACTACATTGATTCTATTCAGAATCTAAGGAGAAATAAATAATCTCTATTAGCTCAACAAAGGGGCTGGTCTTGCAAAACGACGGCACGTGCAACCTGTTGGTGATGACACTCATCGGCACGCCGAACTCCTCCGGAAGCCTAGACACTTCACACATATTTTTGTTTGTGTTCGTGTGAGATGTACATTTTAGGTGACACGTCTCATTCCAAACGTCTCCTGCCGTCATTTGTCAGCTTTGTGAGGAAAGCCATCAATTATATTATTGTGAGTAGAATATTTTACTGTACTGTAGTCAGCAACTAGATGACAAGCGGCAGACAAACAATAACAATAACGTTTGTTTGACTGGCTTTTCACTAAGTTAATCAGCTATGATACACCTCCAAATAACAATTCCCTATCATCGCAGGAAAAAAAAAAAAAATTAAAAATGTTTCCGGGGAAAAACATTTTTTCCAGATGCTGGTTCTTTAGGAAATATTAAAGATACCCGCTGAAATCTTTATAAGAAATTGCTTTATTGCACATTTTGTATTCTTAGCCAAGCTGTCATCACGACCTATGTATTTCCATAACTACCTACATATGCCCATTTACTTGACTGAAGTAAATGGACAGAACTAACTTCATTGTAGTTAAGACTCAAAATTTTTACATGACAAATGGCAAAAAATTAAAATACATGGAAAACCTCTTTCGAATTAAAAAATCTGCATGTAGGATGATGCTTTGAATGGAGTACTTTTTTAAAAAATATTTTTGATGTTAAAATTCACTGGCGTGGCCTTTCCGCGCTTACAGAACATACTGTACGGTCTTACTAAGAACAAAATATCACCGATGCCACCGCTGCCAACGACTGCAGTGGCGGGTTACAGCACACAGCATTTCCAGCTGGGCCACGACTGCTCAGATCCACGAAGCTGATGATGAGGAGGAAGGATTTAGGAAATCCATCACCCTAAGCCCTGCAATTACCAAGGCTGCCCCCGCAGTGCTGCCACAGCACCCCTACCCATGTATTTTTACCGTGAATGCAAAGCATCCGCGGTACCTACTGGCCTTTTTCCAAATCCACTCTCTTCTCCCTGACGGACTAAGGTATTGCATCCCCACTAAAACTATGCAGTATGTCCTAAAATGATGACATTTCATTTTAATTGAAATCAAACACACTCTTCCGCTAGGGAATAAGAAAGTAAACCAAATTTTAATAGGAATTCACAGAAGTACAGAAGAATATTTTTCTCCCTCCTATATTGTCTTTCCATGGAAATCTGAGGACAAATACTTTTGAGGCAATAGATGAAACCTATTAGTTAAACTGTACTGAAATTAGTGAAGTTATATTAAATGTTAATTTGGTTCCTTTGTGGAAATGAGACTGTACTGGATACATGTTTACTAAACTACATTACTTATCATAAACTTCACAGTATGTACCTATAGATTTAACCTCTAAAACCAAGTTTGTTGATAAAGGGAGTCTAAGTCTACTCTAGAATAACCTCATGGATATTATTATTCTGGAAGAAGAGCGCTATTTTCTAAATTTGCTTTATATGCTGTAAAAATTAGTTCAGATAAACCAGAAAGAGAGAAGCATCCCTGCAGAATGTGACTCTGGCACAATTCCTCTTTAGAGTCACATTCTGGTTTACTCTGAACAACGTTTCCTACTTAAATCCTAATACGCTCTCTCAGAATTTCCCTCCAAACTCTTAAGCCATCAGTTCCAAAACCGATCACATCTGAGAAGGGAAGCAAGGTGAAAGCACTATTTTTGTTTCTGTGGACAGGCTGGACATAACGAGACTGCCCAGGAGCTGCAAAAGGTCAGCCTTCTGCCAGCAGAGAGGCTGTGGCCAGTTAGGTGCTGGTATCGTAGCAGTGGTGATCTCTCAATTTTGTGGGCTTCAAAGAAATGCTGTGGACCCTGGTGAGTGGTAGTAATAGCCGGATGTGACAGCAACAGATATCCCATTGGTCAAACAACTCACGATCCTGCAAACGAGGAAATTGCCCATCTCTACGAGGCCTTCCTAAACCAGAAGAGGCAACACACTGACTACTGTTACATTGACAGACTGTGCCTTCAACTACTTCTTGCTAAGATGAAACTGTTTTACAGAAAAAAACGGTTCTGGGCCAATTAAGAGCTCAACTGCTACTTGTTAGATGTTAGAAAATAAATTGCACCGCTCACAACTGTAATTCTGACACTCAGAACTTCAGTTAGCAAGGTTAACTAAAAATGACATTTGGGGTTTTTTTCCCCTCTTTGTACCTCCCTTTCAGGAAAACACAAAATCCTGTGATATACCTACTGCTCTCGGCCAGCCCACGATATCCGCGTTTTACACTACGTTCCTGTCATGCACATTTTTCAATCCTCAGACCTATACAGGAGCGCAGATCTCTTGTGACAGAAAACGTGAGCATGAAATTCGATAGATTATGAATTTCTATAGTGACACAGTTTTCCAAAACTACTGACAGTGCAGCACTGACTTGTACAACCTCCTCTGATCGGAGCGCGCTGAACTCTTGCACACTCTGTTAGACCTGAGGAAGAGGTATAAATCCTCAGCTTAAAAGCCGTAAGGGCCAGACCTTGACAAATGTTTTATTCTTTGTTATTAAAGAACATTGATGAATATACAAGGAAAACCAATACATTTCAACTGAAAAAAAACAGCAGAACAACATTAAGGGAAAGAGCTGACAAAGAAATGTCAGCTGTAGAGTGCTGCAGTGTCGCAGAGCTTCAAACAAAGTGCCAGAGGTACAGGTGACGGAAGTGGCCTGTCCTCGCTCTCCTGAGAACCATGTGCTCTTCTCACTGGCTCACAGACTTTTCAGCTGAGATCCAGGTAAGATTTTAGTTGTTTAAATCCTATTTAATCCCAAAGTCAGCAGTAAAAATTTAAAATGATTAAAGCAGATTTCTCCCAGGGCACCTTGGACACCTCGCTCAGGAGGCATCATCAGTCCCACCCTCACTTCTAGGAAAGCCTCGCTGCTGACATGGGCACAGGTGAAGTGGGCAGCTGTCGTGACAAAAGGGCAGGGGGTTGGACACTCCAACCACTCCTCAAGACACCAGTAAAAGCGTTTCGATCAGAAAAGGCCAAATTTCTTCCTCTAGTCCATCCCTTCAGCCTTCTGCCATTGAAGTCTGCAGCAAGAATTTTGAGGTTGTTCTTAGGAAATTTCTCGGTTCCTCTTTCTTTGTCCCCCAGAAGTTTGACCATGGTGAATGTTTTCAGTCCTGACTTAAACCTCCCATTCGTTCTAACGAGAATTTAGCTCTAATGAGAATTTTGACGCAATGACAATGGGATTTAACTCCTAAAAATATTTACCATTTACATGATGTACTACAGATTCAAGGTCCCTTGCAAACGTGACTTAGCCCAAACATACTTGTGAAGCAGAAAAGACTTAAAAATGCCTATAATTATAAAATAAACTGCAAACTATAGAAAATATATATATTTAACTATATAATTAAGACATAAAAATAGTGACTGATGTCACAAAGTCAAGTACTTCAACCATAGTTCTGTCCCCTTGTTTTTTGCCTTGTTTCCTGAATGAAGCAGAATATAACAAGGAAGCACAAAGGGATGTATTAGAGGTTGCATGGAAACTATAAAGGTTTATTTGTGCTTCATTTTGCCACTTTTCTGGGTGGGAGGAGAAGCAGACAGTTTAGTGGTTGGGGGGTTTATTCTATATAATTTATTAAGTTTAACTTTGTTCCACCCCTGCTTCATCACAAAAACTACCACAGCAGCTCTGGATCACAGCTCTTTAATCTACAAGATTAGCAGGAGGGAAAATAATGAGCCTACCACGGCCCAACCTTGTCATCTCAGTTGTCTCCACCTCTTCTCACAGGTGTGCCACGACAGCTGTGAGGACACGTACCGGTACGGTTGGGGAGGTCTGGAAACCTTTCATAAGCCTTTTTTTTCCCTTCCCACCCCCAGTTTGGTGTTGAGCAAGTTCCTACCTCATGGGAAGGCAGCAGGGTTTGGATGGTATGGCTCCAAGGGATGGCTGAGGAGACAAGCTTGGTCCTCTGCTGTGCTCCATCAGCTCTCCACGGTCTCCGAGCTGCGGCTCCACTCCCTGGCTCTGAGGGCAGCACGGGCACTGAGAATATTCTTGTGTATTTAAGCAGCTGCAAGTGAAAGAAGAGAAATAACACTTTTTACCAGTTTATAATTCACCCAACCTGAATCCTGACACATCTCAAACACTGAGGGTGTTAGACTTTCTCCCAAAAAAAGACCAGTAGTAACTTTCTCACAGGCATGTGTTATGTAGCCTAAAAATACATGCCACTACCATCTCTGTCTGGAACAAACACTTCTAAGGCTTTTTCTTAGAACTGTTCTGCAATACCTGGACTTCGTTTTGGTGAAGGGTCCCTAAATTTACTACTGCTAGCTCACTTTGGACTATCAGCATAGTTACACACAAGTGGTGAGTTTATATACGGTGCAGCTTCACGGGGCACAGGCTGCACGTCCTGGCCTTAGACTATTTTAAAGAAACTCAGCAGATCTCACCTTCTCATTTCTGACCTTGTGGAAATTATTGACCTGCTTTTCTATTCTGGTGGTTTAGCACTCAATATCTGAATCACCATTATGAATAAAGTCAAGTGTAGTATTTTATAGATAGATGAGTGTGGCTTACAGTCCTCTGCCCTTTTTCAGTCTTAAATAGCAAATAAGTGAATGGGAGGGAAACAACTGCAAGGTGTTATCTCTGCGCAAAACACTGATATGTTCTCGATTCAGTGGCAAAAACACCCAGTTTTTGAAAATTACCTCTCACTACACATTACTTAAAGCATATCCAAGCAAAGAAAGGCAACACCCATGGAAGGAGTTATTAGCAATAATGCTGTGGTTTCAGCCCCGTTCCTTTAAAAATGACTCACCAGGAAAAAAAGCTCAGAAAAGAGCTCTGTCTTCATTATTGTTCTGGTCCCGTGCGCGGAGCAGATCGTGCTCACTGAGCAAACTGCCACGCAGCCGCTTGCTTTGTCGCCGTCGTTCGGTGCGTGGCCCTAGGACTCGTTAACGGCTGTGCGTGCCATGCCACCAGAATTAGCACTTTCCACATGGGTTTCTTCCATGGCATTGGTTATTGTAGCAACACATCGATCCATTTACTTTCAAAATAGTCTGATAAAATTTCCAAAGAGTTTATCTGCAAATCCATAAAGAGTATCCACTGAACGTGTGCATGCTCAACTTTTTCACGGGTTTATGATAAAGCCCCATTTTGATGGATTTTTATAGGAATGAAAAGGCACAATCACAGCCCCAAACTGGAACAAAATGCAGTCTAGTACTTTGTTATCCTGTCATTAAAGCCTACAGACAGGGCGAAAAAATGTCTTTGAAGACACGTAGTTAACGGACACATTCAGGAACCTCAGGATGTGAATTTCTGTCTAATGCTTGTACTTGTCACGCCGCTAACCACGTTAACAGAGCACTTCAGCTAACATCGCGTGGTTCCAAACTGCTTCACATGTCTTCTGAGGTGGTAAAAGGCCCAACTGCCAGCAGCCCCTCTCGGTCAGCAGCAACATCTGCACTTGTGAATTGTCCGTAGAAAATTCTGTGGCACGCTGAAAACTGAACATATGGGGACAGTATAAAATACAGTGGATTAAAATTGCAAAATAAATAAAACTGGGGCCACTACGGCAGTTGTTATTCCTTTTTCTATTTAATTTAGAAACAAAACCCCATAGCCCATTATTAAGCATAGCTTCTGCATTAATTTTCAGTCTGCCAACCTAGTGTACTCCAGAAAGACAAGGTCTTGCTACAGAAACTAGCTTCACTTGCGTTACTATGTGTGAAGTCTTACGTGTCACCGTAAATTTACATTTTGTGGTTTATTAATATTTCACTGTTGTGAGGTGAATAATTATATTTACCTCTATTTTCCCTGAAAGTAGTGCATTTTTATATTACTTTAATACCACCAATGCTTCAGTTATTGCTAATATTAAAAATGGATTTAATTATGACTTGATTAATCCAGAACTAAAACATGGTTGATATCCGAACAGGCCAGGCACAAATCAGGTGTAATTTACATCCCTAATTATTACATTAACAATTTCTTTCTTCTGAAACACTGAAATGACACGCCCGGTATAATCATGATGAAGAGCAGCAGCAGGCCAGGAAATGTAGTAAGCTTAAACAAGGTACGCGCTGCACTGAAACACTGAAATAGCAAAGCACAACCAGCAGCAGTGATACCGAGGAAACATTGAGAAATTAGGAAAGGGGGCTGGGACAGCCCTGCACATGGTGTGGGCCCATGATTTCAGAGTCTCCTCGATCCTCAGGGGGAAACTGAGCCCCTCACCTGGGAAGGCTTGCTGCCAGAGCATCAGCAGCCCCGCTCTCCTCTTCCTCTCCATACGCCGGGAAGGAACGTTGTCCAAAGCGGGACTCACGAGGCCCGATTTTTCCCAGTCTAATCTCTGCTAATGCTTCGTTTCTTCAGTGGTATCTGGAGATCCCGGACGCATTACTGGGTTAAATAATTAAATAAAGCCTTGTCTCTCCTCTGTGGGCTCATACTATTTTTTTTTTCCTCTGTTTTTCTCTGTATTGATTCACTTTGAGGAAAAAAAAATAAATCTGCATTTTAAACAATAAGCAATTTGGCACCGGCCCTGTCTTTTCTTTGTACCACGTACAGCGCTAAGACCACTGTTGGTGCCAAGGGAATAATAACTCACAGATAAAAAAAACTTCAATAATAGAGGGAAATGGCCGTGCTTTGAGCCCTACCAGCCTGCCAGGCCCCCTGACACCCATTTCTGGGGTACAGCGAGCGAGGAGCTCCCGCCGCCACCACCTCCCCTCTCCCTGGTCCTGCGCCCGCCGCCATGCCGCAGACCCCGCTGGCCGGGGACGAGGGCACTGCGTACCTTTGTGTCGCCACCAGGCAGGGCCGCTTCGCTCTGGGGGGGCTTTGCAGCCTTTCACCCTCTAAAAGCCCCTGGGGGGACGGTGCCCTGGGGCTCACACACCCGCGCAGCCAGCCAGGGGCCTGGGCAAGGCGGCCGGAGCCAGGCCGCTGAGGGGCCGCCTCCTGAGGGGAGGGCAGGCCGTCACCCCGCCAGGCCAGCTCCAGGCAGCCCAAGCAGCCCTGAGCCGCCCCCGGGGCCTGTCCCCAGCCCCTGTCTGTGGCACAGGGGCTCCATTTTGGCTCTGACCTGCCCTTGGGCCTGTCCCCAGCCCCTGTCTGTGGCACCGGGCCTCCATTTTGGCCCCACCCCGGGGGCTGTCCCCAGTCCCTGCCTGTGCCACAGGGTCTCCATTTTGGCCCTGAGCTGCCCTTGGGCCTGTCCCCAGCCCCTGTCTGTGGCACAGGGGCTCCATTTTGGCCCTGAGCTGCCCTTGGGCCTGTCCCCAGCCCCTGTCTGTGGCACAGGGGCTCCATTTTGGCCCTGAGCTGCCCTTGGGCCTGTCCCCAGCCCTTGTCTGTGGCACAGGGCCTCCATTTTGGCCTCACCCCGGGCCTGTCCCCAGTCCCTGCCTGTGGCACAGGGCCTCCATTTTGGCCCAGGCCTTCCGGGGGTACAGCGCAGCTCCCAGGCCCTTGTAGGACTTCCTGAGCGACCTCAGGCCTGGCTTGTGAGGTACCGACCTTCGCGTGAGGACAGCTGTGCTGGGGGTGGGCTGTGGCGGTCCTCACCCCGCTCTGCTCACCCACCGGAGGCTGTGGGACTGCGCCCCATCATCCGCATCGGGGCCAGGTGACTTTGTGCCATCATCTGCCTCAGGGCTGCGGGTCTGTGCCCCACCAGTGGCAGCCAACAGCTCCCAGCTTGCCTTCACTCATGGGGCACCCCACTCTTGCTGCTTCCCCGCATCTACTCTTCATCAACAAGACGATCAAAGAAACATCTACAGCGGGGAGCGCGATGGAACACGCAGACGGGTCCCAGCGGCTGTCAACAGTTGTGCTTGGGAACAGTTCCAGCCTCAGAGCCTCACTGAACTCGGTACTCTGGCCATCAAGGCAGTCACTGAAGACAAATTGAAGCTGATATGCTAAAAGCAGTAAGTAATCTTGACTGTGCACAGTCCTCTAAATGTTCCCACAAGTCTCCTGAGGCCAGAATCCTGACTGCCCACATCCTCCGTGCCTTGGACTTCTGCTGGCACCTGAAGCATCCCAGCGTGCCTGTGTTGCCTGGATGACTTACACCTGCAGAGACCATGGCAGCTCTGTGCACACACATCCCACACAGCGTCACCCACTTATACACTCTCCCCTCACGTGCCAGCGCCTGTGAACAGGTCCCCTCATCCAACTGTCACAGCTGGGGCAGGTGACGGAGCCCTCGTGGCAGTGGGTGCCACCTCCTCCTGGGAGGACATCTGTGCCCTTCTTCCCCGCAGGCAGGACGCACAAAAGCTTTGCCAAGTTATTCTGAAATGGGTGCTTGGTAGCCTGCGGCACAGGCAAAATTACGGCAGCTCGTGCTTGAGGAAGAAGCACAGAGCTGTATGCGACACGGGATGGAGTCGTCGCTGGAGGCACCCAACTTGATGGTACTTTGGGACTTGACTTCCACGAGGGCCGGCAGCTCAGCTAGAAGTGTGATGAGCAGGTGAGTGCTCTCTCTGAACCATTACTTGGCGTGAGAAATGGGGGTGCTGGTGGCTTTGGGGGGTCCCGAGGAGCGCGGTGCCGGCAGTTCTGATTCCAAGAACAAACCCAGCCTCCAGCTGTGGAGGGAGTCCTCGTCTAGACCAGGTATCCCCACCCCTGTGTGACACAGCCACAGGAGACCTCCACGTTGGCGGGGGCACCCCCCTCCCAGGCGGCCATCTTAGCACCCGCTCGGCTTTAAGCCCGCGCTGGAAGATGGCCTTGTTCACATCAGCGCGGGGGATACTCCACGTTGGTAAGCGCTCAGCGGGAAGGCAGCTTCTGGAGCACTGCTGAGGGGCACCAGCACTGACCTGGTGATATTTCCGCAGTGAAGAGTGAGCAGTATTACACGGTGCGTCTGCACTCCGTGCCCTTTGGAAAGGCCCCTATCTTTTAAGTCCTTTCTGCGTTCCTCTCGCCGTGGGGCGCAAATGACGACGTGGCCTTATCCGAGAGTATCTCTGAGCGTATCGCAGCGTGTGCTCGGTGGAAGAGAGGACACTTCATTTTCCACTCCGGGAGAGGATCAGGGGGAAGATACAGAAAATGAGGCCTGCGATCTAGAAAGCTGAAAGTTTTATGGGGGGTGTAGGTGTGGCCGGTACCCCCATGCAGGCCCCAGGTGCCGCTTGCCCCACAGTGCCCGTTCCTCGCTCCGGGCCAGGACACCCTCCCCGGGCGCTTGCTTTGGTCGCCCAAGGTTGACATTATGGCACCTTTACTTTTCTGTTACTGCTTTTAGGTTTACGCTTTCATGCCTAGGCCCGGCAGAGGAATGCGGGTGCGAGAACACCTCTTGTTCACCACAGAGCCTCTCACTGAGGCAAAGGGAGAGCCACGGGGAGCCCCATCCGTCCCCAGCAGCACCCCGCGTGTTATTTGTCACCCCTGCCCAGCCTGGGCCCCGCAGCTCGTCCCCCACCTGCGCCGCTTCCTCCCTTCCCCTCCTCCCTTTGCTCCCTCAGCCCTTTCCCATCCACTTCCACATCTGAATTTGCAGGAAGCCTTCAGCGCACCATCGCCAAAATAAAAAAAAAATAAAACCAAACTAACCCCGCTGCCCGCCGTGACGACGGCAGCCTGCGCACCCCCCTCCCCTCACCCTGCGCGGGGGGGAGCAATGAGACCCACCCCGCGCAAAACGCGCGGCGCAGGGCTACCTTCCCCCCGCGGGCGCGGCCGCTCCGCGCGCGTGTGTGTGGGGTGTGTGTGTATAGATGTGTGTGTGGGGGGCGGCGGGGCCCCTCCATCTTGGTGGCCCCGCGCCGCGCCGTCCCGCCCGCCTCCCTCCCTCCCTCGTCATTGTCTGCGAGCGGCGGCGCGGCGGCGGCGGCGGCGGCGTTTATAAGGCGGCGGGCATTGCCCGGATGTGAGCGGCTGGCGATGTGTCTTCCCGGGCAAGATGCTATTATCCGCGTCTCCGCGGGGGAGGCCGTGGTGGTGAGGAGGAGGAGGAGGAGAGCGCTGTAAACTTGGAACAAGTTTGGGACGGGCGGCTCCGCGCTCGCTCTGGGGGTTTTGCGCTTTTTTTTTTTTTTTTTTTTTTTTTTTTTTCCTCTCTCTCTCTCTCCCAAAGGAAGGACAGAGGGGAAAGTCCCCGAGCCGCCACGGCGCTCGCAGTTTGTCAGTCACCATGTGTTTGTAAAAACAATAGAGGGAAAAGTTGTCGGACCTTCTTTTTTCCTTTCTTTTTTTTTTTTTTTTAATTTTTTTTTTTTTTTTTTTTGGCTGGCTGGCGGCTCGGCTGTCTGGGTGGGGGAGCTGGTGGCGGGCGTTTGGTGGTCGGGAACCCCAAATCCCAACAAAGCCAGGTGTAGGGTGCCTGTAAAGCTGTGGAGTACCCCGGAGCAGGACTGACACTTACAGTACTTTTTCGTGGTTTTGGAGGGTCACACACGTGTGAGATAATAAAGCACTTTGGCAGAAGATTCCTCTCTTTTTTTTTTTTTTTATTATTTTTTATTTTTGTTCCTTTTTTTTCCCCCCTTGGAATATTTGTGAACATATTTGTGGCCATTTAAGGTAAAGTTCCAATTTGCTGTTAGAGTAACTTGTCTGTGTTTTTTTGTTTTTTTATTTTTATTTTTTCCTAAACTGTCGATCCCAATGTGTTATTTAAAAAGAGGTGCAAGTTATTCGGTGTGTAAATGCAAATAGAAACTATACCGCGTGTGTGCACACATAATTGCTCGCGTGTATAAATATACATATTATATATATATACACACGGTGTAATTACACGTGTGAGATACACACTAAGGTGCAAACGCCAAGCGTGGTAACTCGGTGCTTTATTTCCTACCGGAAAATGAAGTCGAACTAGTTTTTGTGGAGTGTGTCGGGCCTGCAATAGCAAAATGTAAAATAAAAAGTATAACATGCTGAGGGGGGAGGGGGGCCGCTGGCATCGTCCCCAGAAACTTGAGCGTAAAGCGAAGCAAAGGGCTGATTTTTGCGAAGTTTGCAGCAACGCGCTGTGTAAAGCGAAAAGCTCGGCTTTGAAATTTAGCTGTAGGGATTGGGGGGGGGGGGGGGGGGGGGATGATCACAAACAAACCAAAACAAAGCAGAATAATAAAAAAAAAAAAAATATTGTTCCTCTTGGCAAAGTCCGCGCGTCACGTGTATTTGCAGCCTCGTATAAACTCGCTTTGCCATGTGGATGTGCGCGAGCTGGGGAAAATTTAAAGTATAATCCCTGCAAAAGTGCGGCGCGGGCGGGAGGCGGCGGCGGGCCGGGAGCTGCAGCTCCATGAGCGGCGGGTACGGAGGCGGCGGCGGCAGCGCCCGGCCCCGCGCTCCGCTCCGCGGGCGGCGACGGGGCACTTGCGCGGGCGGGCGCGGAGCCGCCGGCGCGGCGGTGGGTTACGCGGCTGCGGGGAGGCGAGGCGGCCGATGCGCCGGGCTCCGCGCGGCTCCGCGCCCCTTCCCCCCCCCCCCCGCGGCGGTCGGAGGAGCCGCTGCCTCCGCACAGGCCTGAGCCGCTCCCGGGTTGTTGTTATTGCCCCCCCCACCCCCCCTTCCGCAAATTAGAAATTGGGGCTAATTGTCAAAGGCTGCTCTCTGCTTCCCTCCCGGCCCCTCCACCCCCGCCCCGCGTCCCTCCGCACCGGCGCCTCCGTAGCCTGCGCGACTTTGCCTTTTTTTTTTTTTTTTTTTTTTTTTTTTCCCCCCTTGCTGTTATCGCTGTTTGCCGTTTCTGCCTCTAAACGCTACTTTGCGTGGAAGAAGGAGAAGGGGAAAAAGTTGGGAGCGGATGGCTGTAGTTTCTGCTCTGGGATCCTCATTCATTCCTCGCTGAACCTCCTGTTGCATAAATGATGCTCCGGGAGCGAGTCTTTTTCTTTTTTTTTCTCCTCCGGATTTGGGTTTAGAGTGGATGTTACCGGGTTTCGATCGCCTCTTTGGAAATACAAGATCGCTTTTTTGTTGTTGTTGTTTTTGCTGCCCCTCCATCTTTTTTCCCTCCCTTCTTCTCAACTACCCACCCCCCGACCCCCACCCCCCTGAAAAATCCGATTGTGTTTCCTGCAAGGCTCGGGACTGGGTTTCTGATTGCGGTTATTTCCATGTTTCTAGGTTTGTGTGATTTTGCTAAAATGCATCACCAACAGCGAATGGCTGCCTTAGGGACGGACAAAGAACTGAGTGATTTACTGGATTTCAGTGCGGTAAGAAACAACGGTGGAAATTAACAACAGCTGTAAAAAAAATATCTTCTAGCTGATCTGTTAAACTGAAAAAAAAAAAAACCAAACCAAAAACCAAACCAACAAAAACAAAACAAAACTGTGATCTAAGTACATTGGGCAATTTTTAATCAGCAGCTAGAACCATGGTAAATATCTTTTTGCTTTAAAAAAAAAAAAGAAAAACAAAAATTAGAGTCTTTTTATTATTTCTTATTGTATGTGATGGGAGATGCAATCGTGTTCGCAGCTTATTTTAATGTCTTGGATGTCTAAAATAATTCATACAAAAAGAGACGCCCCGAAAACCGAACATTTCTCATCATTAGTTAATAACAATATCTAGCACTTTTATTGTGCTTTATGTTTTATAGCGTTGTTGGCACATGAACTAATTAATTGCTAATTAGTTGCTTATATTCTATTTTCAGTTCTTCCCTTGTTTCATTTTTTGGCACATGGAAAGTGCAAAGAAATCCATGACTGTCTCAGTTTAAAGTTTTCACTGAAATCTCATATGGCTTCTGCTGTCATTAAAACTGCTCCAATCTTTTCCGAAGCCCCCCAGCTAGATGGTGCTTTTTTTTTTTTTTTTAAAAAAAAAAAAAGAAAAAAAAAAAAGTACTTTTTGTCTCTTTGGGCTGGTTTGGAGGCCAAACGTTAATCCGGACGTGTGCACTTGTCTAGTTTTGTCAGGCTCCCCCTCCCCCTCCCAGCCCCTTCCTTCCTCTCCCCATCCCCTCCCTTCCCCCCAATATGTCAGGAGTATCTATCTATCCAGTTATTTATTTATTTCAGGGGAGAATCAGTTTGCTGCGAGATGCATGTCTGTTCCTAAAGACCAGCAACACCCCGCAAACCCCTGACCCCCCCTCCCCGTGTAAAATGAGGCTGCTTCAGGCTGGTGCTGCTGCTGCTGCTCCAGACTTGGCTTTGGAGGAATGGCTTGGGGAAGTTGGGCCAGGAAACGTAGCCTGAGGCAGCTTTGCAGCCCCCTCTTTGCTTGTTGCACTTTTTCCATTTGTTCCTTCGCTTTTTGCAGGCTCTGACTCAGGGAAGGTGCGTATTATCCACTAGACACGTCGAAGAAGAGAGAAACCAATTAGGGTCGAAATAAATGCTAGGGAGAGAGAGAGGGAGCGAGAGAGAGGGAGAGAGAGGGGGAGAGGGAGAGAGCCTTGCTTCAAATTGCTCTCGTGTTAGAGACGAAATGAGAATTTAGGGCAGGTGGCACTTTGCATTATTATTCTTTGGGTTCACATATGACAGGCAAATCCTAAAGCGGGATGGAAATGGACATTGCTACATTTATGGCCAAGGTTTCAGCAAAAAAAACTTTTTTCGCCTTTGTCAGCGTGAGAGTTGGAGAGGGGAGCGAGCCCCGCTTCCCAGCCTGGATAACGCTGCTGGGGACTGGGATTGCTCAGAGTCTTCGGGAAGCGAATATTGTTTGGGGAGCTAATGAGCCTAATAAAAACGTGATGATGGTGGCGAGGGGCTGGTGGGGGCTGTAAGAAATATTGACTCGTTTTCAGGTCTGTGGGGGATGATGTTTCATGATAGACAAACTATGAACGTAGTTCACAGCGAATGTGGAAGGAACTTTTGACTAACAGTGGACTCGGGAATCTCTTGTTTTCCAGTAGTAATGCCTCTTTGTTTTTTTTAGATGTTTTCACCTCCTGTGAGCAGTGGGAAAAATGGACCAACTTCCTTGGCAAGTGGACATTTTACTGGCTCAAGTATGTAAAATTTTTGTTTCGTATGTAGTTAAAATGTTGTTAGTTATTTATCCATAGGCATTACCTTTGTTGTGGTTCTGTTAATCTCTTCTGGGGAGCAGATTCATTCAGATTTGAGCGGAATTATTCCTAAGCGCTGGCTGTTACTATTACTAATATTATTTCCACAAGGCTGGGATATTTTCACAGTATTTCCATACGTTTCTGATTTTTTTAAAAAAAGCCCTAAACTTCTCCTCAGTGTAATTGTTCAAGGTGAGCTAGTTTAAATCTTCTTTTTTAAACTGAGCGTTGGAGAATTTTATTTAGTTTCAGATGCTGTCTTTTGTATGTCAGAAATGCTAACCAAAACATCTTGTGTGAGAATTAATTTTGTGAATAAGAATTGAAGGCTGCTTAAATTAAATAAATAAATAAGCAAGGATCTGAGTATAAACACCAACCTCTTCCGGGAAAAGAACTCTTTAGTATTGGAGATCACTGTTTGCTGATGAAATATTTTTCGGGGAATTAAAATCTTCAGGCTGGTTTCTTTTCCTGGTGGAGGGCAGGTCATTTTCTTTCAAAATATTTGACTGCTTTTGAAGAGTCCCTGCAATTGAACTGGAGGATTTGTTTGTTTGTATGTTTGTTTATTTGGCTGCAGTAGTACTCTATGGGCAACTTCTGCATTCCATAAAAACAGGAGTCCTGTTTGATGACAAAAGAAATATCAGAGCTCTTTGCGGTAGAACATATGTGTACAATAATTGTCTGGCAACTAAAGTTTTATAATAGAGGCTTTTATATGCCTGACAAATTAGAAGTAAAACTAGCAAAGATACTTACGCATTTGAAATTTCCTTACTCTTCTATTAAGTTCGTTTAAGAGGGTTCCCTGCCTTGCGGATGTGGGGTTTTGGACAGGACACACACACATCTCCGGGTAGAGAGTTGCAGTGTTTTCAAAGCACAGGCAATTACACATACCAACACACTGTACGTAGTATTGTTATACACAGAGTACTGTTCTAAATCAGATGGTAAATTTGGACAAGTCTTCACTGCGAACTGCCAGTGGATATCTAGATATAAACACGTCATTGCATATAGTTTCATGCCTGGTATTTGCAGTTTGTACTCAATTAAAGGAACCTCTTCTGTGTGCTCAGTATAGCCATTTTTATTAAATGCACTAGTACCTCAATTAACTTTTTATTTTCAAAGAAGGGCTTCCTAATTTGCAGGTAGCCTGTAATATCCATTTTTAAGATACTAGATCAAATGCCACCTACAATTCTTAAGCACTCATTTGTGAATTTTATTCTGTTCAGACTTTCAGAATCAGAATGTGGTTTTGCTTTACCTTGACAAATTTGGTTATATTATGAATGTAGTGACTTGGAGAATTTTTCCTGTTAGGTTTGAATAACTTTCCAAAACATAATTTGCCTCATATCTCCCAAGCTAAAGATTTTAATCCTATTTTTTGTCATTTTTCTGAATTACATAATTTTAATAACTGATTTAACCAGATACATGATATTGACTATATTTGTTTTAACTGGAGAGAAGCAAAGAGTGTTTGTGCCAGACAAATCAATTTGTCATGCTTATATACCAGTCAATGCAGCAACAAACACTTGGGCTAACAGCACTTGACTAGGTAGTGATATTTCATAAATGCATTGTAAAGCTCATCTATGAAGTCATTTTGGTCAGAAATACCGCAGGATGGCAAATCTGAAGAGTGAGTGAAAGCGAGGGGTTATCTTGGTTTTTATTGTCTCTAAAGCTGAAAGCATTAAAGTAACTTTGACGCATCATTTTAGACATACAGATAATTTAATGAGCTGAAGTGAGTTAGTAATATTAAGGTGTAGACAGTTTAAAATAACACCTGAACTCTCCCAACGTGTGGATGCTTGAATACACCAGTCTGATGGTGGAGGATGAAGTACCCTGCTTGATAAAGGAGCGTATACTGTGTGTTGGTAGACTGTTTGCAGGCTGTCAGGCAGCACAGGGTGCGCTCTTCTAAGGGAGAATCATTCTGAATTTACTGTATAAATATCTGTTGCTTGGTTATTAGTCGGGGAGTTTCGTAGTGAGTGATCAGTGATTTCAAAAAAGTTGTCAGAAGCTAGGTGCGAGGGACTTGTCCCTCGGTGGTGCTGGGGTGGGTGTGTGGCCTGAAGGTACAGCTGCGTGGAGGAGAAGCGTGGCTATTGTTTCCCTGGGCTCTTGCTGGCCAGCTAGCTGTGTGCGAGAGTCTGGCTGCTTCGCAATATTGGTGTGCGGTGGTGTCATGAGCCAGGACCTGAGAAATTCAGGTTTGGTATGATAGCGCCCAGACAACTGCTTCAAGAGCTGTTTTCTATAACTACATGGAAGGATTAAAGATAGCTCCATTAATGTGAGCACAGTTTATTATTCTAATTATGCATATGGGTAATATGGGATTTTAGGGATGCAGATGCAGCCTGTTCTTCCTCCTGGACAGATGCCCTTCTGAAGTTTGAGCTGACCTTCTCTTAACGGTCCTCTTTTAAAAATTATATTTACTGAGATGGGGAACCACAGATGTCACTCCTCTGAATTAACCTGAAACTTCTCTTATAGGGGGAGGGGAAAAAAAAAAAAAGACCCCAAAGAAAAGTAATTCCAAGCAGTGAAGTGAAACTAACTGTACTTTAAGAAGCGTGGTAATATTTCATGCTTAAAGTCATCTTAATAGCTTTTTACTCATCTAATATATGATGCTCTATTGTGATTTGTAATGTGTGAATGAAAATAAAGTAAAGCCACATTTCCTTTTAATCTTTAATTTCACAAACATGGCTTCTTACCATGTTAAGAACTGGTGAGGGCTGCAAGGGAGAAAGGAATGTAACCTGAGCCACAGCCGTGACATTCCCATGGAGCATTTTTCACATGAAAGGCTTTTGTCAACCCAGTAAAGGACCAGGAGTTTTTGTTTGATGTTTGCAGGTGTTCAGCAGAGAGCACTAAAACAATTCAGCCATGCTGGCTTAGAGACTCTGACCTTAACAGGGAGAATTGGTGAAGACTGAAATTATTTTTAAGAAAACTCCCCTGGAGTTACCTCAAATGTATATTGTATTTGTAAAGTGATTTAATACCTGTTACTTGAATTGAACAATACACATCTATTAGAATTACGCAGGGTTTTTCTTTTTTCTTTTTTTTTTTTCCCCTTTTTTTTTTAGGACAGTTGCCAAAATAAAATGAATTTTCCCCGATCTTCTAAAATTTTCTGAATAGTTTACCTTAGCTTCTGCAGTAAAAGCATTTGTCATAATCTTAAGTGCGAGCCATTGTAAAATAAGGGAAAGATGATGATTGCTGGTGCTCGATTTTGGGAATGGATTTTGCAGCAGTTTTTCAACAATTGTGGTGCTGAAGGATTTGCTAGGTCTGTCACATTTGGCATATTTCAGGTTTTGAACTGTTAAATCAAAGCCCACATCTTCCTGATTATGTTCAATTTCTGCTTCTTCTATTTTCAGTATTTAATTTTACCTAAGTTTTCAAGCATCTGTTATAGATTGCCCACTGTGTATATGTTTGAATATTGTGTGGGTGTGAGCAGCAGTAGAATAACTGAATTCTTATGATTGGCCATTCCTATTGCTCACAAAAAAAAAAAAATTCTAAAATTTTTGCTAGCACAGACATCACTGGATAAAGTGAAATCAGTTTAAAGGATTTAAAGGCTTGATTTTAATTTTGCCATTAGTTTGATTAGGGCTCGTCCTGCATTAGAATAACAGCGATTACAAATTAATACATCTTTAACTAGGGAATCACAAATTCAGCTTGGTTTTGAAGTCCTTTTTTTTTTTTTTTTTTTAAATATATTGGATGTGTGAGTAAATCATAACCAAATACAGTTTTTAAGTACAGAACCAAATATAGTTTTTAAGTACAGTTCATTTTTGGAGTGTGGCCTTCTGGGAAAGGTACATAATTTTGCTATTATTGGTTGATCATCAGAAAAACCTGCATTAAATACAGTCTTTATCTTGAAAACATTTCGGTAGCCACTCAGGTTTGGCACATCTCCGGATGCGCGCACAGGTCTCACTGCTGTCAGTAGGGATAACGTGTGTGTGTGTGTGTGTGCTAGGGAAGTATACACCCTTTACCAGGGAGGATTTGGGAAGAATGGGATTTATTGTGGGGAAAAAAAAGTAACACATGAGAAATTTTAGGCATATGGATTAGAAACGTACTTTTAATAATGAAGGGAAAGAAGTGCAGTAGGTGCGCAGCTACCGCAATTACATAGGTGGCTCTGGAGGGTAGTCCACATTTGTAATGGTCTATGTCAGAAAACACAGAAAATGATGATTGAATTTGGGTGTTGGCTCTGCTTGCGTGTTGTACCACGTTCCTGCGTTTGCCAGGCGGCATTCCAGGTCTCCGGCGCGCGGGGCACGGCACCTCTGAGCCCCGGACCCTCCGGCCCCTCGCCCCGCCGGCCGCTGCTAGCCCCTGGCTGTGCTTTGTAATACTCCTCTCTTGTTCCGCCTGTTGAAAAATCCTTCAGACTTTAGCTACGTGGATACACAAAGGCAACTGCTTCCATATTTTTCATCCCTAATGTTTCGTAATTATGATTAAGAAGAAGAAGAATGCTAGTTACCTCCCATCCTTCCAGCTATGTTTACTTGTGAAGCGTTCGATCCTCCTCCCCTCCGAGTCCTATTAAAGAGAGTACTGTGGGGGCAGAAAAAGACCCACGCTATGGTATTTGAATTGGCCTGAGATACCGTAGTGCATACTTGGAGGAGCTAAATATTTAGTTACAAAGAAGAGAGGTTACTTCGGAGTTTGTATCTTGCTCGCAGTGGCAAACTGAGTGTATCCTGCAGAGGACGTTCCAGAGACACAGCCACCTACAATCACTCGCATATATTTAAATCTGGAAGCTAAGGTCCTATCTTGGTAATTAAAAAAGAAGACAAAAAAGAAGAAAAGAAAGAAAAAAGAGACAGAAATCCCTTTGATTTCTGAGGCTGGAAGAAAACTAGCCTTATTAAATGGAAGAGGGGCTAAACAAATACCCCGCAAAAAGGTTGCACTGGATGCGTTTTGTATCTGCAGCAGTTCAGTTGTGCCATTGGATGTTGTAGCATTTCTTTAAAATACTTTTTGTCAGAATTGTTGCGTGTCTACCTTGTCAAGACTCCTGAATATATTTAATAATTCAAAAACATACGCATTAGCTGTCTGAGAGGCTGAAATGCTTAGGGGCCAGATCCAGCCAAATGTCACTTGTTAGAGGAGATGTTTGTGCCTGCCATTGCCAAATTTAGCAGTAACAGAAATAATGTTTTAGATTATTCAGTGGATATGAGGTATCTGTGAACAAAGTGTATCTGTTAAACCAGTGAACTTAGGTCTGACTTGGAATTAGGTGGGAGTACAAAGCTTGTCTGACGTGTTCAGTAAGGGATGCAGGAAAAAAAGGCATTTGGGAGCATGTGAGGTACAATTTGGCTTCTTTCCATTAGATTTGTACTCGTGCCACTCCCAAATTCATATTGATTTTTGTCATAGGCAAATGCAGCTTCCGTTGACTGAGTTCCCAAGAAACATTAAATAGGCACAAGTAATTGTCAGCCTGTGCATCTCCTGAACACCAGGTCACACAAATTTTAATCTTTCATCACTTACACTTATTTTTTTGGCTACTGCAGGAAGAACATGTGACTTAATTTATTATCTCCCCCCCCATGATTTAAACCATTACTGAATTTTGGAATCGCTTTGATATTTTACTTATCTAGTAAGTAAAAGGATTTAAGCACACGCTTTGGGATCCCAGGAATGTTGCAAATGAACTGCTTGACTTTTTTTGACAAGATCAGCAAATATCTTTACCATACTATTGTAATGAGGAAATCACTTAAATAACAGATGAACAACTAAGTCACATAAACATATATAATAGAACTATGTAATGAAAGTTTATGCTGTTAATTGCTTGAATCTCTCTTAAATGCACAGAATCATGGAGCACTAAAAGCTGTCATATAAACAGTTTTGTTTTGAGTTTAAAATTACTCCTTTTTTTTTTTTTTCATCTGCTATGATAAACAAAGTCATTTTGTAAGCTTTACAGATCAAACATTTACTTCTAATGGTAAACTACGTTTTGTATCTGGAAATGTGTGTCTTTGCAAGGCCCAGAAAGAGAGTAGAGCCCCGGTGGCCCCAGGCCTGTGGTTTTCAGTGTTTGATATCATGTATTTAGATCAGTTCCCATAAGCCAAGATAACAGATCTGCAATTGTTTAATAAGGAACAGGGTATGTGTTTGTAACGGTTTAAAGATCTTTTACCAAAATTTGCCCAGATAAATGATACCAGGGCGGTGGACATAATCAAAGTAGAACTAAAAAGGGATAAAAATTACATTTCAAGAAGTGGAATTTATTTTTTTATGTCCTGAATCGGAGGCAGCCTATTGTTTTGAAGCTTATGAAACGCAGCCTTACAAAAGTCAGGTGCCTGCATCTCCTAGGGCTCACTCCTCATAGCTGGTGGAGCAGAGGTTGCCCCAAGGCGTTTCAGATCAGCGCTGTGAATCCTTTTCTGGCGATGCCTATTCTCTACCAAAGGACCTCGCGCTTTGCCGAGGCGTAGGGCTAGGTGAGACGGATCCCCCCCAGCCAGATCACGCTGTCCTTGCTCAGACAAATTTCTAGTTCAAGTAATCTCACTGTGTGGTCATCGGAGAGAAGAGCCGGCAGAGCCTGGGAATGTTTTACATGTGCTGCTGGAGATGTAGCCATATAAAATTAATATACATGTAATCGTATGTACCATCTGCCAGTGCCTGTAGATAGTCCACAGAGTTCCTCTTGCACCTCGGAAGACAGGAGGAATAACAACAGTTAAAATGAGTCCCTTGAATAATTTAATTTGGTGTTATTTATTCTGTACTATTAACCGCTAAGTAAAAGTCACTACCAAATTTCCTCATCTGCCTTCGTGCAGCTGATGCTGCCCGTCAGGCTGAGGCAATGAGATGTTGAGGGGCCTCCACTCTTTTTTGTCATCTGGGAGGTATGGCGTGCCTCGTGGGATCTAGCCCAAATGCTGACATCTACCTCTTACCGTTTGTGCCACTCGGAGGTTTTCAAACCTGTGACTTTGGGCACAAATCCGTGGTCTTGTAACACTAGCCTGCTAAATTTTCTTCGTTAACCGGTTTGCAGTGAAAGCTTTCTGCCTGGTGCTTCTTGGCAAAGCAGAGGGGTGGCAATGACCAAATTCTGAGATAATTTTTCTGTTTTCAAAGGCTGTTGTGTAATTTCTTCCCTTTGCAAACCTACAGAAATAGGAAAAGTGTTGAGAAGGGTTGGCATATTTACTCTTTCTGCCAAGGTAAACACTAGTGCAGTTGATCTGCATATCAAACAACCAGGTGTATTTAAAAATGGGTTTATCTGGGTGGGTTTCAGAGCGGTGAGAAAGTATTTCATGGGAAGGTGCAGCAACAGCATTGTTCATGAGAGAGCTATTGTGACAGTCACCGTTTAACGATGTCTTTCAAGACTACTATTGGTAGTAATGACAGTACGTAGCTGCAATCCATTGTTGTCTGTGCTGGGTATTGATCTATTTTGGAAACAACACTTCACACGCGCTGCTGTATTTGCAGAGTACTCCTGTGGAATTTGTCTAATCCCCTAAGCCTTGATTTGTTGAATATAATGATTTTCTTTTCACCTGGTGAAAAGGCTTCCGAGGTTAAGATGGTGTATCTGGCACTTGGTGGTGCCTTCTGCTCCGCCGGCTCAGCGGGGTACCGGAGAGAGATGCCGGGTGCTGCGCTTGCGTGGTCGGTAGCTGCTTGGTCCTCTCCTCGCCGAAAGCCCACTCGCATTTTCAGCTGGCTTCGGTGGGCCTGGCATCTGGGCTGCATTTCCTTCATCCAGGGTTTTGCTCAAAATCCACGTCGCTACTGCAGAAGGGGACACGGACGGCCCTGGCACGGGCGCCCACGCGGCGCAGGGGCAGAGGAGCCGAGGCTCCCGCGCTCTCCGGCTGCCGGGAGAGGCGAAGTCGCTGGCGCTGGGGGCTCTGTGAGCAGTGGCAGGCTGTCATCCGCTGCCTGCGAGCTGGCATGCTGCCGGCAGCCTTCCCAGCAGCTCCGGCCCTTCCTGCCCTTTAACGCGCTTCCCACTGCCAGTGCCGCCCTTGGCACCCCGCTTCGGCGTGCGTGTGTGTGTAGAGCACCCTGCTTCGTGTGTGTGCACCCTGCTTCGTGTGTGTGTATGGCACCCTGCTTTGTGTGTGTGTGTACAGCACCCTGCTTTGTGTGTGTGTGTACAGCACCCTGCTTTGTGTGTGTGTGTACAGCACCCTGCTTTGTGTGTGTACAGCACCGTGCTTCGTGTGTGTGCACCCTGCTTCGTGTGTGTGTACGGCACCCTGCTTTGGCTTGTGTGCACCCTGCTTTGTGTGTGTGTGTACAGCACCCTGCTTCATGTGTGTGCACCCTGCTTTGTGTGTGTGTGTACAGCACCCTGCTTTGTGTGCGTACAGCACCCTGCTTTGGCTTGTGTGCACCCTGCTTCGTGTGTGTGTGTACAGCACCCTGCTTTGTGTGTGTGCACCCTGCTTTGTGTGTGTGTGTACAGCACCCTGCTTCATGTGTGTGCACCCTGCTTTGTGTGTGTGTGTACAGCACCCTGCTTTGTGTGTGTACAGCACCCTGCTTTGGCTTGTGTGCACCCTGCTTCATGTGTGTGTGTATGGCACCCTGCTTTGTGTGTGTGTGTGCGTACGGCACCCTGCTTTGTGTGTGTGCACCCTCATTTGGTGTGTGCAGCACCCTGCTTCGTGTGTGTGTGTGCAGCACCTTGCTTTGGCATGTGTGCACCCTCGTTTGGCGTGTGTGTGTGCGTGTGTACAGCACCTTGCTTTGCGTGTGCATGCGCGTGGAGCCGCAGAAGATGCTCTCCGGCCTGATGCAGAAGGGCTTCTTCCTTGGTCGGTGCTTCATTCACAGGAGTGCAGAACTGGGGAGGCTTCAAACGGGAGATTTGCCCTTTGGATTCGTAGCATTACAGCAGATCCTTCCAGGCCTGTGGGCTATTTCTGTGGGTGCCAGCAAAGTTTATTTTAAAAAAAACAAAACGGAACACCTATTATTGCATATTACATTCACTACGTGGTGATGGGTACCTCCGCCAGGATAATTTTAGGGGTCCAAAAATGGAAAAAAAAAAAAAATTGAAATCAATGAATTAATTCTTAGGCATGTGTGTAATCCCTAACAAAACAGGGACTCAGTTCTTTTTGTTCTGCAGTATATAAAAATTAGACTCTCTCCTGGTGCTGTTTTTCTTGAATAAAAAGCCTGTCTTCTTCCTGAAGATTTGGGATTGTCAGGTTAGCCTGGCACGATGCACATTTTCCTCTGACTGTACATTTAAATACGATCGACCTATTTGATAAATAACCGGTACAAAGGTTTTGTTATATTAAAAACAGCTAAGTATGACTCCTGATCAAATATCAAGACTGTAATTGAATCTCGGGGGTTCTGGTCCTGTTCATAAAGCATTTGAGTTGTTTTGTGCTTCGTGACGTCAGCCAAAAGCTTGATTGAATTATGTTCTTGTATTGTGGGAGCACCTGCCAGTGCCACTAGACTTAAGGGTCTGTCAGCATTTCCATTACAAACCTTTCTGATAAGTTTGTGACTTGGCTCGGAGCGTTTGTCCTGGGCATATAAACTTTCAGCTTGGAAGCAAGTTGTTCCGCCAACACAGCAAACCCAAATAAATTCCCCCAACTCTAAGACGATGCGCAGTGCTCCTCCCCGTGACTCTTGCCTGTCTCTTTAGGAAGCTCTGGTGCTGTTCCGTGGGCACGGTTCGATTTGAAATGACTGTGAGATCTGACAGAGCAGAGGCTGAAATACTGGTGTCTAACGAAGCTACGTGAAAGAGGGTTTCTTCAGTATTTTAGAAACAAAGACACGCAGGGATGAGGCCGGGATGCAGGCTGTCTCTGTAATTCCAGTGCCACGAGGCTCTTTGGGTGAACTTCCACGCGATAACGTAACTGGGGAGTACCCGTGAGCGCGGTCCATCCCTGCAGGGCACGGCGTAGGCTTCCTCATTTTCGAGGGGATTCTCGTTAAAGGGAGAAGTGACAGCAGTGAAGCCTGCGTGTGCAGTTATAATACAGAAATAACTATTAAATTATTTTTAGCTCCTTATAGATCTGCATACTTAATTATGGGGGCTACACGTAGCAGCTGATCCTGAAAGGCAGAGTAAATAGTGCCGCGCTGCGCGAGGTGCGCTGCATTGGGAGCAAATGCTCCTTATCCTTAGATGACTGCTGTCCATTAAGCCTCGTAACTGTTTAAACGCTGCAGATATTTTGAGAGAAGGGCAGGGATGAGACTGCTGCGCTCGTGATAAGGCAGATTCACTGTCAGACCTCCTGAAAGGAAAGAAAGTGGCCTAATAGCTTGATTAAGTTTCGCAGCCGTGAGAGCATCGTAGCGAGTCCTGGGTTCGCCCCGAAGCTCACCCTGCCGTGTGTGCGGGAGGATTCTGGTGCTTTGCCCCTCCTGCCTCTCCAGGATTAACTGTTTTCCTTGGGCTGTGCACAGGGGAGATGATTTGGACTCTCAAGCCTTCATACTGCAAAACCTCGTTCACACAGCATTCCATAGAGCATAAATCGCATCTACCTGAGATTTAGACAAGCATTCTGACGTAGCCTTTCTGAAATCTGCTCCTTTGCAAGGAACACTGTGTAGTCAGCCCGAGGTTGTGAATGCCCTCTCGACGAGAAATAGTACCAAATTTTGTGGTATGACTTCGTCTCACTCGGAGACATTATTTTATTTTTCAGACCTAGGGTACCTTTTTTGTAGTATCTGAATGTTTGTGGCAGAGGGTTGAATGAGAAATGGAAGCAAAGATTCAGAAAATGCTTTTTCCTCATCTTGTAAATGTAAATAAATGTGTTTCCTGCTGTGACTAACCTGTCAGGCATGCTTTCATTTTGCTCCTATACCACTGATGCAGCTTTTCTAGTCAGACCTTACAAATTGATCTGCCCATGCTGTGACTAACTAGCGTCAGCTACTAGTTGCTGTCTGTTGCCAGAGCAGTTGGTTTTGGTTTGTCTTAAACTCGTATTGTTCGGAACCGCTTGTGTTCTTTGTGCTAATCTAAGCTCTCCTAAGCCAACTTTATTTAACAGTATTTTGTCCATTACAGTCCTTTGGGAAAAATTATGTGTTAAGTCCTGATTAGAGACTAGATAATGCTTTATTCTGCAGGGTCAGAGTTGTTAGCAAATGCATTGCTTAACTTTTGTTTTCTGTGTCTAATCACTTTGTTGATTTTATACTCTCCAGAAAGATTTACTTACTTAGGAAATACTGTGTCTTGTTGTATAAACAGAGGAAAATTCATGTTCCTAAAATTAGATATTTTGTAAACACCACAAATTAGAGCATTTAATTTATGAACTAGCTTATTAACTAATGGACACTGTCTTTCTCCCTCTCCTAATTTTCTCATTTATATTCCATATTTTTTCTTCTTTTATCTCTTTTAAAACTGAAGCGGTTAATTGGCACCGGTGGCAACATAGTGGTGAGAGCGCTTCAGGTTCATGCTCATGTCAAGATTTGATTAAGCGGTTTGGTCAGTGTGAAATACTGATGCTTCTTCACATCTCCCTGCCTGTGACTGAAGTGTACAACAGATACTGAAAATGCGTTGATACCCAATTAGGAAGTTAACATGGCGAAATTACCAATTATCAGAAAGTAAACACGCAGCTCAGGACGGCTTTCGTCGGCACACGGGCTCTCCGTCGCGTGCCTTGGTCGGGAGCTGCCTCCTTTCCAGGGGAGTGCTGGTTCCCTGGCTGGGGTGTAAATCCTAAAATTATTGGCAGCAAACTGTCATTTTTCTTTTTAACCACAAACCCCCTTGTGCTGAAGCACAAGGACAATGTCAAATTTAAAAAAAAATATTAAAAAATAATATAATGACCCCACGCTTTACTTCTTTTTGAGCCTCTCTTGAGAATTCAGTTGAATCCAGGTTATCTCAGTAGTATTGGATGAGCAGCATGGTCACCTCTTACCTTCACGTGGGTCCCAGCTTGTCCAGATGTTTGTCATCTCATTTTCTCTTATTTCTTCCCTTTACTGACTTGTTTTTATTCCTTCCTTGAACTTGGGAATGCAAGCTCTGTAGGACAGGAAAAACACTGCAGGTCATTAAACCTTCATTAGTTGAACACCGTGGGGCAAGATTTAGCCTTTTTGCAGTGCAAACCCAGGGTAGAGAGCTCTGCCGCTGCACTGTGAGTGTGGCGTGGGGCAGTAGGGAAACACCTCCCAAAAATAAGGGTTTTCCTGCGTCCAGAAAAAAATTACCACTGGACCACATGGCCATGTGGATCTGGCTAGTACAGTAACTCAAGCCCTTGATTCAAATTGTCCCCTTTAATTCTGATGATTCCTTGCTTTGGGTGCAGAAAAGGTTATCTATTTAAAAATTAGAAGTGAAGGAGTAGGAATGGAGGAAGGAACTGAAAACACTGTAAGCCAAAACTTAACAGATAAGGTGAATATTATTTGCATTTTTGTGCTTCTGGAGTCCCACTGCCTGTAAATGCCCAAGTGTTTTATGTGGCCATTGAACCCCTAGTATCCGACTACAGGGAGATGATATTTTAAAATTTAACGAATGTCTATCTGACTGGTTTTTAACATATTCATAAGTGTAAAAAAAAAAAAAATAAATCCCCTGGCTCTGCCATTGGACAGAATTGTGGTGTGTTTGTAAACAGGGCAATGCCGAATGCCACGCCTAATGGAGAGAGTTGTTATTTTCTTAATCCAAAATAGAAAGAGCTTAAAGAGAAAGTGCAGGATTATAAAAGAAGCAGCTTTATTCTTTTTAATATAAGGTTGTTTCCTCTTATTCAGCTCAGTCCTATCCCCACTGATGGAAAAAATAAACTTCTGGTGTCCTCTGCAAGGGTGGGATGAAACCCCTTGTGCTGACAGGCCCTTTGCAGGGCACTTGTTAAGGGGTCACAAGCCCTGTGCGCTCTCTGGAGTCGCTTTGTCATTTTGGTTATATTTGTACAATCGTTATTTTTCTGCTTAAGCCTCTTCCCTGTCCGTTGCTGTCTAAAAGACTTAGTTCAACAGGAAATTAAAAGAAAAAAATGAAAATGGATGATCTGTAGAACGTTTTCATACTTGACTGTTGTATTTATCAGAAGTTGATTTGAAAAATATCAATGCTGAATACAAATAGAAGTGAATTTAAAAAAAAATAACAGGCATGACACTAAAAGATGGATCTGAGAAATAGCACTCTTCCTGGTCTCTCATTTGTGCTGATGGGAGAATTCCCGGCCGCGAGCGAGGGGCGTGCTGTGAGAGGGAAGGATGGGGCTGCTCGCTTGCTCGTGCCTTCACAGATGGCACCCATCTTGCCTACTGTGACTTTCGTCAAAGACTGGCATCTTAATCGAACGTAATCATCTAGGTGCCTCCAATGTCGGTGGAGAGAGATAGGTGTCTGTAAAGAGATAGGGAGGCTTATCCCTTTTTAAGATAAGGGTTTAAGATGGCTCTTTCAAGGTACCTGTCTCTTCGTACTGATTGTAAAGACAGCTCGGTGACTAGATGCCTGCTTTTTAGATGGCTGAAGTTAAATGAGATGAATCCCATCTTAAAGGTCCCCTGGGTCTACTTAAATCCCTCTTTTTTTAAAAAAAAAATTATTTTTTTTAGAACACAAAATCCTTCATTCTTATGTCTCTGAAGAATCAAGAGCCCCCATCATATGGACTGGAAAACTGTTCTCTCACTGCAGCATTCTATGTTATTATTTATGTATTTATTACATTTATTAAAGACTGCCACTGTGTTTGGTGTTGTGCTTTTTAGAGGGTTAATTGGTTCCAGTTGCAGAGTTAATTGATTTCAGTTGGCTCCCAAGGAGGAGATGTGAAATGGAGTCTCTTCTGAGGGTGACACTTCCCGGGAGAGGGAAACACCTCCTCTCCCCTTCCTGCGAGGTACAATTCTCCTTTGTACCTTAAGAGAGGAAATTTTCTCTGCATTGCCATTTCATCTCATTCTTAACAGCGCGTCCTATAAAATGCCTCCTTCCGAGTGGCAGGGTGTCTATGCAGTCATGAATGCACGTCTCCATTATTAGCATCTTTTGATTTTATTCCAACTCGGTGACTAATAGCAACAGATTCCAAATAGTTATTCTGAGACTTTTGACTCAGTCCAAATTCTGCCTTAAAATGGGTTTGCTTACATACAAGAGCTATTTTGCTCTCCTGCATTCATTGTAGCATTTTCAAATTATTTTCAACTTGAAAAGGGTTTTGATCTTTTCTAATTTAATCAGTTTCCTGAGAGGACTTCAAGGAAGAACATCTCATTTACTGATCGGTGAAACTGGAAAAGTTCCTTATAGAGAATCATCAAAAATTCTGGCTGCTTACTGTCTAATACTGGATTTGTGAACTGTGCTCAAACAGTTTTTTCTGGTGGGTATTCACACTTCTTGTGTCTGGCTCACTCAGAAATACTGCAAATATCGCACTTCTCTTTCTCATTAGAGGCAGCTAATTAATAAATATGAGAAATGTAACTGATGGGAAAATGTTATCTGGGCACTGTGACTTGGTAACCTTGACTTTCTTTTGAGTAATAAAAATAATAGATAACATGTGGAAGGAAGTGGTGGTGGATTTATATAATCTATCAGATCCACAACTGGAATAAATCAGCATAACTCTACCAACACCCACTGAGCTGTGCCATTTTGTGCTATCTGAGGATCCTGCGTTCTGCTAGGAAAGATAAAGTCTAAAATACCTTTATTTTAGTGAGGGCAGCAAGGAGAGTCGTTGCTTTCTGGGAAGAAGACGTGCTGCAGCTCCATAGGTACTTGCGAAGGTACCGCTTTGTACCCTTCCTTTTCATCCTTCATTGTAAAATTAAAGTACGCGTTTCCTGGTTGCTTATTTGGCTGAAGCCTCCTTCAAGCACACATTCAATAATTTGTCTTATTCATCTCCTCATCATGCTCGTGGTTATGTTACATTCACCTACAGTAAGGATTCAGTGATAGAGGAAGGATGAATATGGATGAATCGGTGAATACAAGTGCCGTAAGTGATTTTTAGAGCTTCTCATACTCAGTTCGACAGTCTCAGATGGAAGACTGGCAAGATCAGTCCCATGTTTTGAATCGTCAAGTGCACTTTATGTGCTTTTCCCCCTGAGCTGGAACCCAGTCTTTCAGATGCTGAAAGCAATGGGAATTTTCCTGCTGACTTTCCTGTGAGAAGGATTGGGCTCTTTGCCTGTATTCTGTGGATTTATACGTTTCATTGCCCTACGTGCCCATGCTAATGAAGGAGATGGGTACAGGCACGGAAAGGCATGATATAAATGAGTGGGCTTGGAAAAGGAGGGCTCCATTTACTTATTTATTCTTTTAGTCTTGCCCAGAAGAATTATTTTCTCTTACATTCTGCTTAAGATTTTGCTGGGAGAAGATGTTTGCAGGGATTGGAACAGCCTCTTGAAAAGTTGTTTCCTTTCAGCATTCTGAAGTGATTTAAAAATTATTTCTCTCTACCAGCTTCACGTTAATTTGTAACGACAGCTTCCCTGTAAAAAATTCGCTGCCATCCTTATAACTAGTGTACACTTTGTATTTCCTTGTCCTACTGTTTGGGTTATAAACATATTAAAAAAAAATATATTCACATACACAACATTATCATGATTCGGCTTAAGCATCTGTGGTTATAAGTGCACTTCATTTCACCTAATTAAGTTATTTAGTCATTTACACATTAGCAATGTACTACATATTCCACTTTTACAGGAACTTATTTTAATTATACCCACAGTTCTGTTCTGCTCCATTATAGCCATAGATCAAGCTGAATAATAACCATTCTAAAAGCCATATGCTAAAAGAGATTATAGGTCATTAAGGCCAAATTAAGGTAACATTTCTGATGGTCACAAACAGAAGTCTAACCAACAATTATCTTCTTTCAGGTCTGTAGATAGAATCCTCTTTGAGCTTTTAAGATGACAACCAAAGGACAGTCTCTGATTCCTAATTGTTGGCGTTGGTTTCAGAGGTTATAATTTCTGAAATTAATAAGGTTTGCTGAGGCATAACAATATTTGTTTGTTTTTCACTCTCTGATTCTGGTGTTTGCCAGCGGGCCCCAGTGTAAACTCGATCTTCCGAACATGCAGCTCTCACAGAGTCCCTGCTCTGTGTAAGCATCCATTCATCCGCTTCCTTTGGTTGTACCGACCATCAGAGCTTATTTTCAGTGGTGTTGGGTTCTACAGCTTTGGGCTTAACTGTCTTCGGCTGAATAGGGTTGGATCTAATTGTCTCAAGATTAATTTTGGCTCGGAGCTTGCACCTAAGAAGCTTACCCGTAATTCCCTTTTGAGTGAGCCTTGGTGGTATTTTCCTCTGGAAAGAGCTGAGCTGTACGCAGGGTTTCTGTAGGGAGAGACCTGGGTGTCATACCTTTGCTATGTGCAAATAAATATTTGCAAATAAAAGTCTTCTGCTAGTTTCTAGCATTTCAAGTTAACTGTAAGTATCATTGATTTCACTGTCCGAACGCATCCACAAAATAAAAAAAATAAAAAATAAAGCCTCCACGTTTACTCTGTAGTCATTAGCAAGTGTCATATTACAAACAGAATTACTTTGCCCATCAAGTGGAATAAATATTCCCACTGCACGCGAGAATTCAGAAAAATCCGGAGGAAATGGCTCGTCCAGGTCGGCGATGATGGGCCCGCGTAGGGCTCTGCCAAGGCTCCTGGATGACTTCTGGCAGGAACATCGCAACGATCCCTTCTTGCCTTGAAGTCTGTTAGGCCCTGGGCAAAGACAGAGGCCTCTCTGGAGCGCTGCAGGTTGTCCAGCTTCAGCCATTTAAGGAGAAGGTTTCTGGGGTTTTTTTTGGAAGAAGTGCATATTTTAAACTAGAAAGGTTTCTTGGCTTACAGACAACACTTTGCAACAAAATAAACTGGAAACCATTGCTGTCTTTTAGACTCTTGAGGGTATTTAAGAAAGATGTTTACGATAGCTTTACTGGGGAAAACCAACTGTTCTAATAAATAAATACATGCAGGTATAACCAAAAAAGAGTCATTGGCGGTCATACTTACAATGGTTGGGTGGTGCTTGGTTCAAACCAAGCTCCGGTAGAAAGACAAAAGGAATTCTGCTCTTTTTCCTGCCCGGTGCCATGCCGGTGAGTACCGTAACGGCTGTTGTATCCCTTTGTGTTCCAGAGTAAATCACACGAATTGGGAGATACTGTAGGATGAGATCCCATGAACAGCTGGGATTCCTGTTGCATCTCACAAATAACAGCAGGAAAAAAAATACAAGCTTTTAACCAATGGATTTGTTAAAAACTGGTAATCCCATATTCCTGAGCAGTTTCTCCCTGTAGATAGCTGGCTGGCCACTCGCCGTTAATCATTCTCATGTTCATGTCTTCAGTCACCAGCCGTTGGACTTCATGAAAGACTTGTACTGCAAAGTATTTCCTTGGTGTTTATAGACATGGGGATGTGTATCCGTGCCATTTATTAGAGTATTTGAAAAGGAAGTTAGGACTGGGAGGGAGGTTTGGATTAGCAGGTCCAGGTGCCTGGTATTGCTTAGATTGTCATGCTCTGTCTTAAAATTGTTAAGGTTTTTGATCCAAAAATCATCTTGGAATAGTGTTCCAGCATCTCAGCCCTGATGGCCAGAAGTCTTATTGTAATGTTTTGACAAAATTTAAATATGGCCAGTTTATATTCACTTGTTCTTGTTCCAGCACTTAAATAGCATGTTTCCCTTCTCCATCTGTCCCCCTCCCCCAACGTGTGGCATGTCTCTACAGGAACGTGCCTTTTTTGATAGGAAAAGTCAACCAGACATTTGTGTTTCAGATGTGTGCGTGCACTTGCCCCAGTTGAGTTTGCTCTCTACTATTCCCAGGAGGGAGCAGAGCACCGTGGAGTGAGACCATGCTGGCAGGTGCCTTCTCCTTAGATGGAAGGGAGTCCTAGCCCACCACTGCTGCACCTGAAGCCTCCCCATGGTGCCTCCTGACCTACAGAGCTGGCCCTGGGTGGGGAGGCCATGCAGGTGTTGGTGGGCTGCCTAAGTGGAGTCATTTAACCTGAGCTCGTTAGGGCGGGGCTGTGGATAGAGGTGGAGATAGCTGGTGGGGTCTGTGGGACTTCATGCAGTCTGGCTGGGCCTTGGTGGTGGGATTGCTGCTTCTTCCCTGAGGTAAGGAGTGGGGGGCAGGGGATTTCCACCTGAACGTTTTGAAAGGGCATACAGAGAGGCTGGGGTACCTTGTCCTTCTTGCTCTTACCCTGTGGGCTTTTTCCTTGGGAAGTCTAGGTTTTTTTCTTAGAAAATCTTCCCTTGGAACTTGTGAGCTGGAACATGGAGGCTGTAGATGGAACTTGTGAGCTGGAACATGGAGGCTGTAGATGGAACTTGTGAGCTGGAACATGGAGGCTGTAGATGGAACTTGTGAGCTGGAACATGGAGGCTGTAGATGGAACTTGTGAGCTGGAACATGGAGGCTGTAGATGGAACTTGTGAGCTGGAACATGGAGGCTGTAGATGGAACTTGTGAGCTGGAACATGGAGGCTGTAGATGGAACTTGTGAGCTGGAACATGGAGGCTGTAGATGGAACTTGTGAGCTGGAACATGGAGGCTGTAGATGGAACTTGTGAGCTGGAACATGGAGGCTGTAGATGGAACTTGTGAGCTGGAACATGGAGGCTGTAGATGGAACTTGTGAGCTGGAACATGGAGGCTGTAGATGGAACTTGTGAGCTGGAACATGGAGGCTGTAGATGGAACTTGTGAGCTGGAACATGGAGGCTGTAGATGGAACTTGTGAGCTGGAACATGGAGGCTGTAGATGGAACTTGTGAGCTGGAACATGGAGGCTGTAGATGGAACTTGTGAGCTGGAACATGGAGGCTGTAGAAAGCAAGGTGGGGTGCCCTGGTGGAAATTTGTAGTGTGTATGTGTGTGCATGTGTCTGTGTAGCAGTTGTTTTCAAAACCTTGCTTAAATTAGTCAACCTGCTTGCCTTACCTATAGCTTTATGGGGCTTTGAAAGAACTTTATTCACAGGAGATAGAATCTGTTTCATTGTTCTAAGACTTTGTTAGGGCTGAAATCATTAAATCCCATCTCCTGGTCTGAAATAGAAATACCAACCCAAAATACAGCCCTGCTGCACGCCTGGACCCGGTAGCACAGAATCTGTTGCGTTTGAGTCGGGAGGATACCAGCACCTCTCTTGTGTGTGCCCCTTGTCTCTGCTGTTGGGTGTCTCTAAGGGGAGGAGGTAGATCCTCCAGTAGGTCACCCACCATGGAGGGGGCCTGTGTGGAGGTTAAAGCCATGAGGAAATTTGCCTGGGTAGCAGTGATGAGATATCTACCTTAAGTGTGTGGGGGTTGTTTTTTTTCCTCAAAATATTTTCCTTAAATTTTTTGCTGCTCTCCCAGTTTAGGAGACTGGTGTCATCTTTTCGCTTGCAAGCAAACGCTTGCGTTTTGACTTCCATCCGCATTGAATGCGCTCTTGGATACTGAGCTGAGCGTAGTTTGTGTTGCTGAAATTCCGTCTGAGTGATGGCAGAAGCAGCTCTTCTACTGTTAAACCTTCCCTGGTGTGTAGGGGTCAAAACGTAACCTATATGTAATTTTCCTCAAACTCTGATCCAAATCCCGGGGACTTCTACTCCAGGAAGAGTCCCGTTGACTCTGCTAGAGGAAGGGATCCCACCCATTAGCGCTGCGCTGAATTCCGCTTGCGTACAATGGTATGAATTGGATGTAACTTTACTAAATTCAGTGGATTCATGCCAGACTCGCGCTCGTGCAACTAAAAAACTTTTTTTGCATTTTGTCACAGAACCTGATAAGTAGTACCATGGAATCAAAAGTGCGCATAATGTGCAAAGTCAAACTATATTTAAAGCGCCTTATTCACAGAGGAACACCTCTAACCTTTCAATATGTGAATAAGATGTCAACCTAGTTCTGTAACTCCACCAGGTTTTGACATGATAATGCATTTGCAGTCACTTATATGCTTGCATTGGTGAAGTGCAATAATTTTGCCTATGTTTATTTAAATAGTGCAAACTTTGAACGTTATCACCTTTTTATTTGAGAGAGAAGAGACTACAAAGATGACATCATGGGAGCATCATGCAGAGTCGGTTACATTTTGAAGAGGCATGTATTTTAAGGTGTTCCCTGCTGCTTCGCCTCTCCTTTTTGAAATTGAACTGCAAGATCCCTGGAATGAAGACCAAATTTTCTTCCTTAAACTGAAATTTCTATATCTGTGTCAGTGTTTATAAAAGCAGTTCTAGCTTTCCTTGCTATATAATTAGTCATCGAAGTGAATGATCTGAATTTCACATTCTGTTATCAGTGAGTTGGAGGAAGACATTTGGTCCTGGAAACCTGGCCATCGATTTAGCTGTTCAAAATAAAGGTGTGAAAACCTCACTTTAAATCTGCCATTTTAAATAATGAGGGGTTTTGGTCAGTGGAACAAGCATAAAAATTGGTATTAAGCAGTGTACATTTTAATTTGAAATTTCGGGAAGACTCCATGGCAACTGTAATATGAAAGGAGTAGGGTCTTTCATGAATCTTTTGGTCTTTAGGTAATCAGGCTTTGGTTGCTTGCTTATTTGCTGGGTTTGGTTTGGCTTTTTTTTTTTTTTTGAAAATAGGCCATTGGACTATCAACTTCAGTACAGTGGTGTTCAGTGTGTAAATTATTTTGAAATACGAATTTTGTTCTGAGGCAGTCTCGAAAATTCATAAATGCCTTTGCACTCTTTCATGAAAATACAGAATGTGCATTGTGCTGGCAATGCTTTTGTAACTCAAAGATTAAAGGGAGGGAATCGTAGTAAAATTTTTAATGGAACAGTAATTAATTGTGAAAATGGTAAGGAGACGGTAGACAGCTATATAAATATATTTTCTGTACTAAATGAAAAATAACTGTGGAGGGATAGGAAGACAATGTGAACAGTAATGTGGCTAAACCTGGTAGTTATTCAAGATTCTACTTTTTACTTCAGTCATTGTAGCACTATGTTATTAACGGTTATTTGAAGTATGAATGCAGGGAACAACTTTACCAGTTTGCTTGTCACACAAGTTGATATCTAAAGGGAAATATCACTGATGGAAAACCAGAGAGACTAAATAAATATATTTGGTCTCACAGGCAGTCCATTAATTTGCTCAAATTAAATATTATCTTTAAATATTGAAAGGTTAAATGTACACTGATAATGGATTTAGACAGCCATTAAGTCATAATTGCTCTCTAATGTAGTTAGCAAAAGACATTATTTGATATAACTTATTGAAAAGGGACTAAAAGCACCAGGATCTTTTTTTTTTTTTTCACTTGCCCTTTTTTATATAAATGTATGAGATCAAATTCCATTTTCATTTAACGCTGTGGGACCTACTAAACCCCGGGCGCCTGCGCGGCTCTCGGTGAGCGGGCGGGTTGGGGGCTGTGCCCCTGGGTTGGGCTCCACGTTCTTGGGTGCTTGTGCCAAGTCCTTCGTGAAGGTGCCGAGATGGATCGCCTCTGCCCCCGCTTTGAGGGGGGAACAGCTCCCTGCACTTGCGCTGGGGAGTGTTAGAAGTGAGATCTGAACGCCCCAAAAGGGAGGAAAACCCCAGTATCATTGGTGTTGCCTCCACGGCCAAGATGGTAGCCCAAAGGCTGTGACAGCGATGCGTCTCTAGCGAGAGGTGGGAGCATCCTCCCCTTCGGGGGCTGCTCCTGGAGCTGGTCCATCATCAGCTGTGAAATACAAGCCAGGGTGGACGGAACAAAGTCTGAGTTACAGGTGTGTTATGGTCACCAGGGCTTTATTTTGGTTGAAATTAAAAATATTTTTAAGCTTTCATAATATTTATCTGCAGCTGTATGTTGATGCAGCTCTCAGGGCTGAGCTCCTTCTGCAGGCCAGGATTGCTGACCTCTTCAAATTATTCTAGGGCTGCTAGTGCTCATGCTGCAAATCCCCTTCTGTTGAAGTTTTCCTGGGGTCCCTCGGGGTTAGATCGTTAGCAGGTATAAATTATCACAGGCACACTGAAACCCCAGAGCCAGGACAGTCGGAGGGAGGGGGGTTAAAAAGCCCTTGCTCAGCTGGGTTGGTGGTGGGGTAAGTCAGGGGTGGGTTGGGGTGATGAGATGGTTCAGCTGGGGGGGTCTTGAACTTTCTGATTTGATAATTTCATTTTTTATTTGTTTATTTATTAAAGCTGACAACCCCCCTTTGCACTCTAAGTCGCCTTGCCCACAATCTGTTATCTGGGCAGTGGTAATCTACAGATGAAGGGCTCTCGTGAACGGGATAAAGGTGGTAATTTCTAAAGCTGCTCCGGTTTGACTCAGAGCACCATTTTGGTCTGTGGCCTGTGAAATCAGTGTTCAGAGATCTTACAGGGCTTTCTTTTATGTCAGGAAGAAAAAGATAAATATCAATACTTTCTTGGATAGTGTCTTTTGTTTAAAGCCTGGAAGGGCCTTAATCATAAGTAGATGTTATCCTGTAAATGGGTTGTTCCTCTTCAGCAATATTTAATGAGATAATATCAAATAGAAGAGTTACTTAAAATAAAGGAAAATGCTGTTCTCATCTATTAGAGCATTATATTAGAAGTCAGAAAAATCTCTAGAATTGTACTGCTTGTTTTTGCCTTTTTCATGCAATTCATGTAGGTAATGAATCAGGATGGAGTTTTCTTAATTTTCCTGTTCTGAATCTTAGGAGGTAAAATAACCAAATTGCTGTGGAATGATTCGCAGTGAAAAACTTTATATGAGTTCTAAATTAATTACCAATCACGAGAGGATGGTTTTGCAAAACAAAGGTTTTACTTTTATCTTTTTAAATCGTGGTGTAGGGTGTAATGCAGTGAGGCCAGCATTTGACCCTCCTTTGGCCAGCAGCAGCAGTAAGTGCATGGGGACACCCCGAACGGAGAGTACATTTTTAGTGGGTTAGGGGATGCCTATAATAAGAAACCTAACAGAGTTGTCAGTCTGCCGCTCTGTGAGTGAAATAATAGATTTGAACCACGGAGAAGTGCCTTGATTAGATACCTTTGAATGTATCTTGCACTCTGGCACGTGGAAGGAAATAGTTTACGTTTCTTACAAATGAAATGACTGAGACATATTTGTCTTAATGAAACAGATACTTCCTTAAAAATACATTCTGTGTTTTTTAATTCCTGATGCTTTATCCTTTGGCTAGTTTAATTTGGGCTCAGTTTGTAGAATGTAACCTTTGGCTCAGCACGCCTTTTTCTTTTTGAAGGAGAGAGAACTGTTTTGGGTAGATTTTGTCAGTCACAGATTTGTGAAGAGACCAAGACCGTGGTGAGATAACGCACTGTACGAGCAGGGCCTCCTTCCTTGTTGTGCTGCTTCCCTGCAGCATTTAAACAAAGTACTAGGATAAGTATATTTCCAGGGGGAAAAAAAAAAATCCACATGCAGGAGGCTTAAAGAAATGGTTTTAGTTTGGATAACGGGGAAAAAAGAACTTACAGAGCAGTGCCTAGCCTTTGGTGTCTCTGGGTTAAGGCAATGTCACCTGGTGTGTACCTGGAGCCAGAGAACCTGTCTGGTGGCACCAAGAATGTGAGAAGTGACTCTGGATTTGCTTCCCCTCTGGCCTCCATCCGGGAAGATGCTGGAGATTTGCCTCTTCCCCTTCATTGTAAAGCTCTTTTGTTGAACCAGAAGAATACGTGAAGCACATTTGGAAATTAAGTAACTATGTATGGTTAATTCTTCCCCTTGTGTTAGTTTTTGCAGTATTTGATGGCTTTACCATACTTACGGTATGCTATTTTTGTTATTTAAAATCAGCTTAATTATGAAAGGAAGGAAAGTAAACTGGCCTGTCTGTAAAATGGAGGAAAACCCAACAAACCTGCAAAAGTAATAGACCTCTAAAAAGGTTTTAATTCTATAGAGAGAGCAGTTTGGGGTTTTTTAGCACAAGATTTTTCACTCCTTGTCCATATAACTCTTTGATATTGTTGTATGGTTGCCATCATGGCTTGGGGGGAAAAAAATGAAGCATGGATATTGGGTTAGAAATTCCTAATTTCTTTGCAGTGGGTTTTCTGGCCGTGTTATACAGGTTTTGAAAAGGACAGTAAAAAAATGAACCTTTTAAAGTTGGGAATCATGAAGTCCCTCGCTGGGATTCTGAATTCAGGGGCTGTTTTGCTGAAGCTGGGGTGCCTCCCAAGTTCCCGTTACTGTCATTGGATGTACTTTGGTTGTCAGGCTTAACCTGGGGTTTCCTGCTTGCTCAAGACCTAAACGTAGACGTCGGGCTTCTGTGCACCTGCTTCCCCAAAATCCAGCCCCGATTTCCAGCGCCGGCACAAACGAAGTATTGTTGGCAGACAGATCTCCTGGGTGTCAGGCTGTGTACATCCAGGGTAACAAATGGGTTCCCGCTCCTCTAGAGCGTATTATTTCTCATGACTAGTAATCTGTGAAAGGAATGTACAAGGTACTTTTAAAGAGAGAATTTTTTTCCAAGCAATTGTCCTGAGCGGAAACTGAGAAAACAGTTTATTTTTAAGTCCTTTCACCTTGAGGGTCAGCCCGTCCCTTTCCCTATAGAACTGCTGCTTCAGCTGTTTCTGTACCTTTTACCTGATAATCTCCATTAATGTAGGGAGGTTTCCCAACATGTAGTAGGGGGAGAGCAAATCTGAAGGCACTGCAGTTTAAATACTTTGACAAGTGCTCGTCTCTCGCACTGAACTCTGCTCCAGTCACTCGGGGCCGGCCGGTGTCACCAGCCAACCCCGCTTGTCTGGAGAGCGGCGGGGATCAGAAGTGGGACAAGAAGCAAATCGGAAATCCTTCTCTTCCTTAACAAAAAAAATGTTGACAAACATCATTTTATCTTTGTTACATTTTCTTCAAAACTTTCTGAGAAAAAAAAATGAAAACCAGGAAGCAAAATATCATTGTTTTTCCATCTTTGTCCAAGACAAATCTTCTTGTTTGCTACCTTTTGTAATTGTTTGCTTCCCTCCAACCCTTTTTTAGACAGAATTTCCCTGGAATCAAAGTTGGTTCAATCTCAGGAAAACATTCCTGAGAAAATTGCTGCTCTGACTAAAAAGAGTTGTTATTGTTAAAAGGAAGATTTTTTTTTTAAACAAATTGAATCCAAGTAAAATCTGTGTTTTATTTATTTATTTGAAAAATCTCAACGCTGAGGTGGTCTAGCCCTGAACTGTAACCTTATTGTGACTGAGCAAGCCCTAAACAAAGAGGAGGATCCTTCCCCAGGAGCTTAAAATTGGAGTATAAAACAAGGGAGAACAGATGGATAGACAGATTGGGGAGCACGAGAAAACAAAGAGACAGTATTGTTCGGCATAAATAGCTGTGGTCGGCTCATCCCGGCAGCTGAACCAAACTGAGGGCTGGTGAATAATGTATGGCTGATGCGGTGGGGACTGGAAGACCACGAGAAGGATGCGAGGAGGGAGCACAGTCGAAGGTTTCAGATGTATTCTGAGTTGCGAGAGGGTAAAGCTGGAGGTGGAGAGGAGAGAAGATGGAGGTTTAGGATCAGAGCAGAGGAGGAGATGGTGAGATAGGCAATGACGAGACAGCGTGGACTGGATCGCTGGGGAAAAATAATAATGGGCTTAGAGAGAACGGAGAGGAACCTTCTGTTCTTGAGAGAGGATGAAGGAGAAGGCTGTAGGAGGGAGAGGGGAAGAACAGAGAGGAAGTCGTGTTTTATTTGATAAGTTATTCTTTGGAAGGAATTGGCAAAGCGCTGTGCTGAGGGAGAGCTAGAGCCAGGAGAATGAAAGGGAACGAAGACTGAGGAAAAGGCAGAGAAAAGGCAGCTGGGGTTGTGGGTGTACGATTCTGTGGAGTTGGACTAGCAGAGCTGTTTAGTAGGAAGGGCACCGAATTCAAGAAGAAAAGTCATCTGTGGTGGAGGGCATCTACCCAGTGTCATCACCTGGGATTTCCACCCAGACAACTCACGTTGCAAGAGGAGTGGTGACACGGGCGATCGCGGGTACTGCCGGCCAGGACTGAGAATCAGTGGGAACCTCTCTAATAGGAGGGAGGGACAAAAGGCTCAGAGGAGGAGAAGAGTTATGGTGGGAACCAGCAGTTGTATCTATGAGAAAAAGGAAAGAGTGGGTAGAAAGAAGAGGGATGAGAACAGGTCAGTCATCCACTGTTGGGTCAAAAAAAATCACAGAAAAGTGCATGGAAGGGAAGGAGAGGATGGCAGAGAGCTGGGAGGCAGGAGAGGTAACACTCCTGCTCTGAATTTGTGGTCTGGCTGGTCTGGAGACTGAATTGGGAAAGATGACACCTTGGTTTTAGGTGGGAAGGGATTGCCTAGGGAAGTTGGTGAACATTCAAATCAAATTAATAACTCTTTTTGGTGCACAGGAGTGAGTAGGTATTGCCTGTCAAATGCCTATTTATTGCTCTGTCAAATGGAGATAAAGTGCAAGGGTCTGATTTTGTGGAGTGTATTGATAAGAAAAAAACCTGAAGTCCCCAAAAGAGAGTGGAAATGCGGAGAAGAGCGGAAGAAAAACAGGAAAAGGAAGCATAAGTCAGTTGAAGAGGTGTGGAGGCAGGATCCAGAAATAACAAGGAAGAGTGTCTGTGCAATACTGTTGAAATTAGAAATGCAGGGAGGGGGTAACGATAGGGTTTGGAAGGGGCAAAAATGGGAGAAAATGTACCAGCTGGGTTGGAAAATGTTGAATAAGGAGAGGCCTCCAAGAAAGCAGCTTAGGGAAAGGTGTGTCTTTGCGATAGCTGGGAGGAGTATGGTATGGACAGGCTGCGACTGTTTTACACCTGTATGAAGGTCGCCCTTTCCCTGAATAAGGGTGCTGCTGGCAGCACGCTGGGATAGGGCCTTTCCCAGAGACACTCGTGACAGGAACGGGGGGAAAACCAGTGCTGGAAGATGAGAGCACTAGTCGTTCAGGTGGGAGAATTGCGCCAGTCAATACCTCGTTCTTGAAATACACATCTTCCTCTGGATGTCAGTGGGATGGCTTGAAAAAGAATGGGAAATGCCTCTCTGTTGCTGCTTTCATTTTATGCTCAGCTCATATAAAACCGGTTGTTCTCTGGGAAAAGCGGACCTGTGGCAAGGACTGCTGTCAGGCTGGGTTTCATCCTGCAGGGATCTTGTTGCCGCTGTGGTGCTGTACACGAGACAAATAGTAGCCACGAACAAGATGCTAGCCATGAAGTTTAGCGCTCGGCGTTAGGTGTGCTGTGATTGCCTCTCTTGCTACTGTATGTCATTCATTTCAGATTTAAATGTCTAATGGCTCTCATCAAACAACATTTAAACTTTCTATGAAATCCTGCAAATGTTCCTTTAGATCATATTATAAGTAACAATGGATGAAATGAGCTTGAATGGGAGGGCTGTGTTGCAGTCTCGGGGGTTCTGCAGCTGCTGGTGATGACAGTGGAACACTTCAATTGAACTGCAGCCTGGTATTCAGCAGCACTCTGCCCATTAAACAACGTATAAAAACAGTATAAATGGTCCGGCACATTTCCTTTTCCACACTATTTTCATCTTAGTCACTGGAGTGTTTCTGTAGAAAATAATTTATTTACTGGGAAGCTAACAAGGAATGTTTTGGTCACTGTGAGCACCAGATGTGGTGTTCGGATTGTAGCATGAACAAACTTAATTCAACAAGGAAGTCTTTATGCATTGAAAAGGATCTCACGTGACTGCGCCGTTTGCTGCCGGTCCTGCTGGAACAGACCTGTCCTCGCAAGGGAAGCGGGAACGTGCCCCCCGCGTCTCGGGCGGCGAAACGAAGCCACGAGCTCTGGAGGTCTTGAGTGCCTTAACTGCTATTTATTAGTATTTGTTTATTTATTTGGATAGTGCTATATTTGTGTTAAGAATTTCATAGACTTGTAAGGAGACGTGTTCAGTCGCCCAAGGATATTGCAATCTCGTGTGGACAGATGTCACATTGAGGAAAGAAATCAAGCCGTGGGGGTCGGAGAGTAGCGATGTGATAGCACAGGGGGAGTTGAAGAAGTGTTGCTGGGAAAAAATAGGTTTATTATTAAGAGTGCTATTATGTAGAAGCTGAGTTTTGAATATAGTTGAAACCCTACTGTGAAGTGTATTTTAGTCAATAGCAATTGCATCCTTGGCCATAGGTAATTTCACTTCCCCCGGCCCCCTTTGCTGTTCAGCTGACTTTTAGGGGGTTTTTGCCTTCCAGAAATTCACACATCCACTCAAGCCAGTAGCATTAAACAGGGGAAAACAAAGAAAAAGGATCAAAGGCAATACCATACATTATCACCAGAAATCCCCAAATATCAGGAGCCATCAGGAAGCAAAAATGTCCTTGGACTCGTCATGTCTGGGTGCTCTGGCCAGCCTCGCTCTACTGAATCAGCCAAGAGGACCCGGCTGAGGAGCCTGGCAAAATGTCTGAAATCAAAATCCTGCTGTCCAGTTCTCCCCCAGCAAACCCCGGGGGCTGAGCTGGGTGGGAACCAGTGGAGGTGAGCGTCACAGAGAAGGTGCAGAGCCCACGGTGAAAATGCAGTAGCTGTCCCACCTCTTGCTTTGCAGTGCATAAAGTAGATTTAAAAAAAAAAAAAAAATTCTTGTTTTTATACTGTTTATCAAGCATTCAGCCAAGTTTTCTTAAACCTGTGACTTGAGCATGATGAGCTGTACAGAAATAATCCATCTCCTCAAACTCTAAATTTTTTTTATTCCAAGAATTTTCAGGAGGGCTTATACAGTGACATGACAACTTGAGGCACCTTTATCTCATTGCAGTGAGCTGTAATGTAATCCAAATCAGTAAAAACGAATTGGTACGTGTTTAAACTTTAAAGTTAAATATAAAAGCAATTGGTACCTCCAGTGCTCTTAAGAAGTTGTTGGTGGGGTCTTCGGAGCTGATCATAGTCTGGGTCTTTCGCTGCTGCCCTTGGCGAACACGGATGACTAGTGCACGTGTTTCTAGAAGTGGTCCGTGGCGAGCTGACTGGGGGCTCGGGGCCACCAGGGATCGACGGGGCTGGCCACGAGCTGGGGCGAGGGTGTCCCTCTGGCACCTGGGAGGCAGGTCCTCCGTGTCCCCCGCCGGGCCGGGCAGGGGGCTGCCTCTCCTTTTTCTTTACTTTCTCCCCCTTTCTTCCTCAACTTTGATTGATGGAAATGCTCACTGGGAGTTGTTTCTTGACATCCTTTAAAAAAACTGAAAGCATGAAATGTTATGATAGTGTTATGTCTATTTTTGAAAGTAAGGCTGTTAATGTAAAAATGGTGCTGATATGCTGGAGTGAATTATCGAGGCAAGATTATTAAATCCCTGAAAATTGCTAATTTATTATTTTTCTCACCTAATTTTGATTTATGGTGCATGATTATGGTGACACACGTCTTCAAAAACAACTGAATCGCTGAGAAATTATTTGCATATTGCAAAATTTTTTATGAGACTTTACATTTAACATTTGCCAAAAAAAAATCCACCCCTCTTGTTCTCTGCTTTCATTGGAAACCTTCTGAGCTAAAAGAAGATTCGAAGGGGTTTAACTTTCATAGCTTCCCCATACAAGCGAAAGGTGGTCTTATGCATAGTAAGGATTCTTACCCAGTTTGGCTGTTAAGTTTGCTCCCATGGGAAGCATATTTGGGTTCATGTTATGGCACATTGAAAACTCTAGTGCGTTGCTATATGGAATGATTTCACTAAAAATTAACTATCACAGACATGCATTGGAAAGAGCACTGAGCCCAGGATCTCACCTCGGTTTGTTTTAAGAAAACCGACTGAGTATGGCAGGGCTGATTCTGTCAGCTTTGAAGAAAATTGGGGCTGATTCTATAAACCTGATTCACAGGATTTATTTTGTTTTCTTTGAATGGGATTGCTCCCAGGCACTAGCGCTAGGAGGGAAGAGTTTACACCCTCTGATCCCTCCACCACGAGGGATTCTTTGAGAGGAGTGGTGACAGCAAGTCCTGAAGACCCAGTTCTGCTGGTGTTTGTGCTTCAGTTCTGGCCGGTGCAGTGGAAAATACCAGTGTGTATTTTGGGGAGAGTGTTTTTGACTGGTTTTTAAGAAGTGGTGGGAACCATCCTGGTACAGCGGTGCGTGGCTGAGGACAGTCAGGTGCTTGGCTCTTTGCAAGCACAGCGTGTACGTACTATGTACATACACATACATAAATCACCTTGTGTACAGTGACACTGTGTTTGCTTTGGTTGGACGTGCCCTGGGACAGCGTATGGGGACAAGCAGCTGCCTGCCCTTTGCGGTTGGCCATTGGTGTGTTGGATTAACTGAAGTTAGAGACAGGAGGAGATGTGCCGTCAGTGTAACAAGGAATGGAAGAGAAGGATCTGGGGGTTCTAACTGACAAGCAGCTGAACATGAGCCAGCAGTGTGCCCAGGTGGCCAAGAAAGCCAACGGCATCCTGGCTTGGATTAGAAATAGTGTGACCAGCAGAAGCAGGGAGGTGATAGTCCCCCTGTGCTCTGCACTGGTGAGGCCACACCTGGAGTGTTGTGTCCAGTTTTGGGCACCTCAATACGAGAGAGATCTCGAGGGGCTGGAGCGAGTGCAGAGGAGGGCAACGAGGCTGGGGAAGGGCCTGGAGAATAAATCCTGTGAGGAGCCATTGAAGGTGCTGGGACTGTTTAGTGTGAGGAGGAGAAGGTGAGGGGAGACCTCATCACTCTCTACAGCTCCCTGAAAGGACGTTGTAGAGAGGTTGGTGCTGGTCTCTTCCCACAGGTGATTAGTGACAGAACAAGAGGGAACGGCTTTAAACTGCAACATGGGAGGTTCAGACTGGACATGAGGAAAAAAATTTTTCTTAGAAAGAGTGGTCAGAGAGTGGAATAGGCTGCCCAGGGAGGGGGTGGAGTCCCCATCCCTGGGTGTGTTTAAGGGTCGTTTGGATGAGCTGTTGGGGGATGTGGTGTAGGGGAGAACTTTGTAGAGTCGGGCTGAGGGTTGGACTCGATGATCCCAAGGGTCTTTTCCAACCTCAATGATTCTGTGATTCTATGAATCGCCAAACACTCATGGCCAGAGCTTTGCCTGCTCCCGCAAGGGGCTGATGAGGGCTCGCTGGTGCGGGCAAAAAACAGGGGACAAAAAGGAGGCGAAGCACCTCTGGGTGTGAAGGCTGCGTGCGGTCGAGGCTGAAGGCATCGCTTCAGGTCAGGACTGAGCTCCCTGTACCCAGGGACTTGCTCAGGAGCTCCTTGGTGGAGCGAGACAGTGTCTGTGAGGGGTTCCACAGCCCCCCTGCCTCAGCACAGCCACGTACGTCTGCGTGTTACCCTCCTTCCTTTCTGTGCAAATTCTGCTCTTCCTCCTACTGGCATTAACTGCGGGAACGTAAGCCTTGTTGGAGATGCTCCAGGCTTAAACAGATGTGAATAAGAGCCCAGATTAGTAATGTGGTTTTCTTTTTTCTTTCCTTTTTTTTTTTTTGGTTTTGTTAACACCCACCTAAGTGCACCTTGTTCTTTGTGTGCAAGAGATGATTTAATCAGAGTATTCATGTAGAGCTGGCTCCATCCTCCTCAAGTTGTGGAAAAGCTCCCGTTAACTGTAGCAGCACAGGATCGCGCTCGGAGGGCCGGGTTTGTACAGGCGTTGGGTGCCTGGACTCGCAGGCAGGTATCTAATAGGATTTTGGGAAGCACAGAGCCATCTATAAGTGTCGCCGAGAACCATGTATCCAGGCATGGGTGACAATCCTGCTAAGCACCTACCTGCACCTTTAAATGCCCTTTAGAAGTCTTGCTTTGGAAGTCAAATCCAGAAAAAAAACAAATGAAATCAGTGGCAAAACTGACCTTAGTGTGCAAGCAATAAAGCAGCTGAGGATAGAGGAAACTACGATCGCTTGGATTTTTATTCATATATGAAACAAGCTTGAGACTTGTTAATTTTGCTTAAGTGCCATGGCAACATACATATCTGTTTTGCAGCTTATGAAATGTATTTTTGGAACTACTGACTCACACACTTGAATATTTCTGCTGTACTAAGAGAATGTATTTCCTTTTGCTTTCGTGCAGCTATTCAGCATGAAAATAAAAGCGGTTCCCTTCTGGTTTGTATCAGGCTGCAGCTCGGGGCCGTGTTCTGGAGCAGTCCCACCTGGGCTGAGCGCGCCTGTCGGCATCGTGGTGGTGCCGGTGGGAGCTGCTGGCACGGCACCGTGCAGCACCTCGCGGGCCTAAAGCCTTAAGCTGGGCTCTGCACATCCGATACGGGCTGGGCGGTGGGTAACTGAGCCTGGCAGCGGAGAATATTCAAGTACCACGTGTTTTGTCAGTGCAGGCACCTTGCGTTTAAGACAGCACAAGTTACGGGGTTTTCAGGCGCTCTTGAGGCTGTAGCGAAATGGGGTGATGTCCAGGGGGTATTAAGAGTCTGTGGAGTGCCATAACCTCAAAGCAGGGTTGACATCGTTGTGGATTTGAAAAAGGCTTTGCTGAGGGTGGTGGTAGGTGTGCTGCTGTAGCGGGGTTGGGGAGGGAGGGAGGGACACAGTCCCAGGCGAGGTGCCTGCGGTGGCCGGATGCGCCTGGCTCGTTGGGTGAAGGTAGTGAGGGATGGAGCCGATGTCCCTGACCTCTGCACACACCGTGGCACTTCTGAAGAAATTTCCATTTTCAAATAACACAGCTGAGCTTTTACTGGGTGCTCTTGTAGTTCTTGCCCTACTTGATGCTAATCTGTGGGTCGAGGCACATGGCGACTTTCAGCTGGCAGGAGTAGAGCTTTCCTAACAAACCGCGCGTTCGGGGCATGCTGTGTTCCCACAAGAGCCTCTGCTGTCGGGGGTTTGTGACAAAGAAAAAATAATTTTTTCTTGACAGTAGGAAGCAAGCGGCGTACCCTGCTGCTGTGGCTGTCGGGTGATTTCCTCGGGCACCCTTTTGCGCAGATCGGGCCGCTGAGCCGGCGGTACCGAGGCGGGACCTGCTTTTTCTGCCTCCCCAGAGAAAGCTGTGCTGCGGGTTGTGTCATGGCGGGAGGGCTCGTAGCAGGCGCACCCGAAAGTGGGAAGAGGATGTTACGGTTCTAGAAGATTTTCTTTTTCTGGCTCCGTGTGAAACTGCATGGGTAGAGTTTCCAAAGACCTGCCCATGAGAAACCCCGGTGCCAGCGAGCAGGAAGGGGCCTGTTCCCCGCGGGATGTAGGCAGGGAGGCTGTGTGGCTCCCGCCACGCTGCTCTCTTCAGCACCCACCTACCATATTTTGACTGGTTTTATTCTCTTTTTGTTTGTTCCACACAATGAGACTGTGATCCTAATGGAGAACTTTCATGGCTACTCTTGAATAAAAAGATAGGCCCGTCATTATTCACAAAACTGGAGAAACTCAATTTCTGGCTTGGACTTTGCCAGTATATAATAGTATCTACTTACCTCACAGGCGTATTGTGGGGCTTTTAAAATTAACATTTAAGTTTACACAGTGCAAGGTACTATGCAAATTAATTATTATTTAACTTCTAAGTGGTAAGTACATGTATGCCCTGCCATTTAGAGAGCATCAGAACCCAATTACTTAAAATATCTGCCTAGCAATTTTGATTATTGTACTGTGTTTAAATTAAAAAATAAATTGAACAATAGCAGTAGAAAAAACCTACTTAAAACGGGAGCTGGTTCTCTATACTAATTTTTGAGATAGTACAAAAGGCACTAGAGATGAGACTACGCTGTCTGTGACAGTTTCCAAGCAGGAATGTTAAGGAAAAACCCAGCCCTGCAGCGTGGAACTGTGCGACCAGGAGGCTCAGCCCCTGCGAGATGGAGCCTGCGCTCGGCCCCGTGCCTTTGGTCATGCTGGTGGAAGACCAGAGGGCAAGGCAAAGAGTGGGTGATGATTATGGAGGGCCAAAGGGGTGGATTTGTAAGATTTAACTAATAGCTGAAAAAGAGGTGATATTTCTAACGTCGCTAACTGGGATCAGGGAAGAGAGTGGCGGTATCTGCCCTTGGGGAAAGGGGAGCGTCAGGCCCCAGGTTTAGGGTAAGGTGAGAAGTGTATTAAATGTAAGAATGCGATGGTACGTGTGGCAGTGATGTGGAGCTGGCAGAGCACGGGGGGGGGGGGGGGGCTGTTCCTGGAGAGGATGAAGCCAAGGAATGGGGCGGTGGGCCCGGCACCTGGGCAGGCTGAGTCCTGGGACAGTGGCAATGCCGAGATCGGGCATGGGGCTCAGGCCATGCTGTTCGCAACACAGTGGGATAAGTTGGAGCCTCAACTCTTTGCCTGAACTGTCTGTGTGCTCAGAGAGCAGTAAAAGTGTCTTTAAGCTTCTTTCAACACCATCTCCTCGGATGAGCTGTGTCTCAGCCCCTGGTGAACATGCACTGACCTGCCCTTGTAATTCGCCTCACTTGAAGCCCCAGAGCAAAACCAGGAGATGGGAGAGAAGGGAGGGAGTTGTGGAAGTAGAGTTGAGAAAGGGGGGAGTTCTGGAAGGGGACAGGGGAGCAAAGCCCTGGGGGAGCTCAGCTCAGCATCTCCTTCCTGGGGTGGGAGCCTGTCCCCAGCCGGCACTGCCAAAAGGTGGGTCGTGGAGTGTAGCCCGGGAGCGGGGACGGTGGTGGCACATTGTGCCGCTGTGTTCTAGGCAAACGAGTGCAAAGATACAGCCCGGGGAAAGCCTTTTTATTACAGGAAAGAAGAATAGGGCTCCATCAGAGAGTTTAAGTACTTCTAGCTGGTTTGGAACAAGGTTGTCCTGGCAAATCGATGGGCTAGGTGACCCACCAGGGCTTTTTAAAGCTCTGCCTGTGTTTAATTGCATTTGTCACTGGACTATGTCTGAAGGTTTTAAAATATTATTTTACTAGAAAATGTTCTGGATTGTGCTATCAAGACCAGGTGGCAGCAGTTTTACAGCATGTATTTTCCCTTCCAATTTTCAACATTGAAACTTGTAGAATGTCTTTAACTGATAATTTAACTCCCTACCTACTAATTGGACCAAGACATAACTTTGTAGCTTTATCTCTTTCCTATTCCTCATTTTATTTCTGTTTCAATTAGTGAGTGTGCCTTTAGCAAGAGACTGAGATTGTTTTTCTATCTGTTATAAGATTTGCCTGCAAGAGAAATGCATTTTATTGCCTGTCTTCTCAAACGCTCAAATAGCATTCTCCCCTTTACAATCAGTGGAAAGACCAACAAGCTCATTTGCCTTCGGTCTGGCCTCGCTGTGCGGGGCTGCTTCCCTCTCACTGGAGCTCAGGAGGTGGTTTACCTGTGGTGATGCTTCCAGTGTAACAAAAACCTGCTTGAATCTCGCGTTTTGTGTCATATTTTAAAATTGGAAAGAGTAAGTGTGGGAACTTGACTTCATCAGAGATGTCCAAACGCTGGTGAAGGCTGGTGTCCCGCAGCAAGCTCTGAGAGCAGCAGCGCCTGTTCCCGTGAGCTGGTGGGCGAAGGGGCAGCGCCCGTCCGGTCCCCCAGCTGCCCCTCTCCGTTCCGAATCGCGAGATGGCGTGTGGGTTACTGAGCCTGATTCACAGCTTGCTCATCCCCGGGACAGGCGTTTGCAGTGAAGTCGCTGGCTTAGGATTGTTAGTTTTGGTCATTGGCTGAGTTGCAGAAGTGCTTAGGACCTACTGGAGAGTAGTCCGGGTCTCAGCTGTGTTCAAGGTGATACAAAACCTTGATTCCTGGGTTCAGTTTTGGGCCCCTCACTCCAAAAAGGCCATTGAATGACTCGAGCGTGTCCAGAGAAGGGCAACGGAGCTGGTGCAGGGTCTGGAGCACATGTCTGATGGGGAGCGGCTGAGGGAACTGGGGGGGTTTAGTGTGGAGAAGAGGAGGCTGAGGGGAGACCTCATGGCCCTCTCCAACTCCCTGAAAGGAGGGTGCAGAGAGGGGGGATGAGTCTCTTGAGCCAAGGAACCAGCTCCAGGCCAAGAGGGAATGGCCTCAAGCTGCGCCAGGGCAGGGTCAGACTGGCTCTTAGGAAGTATTTCTTTGTAGAAGGGGTTGTTGGGCGTTGGAATGGGCTGCCCAGGGCAGGGGGGGAGTCCCCATCCCTGGAGGGGTTGAAGAGTCGGGTTGACCCAGCGCTGAGGGATGTGGTGGAGTTGGGAACGGTCAGTGTGAGGTTCATGGTTGGACTGGAGGAGCTTCAAGGGCTTTTTCAACCCAGATGATTCTGTGAAAACACTTGAGGCTTGACCAAAATACTTCAAATTTTGCTAAACAGAAAATCTCCATTCACTGACTTTAACATGATACTGAATAGGATTGAGAAAATAAAAACCCAATAGGTACTATTGTGTGCAGCGCTCCCAGAACTCATGTTCTTCTGTCACCAACTCCAAGAGTAGGCAGTTGTGCATTTCTTGGAGGCATCTGAATATGACAACTTCGTGCACAGCTTCCCAGTGCCTATAAAGTGTAGATTCTAATTGCCAGCCACAGTTAATTGGTTATTACTCTGTATTTATTTGACTTAATTCTCTGGTTGACCATGCACTCAACTTACTTAAAATTCTTTTAAGAAACAATTTGTCTGTAGGGATACTAATGAGCAAAATAGAAACCTGTGAAGTTTGAAACTTAAACTTTTGTTCAGCACTTGTGTGAAATAGCTCAGTGGACATAGGTTGTCTTTACAGATAGAGCTTTTTAAAAACCAGAAGACTGAAAGCACTGTGTTAAACTGCACTCGGTGGGTCTAGATGGGTAGTTTGTGGATGTAGGAAGAAATACTCCTCCTGGTTGGCGTGTTGGGGTTTCTGCTTGTGATCACTCTATCGCTGCGGGCTGGACAGTGTCGTTCTTTGTCCAGCTCCTTGGCCTTGTCTGTAACTTCCATTAGTTCTGCTCCTGGGGTGCCGTTGCACCTTGCCTTTGTCGTAGGTGAAAACGTTCCGTAAAAGTACTCTTCAAGTGCAAACATGTTACGTTTTGTTCTTACGTACCTTATTTTCCTAAGCAACAATAATCCACAAGAATTAAAATAGTTTGTTCTAAGACAGTTTCCAAACTACTTCTTTGCTGTTACTCAGACCTCTTCAGTGGCTGCAGTTGATCTTCAGGAGGTCGGGTCTGCTTAGCTTCGTGCTTTTTTTATTTCTCGGTCACCTGTGGGTCCTTGTTGAGTCTTACACCTGCATTGACAAGGGTTACATTTTGGGGATGAATTGCTAATTTTGTTTCTTGGAAGCTCAACCTCTTAACTTTTTTGGCCTTTCTTTTTTCATAATTTGCTCTAAATCGTCATTCAAATTTAAATAGATATTTCCGTTTTCATGCTTTTTGTTAATCTTGGCCTTTGCAAAAACTAATTATGAGCGAGTCCCTTCACCTGAGGTTTAGTGTCTTCACGTTAAATAACCAGCTTCCTCCAAGTAACTTCCTAATCTGCTAATTTCTCTTGATTTTCTTCTGTCGTGTTCTCCACCCTCCTCTTCCTGGCTTCATGATCCATGTTTATCACTTCATAATGTTATTTCCTTCCAACCCCGGCATCTGCCCGGGTGAGCACATCTTTCTGCGGTCGGCCAGCCGTGCTCCTCGCTTCCACCATCAATCCACAACCCATTGCAGCCTTTCACACACCGCAGCGCTCAAGTTTAGCTTATTCAAGTACTGTGCATCTCTGTACTTCTCTCTGGCCTGCAAAAGGACCTAATTTATTAGAGAAACTGAACACTTTGTAGTCAAGACTGTTGGTAGCTTATTTATAGCTTTAGTTGTGCTCGGTCCCACCCTTCCCCAGCAGCACCCTTTTCTAAAAAAACCCAACCAAACCACAACCCAACATCTCCCTTCTCCTTTTCTGAGGCTTTTGAAGAATAGTGAACTTGTGACATTTTCTGTAGGGACGAATACAAGATCCCCAGATAATGCAAATCTGTGCCCAAAATTCACGTGTAACCAAATGTTTTTTGCAAGTTGGTGGAAAAATGTTCTGATAGCATTTTTTTTCCAGTATTTTGCTCTTGAGCACGCCTCTGCACTTCCTGGGTTTGGCCAGGACCAGAAGTGGAAGTGCTGAAATACCATGAGACAGACTGTTCGTCTGTAGTTTCCCCCTCCCTTTTCCAGATCCTGGCAGTCCAGGCACTTCCGATCAACATCAGAAATTTCTGGATACTGATTGGAACCGAACCTCTGTACTTCTAATTCTGGGTTGCTCCGTGATGCCCTTTTTTACTAACGGGCTGTTGGTGCTGCTCGAAAGCAGAGATTTCTCCCATCTCTTGCCCAGTGACACTGGTTCCCCAAAGGAACCGCCTTCCGCACAGTTTACCAGATAATTCTGTTCATCTGCTGTCATCCCTCCACGTCTTGTCCCGCCAGGCCTCGAGACACCAGCCCTGCTTTAGTCTGGCACCACGCGAGTATCGCTTTTCTCTGATGGCCATTGAAGCCTTGTCTCTGCAGAGCACAAAAAAAAGAAAAAGTTTTCATCCAGGTAGAGGGATTAAATGGAGCGGGAGTTAAATCACCGATTGTAATCAGTCACTAGGAGATCCTCATTTAAACAGTGACCTTCAGCTCTCTTCTGCATTGGTACTGCTTACTGTTCTTTTGTAGAAATTAGGGTGAATCTGTACATGTCGCTTGCAATTATGGTGCTAATTCAGATAAATAATCTTTGTGTTACGTTAGAAAGAGTGAATGAAACTCTCCTTAGTTACTTGGTTTCCAGCAAGTTTTACATTTGGACGCAATTTAGAATTGAATTATAATAGGCAAAACCGAGCAGTTTAAATAATTTTTTCATAGTTTGACTATAAGCTTACAAAATTTTTCTGCGTTGAAACAAACAGCAGCACTAAAAATAGGAACCGTTAGTGATTTGTACTAGTGCGTTGAATTGGTTGTGTGTGTTTGGTGTCCTTCAGTGTTTTAGGAGTAGTAAATCTCACGCTTTCTGTTTTTATCGATAGAGTGGAAGAAAAAGATAAGCTATCCTATGTTTTTCAACTCCAGCCTTGAACACATTAGCCACTGGGCTGCACTGGCAGAACAAATGGAAATGGAGGAAATGTTGTGTATGTGTTTGGAGGAGGCTGGTGATGTCAAAAAATACTGTTGTTTTTCTGCACACCAGAGTGCTGGGAGTTTGGCTTGTTATTTCCGTTCGATAAGTGGCTTATATTTCTTTGAAATACAAACACCAAATTTGCAATGCTTGAATATTAACTTTTAGTTCACTTATATTGTTTAATTACCGCAAGTTTAGATCTTAAAAGAAGCCAAAGTTTTAAATATACAATGAGTTCTTTTGAAAAGAAAATTATATTTAATTCAAAATGTTTGAAGTTTGATTTCTGACTGATAAAAGTAATTGTTTTCCTTACCCTGGTATTAGTTTTCCCCTAGAGTCCTTAGTTTTCAGTTTTGTAGCACAGCCAAGGAAGTTGGGGGAGGCAGTGGCGGTGAAAAATCCTTTAAGATATTAAATGTTGAAAGATTAAATAAAAACAAAAACAGAACACCAAATAGACTGGAAAACTCCCCACCAAATTGACTGATGCTACATACGGTTTCTTTCAGAGCACGCAGCATTATATTGCAAATTAGACAAAAGTAAATGTCACCAAATTCAGTCCTGTGGAGGCTCACAGCTTGGAGCTTTCAGTTAGTGGTGTCCTAGAAATCTCATGTATGTATGTAAATACACATAGTATATATAGAAATATACATACATGTACACACATTTGTGGTTTTGCAAAATTAATTTGCAAAATTGGGCCCAGAATATTGTTTTATATATATTTATATGGCTTGATTCTGCATCCAGAACAGTTAATTGCCTGTATTTCAACTACACAGGTAGTTGTAGACCTTGTACAAGTTGGGTGAAATATGCACAGTTTCCCCAAATGAGAAACTGCCAATCTTACAAACAAAATTATTATTAAAAACCAGATTGATCTGTATATTTTGTCTGCTATCTTAAAGATTCTGACCTGGGGAATTCTAATTTTTTTTTTTTCCCCAGTGGTCCTAGTAAATGCAGTCATAAGCATCTCAGTAGTAAGAGCTGCTTATTTCATGCTCCCTTTCTTTCTTTCTTAGTTCTTCCGTAAAGTGGTGCCTCTGAAATTTTAAGTGAAAAAGCATCTTGAGGAATGATGCATTTTGATGCAAGACAGACTGGCGATAAGCACTAAGTGCTTTTTCTGAAACAGTAGTGGGAAGGAGGTACTAAGCACAGCCAACATCATTTTATAGCGACTTACACTTTTATTTGTGAACAGCGTATTTAAATATGTTAATGTGACGCACATCCATTGGAACAGAACACAGGCTATAAACTTCACACTGCGAGCGTGAAACCTGGGGCTGCCTTGAGACATTTTTGCCAACTCCTATGATTAGTTTCATATAAAATCATAATGAACAAAGGTCAGAGAAGACTATATTGTAGATATGAAATGGGCTTATTTTGTACAGTCAGGATTATGCTCTGTATTGATTTTCAGTTTCCCTGGCTTCCTTGCAGTCCTTGCCCTTACAGAGCAGCCAGGGGAGACAAAAACTGTTGAAAATAGGAAAACTTAATTTGAAAAAGAAAAGCCGTTGCCAGCCGGTCCGTGATCAGGTGTCTTACCTTTCACTCTGCTGAATTTGCTTTCTGAAATTAATTTGGCTGTTTAAGAAGAACATTTGTGTTATCATAGCATAGAAATGTATCATCATTTTTATACGCGCTCATAAATCATACGGCTCAGCCGGTAATTTTAAAGCTTGTCCAAGAGTCATGTTTGTGCTGAAACTCTGCAGAAGACGTTTCAGCTCAAAAGAACAATTTTGGAAGGAAAGGCGGTATTTTGCAGGAGATGGAATGGCTCTTTCAGCATATGGCAATTATGATGTAGCTCGTTCTGGCAGGGGAGGCAGGAAGTCTGCAGCTCGGGGTCCTTTGCATTGCGGGGTGTTGACAATTACTCCTAATGTCGTTAAAAGTAACCAATAACAAATTTTATTTTTCTTTTTTTCTTTTTCTTTTCCTTTTCTGAGGTCCTAAAATTTTTATAGTTTTTACAGCTATTCTAGATGCAGCCAAACGGTTGCAAACGGCTTCTAGGCTGCGGCGCAGGCAGGATGCTGGGCGAAGCGCGGGCGCTCGCCGCGGGCTGGCACCGGGACGGGCGCCAGGCGGGGTGGCCTTAACCTCATATAGTTCAGTATTTCTCACAAGCTAAACGCTCTAGCGCAAGGGCAGCGTCCACGTAGCAAACTTTCTCTTCCCACCGGGCATGTAAGAGTATTTATTATTAATTTTGTAAAATAAAAAGCAAGTTAGCGCGACGCAGGAAGCGAAGGCGGCGGGTTGGACGCGCAGGTGAGGGAAGGGCCGGCTCCGCAGTCATCGTAAATCAGGACGACCCCGCTGGCTTCCCTGCAGCTTTGGTTCTCTGTACCAGCCTTCATTTTTTGGAATGATGAATTTGATGCATTATTCAGGTTTTTTTGGAACCGAGTCTAATTTTCCTCTCTCTGTCCTCATCATCTTGAAGTCAGGAGGGGTAACGAGATCACTGTGTGAAAATACCGCGGGTGGAGGGAAAGCCTCTGTTTGAAGGAAGTATTGGTCACAGAACAGAAATTGCAGGTCCGTTGCTGGAAAATGAAAATAAAGGTTGGTTTGTTCTCCCTGTCCTCCCTGTCCCCAGCATGCTGGGAAGGGGCCGTGGTAGAAGGATTGTGTTAGAAGGAAATAAAAAGCACTTGTGGTGTTTATTCTCTATAAGACACATTTCAAGCATTAAAACCTGTAGTCAGTATAAATTCTAAATGGGAAAGAACAGAGTGTATTAGAACTGTGAAGAGGAGATTATTAAAGGGTTGATTTAACTAGTCATGTTGCAGCCCATAAACCATATCTAAATCTCTGGAGCAAGCTTAAAAGACTACATTGAGGTCAATCTTTAGAATACCTGGATTTGAGGAAATTGAAAACAAATTTCTATGCAGAGGAGTTCAGGTTCAGAAACCTCCGGTTCATTCTGCAGGGCAAACTCCTCTTACGAACGTTATGAGGAATGAGCGCTTCAGCCAAAGGGTGATGCTGACATAAGCAAAAGCGGTGACTCATTAATTCAGCTTTGTTTGGTTGGGCAACCAAAGAGGGGAAAAAAAAATATAAATGTCCTAATCCTCTTACATGTAGGAGAGGTGCCTCTTCATGGTGCCGCTCCAAGCGTCTCCTCCGCGCCCCAGTCGCAGCGTGCCGGTGGAGCGGGGGGCTGAGCCCGTGGCTGCGGCACCGCTGGCGTGGCCACCTCCTGCCCCTGCCTCCCCCAGCGCTTGCCGGCGGACAGATAAGTGTAGATTTGGTCACTCGCCTAAAGTCATAGAATAAAGCAGCAGCAGAGCTCTGAATTTGATAACTGATATAAATATTTATTACTGGTTTTACTCTGGCGGTGCTAGATAGCTGTGCTGCAGCTTGCACAGAGTTTCTGCCTCGGAAAGCGTGAGAGCTTTGCAGCTGCCTTTGCTTTTTCTTTTTTATAAATTTTTTTTCGTTTTACAGACAAAAATGGACAAAATTTAATACGTGAATTGTCTTTAATTTTACTGCAGGTTTGTTCTCTAAAAACCATTTCTTTCCCAGCCCAGTTTCTCTTCTAGTCTTTTCCTGTGCTGAAGTCATACCCCGGTGAATGACATCATCTCTCGACCAAGGAAACTACTCTGATGTAGTTCCTGTAATTTGAACAGTAACTCAGTTAATTCTAAATTAAAGGAGCTATTACTGCAAATACATTTTTAGTGCAGGATCAGAGGATGGCTGGGAAGAGTTTTCCTTTATAGAAGGGGTAGGCTCCCTAATTAGTTAACTGTAAGGAAATATATGGAAGAACACGAAGGACAAGAGGAACTATATTTGTACTCTGATCAATTTGCAAACACTGTCTCCATTTGAAAATTACTTTATTAGACTATCTGGAGAATTCTGTAATGATCTGCCAATGCAAGTAGTGTGCCCAGACTTGTCACCCAATTATTTTACATGGCAATTAACAGCTAGGGGAGCTCCCTGGAAGCAGTTTGTCTGTGTTATAGGTGAATCCTTGCCTGTGCGCCCGCACCACGAGCGAGCGAGGAACACCAAATTTAATTTCATTTTGTCTGTGTATATGGGAGTAAGTAATTCATGTACTTGTTTATATATGCACGTAGGAAGCTCTGTGTATACTAGTTGATGTAAATCCCTGACTCAGAGACCCCACTGTGGTCAAATTTCATGCCTTTGCCCAACCCAGTAGTGGTTGCCACTAATTTTTGTGTGACCAAAACAACATGTATCTCCCTGGACTTGTTCTCAAGAGCGGCCAAAAGTATTTTCTTTGGGTGGGTTGGTTGGTTTTTCTTGCGATGAGCTGTGGAAGATGTCACCCGCCGGCCAGACCTCGGTGTTGCAGTAGATTATTGCAGAGAGGAGGAGTGCCGGGCAGCCTGCCCCTGGCACGGTGCTGTGGCCCCGTGGTGGTGGTCCTGTGGCCACATCTCCTGGCCGGGAGGAGCATGGAGCTCCCGGGGCTGGTGGCCTCTTGGGCTGCGTGCCGTGCTCTGCCCCTCAGGGTGTTCTCAGCCCCGGATGCCCTTCCCACGGCACAGATTTCTGCTAGTCGTGGTATGCTCAAGGACAGTGTCCATCCCTGGGTTTCTAAACCAGGTTTACTCCAGGTTTACTCCCAGGGAGGAGGGAATGTGCTCCGGCACTGCCGGGCTCTGCGGATTGGGGTGGAGGGGCTCACCCCCGGGCAAGAGGAGGTGGGGGGATGCTCCGGTTAGCCAGCGCAGCAGGGCAGGAGGGGATTTCTGTTTCACAGCTGGAGAACGTGGGAAGGGCACGTGGAGAGAAAGGAGAAGTGTGTGGAGGTAAAGGCTTGACTTGAACTCGGGGTGAGGTTTTCCTGTCTTTCCCCACAGTCTGTCGCTGGAAATGTCTGACGGAACAGCAGAGTTTGGTGCTTTATTTGGCATTGCATTTGTGTGCCTGGGCAAATGTATCTGGAAAATGTATAAATATATTAATTGGGAAGATACGTACAGGAAGTCTGTTAGTAAGTGCGTAGATTAGATCTTTTCTATCTTATACAGAGAATTTCCAATCCTGGTGTCTAGAAACAACCATGGATTTACCAGTCCCTCTTACAATCCCCACGCTCTTAAAGGCAATCGAGGGAGGAGTTAAGGTCACCACAAACTGCGTTTCACACATCATAAATATATGTGTTTTTCAACAAGTACAAATTTATACTCATCCCAGGAAGCCTGACCCAAGGGTATAACCGCTGTTTCTCCAGCCCTCATCTCCAAACCAACACGCAGAACAAATCCCTTGGACAAGAACCACAGGGAGAGCGCATCGTTCTCCGAGATGGGATGCTCGGGGAGTCGCTGGTGGAGGGACGGCGTGCGGGTAGGCCACAGCGGCAGACCCTTCCCACGCGGGCTGCAGGAGTTTATTCCAGCCCTGGAGTTTATCCGTTGGACAGACTCATTTTTGCAACTTCAGGATATTGTGACAGCACCTTAACTAAGGGAACAGGAGGGAACCTGAACCTTTAAAAATCGATTTAAAATACTTTTATGAGTATGCAACATCCATCACCTTCTCTACTGGTCTATGCAACATCTGTAAATTGAGCTGGCAAGGGAAATTAAGGGGTAGGTTGGTCTGGAATATCATAAGCGTAAAGAAGGCAGCAGTTAATTTTTTATTTTTTTATCAAACCTACATGGAGTAAGGTTTACAAATTCACAGCATCTGTGCGAGATTGAATTTGGCTTGCAGATTTTGCTCAGTAATGGCTCTCAATTTTTGGAGGCTGTGATGGGCTGACTCTTCTGAGCAAAGGTTTTACCTTGAAATCCTGGAGCGTGTCTAGGGCTGGAGTACTCGGGATTCCCTGTCTCTGATCCCCCTTCTCCAAGATTGCTGGATCCTGTGAGTTGCAGAAAGTGGAATTGGTAGTCAAGTGGGGGTAAATAGATTTTTTTTTTTTTTTTAACTGATACATATTTAGTGCAGGTCAGTAATACTGACTTTTGGAATTCACCTTCCACGTGAAACTCTTGAAAAATACCTGAGAGTTAATAGCATATTTATGGCAATAGAAGCAGATTGTTTTTTACAAAGTAAAGTGAGGACTGGGAAAGAACAAGGCCCAGCTTTGAGACGGTACTGGGAAATGGGGAAGGAATTATTAGGGAGTGGTGCGTGATTGCTTCAATGATGCTTTGCGTTTTCTTGTAATACCTGCTGCTGTCTGAGAATCTGAAACATAAACGAACAATAGCATGTATATAATGGGACATTCTGCTGTCTTTCAAAATACACTATAGAAATCAGGAGGTGTGATAAGCAGGTATGAATAAATAGAGTATTGTACATGGCCGAGAGGTGGCAAAGGGGAAAGACACAGGTTTATGGGAGGGATTTCTGGGAATCGTAGGTGTTACCAACATGGGCATAAAGGGAGGGAAGTCTGGGAAGGACTTCTGGGAATGGTGGGTGTTACCACCGTGGACATGCCGAAAGGGAAATATTTCTGTAAACACGTGCTGTATCCTACCCCCCTGGCTGGCTGGTATTTGTGAGCAGAGAGCGCTGTGCCTGCAGGAGTAAGTCAGGGAGGCTGATGGAGGGCCGAGTTTTACACGCACATCTATGGATTTCCTTTCATGAATAATGAAAATACGATACCTGTATAAATCTCCCTAAACTCAAGTTCACTTTAATGATGGTAAAATAAAATAACATGGAATCCCCTGGGAAAACTGCAAATGCAACTCTGGCTACTGAAGAAGTGCTACGCTAAGAGGCATGGACTAGTTATGGATGGAGAGAAAAGACTTTTTACTTAATCCTGGAAAGAAAGTTGAGACACACATTAGCGGCAAAGCAATTATAAAACGTTAGAGAAGAGACAGTGATTATTGGACTTTATGACAGGAAGTCATTGAGAATTTCCTGAAAGAAGTAAAAGAGGAGTGTATTTGCATTCTGCTCGGTGATTTGGGAGTACTTAGATATTTATAGGAAAATTCCAAGAGGTTGTGTGTGTTTTCCATTATACAGATTTCCTATGAAAAATAAATAAATGTTGCCACAGCAAACTAATGGCTGCATTTTCTGCTCTCTGCTGCAAAACTTACTCGTGTTAGATTATACTGGGCTTAAATTTTTACTGAATCATTGATTTACTTTGCACAATTGCAAAATTTTTTACGATACAAAATATGAAAGACCTTTACTAATGAAAAATATATAGAATTTAAAAAGTTCAGTACCATTTCTTTTTCTTAACTGTGGAGAAAACCACAAGCCCAAGACACCTGTCTCTTTGGATTTGGAGTCCATACTGCCTTCATGTTTCTCTTGTTTCTCTCTTTCATACAAAACCTCTTGTTTCGGGGGGTAACCTGGGGAGAAGTGGAAAGATCTGTGTGCTCTTACAACTGGTGTAGGGTTAAGCCTGGTGGGTGTGTTGGGCTGACTTGTGTGGGGCGGGTTTTACGTCAGCAGCCCCCCGAGGGCATTGGGGTGCTCAGGACACTCAGCGAGGTCCCTTTCTAACCAGTACCCCCCACTCCCCTCACTAAATCAGCTTTCCTTGTCTCGTACTTACCCTTCTGATTACAATTTATTCATCCCAGAAGTATGAATAATACACAGGAGGAGGAAGGGGGGATATAAAACAGGAGAGATATGCATATAAAGACACAGAACTTCGCACCCCAGACTCTTCTGTTGCTCTCTGGAAACTATCTAAATGTCGGGTTATTTCTCCTCTCTCCCGATTGTATTTGAATGTATTCAAACAGCTAAAGAAATTTCCCATCATTTTTTTTTTTCTTTCATGCCTGCAGGATTAATAAGTAAATAGCTGGGTTTGCTCTTAAGGCTTTTGTTTGTGTTTGTAAGGGCGTAGGTGGCATCTGGATGTGAAAGTTTAATGAGGGCGAGCGGTGCCACGCTGGAGTGGGTTTTCCGTGGAGGTGATGGGGCTCGTGCTCCCCTGTGCCTCTGTCGGGGGGAGACCCCTGGTCCCTGCGCAGCCCCTTGCTCTGGGGTGTCGGTCCCGGGTTGCAGAGCCAGTACACCTCATGGGTTTGGGTCAGAGCAGCGTTTGAGCCATGGAGAGTTGTTATTTTGGGGTCTCTGCAGGCTTGGTGATGGTCTGCAGGCATTGCTGGGAGCGTTGGCTTTGTGGGCTCCCGTGTGGCGGAGCTTCAGCCGGGGCCAACGTGACCCCTCAATTCCTAGTGATCTGCTCGTGTCCATCGAAGGAATTGAGATGGAAGGAGCCTTATGATTTAGGATCTTAAGTGCTCTGTTGAAACTGGGCATGGGAGCACTGGCATGCCGCAGGTCTGATCCAAGCATGTACATCTATTTATTATGTGCTTGTAGACAAGTCATTTAGCAGAAAGATGCTGACATTTATGTGGATGCCTAATTCCACAAGTAAATGCTGAAATACGTAGTTTTCAGAGAGATTGAGCAAGCGGGCCCACATTGTTCTTTGTGAAGCCACTCTTGATTAATTCCTGTATAAATAAAATCAGAATCAGACAGAATGAAAATAATTTCTGTTATTTGGTATGGGCGTTGGGGTGAAGAGGTCATAATTCCTCCAAATTGAGGGGTAATTCGATCCTATCAATTCCATTTTCCAGTAAATGTTTGTTTTGGTTGTTGTTTTTTTTTTCCGCTCGTATCTAAATCCTTCAAGTTCTGTGTTTTTTAACAATTAATCTAAAACATATTAATGCTCGTTACTGCTTCTCTCCACACAATGGCTTTTGTTTGGCTTTAAGTTATGGTGTGTGTGAACTTCCTCCCAAGCTCATATTCCACGCCTGGATTCATCTGAAGCTGTAAAACCCAGCGTCGCCTTTGGGGACGTGGAGCCCGTTTCCCATCCCAGGGGAATTCCTCTGGCCCTGCCTATCCTGAGCTGCCGAAGGCCGCTGGGAGAAGAAGCCCGACTCGGCTTCTGAATGTCAGACGAGGTGATGCAGTTGGTCAATATTCTCTGCTCTTACCGACCAAGTTCATATTAGGGCTGACTGATTTTATTCAGGAGCTTTATTCTCCTTCATGAAATTCCAAGTCCACCATTATTTTTGGCTGCCTTGCTCTCTCTTTGGGCTCGATCCTCAGAGCTGATCAGCGGAAGAGAGTTACTGGTGTTGGGATTGTTCTTCTTAACTGATACGTGTGTGCCCAAAGGCGCATACGTTGGGTTTTTTTTTAAGAAGTTGATCTGAGCAGACATCAACAGGATATTATTAGTCCCAAAAACTGACGACAGTTTGACAGCCTGATGTGTAGAGGAAGGAAGTTTACAAACATCTCGGAGAGAGCCATGTTGAGCAGTTGAAGGAAATGAGGCATGTCCTGCTGTTATTGTGCTTATAGCACTGGGATTCCCAAGGGGCAGAACAAGCCCATCTTGAGACCTCAGTCTGGCAAAGAGCAAGTTGACTCACATTTTATTTTTGTTGGTTTTGTTACTAGTCTGTTATTGTTCCAATTGTGATGTTGCTTGTAAACAAACTGCTGCTATAATTTTATTTGCAGCTATTGAATGATAGCTTAGGCACATACAGGAAAACAGGCATCAAAAGCAAGTCGTTATTTTTTTTAATACGTTTTTGATGTTGCAATGCATCAGTTATGGTATCTCCCAGAGTAATACGTGCAGGCTCTGAGTCTGATTTGTGCGCGGAGAGCTCTGAGCACGCTGAACGAGAGGTTTGGTGTGAAACGTGGTGCCCTGAGACTGACAGCCCCACGGTGGGGTCACCAGGAAGGCTGTCCCGTATGCTTGGGGACTCTATTGCTCAATTTGATTAACCATAATGCAGGACATTCAAAGTAGGAAGCTAGTGACAAATTGTCTATAAAATAGAAATATTTAGGTGACACACAATCATCCGGGCTGAAAGTCTAAACCTACTGTTTGTGCTGAATGGGAGGAGCACTGGCACCAGTGTCAGTTCTAGCTTCTAAAACTGAAGCAATAAAATTCTCAGAAATGAGATGTCCCATGTGCAGAAGGTGCTGGTGCATCCTTAGAGACATGCTTAACACGTGCATGCGTTTCCACTCCAAGACCGTAGCGCAAACTCTGTGTCTCTGACTTTTTCGTGGCTATCTGTAGGTGTTTCCAAAACTTCTTCCTGCATTCAAAAGTAATGGGAGTCCTCTGACTAAATTTGTGCCGTAACTGCTCTTTCCTAAGTTACAGTTGATCAGCTGAAGTGTGAAGTGACGCGAGCTGATCTGAACTCCTTTCTGAAGCACTTGTGGTATGGCCAGTCAGTTTGGAAAGAAGACATGCAAAATTTTATTTTATTAAAAGGCAACATCTACAGCTGCTCAGGGAGCAGGTACAGGTACCCCAGTCTCGCAGTGATGTTGGGTGTTGTAACAGCAGAAACCTGTGACCGAGGAGGTTCAGGCTGGGTGCTGGAACCACCTCCCACGGGCAGGTTGCGGGTGCCAGTGTGGGCTGTCCGGGGCGTTGTGGGCTCCCAGTGCAGAGGCTTCCGAAAGCGCGTGGCTGACCTGATCCAGCCTTGGCCGCAGTCCCGCTTCTGGTGGGAGGTCGCATGAGACCCCTCCAGAGCCTCTTCCGAGTGACAGTGCCCTGGCGAAGCCAGCGGGATGGCTGCCATAAGCTCGGCTAAAGTTAACCACAGCGAGCCTGGGGAGAGGAGAACCACCACATGGAGCAAGCGCTCGGGTTAAGACCTTCCCTTTGACTGTGGTTGTGAATAAAACTTTCCCTTTAGTTGTGTTCTTTTTTTTTTTTAAGTATTTCCTTACTTGGAATTTTAATATCTCCTTTTTTATTTTCTCTTTCCCTGCTTTATGGCTGTTTTGCTGTTCTCTTCCCGCTTTTTAGTGTGACCCATGTTCAGAGCAAGTTCTTGGGCAGTAACAGCATACAGCATCTTCAGGACTCTTATTTTTAAGCTTGGACTAGATCTGGAGATCAGATGTCACGTGGCTAATCCAGCTGGGCAGCCACTACAGAGCTGCCCTAAACCTGGTCCCGGAGCCACCGGCTGGGGTAGCAGTGTTTCCTCCCTCCCAGGGAGGTGTGAGGGGAAGGGAAGGGCCACCTCTATGGCCACATACCGTGAAACCAGGGCCGGAGGGGTCCCATACTTGTGAGATTAAGATCTCATCAGGTACGGCTCACAGCCAGAAATCACTTGGTCTCAGAATAGTGAGTCAGCTACTGCTATTTCCAATGTTGTTTTGGGGTTTCTTGCGGTATTTCTTGTTTCAGTAGCTAAAGTGATTCGAGAATTAAACAGTTGTTCATGGCAGTGAAAGAAAATACACTTTTCAAATATATATATATACTAAATAAAAGGCTTCATGTTGGCATGTTGATGAATATCTACAGGGTGTTTTTTAAAACCAGTAGATTATCACTTGTGTTGCAAAGGACAGGTTAAAAAAAAAAAAAAGCAAGGTTAAAGTGTGTCCTAACTCCCTTGCTTATGTTTATAGTACAGTTTTATTACTGAAGGTAAGACAGATAACTGGGCACTACTCCAAATTCCTGGCAGTTTTCCCTTTCCAAGGCACTAATATTGGGATTAGCGTGTTGTTTTAAAGCCGTTACCTTTCTTCACCTTCATAATTGCTTGTTCTTGGGGGAGAATACTGCAAACTTGGTTCTTATAGGGTGGACTTGTTATGCAACATATGCAAAGTTATATTTTGTTATCAGTTGGATTTACTTTAATCTGTGTGTTTTTGTATGATCTGTATATAAATTTGTAGGTTCTTTGATTATTTAAGCGTATATATGGTACACAGGTAGTGGACCAAAACCAGAACTCAAGATCCTGGTGCTTTGACCTTCAAAAAGTTGGTATGTCACCTTGTGGTAGTAATTTGCCATATATATATTCATATTTGAACGCTGTTACCGTGCCCATTTGTGACATGACGGTGACACGGCCGGCTCTAGAAGCTGTGGAGGTATATAAAGGGATAATTTCCGTATATGCAAGTGGAGAAGACGTCATGTGGTGTAGGGCTATTTTCTCTGTCGGCTCAGAACTGAGCTCAGAAACAATTGCATTTCTTCTCTGGATGCTCGTTCCTCAGAAGACCCGGAGTGAAAGCATCCGGACTCCGGTCAGTGAATTGTTTCCCATCTGAACCCATGTGGAGAGTGGGGAAACAGCTAGAACGTGCATCAGTTCACGGTGCTGCTGCTAGTTGGGGGGAAAAGCCACCTCTCAGCAGCAAAGGTCTGGCTGGGAACGGAAAAACAGGGTCTCGGAATCGGAAGATGACAGGTAGTCAGTGGAGCAGCAACAACCTTCGCTGACTGCGGCTAGGAGAATCTGAAATGGGCTGACAGAGAGAGAGACAGCAGGAGAGAGCATTTACTGCTAACAATTGACTAGATCCCATGCCCTTGGGGAAGTTTTTGTTCTTTTCTTGGTAGGGGAAATAGCTTGGATGAAAGATATGAGGATATGAAATAAGTTGAACAGCAGGAAGTTGTGTAAACATGATTAATTCCATTAATGGAAACTTTCAAATTGAAGGTTGTCAGTCCTTGTGTATATACCTCTTGTTTTCTGGTGAAACGTCACGCAGAGTATTGAAATGCTATCGTAAGGGAAAACATTAAAAAAAAAAAAAGAGAGAAAAATATGCTTGGTTAGTTGCCTGGAAAGAGCAAGAAAATGCTGCTGCTTTGCCCAAGATTAGAGTAGATTTGGAAGGTTTTGTGTCATATTTTCCTGCCATGTTTTACTTGTCCTGTCTGAATAACAGTTCGTTTGCAAAGCTCGTCTGGGAAGAAGGATGCACGAGAGCACCAGAAAGGCAGCTTCGCCATGGCTGCCGGTGAGAAGATGACTCGAAACAGTGCAAGCAAGAGATTCTAAAATCGAGACGCTGATAGCATCACTCAGCAAAAGGACAGCTTGCAATTTTGAGTTCGAACGATGCTGTTAGAAAAACACCCAGTGGCATTTAGTCTGAATTCCGAGGTGCTAAGAGGCACGTATGCACCATCAGACTAACACGGGAGAAGTAACACCAAGTGACTCATCGCTCTCCAAAAAAAAAAAAAAAATCTCGTAGCAATGCTGAGATTGCAGAGCACAAGCGTGCAAGGTGCCGTTCCCCGTGGCTTGGAAGAGATAATGAACCTGCATTCCTTTTCCCTGTTATTTAATCAATTTTTCAAGGACTGTAACTATCCATTGGGGGGTGTGTGTACATATATACATATATGCGTGTGCGAACTCATATATGGGGCTGTGGAGGGGTTTGCTGACAACCCACAAAGCGTCTCATCCCCTGCCCCGTCCTGCACGGTTGAAATAAGATGCAGCTGACATCAGTCTCTTTGCCTTTTTATGATATGGGGATGCGGTGGTATCAAAGCAGGCAGGATGAAAGCACAAAAGCTTCCTGTTTCCAGCTGTTTTCCTCAGCAAAGATTTTTTTTTTTTTTCCAAAGATGATGCTTCCTTTTAAGGGGTTTTTAATCTGCAAACTGTTTCCTCAGTTTATTTCACCACAGTAAAATGTGTTCCCTTTAGGTCATATCTGTCTCTTTTAAAAACCAACCTGCCCTTTTCAGTAGTTTTATTTGCTACTCAAAAGAACAAACATGACTTTATAAAAAACCTTTAATGAAGTACAAAGACCAATAAACCTTTTGCCACTAGAGCTGAAAATTTATAGTGATTTTTTTTTTTTTAAGAGAAACCTTGAATAAATTAAGTGGGGAAAATATACTGACTTTGTAACACTTCAGAGTTTTTAATACTGAGATTCTTGCGTTGGTACCTGTGCTTAGTGTACCAAAAAAAAAAGTTTAGGTTTATGTCATAGCTGAAAAATGCTTTATTTGGGGACATGAGTAACTGTAAGGAACTGAAGAAATAGCGATTGGGACACACAAAAACCCCTCTTCCAGCTGCTTCCATTATGTTAGTCTCTTTTCATTAAACAGATCTCTCTTTGTTTACTTTAGAAGAAAGTAAACATGTATAATTAAAATATATTGTGCCTCTCTACTGCTCTAATTCTGTATGTGGGCTTGTCGCAATGGGAAATACCCTAAAACGCTGCCAACCCCTCAGTGCAAGAGGGGCCCAACGTTTTATTAAGGCAAAACGTTTGTGGGGCAGCTCGATGGTGGATTTAAGCTGTCGCCCAGGCGGGGGTTGGCCCGCTGGTGTCACGGAGGTGTCCCCGCGGCTCGGCGCTGTCGGCCACGCCGCCGTTTCTGCGGAGCGAAGCGTTCCGGCGGGATCCTGCCCGCTCCCTCTGCCAGGTGGATGGCGAGCGAGCGGAGCCGGAGTGCCCCGGGCACGAGCGGTTGTACGGCGTCGCCGGAGGTACGTGGCAAGTCCTGAAACTGCAAGGGAAGCAGAAGCAGAAGGGAGAGAACCACCTCGTTTCGATGGAGCTTAAAGCTTTCTCCGACATATGTTTTGAATGGAGATGGTGTCCCAAATGCCAAGATGTGTTGAAGGATAGCTGGTTGTTTTTGGATGATTGTCCTATATTTACTGCTTACAAGTTTCATTGTTGTTGAAAGTCTGCTGTGGTCTGTAAATATGTTCTGGAGCTGTATAAAAATATCACAATTAACATATTCAGAAGGACAACAATTGTCATGGTTGAATGACTTAGAAAGTAGCACAGGCTGTAAACAGGATGTGCTGAAATGAACTAGCACACAGTTCCGCTGCAATGGTCTTTTCAACGAGCGTCTGCTTGTTATCAGCACTTCTGAAAATAATCTTTGGATCCTCTAAAGGACATAATGCTCTGGTTTTTAAATCAGTTCTTCTAAGATGAGAAGCTTAGCTGGCATTGCTACCATTAAAGATATCCAGGTTTGGGTTGGGAGTGATGTCTGGATTCTTGCTCTCTAGCTTAGCAAAATGCTATAAAGGGAAGAAGGGAGAGAGGGGGAGGAAGGATGAAAATTCTCCCCCAAATTCTGCTGGAAAAACCCTTCTATTAACAAATTCAATAGCTAAGAAGGAGGCAGGATGTCCTAAGAGGAACTCGTATCTAGACGTGGTGGGTGTAAAATTTCCATCTCTTGAGCTTGTTGTTTTTCACTCAGTAGTGTTAAGATACGTAACAGGAAAAAATATTTCATCGGAGTGGTATAACATACTCCAGTAAGACGTTGCTGAATATGTTTGTTTGGTGGAGGGATGTAATTTATTCAGTTTTGCATCTCTGCAGTTTTTAAATGCTGTAACTTCATTTCAAGGGATATCTTTAAGGACAATTTCTTTCTTAATGACCCAACAGATGAAAAAGTGCAGAGTTTCCTAAAAACACCTTTTAGAAAGGCATGGACTCTTTCCCAGGTTTAGTTCTCAGCAGCATCCTCCAAAGTCCTTGTCATTTAGAAAGATGACTTGAATGATGATCTAAAGACAGAGGATTTCCAACAATGCACTGAAACTTCTCCTTTTGGCATCTTTCCTTGTGGGAGCTTCTGCTTTCCCTGGTGCTTGGAGGAGCGGTTTCCCTTGGTGTGGGCAACTGCGCCTCAGGTCCAGCAACGAGGACGAGACGCTGAAATGGTTTCCATCCTTCACTTAGAAGTGGTTCTTAAATTTATTTTTTTTTTAATGAGTTCCCTTGCAAAGAGATTGTGGCCTTCTTGAGAACAGTGAGAGTGTCGGAGCCCTGTGAGTTTCTTCCGAGCATATGGTCAGGCTGAAAAATAGCAGATGCTGCACGAGCAAAGGGCAGAGCCTTAGAAGGTGGGAGATGAAGAAGATTTCAAGAGACCCTCGCTCAGTGATCTTTCAGTTCAAAATCAAATGCTGCCATTATGTAAGTTATCCCTGGCAAAAACTTCAAGGTTTGCAGTCGTGCCTCAGCTGTTCGTGGAAGAGTGGAAGTTTTCCAAAAGTGACAAATAATTTCTCAGCCTTCCGTTTCATCAAATACAGTTGAGTTACGGTGTCTCGGAAGAGTCCAGTCAAAAGGCCTGAATGCATTTGGTACAAGAAGCTTTTCAGGGCAGATATTGAAGACTGAAGAGGTTTTGTAGATGTTTGGTGTTTGTTATTATCCTGTAAGAACAGCAAGGCTTGAGAAAATGGATGGAAATTATTAATGGAATGATCACGTTTGAAGAAAGGCGGTTTCATTAGTGGTTCCTCGCCTACCAGGGAAGCGAGCGTGCGTTGTGTGTTGAGGGTGGGCCCCGTTCCTCGGCTGGGGAGACCAGCCAGCCCTTGGTGTCAATGGTTAAGGCACGGGTGGATGGACACTCTGCGTGAGGGAAGGATTCCCAGAGAGCGAGCCGGCCATGCTGCCGGTCAGCCCTACCTCTGACCATGTACGTTGTATCTGCTGAGGAAGGCATCCTTTTCTTTTTAGTCAGGAAGTCTTAACGAGTGGGTAGTGCTTTGTGTATTCTACAGTGATGAATTAATTTGGTGTTCATTGTGGTAGCGCTGATCATAATGAATTAATTTGGCATTCATGTGGATGTCATGCTTTTTTTTTTAAGCTTTTCTATTACAATGCAGAATTAGTAGACACTTAAAGCGTTACACATCCGATTCAGTTGTCATCATAACCTGTTTGTACTGTTCCCTTGCCTGGATGTTGCTAGTGCAGTGTATTAATTTTCTGGAGAAAAGGCTTCCTGGGTGCCAGCAGGGAAGTTTCGGTTACGGTGATGGTGCAGCAGCCATATGAGGTTGTAAAGTTGCGGTTCCTCTTCTGCTTGCCTGTCTTCAAATACCTGAGCAAACTCCAAGGGTGTAATATATGATTGATTTTTACACAGCTTGGAATAAGAAAAAGGCATTTGCTTTTGCTACATAATGCCCAAATCTAAATGCATCATCAGTAATTTGTGGCATCGTTGAAGACAAACAGACTTTTTCTTGTGTAAATATTAAATAGTGAAAAAGCCATAAAATGTAGTTCTTTGCTCCTTCTCTTCTTTTTTTTTTTCCTCCCAAAATGTGCTCAGTTGATAAATATATATACACCTATGTTACTTATCCCTTCTTTTGAAGAGGGCATATGACTCAGCATGCATTTTCCTTTCCATTGGTAAAGTGTTTCAGTTTAACGGGGAGACATGCTGAGGAGCTGAAACAGTAAATGGTGCTCTAAAGCTGAGCTGTTGTGTTGTGATGTTGCAGGAAATGTTGAAAATGTGACTCTCGCATCAAGGGAGTGATTTTTAAAGCCTTGAAACAGATACTCTTTTTGTGTGGATGTTCTCTATTTTTTTCTACATATAATGTATACTAAGATTTTAGACAAAATATGTAATTCTGATTGGAGATGTTCTGTGATGCTTTATAGACACAGGGCATTTCCTGGAATTTCTTGTTCATTAAGTGCTTAATTATTGGTGTGATCCGGGCCTGAGAAGGTAGATACAGTGGAAAGGGAATAATGTTTTTTTTAAGCCAGAGAGCATTGCGATCCTCCTGCGCAGTGTTGCCAATTTGACATCGCACCACGAGACTCAATATTTGGTGTTTAATTTGACCAGGGGAAAAATGATGCAATTATCTTGGCATTTGTTTTTTTTTCCTCCATAACCAAAAGGAAATCTCTAACTTTTGCGTGCAGTGAAAAGCAAAAAAGCATGAGCCGAGCTTAATGCACTGTAAAAACTAAAGGAAACAGACAAAGCAAAGAAAGCAAGTTTCATTTTAAGCTCTTTGGGTTCAGCAATGTGGAATACGACCTAACTCTGGCATCATAGAATTGTTCAGGTTGGAAAAGACCTCTAAGACCATCGAGTCCAACCGTTAACCCAGCACTGCCAAGGCCACCACTAAACCATGTCCCCAAGGGCCACATCTACATGTCCTTTAAATCCCTCCAGGGATGGTGACTCCACCACTGCCCCGGGCAACCTGTTCCAGTGCTTAATAACCCTTTCAGTGAAGGAATTTTTCCTAATATCCAACCTAAACCTCCCCTGGGGCAACTTGAGGCCATTTCTTCTTGCCCTATTGCTTGTTACTTGGGAAAAGAGACCGACACTCTTGTTTGAAAAGCTTGGGACCATGCTAAGCAGGAGAGGTAGACCACCTTGTCGTAGAAGGAGATCAGGTTAGCCCATCACAACCTGCCTTTCATAAACCCATCCTGACCAGGCCTGGTCACCTGGTCGTGCTGTATGTGCTGTGTGATGGCACTCAGGGTGATCTGCTCCATAACCTTCCTCAGCACCAAGGTCAGGCTGACAGGCCTGGAGTTCCCTGGCTCCTCCCTCCAGCCCTTCTTGTAGATGGGTGTCACATTTGCTAACTGCAGTTACAGCTCCCTGCTTAGCCAGGAGTGCTGAGAAATGATGGAAGGTGGCTCGATGAGTGCTTCTGCCAGCTCCCTCAGCACCCTTGAGTGGGTCCCATCCGGCCCCACGGACTTGTGTATGTCTCAGTGGTGTGGCAGATCACTAATCATTTCCCCTTGGATTATGGGGGCTTCGCTCTGCTCCCTGTCTTCCAGCTCAGCAGACTGGGTACCCCGAGAACAATTAGTCTTACTATTAAAGACTGAGGCAAAGAAGGCATAAAGTACCTCAGTCTTTTCCTCATCCTTTGTCACTGTTTCCCCCCACACCCAGTAAAGGATGGAGATTCTCCTTAGCCCTCCTTTTGCTGTTATAATGTATTTATAGAAATATTTTTTATTGTCTTCTATGGCAGTAGCCGGGTTAAGTTCTGGCTGGGCTTTGATTTTCTCCCTGCATAACCTCATGACAACCTCGTAGTCTTCCTGAGTTGCCTGCCCCTCCTTCCAAAGGTCATAAACTCTCCTTTTTTTCCCTGAGCTCCAGCCAGATCTCTCTGTTCAGCCAGGCCAGTGATCTTCCCTTTCGGCACGTGGGGACAGCTTGCTCCTACACTTTTAAGATTTCTTTTTGAAGAATGTCCAGCCTCCCTGGACTCCTTTGCGCTTCAGGACTGTCTCCCAAGGGACTCTGGCAACCAGGCCCCTAAACAGGCCAAAGTCTGCCCTCTGGAAGTCCAAGGTGGCCGTTCTGCTGACCCCCCTCCTTACTTCTCCAAGAATCGCAAACTATCGTTTTGTGATCGCTGGGCCCAAGGTGGCCTCCAACCATCCCATCACCCCCAAGTCCTTCTGTGTTCACAAACATCAGGTCCAGTGGGGCACCTGCTCTAGCTGCCTCACTCACCAGCTGTGTCAGGAAGGTCTCTTCCACGTGTTCCAGGAACCTCCTGGACTGTTTGCTCTCCGCTGTATTGTATTTCCAACAGACATCTGGTTAGTTGAAGTCCACCGTGAGAACAAGGGCTAGTGATTGTGAGTCTTCTCTCAGCTGCTTATAGAATATTTTATCTGCCTCTTCATCCTGATTTGGGTAGTCTGTAACAGACTCCCACCATGATATCTGCCTTCTTGGCCTTCCCCCTAATTCTTACTCATAAAGAGTCAACCCTACTATCACCATCATTAAACTCTGGATAATCAAAACCCTCCCTAACACACAGGGCTACCCACCGCCTCTCCTTCCCTGTCCATCCCTTCCGATGAGTTTGCAGCCACCCGTTGGAATGCTCCAGTTGCGTGAGTCATCCCACTGTGTTTCCATGATGACAACCACGTCCTGGTTTTCCTGCTGCACAATGGCTTCCAGCTCCTCCTGTTTGTTGGCCACGCTGCGTGCATTGGTGTAGAGGCACTTCAGTTAGGCTGCTGATCCAGCCACCTTTTGGGGGGAGAAGCCATAATTTCTCCGTTCTCAGGTGCTTCTGTGGTTTCTAATGTGTCAATAACTTGCAACATCAACTTTCGGTGGAACTTGAGGATGTATTTTAGGAAGGAGGGGTTTTCAGCCCAAGCAAAATCTAGTCCATGGCATCAGAGTGCAATAATAAAAGACAGAAAAGATGAGTCTTGACCAATGATGGAATGCTTTTGTTCAATCTTTTTTCAAGTCAGGTGCTTGAAATGCATTTTATTTAATGTATATTACTGGATGTCTGTGACTTTTCATAAGGGGTGTGTGAGCAGCTTCAAACCAAGTGCATGAGGAAGGGTAGGAGTCATTCCCTCAAAGATCAAGGGAAGCCCAAAAAGCTTTCATGGAAACTTTGGAAGTATTTTGGGGAAAAAAATACGGATTTGTGTTTTTAGTTGTATTGTAACGTGACAAATAATGCCAAATTTCAGAAGAGTGTTGAGTGTGAATACATTGTCTTTTGGGGCGTGGGGCTCCCATGTGTGTTCATCGCTTCCTCTCTGCTTTATTAGTGTTGAAGGACGCGATGCGTTGCGCTGAGCATGCGTGTGTGAATGTGGAGCCAGGGCAGGACAAAATGGGCTGGAGCACCAGGACCTCGAGAGGTTGGGATGGATCGGGGGGGGGAGCAACCGTGTCCTGCTGGGGACTCCAGCAGCAGGCCAGGCCCCCGGGAGCACAGGGGAGGGCAGCGTTGCAGCTGCTCCGCAGGAAACTTCGTGAAATGTTGAAGTTTAAGGTTTTTTTTATACGAGATATATCTGCACATACTGCAGTGAGGAGCTCTTTTATCCAGGACACTGAAATAATTGGGGCATGCAGATAATAGGCTTTTGGGGTTCGTGTTTTCCAGCTGTGAGAGTTGTGGAGAATTGAGAAACTGAAAATTAAATGTGAAATCTTGCACGCCGATGGCCATTGGAGAGAGGACACGCCTGGGGCTGACATGTCTCAATCCCTTTCTCCTTGTAAATTCAAGTCTGAGAGGGAGAGTACAGAAAGAAAATATACCCATGCTTAGGCGGGTTATTGGGGTAACTAGTGCTTCTTCTTGGCCGTCAAATTCATCTGATTCCACTTTACAGCTTTAATGAACTGGTGTCAAATGAATTTTAAAAAGCTTTGGGGATGGCAGAGTTGTTCCAAGCCCAAACCAGGGCACTAAAGCCAGTTGTTTGCCATCACTAACCTTTTACCAGTGGTTTGTCTTTACTACCAAAGGCTGCCCTGAACTGGGTGGGTTAAGCCAGGTGAAGTCACACCACGTCCTTGAAAACATGACAAACTCACTTGCTTTGCTTTAAAAACCCTTTTGCACCATAGTGTAATAGATCACTTAAAATTTCTGTCGAATTGATTTCTGGTAGATTTTTTTTTTTCCCTTGGTTGTTGATATTCTTTGCCTAGAAACATATGGATTGTCTTATGATAGCAAGTGTCCAGTAAATAGAAAGTGTTTGCTAAGGGCTGTCATAATACACTTTAAATGCAAATACATCTAGGGCAGTTTTAATGTAATTTTCATATAGATGAAGTAATTCTAAAGTAGGCTTAAATTAAAGTGCTGTTCTCCAAAGCCTACAAGTTTAGTAGAAAATGTCCTTTGGTTTCATTAGATATTTTTCTTCTGTTTACGTTTGATTTCCCTTTCATCAGATCTGCATGGTTTGCAATCAAGACAGTATCTTTTATTCACTGCCGTTGGTATAATTTGTGACTTTTGCAACAGCCAGTTGGAGGATGAGCTGGACTGGTGGGGGTTGTTTTTTGGTTGGTTTTTCTGCTGCTTTTTTTTTCTACCTCAACTTTTTCCAGTTACACATTCCTCGCTAATCTTTCTGTTTCCAAGAAACATAAATATTGGGAATTAACCAGTCATGTACTGGCCAGAGAGGTACAAAACCCAGCTGCTGGTGTGGTCTGTAAAAAATCTGGTTTAGATAACAGCATCGTATTGAAGTGTATACAGAACCAGCTCGAACAGATGCACTCCTGATTCTGGGCTGTCCATTCAAAGGGAACAAGCTGATCGCTGTATTTATTCCCCACTCAGAAGTGGAAAAGAAAAAAAAGTTTGCATTTTTTTAATGCTGGTTTTTTTGTTGTGTGTTTTTTTTTTTTTTTAAACGAAGCAAGAAGCCAGCCTTCCCCCCGTGAGTCACACGGCAGAGCTCCTGCTGCAGAAGTGGTGATTCATAGTGGAGAGGGAAGCTGCAGAGACGGGTTAGAAGATGAGCAAAGCAGAGGAGGAAATTCCTGGGCTCTGGCTGGTGGGTTTGGTGCCACCACAGGGCACCGAGAACTTGCCCAGCTCTGTCCGGTGCCGCTGGCCGTGGCCCTGTGCCGATGGTGTGGTGGCAGCCGGGCACGGCCCGAGACCCTCCAGCCTTCCTGTTCGGAAGGGTGATGCGCCTGTGGCTTCGCAGCCAGCATGGAGGGGTGAAAAATTAACCCCTTTCCCCAAGGGTTTGACAGCCTGTTTAGAGCTGAATTCTGCTTTGAGGTTTTACAGGCAGAAAAGAGAGGAATTAAACCCACTGGATTGCTTCCATTAATTGCGAGTTTCATTTATTTGCTTTTACAACCTCAAAGCCACTAGTCACCTTTAACAGTTAGTAGTTACAGACAGTTTAAGTCAAAGCAAAGCTACACACAAGTGAAAACATATACTAACTTTATTATTTGTCACTCAAATACATAGAAAAAGCCTTGCTCTTGTGCTTTTACCATCAATCCTGTTTGCAGAGTTGGGTCTCCAGTTCAGTTACAGTTTCCATAACGTTGTCCCGCACTGAGCTCTTCCACGCCAGATTTCGTCCAGTCCTGTTTAGGTGCCAGGACCCTGTTTTTTATCGAAATTTCTGGTTTAAACTGAGGATGCCTAGATTAAGTTTTTAATGAGCTATTTCAGCACCTAAACATACTACCTAATTTTGAAAATGTCCATCTTCCTGCTGCTTCCCCTGGTTTCCACTGAAGGCAGTGGGTCTCCTCTGTATTTATATTTAAATATAATATTGCATGGTTAAATGGCCTACATCAAGTTTAAGAACATAGTTTTGGGCATTTTTTCCTTTTCAAATCAGGGCACGTGGATCTTAAGAGTACCTACCGTGTGCTGGATGTGCTGTTGACTACATGATGCTATAAATTATTGGACTGACTTATTCTGTGAAATAATCTTAATGTATATGAGCAGAGCATTAACCTGGTTGTTCTTTTCCCTTGCCTTGTGGGAGCCCTGGTGCCCTCCCCAGATTGTTGTGATATATTGCAGCGCTGCTGCCAACTGTTAATGAGATTACTAATGCAGTGTAACTGGGTAGCAAATTATTAAATACTATTCCATACCATTATTCAGCTTATTTCAGCAATTTGAGAGAGGGGCGCTCCTTGTAAATCAAACTCCTTGTATATTATTTTTGATAATTAAGAGTTAAATCCAACATTGCGTCACTGACAATACCGGACCACGTACTTCACAATAAGCTGCAGGAAAAACTCCTCCGCTGGAGCATGGAGGAAGGACTGAGTAAGTGCTGTGCTCTCGCCCACGTGTCGTGTCCAGACGTGGCGCGGCGCGGGCTGTGCCGCCGTCGCGCTCTCCGCTCAGCGTCTTCCCTCTGCGTGTCTCTGCCTTGCCAAAAGGATTCGGGGACCTCGTGCGGGGAGTTGGTGTTCAGGATGCAGACCTTCGGAATGAGGGATCTCGCTTTCATTGCTGAAGCGCGGGGTTTCCTGAGATTTCATCACCCAGTAAACCATATATTGTGGTATTTCTGCTGCGCGGCTGAAGCGAAGGAAAGCCCAGACCCACCTGGTGCGGGCACTGCTCTGCCTCGCCGGGCTGGGGCCGGGGCTGCTGCAGCACCTTTCCACCCGGAAAACGCCCCAGTGACCGCTGCTACGGCTTTCGGGGACAGGAGAGGGGGTAGCCTGGAGTCTGGGACATCTGCACGTGCTGCTCCGCTGCCTGGAGCATTTGAGTGCCTTATCTCGTGCGGCAGTATTTTCTCTAAATGTTCCCACAGCTGAAGTGTAGCGTTTCTCATTCATACGACACGCTTTTGGAGTGTTATTATATAAGTAGACATAACTTCTTAAAAAATTCCATCTGTATATCTGACTAGTGGCACTTGGTGTCTAAAAAAGTGCTTAAAAATCATCGAAGGTGGTTAAATATGAAATCATTCAGATGGTGTTGGGTGCCTAAGTTGGATTTCTGTGATGATTTTTCTCTTCCACATGTAAACGTGTTTTGTAGTATGTCTTATGTGGTCGTGTCTCACAGAAAATCAGAATGTTCTAGCTGCATTCAGATTTTCCTTATAAAGCTTGTGTTTTCATAGACTACATAAACATGTGCACACACCGAAAAAAAAAAAAGAAAAAAAAAAGTCAGAATTTATTTATCTAGAAGCTCAATGCAGATTTCTCCCAGAAAGGGAACAAAGTGAATGTTAAAATAAGAAGGTAACCTTTGACTCTCGGTCTCAGAGCTACATAGCGGAGATGAGCATCCGAGCATTTCACGCTGGCCTTGGGAAGCAGAGGCCTTCCGAGATGCAGGGCGGGCGGGTGAGGCCCAGTTTAATTGCTGAGGTAATTATTTGCAAGACAAGCCAATGGACCGTCTAGTGGTGCTTACGGATGTGGATGCAGCCCCTCCATCCCCTCGCTTGAGGTCCTTTGAGATGGGAGCTGGAGCTGCGTGGGGCTGTAACCGGAGGGTGTCGGGGTGCTGCTGCGGGAGAAGCGGGGAAACACATGGTGTAGAAGTTAGTGATGGAGAAGACTGAGGTTATTTAATGAGCCCTCCTGGAAGTCAGCAGTTATTTCCAATCAGCCATCTTGTCGTTACTAGTGTGGCCTTAGGTAGGTTTTGGTTTTGGTAACTAGTTTGGAACCAAAATGTCCGTTTGCTTCCTACCAAGACCTTCCTAAACTGTTACACAAGGAGTGTTTAAGTAAATCTTGAATGAGTTTAAATCTTAAACAAGTTTAAGTAAATCTTAATTATTTTTAGGTTATGGTGCAGAATGTTTGCACTTTGCCTGGAGCAGCATGCTTAATTATCCTAACTTTGGAGTGCTCTAGGTTATTGGATTCAAGTGAAAATTAAGTACTTTAATATAGACTATATATGAATACGCAGTAAATTAATTAGATAACCACAGTTTATAAACCAGATTCAATTCATAACTGAAAGAGTCCTAAGAAGCAGACACTTTCCTACTAAACTCTTACCCCTTCTCAGGTTAAAATAGATAAAGACTCATTTTGCTCAGGAAACCCTTTTCCCATAGCACTCCCTACCCCCAGATTGTCCAAAATCAGAACAAAATCGAACTTTCAGCAACCTGATAGGCTGGAAGGAGCAATAGAACTAGAACCTTAAACTTTTTCTTACCATCTGCTTACCGTTCCAGCAGATCTGCTAAAAACTGGTTAAATGCTGAAGTTACAAAATCGAATGGATATGTGGAAGTCATCTGTCTTTACAAGCACAAAGTCTATGTCATAAGTGTGTTAAAAAATAGCTTATGTAACTCTCCTAAACACAATGTGAGGTTTTATGACCTCATCCGACAGCAGGACAATGCAATTCTTTGTTACGAATATTAAGATTGAGAACAGTTTAGATTTGTTTACACTGTTGACGTTTTATAGCAAATGCTGTTGAGTGGAGCCTCAGACTGTCCGTGGATATTTGTGTAGACTTTGGAAATTCGGGCAGAAAATAAAATGACCATCTGATTCAAATGAATTTTCCAATTATTTGTGGCTTTAACAGAAGAGATTGAAGTGTATTGTATATATCTGGCAGCTGGTCCTACTTCTTTGAAAAAAAAAAAACCAAAACCCAAACCCTAAAGCTTTGTATCTAATCCCTTGAGCAAACCAATAGTAAATTGTTTATCAAATAAGTAGTAGAAATTTCCCATTTTGAATCTCTGCTTTCTTTACATTGCTGTCCCGGGAAGGATAATGATATGCAACTTCCCGGTGCGGGAGGTGCATGGATTCAGTTTGCCGATTCCTCTTCCCTTGTTCAAGCCCGAACTGTTGCCTGAACTTGGTGCAACTTCTCCCCGTCCTGTGCCTGCAGACTGTCAACATCCCCTCTATTGTCTGATTCTAAAACCACATTCGACTCCTCAGAAATCCCTTTATTGTCTCCCTGCTGTTTCCCATGTCATATTTAAGTTTTCTTCCCTGTTTCCATGGCCCTTCACAGTCTGTGCTTTTGTTCGTGACTCCATCTCCTGGCTCCTTTCTCTCCGTGAAGTCAGTCCTTGATGACTTCTGTCACCTTCAAGCTTCATGCTGCCCTTCTTCCAGATTTACCTCCCTATGTTTTTTATCATGTCCTGATGATATTTAGAGAAAAATCTTCAAAAAAGATTGCATCAGTGGATATGCATTTTAAATTTGCCAATCCTTCAGCTTACCAAATGTCCAGGTGACCAGCTTATTCTCCCCTTGATCTACTGCTCTTTAATCCTTCTTCTGTATTTTGCCACTTTTTGTTGAGCTTGTGTTTTTTATTTAGTTCTTAAAAAACCCCCATAATACTCTGAGAAAAAGTAATTCTTTTGAGAACAGCAGAAAAGATCCACAAAACGAGTGTGTTTAACTTAATTTGTATTAGCAGAATCTGATGTACTATTTGTAAGGTGCTTCACAGCACAAAGAGGGAATAGCAATCCCAAAGTATCTGTTTATCATACTTGTCTAAGTGTGATAATAATCGTAATTAGAGTCTAGGATTTTTCCCACCCTTCTCATTTTTGACACAACTGTAATTCATACAACGAGAAATGCTAATTGCATGTGAGTATGGTGCGTGTACAAAAAGTCTCTTTCCTGTAGAGATCTCGGTCGTTTTCCATCTTATTTAAGGATATTTTGAATGTTAAATCTCTTATAAAATTACTTTCATTGGTTAATACACTATTTAATATACTTTTTTTCCCCTTGAAGATAAAATTCACATCTGAAGATACTTGTCTTTCTCCATTTACTGTTCTATGTGTTTTGGATCACATCAGCAACTCGACCGCGTTGGCAGTCTCTTCTGGGGAGATGCTCAGGGTTAGCATCAAGGGGTTTGGGTAAAGACCGACCGACTGAATTACTGCAGAAGCAGAACGCCTGTTTTGCAAACACACCACTGCTTGCCCCACATGTTCAGTATTTTTGTAACTTTTTTTGTATTTTTAGTATTAAGATTATGATTCTCTGTGTTAAAATTATTTTTAAAAAGCAGCTGATGTTTTGTGATCCTCACCCTTTCCGTTATCTCTTTCTCCAAAGAACTTTCTTCAGAGACCTCAGTGTTGAGGCCCCCTCAGGGATCAGCCCCTATCTCGCACCCACCCCACGAACTCAGAGTCTGTCTGGGTCAGCGCAGGAGCACCCGGCGTGCCAGGAGCACAACAGCCATCAGCTTTTTTGAGCTAATTCGGTAGAAAAGAGGGTCTGGCTTTTACTTTGACACTAACTGCTTTTGTCATCTGCTGCTGGCAAGGGTGGCTGTATCCATTTGTTCTTCTCCATCACCCAACCTGGCCCTGTAAAAGCCAGTCCAGGGAGGGGTTTTCGTAGCTCTGAGCACCCTTTCCCCAGGAAACATGGACTTCCCCCTTCTGTCCATCTCAGTTGTCACCCCTGCTCCTCTTAGGTGGCTTGGTTACCCCTCTCTGTGCTCCTGTGCCACGTTTCTGCAGCTTCATTGCTGGGTTTTTCTTCTCAGTTTTGGTGTCTTCTGTGCCCTTTGATTGCCAGCTGGGGAGAGCACAGCGTGTAAAGTCAGAGTAACATGGTGTTATGGTGGTACAAATGAGCTGACGGTCGGAACCAGGAGCCCTTGCCAGAGCAGCCTTCTGGTGGACAAAGGCTTGGCCTTTGTTAGGTTTCTTCAGTTTCCTCTTCATTCGCTCTTCGGCTCTTCTGGAGAAGCTGAACTTTCCGTATCCTCCTCGGACCCGCCGCCCTCGGGGCGGGCGGGCGTGGATGGGGGAGATGTGTGTGCAGGGTGCGAGGGCTGGGAGGTTTGTAGGGGTTCGTAGGCCCCCCCTTGCGCTGGAGTGGAAGGGCTTGCCTGGCACGAGCACGACCTCCAGAAGACTCCCGCTCTTCGGCTGCAGGAGTCGAGTGCTGGGAAGGAACCACCATTTTCCTTGGCATCTCTTCCCAATGCAAACACATTACAGCATTTTTGGGGAGGTTAAGCAAATGTATTAATTTTTGACTGTGGTATATTACCTTTCTTCTTTGGAAAAGCATCTTAAATAATTTGACTTTGAGTTCACCAACAAGCATTTGGAAGATTTGCCTGTCACTCTGGTCTTCCAGAACCGGTTGCATTTGCTGTATAGGTAAATTCAGGAGCACAGCACTTGGCTTCTCCAAAATATATGTTCTAATTATTCACGAAAGAGGAAAAAGTCATCAATTTAAGCATTTTTATGCTCTTGTATGTTAACATTTTCAAAGTTTCTTACAGTATTTTGGAATTATAGTAATGCAATTCTATTTCAGAGCCACAAAGATGAATAATTATATCAATAAATATTATTTTGCACTTCTGCGCATGAAATTACCGTTCTTCAAGAATTATCTTTGGCTTGATATGTAGTTTATTCAGATCCTTTAGAAGAATATGGCCTAGTGCTGAGTTAAAGTAAAGTTAAAGAAACATAATTCTGTATTTCTTGCTGTGAAGCTGATAGATAAAGGCCAGATTTTTCACAGGCACACTTCTGAGTACGGGCTGCTCGCTCAGCACCTGTATTACTATATTTGTTAAATGTCATGATTTTGATTGTGCTGCATCTCTGAATGCTGCTGTCTTAAACATGAAATATTGTTTGTTCTGTATTAGAGTAACACAAATACTAAAGATGACATTTTACTCTTAATTGAAATGAAATGGAAAACTCCCACAGAAGTAGAATTTCACCCCTGTCTTTTCAGAGCAAGGAGGTTTAGCTGATGAAAACTGAATTTGCCTTTTCTGCTCAATTTACTATTTGAACATCTGAAAAAAAAAAAGATATATATGCTTCTCATTCTGTTTACTCTCCTGAGCGTAGTGGTCAGGTTATTCCATCTGTGTATTTGTACATGTGCTGGGGTGATAGTGTTGGGAAGGGGGAGTGAAGCTTTGGTTCTTGGAGTGCACCATGAAACACCTTCACACCGTACAGAGCATCATATCGTAGGGCAAGGGGTTGTGAGTATGCTCTGGTTTTATGTGGTAAAACTGAGGTAGGGATCTGTGTGCTTCAATAAACATCCTCAGTTCCCCCCCTCGAAAAATACCATATTAAGTATAGCATGAGCTGAATGCCTGTTTTCCCACAAAATTGCTCCAAATAATGCTCAGACCGATGGTGGGAACCAGAAACACTCTCCTGGTGCAGACCCAAGCTCCCTCTCCCTCCGCTCCAGCGGGAAGCTTGCTCCAGGACGCCGCGTGGTTAAGCAGCACGTATCTATGAATGGCGGAGAAATCAATGGTCCTAATCAAATTTGCTATAAAATTAACAAGATCCACCACTGTGCTTTTTTTCTTCTATTATCTCACCTAGTTGCCAGACTACTGTTACTGTGTCTAACACCAGGTGCATACTTTTTACACTGTTTTTTTCCTACGTATCATCTTTCAAATGGCACTTCTGTTTTTGAACAGTTCTTAGTTACTTTTCCTAGTCTGAGTCGTCTTTTTTTCTTGTTTTTTTTTCCTCCGACTTTATGAGCAAAATGCCTGTGATACCCATGTTGCTGTTTATCAGAGTAAAGCATGAGAATATAATTTCCTAGCCTGTGATTTTATGTATGTGCACGAATTTGTTATTGGAGGTGGTGGGAGGTTCAAACAAAATTACATTCCAGAGTCATCTAGTTTATTGTCCTGTGTTATTGCTGCAGTCTTGGATGATTTCCCAAGTATTTGTTTGGATTATTTCTGCAAAGAGAAGTTTGTTTTGTGGGTTGTTTTTTTTTTTTTTTCCTGAGTTTGGGTGCTTTTCCAGGAAAAAAAATACTAATTTTCTAATTCTCAAGTTTCTGTTTGGCTGCACCTTAAGGAATTCAATGAAACTTTTACCAAATTCAAGGGACTGGGCATTATGACCAAGGTCAAGTATCCTTACAGCCTGGTGCCTCCAGCTTGTGCATCACAGCCCCTTAAAATAAAGTAGGTGTTGGCCTGAGAAAGTCACGCAGTGTGGCCTGCCATGAAAATAATGTGAAGTTACATTATATTAGGCAGTGAGTTGCCCTTTAGGTCATCTGATTCTGAACTTCTTTCCTTTTCTGGAGCTGAGAGGTGCGTGTTAAGCACCTTTATCCATGTCCTGAGCACAGAGGCCATTTGAAGACACCCAGTGATGAGGCTGATGCTTCTCTGAAGCAGAGGTGGTGGTGGTGGAGGTGTCACAGCAATCGCCCACATGCTGGAGGGCTCAGAGCTCCCCGTTTGTGGTGGACCGTGACGGTATCTGCTATAATTTTGCTGAACTCGGCTCTGTCTGTGTTTGCTGGGCACAGTTGGGGTGCACTTGGCTGGTGGGGAACACCTTGGGGGCTCCCCAGGCATCCCTCTTTCTCATGGAAGTCAAGAGAGACTCGGTGCAAGAAGCAGAACTCTGCAGGCTGCTGAAAAGTATTTTTAGGGTTTGGTGGCTGCTCGACTGGAGGCTTTCTGGAACTCGTTCCTCTGCATAAGTGCAGCTTTTGGCCCCAAAATCAGTGCTCTGGATTTCCCCCTGATCCTTAAGCATTAGCAGCCTCCCTGAAGTTGCGGTACCTTCCAACACGGGTGTAATCGATGTGGATTGCAATTCTTTTTCCCCAGATCGTTAATAGAGGTAATAAGACTTGAATCCAGCCAATCTCTCTACAGCACTGAACATCTTTGCTGGATTCAGTTGAATATGCTTTTCCCAGGTTCTTTGCTTAAAATGCTCGGAGTGGTTTGATTCCATTCAAGTGCCAGTTTTACTTCTTTTAGATAGAACTTCTGAGATGCTGCGTGAAGCTTAAGTTATTTCAATCATTATAATTAATCACGTATGAATTGCGTTCTGAAAAACTGACCAAATCTGTCCGTGATGATTTGCTTTTTGTAACGTCGCGTTGCCTAATGCTTGTGATTAAGTGAGGTTAATTTACAGGAGCCAGATTCTGGAGAAAATTACATATGTGTTCAGGTTTATGCACTCTGGGATAAATCCAAGCTCTGAGAATAAGGCACTGGAGAATTTTGTATTGACTTTGGTGTCATTAGGGTTTCACTGTCCTAATTACCTAAGTGGCAGTACTTACAGGGTACATAATAAATTTCCGGAATTAGGTTTAGGAGCTTACAAACCTTCTTGCCATATCTGTCATACTAAATTATTAGTAAACTAGGCTAGATTAACTAGGTAGTAATTAGTGAGGCTTTTTTTCTTTTCTGCCGAGGGAGAAGTGCTGTTGATTTGAGGGCTGGTTAGAGGGGGACAGAAGTCAGCTGGCTTTTGACTCTTGCTGGATCACGCCATCGTAAAGAAGATGAAGAGAGACAGGGAGGTGCCCATCTGTTGTAGCCCACCACCCAAGCCCTTCACGGCCTCGGGCACGCGGAGCGGCTGAGGGCTCCGCACACGGCATAACCCGCGCCGGGGACGGGCCGAATCCGCTCGCGGGTCCGAGGAGAAGCTGAGCCGCTCAGCTGTAGGCAGTTGGTGCCACCTGCGTGGTGATAGTGGGGGAGAGCTGTGGCACCAACCCAGCGGCAGCAGGAAGGCTTTGCCCAGCTCCGCTTCCATTGAAAAAATACAGGGAAAAGTATTTTTCAGCAGATTCACAAATGCAATAAAACTGTATTTTATTATTTGCTCTTTATGACTGTTTATGTCCAAGAACAATTTTCATCTTGCTAAGCTCTCAGTTTCCCAGCTGAAGATGCAGGGGGTTCTTTTGAAAATGCATCTTTTTCCCTAGCTAGAGCTTGCATTTTTATAGAGCTTCATGATACGTGTTTCAGACTGAGTTCCTTCTTTTTGTCTGTAGCTGAGATAAAGAATTAGTAGTTTAAAACAATAACTACATGTTCCTCTGTGATCAAGGAATTAGATAATCTGGCATGTTTGCTTAAGGGGTCTGTATCTTGGGGCTTTTATAGGGCAGTATTAAAGCCCTGAGCCTTCTTATTATGCCAATACCCAGAAGATTGCTTTAATGAGAAGTAAAGGGCCTTTTTCCAATTACAAGGGAATAACTGTATTAAGTTCCTGTGTTATGTCAACCTGCTTTGATTTGATTACTGCGAAAGAAATGGATTTATCTGTCAGTGTTACTTAATTAAGCCTTCTCATTGATGTTTTGCAGAGTAATATAGTGTAGTTTGCACATTTAAGTCTAAATACAAAGAAAATTGGTCGAAAGCTAAGACGCGACCCCTGAAGATAAGGCACAAGAGCCATTGCTTGTCACTTTCTGATCAGAGTCCAGAACTTCTAACTTTGGTGGAAGACCTTGAGCATTATATTGGCTCAGACTAAAACAATGTAAAGGGCAAGGAGTTTTCAGCTGAAATTGAGATGGCTAAACGTTTTGGAGTCTAGGCAAATCTTACAGAATGTTTCTGTGAGGTTAGTCTCCTAATCTCCACCCAATGTAATATGCTTGAGTATGTAGAATGATGTTTGTGTGTCTTTACTCTCAGCCTTCCCCTGATGCATCCCCAAAAGCTGCCCCTCTCCCTGCCCAGGAGTGTTCTTCCCGCTCGGCCGTGCTTCCCCCTGCTTAGGCAGGACTTCCTAGGTTAGTCTCGGGTGTGCCCAGGGCCTTGGTCTGGGATGTTTGCGGAGATGAGGAATGCCCCAGCCCTGAGGTATGTGTTGTTCCCCTCTTATTTTAAGCATCTGATAATGCCCACTGCTCTTTGGCATGCTTGGCTTGAGGGAGAGGTAGGGATAACGCAGCAAAGATACCGGAAAGGACAGTGGGTGGGAATTCAGCTCGCCACAAAAGCATATGTTTAACTGTAAGCGTGTAAATAGTTCCTTTTGCGTCATTGGGACCGTCCAGAAGTTGGCCGTGAAGCTGGAATTTCCATGTGCTACTGGAAAGTACTGGACATCTTCAGGAGCGTGTGCCTGAAAAAAATGGTTTTTGAAGTACGTGACTCAAAAGAGGTGCCACGGGTGGGTTAAATCGAGTGTATCAGCCCAGCATCTGTAGGAGGGGTGACAGAAGACTCATCTGGAGCTGAGTGCTGGGCTCCCAAAGGGAAGGGCTTGGCAACCAAGTGTGCCCCTTGCCCGGGTGGGTGTGGGGATGCTCCCTTCCCTCTCTGCTGTCCCTCCTGGGCACCGAGCGCACGAGGATTACGGCTCAAAACACAGCCCTCCAAAGTGTTATTTTAGGTGGTGCGTTAGAGTGCCCAAGACCACAGCGTCTATATTCTTAAAATATAAATAAAAATGTAGAGTACAGCAGCCTGTAAATGTAAATCTTGCCATGAGCCAGTGTAAGGGGCCTTGACAACATAGCTAACCTAAAATAATATGTCTTTTACAAAAAATATTAATAAATGAAGTTTCTAACAGGGAGTTATGTGAATAACGCCTCTGTGTTCACAAAAGCAGGGCCCTTGGCTGGTGTGGCTCTGTCCTTTACCCTCTGTTTTCCACACCCGTGAGTGGGCTCATGGGTCTGCAGGGCTGGAGCCCAGCCTGTGGGTGCTGGGGATGTCTCACACCCCCCCCACACCCCCCCCCGGCGGTGGGCACCCGGTCCCCCAGGGGCTGTTCCCGAGGGTTGAGCTATTCTGTGCGCGGGCGGATTTTGGAAGCTACACTCGAGGGTGGGACGATGCCCATCACAGTCAACGGGATAATATCCACTGGTTTTTAGCAAGCAATGGATCGGGGCTCTACAGAGTTAATTGCCTGTTACATAACACAAATGATTTTTAAAAATATGCCTAATTAACCTAATAGAATGGTTGATCTGATCTGTCAGGTAAATGATACACATTTTCTTTCTTTTTCTGGAGCTTAATTAAATATTTACCTAAGAGTGTCTTGTGCTATTAACACATTCATCTGTTATTGAGATAATAGGAATTGTAATTGGGGGAAAGTATTAAACTATACAAATGTGTGGGCTTTTTGTGTTGTGGTGTGGTGTTTTTTTTTTCTTTTTTAAAAAAATCTTGGAAATCAACCAGATTTGGTCACAGCACCCGTATTTTAAAGTGCTAATGGCCGTATCTGCTTCTCAGACAACTGAAGTTCCCACCGATCCCCCAAGTCCGGATGACACGATGCGCAGGTGGAAAGGAGCCGCTCGCGTGCGTCGTCTTCGGCAGCACTCGGAGAAAGTTTCTCTAGCCAAATATGTATTTTTCCAGTTAAATTAATGCTACTGTTTGTGCATGGCAAAAGGCAAGCAGTAGTATTATTTCATTAGAATGCTGGTGGGTACACAGGAGTAAGTTGGAAAATAGCACTGAAATGTGCAATAATACTGTTATACATCAATGTCAGTCACATTTCCTGATGTTTAACATACTGTAAGTAAAAAAAGTAATGGATTTAAGCAGTATGGTCCAGTCCATCAATGTACTAAAGGATGTGCTTAACGTTAAGCATGAGTGATCTCATTTACTTGAATTAACACAAGAGCGGACTGTGATTTCAGTGGAATTATTCACCGGCTTCCATTAAACCTGCGCGTGAGTGCCTCGCTGAACGGGCGTTATGTTTAGCCATTAAGTTTTTAGCCGAGTGGAAAGTCTCAGGAGACTCCCAGCTCATTTCAGGAAAGGTTTTGTGATGGCAGCCGTTGCGCCAGCGCATCCCAGTATACTTGAGGGCACTGTGAGGATCTTTCGCGTTCGGTGTTGGTGATACCCCGCGGAGATGAGTTCAGGGGCTTCTCCCAGGCCTTGGTGTGACCTCAGAAGTAGTGTGGCCAGCCCAGGGCTGGGGGCACGTCACTGCTTGGGTGGGGGGGACCCGAGAGGGACAGCCCTGTGTGGTTGGGATGTCATTGGAAGAAGCTACTGTGTGGGTCTCTTTTTTTTTTTTTTAATTTTTTTTTTTAGCCTCCACATTTGAAAGAGCTTTCAGCATCATGAGGAAGTTTTAACAATAAACTGGATTAATTGACAATACTGGGAAAGACTTGGGGAAAGTGGAATAAAAATAGTTGCATCAGAGAAGAAATACTGGGAATTGTGAAATGGGGAGAGCATTCATATGCAAAATGTGCCTGTGACCTGATTTTTGTCAAGGAAAACGCAGTGTTGCAGCCTAGCTGGCCTCTTGCATACGGAAGCCGTGGCTGGCTACCGATGGTCACCTCGCCCTCCCAGGGTGACTACCAGGCTGTCCCTTGGGTGCGCAGATCAACGCACCCAAGAATATGGCAGGCTGAGACCTCCCTGCATGGTGTTGCAAAGTCAGGAGGAACTCGGAGGAGTGCTGGTGCTTTGGTCCGTACCCCGAGCAGCAGGTTCCACCACAGCCTAGCACGTGCGCCATGGGACACGTTGTTCCTAGAGGTGCCCTCGCAAACGGAGGGGGAAAAGGGTTCAAAACACCCCGAAATGGGCTGGCTGGAGTGTCTCCCACCCAGTAATTTTCTATCAAATGATAGAGGAAGAAGAGGGAAATACCCCCTCTGTGCTTGGCTTTTGGAATGGGCTTTTCTGGAGGTACAAGTCCGTGCGTAAATGCTTTTCTGCAGCAGAAGCCTAGATGAGGTGGTGAGAGGTACATTTACCTCAAACATGCCTTCCTTCTAGGTTTCGTCTGGTTTTATCATGTTTTATTTTTACTGATTGACAATACCTGGTTTTGTGCTGGAGATTTTGATGGGTTTTTAACTGGTGCAGTGCAGTCACTTTTTAAAGTGTCGAGAAACACTGAGCCGCTGAAGTAATTTTTATGTTCAAACCTCAGGTTCCTGAGGGTCCGGTTCATTTCTGCTGTGAATTTAAATGAGTTAATTTAAGCAGTGGGTCAGAAGCCACTACCATCGTAGTAGCCCTGTGCCTGATTCTTAATTAAAGGCAACAGGAGATTAATTTGAAACATTAATTTAAAAGTGCCTATACAAAAGGAAAGAATTATTGCAATAAAGCCTAAAGAACTTTTTTGTCCCTAGATGTAGAAGACAGAACTAGCTCAGGGTCCTGGGGGAATGCAGGACATCCTAGTCCATCCAGGGTAAGTATATCTAATCTTTTTCCCCAAACCAGACTTCCTACATATGTAAATTTACAATCTTAAATATGAGTTTTACACCTGATTGCATACAAAAATGGGCATGCAAAGTCGGCTGTAGCCTGTCTTCTCTTTAAAGTTCCTTTTTTTTTTTTTGAACATTTAAACCCAATTCTGTGATTGAATTTGGCACCTGTTCTGCTACTTCTAAAGGTAGCAAGAATATTAATTAACCATTTTTTCTTGCTAGGCCCTGTCAACCCCCGTCACTACTCAGAGTGCAGGTGGAGCAGAGATGATGTTACCGAATGTTTCATTTCCTGCAGTTAGATTTTTAGGGCTTGTGGGTGTCACAGAGCCTGAGGAGAGGGCCTCAACTCATCCCCGTGCCGGGGGCTTGCTGGCCACTCCACAGCCACCTGTGGCCACCCCAGGGCCTGAGCTCAGGGCAGCGAAGCTGGAGAGGGGCCACCGGCTCTGTCCCAGCGTGCCAGGGCTATCCCACCATGTCCCTGCCCTTGCCGCTCAGCTGCTCTGTGCCTCTAGCTGGGGGGTTTCAAGGTCCCCTCCTTGGACAGGGGAAGCTGGGTGTTTTCGACACGTGTCGTGTCCCCCCCCGCCCCCCCGACCGCTGGCACCATCCGCGCAAGAGTGGGCTCCTCCTCCGGGGACGGCCGGCACCCCGGCCCGGCGATGCTCGGCGTTGGCTGGGATTTGCAGGATAGCTGCACTCAGTCGTTCTGCTTGTGGCTGGGGACAGTTACCCAAATTCTTTAGACACCTCAGGAACGGGAAGCGGTTCCCTTGGGAAGGAGGAAACGCTGTTTCCAGCAGAGCAGCACGGGCCTCGCCGGCCCCGCTCCCCAGCCGGAGCATCCCCGGGGCTGGGCACGGCTGGTGCTTCAGCACCGGGATGATTATTTCTATTTACTTCCTGCAAACGCATGAAGTACACTTACGCTGGGCAAAAAGTGGCTTTGCTCTTACTTACGCCCTTATTTAAACAGTTTGTTTAAATTGCTTTTTAATTGTTTTCTAATTAACGTGAAGGATCGGGGCTCGCGAGCAGCGCTGCCGGGAGCTCCGTGTCCTCGAGTGTCTGTCTGGCGAGGAGAAATGCGCTTGCCCTGTTCATCCCAGGCCTGTCCTTTCCCCTCGGGGCAGGTCCTGCCCTCGGCGGATGGATGGGGGGTCCCCCACTTACAGCGTGGCGGGGGGACCCTGGCCCTGCCGCCAAGGGAGGGAAGCCCGACACCTTTTCTTATTCCATCCTGCTTAGCATCCATTACGTCATTACTGCTCACATCTGTCAGTTTTATTTTTATCCCTTTTTTTTACTTGACACTTGTATTGCTTCCGAGGGAAAAATGTTTTGAAAAGTAAATTCTAAATTTGCACACACAATTATTTATGCATGCAAAAACTTGAATGTGAGTGTACAATTAAGTTTTGAGATATAAAGAAAAGAGCACGAGCCTGGGAAGAATTCTGGAGTTTCAATCAAGCCTGTGCATTAACTTGCAGTGTTATTCTGCAAACAGCCTGACCTCCCTCTCTTTCCTCCTTTGTGAAATGATGATGGTATTTCCACGTTGGGAGAATTAGTTTCTCGTGAGTTCTTCTGAACCAAAGAAACAAAACATTACATAACCGCTGCGCTTGGGCAATATCTGTAGTTAAATTTAAGATTTTGCTGATCGAGTGACTGAAAGCAGAAGGTTACTCCAAGACTGTTTCAGAAATTAGGAGCCCGATCCTGGCAAGGATTTTACACGTCCTTGACTCCGTGGGTACCGCGCGATGCTGCTGAGCCCCGGAGGAGTACTGAGGGGGGTGACAGGGCAGGGCAGGAGGGGGTGGCTGCCCCTCGCTAGCCACGCGCGAATGGCACGCACAAAGGATGAGTGCTATGTGGGGTTGTTTTTGCAGTGAGAAGTAACTTCCACGCCCACTGTGAAAAAAAATCTAAAATTTTTTTTTATAGTCCAGTGCATGTATATAGCAGCGAGGTGATTAAGACAGCAAATTCCAACATAAAAATAGATTTAAAAAAACGTTAAAAGGAGCATTTTTTTGCTGTTCTTGCGCATGTTATGGGCAAGAAGACTTTTATGCTGCGAGGGCTTTATGTGGAATTGCCCAGCATGAAATTCCAGGGACCTCATCTCAGTCACCCATTCAGGATTATCCACGCAGCAAACTGGAGTCAATTACTAATGAAATAAAAATTTGAAACAGCTTTAAAAATGTTCTGGAACATATCGCTTCCAGCAGAATCAATAGGGGAAAACAATAAAGGAAATAATATTTCTTCTAGCTGGCTTAAAATTTAGGAGGGAAATATGGGCCTGTAGGTTTTGAGAAAATGCCATTTAAACTTGTAAAATTGTGTTTTTTCCTGATTTGTTAACAGAACTATGGAGATGGGACTCACTATGATCATATGGCGAGCAGAGACCTTGGGTCGCATGACAATCTCTCTCCTCCCTTTGTCAATTCCAGAATACAAAGTAAGAAATCGAATTTCCTAACTTGACTGCGTTGTTGAAAGTGGAATAAGGGAACCAGAAATAAAATTCTGAGGGCTTAAATCCCTCATCCTCATTTTTTGGGGTTGATTATACTCGGCGTAAGGGTGGGAACATGGATTTTTAGTTGGTTTTTTTTTTTTAAGCGATCATGCAAATCCACAAATGTACCTCAGTGATGTTTATTGAACAGACTCTGTGTTCTTGCTGTGAGGGGGGTAGGACTTTTGATGCAGGAACTGCCCTATTTGCTGAAAGAGTTAAATGGTTGTTTCCTAAGGCTCAGTCTTTCCTTTTCAAAGAAGCGGCCAGTTGGCAGAGAAAATAAGGACACGCTCTGAACAGGACTTTTAAAGTAGAAAAGGATTTCTGAAAATATGATAAATATACGTTCACAAAAGGGAACAGATAAATAACTGGTGAGGGACACTGGAGCCATTGTTTGTTTTGGAGCCTGATGGATCGCTGCCTGCTGGGACCTGTGAGCTGCAGGCTCCTGGATTTCAGGCGAGGGCACTTGCAGCCTCTTCTGCTTTAGAGGAGTGAGATTTTGCCCAGGGCGTTTGGCAGGGACCCTCCTTCCACCCCACACCCCATGATAGAAGGTTTTGACACCCCTGAATAATCATTTAGCTTAGCAGCAAAGAGCATAGCAGTATGAAGAGAGGCTGTAATTATTTGTAAGTGAATGATAGCTACTTTCTTTATTACGGTTGATAAATGAGTTTGGTTAAAGTAAATATATGATGTAAAAATATTAGTAATGCTTATGCTTGGCCAAGATCACACCCTTCTTCTGCAGTTGTCAATGAACTAACCAAATGCTTTGCTTTAAAGGGTTGAACGCGAGCCAAAAAAAACATGGAGCTGTAACTGCGATATATCATTCTTCAGCTCTAATATACGTCCCTAAAATATGCCTTGTCTTTTAATATTGGGAAATATCTGTGAGTTGTTTAACATATGGGACAATGTTGGAGCTTGTAGTCATTTGTATGTATTCACGTACAAAACATGGTTACAACAGTTTTAAAGGGTCTAATATAAGCCAAAAAAAGCATGGAAATTTCAACACTCCCTCCTTAACTCACGCCATGGGGCTTAGGTAGTGCGCAGAGACACTTTGCAAATAGCCACACACTTCTGTGAAACCCACTGGGCCGCGTGGTGCTTTCTAGTTTAACCTTTAATTTGAGTCTTTAGAACTTAAAAGTCTCTCTCTCTTCTGCCTGCCCTTGGGTTACAGAAAAATCTCTTTCCTGACTCTGATTGTTTTTGCCAGTCTTAGTGAAAATACAGGTTTCGCTTGGTTTAAGAAATAGTTGTTTTATAAAAACACATTCGGAGACACCCGGTTAAAGAATTAAGCCGTGGAATACTCTGATAAGGACCTTTGGAAACGCTGATGTTTCTGGGAGGTCCCACTTGTCACCGTCAGAGAGTTGGCCTGGCCCAGTCGCGGCCCCGCAGACCCGAGCGGGAGGCGTCCGCTCCAGCCCTGGGCAGCATCCTGCGCTGTCCGCTCCCGAAGCGCCCTGAAAGTTTGTGGTTTGAATGAGATTTGATAATTTGAGCTGCAAAGGAGACCGGTGATGTTCCTACACACGGAGATGAATGTGTGTGCAAGCGTATGGCGAGCGACCAACCGCCTTTGACAAGCGTGCTGTTGCGCAATAACGCGTGTGCCGTCGGCTGCCTCCCGCGACCCGCGGCGTTTTGCAATCATGCTTTAGTACAGTTCTCTGCTAATTAGAGTGGACTCTTCTTATCGGGGCAGCCCTTTACTCCCCGGTTTCGCTCCGGTCCTGGGCGCGGGGCGTTAGGCTGGAGGAGGAGGAGGGTTGGCTTTTGGCATGTGTGCACGTTTCCTTCCACTCAACGCCTCGGAGGGCCTTGGCCGGGAGGGCTGTTTCGGTGCCATGTGGGAATGGAAACCCTTAACTGGCACCAACGGGGCATCCAGGGCGACTAGCGTGGCATGTGTGGCCACCAGTGTGGCGTCTGTCATTCCCAGGACCGCGTGTGTGAAGCCTTGCCCCAACAAAGACCGCTGGTCATGTCTGCATTTGTGATTTGAGGAGAAATCTTAATGTTGGGGTGATGAACAGTGCACGGTGCTGTCTCCTCGGGCTGCCAGCTCCCGACTCCTCTTACTCCACGTGTATTTTATCATTTCTCTTTCTCTGGCTGGTCTTCGGACTCTCCCAGGGAAAGGGCCCTCTAAACGCTGGTGTTACTCAGCTGGCACCTGCAGAGTCACACTGTAGTTTTCTTTCCATGCTCTTCTCTTGGCAACTGATACAGAGTCAGACAATTATCCGACCTGAACTGGTTTTATACTGGTGGATACTGTTGACTTGGGTGGAGTTGCTCCAGATTTGAGGCGGTTTTCCAGGCAAGGACTTTGTTGTTATTGGGGATAGATGTTACCGACCCTGTACCTGTAAGCCACAAATGTTTGCTTAAATCAGGGCTTCTGTTGCATTTTATTTTTCAGATACTTGTTTTTAAAATACATTTTTACGTGGCCAGTGTGTAGCAGGGAGCCTGTGCGTGTGGCTCTGGAGCAAGCCCTGCGGGGAGGAGCGGAGGGAAGGCACAGAGCTGCGTGCCTTACTCAGACTGCTCACGTGTATTCAAACACAGCTTGCTTTGTGTGCGTCCCGAGTCCCACTACCCTGCTAGGTGTTTTCTTAAGAGTATCTGACGAGTAGTTTTCTGGCCCAGCAATGACACGCGCAGGGGCAGATAGCTGTGGTGGGTATGGCCCATGGCGTGTCGCTTCTCATCTCCTCTCCCATTTCCAGGCGTGCTCTTTGGGAACGTCTCTTATCCTGCTACTTGGAGTATCATGCTAGTACATCAAATCACTTACCAACGCGCAGTAACTTGCTTCTCACCCCCCCTTATAGCTTGATGGAGCGTTTCACTGCAAGGATTAGATTGAGGTTTCAGGCGCTGCTGAAGAAAGCTGCCGGCTTATGTGGTGACCTTTGAATCTCATCTGGGTTAGTGGTTGATATTTTGATTTGGTTACTGTGGTCATATTGTGACAGCTGCTGGTTCATTAGAATTCAGTTCCTCTCCTCCGTTTGCCTACCAGGAATATTTAGGTTTGTGTTGCTTCAAAGTGCTCTAACTACCCTGAATTCAACCCGGCACGCCGCACAAGGTGAAGCATTGTGAAGGCTTTCGCTCCCCAGCCCGCCGGACAGGCAGGCACGGCGGAGGGGATGGTAGGGAGGAACTTGCTGCGGGAGAAAACTTTCCCTGAGGTTTACAAAGCTGATTTAACCCAGTTGGTTGAATGTAGTAAAAATGAGAATAGAAAAGATCAAAAGCGTTTTTCTTACGTTGTTGCATGGACAGTTTGTGTTCTCCTCCCCTCCACATGTAATATTTTTGCTGTTCACAGGAGTGATTTTATATATCTTAGTGAAAAAGTTCCTACACTACTAATTAGAAGGCAGCATTTAATTTCCGCCGTTGCTTTGAGACTCTCTTAAAAGGACCCAAGGTCACTGAACGTAGATCTCTTAACAGTTGTAGGAGTTGGTGGGTGATCTACTACGTGAAGACAAAAATCTTTGCTGGTGTTTATTTTCTCTTTCTATTGCTGAACACGAAGCGAAGAGCAGACCCAGTGCCTTACTCTCCCTTCCCTCCCGGCTGTCTGCTCCAGAGCGCTGCCGTGCTGCCCCAGCTTGGGCTCCTGCACGACCCCATCCCTGACACGCTTCTGGGAGGGCTGGCACGTGCCTTGCCACAGTCTGGCACTTGTATCGCAAACAAAACGTTTTCCCCTCCGGTTCCTTCCCTTTTCCTTTTAAAAATCTCCAAGCTGTAATTTTCCTCTTAGCATTGTTATTTTGGTGGCTGCTTCTCCCGGTTGGAGTGGCTGAGCAGTGCCCAGAGGCAGGGCTGGTGCCCGGGGTGTCTGGGGAGCCCGGCTCGGCTCTCGCTCTGTGGCAAGTTGGCTAACGTCTTGGTGATCCAACGTGCCTTCCTATTTATCTCTCTGAAGAGTGTACGCTGTGTATTTTGCAGGGATATTGTGAGATGTGATGAATTACTGTCTGGAAAACATCCTGAGTTCCTTGGATACCCCGTCTACGTGCCAATTTTTAATATTATTTTTAATGCTATGATAGCACTTGTCTCCGTACGAGTATTGCTGTGGCGTTTGCTTTTAATCCGTACAGCTTTGATTCTGTTACTGTTATTACAAGTAGAACTGGAATTTTTGCAGATTAGTTAAGTTTACCCAACACAGCATTATAAGGCCTTGCTTTCAATTGCTAAACTGTAAACATTTGGGATGAAATTTTCCATGCTGTGTATCTGACTCAGCCTGATTATTATTTTTTTAACCTTCTGCAGAAATGATTTCAACATTTCCTAAAATGAGATTACATTTCATCCTGGCACATTTTTGATTTTCTCAGTTAGTGTCTGGCACATCACGAACATTAATTCTTTTTCACACCACCTCTGTTATGTCAGGTGGCTTTGGTTCCCGTTTTGCAGCTGGAGAAGTGAAGGTACGTGAGGAACCATGAGGGAAATGTCAAAAACTGTCCAGTAATTTTTCAGCTGTAAATTTAAAATGCAAAAGGGTTTGATGGTCTCTCAGTTCTTGTGTTCAGTGGCGCCCAAAGATGCCAGCACTTGGGGAAATGGCAGTTGTGATGCTTCATGTGGGTCATCCACGTTGTGGGAACAAACACTCAGTAGCCACTTCCTTACCTTAGTGGTATCTGCTCTTTTAAAATTGTTTCTAAAGCCCTTTTCAGGGCAGCGCAGTGTGGAGGAGCCTGGCAACTTATGGTGGATAGAAAACAAAGAAACTACTATTATATTTGGAAAAAAAGTAAATTCTGTGTGATACACAGAAAGAAACACGTGACGACTTTTTAAAAAAGCAGCCAAAGGTGAATTTTCAGCAATCACAAGCAGAACTGTGTTTTCCAGAGAAATCTGTGACTGACTAGCTGCAGCATTAACTAAGATGAGTTTTAACAACAGAAAATCTGAGTGTAGCAACTAAAAAAGGTCAGGAAAGGCCTTCAGAAACCAAAGAACTGGAAATCCCAGTCTCCAGTTTTCATTTCAAGTGTTTTCCATTCGCGCAGCTGACACAACCCAGCACCTGAACGGACGGGGCGTGGCGGGAGAGCGTCATCTCTTCGAGCGCTCTCCCTGCGGCTGAGCACCCGGGTGCTCCCCAGCCTGCTGGACAATGGTAGGAGTGAGCTGCCCATCCTCATTTCTCCTGGAAATGAGGCCGTTTGGGGTGGATGCAGTAGGGCTCCAGCTCCAGGACTGCTGGGGGCGGGTTTAGGCTCTGGTATCCGAGCTCCTCGCTGAGCAGGGTGGCTGCCCCATCCCCAGAGGATACTCAGGTGTGGTGTGCCTGGGCTACAAGAAGACCTTTGACTTGGTCCTGTGGTTGTGGGTGGAAAAGGCACCGGGGCTGCGAGCAACGTTGGTATTTCTATAAATACCAGCTCTGAGCTGGAGAAGGTGAAGGGCCTGGAGAATAAATCCTGTGAGGAGAGATTGAAGGAGCTGGGACTGTTCAGTGTGAGGAGGAGAAGGCTGAGGGGAGACCTCATCACTCTCTACAGCTCCCTGAAAGGACATTGTAGAGAGGTTGGTGCTGGTCTCTTCTCACAGGTGATTAGTGACAGAACAAGAGGGAACGGCTTTAAACTGCAACAGGGGAGGTTCAGACTGGGCATGAGGAAAAAATCTTTCCCAGCAAGAGTGGTCAGAGAGTGGAATAGGCTGCCCAGGGAGGGGGTGGAGTCCCCATCCCTGGGTGTGTTTAAGGGTCGTTTGGATGAGCTGTTGGGGGATGTGGTGTAGGGGAGAACTTTGTAGAGTCGGGCTGAGGGTTGGACTCGATGATCCCGAGGGGCTTTTCCAACCTCAATGAATCTGTGAAGACAGGTCCCACCGCATGGAACTGCTTCCCATGGCTCCAGTGCTCTCTGGCTTGTCGGGGGGAAGCTTCAGGGCTGCTTAGAAAAAGGACTAAATACCTGAGTTCAGCTGCCAAGGTTGAGCTGTTAGGCTGGTTTGGTGTCGTGCCTCCAAATCTGCACCTGGCATCCCGGCTTGTTTGGTTCTATGTTTTTATTCACCTTTAAACTCACTCACCTCCCCTTAAAACCGCCCTGCTGCGTGCTGCGTGGATATACATGCCCACCAACCTAACTTTTGTTCTTCCCATCCCTGTGTGAATCCAGAAGGGAAGATCTGAGACGGGGTTTTCAACCTTAATCCAGGAAAAGCAATCTGTTGAGTTGTTTTGCCAAATCTAGAATTGTTTCACCAACCAAAATACGTCATATTCGAAGTCTCCAAACTTTAAAAACGGCGCTAGTCTGGGAAATAAATGTGCTGCCTTGCATGTTCTGAGAGCTGGGCACTGTAAATGCATCTCCAAGAACTGAATTATAAAACAGCAACTGATTTCAGACACAGTCTATTCTGCTCAATGATGGACACATATCTACATTTACGTGTAAGTTAAGTTAAGGCTCCGTGTTCCTTCCTCCCCTTACCCAGGAACAGCTGGACGGGATTTCTTCCAGCCTTTCTTTTTTTTTTTTTTTTTTTATTTTTTTATTGCATTAGTTTTAGTCGTTTCTGCACAACAAAGCAGAAGTGCTTCTGGATAACCCTGAGCAGCAGTTTGAGTTGAACTGTGCAGGGTGTCAAGGCTGAGACCTGAGGAGCTTGGATGTCGCACTTTAGCTTTCTAAGATAACCACAATGAAAATCACACGATTTACTGTCAACTGGGGCCTTGAAAGGTGCCTTAAAAATGCTTTGTAGACGACGCTGGCTCACGTATCCCTTCTTGTTGTGGAACGTGTCTGCTGCTTCTCTCCCCTCGCTTGCCTCTGCACAAAACTAACAGAAAGAATCTGTGCTGAAATGCGTTTTGTAGATGTAGATATAAACATGTTACAGTTCCCAGTCAGGAGTTAATATATTTTGCAGCAAGTCAGTCTTGCAAGCGCTGCCAGTCAGGATTCTGAGCTTCAGCATTCAGCCCCAGCCTCTCGTACAGTCCTGAAGAAAAGAAATTACAAGGACATTTCCATTTATTTGGGGAACGAGCCGCAGATGTATAAATAGAAACTGTAGACTGTGGCAATTAATGTCTGCAGACTGAGCAAAGAATTGAAATATTATTTTGTACTTCATAGTTTTCAGTGAAGTTTACATTCCATTGTGTTTTGTTCTTAAACAAGTCCCAGCGTTTTTAATAAGTTATTTTGCGCGACAGTTGTATTCTGCGTAGCGCGGCGGGGACTAAAGCTGTGTGGAAAAATACGCATTGAACTGCAAATGTATTTGCTCCGTATTTGGGGTACAAATTGGAAGTTTGCAAAATACTGCCGGAAGTTACCCTCCCCGGAGGCAAAAATAATCCTAATAATGCTAATAATCCAGCCCTCTCTTCCGCAGGGCCCTTCTGCAGACCCGGAGGTTTTCCAGCCTGTTGTTGGGGTGGCCTTGGCGCGGGAATCGGGGCGTGCAGGGGGGAGTCACTGGGTTCAAACTGGGCGGTGTTGGGTGATTGCTGCTCCGGGCGAAGCAGGCAGCCAAAAACCTCCCGTCGGGCTTCACCTGCCCAAAGCACAGCCAGCACAGAGCTCCCAGGCTCTGGTTTTATCTGCTTGAGACTCACATTTTCTGCATTGCAAGCACATTAATAGAGAAACGGCTTTTAAAGTTACATCCAGAAGGTGCTTTAATGGTTAATGAGCTTCTGCCCTTTATATAGGTGAAGGTAGTTTGTCTTTCAAATCAGCCTTTGCTGCTGTTCTCCAGCTGAGCTGATATTAGTGGCAGAGGGAATTTGAGCTCACACCTGTTTGAGCATTAAAAGAAACCTCTAAGTGACATCCTTAAAATATTCATAGAGAGGAAAAAATTCAATTTCTAGAAAATCTTACCCCACCAGGAAAATCATTGATAGGCATTTTATTTAAAAAAAGCCCAAAAAACCCAAACCACCAAAAAAACCCCCACCCCTGGGTTTGCAAATTAGTTACAATCTTCCTATTTCCCCCCCTCCTCGAGTCGTTTGCAGGCCCGTAATCAGTGAGCACACACCTAAAGGTAGCGGCGTGCTGCTGGGGGACACGACTGGCCTGGATGTGGAATAGATTTGCATTACAGCTGGAAAGTATACATGTGGGAAAATCTGTGAAACAAAACAAATTTGTTGAATTACTAGGTCATTTACATAGCTGCTCCAGTCATGGTCCGTTAAACAGGCAAAAACAATGGTTTTGTTATGCTCTCTAGTTAAGGCACAGAATGTGTAAAACAATGCCGAGTTAGCTGGATAATTAATAATCATTTTGAGCCCGTACATACCTTAAGTCTGAACTTCCCAGCCTATAAAGATCCCAAGTCGAATGAGGCGTTAGCGAAATAAGATCAACTTATTTTGTTAGGTCTTGGTGTATTCTCCTACAAAAAAAATCCATAAAGCTGCAAGCGTTGGGCTCGGGGGTGGCCGAGCCTTTACGCCAGATTACATTCAGGCTCAGGCACAGGCTGGGCTTAGGCTGCATGTTGTTGGTCAGGATTAACTGCCGTCTGCGTTTCCCTAATGGGTTTCTTCTGAGGCTTTTCTCTCTATCTAAGGACATGTCTAGGAGAGAAGATGATCATTGCTTTCTGTAGGAAGATGTGAAAGCCTTAAAGGGAAAAATAACTCCTTTAGTTAAATTTTTAATTCTCTTTCTCAAGGCTAATTCTGACAGTTTCTGTAACGACTCCTCTATTCTTGTCCCCAGCCTTCAGCCTCTAGTACTGCTCTGGATTTAGCACATTTGGTCAGATGCACAGAATATACAAAATCAAATATAAAACAGTTCCAATGAAAATGATAAAAAGGGTATGACAGGAGGGTACAGTAATTCTCTACAGCATCATGCCAATAGATACATCTTACCAGATGGCCTGAATTAAGGGCAGCACCAGTTCTCACACTATACAAGGCTGATGGTATACTGGGTCCGTGCTTTGATCCTTGTACCATGTGAAATAAAAAGATATGGAGCATGCATTTAACAGGAACCATCAGTACTTTAATTAGATTATATTTCTTTTTAACTAAAATCAGAGTACTCCGATACATTTCTTCAGTCTTCAAACTTTTTACTATGTGATTGTGGTCTTGAGCATATTCCATAGTTCTAAAAAGAGTACAGAATGAGAAGTGATGGAGGGGGATCTTCTGGGAAACAAACGTGCTGACTAAATGTGATAAAGAAGAAATTAGGCCAACGATTAAATACTAAAGAGAGTAGCATTGCGTGTGTGTGTGTATATGCATGTGCGTGAATTATCTGGGAAAAGCAGTTTTGATTCATTCTTGGGTGAGGAAGCTACGTAAACAGATCAAGAATTCAGTTACAAGCATTTTGAATTTGTTTAAATACCTTTTAATTACAGTATCTGTATCAACTAGTTCATATCCTTTCTACTATTTATATTTTCCTTTTTACATGCCACTAGAATCGAAGATGCTTGGTTCTGGTTCACATTGCCAGCAAATTACATTTTTCCAAATATATGTTCTAGGAGAATATTTTTTGTCTTCCTAAATTTTAACTTTCATGTAAATCTCACAGCCAGCAAATTGATTCCAAAGCCAGTTTTGGCTGAGATTACAAATCTCCCTTGGGATGTGGAGCAGCACCCAGAAGGTAACTGAAAATCTGAAGAGAGACCTTGTTTTAGGATCTATTACATGGAGAAGCTTGCAGGCATCAGTAGAAGTTGGCCCAGTGGCTGTAATCTGCTTAATCATTCTTTATTTCAACTAGAAAAAACATAACAAAAAAAAGGGAGGAAAGAAGAAACATGAGCAAATTAGTGAAACTTTGGGAATGGAAAGGTGGTGCCATGTAATGCAACATTGAGGGGAATTGATACCTACTGAAAAATAAGTGTAGCAAGTATATTCTACACAGCCATGCTAAGAATAAATAATATGATGAAGAGCATACTTACATCCTAATGCAGAAGAACAAGCATAGCAAAAAGTAATCGTACGAAAGGAAGGCAAGAATATAAGATGTGAAACATCAAGTTCAGAGAACGTGTGGAATGAGGTTCAATGTTAAAAAATAATCTGAAAGCAAAGAGAGAAAGAAGGGAACAACTGTACATGAGGTTAAGATAAATAATCATGAAAGATTATTGCAATGCATAAAGAGGAGGAGGTCAGTAAAGTAGATTTTAGGACCTCTTAGAGATGGAAAGGGTAATTTATTGACAGATGATGTAGACACTGCTAAAAAATAAATGGATTTTTCGCCTCAGTGTTCACAAAAGAGGATGGGGAACAGATGCCAGAATCAGATATAAATTTCCCAGGAGAGAGGCAAGAAATATTGAAGGAAACAGGGATTATTCCAGAATGGGTGATCACACGGTGGGTGAGAACATCAGTAGATGGATTAAACTCTATAGAGGAGCAATCACAGAATTCTTAAATAAGAAAAGAGAAAGGACTATTTTATGTCTATGGGGAAAAAAACCAACCAACCAGCCAACTCCTCTCCATTCCTTGGTGTCCTCAGCTGCCCACAGGGATAACCAGGAGGGGAGCTCTGGGTTTCACCACGGCAGCACGACGCTTTTGTCCCGTAAGGACCTTATCGACAAGTTCTGTGCGTGACTCTCTTCTAGTTATTTGAAAATAATTTTAAATACTTACATTTTACAATGAGGAGTCCAGTCTCCACAAAACGTACAGTCCTGTGTGGCAGGGAGAGTGAACCTGGGGCCATCCATAAGCTCTGTTGGGTCAGGAGGAAATTTTCTTTGAGGAAACCATCGCAGATAGCAAACGCAGGTGAAGCGTTTCCGGGTGGTTTCTGCTATATGGTGTGTGAAAATCCTTGATATCTTCTAGTTCTGCCCGAATGAACTTACTCTTCATCTGACGGGAAGGTTGATACACATGGTCTGAGGTTCACATTTGAAGGCGAGATGCTTCAGGTGCCACAGCTGGAACGTTTTCATCTTGGTGGTCTGTAGGAGAATATAAGGCCAGGCCATATACGCCTCTGTTTTGTCGTTGCATTTACACTCAGATTCAGAGCTGATACTCAGCCAGTCTGGACCCAGGTCTATGAAGATCTAATATCCAAAGTTTTGATGCTCTTCTTTCTGAGCCTCTTAATGATCTGGAACAATCATGCTGTTGCTGGCAGAGTCTTCAGCCTGTGAACTTGAGCAAGCTTCACACTTTTATGAATGACTGAACTAAAGTGTTCAGTGTAACAATGGAGTTTCATCTCAGTTGTCTTCCCAGTCTCATCCTTGAGTCTCGTGTTTCTTCAGAGGCATTTTTGCTTTCACAAATTTGCTATCGGAGGTTCTCATGCCTCTTCCCAGTCCAGATTCATTAGTTTCTTGTACTCATTAGGCTTGGCTGTCTTCACAGGAGCGGTGTCTGAGTGACTGGCAGGCAGCGGCACTGGAGCTGGAGGCAAAATGAGATGCTTGATTTCCATCGAACAGGCAAACGTCAAAACTGAGGGAGGGAACGGGTAGAATATTTAACACAGAGCTAAGCTGTTGCCAGGGCTGTGGACTTAAGACTCATGGTCTTCTGCAGCCTATACATTAGAAGAACATCAATTAAAATTTACCAATATTTGGTGGGTTGTGAAAAAAGCAATGCAAACTGAAACTGAACTTAGGTTGTCCATCTGGCAGAGGAGATCTTTAACGTTCGGATACCAAGCTGACTCAGCAAAACACTTTATTTTTAAAACCTTGTAATACTTTAGAGGTAGAATCCAGATCAAACAAGATTTCATGTCCCCCAGGCAGAAGTTTCTCTCCAGTACTTTGGATGACTTTTGCAGAAGACCAAACCCTTTCTTCTGTCCCCCTCTTCCCAAATGCAGCTGCTGGCAGATTTTCTCTGCTGGTTTCTCATCTCTGCAGCTGCAGGGCAACTGTTCCAGCAGAGAGGCAGTTGTGCCTTCATCTCATCTTCCTCCCTTGACCTGCAGACTGGAAATGTGCTTTGCTCTTGCTGCTCATCCTGAGAGGACACACCTTCTGGTGCCTGCACCCATCCGCTTAGGTAGCATCCGAGATGATGAAGGCTAGTACCTAAGGAGTGGAAGTATGTTTGGTAGGCTGATGGAGCTCAGCCTAAATTTAACTAGACCTTCCTTTTAAGGATCTTCGCCCAACTTCTGCTGGAAAAGTAAAATAGCTCATAGATCCACTGTAACTTGGATAATACTTTGTCATGCCTGCTTATCGTGATGGGAGTCTGCTTTGGCTTCAGTAGCCTTCTGTTACACCACCCACCTGTGAAATAACATCTCTTGGGATGCAGGGGATTGCAGAGGAATCTCTGAATAGGTTATAAATTCTCTCATAATCCCTGTTTTTGTGGATGGAAACACCCAAATGCAACCAGAGGCTGAGCTGCTTGCCTGTAGCCCTCCCCTTGTCCATGTGTAAATTCCTGGAGCTCCCTGCCGCTCTCCTGGACATGACCAAATAGCATCCTTAGTGCTCAGTTTAGTCAGTGTCCTAAATCCACTCATGGTAATCCTGGTTTTCTGTTGATGGAAGCTGCAGAAAACCAAGCACTTTCAGAGCATGAATGGCTACAGAAATAAATCCCACATAAAATTATATCCTTTTTCCTACAGAGCATGCCCAGGTTACGTTGGTCTGATAGACTTACGGGTGTTCACTTGAGGATGAGTTTCATTATAGAGGCACTTTGGCCTCTGTTGTTAATACAAAAATCATCTCTCCATGCCCACAAGCAAGAATTCCCATATGTATAACACACCCAAAGTTCCAGCCGTCTTAACATATATTCTGTGCCTTTTTGTTGTGGTTGGATTCAAGGCAACGGAGCTCCAGCCTCTGCATCTTTGAGCTTCTCTCGACTACATTTTGAAAATTCACTATTGAGTTGTTTCTGCTGTTCTGCAGAACAGAGCAAGAGAGTTTTATTCCCTCCAGAGTACTTGGCTTACTCGCGCCAGTGTGCTTGTTGTTAGGTCAACCTGGGGAGTTCCCTTCCTCCCCCCCCTTTCTGGTGGTAAGCCGGGGAGGGGGTGGCAGGCTAGCGAGGCAAGAGTAAGGAGCTGTTGGGTAGGCTTATAAACGCTAGCGAAGCATGGCAGACTGAGCTGGGTCTTGTTTAACTCGATCATTTAAATAGCCAGTCCTCCTCAGTGTGTTTTGTTTGACTAGGTTTCACCTCTTTGTATGGCAGAACTATTCTTTGTCTAACTTTGATATTTTTTTTTTACATGTGAAATGGTTTTGATCACATTATATGGAGCTGTCATCACACCCCGAACAGTTGCAATTTCTGTGCCTGCTCATGTGGTGCACACCTGTAACATGTTGGGAACGGACTTGGCTTTGAAGCTAGACTTGTTCTCTCATAAGAGTCCACATATTTCTTCCATCATGTAATGAGATTTGCTGATGATACAAAACTGAGGGGAGCAAGCTGCACTTAAAAGAGAGGCAATATAAAATACAGCTTTGGCCACAGTCCTGCGCTTGGATCCGTGCAGGAGGAGTCCTGCCACAGCGCAGAGCCCTGTTGACTTGAGCACAGCTCTGGGTAGTAATAAAAATCTGCTCGCAAGCTATCGTTTGCTTTTTTAACACTTTCAAGATTTTAAAATGCAGAGTTAAATAATTACTTAAACAGAGAGTGAAAGTAAAACGGGAGGAAGGGAAAGATGTACTGGTGGAAGTGTTTGGAAAAAGCTGGTGGTTCAGATGCCAGGAGATTATTCCAAGGAGTGGCGAGTGGATGTCCCTCTTCTCCTGACTGGAGATGGAGAGCAGCTGGCCCGTGGTAGGAACAAGGGTGATGGGGGATCTTGGGAGGCTTTAAAAATGTTAAAAGGACTTTTCTCAGTCAGCTACTGAGATGAAAAAGGAGGGAAAGAGGGTAATGTGAACCTGCTGCTGCTCTGATGCGTTAAACAGAAGAGAAACTAGGCCGAGCACCAAAGGGAAGAGGAACCTGCAGTTGGCTTTCATGGCTGGGCCGGGGGTTGATCTGGAAAGCGGGCAGCAGAGCCGAGGGCCCGCTCTCATCGCCGTGTCCTGTTGAGGCTGAACGGGGCCGCAGGGTGAGGCCTTCCCATGTTCTGTGTAGCCTCGTGTTGCTGTTTAATGGGGAGAGACAGAGCTGAGGGTTGATGAAAAACAGTGCATTTAAACCTTCACCCAAATACAAAACAGGTCTGGTTTTTCTTTTGGGGGTTTTGTTGTTTTGGTTCCCCCCCCCCCCCACACACCCACCCTGAAGCTAATGGTCTGAGATTCATGAGCAAAGGTTGAATAAAAGTCAAAGGAAACTATTTTGGCACTTTATAAGGGATGAGTGAGGCCACATCCGTAATCCTGTGCACGGTTCTTGTCACCTTATTATTAGAGCTGTGTAAATCTGGCAAGGATTTGTATTTGCCAAATATACCTCTGGCCTAGATTTGGGCTTATATTTGGAATTCAGGCCAGTTTTAACGCCTGTGCAGTTTGTAATTTTTGCCAGTTTTAAGCAAAATAACAGGAAGGAGGATAATGAAGGACAGAAGAGTCAGGAAAGCAGAAAACTAAGAAAGGAAGGAACTAGAAAAAGAGAAGAAAAAAAAGGACAAAGGCATACGGAGCCCATTCCTTCTTTCCTACTTTTTCCATAGCCCTTCTTTAACACATCTTCTCTTTTTCCCTTTCATGCTTCGTTGTTGCCCTCTCTGAATTTAGAAGAATTAAATAAATTCAGCCACTCTTTTCTGCTCTGCTTGTGCTCTCACATTTGTTTTTTAATTTGCAAACTTCTCCCTTAACCTCTCTCTCATAAATTCCTCCCTGCCCCCCGCCTTCATTTCTTTTCCTGTGCCCCAGAGTCCCTTGGTGGATGTGCTGGCTGTGAAAATTTTCCTGGTCCGCATATCCTCTCCTGATGCACAGATGCTTTGATGTACATGCATACCAGGAAGATTAAAATTCTAAGGACTGAAATGTATTGCACTCGCATTCATGAAATAAGCCTGGCGAACACGCTGGTGAGACAGAGAGAAATTATTTGCTGATGTTATCTCGTCCCGTACGTAGGTCAGGTGAAACATGTCCCTGAGAGCCAAGAGCCCCCCAGGACCTGCCCTCTGAAGGTCTCCTCGCTGCGCTGTCGGGGTGAGGGTGCAGGAGCTGCTTTCCCCATGGGCTGCTCCGGGTGGAACGGGCTGGGCGGATTTTGCTAAATGAAGGGTAGAGAAGCTGCGACTTCCCCAAGGTCAATGGGAGAATCAAAGGCAGAACTGGAACAAAACCCAGGAACGAGGTGCAAGAAGCCCGGATTCTGGCTGTAGTAACACTGGTCTCCTGCTCAAGTTTGTGATTTTGTTAGTGGGAGCTCAGAGTTTTACCTGAAGGCCCTTAAATTGCAGGTTTTAAGTACAGTGTGAGCCTGCTGCTCCTCCTCCTCTGCCTTGCTGGCTGTCAGTACCCATCGCAGAGACCCCGGCAGAGGCAAGTGCTCTGCGTTGGTTCCCCCCCTGCCCTCAGCAGCTCACAGAATCATCTCAGTTGGAAAAACCCTTGAAGATCATCTAGTCCAACCATGAACCTCACACCGACTGTGAGGGGACCACGCTGGGGGCCTCGTCCCGCGGTGCTCAGCCGCTGGCGCGGAGGAGCGGGGCTGGAGGCGCTGCCTGCAGGTGTGGGTGTACAGAGAGTCCAGGTCTGCGCGGGCTTTCGTTAGAGATAATTATCTCTTTCGTATGGTTGCATTGGCTGGGTGGAGCCGGTTTATTGCATTATTTGGTTACCTTCTTCAGTGGTGATTCATTGATTATTAACACGTACAGATTTGGACGCGGCGTAGGAATTATACAGGAATACAGAAGGTGGAAGAGCGAGGAGCTAACGTGAGCCTCGACTTTGAGAACTCCCTGGCTTCGAGAGGGGGGAAAGGCAGGTTTGCCTCCCGCGGGGAGGGCGGGATTGCAGAGGGTCCCTTCGGAAGGTTGGGGGGATGTGGCAAGGCTATTTGATCTAGTGACAAATATGAAACTGGTCACAAGCGCTGAGCTGAGCAAAGGCCAGATGGGAAAGGAATTGCAGTAGTTCTCATACAGGGAAAATAATAAAGGGCCGCGTTAATGGCCAGCACTAGGACTGGATCCTATCAGAAGTTAAAAATAGAAACGTGTCGGTATTTGGAATCGATGTCCTGGTTAGTGGGTTGGTCACAAGCACAAACAGACCCGGGGAGGTTTGCCTTCATCCTGAAATTTCTTCTGTTGTACGCACCCCGGCCTCGCGCTCGCTGTACCACCCCACGCGGGCTCCGAGCGAGTGCTGTGGACAACAGCAGAGAGGGGTGGGGTATTTCATTGAAAAAGACCCTCTTTGGATATCCCTTGTGTGCTTTTGTGACTGTGCGCTTCCTTCTTCAGACGCATGTGGAAAACTGCTACGTTTTCATAACTTTTTGACA